>NC_138185.1:72066921-73391671 GCF_964194105.1 Spermophilus citellus | reverse complement strand
CACCATTTTGAAGCCCCACCAGCAGTGTACATGTGTGCCCTTTTCCCCACATCCCCGCCAACACTTATTGTTGTTTGACTTCATAATGGCTGCCAATCTTACTGGAGTGACATGGTATCTTAGGGTGGTTTTGATTCGCATTTCTCTGATTGCTAGAGATGGTGAGCATTTTTTCATGTACTTGTTGATTGATTGTATGTCCTCCTCTGAGAATTGTCTGTTCAGGTCCTTGGCCCATTTGTTAATTGGGTTATTTGTTATCTTATTGTTTAATTTTTTGAGTTCTTTGTACATTCTGGATATTAGGGCTCTATCGGAGGTGTGAGGGGTAAAAATTTGTTCCCAGGATGTAGGATCTCTATTTACCTCTTTTATTGTTTCTCTTGCTGAGAAAAAACTTTTTAGTTTAAGTAAGTCCCATTTGTTTATTCTAGTTTTTAACTCTTGGGCTATGGGTGTCCTATTAAGGAATTTGGAGCCTGACCCCACAATATGTATATCGTATAAAACTTTTTCTTCTATCAGACGCAGTGTCTCTGATTTGATATCTAGCTCCCTGATCCATTTTGAGTTAATTTTTGTGGATGGCGAGAGAAAGGGATTCAATTTCATTTTGTTGCATATGGATTTCCAATTTTCCCAGCACCATTTGTTGAAGATACTATCCTTCCTCCATTGCATGCTTTTAGCCCCTTTATCAAATATAAGTTAGTTGTAACTTTGTGGATTAGTCTGTGTGTCTTCTATTCTGTACCATTGCTCCACCTGCCTGTTTTGGTACCAGTACCATGCTGTTTTTGTTACTATTGCTTTGTAGTACAGTTTGACCTCTGGTATCACTATACCTCCAGACTCACACTTCCTGCTTAGAATTGCTTTTGCTATTCTGGGTCTTTTGTTTTTCCATATGAATTTCATGATTGCTTTGTCTATTTCTACAAGATATGCCATTGGAATTTTGATTGGCATTGCATTAAACCTGTAGAGAACTTTGGGTAATATCGCCCTTTTGATGATATTAGTTCTGCCTATCCATGAACAGGGTACATTTTTTCATCTTCTGAGATCTTCTTCTATCTCTCTCTTTAGGGTTCTGTAGTTTTCATTGTATAAATCTTTCACCTCTTTTGTTAGGTTGATTCCCATGTATCTTATTTTCTTTGAGAATATTGCGAATGGAGTGGTTTTCCTTATTTCCATTTCAGAAGTTTTGTTGCTGATATACAGGAATGCCTTTGATTTATGCGTGTTGATTTTATAACCTGCCACTTTGCTGAATTCATTTATTAACTCTAGCAGCTTCCTTGTAGACTCTTTTGGGTCTGTTAAGTATATTATCATGTCATCCGCAAATAGTGATAGTTTAGTTTCTTCTTTTCCTATTTTTATGCCTTTAATTTCTTTTGTCTGTCTAATTGCTCTGGCTAGTACTTCGAGAACTAAATTGAATAGAAGTGGTGATAGAGGGCATCCCTGTCTTGTTCCAGATTTTAGAGGGAATGCCTTCAGTTTTTCTCCGTTTAGGATGATGCTAGCCTGAGGTTTAGCATATATACCTTTTACAATGTTGAGGTAAGTTCCTGTTATACCTAGTTTTCAAATGTTTTGAACATAAAGGGATGCTGTACTTTGTCAAATGCTTTTTCTGCATCCATCGAGATGATCATGTGGTTCTTGTCTTTAAGTCTACTGATGTGGTGAATAACATTTATTGATTTCCGTATATTGAACCATCCTTGCATCCCAGGAATGAATCCTACTTGATCATGGTGCACAAGTTTTCTGATATGTTTTTGTATTCGATTTGCCAGAATTTTATTGAGAATTTTTGCATCCAAGTTCATTAGAGATATTGGTCTGTAGTTTTCTTTCTTTGAAGTATCTTTGTCCGGTTTTGGGATCAAAGTGATGTTGGCCTCATAGAATGAATTTGGAAGAGCTCCTTCTTTTTCTATTTCTTGAAATAGCTTGAAAAGTATTGGTATTAATTCTTCTTTGAAGGTTTTGTAGAACTCCGCTGTATACCCATCCGGTCCAGGGCTTTTCTTGGTTGGTAGTCTTTTGATGGCTTCTTCTATTTCTTCTTTTGTTATTGGTCTGTTTAAATTGTGTGTGTCTTCCTGTCTCAATCTGGGCAAATCATATGCCTTAAGAAATTTATCAATATCTTCATTATCTTCTATTTTATTGGAATATATGGTTTCAAAATACTTTCTAATTATCTTCTGTATTTCTGTAGTGTCTGTTGTGATATTGCCTTTTTCATCCCGTATGTTAGTAATTTGAGTTCTCTCTCTTCTTCTTTTCGTTAGCATGGCTAAGGGCTTGTCTATCTTATTTATTTTTTCAAAGAACCAACTTTTAGTTTTATCAATTTTTTCAATGGTTTCTTTTGTTTCAATTTCGCTGATTTCTGCTCTAATTTTAATTATTTCTTGTCTTCTACTACATTTTCTGTTGTTTTAGTCTTCCTTTTCTAGGTTTTTGAGGTGTTGCGTGAGTTCATTTATTTGTTGTTTTTTTCTTTTTTTGAGGTAAGAACTCCAAGAAATGAATTTCCCTCTTAAAACTGCTTTCATTGTGTCCCATAGATTCCGGTATGTTGTGTCTGTGTTATCATTTGATTCTAAGAATTTTTTCATCTCCTCCTTTATATCTTCTATAACCCATTGATCATTCAATAACATATTGTTCATTTTCCATGTGATGTAGGATTTTTCCTTCCTTCTTTTATCATTGATTTCCAATTTCATTCCACTATGATCAGATATGGTGCGTGTTATTATCTCCACTCCTTTATATTTACTAAGAGTTGCCTTATGGCATAATATATGGTCTATCTTTGAGTAGGATCCATGTGCTGCTGAGAAGAATGTATACCCACTTGATGATGGTTGATATATTCTATATATGTCGGTTAAGTCTAGGTTATTGATTGTGCTGTTGAGTTCTATAGTTTCTTTATTCAGCTTTTGTCTAGAGGATCTGTCTAATGGCGAGAGCGGTGTGTTGAAGTCACCCATAATTATTGTGTTGTGGTCTATTTGACTCTTGAACTTGAGGAGAGTTTGTTTTATGAACGTTTCAGCTCCATTGTTTGGTGCATACAAATTGATGATTGTTATGTCATTTCCAAGTTCTATCTCTATGGTTTGTTTCCTATTGATATAGCCCTAAGCAGAGACTGGCACAAATCACTTACATGGAAAGGGTTGCCACGCTTCCAAAAAACTATGAGTTTCCTGAAATCTCAGCACACATTTTTTCACCCAATCTTGATGACACTTTCACGTAATGATCAGTACCCCAATCACACTTGGCTCACCAAATTTCGTTCTTCTAGGTAAAACGTTCGTTAGAAGTAACAGTTTTAATTTTATGGTTTCACTCTGTTTTCTACTATATGGATACATGTAGTTGGAACTCTAAATCAAAAACGTTTTGTGCTAGCACTTTGAAAATTGACAGAATAAAATAGTTACAAGTTCTATCACTATGGTTTGTTTCCTACTGATGTAGCCCTAAGCAGAGACTGGCGCAAATCACTTTCATCGAAAGGGGTTGCCAAGCTTCAAAAAAAATTCCAGTTTCCTGAAATCTCAGCACACATATTTTCACCCAATCTTGATAACACTTTCAGGTAATGATCAGTACCCCAATCCCTCTTGGCTCACCAAATTTCGTTCTTCTAAGTTAAACCGTTCATTGGCAGTAACAGATTTAATTTTTAGGTTTCACTTTGTTTACTCCTATATGGATACATGTAGTTGGAACTCTAAATCAAACACGGTTTCTGCTAGCTCTTTGAAAGTTGACACAGTAAAGTAGTTTCATGTTCTATCTCTATGGTTTGTTTCCTATTGATGAAGCCCTAAGAAGAGACTGGCACAAATCACTTTCAAGGAAGTGGTTGTCAAGATTCCCAAAAACTACGAGTTTCTAAAATCTCAGCACACATTTTTTCACCCAATCCGTTGACACTTTCAGGAAATGATCAGAACCCAAATCACAATTGGCTCACCAAAATTCATTCCTCTTGTTTAATTCATTCGTTGGCAGTAACAGTTTTAATTTTTAGGTTTCACTCTGTTTTCTCCTATATGGATACATATAGTTGGAACACTATATCAAACACGGTTTGTGCTAGCACTTTGAAACTTGACAAAATAAAGTAGTTCCAAGTTCTATCTCTATGGTTTGTTGCCTATTGACGTAGCCCTAAGTAGAGACTGTCGCAAATCACTTTCATGGAAAGGGGTTGCCAAGCTTCCAAAAAACTACGAGTTTCCTGAAATCTCAACACACATTTTTTCACCCAATCTTGATGACACTTTGAGGTAAAGATCAGTACCCCAATCTCACTTGGCTCACCAAATTTCATTCTTCTAGGTTAAACTGTTCGTTGGCAGTAACAGTTTTAATTTTTAGGTTTCAATTTGTTTTCTCCTCTATGGATGCATGTATTTGGAACTCTAAATCAAACACGGTTTGTGCTAGCTCTTTGAAACTTGACACAATAAAGTAGTTCCAAGTTCTATCTCTAGGGTTTGTTTCCTATTGTTGTAGCCCTAAGCAGCGCCTGGCACAAATCACTTTCATGGAAAGGGGTTGCCAAGCTTCCAAACAACTACGATTTTCCGGAAATCTCAGCACACATTTTTTCACCCAATCCTGATGACACTTTAGGTAATGATCAGAACCCCAATCCCATTTCGCTCACCAAATTTTGTTGTTCTAAGTTAAACCGTTCCTTGGCAGTAACAGTTTTAATTTTTAGGTTTCACTCTGTTTTCTCCTCTATGGATACATTCGGTTGTAAGTCTAAATCAAACACAGTTTGTTCTAGCTCTTTGAAACATGACACAATAAAGTAGTTCCATGTTCTATCACTATGGTTTGTTTCCTATTGATGTAGCCCTAAGCAGAGACTGGCGCAAATCACTTTCATGGAAGGGGTAGCCAAGCTTCCAAAAAACTACGAGTTTCCTGAAATCTCAGCACATATTTTTTCACCCAATCTTTTATTTTTATTTTTTATTGATTATTTAAAGCATTACATGGTTCATGATATATCATCTTTCATACATTTGACTCAAATTGTGTTTTGAACTCCCATTTTCTCCCCAAATACAGATTGCAGAATCACATCTGTTAAATATTCACATTTTTCCATAATGCCATATTAGTTACTGTTGTATTCTGCTACCTTTCCTATCCCCTACTATCCCCCCTCCCCTCCCCTCCCCTCCCATCTTCCCTCTCTACCTCCCCTGCTGTTGTTCAATTGTCTCCCTCTTTTTCCCTCTCCCTTGCCACTCATAACCTCTTATAATTTTATGTATCATTGAAGGTCTCCTACCATTTCCATGTGCTCTCCCTTCTCTCCCCGTTTCTCTCCCCCCATTCGTCTTTGTTTACTGTAGTCTTTTCCTCCTGTTCTTCCTTCCTGTTCTGTTCTTAGTTGTTCTCTTTATATCAAAGCAGACATTTGGCTTTTGTTTTTTAGGGCTTGGCTGGCTTCACTTAGCATAATCTATTCTAATGCCATCCATTTCCCTGCAAATTCTATGATTTTGTCATTTCTTAGTGCTGCATAATACTCCATTGTGTATATATGCCACATTTTTTTTTTATCCATTCATCTATTGAGGGGCATCTAGATTGGTTCCACAGTCTAGCTATTGTGAATTGTGCCGATATAATCATTGATGCAATCATATCCCTATAGAGCGCTTTTTTAAGGTCCTCTGGGAATAGTCCGAGAAGTGCGATAGCTGGGTCAAATGGTGGATCCATTCCCAGCTTTCCCAGGAATCTCCATACTGCTTTCCATTGGCCTCACCATTTTGAAGCCCCACCAGCAGTGTACATGTGTGCCCTTTTCCCCACATCCCCGCCAACACTTATTGTTGTTTGACTTCATAATGGCTGCCAATCTTACTGGAGTGACATGGTATCTTAGGGTGGTTTTGATTCGCATTTCTCTGATTGCTAGAGATGGTGAGCATTTTTTCATGTACTTGTTGATTGATTGTATGTCCTCCTCTGAGAATTGTCTGTTCAGGTCCTTGGCCCATTTGTTAATTGGGTTATTTGTTATCTTATTGTTTAATTTTTTGAGTTCTTTGTACATTCTGGATATTAGGGCTCTATCGGAGGTGTGAGGGGTAAAAATTTGTTCCCAGGATGTAGGATCTCTATTTACCTCTTTTATTGTTTCTCTTGCTGAGAAAAAACTTTTTAGTTTAAGTAAGTCCCATTTGTTTATTCTAGTTTTTAACTCTTGGGCTATGGGTGTCCTATTAAGGAATTTGGAGCCTGACCCCACAATATGTATATCGTATAAAACTTTTTCTTCTATCAGACGCAGTGTCTCTGATTTGATATCTAGCTCCCTGATCCATTTTGAGTTAATTTTTGTGGATGGCGAGAGAAAGGGATTCAATTTCATTTTGTTGCATATGGATTTCCAATTTTCCCAGCACCATTTGTTGAAGATACTATCCTTCCTCCATTGCATGCTTTTAGCCCCTTTATCAAATATAAGTTAGTTGTAACTTTGTGGATTAGTCTGTGTGTCTTCTATTCTGTACCATTGCTCCACCTGCCTGTTTTGGTACCAGTACCATGCTGTTTTTGTTACTATTGCTTTGTAGTACAGTTTGACCTCTGGTATCACTATACCTCCAGACTCACACTTCCTGCTTAGAATTGCTTTTGCTATTCTGGGTCTTTTGTTTTTCCATATGAATTTCATGATTGCTTTGTCTATTTCTACAAGATATGCCATTGGAATTTTGATTGGCATTGCATTAAACCTGTAGAGAACTTTGGGTAATATCGCCCTTTTGATGATATTAGTTCTGCCTATCCATGAACAGGGTACATTTTTTCATCTTCTGAGATCTTCTTCTATCTCTCTCTTTAGGGTTCTGTAGTTTTCATTGTATAAATCTTTCACCTCTTTTGTTAGGTTGATTCCCATGTATCTTATTTTCTTTGAGAATATTGCGAATGGAGTGGTTTTCCTTATTTCCATTTCAGAAGTTTTGTTGCTGATATACAGGAATGCCTTTGATTTATGCGTGTTGATTTTATAACCTGCCACTTTGCTGAATTCATTTATTAACTCTAGCAGCTTCCTTGTAGACTCTTTTGGGTCTGTTAAGTATATTATCATGTCATCCGCAAATAGTGATAGTTTAGTTTCTTCTTTTCCTATTTTTATGCCTTTAATTTCTTTTGTCTGTCTAATTGCTCTGGCTAGTACTTCGAGAACTAAATTGAATAGAAGTGGTGATAGAGGGCATCCCTGTCTTGTTCCAGATTTTAGAGGGAATGCCTTCAGTTTTTCTCCGTTTAGGATGATGCTAGCCTGAGGTTTAGCATATATACCTTTTACAATGTTGAGGTAAGTTCCTGTTATACCTAGTTTTCAAATGTTTTGAACATAAAGGGATGCTGTACTTTGTCAAATGCTTTTTCTGCATCCATCGAGATGATCATGTGGTTCTTGTCTTTAAGTCTACTGATGTGGTGAATAACATTTATTGATTTCCGTATATTGAACCATCCTTGCATCCCAGGAATGAATCCTACTTGATCATGGTGCACAAGTTTTCTGATATGTTTTTGTATTCGATTTGCCAGAATTTTATTGAGAATTTTTGCATCCAAGTTCATTAGAGATATTGGTCTGTAGTTTTCTTTCTTTGAAGTATCTTTGTCTGGTTTTGGGATCAAAGTGATGTTGGCCTCATAGAATGAATTTGGAAGAGCTCCTTCTTTTTCTATTTCTTGAAATAGCTTGAAAAGTATTGGTATTAATTCTTCTTTGAAGGTTTTGTAGAACTCCGCTGTATACCCATCCGGTCCAGGGCTTTTCTTGGTTGGTAGTCTTTTGATGGCTTCTTCTATTTCTTCTTTTGTTATTGGTCTGTTTAAATTGTGTGTGTCTTCCTGTCTCAATCTGGGCAAATCATATGCCTTAAGAAATTTATCAATATCTTCATTATCTTCTATTTTATTGGAATATATGGTTTCAAAATACTTTCTAATTATCTTCTGTATTTCTGTAGTGTCTGTTGTGATATTGCCTTTTTCATCCCGTATGTTAGTAATTTGAGTTCTCTCTCTTCTTCTTTTCGTTAGCATGGCTAAGGGCTTGTCTATCTTATTTATTTTTTCAAAGAACCAACTTTTAGTTTTATCAATTTTTTCAATGGTTTCTTTTGTTTCAATTTCGCTGATTTCTGCTCTAATTTTAATTATTTCTTGTCTTCTACTACATTTTCTGTTGTTTTAGTCTTCCTTTTCTAGGTTTTTGAGGTGTTGCGTGAGTTCATTTATTTGTTGTTTTTTTTCTTTTTTTGAGGTAAGAACCCCAAGAAATGAATTTCCCTCTTAAAACTGCTTTCATTGTGTCCCATAGATTCCGGTATGTTGTGTCTGTGTTATCATTTGATTCTAAGAATTTTTTCATCTCCTCCTTTATATCTTCTATAACCCATTGATCATTCAATAACATATTGTTCATTTTCCATGTGATGTAGGATTTTTCCTTCCTTCTTTTATCATTGATTTCCAATTTCATTCCACTATGATCAGATATGGTGCGTGTTATTATCTCCACTCCTTTATATTTACTAAGAGTTGCCTTATGGCATAATATATGGTCTATCTTTGAGTAGGATCCATGTGCTGCTGAGAAGAATGTATACCCACTTGATGATGGTTGATATATTCTATATATGTCGGTTAAGTCTAGGTTATTGATTGTGCTGTTGAGTTCTATAGTTTCTTTATTCAGCTTTTGTCTAGAGGATCTGTCTAATGGCGAGAGCGGTGTGTTGAAGTCACCCATAATTATTGTGTTGTGGTCTATTTGACTCTTGAACTTGAGGAGAGTTTGTTTTATGAACGTTTCAGCTCCATTGTTTGGTGCATACAAATTGATGATTGTTATGTCTTGTTGGTGGATGGTTCCTTTTAACAGTATATAGTGACCTTCTTTATCCTTCTTGATTAACTTAGGTTTGAAGTTGATTTTATTCGATATGAGTATGGCCACTCCTGCTTGCTTCCGAGGGCCATGTGAGTGGTATGATTTTTCCCAACCTTTTACTTTCAGCCTGTGTATGTCTTTTCCTATCATATGAGTCTCCTGAAGGCAGCATATTGTTGGATTTGTTTTTTTTAATCCAGGTTACTAGCCTATGTCTCTTGATTTGTGAGTTTAGGCCATTAACATTTAAGGTTACAATTGAGATATGATTTGTACTTCCAGTCATGCTTCTTTATTTATTTATTTTAGTTTGGCTAGTTTTGCTTTTTGGTTATTTTCCTCCCCCTTTACTGAGATATCTCCAGCTGTTAGTTTTGGGCACTATTTTTCAATTCCTCTTCTTGTAGTGTTTTGTTCAAAATGCTTTGCAGAGCTGGTTTTCTTGCTGCAAATTCTTTTAGCTTTTGTTTATCGTGAAAGATTTTAATTTCATTGTCAAATTTGAAGCTCAATTTTGCTGGATATAGTATTCTTGGCTGGAATCCATTATTTTTCAGTGTTTGAAATACATTATTCCAGGATCTTCTCGCTTTCAAAGTTTGTGATGTGAAATCGGTCGTGAACCTAATCGGTTTACCCTGAATGTAATCTGCCTCTTTTCTCTCGTAGCTTTTAATATTCTCTCCTTGTTCTGTACGTTGGCTATCTTCATAATTATATGTCTTGGAGTTGGTCTATTATGGTTTTGAATGTTTGGGGTCCTGTAGGCTTCCAGGATTTGGCAATCCATTCGATCTTTCATCTCTGGGAAGTTTTCTAGAATTATGTCATTTAATATGCTGTCCATTCCTTTGGTTTGAACTCTGTGCCTTCTTCTATCCCTATGACTCTCAGATTTGGCTTTTTTATGACATTCCATATCTCTTGAATAGATTGCTCGTGGGATTTAAGCATCTTTTCTGTGTTGACTATATTCTTTTCAAGTTGATAAACCTTGTCTTCATTATCTGATGTTCTGACTTCTACTTGATCAAGTCTATTTGTAATATTCTCGTTTGAGTTTTTAATTTGGTTTATAGTTTCCTGCAATTCTAGGATTATTGTTTGATTTTTTTTAAGATCTCTATCTCCTGGTAGAGCTCATTCTTTGCCATTTGAATTTGTTTGTTTAATTCATTTACAAAATATACTTTTATTTCTTGGACTTGCTGTCTCATGTCTTCTCTAATATTCCTTTCCATTCGAGTTAGGTATGCCTTGAGTTCTTTCGCTATCCCTGTTTCTGATGTTTCTATGTCCTCCTGGAGAATTGAGTTATCCTGCATCCTTTGTAATCCTTTTTTCCCTTGTTTTCTCATGTTGTCCACATTACTTTCTAGCTCTTTTTGATTTCGTGTTTCTGCTCTGTTCTATAGATTTGTTTTATTTCTGTATTACTCTGATGTCTCTCCTTTGTGTTGTTAAACTATGCCTGCTAACGTGGATTCTGCTGGGAAGGAATTCCGACATCCGAGCTCCAGTGATGACACTACTCTGCTATGACGGGCCCAGTCTCCTTGCTGGGGTGCCCTAATGGGGGGGTGTGACTGGACAGTCTCTGTTTGGTTTCAGCTCCCTCTTGCGGCAGGTGGGCAGTCTCCAGCCACCCAGTTTCACAGGCCGCGGGCAGGTAATCAGTCGCCAGCGGGTGGCCGTTCTCCTACCTCCCAGTTACGCGGGCAGTGGGTGAGCTGTCGCCGGCGGGCCTGCAGTTTACAGCTGCCCAGTCGTGCGGGCCTTCCCTCTAGTCTCCTGGTTTCTCCTGCTAGTCTTGGTTTCTCCTGCTAGACCAGATTTCCCCTGAGTGATGGTTCTTGGCAGTTCAAATTGTACTCTGGGCCTGCCGTTTTTTGGGTGTGGAGGGTGGCTATTGGGAACCCCGGCACTCTATTGTTTTGTTTCCCTTGTGGGAAATAGATCTGTACCGCTTCCTTCCCCATCTGAAATCCCGAACTCAGCCCAGGGGTCAGTGCGTGCTTGGCTGGTGGGATTCCACTTTGTGGCAACCACTTATATCCCTGCTTGCTAGTTAATCCCTTCTCTGCAGTGCCACGCCTTCTGTAGCTGCGGGGCAGGCCGCCAGAATCAGACAGCCTGGATCTCCGGGGTCACACCGTTGGCTTTTGGGATCCCCGGCACTCTATGGTTTTGATTTTTTTCTGTTTACACCTCCCCCAGCTCTGGCTACACATGTTTTGTTTTGGCTGCTGATGGGAGGGGGGGTTGAAGGTCAGGTGCCTCTAGTTCTCCTTTAGTCTTTATGCAGGCTCACTGTGATACTCCCTTAACCTGAAACTCTAACAGAGATTTTGTGCAAAATCCCCCTATGTATGGGGGCTGAACTGAGGGACACACACCTGTGTTATTGTTGCAATCTGTCTGAGAGTGGTGGTGGATACTTCAGCTCTCCAAGATGGTGGCCGTTGGTTGCCTTAGTGGAGTGTCTCTTGTGGGGGGAGGGACTGCACCGCCTCCTTCCCCTTCTGCAATGCCGAACTCAGCCCGGGGGTCAGTGCCCGCTTGGCATTTGGGACACCACCATGTTGCAGGCACCTATCTCCCTTCTTACTATTTAATCCCTTCTCTGTGGCACCACGCCTTCTGTAGCCACGGGGAAGGCCGCCAGAATCAGACAGTCTGTATCTCTGGGGTCACACCGTTGGCTTTTGGGATCCCCGGCACTCTATGGTTTTGATTTTTTCTGCTTGCCCCTCCCCCAGCACTGGCTAGACAGATTTTGTTTTGCCTGCTGAAGGGAGGGGGGGTAGAAGGTCAGGTGCCTCTCATTCTCCTTTAGTCTTTATGCAGGCTCACTGTGATACTCCCTTCCCCTGAAAGTCTAGGAGAGATTTTATGCGAAATCCCCTATGTACGGGGGCTGAACTGAGTGACACACACCCGATATGCCGCTGCAATCTGTCAGATTGTGGCGATGGATACATCAGCTCTCCAAGATGTTGGCCACTGGTTGCCTTAGTGGAGTATCCCTTATGGGAGGAGGGACTGCACCGCCTCCTTCCCCATCTGCAATCCCGATCTCAGCCCGGGGGTCGGTGACCGCTTGGCAGTTGGGACACCTCCATGTTGCAGGCACCTCTCTCCCTGCTTACCATTTAATCCCTTCTCTGTGGCTCCACGCTTTCTGTAACCGGGGGGCAGGCCGCCAGAATCAGACAGCCTGGATCTTCGGGGTCACACCGTTGGCTTTTCACCCAATCTTGATGACACTTTCAGGTAAGGATCAGTACCCCAATCCCACTTGGCTCACAAAATTTCATTCTTCTAGGTTAAACCGTTTGTTGGCAGTAACCGTTTTAATTTTTAGGTTTCACTCTGTTTTCTCCTATATGGATACATGTAGTTGGAACTCTAAATCAAACACGGTTTGTGCTAGCTATTTGAAACCTGACACAATAAAGTGGTTCAAAGTTCTGTCTCTATGGTTTCTTTCCTATTGATGTAGCCCTAAGCAGAGACTGGCCCAAATCACTTTCATGGAAAATGTTTGCCAAGCTTCCAAAAAACTACGAGTTTTCTGAAATCTATGCACACATTTTTTCACCCAATCTTGATGACACTTTCTGGTAATGATCAGTACTCCAATCCCACTTGGCTCACCAAATTTCATTCTTCTAGTTTAAACCGTTCGTTGGCAGTAACAGTTTTAATTTTTCGGTTTCACTCTGTTTTCTCCTATATGGATACATGTAGTTGGAACTCTAAATCAAACACGGTTTGTGCTAGCTCTTTGAAACTTGACACAATAAAGTAGTTCCAAGTTCTACCTCTGTGGTTTGTCTCCTATTGAGGTAGCCCTAAGCAGAGACAGGTGCAAATCACATTAATGGAAAGGGGTTGTCAAGCTTCCAAAATAACTACGAGTTTCCTGAAATCTCAGCACACTTTTTTTCACCAATCTTGATGACACTTTCTGGTAATTATCAGTACCCCAATCCCACTTGGCTCACCAAATTTCGTTCTTCTAGGTTAAACCGTTCATTTGCAGTAACAGTTTTAATTTATAGGTTTCACTCTATTTTCTCCTGTATGGATACATGTAGTTGGAACTCAAAATCAAACACGGTTTGTGCTAAATTGTTGAAACTTGACACAATAAAATAGTTCCAAGTTCTGTCACTATTGTTTGTTTTCTATCGATGTAGCCCTAAGCAGAGCCTAGCGCAAATCACTTTCATGGAAAGGGGTTGCCAACCTTCCAAAAAACTACGACTTTCCTGTAATCTCAGCACACATTTTTTCACCCAATCTTGATGATACTTTCAGGTAATGATCAGTAGTCCAATCCCACTTGGCTCAACAAATTTTGTTCTTCTAGGTTCAACCGTTCGTTGGCAGTAACAGTTTTAATTTTTGGTTTCACTCTGTTTTCTCCTGGATGGATACATGTAGTTGGAACTCTAAATCAAACAATGTTGGTGCTACCTCACTGAAACTTGACAAAATAAAGTAGTTCCAAGTTCTATCTCGATGGTTTGTTTCCTATTGATGTAGCCCTAAGCAGAGACTGGCGCAAATCACTTCCATGGAAAGGGGTTGCCGAGCTTTCAAAAAACTACAAGTTTCCTGAAATATCAGCACACATTATTTCACCCAATCTTGATGACACTTTCAGGTAATGATCAGTACCCCAATCCCAGTTGGCTCACCAAATTTTGTTCTTCTAGGTTCAACAGTTTGTTGGCAGTAACAGTTTTAATTTTTAGGTTTCACTCAGTTTTCTCCTATATGGATACATGTAGTTGGCACTCTAAATCAAACACGGTTTGTGCTAAATTTTTGAAAATTGACACAATAAAGTAGTACCAAGTTCTGTATCTATGGTATGTTTCCTATTGATGTAGCCCTAAGCAGAGACTGGCACAAATCACTTTTATGGTAAGGGGTTACCAAGCTTCTAAAAATTACGAGTTCCCTGAAATCTCAGCACCAGTTTTTTCACCCAATCTTGATGACACTTTCAGGTAATGATCAGTTCCCAAATCGCACTTGGCTCAGCAAATTTCATTCTTCTAGATTAAACCGTTCGTTGACAGTAGCAGTTTTAATTTTTAGGTTTCACTCTGTTTTCTCCTATATGGATACATGTAGTTGGAACTCTAAATCATACACGGTTTGTGCTAAATTGTTGAAACTTGACACAATAAACTAGTTCCAAGTTCTGTCTCTATGGTTTGTTTCCTATCGATGTAGCCCTAAGCAGAGCCTAGCGCAAATCACTTTCATGGAAAAGGGTTGCCAACCTTCCAAAAAACTACATTTTCTTGAAATCTCAGCACACATTTTTTCACCCAATCTTGATGACACTTTCAGGTAATGATTATGAGCCCAATCCCACTTGGCTCACCAAATTTCGTTCTTCTAGGTTCAACCATTCGTTGGTAGTTACATTTTTAAATTTTATGTTTCACTCTGTTTTCTCCTCTATGGATACATGTAGTTGGAACTCTACATCAAACAATGTTTGTGCTAGCTCTTTGAAACTTGACACAATAAAGTAGTTCCAAGTTCTATCTCTATGGTTTCTTTCCTATTGATGTAGCCCTAAGCAGAGACTGGCGCAAATCACTTTCATGGAAAAGGGTTACAAGCTCCAAGAAACTACAAGTTTCCCGAAATCTCAGCACTCATTTTTTCACCCAATCTTGGTGACACTTTCAGGTAATGATTAGTACCCCAATCCCACTTGGCTCACCAAATTTTGTTCTTCTAGGTTAAACTGTTCGTTGGCAGTAACACTTTTAATTTTTAGGTTTCACTCTGTTTTCTCCTCTATGGATACATGTAGTTGGCACTCTAAATCAAACACGGTTTGTGCTAGCTCTTTGAAACTTGACACAATAATGTAGTTCCAAGTTCCATCTCTATGGTTTGTTTCCTACTGATGTAGCCCTAAGCAGAGACTGTCGCAAATCACTTTCATGGAAAGGGGTTGCCAAGCTTCAAAAAAACTACGAGTTTCCTGAAACCTCAGCACACATTTTTTCACCCAATCTTGATGACACTTTCAGGTAATGATCAGTACCCCAATCCCACTTGGCTCACCCAATATCATTTTTCTAGTTTAAACCGTTCATTGGCAGTAACAGTTTTAATTTTTAGGTTTCACTCTGTTTTCTCCTATATGGATACATGTAATTTGAACTCTAAATCAAACACGGTTTGTGCTAAATTGTTGAAACTTTACACAATAAAGGAGTTCCAAGTTTTCTCTCTATGGTTTGTTTCCTACTGAGGTAGCCCTAAGCAGAGCCTGGCGCAAATCACTTTCATGGAAAGGGGTTGCCAAGCTTCAAAAAAATTACGAGTTTCCTGAAATCTCAGCACACATTTTTTCACCCAATCTTGATGACACTTTCAGGTAATGATCAGTACCCCAATCCCACTTGGCTCACCCAATTTCGTTTTTCTAGTTTAAACCGTTCGTTGGCAGTATCAGTTTTAATTTTTAGGTTTCACTCTATTTTCTCCTATATGGATACATGTAATTTGAACTCTAAATCAAACACGGTTTGTGCTAAATTGTTGAAATTTTACACAATAAAGTAGTTCCAACTTCTCTCTCTATGGTTTGTTTCCTACTGAGGTAGCCCTAAGCAGAGCCTGGCACAAATCACTTTCATGGAAAGGGGTTGCCAAGCTTTGAAAAAACTACGAGTTTCTGGAAATCTCAGCACACATTTTTTCACCCAATCTTGATGACACTTTCAGGTAATGATCAGTACCCAATCCCACTTGGCTCACCAAATTTCGTTCTTCTAGGTTAAACCGTTCATTGGCAGTAACAGTTTTAATTTTTAGGTTTCACTCTGTTTTCTCCTATATGGATACATGTAGTTGGAACTCTAAATCAAATACGGTTTGTGCTGGCTCTTTGAAACTTGACACAATAAAGTATTTTCAAGTTTTATCTCTATGGTTTGTTTTATATTGATATAGCCCTAAGCAGAGACTGGCGCAAATCACTTTCATGGAAAGGGGTTACCAAGCTTCTAAAAATTACGAGTTTCCTGAAATCTCAGCACACGTTTTTTCAACCAATCTTGATGACACTTTCAGGTAATGATCAGTACCCAATCCCACTTGGCTCACCAAATTTCGTTCTTCTAGGTTAAACCGTTCGTTGGTAGTAACAGTTTTAATTTTTAGGTTTCACTCTGTTTTCTCCTATATGGATACATGTAGTTGAAACTCTAAATCAAACACTGTTTGTGCTTGCTCTTTGAAACTTGACACAATAATGTAGTTCCAAGTTCTATCTCTATTGTTTGTTTCCTATTGATGTAGCCCTAAGCAGAGACTGGCGCAAATCACTTTCATGGAAGGGGCTTATCAAGCTTCTAAAAAATTACGAGTTTCCTGAAATCGTAGCACACGTTTTTTCAACCAATCTTGATGACACATTCAGGTAATGATCAGTACCCCAATCCCACTTGCCTCACCAAATTTCGTTCTTCTAGGTTAAACCGTTCATTGGCAGTAACAGTTTTAATTTTTAGCTTTCACTCCGTTTTCTCCTATATGGATACATGTAGTTGGAACTCTAAATCAGACACGGTTTGTGCTAACTCTTTGAATGTTGACACAATAAAGTAGTCCCACGTTCTATCTCTATGGTTTGTTTCCTATTGATGTAGCCCTAAGCAGAGACTGGCGCAAATCACTTTCATGGAAAGGGGTTGCCAAGCTTCCAAAAAACTACGAGTTTCCTGAAATCTCAGTACACATTTTTTCACCCAATCTTGAGGACACTTTCAGTTAATGATCAGTACCCCAATCCCACTTGGCTCATCAAATTTCATTCTTCTAGGTTAAACCGTTCGTTGGCAGTAACAGTTTATTTTTCTTTTCCTTTTTTTATTGGTTTTTCACAACTTTACAAAGCTCTTGACATATCATACTTCATACATTAGATTGAAGTGGGTTATGAACCCCCAATTTTTCCCAAATGCAGATTGCAGAATCACGGCAGTTACACATCCACAATTTTACATAATGCCCTATTAATAATGTTGTATTCTGGTACCTTTCTTATACCCTACTATCCCCCCTCCTCTCCCCTCCCTTCTTTTCTCTCTACCCCATCTACTGTAAATCATTTCTCTCCTTGTTTATTTTCCCATTCCCCTCGCAATCTCTTATATGTAATTTTGTATATCATTGAGGGTCTCCCTTCATTTCCATGCAATTTTCCTCATCTCTCCCTTTCCCTCCCATCTCATGTCACTGATTAATGTTACTCTTTTCTTCCTACTCTTCCTCCATGCTCTGTTTATATTTGGTCTCATTATATTAAAGAAGACATTTGACATTTGTTTTTTAGGGATTGGCTAGCTTCACTAAGCATAATCTGCTCTAGTGCCATCCATTTCCCTGCAAATTCTATGATTTTCTTTTTTTTTATTGCTGCATAGTACTCCATTGTGTATAGATGCCACATTTTTTTATCCATTCATCTACTGAGGGGCATCTTGGTTGGTTCCACAGTCTAGCAATTGTGAATTGTGCTGCTATGAACATCGATGTGGCAGTGTCCCTGTAGCATGCTCTTTTAAGGTCTTCAGGGAATAGTCCAAGAAGGGCAATAGCAGGGTCAAATGGTGGTTCCATTCCCATCTTTCCCAGGAATCTCCAAACTGCTTTCCAAATTGGCCGCACGAATTTGCAGTCCCACCAGCAATGTACAATTGTACCCTTTTCTCCACAACCTCTCTAGCACTTGTTGTTGTTTGACTTCATAGTGGCTGCCAATCTTACTGGAGTGAAATGGTATCTTAGGGTGGTTTTGATTTGCATTTCTCTGACTGCTAGAGATGGAGAGCATTTTTTCATGTACTTGTTGATTGATTGTATATCCTCCTCTGAGAAGTGTCTGTTCAGGTCCTTGGCCCATTTGTAGATTGGGTTATTTGTTATCTTACTGTCTAATTTTTTGAGTTCTTTGTATACTCTGGATATTAGGGCTCTATCTGAAGTGTGAGGAGTAAAGATTTGTTCCCAGGATGTAGGCTCCCTATTTACCTCTCTTATTGTTTCTCTTGCTGAGGAAAAAAAACTTTTAAGTTTAATTAAGTCCCATTTGTTGATTCTTGTTGTTAACTCTTGTGCTATGGGTGTCCTATTTAGGAATTTGGAGCCCAACCCCAAAATCTGTAGATCAGAGCCAACTTTTTCTTCTATCAGATGCAGAGTCTCTGGTTTGATATCAAGTTCCTTGATCCATTTTGAGTTATCTTTTGTGCATGGCGAGAGAAAGGGATTCAGTTTCATTTTGTTGCATATGGATTTCCAGTTTCCCAACACCATTTGTTGAAGATGCTATCCTTCCTCCATTGCATGCTTTTAGCCCCTTTTTCAAATATAAGATAGTTGTAACTTTGTGGATTAGTCTCTATGTCCTCTATTTTAAACCATTGGTCTATCCGCCTGTTTTGGTACCAGTACCATGCTGTTTTTGTCACTATTGCTTTGTAATATAGTTTGAAATCTGGTATCACTATACCACCTGATTCACACTTCCTGTTTAGAATTGCTTTTGCTATTCTGGGTCTTTTATTTTTCCATATGAATTTCATGATTGCTTTGTCAATTTCTACAAGAAATGTCGTTGGGATTTTGATTGGCATTGCATTAAACCTATAGAGAACTTTTGGTAATATCGCCATTTTGATGATGTTAGTTCTGCCTATCCATGAACAGGGTATGTTTTTCCATCTTCTAAGATCTTCATCAACTTCTCTCTTTAGGATTCTGTAGTTTTCATTATATAAATCTTTCACCTCTTTTGTTAGGTTGATTCCCAAGTATTTTATTTTTTTTTTTTGAGGATATCGTGAATGGAGTGTTTTTCCTCATTTCCGTTTCAGAAGTTTTGTCACTGATATATAGAAATGCCTTTGATTTATGCGTGTTGATTTTATATCCTGCCACTTTGCTGAATTCATTTATTAGTTCTAGTAGTTTCTTTGTAGACCCTTTTGGGTCTTCTAGGTATAGGATCATGTCATCTGCACATAGTGATAATTTAAGTTCTTCTTTTCCAATTTTTATGCCTTTAATTTCTTTCATCTGTCTAATTGCTCTGGCCAGTGTTTCGAGAACTATATTGAATAGAAGTGGAGATAGAAGGCATCCCTGCCTTGTTCCGGATTTTAGAGGGAATACCTTCAACTTTTGTCCATTCAGAATGATGCTAGCCTGAGGCTTAGTTAGCATAGATAGCTTTTACAATGTCAAGGTAAGTTCCTGTTATCCCTAATTTTTCTAATATTTTGAACATAAAGGGATGCTGTACTTTGTCGAATTCTTTCTCTGCATCTATTGAGATGATCATATGTCTACCATGCGGCCTGCGCAGTGGTTTCATTAATGAGGTTCTAGGCATTAAGTTAGTTTGAAGAGATCAAAATAAAACACACAAACCAGTACCTTATTTTACATTGCTAGGTCCGAGATGGCTCGCCTCCCTGGTTCCCGCCTCTAGCCACCCAGCAGGGCAGCGAGGATTACTCTGGGCTAGCAGGAGAGAGAGAGAGCGAACACGCCGGGGAGTAGCCTTTTATTTGGGGGACAAGAGATTCAGGGGAGAATTCCATCCAATGAAGGATGAGGGGGGCTGCACTCCAAGGTCAGGGTCAGTGATTGGGTCTCCGGGGTCAGTGGTCACGCACACCCCCACAAGGATGGGCTCTCTCATCAGGAAAGGGTCGGGATAGCTCCGACACAGCCAGAGCGCCTCAGGCCCTTAACGGGAGTCAACCAATCACGTGTCAGAATGGCTCCCCACATATTCCCCCTATCTTTTCTTAACAATGAGGTGGTGGTTCACTCTCTGAAGTTCTTGGATTCTTGATTGGAAGAATCGCCATCCTATAGTTACAATACAAAAGAGAATTAACAGCAAAGAGAATAATCCAATAATGTACCAAGCGGAGTGTTTAAGAATATTTCCAGGGTTGAATCCATTTAACTCCTTTAATATTTGGTTAGCCAAGGAAGAAGGATCTGAAAAATCAGCTCTATTATTTTGAATGTCTTGGATATGGTGATGAAGTTCCAGAATATCCAAGCTATTATTACTATTTTGCCAAATACCTAATAAATGTTTTTTAACCTTCTCCCAATCCCAGAGAGAAGCATTGTACTTGGCAGCTGTAACACATATATACTTATAATTAGCATGGCATTTAAGCCTTTTCTTAAATTTTAAGGCTGAAAGTTCATTACCAATGTTTATAACAGTCGCCTCTAAGGTGTTTAATTTAGTCTCAATCCTTTCATCAATATTTACTTGATTACGCAGAGCCTTGGAATTATTTTGAGCTAAATTATTAAGAAATTTTGCATGCTGAATATTCTGAGACAATGCCAGAGATGCAGAGACAGTTGAGGCAATAAATGAGACCAGTGCTAAGACACCAACAATTATGACTCCAATAGCACGTTTAGGTCTTGTTAGCTGGGCATTAATTTGCTGCAGGACTTGTAAACCAGCATCAGCATACCATGGCTCTGAAATATTAGCAGGTAATAAAACAAAAGAGGGCTGATGAAGTATCAGCACTCCTTTTCCTCCATTATACCTAGAAATACAATTGGTTAGGTTGCACTTATTACAAGTAACAAAATATCTATCATCTATCCATTTAATGTTTACATTTCCAATAATTAAAACATAAGGAGATTGGACACAGGCTCTTAGGCCATAGCAAGATCCCTCTTTACAGTTCTTGCCGACAAATTTTGGTAAAGATTTGTCTGTAAAATGTAAATATTCTGAGGCAGCAATTAAACGCCAAATATCTTTTTGAATCCCTCCTTCACTATAAGTCAAAATATTACTAACAAATCCTGCAGGTGTCATAGCAGAATTTCTTCGTAATTGTCTCTTATCAATTTTTGGAGACCAGTCTAAAATATACCCACTAGCTTTAGACACCTTATGTTGTACAGGAAAGGTATTTACACAACCCATCCACTTAGGAAAGGTGCCAATTTCAATTGTAGAACTATTTGGACAGTGGGGTATCTGTGGAGGTTTTGCAGAAATGACTGGCTTGTTATGGGAAAGTCCCATCTTAATTATTGATCTAGTATTAGGTTTTAAGTCTCCATAAATAGAATTATTTGTCAGTTTAGGTTTACCAATCGCTGTCTTTTCTTCAAATGATACTTTCAGACAGCCAGCATGTTTATCATGTGACCAACATAAAGGTAATTGGGCACTGTAGCCAGAATAAATTAATCTAGTCACATGATTGGGAGTAATATGAGTATCTGTAAATCCTCCCATCGTGAATGAGTCACTAGTAAATACTGGAATAGATTCTCCAGTCCACACAGCTGGGTGTACCAGGGGTGGATCTGGGAAATATGTCCAATAAGTGTCTACTTGATTCCCTTTTACCTGACAGGCCAGTAGGTCACTTACTGTCACTACCATCAAGACTGGGGTCCTGTTCTTTCCTAGGTGTCGAAGTATTTGGGAAGCCTGGGTTGTCAATTTCTTCACATCTTTCCACGAAATCAGTTTCTCGGCTGGTTCAATCTGGTCTTTCTTCATCTTTTTCCGATATCTCCTCCTTCTGGGTTGTGGCTCCTCCGGGTCGATCCTCAGTCGCTTGAGTCTGGGTTCTATTTCTTCCATGTCTGATAGCACGTTCAGGCACCCAAATAGGACGGAAAGCACCTTCTAGAAAAATACAGGCATGCCTTTTCCCCACATTATTACCGGGTTTGGACCCTTCCATTGACCAGTCTGTAAATCTTTCCACAGAAATCTGCCTAAGGGGCCTGTCACTGAGGGAGACATTTGCCTCTCAGCAGCAGTGTGACCTTCTGTGTCACAGTTTAAAAAATTTAAAACAAACAAGGCATGATTAAGGCTATTTTGGGGAGTCACTATCTTATTCCCCCTTTTCAATTTTTGTAATTGAAGCTTAATAGATAAATGAGCTCATTCTACAATGGCTTGACCTTGGGGGTTATAAGGAATTCCTGTTTTATGATTAATTTGAAACTCTTGGCAAAATTGTTGAAAAGAAGAGCTTACATAAGCTAAAGCATTATCTGTTTTAATCTGCATAGGGCACCCTAAAACGGAAAAAGCTGCTAAGCAATGAGAAATTACATGTTGAGTATTTTCCTTAGTACGTGCTGTAGCAAAAATAAATCTAGAATAAGTGTCCACTATGACATGCACATAACATTGCTTACCAAATTGAGGAATATGAGTTACATCCATTTGCCATATCTGATTTGGTTTTAATCCACGGGGATTTACCCCTGATGGCAAAGATGGAGTGTGAATAACACACTTAGGACATTGGCGTACAATCTGACGAGCTTGTTCTCTGGTGATATTAAATTTTTTACGTAAGCTAGAAGCATTTTGATGATGTAAGGGATGGGAAGCTAGTGCACAGTCATATGAAGACATCTGTTGACAAAAAGCTACTAATTTATCAATTTTATCATTACCTATAACTAGGGGTCCGGGAAGGTTAGTATGCGCACGGATGTGTCCAATGAAACATGGGAACTTTCGCATTAGCACTGTCTTTTGTAAATTATGAAATAATTTAAATAACTCCTGTGATGAAGTAAGCCCAATAACTGAGGTTTCAATATTTTTGGTAACTCCGACTGCATATAAGCTGTCAGAATAGATATTAATGGGCTCATTTGAAAAATAATCTAAGGCACAAATCAGAGCTTGGAGCTCTGCTCTTTGGGCAGAAGTATAAGAAGTTTGTATTACCTCTGTGTGAACACGGCTGAAGAAACCTGCCTTACCAGAGTTGGAACCATCTGTGAACACCGATAAAGCTTCCTCTATTGGATGAGAACGTACAATCTTTGGAAAAATAAGTGATGTTAATGATGCAAATTGTACAATCTTATCACGAGGATAATGGCTATCTATCTGGCCAGGAAAATCTGCAAAAGCTATCTGCCAGGAGGTAGAAGTTTGAAAAAGCCAATTAGTCTGTTGAACAGAAAATGGAATAATTATGATATCAGGCTCAGATCCAATTAATTGTAAAATCTTAGTCCTACCTTTAATAACTAATTGAGCTATAGAATCATGAAAAGTAATTAATATTTTTTGAGGGGAGTGAGATAAATAAATCCATTCAATAACTCCTAATCTTTGCCATATGGCTCCTGTTGGGGTATGCTCGGTTGGAAATATTAATAAATACGTTATCTCTTTAGGATCATTATCTCTTTAGGATCTATTCTGTGCATTTTTAATTGCAATTTCCACTTTCCTTAAGGCTGCCTTAGCTTCTAAAGTTAGTTGACTTGGAGAGGTTGGAGAAGGATTTCCTTGTAATATCTGAAATAAAGGACTTAACTCAGAAGTAGTTAATATTAAGGATGGTCTTAGCGAGTTAATATCTCCTAATAGTTTTTGAAAATCATTGAGGGTACGTAACTCCTTAACTCTTATCTGAAGATTTTGAGGATGGATTGTACTCCCTTGAATTATCTGACCTAGATATTGAAAAGGAGATACCTTTTGAATTTTTTGAGGAGCTATACATATACCCATTGCTGTAAGTGAAGTCTCTGAGTAAAAATTTCTGAAAGTACTTCTGGATTAGCATGAGCCAATAATATATCATCCATAAAATGAATAATATAGGCATCAGGGAAGCTATTTCTAATGGGATCTATTGTCTGGTCAACATATTTTTGGCACAGTGTAGGGCTATTACGCATTCCCTGAGGAAGCACCTTCCAACAGAATCTTTTAACAGGTTCCTTAAAATTAATTGCTGGGACAGTGAAAGCAAATCTTTCACAATCTTCAGGATGTAACCTTATATATAAAAAACAGTCTTTTAAATCTATTACCATCAAGCTATAATCTAAAGGAATGGCTGTGGGGGAGGGAAGTCCTGGCTGTAATGATCCCATAGGCTGAATTGCATGATTTATCGCCCTTAAATCCTGTAGTAATCTCCAATTTCCTGACTTTTTCTTAATAACAAAAATAGGTGTATTCCAAGGACTAAGTGTTGGTTCAATATGACCAGCCTGAAGTTGTTCCTCAACTAATCTATGAATTATTCTAAGCTTTTCCCCTGAGATGGGCCACTGAGAAATCCATATAGGCTCTTCTGTGAGCCACGTGATTTTTTCAGCTGTCTTAGGGATCGGGGAAGTACTCAGGGCCCCTAGTAAAAATTTTGGTCTGGAGTATTTACTAATCTTTGTCGTGGAGACTGGCTTGTAAACAGATATTCTTCCTGAAAGGTCTCCTTATCATCTCCAGGAAAATACCTCTGATTAACTTCTTCAACTGATCTTATAGAATTTGAAGTAACTAATAACAGTCCCATTCTGGCTAAAATATCTCTCTTAAAAGCCTTGAAAATCATTAGGGGTTTCTACGGAAACTGTGGTTCCACTCCGGTAAAATTAAAGATGGCGGCCCCCATGGTTGGCATGGAAACTGTTTGTTTTGTTTCGGTAAATCTAAAGATGGCGGCCCCCATGGCCGGCACGATGACGTCACACTGTGCGACCTCCCCTGGAATTCCCGGGCTCCCGCTAGGAGGAAATGCCGGCGGCAGCGAGAAAGCGGGCCGTGCCATCTGAATTCTCCGCATGGGGCTGCAAGTCTAAGTTCACATTTCTAACTTTGGTCCCTAGTGCTTTTGTTCTGAAACGGCTCAAGGGAAAGGAAATTAACTTAGCCTCAGGCCGATTTTCCATTTGCATAGACTTAACAGCTCCTTGAATGGCTTTTAAAAGGTATTCAGGGGGCTGCGAACTCTGGCCCATATTTTTAAAAAGACAAACTTTTTTCCTTCTTAATTTCTCCCAAGTAAGTAAATTTGGAGACTCTTGGTCACAAAACCAAGGACAATATTCACCTACAATCTTTAAGAATTGTAATAACTGAGTTTTCTTTATCTGTTTTCCTTTCTGATTAATTATACTGTCTAAAATAGTCAGATACATTTCCTTATCCAAAGAAGTAGAATTTCCCATTTTAAGTAATTTAACATCTCTTTCCTTCAATATCTCCCGGTACTTTTGTTACCCAAATGTCACCTCTTCCTTATCTTTATCTTTATTCCTTATTTTCCTTTATCTTTATTTCTTTTTCCTTATATTCCTTTTTATTCTTTCCCTTATCTTTTTAGCGCACGCTCCCACTCAATCTAACTAATTCAGAATGCCCCCCTCGTGGGCACCAATTCTACCATGCGGCCTGTGCAGTGGTTTCATTAATGAGGTTCTAGACATTAAGTTAGTTACAAGAGATCAAAATAAAACACACAAACCAGTACCTTATTTTACATTGCTAGGTCCGAGACGGCTCGCCTCCCTGGTTCCCGCCTCTAGCCGCCCAGCAGGGCAGCGAGGATTACTCTGAGCTAGCAGGAGAGAGAGAGAGCGAACATGCCGGGGAGTAGCCTTTTATTTGGGGGACAAGAGATTCAGGGGAGAATTCCATCCAATGAATGTTGAGGGGGGCTGCACTCCAAGGTCAGGGTCAGTGATTGGGTCTCCGGGGTCAGTGGTCACGCACACCCCCCACAGATGGGCTCTCTCATCAGGAAAGGGTTGGGATAGCTCCGACACAGCAAGAGTGCCTCAGGACCTTAACGGGAGTCACCCAATCACGTGTCAGAATGGCTCCCCACACATATGGTTCTTGTCTTTAAGTCTATTGATGTGGTGAATAACATTTATTGATTTCCGTATATTGAACCATCCTTGCATCCTAGGGATGATCCTACTTGATCATGGTGCACAATTTTTTTGATGTGTATTTGTATTCGATTCGCCAGAATTTTATTGAGGATTTTTGCAATTAGGTTCATTAGAGATATTGGTCTGTAGTTTTCTTTCTTTGAGGTGTCTTTGTCTGGTTTCGGAATCACGGTGATGTTGGCCTCGTAGAATGAATTTGGAAGAGCTCCCTCTTTTTCTATTTCCTGAAATAACTTGAAAAATATTGGTTTTAATTCTTCTTTAAAGGTTTTGTAAAACTCCGCTGTATACCCATCCGGTCCTGGGCTTTTCTTGGTTGGTAGTCTTTTGATGCCTTCTTCAATTTCATCCATTGATATTGGTCTGTTAAAATTGTGTGTATCCTCCTGACTAAGTCTGGGTAAATCATATGACTTAAGAAATTTATTGATGTCTTTGTTATCTTCTATTTTGTTGGAATATAGGTTTTCAAAATAATTTCTAATTGTCTTCTGCATTTCTGTAGCATCTGTTATGATATTGTCTTTTTCTTCCCATATGTTAGTAATTTGAGTTTTCTCTCTTCTTCTCTTCATTAGCATGGCTAAAGTTCTGTCGATCATATTTATTTTTTCGAAGAACCAACTTTTAGTTTTGTTAATTTTTTTCAATAGTTTCTTTTGTTTCAATTTCATTGACTCCTGCTCTGATTTTAATTATTTCTAGCCTTCTGCTACATTTGCTGTTGTTTTGCTCTTCCTTTTCTAGGGCTTTGAGATGAAGTGTGAGCTCATTTATTTGTTGGTTTTTTCTTTTTTTGAGGAATGACCACAAGGCGATGAATTTTCCTCGTAAAACTGCTTGCATTGTGTCCCATAGACCGATATGTTCTGTCTGTATTTTCATTTATCTCTAAGAATTTTTTGATTTCTCCTTTATGTCTTCTGTAACCCATTGATCATTCAGTAAAATATTGTTCATTTTCCATGTGATGTAGGATTTTTCCTTCCTTCTTTTATCATTGATTTCCAGTTTCATTCCATTATGATCAGATAAAATGCATGGTATTTTCTCCACCCCTTTATATTTACTGAGGGTTGCCCTATGGCATAATATATGGTCTATTTTTGAGAAGGATACATATGCTGCTGAGGAAAAAGTATATCCATTTGATGATGGTTGATATATTCTATATATGTCAGTTAAGTCTAGGTTATTGATTGTGGGGTTACATGTATGTGGAACTCTAAACCAAACACGGTTTGTGCTAGCTCTTTGAAACTTGACACAATAAAGTAGCTCCAAGTTCTATCTCTATGGTTTGTTTCCTATTTATGTAGACGTCAGCCGAGACAGGCGCAAATCACTTTCATGGAAAGGGGTTGCCAAGCTGCCAAAAAACTATGAGTTTCCTGAAATCTCAGCACACATTTTTCATCCAATCTTGATGACACTGGCAGGTAATGATCTGTACCTCAATCCCACTTGGCTCACCAAATTTCATTTTTCTAGGTTAAACTGTTCGTTGGCAGTAACAGTTTTAATTTTTAGATTTCACTCTGTTTTCTCCTATATGGATACATGTAGTTGGAACTCTAAATCAAACATGGTTTGTACTAGCTCTCTGAAACTTGACACAATAAATTAGGTTCAAGTTCTATCTCTATTGTTTTTTTTCTATTGATGTAGACCTCAGAAGAGAGGCGCAAATCACTTTCATGGAAAGGGGTTGCAAAGCTTCCACTAAACTACAAGTTTCCTGAAATCTCAGCACACATTTTTTCACCCAAACTTTATGAAACTTTCAGGTAAAGATCAGTACCCCAACCGACTTGTCTCACCAAATTTCGTTCTTCTAAGTTAAAACGTTCGTTGGCAGTAACAGTTTAAATTTTTAGGTTTCACTCTGTTGTCTCCTATATGGATACATATATTTGGAACTCTAAATCAAACATGGTTTGTGCTAGCTCTTTGAAACTTGACACAATAAGCTAGTTCCAAGTTCTGTCTCCATGGATTGTTTCCTATTGATGTAGCCCTAAGCAGAGACAGGCGCAAATCACTTTCATGGAAAGGGGTTGCAAAGCTTCCAAAAAATCTACGAGTTTCCTGAAATCTCAGCACACATTTTTTCACCCAATCTGGATGACACTTTCAGATAATGATCAGTACCCAATCCCACTTGGCTCACCAAATTTCGTTCTTCTAGGTTCAACCGTTCGTTGGCAGTAACAGTTTTAATTTTTAGGTTTCACTCTGTTTTCTCTTATTTGGATACATGTAGTTGGAACTCTAAATCAAACACTGTTTGTGCTAGCTCTTTGAAACTTGACAAAATAAACTAGTTCCAAGTTCTATCTCTATGGTTTGTTTCCCATTGATGTAGACCTAAGCATAGACTGACGCAAATCACTTTAATGGAAAGGGGTTGCCAAGCTTCCAAGACTACGAGTTTAATGTAATCTCAGCACATATTTTTTCACCCAACCTTGTTGACCCTTGCAGGTAATGATCAGTACCCCAATCCCACTTGGATTACCAAATTTCGTTCTTCTAAGTTAAACCGTTCGTTGGCAGTAACAGTTTAAATTTTTAGGTTTCTCTCTGTTTTCTCCTAAATGGATACATGTAATTGGACTCTAAATCAAACACGGTTTGTGCTAGCTCTTTGAAACTTGACACAATAGTGTTGTTCCATGTTCTATATCTATGGTTTGTTTCCTATTGATGTAGCCCTAAGCAGAGACTGGAGCAAATCAGTTTATTGGAAAGGGGTTGCCAAGCTTCCAAAAAACTACGAGTATCCTGAAATCTCAGCACACGTTTTTTCACCCAATATTGATGACACTTGCTGGTAATGATCAGTAAACCAATCCCACTTGGCTCACCAAAGTACATTCTTCTTGGTTAAACCGTTCGTTAGCAGTAACAGTTTAATTTTTAGGTTTCACTCTGTTTTATCCTATATGGATACATGTAGTTGGAACTCTAAATGAAACACGGTTTGTGCTGGCTCTTTGAAACTTGACACAATAAAGTAGTACCAAGTTCTATCTCTATGGTTAGTTCCTGTTTATTTAGTCCTAAGCACAGACTGGCGCAAATCACTTTAATAGAAAGGGGTTGCCAAGCTTCCAAAAAACTACGAGTTTCCTGAATTCTCAGCACACATTTTTTCACCCAATCTTGATGACACTTTCAGGTAATGATCAGTACAGCAATCCCACTTGGCTCACCAAACTCCGTTCTTCTAGGTTAAACTGTTTGTTGCCAGTAAAAGTTTTAATTTTTAGGTTTCACTCTGTTTTCTCCTATATGAATATATGTACTTCGAACTCTAAATCAAACACGGTTTGTGCTAGCTCTTTGAAACTTGACACAATAGTGTAGCTCCAAGTTCTATCTCTATGGTTTGTTTCCTATTGATGTAGCCATCAGCCGAGACAGGCGCAAATCACTTTCATGGAAAGGGGTTGCCAAGCTGCCAAAAAACTATGAGTTTCCTGAAATCTCAGCACACATTTTTCATCCAATCTTGATGACACTGGCAGGTAATGATCTGTACCTCAATCCCACTTGGCTCACCAAATTTCGTTCTTCTAAGTTAAACCGTTCGTTGGCAGTAACAGTTTTAATTTTTCGGTTTCTCTCTGTTTTCTCCTAAATGGATACATGTTATTGGAACTCTAAATCAAACACGGTTTGTGCTAGCTCTTTGAAACTTGACACAATAATGTTGTTCCATGTTCTATATCTACGGTTTGTTTCCTATTGATGTAGCCCTAAGCAGAGACTGGAGCAAATCACTTTATTGGAAAGGGGTTGCCAAGCTTCCAAAAAACTACGAGTTTCCTGAAATCTCAGCACATATTTTTTCACCCAACCTTGATTACCCTTGCAGGTAATGATCAGTACCCCAATCCCACTTGGATCACCAAATTTCGTTCTTCTAAGTTAAACCGTTCGTTGGCAGTAACAGTTTTAATTTTTAGGTTTCACTCTGTTTTCTGCTATATGGATACATATATTTGGAACTCAAAATCAAACACGGTTTTTGCTAGCTCTTTGAAGCTTGACACAATAAAGAAGTTCCAAGTTCTTTCTCTATGGTTTCTTTCCTATAGATGTAGCCAAAAGAAGAGACTGGCACAAATCAATTTCATGGAAAGGGGTTGCCAAGCTTTCGAAAAACTACGAGTTTCCTGAAATCTCAGCACACATTTTTTCACCCAATCTTGATGAATCTTGCAGGTAATGATCAGTACCCCAATTTCACTTGGCTCACCAAATTTCGTCCTTCTAGGTTAAATCCTTCGTTGGCAGTAACAGTGTTAATTTTCAGGTTTCACTCTGTTTTCTCCTATATGGATACATGTAGTTGGAACTCTAAATCAAACACGGTTTGTGCTATTCATTGAAACTTGACACAATAAAGGAGTTCTAATTTCTGTCTCTATGGTTTTTTTTCTATAGATGTAGCCAAAAGAAGAGACTGGCGCAAAACACTTTCATGGAAAGGGGTTGCCAAGCTTTCCAAAAACTACGAGTTTCCTGAAATCTCAGCACACATTTTTTCACCCAATCTTGATGACACTTGCAGGTAATGATCAGTACCCCGATCCCACTTGGCTCACCAAATTTCGTTTTTCTAGGTTAAGCCGTTCGTTGGCAGTAACTGTTTTCATTTTTAGGTTTCATTCTGTTTTCTCCAATATGGATACATGTAGTTGGAACTAAAATCAAACACGGTTGTGCTAGCTCTTTGAAACTTGACACAATAAAGTAGTTCCAAGTTCTGTCTCTATGGTTTGTTTCCTATTGATGTAGCCCTAAGCAGAGACTGGCGCAAATCACTTCCATGGAAAGGGTTGCCAAGCTTCCAAAATACTACGAGTTTCCTGAAATCTCAGCAGATATTTTTTACCCAATCTTGATGACACTTTCAGGTAATGATCAGTAGACCAATCTCACATGACTCACCAAATTTAGTTCTTCTAGGTTAAACCGTTCGTTGGCAGTAATAGTTTAAAGTTTTAGGTTTCACTCTGTTTTCTCCTATATGGATACATGTAGTTGGAACTCGAAATCAAACACGGTTTGTGCTAGCTCTTTGAAACTTGACACAATAAAGTAGTTCCAAGTTCTATCTCTATGGTTTGTTTCCTATTGATGTAGCCCTAAGCACAGACTGGCACAAATCACTTTCATGGAATGTGGTTGCAAAGCTTCCAAAAAACTACGAGTTTCCTAAAATCTCAGCACACATCTTTTCACCCAATCTTGATGACACTTTCAGGTAATGATCAGTACCCCAATCCCAAGTGGCTCACCAAATTTCCTTCTTCTAGTTTAAACCGTTCGATGGCAGTAACAGTTTTAATTTTTAGATTTCACTCTGCTTTCTCCTGTATGGATACATGTAGTTGGATATCTGAATCAAACACGGTTTGTGCTAGCTCTTTGAAACTTGACATAATAAAGTAGTTCCAAGATCTATCTCTATGGTTTGTTTCCTATTGATGTAGCCCTATGCAGACTGGCGAAAATCAATTTCATGGAAAGAGGTTGCCAAGCTTCCAAAAATCTACGAATTTCCTGAAATCTCAGCACACATTTTTTCAGCAATCTTGATGACACATTCAGGTAATGATCAGTACCCCAGTTCCACTTGGCTCACCAAATTTCGTTCTTCTATGTTAAACCATTCGTTCTCAATAACATCTTTAATTTTTAGGTTTCACTCTCTTTTCTCCTATATGGATAAATGTAGTTTGACCTCTAAATCAAACACGGTTTGTGCTAGCTCTTTGAAATTTGACACAATAAAGTAGTTCCAAGTTCTCTCTCTACGGTTTGTTTCCTATTGATGTAGTCATAAGCAGAGACTGGCACAAATCACTTTCATGGAAAGGGGTTGCCATGCTTCCAAAAAACTACGAGTTTCCTGAAATGTCTGCACGCATTTTTTAACCCAATGTTGATGAAACTTTCAGGTAATGATCAGTACCCCAATCCCAAGAGGCTTACTAAATTTCATTCTTCTAGTTTAAACATTTCGTTGGTAGTAAAGTTTTAATTTTAGGTTTCACTCTGTTTTCTCCTATATGGATACATATAGTTGGAATTCTAAATCAAATGCAGTTTGTGCTAGCTCTTTAAAACTTGACACAATAAAGTAGTTCCAAATTCTATATCTATGCTTTGTTTCCTATTGATGTAGCCCTAAGCAGAGACTGGCGCAAATCAATTCCATGGAAAGGGGTTGCCAAGTTTCCAAAAACTACGAGTTTCCTGAAATCTCAGTGCACTTTTCTTCAGCCAATCTTCATGACACTTTCAGGTAATGATCAGTACCCCAATCCCACTTGGCTCACCAAACTACATTCTTCTAGGTTAAACCGTTTGATGGCAGTAACAGTTTTAAATTTTAGATTTCACGATGTTTTCTCCTATATGTATACAGGTAGTTGGAACTCTAAATCAAACACGGTTTGTGCTAGCTCTTTGAAACTTGACACAATAAACTAGTTCCAAGTTCTATCTCTATGGTTTGTTTCCTATTGATGTAGCCCTAAGTGGGACTTGCGCATATCAATTCCATGGAAACGGGTTGCCAAGCTTCCAAAAAACTACGAGTTTCCTGAAATCTCAACGCACATTTCTTCACCCAATCTTGATGACACTTTCAGGTAATGATCAGTACCCCAATCCCACTTGGCTCACCAAATTTCGTTCTTCTACTTTAAACCGTTCGTTGGCAGTAACAGTTATAATTTTTAGGTTTCACTGTTTTCTCCTATAGGGATACATGTAGTTGGAACTCTCAATCAAACACGGTTTGTGCTAGCTATTTGAAACTTGACACAATAAAGTAGTTCCAAGTTCTATCTCTTTGGTTTGTTTCCTATTGATGTAGCCCTATGCAGAGGCTTGCGCAAATCACTTTCATGGAAAGTGGTTGCCAAGCTTCTAAAAACTACGAGTTTCCTGAAATCTCAGCACACATTTTTTCACCCAATCTTGATGACACTTTCAGGTATTGATCAGTAAACCAATCCCACTTGGCTCACCAAAGTACATTCTTCTTGGTTAAACCGTTCATTGGCAGTAACAGTTTTAATTTTTAGGTTTCACTCTCTTTTATCCTATATGGATACATGTAGTTGGAACTCTAAATGAAACACGGTTTGTGCTGGCTCTTTGAAACTTGACACAATAAAGTAGTACCAAGTTTTATGTCTATGGTTTGTTCCTGTTTATTTAGCCCTAAGCACAGACTGGCGCAAATCACTTTCATAGAAAGGGGTTGCCAAGCTTCCATAAAACTACGAGTTTCCTGAGTTCTCAGCACACATTTTTCATCCAATCTTGATGACACTGGCAGGTAATGATCTGTACCTCAATCACACTTGACTCATCAAATTTCATTTTTCTAGGTTAAACTGTTCGTTGGCAGTAAGAGTTTTAATTTTTAGGTTTCACTCTGTTTTCTCCTATATGGATACATGAAGTTGGAACTCTAAATCAAACACGGTTTGTACTAGCTCTTTGAAACTTGACACAATATAGTAGTTTCAAGCTCTATCTCTATGTTTTTTTTTCTATTGATGTAGTCCTCAGAAGAGAGGCGCAAATCACTTTCATGGAAAGGGGTTGCAAAGCTTTCACTAAACTACAAGTTTCCTGAAATCTCAGCACACATTTTTTCACCCAAACTTTATGAAACTTTCAGGTAATGATCAGTAACCCAACCAACTTGTCTCACCAAATTTCGTTCTTCTAAGTTAAAACGTTCATTGGCAGTAACAGTTTAAATTTCTAGGTTTCACTCTGTTTTCTCCTATATGGATACATATAGTTGGAACTCTAAATCAAACATGGTTTGTGCTAGCTCTTTGAAACTTCACACAATAAGCTAGTTCCAAGTTCTGTCTCCATGGATGTTTCCTATTGATGTAGCCCTAAGCAGAGACAGGCGCAAATCACTTTCATGGAAAGGGGTTGCAAAGCTTCCAAAAATTCTACGAGTTTCCTGAAATCTCAGCACACATTTTTTCACCCAATCTGGATGACACTTTCAGATAATGATCAGTACCCAATCCCACTTGGCTCACCAAATTTTGTTCTTCTAGGTTCAACCGTTCGTTGGCAGTAACAGTTTTAATTTTTAGGTTTCCCTCGTTTTCTCTTATATGGATACATGTAGTTGGAACTCTAAATCAAACACTGTTTGTGCTAGCTCTTTGAAACTTGACACAATAAACTAGTTCCAAGTTCAATCTCTATGGTTTGTTTCCTATTGATGTAGACCTAAGCATAGACTGGCGCAAATCACTTTAATGGAAAGGGGTTGCCAAGCTTCCAAAGACTACGAGTTTAATGTTATCTCAGCACATATTTTTTCACCCAACCTTGATGACCCTTGCAGGTAATGATCAGTACCCCAATCCCACTTGGATCACCAAATTTCGTTCTTCTAAGTTAAACCTTTCGTTGGCAGTAACAGTTTTTATTTTTAGGTTTCTCTCTCTTTTCTCCTAAATGGATACATGTTATTGGAACTCTAAATCAAACACGGTTTGTGCTAGCTCTTTGAAACTTGACACAATAATGTTGTTCCATGTTCTATATCTACGGTTTGTTTCCTATTGATGTAGCCCTAAGCAGAGACTGGAGCAAATCACTTTATTGGAAAGGGGTTGCCAAGCTTCCAAAAAACTACGAGTTTCCTGAAATCTCAGCACATATTTTTCACCCAACCTTGATGACCCTTGCAGGTAATGATCAGTACCCCAATCCCACTTGGATCACCAAATTTCGTTCTTCTAAGTTAAGCCGTTCGTTGGCAGTAACAGTTTTAATTTTTAGGTTTCACTCTGTTTTCTCCTATATGGATACATATATTTGGAACTCAAAATCAAACACGGTTTTTGCTAGGTCTTTGAAGCTTGACACAATAAAGCAGTTCCAAGTTCTATCTCTATGTATTGTTTCCTATTGATGTAGCCCTAAGCAGAGACTGGCGAAAATCACTTTCATAAAAAGGGGTAGCCAAGCTTCCAAAAAACTAAGAGTTTCCTGAAATCTCAGCACACATTTTTTCACCCAAACTTGATGACACTTTCAAGTAATGATCATTACCCCAATCCCACTTGGCTCACCAAATTTCATTCTTCTAGGTTCATCCGTTCGTTGGCAGTAACAATTTTAATTTTTAGGTTTCACTCTGTTTTCTCCTGTATGGATACATGTAGTTGGAGCTCTAAATCAAACACGGTTTTTGTTAGCTCTTTCATTCTTGACACAATAAAGTAGTTCCAAGTTCTCTCTTTATGGTTTGTGTCCTATTGATGTAGCCCTAAGCAGAGACTGGCGCAAATCACTTTCATAGATAGGGGTTGCCAACCTTCCAAAAAACTACGTGTTTCCTGGAATCTCAGCACACATTTTTTCACCGAATCTTGATGACACTTGCAGGTGTAGATCAGTACCCCAATCCCACTTGGCTCACCAAATTTCATTCTTCTAGTTTAACCCGTTCATTGGCAGTAACATTTTTAATTTTTAGGTTTCACTCTGTTTTCTCCTATATGGAGACATGTACATGGAACTCTAAATCAAACACGGTTTGTGCTAGCTCTTTGAAACTTGACACAATAAAGTAGTTCCAAGTTCTTTCTCTATGGTTTCTTTCCTATAGATGTAGCCAAAAGAAGAGACTGGCGCAAATCAATTTCATGGAAAGGGGTTGCCAAGCTTTCGAAAAACTACGAGTTTCCTGAAATCTCAGCACACATTTTTTCACCCAATCTTGATGAATCTTGCAGGTAATGATCAGTACCCCAATTTCACTTGGCTCACCAAATTTCGTTCGTCTAGGTTAAATCCTTCGTTGGCAGTAACAGTGTTAATTTTCAGGTTTCACTCTGTTTTCTCCTATATGGATACATGTAGTTGGAACTCTAAAGCAAACACGGTTTGTGCTATTCATTGAAACTTGACACAATAAAGGAGTTCTAATTTCTGTCTCTATGGTTTTTTTCCTATAGATGTAGCCAAAAGAAGAGACTGGCGCAAAACACTTTCTTGGAAAGGGGTTGCCAAGCTTTCCAAAAACTACGAGTTTCCTGAAATCTCAGCACACATTTTTTCACCCAATCTTGATGACACTTGCAGGTAATGATCAGTACCCTAATCCCACTTGGCTCACCAAATTTCGTTTTTCTAGGTTAAGCCGTTCGTTGTCAGTAACAGTTTTCATTTTTAGGTTTCATTCTGTTTTCTCCAATATAGATACATGTAATTGGAACTCTAAATCAAACATGGTTGTGCGAGCTGTTTGAAACTTGACACAATAAAGTAGTTCCAAGTTCTGTCTCTATGGTTTCTTCTATTTGATGTAGACCTAAGAGGAGTCTGGCACAAAACACTTTTATAGAATGGTGTTGCCAAGCTTCCAAAAAACTATGAGTTTCCTTAAATCTCAGCACACATTTTTTCACCCAATCTTGATGACACTTTAAGGTAATGATCAGTACCCCATTTCCACTAGGCTCACCAAATTTCGTTCTTCTAGGTTAAACCGTTCGTTGGCAGTAACAGTTTTAATTTTTAGGTTTCACTCTGTTTTCTCCTATATGGATACACATAGTTGGAGCTCTAAATCAAACACGGTTTGTGCTAGCTCTTTGAATCTTGACACAATAAAGTAGTTCCAAGTTCTATCACTATGGTTTGTTTCCTATTGATGTAGCCCTAAGCAGAGACTGGCGCAAATCACTTTCATGGAAGGGGTTGCCAAGCTTCCAAAAAACTACGAGTTTCCTGAAACCTCAGCATACATTTGTTCACCCAATCCTGATGACACTTTCAGGTCATGATCACAACCCCATTCCCACTTGGCTCACCAAAGTTTGTTCTTCTAGGTTAAACCGTTCGTTGGCAGTAACAGTTTTAATGTTTAGGATTCACTCTGTTTTCTCCTATATGGATACATGTAGTTGGAACTCTAAATCAAACATGGTTTGTGCTAGCTCTTTAGAACTGGCCACTATGAAGTAGTTCCAAGATCTATCTATGGTTTGTTTCCTATTGATGTAGCCCTAAGCAGAGACTGGCGCAAATCATTTTCATGGAAAGGGGTTGCCAAGCTTCCAAAAAACTACGAGTTTCCTGAAATCTCAGCACACATTTTTTCACTTAATCTTGATGACACTTTCTGGTAATGATCAGTACCCCAATCGCCCTTGGCTCAACAAATTTCGTTCTTCTAGGTTAAACCGTTCTTTGGCAGTAACAGTTTTAATTTTAAGGATTCACTCTGTTTTCTCCTATATGGATACATGTAATTGTAACTGTAAATCAAACACGGTTGTGCTAGCTGTTTGAAACTTGACACAATAAATTAGTTCCAAGTTCTATCTCTATGGTTTTTTTCCTATTGATGTAGCCCTAAACAGAGACTGGCGCAAATCACTTTCATGAAAATGGGTTGCCAAGCTTTCGAAAAACTACGAGTTTCCTGAAATCTCAGCACACATTTTTTCACCCAATCTTGATAACACTTTCAGGTAATCATCAGTACCCCAATCCCACATGGCTCACCAAATTTCGTTCTTCTAGCTTAAACAGTTCGTTGGCAGTAAGAGTTCTAATTTTTAGGTTTCTCTCTGTTTTCTCCTATAGGGATACATGTATTTGAAACTCTAAATCAAACACGGTTTGTGCTAGCTCTTTGTAATTTAACACAATAAAGTAGTTCCTAGTTCTGTCTCTATGGTTTGCTTCCTATTGATGTAGCCCTAATAAGAGACTGGCGAAAATCACTTTCATTGAAAGGGGTTGCCAAGCTTTCGAAAACTACGAGATTCCTGAAATATCAGCACACATTGTTTCACCCAATCTTGATGACACTTTCAGGTAGTGATCAGTACCCCAATCGCACTTGGCTCACCTAAAATCTTTCTTCAAGGTTAAACCGTTCGTTTGCAGTAACAGTTTTAATTTTTAGGTTTCACTCTGTTTTCCCCTGTATGGATACATGTAGTTGGAACTCTCAATCAAACACGGTTTGGCTAGCTCTTTTTAACTTGACACAATAAAGTAGTACCAAGTTATATCCCTATGGTTTTTTTCCTATTGATGTAGACCTAAGCAGAGACTGGCGAAATCACTTTCATTGAAAGGGGTTGCCAAGCTTCCAAAAAACTACGGGTTTCCTGAAATATCAGCACACATTTTTTCACCCATACTTGATGACAATTTCAGGTAATGATCAGTACCCCAGTCGCACTTGGCTCACCAAATTTTGTTCTTCAAGGTTAAACCGTTCGTTGGCAGTAACAGTTTTAATTTTTAGGTTTCACTCTGTTTTCTCCTATATGGATACATGTAGTTGGAACTCTAAATCAAACACGGTTGTGCTAGGTGTTTGAAACTTGACACAATAAAGTAGTTCCAAGTTCTGTGTCTATGGTTTCTTTCTATTTGATGTAGACCTAAGAGGAGTCTGGCACAAAACACTTTTATGGAAAGGTGTTGCCAAGCTTCCAACAAACTACGAGTTTCTTCAAACATCAGCACACATTTGTTCACCCAATCCTGATGACACTTTCAGGTCATGATCACAACCCCATTCCCACTTGGCTCACCAAAATTTGTTCTTCTAGATTAAACCGTTCCTTGGCAGTAACAGTTTTAATGTTTAGGTTTCACTCTGTTTTCTCCTATATGGATTCATGTAGTTGGAACTCTAAAAAAAACATGGTTTGTGCTAGCTCTTTAAAACTGGCCACAATAAAGTAGTTCCAAGATCTATCTCTATGGTTTGTTTCCTATTGATGTAGCCCTAAGCAGAGACTGGCGCAAATCATTTTCATGGAAAGGGGTTGCCAAGCTTCCAAAAAACTACGAGTTTCCTGAAATCTCAGCACACATTTTTTCACTTAATCTTGATGACACTTTCTGGTAATGATAAGTACCCCAATCGCCCTTGGCTCAACAAATTTCGTTCTTCTAGGTTAAACCGTTCGTTGGCAGTAACAGTATTAATTTTTAGGTTTCACTCTGTTTTCTTCTATATGGATACATATATTTGAAACTCTAAATCAAACATGGTTTGTGCTAGCTCTTTGAAACTTGACACAATAAAGTAGTTCCAAGTTCTATCTCTATGTTTTTTTTCCTATTGATGTAGCCCTAAGCAGAGACTGGCGCAAGTCACTTTCATGGAAAGGGGTTGCCAAGCTTCCAAAAAACTACGAGTTTCCTGAAATCACAGCACACATTTTTTCATCCAATCTTGATGACATTTTCAGGTAATGATCAGTACCCCAATCCCACTTGGTTTACCAAATTTCGTTCTTCTAGGTTAATCCGTTCGTTGGCAGTAACAGTTTTAATTTTTAGGTTGCACTCTGTTTTCTCCTATATGGATACATGTAGTTGGAACTCTAAATCAAACACGGTTTGTGCTAGCTCTTTGAAACTAGACACAATAAAGTAGTTCCAAGTTCTTTCTCTCTTGTTTGTTTCCTATTGATGTAGCCCTAAGCATTGACTGGCACAAATCACTTTCATGGAAAGGGGTTGCCAAGCTTCCAAAAAACTACGAGATTCTTGAAATCTCAAAACACATTTTTAACCCAATCTTCATGACACTTTGAGGTAATGATCAGTACCCCAATCCCACTTCGCTCACCAAATTTGGTTCTTTAATGTTAAACCATTCATTGGCAGTAACAGTTTTAAATTTAAGTTTCAGTCTGTTTTCTCCTGTATGGATACATATTGTTGTAACTCTAAATGAAACACGGTTTTTGCTAGCACTTTGAAACTTGACACAATAAAGTAGTGCCAAGTTCAATCTCTATGGTTTGTTTCCTATTGATGTAGCACTAAGCAGAGACTGGCGCAGAACACTTTCATGAAAAGGGATTGCCAAGCTTCCAAAAATCTACCAGTTTCCTGAAATCTCAGCATACATTTTTTCACCCAATCTTGATGACACTTGCAGGTAATGATCAGTACCCCAATCCCTCTTGGCTCACCCAATTTCATTCTACTAGGTTAATCCGTTCGTTGGCAGTAACAGTTTTAATTTTTAGGTTCAATCTGTTTTCTCCTATATGGATACATCTAATCGGAACTCTAAATAAAACACGGTTTGTACTAGATCTTTGAAACTTGACACAAAAAAGTAGTTCCAAGTTCTGTCTCTCTGGTTTGTTTCCTATTGGTATAGCCCTAAGGAGAGACTGCCGCAAATCACTTTCATGGAAAGGGGTTGCCAATCTTCCAAAAAACTGTGAATTTCCTGAAATCTCAACACACATTTTTTCACCCAATCTTGATGACACTTTCAGGTAATGATCAGTACCCCAATCCCACTTTGCTCACCAAATTTGGTTCTTTTATGTTAAACAATTCATTGGCAGTAACAGTTTTAATTTTTAGGTTTCACTCTGTTTTCTCCTATATGGATACATGTAGTTGGAACTCTAAATCAAACACGGTTTGTGCTAGCTCTTTGAAACTTGACACAATAAAGTAGTTCCAAATTCTATCTCTAGGGTTTGTTTCCTACTGGTGTAGCCCTAAGCAGAGACTGGCGCAAATCACTTCCATGGAATGGGGTTGCCAACCTTCCAAAAAACTACGAGTTTCCTGAAATATCAGCACACATTTTTTCAACTAATCTTGATGACACTTTCACGTAATGATCAGTACCTGAATCCCACTTGGCTCACCAGATTTCGTTCTTCTAGGATAAATCGTTCATTGGCAGTAACAGTGTTAATTTTCATGTTTCACTCTGTTTTATCCTATACGGATACATGTAGTAGGAACTCTAAATCAAACACCGTTTGCGCTAGCTCATTGTAACTTGACACAATAAAGGAGTTCCAAGTTCTGTCTCTATGTTTTTATTTCCTATTGACGAAGCCCTAAGCTGAGACTGGTGCAAAATCACTTTCATGGAAACGGGTTGCCAAGCTTCCAAAAAACTACGAGTTTCCTGAAATATCAGCACATATTTTTTCACCGAATCTTGATGACACATTCAGGTAATGATCAGTACCCCAATCCCACTTTCCTTACCAAATTTCATTCTTCTAGGTTAATCCTTCCTTGGCAGTAACAGTTTTAATTTTTAGGTTTCACTCTGTTTTCTCCTATATGGATACATGTAGTTGGAACTCTAAATCAAACACGGTTTGTGCTGGCTTATTGAAACTTGACACAGTAAAGTAGTTTCAAGTTCTCTCTCTCTAGTTTGTTTCCTATTGATGTAGCCCTAAGCAGAGACAGGCGCAAATCACTTTCATGGAAAGTGGTTGCCAAGCTTCCAAAAACTATGTGTTTCCTGATATCTCAGCACACATTTTTAACCCAATCTTTATGACACGTTCAGGTAATGATCAGTACCCCAATCCCACTTGGCTCACCAAATTTGGTTCTTTTATGTAAAAACATTCGTTGGCAGTAACAGTTTTAATATTTAGGTTCACTCTGTTTTCTCCTATATGGATACATGTAGTTGGAACTCTAAATCAAACAAGGTTTGTGCCAGCTCTTTGAAACTTGACACAATAAAGGAGTTCCAAGTTCTGTCTCTATGGTTTGTTTCCTATTGATGTAGCCCTAAGCAGAGACGGGCGCAAATCACTTTCATGTAAAGTGGTTGCCAAGCTTCCAAAAACTAAGAGTTTCCTGTAATCTCAGCAAACATTTTTTAACCCTATCTTGATGACACTTTCTGGAAATGATCAGTACCCCAATCCCACTTGGCTCACCAAATATCATTCTTCTAGGTTAAACCGTTTGTTGGCAGTAACAGTTTTAATTTTTAGGTTTCACTCTGTTTTCTCCTATATGGATACATGTAGTTGGAACTCTAAATCAAACACGGTTTGTGCTAGCGCTTTGAAACTTGACACAATAAAGTAGTTCCAAGTTCTATCTCTATGGTTTGTTTCCTATTGATGTAGCCCAAAACAGAGACTGGTGCAAATCACTTTCATGAAAATGGGTTGCCAAGCTTTCGAAAAACTACGAGTTTCCTGAAATCTCAGCACACATTTTTTCTGCCATTCTTAATGACACTTGCAGGTAATGATCAGTACCCCAATCCCACTTGGCTCACCAAATTTCGTTCTTCTAGGTTAAATCGTTCGTTGGCAGTAACAGTGTTAATTTTCAGGTTTCACTCTGTTTTCTCCTATATGGATACATGTAGTTGGAAATCTAGATCAAACACGGTTTGTGCTAGCTCCTTGAAACTTGACACTATAATGTATTTCCAAGTTCTATCTCTGGGGTTTGTTTCCTATTGATGTACGCATAAGCTGAGACTGGCGCAAATCACGTTCATGGAAAGGATTTGCCATGCTTCCCAAAAACTACGAGTTTCCTGATATCTCAGCAAACATTTTTTAAACCAATCTTGATGACACTTTCAGGTAATGATCAGTACCCCAAACCCACTGGGCTCACCAAATTTCGTTCTTCTAGTTTAAACCGTTCTTTGGCAGTAAAAGTTTTAATTTTTAGGTTTCACTCTGTTTTCTCCTAAATGATACATTTATTTGGAACTCTAAATCAAACACAGTTTGTGCTAGCTCTTTGAAACTTGACACAATAAAGTAGTTCCAAGTTCTATCTCTATGTTTTTTTTTTTTTTCTATTGATGTAGCCCTAAGCAGACACTGGCGCAAATCACTTTCATGGAAAGGGTTTGCCAAGCTTCCAAAAAACTACGAGTTTCCTGAAATCTCAGCACACATTTTTTAACCCAATCTTGATGACACATTCAGGTAATGATCAGTACCCCAATCCCACTTGGCTCACCAAATTTGGTTCTTTTTTGTTAAACCATTCATTGGCAGTAACAGTTTTAAATTTAGGTTTCACTCTGTTTTCTCCTATATGGATACATGTAGTTGGAACTCTAAATGAAACACGGTTTTTGCTAGCTCTTTGAAACTTGACACAATAAAGTAGTTCCCAGTTCAATCTCTATGGTTTGTTTCCTATTGATGTAGCCCTAAGCAGAGACAGGCGCAAAACACTTTCATGGAAAGGGATTGCCAAGTTTCCAAAAAACTACCAGTTTCCTGAAATCTCAGCACACATTTTTTCACCCAATGTTGATGACACTTGCAGGTAATGATCAGAACCCCAATACCACTTGGCTCACCAAATTTCGTTCTTCTAGGTTAAATCATTCGTTGGCAGTAACAGTGTTCATTTTCAGGTTTCACTCTGTTTTCTCCTATATGGATACATGTAGTTGGAACTCTAAATCAAACACGGTTTGTGCTAGCTCTTTGAAACTTGACACAATAAAGTAGTTCCAAGGTCTTTCTTTCTGGTTTGTTTCCTATTGATGTAGCCCTAAGCAGAGACTGGCGCAAATCACTTTCATGGAAAGGTGTTGCCAAGCTTCCAAAAAACTACGATTTTCCAGAAATAGGAGCACACATTTTTTCAGCCAATCTTGATGACACTTTCAGGTAATGATCAGTACCAGAAACCCACTGGGCTCACCAAATTTCGTTCTTCTAGATTAAACCGTTCGTTCGCAGTAACAGTTTGAATTTTTAGGTTTCACTCTGTTTTCTCCTATATAGATACATGTAATGGGAAATCTAAATCAAACACGGTTTGTGCTAGCACTTTGAAACTTGACACAATAAAATAGGTCCAATTTCTGCTCTCTGGTTTGTTTCCTATTGATGTAGCCCTATGCAGGGACTCACCCAAATCACTTTCATGGAAAGGGGTTGCCAAGCTTTCAAAAAACTATGAGTTTCCTGAAATTTCAGCACGCACTTTTAACCCAATCTTGATGACACTTTCAGGTAATGATCAGTACCCCCATTCCACTTGGCTCACCAAATTTCGTTCTTCTAGGTTAAACCATTTATTGGCAGTAACAGTGTTAATTTTTAGGTTTCACTCTGTTTTCTCCTATATGGATACATGTAGTTGGAAGTCTAAATCAAACACGGTTTGTATAGGTCATTGAAACTTGACACAATAAAGTAGTTCCAAGTTCTATCACTATGGTTTGTTTCCTGTTGATGTAGCCCTAAGCAGAGACTGTCGCACATCACCTTCATGGAAATGGGTTGCCAAGCTTTCAAAAAACTACGAGTTTCCTGAAATCTCAGCACACATTTTTTCACCAAAACTTGATGACACTGTCAGGTAATGATCAGTACCCCAAAAGCACGAGGGTCACCAAATTTTGTTCCTCTAGGATAAACCGTTCGTTGTCAGTAACAGTTTTAATTTTTAGATTTCACTCTGTTTTCTCCTATATGGATACATGTAGTTGGAACTCTAAATCAAACACGGTTTGTGCTAGCTCTTTGAAACTTGACACAATAAAGTAGTTCCAGGTTCTATCTCTATGGTTTGTTTCCTATTGATGTAGCCCTAAGCAGGGACTGGCGCAAATCACTTTCATGGAAATGCGTTGCCAAGCTTCCAAAAACTACGAGTTTCCTCAAATTTCAGCACACATTTGTTCACCCAATCCTGATGACACTTTCAGGTAATGATCACAACCCCAATCCCACATGGCTCACCAAAGTTTGTTCTTCTCGGGTAAACCATTCATTGGAAGTAACAGTTTTAATGTTTAGGTTTCACTCTGTTTTCTCCTCTATGGATACATGCAGTTGGAACTCTAAATCAAACATGGTTTGTGCTAGCTCTTTGAAACGTGACAAAATAATGTAGTTCCAATTTCCATCCATATCCTTTGTTTCCTATTGATGTAGCCCTAAGCAGAGACTGGCGCAAATCACTTTCATAAAAAGGGGTTGCCACGCTTTCAAAAACCTACGAGTTTCCGGAAATCTCAGCACACATTTTTTCAACCAATCTTGATGACACTTTTAGGTAATGATCAGAACCCCAGTCCCACTTGTCTCACCAAATTTCGTTCTTCTAGGTTAAACCGTTTGTTTTTAGTAACAGTTTTAATTTTTAGGTTTCACTCTGTTTTCTCCTAAATGGATACATGTAGTTGAAACTCTAAATCAAACATGGTTTGTGCTAGCTCTTTGAAACTTGACACAGTAAAGTAGTTGTAAGTTTTATCTCTATGGTTTGTTTCCTATTGATGTAGCCTTAAGCAGAGACTGGCACAAATCACTTTCATGGAAGGGAATGCGAAGCTGCCAAAAAACTACGAGTTTCCTGAAATCTCAGCACACATTTTTTTACCAAAACTTGATGAAACTGTCAGGTAATGATCAGTACCCCAAAAGCACGAGGGTCACCAAATTTTGTTCCTCTAGGATAAACCGTTCGTTGTCAGTAACAGTTTTAATTTTTAGATTTCACTCTGTTTTCTCCTATATGGATACATGTAGTTGGAACACTAAATCAAACACGGTTTGTGCTAGCTCTTTGAAACTTGACACAATAAAGTAGTTCCAGGTTCTATCTCTATGGTTTGTTTCCTATTGATGTAGCCCTAAGCAGGGACTGGCGCAAATCACTTTCATGGAAATGGGTTGCCAAGCTTCCAAAAACTATGAGTTTCCTCAAATTTCAGCACACATTTGTTCACCCAATCCTGATGACACTTTCAGGTAATGATCACAACCCCAATCCCACTTGGCTCACTAAAGTTTGTTCTTCTAGGGTAAACCATTCATTGGCAGTAACAGTTTTAATGTTTAGGTTTCACTCTGTTTTCTCCTCTATGGATACATGCAGTTGGAACTCTAAATCAAACACGGTTTGTGCTAGCTCTTTGAAACGTGACAAAATAAAGTAGTTCCAATTTCCATCCATATCCTTTGTTTCCTATTGATGTAGCCCTAAGCAGAGACTGGCGCAAATCACTTTCATGGAAAGGGGTTGCCACGCTTCCAAAAACCTACGAATTTCTGGAAATCTCAGCACACATTTTTTCAACCAATCTTGATGACACTTTCAGGTAATGATCAGAACCCGAGTCCCACTTGTCTCACCAAATTTCGTTCTTCTAGTTTGAACCGTTTGTTGGTAGTAACAGTTTTAATTTTTAGGTTTCACTCTGTTTTCTCCTAAATGGATACATGTAGTTGAAACTCTAAATCAAACATGGTTTGTGCTAGCTCTTTGAAACTTGACACAGTAAAGTAGTTATAAGTTTTATCTCTATGGTTTGTTTCCTATTGATGTAGCCCTAAGCAGAGACTGGCACAAATCACTTTCATGGAAGGGAATGCCAAGCTGCCAAAAAACTACGAGTTTCCTGAAATCTCAGCACACATTTTTTTACCAAAACTTGATGAAACTGTCAGGTAATGATCAGTACCCCAAAAGCACGAGGGTCACCAAATTTTGTTCCTCTAGGATAAACCGTTCATTGTCAGTAACAGTTTTAATTTTTAGATTTCACTCTGTTTTCTCCTATATGGATACATGTAGTTGGAACACTAAATCAAACACGGTTTGTGCTAGCTCTTTGAAACTTGACACAATAAAGTAGTTCCAGGTTCTATCTCTATGGTTTGTTTCCTATTGATGTAGCCCTAAGCAGGGACTGGCGCAAATCACTTTCATGGAAATGGGTTGCCAAGCTTCCAAAAACTATGAGTTTCCTCAAATTTCAGCACACATTTGTTCACCCAATCCTGATGACACTTTCAGGTAATGATCACAACCCCAATCCCACTTGGCTCACCAAAGTTTGTTCTTCTAGGGTAAACCATTCATTGGCAGTAACAGTTTTAATGTTTAGGTTTCACTCTGTTTTCTCCTCTATGGATACATGCAGTTGGAACTCTAAATCAAACACGGTTTGTGCTAGCTCTTTGAAACGTGACAAAATAAAGTAGTTCCAATTTCCATCCATATCCTTTGTTTCCTATTGATGTAGCCCTAAGCAGAGACTGGCGCAAATCACTTTCATGGAAAGGGGTTGCCACGCTTCCAAAAACCTACGAATTTCTGGAAATCTCAGCACACATTTTTTCAACCAATCTTGATGACACTTTCAGGTAATGATCAGAACCCGAGTCCCACTTGTCTCACCAAATTTCGTTCTTCTAGTTTGAACCGTTTGTTGGTAGTAACAGTTTTAATTTTTAGGTTTCACTCTGTTTTCTCCTAAATGGATACATGTAGTTGAAACTCTAAATCAAACATGGTTTGTGCTAGCTCTTTGAAACTTGACACAGTAAAGTAGTTATAAGTTTTATCTCTATGGTTTGTTTCCTATTGATGTAGCCCTAAGCAGAGACTGGCACAAATCACTTTCATGGAAGGGAATGCCAAGCTGCCAAAAAACTACGAGTTTCCTGAAATCTCAGCACACATTTTTTCACCCAATCTTGATGACACTTTCAGGTAATGATCAGTACCCCAATCCCACTTGGCTCACCAAATTTCGTTCTTCTAGCTTAAGCCGCTCGTTGGCAGTAACAGTTTTAAATTTTAGGTTTCACTCTGTTTTCTCCTATATGGATAAATGTATTTGAAACTCTAAATCAAACACGTTTTGTACTAGCTCTTTGAAACTTGACACAATAATTAGTTCCAAGTTGTATGTCTATGGTTGTTTCCTATTGATTTAGCCCTAAGCAGAGACTGGCGCAAATCACTTTCATGGAAAGGGGTTGCCAAGCTTCCAAAAAACTACGAGTTTCCTGAAATCTCAGCATAAATTTTTTCACCCAATCTTGATGACTCTTTCAGGTAATGATCAGTACCCCAATCCCACTTGGCTCACCAAATTTCGTTCTCCTAGGTTAAGCCATTCGTTGGCAGAAACAGTTTTATTTTTTTGGTTTCACTCTGTTTTCTCCTATATGGATACATGTAGTTGGAACTCTAAATCAAACACGGTTTGTGCTAACTCTTTGAAAGTTGACACAATAAATATTTCCAATTTTTATATCTATCGTTTTTTTCTTATTGATGTAGCCCTAAGCAGGGACTGGCGCAAATCACTTTCATGGAAAGGGGTTGCCAAGCTTCTAAAAAACTACGAGTTTCCTGAAATCTCAGCACACAATTTTTCACCCAATCTTGATGACACTTTCAGGTAATGATCAGTACCCCAATCCTACTTGGCTCACCAAATTTCGTTCTCGTAGGTTAAGCCGTTCGTTGGCAGAAACAGTTTTAATTTTTAGGTTTCACTGTGTTTTCTCCTATATGGATACATGTAGTTGAAACTCTAAATCAAACATGTTTTGTGCTAGCTCTTTGAAACTTGACACAATAAAGTAGTTCCAAGTTCTGTCTCTATTGTTTGTTTCCTATTGATGTAGCCCTAAGCTGAGACTGGGGCAAATCACTTTCATGGAAAGGGGTTGCCAGGCTTCCAAAAACTACGAGTTTCCTGAAATCCCAGCACACATTTTTTCACCCAATCTTGATGACACTTTCAGGTAATGATCTGTACTCCATTCCCACTTGGCTCACGAAATTTTGTTCTTCTAGGTTAAACCGTTCATTGGCAGTAACAGTTGTAATTTTTAGGTTTCACTCTGTTTTCTCCTTTATGGATACACATATTTGGAACTCTAAATCAAACACAGTTGGTGCTCGCTCTTTGAAACTTGACACAATAAAGTAGTTCCAAGTTCTGTCTCTATGGTTTGTTCCGTATAGATGTAGCCCTAAGCAGAGACTGGTGCAAATCACTTTCATGGAAAGGGGTTGCCAAGGTTAAAAAAACTACGAGTTTCCTGAAATCTCAGCACACATTTTTTCACCCAATCTTTTTTATTTTATTTTTTATTGATTATTTAAAGCATTACATAGTTCATTATATATCATCTTTCATACATTTGACTCAAATTGTGTTTTGAACTCCCATTTTCACCCCAAATACAGATTGCAGAATTACATCTGTTACATATTCACATTTTTACATAATGCCATATTAGTGACTGTTGTATTCTGCTACCTTTCTTACCCCCTACTCTCCCCCCTCCCCTCCCCTCCCCTCCCATCTTCCCACCTTACCTCCCCTGCTGTTGTTCAATTCTCTCCCTCTTTTTCCCTCCTTCTTGCTTCTCATAACCTCTTATAATTTTATGTATCATTGAAGGTCTCCTACCATTTCCATGTGCTTTCCCTTCTCTCCCCGTTTCTCTCCCCCCATTGGTCTTTGTTTACTGTAGTCTTTTCCTCCTGCTCTTCCTTCCTGTTCTGTTCTTAGTTGTTCTCTTTATATCAAAGCAGACATTTGGCATTTGTTTTTTAGGGCTTGGCTGGCTTCACTTAGCATAATCTGTTCTAATGCCATCCATTTCCCTGCAAATTCTATGATTTTGTCATTTCTTAGTGCTGCATAATACTCCATTGTGTATATATGCCACATATTTTTATCCATTCATCTATTGAGGGGCATCTAGATTGGTTCCACAGTCTAGCTATTGTGAATTGTGCCGCTATAATCATTGATGCAGACGTATCCCTATAGACGCTTTTTTTAAAGGTCCTCTGAGAATAGTCCGAGAAGTGTGATAGCTGGGTCAAATGGTGGATCCATTCCCAGCTTTCCCAGGAATCTCCATACTGCTTTCCAAATTGGCCTCACCATTTTGCAGCCCCACCAGCAGTGTACAAGTGTGCTCTTTTCCCCACATCCCCGCCAACACTTATTGTTGTTTGACTTCATAATGGCTTCCAATCTTACTGGAGTGAGATGGTATCATAGGGTGGTTTTGATTCGCATTTCTCTGATTGCTAGAGATGGTGAGCATTTTTTCATGTACTTGTTGATTGATTGTATGTCCTCCTCTGAGAAGTGTCTGTTTAGGTCCTTGGCCCATTTGTTAATTGGGTTATTTGTTATCTTATTGTTTAATTTTTTGAGTTCTTTGTACATTCTGGATATTAGGGCTCTATCGGAGGTGTGAGGGGTAAAAATTTGTTCCCAGGAAGTAGGCTCTCTATTTACCTCTTTTATGGTTTCTCTTGCTGAGAAAAAAACATTTTAGTTTAAGTAAGTCCCATTTGTTTATTCTAGTTGTTAACTCTTGGGCTGTGGGTGTCCTATTAAGGAATTTGGAGCCCGACCCCACAATACGTATATCGTATCCAACTTTTTCTTCTATCAGACGAAGTGTCTCTGATTTGATATCTAGCTCCCTGATCCATTTTGAGTTAATTTTTGTGGATGGCGAGAGAAAGGGATTCAATTTCATTTTGTTGCATATGGATTTCCAATTTTCCCAGCACCATTTGTTGAAGATGCTATCCTTCCTCCATTCCATGCTTTTAGCCCCTTTATCAAATATAAGATAGTTGTAACTTTGTGGATTAGTCTCTGTGTCTTCTATTCTGTACCATTGGTCCACCTGCCTGTTTTGGTACCAATAGCATGCTGTTTTTGTTACTATTGCTTTGTAGTACAGTTTGACCTCCGGTATCACTATACCTCCAGATTCACACTTCCTGCTTAGAATTGCTTTTGCTATTCTGGGTCTTTTGTTTTTCCATATGAATTTCATGATTGCTTTGTCTATTTCTACAAGATATGCCATTGGAATTTTGATTGGCATCGCATTAAACCTGTAGAGAACTTTTGGTAATATCGCCATTTTGATGATGTTAGTTCTGCCTATCCATGAACAGGGTACATTTTTCCATCTTCTGAGATCTTCTTCTATCTCTCTCTTTAGGGTTCTGTAGTTTTCATTGTATAAATCTTTCACCTCTTTTGTTAGGTTGATTCCCAAGTATCTTATTTTCTTTGAGGATATTGTGAATGGAGTGGTTTTCCTTATTTCAATTTCAGAGGTTTTGTTGCTGATATACAGGAATGCCTTTGATTTATGCGTGTTGATTTTATAACCTGCCACTTTGCTGAATTCATTTATTAACTCTAGCAGCTTCTTTGTAGACTCTTTTGGGTCTGTTAAGTATATTATCATGTCATCCGCAAATAGCGATAGTTTAGTTTCTTCTTTTCCTATTTTTATGCCTTTAATTTCTTTTGTCTGTCTAATTGCTCTGGCTAGTACTTCGAGAACTAAATTGAATAGAAGTGGTGATAGAGGGCATCCCTGTCTTGTTCCAGGTTTTAGAGGGAATGCCTTCAGTTTTTCTCCGTTTAGGATGATGCTAGCCTGAGGTTTAGCATATATAGCTTTTACAATGTTGAGATAAGTTCCTGTTATCCCTAGTTTTTCAAATGTTTTGAACATAAAGGGATGCTGTACTTTGTCAAATGATTTTTCTGCATCCATTGAGATGATCATGTGGTTCTTGTCTTTAAGTCTATTGATGTGGTGAATAGCATTTATTGATTTCCATATATTGAACCATCCTTGCATCCCAGGAATGAATCCTACTTGATCATGGTGCACAAGTTTTCTGATATGTTTTTGTATTCGATTCGCCAGAATTTTATTGAGAATTTTTGCATCCAAGTTCATTAGAGATATTGGTCTGTAGTTTTCTTTCTTTGAAGTATCTTTGTCTGGTTTTGGGATCAAAGTGATGTTGGCCTCATAGAATGAATTTGGAAGAGCTCCTTCTTTTTCTATTTCTTCAAATAGCTTGAAAAGTATTGGTATTAATTCTTCTTTGAAGGTTTTATAGAACTCCGCTGTATACCCATCTGGTCCAGGGCTTTTCATGGTTGGTAGTCTTTTGATGGCTTCTTCTATTTCTTCTTTTGTTATTGGTCTGTTTAAATTGTGTGTGTCTTCCTGTCTCAATCTGGGCAAATCATATGCCTTAAGAAATTTATCGATATCTTCATTATCTTCTATTTTATTGGAATATAGGGTTTCAAAATACCTTCTAATTATCTTCTGTATTTCTGTAGTGTCTGTTGTGATATTGCCTTTTTCATCCCGTATGTTAGTAATTTGAGTTCTCTCTCTTCTTCTTTTCGTTAGCATGGCTAAGGGCTTGTCTATCTTATTTATTTTTTCAAAGAACCAACTTTTAGTTTTATCAATTTTTTCAATGGTTTCTTTTGTTTCAATTTCGTTGATTTCTTTTTTTTTAGAATTTTATTTTTAATATTTATTTTTTAGTTCTCGGCGGACACAACATTTTTGTTGGTGTGTGGTGCTGAGGATCGAACCCCGGCCGCACGCACTCCAGGCGAGCGCACTACCAGTTGAGCCACAACCCAGCCCAATTTCGTTGATTTCTGCTCTAATTTTAATTATTTCTTGTCTTCTACTACATTTGCTGTTGTTTTGTTCTTCCTTTTCTAGGTTTTTGAGGTGTTGCGTGAGTTCATTTATTTGTTGTTTTTTTTTTTCTTTTTTTGAGGTAAGAACTCCAAGAAATGAATTTCCCTCTTAAAACTGCTTTCATTGTGTCCCATAGATTCCGGTATGTTGTGTCTGTGTTATCATTTGATTCTAAGAATTTTTTCATCTCCTCCTTTATGTCTTCTATAACCCATTGATCATTCAATAACATATTGTTCATTTTCCATGTGATGTAGGATTTTTCCTTCCTTCTCTTATCATTGATTTCCAATTTCATTCCATTATGATCAGATATGGTGCATGGTATTATCTCCACACCTTTATATTTACTAAGAGTTGCCTTATGGCATAATATATGGTCTATATTTGAGTAGGATCCATGTGCTGCTGAGAAGAACGTATACCCACTTGATGATGGTTGATATATTCTATATATGTTGGTTAAGTCTAGGATATTGATTGTGCTGTTGAGTTCTATAGTTTCTTTATTCAGCTTTTGTGTAGTGGATCTGTCTAATGGCGAGAGCGGTGTGTTGAAGTCACACATAATTATTGTGTTGTGGTCTATTTGACTCTTGAACTTGAGGAGAGTTTGTTTTATGAACGTTGCAGCTCCATTGTTTGGTGCATACAAATTGATGATTGTTATGTCTTGTTGGTGGATGGTTCCTTTTAACAGTATATAGTGACCTTCTTTATCCTTCTTGATTAACTTAGGTTTGAAGTTGATTTTATTCGATATGAGTATGGCCACTCCTGCTTGCTTCCGAGGGCCATGTGAGTGGTATGATTTTTCCCAACCTTTTACTTTCAGCCTGTGTATGTCTTTTCCTATCATATGAGTCTCCTGAAGGCAGCATATTGTTGGATTTGTTTTTTTGATCCAGGTTACTAGCCTATGTCTCTTGATTGGTGAGTTTAGGCCATTAACATTTAAGGTTACAATTGAGATATGATTTGTACTTCCAGTCATGCTTCTTTATTTATTTATTTTAGTTTGGCTAGTTTTGCTTTTTGGTTATTTTCCTCCCCCTTTACTGAGATACCTCCTGCTGTTAGTTTTGGGCACTATTTTTCAATTCCTCTTCTTGTATTGTTTTGTTCAAAATGCTTTGCAGAGCTGGTTTTCTTGCTGCAAATTCTTTTAGCTTTTGTTTATCGTGAAGGATTTTAATTTCATTGTCAAATTTGAAGCTCAATTTTGCTGGATATAGTATTCTTGGTTGGAATCCATTATTTTTCAGTGTTTGAAATACATTATTCCAGGATCTTCTCGCTTTCAAAGTTTGTGATGAGAAATCGGTCGTGAACCTAATCGGTTTACCCCTGAATGTAATCTGCCTCTTTTCTCTCGTAGCTTTTAATATTCTCTCCTTGTTCTGTACGTTGACTATCTTCATAATTATATGTCTTGGAGTTGGTCTATTATGGTTTTGAATGTTTGGGGTCCTGTAGGCTTCCAGGATTTGGCAATCCATTCCATCTTTCATCTCTGGGAAATTTTCTAGAATTATTTCATTTAATATGCTGTCCATTCCTTTGATTTGAAACTCTGTGCCTTCTTCTACCCCTATGACTCTCAGATTTGGCTTTTTTATGACTTCCCATATCTCTTGAATAGATTGCTCGTGGGATTTAAGCATCTTTTCTGTGTTGACTATATTCTTTTCAAGTTGATAAACCTTGTCTTCATTATCTGATGTTCTGACTTCTACTTGATCAAGTCTATTTGTAATATTCTCGTTTGAGTTTTTAATTTGGTTTATGGTTTCCTGCAATTCTAGGATTATTGTTTGATTTTTGTTTAAGATCTCTATCTCCTGGTAGAGCTTGTTCTTTGCCATTTGAATTTGTTTGTTTAATTCATTTTCAAAATATATTTTATTTCTTGGACTTGCTGTCTCATGTCTTCTCTAATATTCCTTTCCATTCGAGTTAGGTATGCCTTGAGTTCTTTCGCTATCCCTGTTTCTGATGTTTCTATGTCCTCCTGGAGAATTGAGTTGTCTTGCATTGTTTGTAATCCTTTTTTCCCTTGTTTTCTCATGTTGTCCACGTTACTTTTTAGCTCCTTTTGATTGTCGTGTTTCTGCTCTCTTCTATAGATTTGTTTTGTTTCTGTATTACTCTGATGTCTCTCCTTTGTGTTGTTAAACTATGCCTGCTAACGTGGATTCCGCTGGGATGGAATTCCAATGTCCAAGCTCCAGTGACGACACTACTCTGCTATGACGGGCCCAGTCTCCTTGCTGGGGTGCCCTAATGGGGGGTTGTGACTGCACTGTCTCTGTTTGGTTTCAGCTCCCTGTCGCGGCAGGCGGGCAGTCTCCAGCCGCCCAGTATCACAGGCCGTGGGCAGGTGATCATTCGCCAGCGGGTGGGCGTTCTCCTACATCCCAGTTACGCAGGCAGTGGTTGAGCTGTCGCCAGCGGGCCTGCAGTTTACAGCTGCCCAGTCACGAGGGCCTTGCCTCTAGTCTCCTGGTTTCTCCTGCTAGTCTTGGTTTCTCCTGCTAGACCAGATTTCCCCTGAGTGATGGTTCTTGGCAGTTCAAACTGTACTCTGGGCCTGCCGTTTGTTGGGTGTAGAGGGTGGCTATTGGGAACCCCGGCACTCTATTGTTTTGTTTCCCTTGTGGGAAATAGAACTGTACCGCTTCCTTCCCCGTCTGAAATCCCGTACTCAACCCGGGGGTCAGTGCGGGCTTGGCTGGCAGGATTCAACTTTGTGGCAACCACTTATCTCCCTGCTTGCTAGTTAATCCCTTCTCTGCAACGCCACGCCTTCTGTAGCCGCGGGGCAGGCTGCCAGAATCAGACAGCCTGGATCTCCGGGGTCACACCATTGGCTTTTGGGATCCCCGGCACTCTATGGTTTTGATTTTTTCTGTTTACACCTCCCCCAGCGCTGGCTAGACAGGTTTTGTTTTGGCTGCTGATGGGAGGGGGCGTTGAAGGTCAAGTGCCTCTAGTTCTCCTTTAGTCTTTATGCAGGCTCACTGTGATACTCCCTTCCCCTGAAAGTCTAGGAAAGATTTTATGCAAAATCCCCCTATGTATGGGGGCTGAACTGACGGACACACACCTGTTTTATTGTTGCAATCTGTCTGAGAGTGGCGGTGGATACTTCAGCTCTCCAAGATGGTGGCCATTGGTTGCCTCAGTGGAGTGTACCTTGTGGGGGAAGGGACTGCACCGCCTCCTTCCCCGTCTGCAATCCCGAACTCAGCCCGGGGGTCAGTGCCCGCTTGGCAGTTGGGACACGACCATGTTGCAGGCACCTATCTCCCTGCTTACCATTTAATCCCTTCTCTGTGGCACCACGCCTTCTGTAGCCACGGGGCAGGCTGCCAGAATCAGACAGCCTGGATCTCCGGGGTCACACCGTTGGCTTTTGGGATCCCTGGCACTGTGGCGCCACACCTTCTGTAGCCGCGGGGCAGGCCGCCAGAATCAGACAGCCTGGATCTTCGGGGTCACACCGTTGGCTTTTGGGATCACCGGCACTCTATGATTTTGATTTTTTCTGCTTGCCCCTCCCCCAGCCCTGGCTAGACAGGTTTTGTTTTGGCTGCTGATGGGAGGGGGAGTTGAAGGTCAGGTGCCTCTCCTTCTCCTTTAGTCTTTATGCAGGCTCACTGTGATACTCCCTTCCCCTGAAAGTCTAGGAGAGATTTTATGCAAAATCCCCCTAAGTATGGGGGCTGAACTGAGGGACACACACCAGTTTTATTGTTGCAATCTGTCTGAGAGTGGCGGTGGATACTTCAGCTCTCCAAGATGGTGGCCGCTGATTGCCTTAGTGGAGTGTCCCTTGTGGGGGAAGGGACTGCACCGCCTCCTTCCCCGTCTGCAATCCCGAACTCAGCCCGGGGGTCAGTGCCCGCTTGGCAGTTGGGACACGACCATGTTGCAGGCACCTATCTCCCTGCTTACCATTTAATCCCTTCTCTGTGGCACCACGCCTTCTGTAGCCACGGGGCAGGCTGCCAGAATCAGACAGCCTGGATCTCCGGGGTCACACCGTTGGCTTTTGGGATCCCTGGCACTGTGGCGCCACACCTTCTGTAGCCGCGGGGCAGGCCGCCAGAATCAGACAGCCTGGATCTTCGGGGTCACACCGTTGGCTTTTGGGATCACCGGCACTCTATGATTTTGATTTTTTCTGCTTGCCCCTCCCCCAGCCCTGGCTAGACAGGTTTTGTTTTGGCTGCTGATGGGAGGGGGAGTTGAAGGTCAGGTGCCTCTCCTTCTCCTTTAGTCTTTATGCAGGCTCACTGTGATACTCCCTTCCCCTGAAAGTCTAGGAGAGATTTTATGCAAAATCCCCCTAAGTATGGGGGCTGAACTGAGTGGCACAGACCAGTTTTATTGTTGCAATCTGTCTGAGAGTGGCGGTGGATACTTCAGCTCTCCAAGATGGTGGCCGCTGATTGCCTTAGTGGAGTGTCCCTTGTGGGGGAAGGGACTGTACCGCCTCCTTCCCCGTCTGCAATCCCGAACTCAGCCCGGGGGTCAGTGCCCGCTTGGCAGTTGGGACACCACCATGTTGTAGGCACCTATCTCCCTGCTTACCATTTAATCCCTTCTCTGTGCTGCCACACCTTCTGTAGCCACGGGGCAGGCCACCAGAATCAGACAGCCTGGATCTCCGGGGTCACACCATTGGCTTTTGGGATCCCCGGAACTGTGGCGCCATGCCTTCTGTAGCCGCGGGGCAGGCCGCCAGAATCAGACAGCCTGTATTGCTGGGGTCACACCGTTGGCTTTTGTGATCCCTGGCACTCTATGGTTTTGATATTTTCTGTTTACACCTCCCCCAGCGCTGGCTAGACAGGTTTTGTTTTGGCTGCTGATGGGAGGGGGAGTTGAAGGTCAGGTGCCTCTCCTTCTCCTTTAGTCTTTATGCAGGCTCACTGTGATACTCCCTTCCCCTGAAAGTCTAGGAGAGATTTTATGCGAAATCCCCCTATGTATGGGGGCTGAACTGAGTGACACACACCCGTTTTGCCGCTGCAATCTGTCGGAGAGTGGCGGAGGATACCTCAACTCTCCAAGATGGTGGCCGCTGGTTGCCTTAGGGGAGTGTCCCCTGTGGGGGGAGGGACTGCACTGCCTCCTTCCCCGTCTGCAATCCCGAACTCAGCCCGGGGGTCAGTGCCCGATTGGCAATAGGGACACCAAAATGCTGTAGGCACCTATCACCGTGCGTACCATTTAATCCCTTCTCTGTGGCTCCACGCCTTCTGTAGCCACGGGACAGGCCGCCAAAATCAGACAGCCTGGATCTCCGGGGTCACACCTTTGGCTTTTGGGATCCACGGCAATTGGCGCCACACCTTCTGTAGCCGCAAGGCACGCCGCCAGAATCAGACAGCCTGGATCTCAGGGGTCACACCGTTGGCTTTTCACCCAATATTGATGACACTTTCAGGTAAGGATCAGTACCCCAATCCCACTTGGCTCACCAAATATCATTATTCTAGGATAAACCGTTCGTTGGCAGTAACTGTTTTAATTTTTAGGTTTCACTCTGTTTTCTCCTATATGGATACATGTAGTTGAAACTCTAAATCAAACACGGTTTGTGCTAGCTCTTTAAAACCTGAAAAATAAAGTAGTTCCAAGTTCTGTCTCTATGGTTTCTTTCTTATTGATGTAGCCCTAAGCAGAGCCTGGCGCAAATCACTTTCATGGAAAAGGGTCACCAAGCTTCCAAAAAACTATGAGTTTCCTGAAATCTCAGCACACATTTTTTCACCCAATCTTGATGACACTTTCTGGTAATGATCAGTACCACAATCCCACTTGGCTCACCAAATTTCGTTCTTCTAGGTTAAACCGTTTGTTGGCAGTAGCAGTGTAAATTTTTAGGTTTCACTCTGTTTTCTCCTATATGGATACATGTAGTTGGAACTCTAAATCAAACACGGTTTGTGCTAGCTCTTTGAAACTTGACACAATAAAGTAGTTCCAAGTTCTATTTCTATGGTTTGTTTCCTATTGATGTAGCCTAAGCAGAGAGTGGCGTAAATCACTTTCATGGAAAGAGGTTGCCAAGCTTCCAAAATACGAAGTTTCCTGAAATCTCAGCACACATTTTTTTACCCAATCTTGATGACACTTTCCGGTAATGATCAGTACCCCAATCCAACTTGGCTCACCAAATTTCGTTCTTCTAGGTTAAACCGTTCGTTGGCAGTAACAGTTTTAATTTTTAGGTTTCACTCTGTTTTCTCCTATATGGATACATGTAGATGGAACTCTAAATCCATCACAGTTTGTGCTAGCTCTTTGAAACTTGACACAATAAAGTAGTTCCAAGTTCTATCTCTATGTTTTGTTTGCTATTTATGTAGCCCTAAGCAGAGACTAGCGAAAATCACTTTCATGGAAAGGGGTTGCCAAGCTTACAAAAAACTACCAGTTTCCTGAAATCTCATCACACATTTTTTCACCCAATCTTGATGACACTTTTAGGTAATGATCCGTACCCCAATCAAACTTGGCTCACCAAATTTCGTTCTTCTAGTTTACACCATTCGTTGGCAGTAAAAGTTTTAATTTTTAGGTTTCACTCTGTTTTCTCCTATATGGATACATGTAGTTGGAACTCTAAATCAAACACGGTTTGTGCTAGCTCTTTGAAATTTGACACAATAAAGCAGTTCCTAGTTCTGTCTGTGTGATTTGCTTCCTATTGATGTAGCCCTAAGCAGAGATTGGCAAAAATCACTTTAATGGAAAGGGGTTGCCAAGATTCCAAAAAAACTACAAGTTTCCTGAAATATCAGCACACATTTTTTCACCCAAACTTGATAACACATTCAGGTAATGATCAGTAAGCCAATCCCCCTTGGCTCAACAAATTTCATTCTTCTAGGTTAAACCGTTGGTTGGCAGTAACAGTTTTAATTTTTAGGTTTCACTCTGTTTTCTCCTATATGGATACATGTAGTTGGAACTCTAAATCAAACACGGTTGTGCTAGCTGTTTGAAACTTGACACAATAAAGTACTTCAAAGTTCTATCTCTATGGTTTGTTTGCTATCGATGTAGCCTAAGTAGAGCCTGGCGCAAAACACTTTCATGGAAAGTGGTTGCCAAGCTTCCAAAAAACTATGAGTTTCCTGAAATCTCAGCACACATTTTTTCACCCAATCTTGATGACACTTTCAGGTAATGATCACTACCTCAATCACACTTGGCTCACCAAACTTTGTTCTTCAGGCTTAAACCGTTCGCTGGCAGTAAGAGTTTTAATTTTTAGGATTCTCTCTGTTTTCTCCTATATGGATACATGTAGTTGGAACTGTAAATCAAACACAGTTTGTGCTACCTCTTTCAAACTTGACACAAATATGTAGTTACAAGTTCTGTCTCTATGGTTTGTTTCCTATTGATGTAGCCCTAAGCAGAGACTGGCAAAAATCACTTTCATGGAAAGGGGTTGCCAAGCTTCCAAAAAACTATGAGTTTCCTGAAATATCAGCACACATTTATTCACCCAAACTTGATGACACATTCAGGTAATGATCAGAACGCCAATCGCCCTTGGCTCAACAAATTTCATTCTTCTAGGTTAAACCATTCGTTGGCAGTAAGTGTTTGAATTTTTAGGTTTCTCTCTGTTTTCTCCTATATGGATACAAGTATTTGAAACTCTAAATCTAACATGGTTTGTACTAGGTCTTTGATACTTGACACAATAAAGTAGTTCCAAGTTCTCTCTCTATGTTTTTTTTTTTTCCTATTGATGTAGCCCTAAGCAGACACTGGCGCAAATCACTTTCATGGAAAGGGGTTGCCAAGCTTCCAAAAAACTACGAGTTTCCTGAAATATCAGCACACATTTTTTAACCCAATCTTGATGACACTTTCAGCTAGTTATCAGTACCCCAATCCCACTTACCTCACCAAATTTCGTTCTTCTAGGTTAAACCGTTCGTTCGCAGTAACAGTTTTAAGTTTTAGGTTTCACTCTGTTTTCTCCTATATGGATACATGTATTTGGAACTCTAAATCAAACACGGTTTGTGCTAGCTCTTTGAAATTTGACACAAGAAAGTAGTGTCTAGTTCTGTCCCTATGGTTTGCTTCCTATTGATGTAGCCCTAAGCAGAGACTGGCAAAAATCACTTTTAAAAAAGGGGTTGCCAAGCTTTTAAAAAACTACGAGTTTCCTGAAATATCAGAACTCATTTTTTCACCCAACCTTGATGGCAATTTCAGGTAATGATCAGTACACCAATCCCACTTGGCTCACCAAATTTCTTCTTCTATGTTAAATCGTTCTTTGGCAGTAACAGTTTTAATGTTTAGGTTTCACTCTGTTTTATCCTATATGGATACATGTAGTTGGAACTCTAAATCAAACATGCTTGTGCTAGCTGTTTGAAACTTGACACAATAAATTAGTTCCAAGTTCTATCTCTATGATTTGTTTCCTATTGTTGTAGCCTAAGCAGAGAGTGGCGCAAACCACTTTCATGGAAAGAAGTTGCCAAGCTTCCAAAATACAAAGAGTTTCCTGAAATCTCAGAACATATTTTTTCACCCAATCTTGATGACACTTTCCGGTAATGATCAATACCCCAATCCAACTTGGCTCACCAAATTTCATTCTTCTAGGTTAAACCGTTCGTTGACAGTAGCAGTTTTAATTTTTAGGTTTCACTCTGTTTTCTCCTATATGGATACATGTAGTTGGAACTCTAAATCAAACACGGTTTGTGCTAGGTCATGAAACTTGACACAATAAAGTAGTTCCAAGTTCTGTCTCTCTGGTTTGTTTCCTAGTGATTTAGCCCTAAGCAGAGACTGGCGCATATCACTTTCATGGAAAGGTGTTGCCAAGCTTCAAAAAAACTACGAGCGTCCTGAAATCTCAGTACACATTTTTTCACCAAATCTTGATGACAGTTTCAGGTAATGATCAGTACGCCAATCCCACTTGGCTCACCAATTTTCATTCTTCTAGGTTAAACCATTCGTTGGCAGTAACAGTGTTAATTTTTAGGTTTCACTCTGTTTTCTCATATATGGATACATGTAGTTAGAACTCTAAATCAAACACGGTTTGTGCTAGCTCTTTGAAACTTGACACAATAAAGTAGTTCCAAGTTCTGTCTCTCTGGTTTGTTTCCTATTGATTTAGCCCTAAGCAGAGACTGGCGCAAATCACTTTCATATAAAGGAGTTGACAAGCTTCAAAAAAACTACGAGTTTCCTGAAATCTCAACACACATTTTTTCACCCAATCTTGATGACACTTTCAGGTAATGATCAGTACCCCAATCCCACTTTGCTCACCAACTTTCATTCTTCTAGGTTAAACCATTCGTTTTCAGTAACAATGTTAATTTTTAGGTTTCACTCTGTTTTCTCCTATATGGATACATGTAGTTGGAACTCTATATCTAACACGGTTTGTGCTAGCTCTTTGAAACTTGACACAATAAAGTAGTTCCAAGTTCTATCACTAGGGTTTGTTTTCTATTGATGTAGCCCTAACACAGACTGGCGCAAATCACTTTCATGGAAAGGGGTTGCCAAGCTTCAAAAAAACTACGAGTTTCCTGAAATCTCAGCACATATTTTTTCACCCAATCTTGATGACACTTTCATGTAATGATCAGTACCCCAATGGCACTTGGCTCACCTAACTTCATTCTACTAGGTTAAACCGTTCGTCGGCAGTAACAGTTTTAAATTTTATGTTTCACTCTGTTTTCTCCTATAAGGATACATGTACTAGGAACTCTAAATCAAACACGGTTTGTGCTAGGTCTTTGAAACTTGACACAATAAAGTAGTTCCAAGTTCTATCTCTAGGGTTTGTTTCCTATTGATGTAGCCCTAAGAAGAGACTGGCGCAAATCACTTTCATGGAAAGGGGTTGCCAAGCTTCAAAAAAACTACGAGTTTCCTGAAATCTCAGCACATATTTTTTCACCCAATCTTGATGACACTTTCAGGTAATGATCAGTTCCCCAATCCCACTTGGCTCAACAACTTTCGTTCTTCTAGGTTAAACAATTCGTTTTCAGTAACAGTGTTAATTTTTAGGTTTCACTCTGTTTTCTCCTATATGGATACATGTAGTTGGAACTCTAAATCAAACACGGTTTGTGCTAGGTCATGAAACTTGACAGAAAAAAGTAGTTCCAAGTTCTGTCTCTCTGGTTTGTTTCCTAGTGATTTAGCCCTAAGCAGAGACTGGCGCAAATCACTTTCATGGAAAGGTGTTGCCAAGCTTCAAAAAAACTAGGAGCGTCCTGAAATCTCAGTACACATTTTTTCACCAAATCTTGATGACAGTTTCAGGTAATGATCAGTACGCCAATCCCACTTGGCTCACCAATTTTTGTTCTTCTAGGTTGAACTGTTTGTTGGAAGTAACAGTTTTAATTTTTAGGTTTCACTCTGTTTTCTCCTATATGGATACATGGAGTTGGAACTGTAAATCAAACACGGATTGTGCTAGCTCTTTGAAACTTGAAACAATAATGTAGTTCCAAGTTCTATCTCTATGGTTTGTTTCCTATTGATGTAGCCCTAAGCAGAGACTGGCGCAAATCACTATCATGAAAAGGGGTTGCCAAGCCTCCAAAAAACTACGAGTTTCCTGAAATCTCAGCACACATTTTTTCACCCAAACTTGATTACACTTTCATGTAATGATCCGTACCCCAATCCTACTTGGCTCACCAAATTTCGTTCTTCTAGGTTAAACCATTCGTTGGCCTTAACAGTTTTAAATTTTAGGTTTCACTCTGTTTTCTCCTATATGGATACATGTTGTTGGATCTCTAAATCAAACAAGGTTTGTGCTAGCTCTTTGAAACTTGACACAATAATGTAGTTCCAAGTTCTGTCTCTATGGTTTGTTTCCTACTGAAGTAACCCTAAGCAGCGACTGGCGCAAATCACTTCCATGGAAAGGGGTTGCCAAGCTTCCCAAAAACTGCGAGTTTCCTGAAATCTCAGCACACATTTTTTCACCCAAACCTGATGACACTTTCAGGTAATGATCAGTACCCCAATCCCACTTGGCTCACCAAATTTTGTTCTTCTAGGTTAAATCGTTCATTGGCAGTAAAAGTTTTAATTTTTTGGTTTCACTTTGTTTTCTCTTATATGGATACATGGAGTTGGAACTGTAAATCAAACACGGTTTGTGCTAGCTCTTTGAAACTTGACACAATAATGTAGTTCCAAATTCTATCTCTATGGTTTGTTTCCTATTGATGTAGCACTATGCAGGGACTGGGGCAAATCTCTATCATGGAAAGGGGTTGCCAAGCCTCCAAAAAAATACAAGTTTCCTAAAATCTCAGCACACATTTTTTTACCCAATCTTAATGACACTTTCAGGTAATGATCAGTACACCAGTCCCACTTGGCTCACCAAATTTCGTTCTTCTAGGTTAAACCATTCGTTGGCAGTAACAGTTTTAATTTTTAGGTTTCACTCTGTTTTCTCCTATATGGATACATGTAGTTGGAACTCTATATCAAATACGGTTTGTGCTAGCTCTTTGAAACTTGACACAATAAAGTAGTTCCAAGTTCTATCTCTATGGTTTGTTTCCTATTGATGTAGCCCTAAACAGTGACTGGCACAAATCACTTCCATGGAAAGGGGTTGCCAATCTTCCAAAAAACTGCGAGTTTCCTGAAATCTCAGCACACAGTTTTTCACCCAATCTTGATGACACTTTCAGGTAATGATCAGTACCCCATTCCCAGTTGGCTCACCAAATTTCGTTCTTCTAGATTAAACCGTTCGTTGGCAGTAACATTTTTAATTTTTAGGTTTCACTCTGTTTTCTCCTATATGGATACATGTTTTTGGAACTCTAAATCAAACACGGTTTTTGCTAGCTCTTTGAAACTTGACACAATAAAGTAGTTCCAAGTTCTATCTCTATGGTTTGTTGCTGGCTCGGATTCCCCCTGGCCCCCGGGGCTTGGGCCCATCCCTGGTTTCTTGTGTGCATGCCAAAGAGGCCTGCTCCCAAGGCCTTGAAAGGTTTGTGGTTTCTGTTTTCATATTTCAGCCTATAACGGTCATGTGGGAACGTCTTGACCTGCTTGGGTCTGATAAGATTCCTCGTTGAAGGCTTAGTATGAGTCGACAAGAACCATTTGTTCCCCTCCATCCTTGCTCCCGCCTACCAGTAACTTTCCATTCTATCTGCAAGAAATATATAAGTATGAGCTGAGATAATAAAGAGAGTCTTTTCCTGGATGAAGAACCTTGGTGTCCTGTGAACTCTTTTAATTCCGACGTCTGTCGCCGGACTCGGTCCTTTTCGCCGGACACGGCAAGTGGAGGTTCCACCGATCGGAAAGCAGAGGTAAGCGGACGGGGCTCCCTCCATGGAGAGGGAGGATTGAAAACCTTCCATAAGAGAAGGGGTCCTTCCATAAGACAAAGAGACCTTCCATAAGAGAAGGGGAAAAGAGACCTTCCATAAGAGAAGGGGAAAAGAGACCTTCCATAACAGAAGGGGAAAAGTTGAAACTTAAATAAGGATCAGATAGCTACCATGTGTAACTCAGCATCCAAAGTTCGTCTGGCCAATGAACTCAGAGAGCTGTTGAACACACAAGAAACCGGAATAAAAACAAAAACTGCAACAGAATTCGTTGAAGTTGTTGCCCAGGCATGTCCTTGGTTTCTGACAGGAGGATTTCTTAATAATAGTGATTGGGATCAGGTCAGATGTGATTTACAAAAATTGTTAAAGGACCAAGGTCCGGAAAGTATCCCAATTGCCACTTTCTCTTTATGGCGACTGGTTAAAGATGCCTTGTTAACAGATAAAATAAAGATTAAGGAACAGCTTGCAGAATGTGAACAGGTCCTTAACCAAGTTCAGGAAGAACAGATGGCAGCCTCTCTAAAGGAGGAGGATCCTCCTGAAGTCCCTACTCAGAAAAATAAGAGACGCCTTCAGGTTAATCTAGAGAAGGACATTGAAGATGCTTGTTCCCTCTCTGAAGAGGAGGAAGAATTAGAAAAGGAGATACAAGAAATGGAGGGCCACTTAAAAAGAATTATTTCAAAGGCACCTAGTGCACCCCCACCTGTGCCTCCTCCTCTCTATAATCCTTATTGGGACGGAAACGGAGACACCCCAATCAGGCGGGCCGGGGTCCATTGGGACCCTAAAATAGCTCAAACTTTTCCTGTGATAGAGAACATTGACGCTGATGGACAACCGACCCGGGCCCACGTCCCTTTAGCCTTTAAAGATATCAAACAACTTAAGGAGGCAATTATTAATTATGGGCCTCATGCTCCCTTTACGTTAACTCTCTTTGAGTCCTTCTCAGCTAATCAATTGGTTCCTAGTGACTGGCAACAACTCTGTAGGGCTGTCTTATCAGGAGGAGATTTTTTGTTATGGAAAAGTGAATACCATGAGAGATGCCATGAGTTGGCTCAAATTAATTTGAATGCAGGCCATCCACGGAGAAATGCAGAAATGTTGACGGGGACTGGGCAATATGCCACCATTGATCAACAGATGAATTTTGATCCAGGAGTTTACGCTCAGATTGCCTCAGCTGCCGTACATGCTTGGAAGGCCCTACCTGTCTCCAAAACAGAGACAAAAATTTCAAAAATTTCTCAAGGACCTTCCGAACCATATTCAGACTTTATAGCCCGCCTAATGCAGGCAGCGGGAAAAATATTCCCAAACCTAGAACAGGCTATGCCTTTGCTTAGACAATTGGCTTATGAAAACGCTAATACCTACTGCCAAAATGCCATAAAGTCCTCATGAGCTAAAAGTGTTGATGATATGATTAGAGCATGCAAGGATATAGATGGGCCCCATATCACCGGTCAGGTCCTAGCCGCGGCCCTTAAAACTGGTTTTAAAAAATTTAACAATCAAGGGACTAACCCAAAGGGGTGTTTTAAATGTGGCAAAAAGAGTCACATACAAAGAGATTGCCCGGAATTTCAGAAAAATCTTGGTGGAGGAAAACCTGGACTTTGTCCCCGCTGCCGTAAAGGCAGACACTGGAGTAGTGATTGCCACAACAGATGGGATGTTGATGGAAACCCCATACCGTCGGGAAACGGGAACAGGGGCCTGCCCCGGGCCCCCGAAACCAAAGTGTACGGGGCAATGCCAAGACAGAGTCAAACCTCAGAGATCAGGCATCTCCGCCGCCTCCCACTAGCCAACCCCTTTCTATCACCAACTCCCCCGGGTAACCCCAGGAAGTGCAGGATTGGACCTCAGTTCCACCTCCCGAGCGGTACTAACCCCACAGATGGGACCCCAGATATTACCTACTGGAGTGTTTGGACCCCTTCCTGAAGGGACAGTGGCATTAGTACTGGGGCGAGGTAGCGCTGCTCAGCAGGGATTGAGAGTCCTTACCGGAGTTGTTGATTCTGATTACCAGGGAGAAATAAAGATTATGGTAGAGGCTACACAGGGACTTGTTGTCATCCACCCGAGAGAGCATATAGGCCAATTGGTGCTTTTACCCTTGGTATCTGTCCCCGGACCTAATCTTCTTAGATCCCGAAAAGGGGGGGCATTTGGCTCCACCGGGATTCCCAAAACCTACTGGGTGGCTCACTTGGATTCACGCCCCAAATTTACATTAAAGATACAAAATAAAACTTTTGAAGGAATCTTGGACACGGGGGCGGATGTCTCCGTCATCTCCGATAGACAATGGCCTCGCGCCTGGCCCCTCCAGAGTCCTTCTGCTGTCCTGCAGGGGATAGGTCAAACTAGACCACGAAAGAGTGTATCCTTCTTAAAGTGGGAAGAAAATGAAGGTCACAGTGGTTTCTTCCAACCTTATGTGGTGGCTGGGCTTCCCACAAATCTTTGGGGAAGAGACCTACTCCAACAAATGGGGGCTATCCTTACTACCCGGACCTTGAAAGAAAACAACCATTTTGTTAATAATGTAATGCTGGACATGGGATGGCTGCCTGGACAGGGCTTAGGAAAAGGACATGAGGGCAGAACTTCTCCCATAGACCCAATGGGTCGAGTCATTAGAAAAGGAAAGGACCGACGAGGACTGGGAAATTTTTCTTAGGGGCCACTGAGGAGCGGCCACCCCCATTAGCCATTACATGGCTATCGAACACTCCAGTGTGGGTAGAACAGTGGCCCTTAAAAAAAGAAAAATTACAGGCCACTTCTTTACTAGTTCAGGAACAACTCAACCTGGGACATTTGGCACCCTCAACTTCCCCTTGGAATACTCCTATTTTTGTCATAAAAAAGGGATCAGGAAAATGGAGATTATTACAGGACCTAAGGGTGATTAATAAAACCATGCAGCCCATGGGGCCCTTACAACCAGGACTGCCATACCCGACTGCAATCCCTAAGGATTGGCACCTTATTGTCATAGACTTAAAAGATTGCTTTTTCTCTATTCCTTTACACCCAGAAGACCGAAAATGCTTTGCCTTTTCCCTACCATCCATAAATTTTAAGGAACCATACCAATGGTTTGAGTGGACCGTCCTACCCCAAGGAATGTCTAACAGTCCCACAATGTGCCAATATTTTGTAGCCGAAGTTTTACAACCTTTTCGGCGCCAATTCTCTCAGCTGTATCTTATTCATTATATGGATGACATTTTATTGGCAGGGCCTCAGAGAGACTCCCTCCTCCAGGCATATGAGACCCTCCAGTGTCTTCTACAGGGAGCAGGATTGATCATAGCCCCTGAAAAGGTTCAGTTCCAACACCCTTTTAACTATTTGGGATACGTTATCAATCATATTGGGATCTATCCCCAGAAGCCTCAATTCCAAATACATCACCTCAAGACTTTGCACCAATGGCAGACTTTTTTGGGAGAAATACAGTGGCTACGTCCATCTTTCCATATTACTACAGGGGAGCTTAAGCCTCTGTATGATCTCCTCCAAGGGGACCCTTCCCCTACCTCAGTCAGGAAACCCACACCTGAGGCTTTGCAATCACTGAAACTGATAGAGAAGGCCCTACAAGACATACAGGTTACCCAGATAGATTATTCTTTACCCCTATCATTTGTTATCCTGCCATCAAAATTAACTCCTACTGGAGTGTTTTGGCAAACAGGTCCCATCTATTGGGTCCATTTACCCGCTTCTAACTCTCGGGTAATAACTCCCTTTTATGAACTAGTGATAAATCTGATCTGGAAAGCCAAATATTTGGGTGAAGCACTGTTTGGAAAAACTTTTGACATTCTCATTCAACCTTATACCCAGGATATGATTTTAAAATTACAACAAGAACATGATCTTTGGTGTCTTTTCCTTTGTAATTTCAAAGGTCAAATTGATAATCACTTTCCCTGACATAAATTTCTAGAAGGCCTTAAAAAATGTCCTATTATTTTTCCTAAAATTATTAAAGGGGAACCTATCTTGGGAGCTCAGACTGTTTATACAGATGGAGCAAAAGGGGGGTTTGCTGTTGTTTTTGATGGATCTCAAGTAATTCGACACCCTGTACCTAAACTCTCTGCCCAAAGATCAGAAGTTGAGGCTCTAATTATGGCCCTTAAACTTTACAATTCCATCCCACTTAATGTGTATACTGATAGTCTCTATGTTGCCAATTTAGCCTTAGTTATTGAAACAGCCCCTTATATTGGCAGGCAATCTACTATCATGGAACAATTACAAACGGTTCAGCTCCTTGTTTGGGCTAGACGAGATCCTTTATTCATTGGACATATCCGAGGACATTCGGAGCTTCCTGGGCCTCTGGCGGAGGGCAATGCTAAAGCAGATGCCACCACTCATAATATGGGCCTAGTATACACCATAACCAAGTATGATGAGGCCTCACAACTCCATGCTAAATTCCATCTAAATGCACAATCTTTACGCGGAAGCACAGGATGCTCGCGTAATCAGGCTTTACAGATTGTTTCCCTATGCCCAGTATGTGCTCCATTTCTTCATTTTCCCAGTTTAGGTGTTAACCCTAGAGGCTTACACCCCAATGATATCTGGCAAACTGATGTTACCCACTTCCCTAGTTTTGGTAAGCTGTCTTTTGTACATGTTTCTATTGATACATATTCTGGCTATATCTTTGCTACATTACACACTGGGGAAAAGGCCAAAGATGTTATTGGACATCTCTTAAAAGCTTTCTCTTGCATGGGCTGTCCACGCTGTCTCAAACCAGACAATGGACCCGCATATATAAGCCAAACAGTTCAACGGTTCTGCACCCAATGGGAAGTTGAACACAAAACAGGAATTCCTTATAACCCCCAGGGACAAGCAATTGTGGAACGAGCTCATCAACATTTAAAAATTTATCTACAAAAAAATAAAGGAGGGGGAAATGTATAGATGCTGCCAGGGACCACAAACACTATTATCCATAACTTTGTTCACTTTGAATTTTTTGCTCACCGATGCAAGGGGACATATGGCTGCACAATGTCACTTTTCCCCTCCCACTGCACAAAATGCTCAAGTACGGTGGAAAGATCTATCCACCAGAAGGTGGCAGCCTTTGGCTCCACTCTTAGCGAGAGTGAGAGGAGCCGTATGTGTTTTCCCTCCAGGAGCAGAAAAGCCCATTTGGGTCCCAGAATGCTGCATAAGACCGGTGAACGACAAACGTGAGGCTTCGGATGAAGACCCCCAGACGCCTGAGCCCACCGTTGCCGCCGATCTTCCGAACCGTAAGATGGATTCTGCTGGTGATGTTCCCTCTGGGTGAGTTAGTCCATGGGGGCCCTGGCCTCCCAGTAGGCACAAATCTTCAAACAAGTCCCCATATTCTTAGGAATCTGAAATGGACTATGCAAAATGTGGAAACAAGAAAAATTGCAGTTTTGGCCCAGGGTACTGGACATTATCCCTCACCAGGATGGTGGCTGAACATTACTTTTGACCTATGCCACCTCGCCCAAGATTCATGGCCAGATACAGGAAGAACCAAGGAGGATTCCTACCCCCCTTGTCGGTTCCGATCATGGTATATATGCCCGGGACGACAACGTACCTGGAAGTGTGGAGGACCTGAGGCCTATTATTGTGCCTCGTGGGGATGTGAAACCTCTAGTAATGGGTATTGGCTTAAGAATTCACCCAGGAATGACTATGCCCACTTCTGGCAAACAATAGAGGGAGAATCAAATATTACTATTCAGTTTACTTTCAATGGAAAACAACAACCAGATTGGACTCAAGGATATCTCTGGGGGCTATGTATTTACACCCCCGGACAGTACAATCCTGGCCTGCTTTTTCGGCTCAAATTGACCATAGAACTGCCTACTGGAAATCTAATAGGACCCAATCAGGTGCTCAGAGACCAAAAGGCCCCATCTGGACCCAAGCAGCCCATAGCCCCAACAATAAAACCTTCCCCCAGCGGTCAAACAATAACTATGGGCTATCAAACCTTTGATTATACCCCTGAGCCCATATACCCTGGGACTGGAGATCGCCTTCTTAATTTGGTCCGAGGAGCCTTTTTCGCTCTCAATGCCACTAATCCTAACAGGACACAAGATTGCTGGCTATGCTTGACCTCCAGGCCGCCCTATTATGAAGGGGTAGCAGTGCTGTCTAATTTATCCTCTAATACCACCGCGGATCCTAAATGTTATTCTCTGCCTAGTTATAAGTTGACTATCACGGAGGTCATGGGACAAGGGGTTTGCTTGGGAAAGGTACCGTTTTCACGCCAACATCTCTGCTACATCACCCGACCAATAAATCAATCCCAATCTGATTATTTGTGGGGTCCCAAAGGGTCCTTTTTTGCTTGCAATACTGGCTTAACTCCCTGTGTTTCCATGGCAGTCCTAAATACAACTACTGATTTCTGTGTGCTGGTAAAATTATGGCCGAGGATATCTTATCATGGGTCAGACTATGTCCTGGGACACCTTGAGGGATATACTCGGCTCCCCAGAGAACCAATAACTATGACTATTGCCCTCCTATTGGGCATAGGCGGAATAGCAACTGGAATAGGAACCGGAACAGCCGCCTATGCCCAGGGAGGTCAATTACTAAATCTACAAATGGCTATTAATGAGGATTTAACAGCCATGGCCAAGTCAATTACCGCCTTGGAAAAGTCCCTCACCTCCCTCTCAGAAGTTGTGTTACAAAAAAGGAGGGGACTAGATTTATTGTTCCTAAGGGAAGGAGGACTATGTATAGCTTTAAAGGAACGGTGTTGTTTTTATGCAGATCACACTGGGGTAGTCCGTGAAACTATGGAAAAGGTCACGGAAAGATTGGCTAAAAGACAAAAGGAGTTTGAAGCACAACAAGGATGGTTTGAACAATGGTTTAAAAATACCCCATGGGTAACCCCTTTGATATCCACTGTAATGGGACCGCTTTTTGGTCTCCTCCTTATAATTGCTGTAGGCCCCTGTCTTGTCAAGAGGATGACACAATTTATTAAGACCAAATTAACATTCTGACTTCTAAGCCAATACAGGTCCATTATCAGCGCCTACAAACCAAGGATGATCTTGCTGAAGTTTGTCTCCAACCAATTCGAAGATGACTTTTCTACAATGATCCCTGCTTCATGCCTTCCTCCTTTTACCCCCTTTTCCTTCTTTATTTTTATTATTCCTCTCCTCTGACTCTATGCCTTGTCGAACCGGAAAAAATTAAAGACCTAATACTGACTGGCTGGATCGCTACCGCTAAATGCCTTGGTAACAACGAGCTGATCTTGTAGTACCCAGAGATGGGCAACTTTCACGCTTGCACTGCAACCTAAGACAGGGGAATGGGGACTCCCCAGAGACGGGTAAGCACTGTAAGGGCAGTGAACGACCTAAGACAGGGGCTACTTGATTCCCTTTGACGGGCAACAAACAAAAGAGGGGGAACTGCTGGCTCGGATCCCCCCTGGCCCCTGGGGCTTGGGCCCAGCCCTGGTTTCTTGTGTGCAGGCCAAAGAGGCCAGCTCCCAAGGCCTTGAAAGATTTGTGGTTTCTGTTTTCATATTTCAGCCTATAACGGTCATGTGGGAACGTCTTGACCTGCTTGGGTCTGATAAGGTTCCTGGTTGAAGGCTTAGTATGAGTCGACAAGAACCATTTGTTCCCCTCCGTCCTTGCTCCCACCTACCAGTAACTTTCCATTCTATCTGCAAGAAATACATAAGTATGAGCTGAGATAACAAAGAGAGTCTTTTCCTGGATGAAGAACCTTGGTGTCCTGTGAACTCTTTTAACCCCGACGTCTGTCGCCGGACTCGGTCCATTTCGCCGGACGCGGCAGTTTGTTTCCTATTGATGTAGCCCTAAGCAGCAATGGGCGCAAATAACTTCCATGGAAAGGGGTTGCCAAGCATCCAAAAAACTACGAGTTTCCTGAAATCTCAGCACACATTTTTTCACCCAAACTTGATGACACTTTCAGGTAATGATCACTACCCCAATCCCACTTGGCTCACAAAATTTCCTTCTTCTAGGTTAAACGTTCATTGGAAGTAACAGTTTTAATTTTTAGGTTTCACTCTGTTTTCTCGTATATGGACACATGTAGTTGGAACTCTAAATCAAACACGGTTTGTGCTAGCTCTTTGAAACTTGACACAATAAAGTAGTTCCAAGTTCTATCTCTAGGGTTTGTTTCCTGTTGATGTAGCCCAAAGCAGAGACTGGCGCAAATCACTTTCATGGAAAGGGGTTGCCAAGCTTCCAAAAAACTACGAGTTTCCTGAAATCTCAGCACACATTTTTTCAACCAATCTTGATGACACTCTCAGGAAATGATCAGTACCCCAATCCCACTTGGCTCACCAAATTTCGTTCTTCTAGGTTAAATCGTTCCTTGGCAGTAACAGTTTTAATTTTTAGGTTTCACTCTGTTTTCTCCTATATGGATACATGTAGTTGGAACTCTAAGTCAAACATGGTTTGTGCTAGCTCTTTGAAACTTGACACAATAAAGTAGTTCCAAGATCTGTCTCTATGGTTTGTATCCTATTGAAGTAGCCCTAAGCAGAGACTGGTTCAAATCCCTTTCATGGAAAGGGGTTCCCAAGCTTCCAAAAAACTACGAGTTTCCTGAAATCTCAGGACACATTTTTTCACCCAATCTTGATGACACTTTCAGGTAATGATCAGTAACCCAATCCCACTTGGCTCACCAAATTTCTTTCTTCTAGGTTAAACCGTTCATTGGAAGTAACAGTTTTAATTTTTAGGTTTCACTCTGTTTTCTCCTATATGGACATGTAGTTGGAACTCTAAATCAAACACGGTTTGTGCTAGCTCTTTAAAACTTGACACAATAAAGTAGTTCCAAGTTCTATCTCTATGGTTTGTTTCCTATTGATGTAGCCTGAAGCACAGTCTGGCGCAAATCACTTTCATGGAAAGGGGTTGCCAAGCTTCCAAAAAACTACGAGTTTCCTGAAATATCAGCACACATTTTTTCACCTAATCTTGATGACACTTTGAGGAAATGATCAGTACCCCAATCCCACTTGGCTCACCACATTTCGTTATTCTATGTTAAACCGTTCGTTTGCAGTAACAGTTTTTATTTTTAGGTTTCACTCTGTATTTTCCTATATGGATACATGTAGTTGGAACTCTAAATCAAACACGGTTTGTGCTATCTCTTTGAAACATGACACAATAAAGTAGTTCCAAGTTCTATCTCTATGGTTTGTTTCCTATTGATGTAGTCCTAAGCAGAGACTGGTGAAAATGGCTTTCATTGAAATGGGTTGCCAAGCTATCAAATAACTATGAGTTTCCTGAAATCTCAGCAAACATTTTTTCACCTAATCTTGATGACACTTTCAGGTAATGATCAGTACACCAATCCCACTTGGCTCACCATATTTCATTTTCTAAGTTAAACCGTTCCTTTGCAGTAACAGTTTTAATTTTTAGGTTTCACTCTGTATTTTCCTATATGGATACATGTATTTGGAACTCTAAATCAAACTTGGTTAGTGCTAGCCTTTGAATCTTGTCACAATAAAGTAGTTCCAAGTTCTATGTCTATGGTTTGTTTCCTATTGATGTAGCCCTAAGCAGAGACTGGTGAAAATCGCTTTCATTGAAAGGGGTTGCCAAGCTCTCAAAGAACTAGGAGTTTTCTGAAATCTCAGCAAATATTTTTTCACCCAATCTTGATGACACTTTCAGTTATTTATCAGTACACCAATCTCACTTGGGTGACCAAATTTCATTCTTCTACTTTAAACCGTTCGTTTGCAGTAACAGTTTTAATTTTTATGTTTCACTCTTTATTTTCCTATATGGATACATGTAGTTGGAACTCTAAATTAAACTTGGTTAGTGCTAGCTTTTTGAAACTTGACACAACAAAGTAGTTCCAAGTTCTATATCTATGGTTTGTTTCCTATTGATGTAGCCCTAAGTAGAGACTGTCGAAAATCGCTTTCATCGAAAGGGGTTGCCAAGCTTCCAAAAAACTAGGAGTTTCCTGAAATCTCACCAAACATTTTTTCACCCAATCTTGATGATACTTTCAGGTAATGAGCAGTACACCATTCCCACTTGGCTCACCAAATTTCTTTCTTCTAGGTTAAACCATTCGTTTGCAGTAACAGTTTTAATTTTTAGGTTTCACTCTGTGTTTTCCTATATGGATACATGTAGTTGGAACTCTAAATCAAACTCGGTTAGTGCCAGCTCTTTGAAAGTTGACACAATAAAGTAGTTCCAAGTTCTATCTCTATGGTTTGTTTCGTATTGATGTAGCCCTAAGCAGAGACTGGCGAAAATCGCTTAGATTTGATGGGGTTGCCAAGCTTCCGAAAAACTAGGCCTAATCTTAACCCTATAATTAGCCCTAATTTTAACCTTTGTATTTACATTAGCCATAATCCTAACCCTAGCACTAACTTAACCCAAAACCTAGCCCTACTCCGAGCTCTAACCCGAGCTTTAACCCTAACCTTTACCCTAACCCTAACCCTAGCCCTAATCATAACCGTAACCCTAGCTCTAACCCTATCCATTACTATAACCATAACCCTAATCCTAATGCTAACCCTAGGTCTAAACCTAACCCTATCTCTAATCCTATTTTTATCCGTTTCCCTAAACCTAACACTAAGCCTATCATTACCCTAACCCTAACCGTAATGCTAATTCTATCCCTAACTTTAAGACTTAATCTATCCCAAACCCTAATCCAGACCTTGTCCTTAATAATACCCCTAGCCCTAAACCTGAACCTAACCCTAAACCTAAACCATACACTAGACATAGCCTTAATCTTAACCAAAAAACTATCTTTAAACATAATTCTAGACCTGAAATTAACCATACTCCTAATCCTGTCCCTAAGCTAAAACAAATCCTAGCCCTCATCCTAGCCCTAAACATAGCCTTAATCATAACCCTAACTCTAACCCTAGCCCTAACCCTATTTCTAACCCTCACCCTACATCTAAACCTAGATATAACATCATCCCTTAGCCTAAACTTAATCCTAACTCTAACCCTAATTCTAGGATTAAACTGTCCACTAAACATAGCCCTAATTCTAGTCCAAATTTAGCCCTATCCCTAACCCAAACCCAACCCAACCCTAAGACTAACTCTAACTCTCACACTAGCCCTATCCCTAGTTCTAACCCTATCCCTTACCGTAACCCTAACCCTAGCCCTAACACTTGCCCTATCCTTAGTCCTAGCCCTAACTCTAGATCTAACCTAAACTCTAAACGTATCCCTAACACTAAGCCTAAGCCTAACACTAACACTAGCCTTAACCCTAACACTAATCATAAAACTGGCCCTAACCCTAACACTAGCAGTAAAACAAAACCAAGCAATAGCCCTAACCATAAACTTTAAATTAAACCAAACCCTAACACTATACCTAGACCTAAACCTAGCCTTAATTTGAGTCCTAACCCTAACTTTAAAACTAATCCTGACTCTGACTCACATCCTAAACTCACCCTAGCTCTAAAAACCATCCTAACCTTAAACCAAAACCTAACAGTTACCCTATCCCTAATTTGAGTCCTAACCCTAACCCTGATCCTGACTCATATTCTAACACTAACCCTAGCTCTAAATATCACCCTAACCTTAAACCTAACCCTAACACTAGACCTACCCCTAACACTACCTCTAAAACTAACCCTAATTATAACCTATTTCTTACATTAGTTATCGCCCTAACCCTAGCCCTAACCCTAACACAAAAACTAGCCCTAATCTGAGCCCTAAACCTACCTTAAACACTCACCCCACCCTAACCCTAGCCCTAACCCTAGCTCTAATCCTATCCCTTACCCTAAGCAAAACCCTAACCCTAATGGTAACCCTAGACCTATCCCTAATCCTTAGGGTAACCAAAATCCTAACCCTAAATAGTCCTGAACCTACACCTCATTCTAGCTCAAATCCTATCCCAAACCCTATTGCTAACCCTGGCCCTTATTCTGACTCAAAAAATAACCCTAGGTCTAATCCTGACCCTAACCCTAGAGCAAACCCTAACTTGGGCCCTACCCGTAACCTTATACCTAACCCTAACCCTAACCCTAACCCTAACCCTGTCCCTAGTTCTAACCCTATCCCTTACCGTAACTCTAACCCTAGACCTAACCCTAGCCCTAACCCTTGCCCTATCCTTAGTCCTAGTCCTAACCTTAGATCTAACCCTAACTCTAAATCTAAACCTAACTATAAGCCTAAGCCCAACACCAATACTAGCCCTAACTCTAATGCTAATCATAAAAACTAGCCCTAACCCTAACCCTATCAGTAAAACAAAACTGAGCAATAGTCCTAATCCTAAACCTAAACTTAAACCAGATCCTAAAAGTACACCTAGACCTAACCCTAGCCTTAATTAGAGTACTAACTCTAACCTTAAACTAACCCTGATACTGACTCATATCCTAAACTTACCCTAGCTCTAAACACAATTCTAACCTAAAACTGAAACCTAAGAGTAACCCTATCCCTAATTCGAGTCCTAACCCTAACCCTGAGCCTAACTCATATCCTAACACTAACCCTGGCCCTAAATATTACCCTATCCTTAAATCTAATCCTAACACTAGACCTACCCCTAACCATAACCCTAAAACTAACCCTAATTGTAACCCTAGTTTTTACATTAGCCATTGTCCTAAACCTAGCCCTAACCCTAATACAAAAACTAGACCTAATCCAAGCTCTAAACCTAGCTTTAATCTTAACCCTAACCCTAATTATAGCCCTAACCCTAGCTTTAACCCTATCACTTACCCTAAGTGAAATCCTAAACTTAATGGCAACTCTAAGGATTAGGATTAAGGATTAGGCTAACCAAAATCCTAATCCCATTAATAGTCCTGACCCTAGCCCTGATTCTACTTATAGTCATATCCCAAACACTAAGGTTAACCCTGACCCTTATTCTGACCCTAAAATGAAACCTAGGTCTAAACCTGACCCTAATCCTAGACCAAACCTTTACACTGGCCCTACAGGTAAACTTATTCCTAAACCTAACCCTACCACTAGCACTAAAACTAAATCTCATCCAAAATCTAGCCTTAACTCTAGCCCTAGATCTAAACAAATACATAGTTCTAACCCTAACAATAACCCTTACCCTAACCCAAACACTAACCCTACCCAAAGACCTAAACCTAGTCCTAATTCTGGCTGTAACCCTAACTCTAACTCTAAGCCGCACACTGACCCTACCTTTAACAGTAAATCTACCTTTAATTCTGACCCTAACTGAAAATCTAAACCTAACACTATACCTAGCTATTACCCTAACCCTAAAACTTGCCCTAATCATAACCTTAGCTCTTACATTACCCACAGCCCTAACCATAGGCCTAAACCTAACACAAAACCTAGAGCTAATCCTAGGCCTAAACCTAGCCCTAAGCGTAACCCTAACCCTAACCCTAGCCCTAATCCTAACATAACCCTAGCTCAAAGCCTAACCCTTACCATAAACATAAACCTAGAACTATCCCTAAATATAACCCTAACCCTAGCCCTAATCCTAACCTTAACCCTAGCCATAACCCTAGCTCTAAACCTACCCATTACCAATTACCCTAACCTTAACCCTATTGGTAACCCTAGCCTTAACCCTAACCATAATCCTAACTCTAACCAAAATACTAAACCTAGACCTAACCCTAAACTTAACACTCTGTATAGCCCTAACCATAGCTAAAACACTAACCCTTACCATAAACCTAAACAAAACCATAGCGCTAACCCTAACCCTAAATCTAAATCTAACAATAATCATAAATCTAAACCTACATCTAACCATGTTCATTACCCTAACCCTAACCCTAACTCTAATGATAACCCTATCCCTAACCCTATCCCTAACCCTAAACCTACCATAATCCTATCCCTAGATAACCCTATCCCTAACCCTATCCCTAACCCTAAATCTATCATAATCCTAACCCTAAATCTACCATAATCCTATCCCTAGATCTAACCCTGAACCCAACCCTTGCTCTAAGCCTAACCTTAGCTCAGAACTTAACCCTTATGCTAAACATAATCCTAACCCTAAACCTAGTTCTAACCCTCACCCTAACCATAACTCAAGACCTAATCCTAACCATAACCCTAGCACTATCATTAACTCTAACTGTATCCATTACCAAAAGATAGCCCTTACCCTAATGCAAACCCTAAGAAACCCTAACTCTATCACTAACCCAAACCCTATAAATTACCCTAAACCTAACCCTATCATTACCCTAACCCTAACGCTAATGCTAATTCAAGCACTAACCCTAAACTCAAACCTAAACCAAACATTAGCCCTGACCCTGAATCTAAAATGTCCCCTAGTTCTAAACCTGACCCTTACCCTAAACCTAACCCTTACACTAGACCTAGCCTAAAACTTAACTCTAAAACTCCCTAATCATAACCCTAGACATTAGCCTTAGCCATAATCCTAGCCCTAACAGTAACACAAACCCTAGCCATTTTCCTAGCCCTAAACATAGCCTTAATCATAACCCTAACCCTAACACTAGGCCTAACCCTAACACTAACCCTAGCCCTAATCTTAGCCCTAATTTAGCCCTAGCCCTTACCTTAATCCTAACCCTAACCCTAAGACTAAATCCCACCCTTGCGCTAAAACTAGTTCTAATCCTATCCCTTACCAGAACACTAATCCTAGCCCTAACCTAAACCTAAGTCTAGTCCTTTCCTTAGTGCTAGCCATAATCCTTGATCTATTGGTAACACTAGCCTTAATCCTAATCATAAGCCTAATCCTAACCCTAACCCTATCCCTAAACCTAACACTAGCCCTAACCCCAACCCTAATGCTAATCCCAAAACCAGCCCTAACTCTAGCCCTAGCCCTAATACAAAACTGAGCCATAGCCCTACCCTAACCCTTAACCTAAATCAAATCTTAACCCTATCCCAAACCCTAGCCCTAATTCAAGTTTTAAGATGAACCCTATAACTAATCCTGAACCTGACTCTGACCTTAACACTAACCCTAGCTCAAAACATCACCCTAACCCTAAACCTAAACCTAACACTAGCCCTTGACCTAACCCTAACCGTAAAACTAGCCCTAATCTTAACACTGGTACTTACATTAGCAGTAAACCTAACCCGAGCCCTAACATAACCCAAAACCTAGCCCTAATTTCTGCCCTAACACTAGCTTTAACCCTAACCCTACCTTAATCCTAACCCTAGCACTAATTGTAACCATAACACCCCTAATCCTAGCTCTAGCCCTATCCATTACCCTAACCGTAATCCTTACCCTAATGCTAACCCTAGGCCTAAACCTAACCCTATCCCTAATCCTAACCCTATCCATTACCCTAAACCTAACCTGAAACCTAAAAAAAACTAAACCTAACCCTATCATTACTCTAATCCTAACCCTAATGCTAATTCGAACCCCAACTTAAAACATTGACCTATCCCAAACACTAATCGCAACCCTGACCCTAATAATACTCTTAGCGCTAAACCTGACTGAACCCTAATCCTAATTCTTACACTAGACATAGCCATGAAACCAACACTAAAACTATCTTTAACCATAACGCTGGACCTGAAATTATCCCTAGCCCTAATACTAGCCCTAAACCTAGCCTTAATCCTAACCCAAACCATAACCTGAGCTTTAACTCTAATTCTAACCCTCACCCTAGCCCTAAACCTAGCTATTACCCCATCCCTTACCCTAAACCTAACCATAACCCTAAACCTAACCATGACCCTAAACCTAACCCTAACCCTAGACCTAACCCTAAGCCTAACAATAACACTAAGCTTAGCGCTAATCCTAGCCCTAATTTAGTCCTATCCCAACCCTAACCCTAGCCCTAAGACTAACTATAACTCTGACCCTAGCCCTATTTTTAGTTCTATCCTTAGCCCTAGCCCTAAACCTAACTCTAAAACTGAACTCTAAATTTAACCGTAACCATAAGCCTAAACCAAACCCTAACATAGCCCTAACAATAACACTAACCCTAAAACTTGTCCTACCCCTAGCCCAAGCCATAAAACAAAACCAAGCTATAGCCCTAACCCTAACTCTTAACCCAAACCAAAACCTAACCGTACACCTAGCCCTAACCCTAACATTAGAACTAACTGTGACCCTGACGCTGACCCTAACACTAATCCTAGCTCTAAACATCACCCTAACCTTAAATTAACCCTAAAACTAGACCTAGCCTTAACCCTAACTCTAAAACTAGCCTTAATCATAACCCTAATTCGCACATTAGTGGTTTTCCTAACTCTAGCCCTAACCCTAACAAAATCCTATCCCTAATCCAAGCCCTAACTCTAGTTTTAACTGTAATCTTAAACCTAACACTAGCCCTAACCCTAACCCTAGCCCTAGCTCTAACCCTTTCCCTTACTCTAAGCCAAACACTAACACAAATTCTAACCTTAGTCCTAACCCTAATCCTTAGCCTAACTTAAACACTAACCATAGTACTAGTCCTAACCCTAGCCCTCATTCTAGCTCTAACCCTAACCCTGACCCTTATTCTGACCCTACTAAACCTGACTAACCCTAAATGAAACCCTAACACTAGCCCTACCAGTAACCCTATACCTATACCTAACCCTAACACTAGACCTAGACCTAAAGCTAATCCTTAATATAGCTATAACTTTAGGCCTAGATGTAAACAAAACAAAACAAACAAACAAACAAACAAAAAACATAGCCATAGCCCTAACAAAAACCCTTAACATAAACCAAATACTAACCCTAAACCTAGACCTAATCGTAGTCCTAATTCTGGCTCTAACCCTAACCCTAACCCTATCCTGAACACTGACCCTGACCCTAACACTAAAACTAGCTCTAAACCTGACCCAAATCCAAAACCTAGACCTAACACTAGACCTAGCCATAACCCTAACCCTAAAACTAGCCATAAACATAACCATAGCTCTTACAATACCCATAGTCCTAACACTAGCCCTAAACCTAAAACAAAACTTAGACCAAATCCTAGCCCTAAACCTAAACCTAAGCATAACCCTAACCCTAAACCTAGCCCTACCCCTATCCTTTACTCTTGCCCTAGACCCAACCCTAGTTTCAACCCTAAACTTTACCCTAAAGATAACCCTAGCACAAACCCTAAACCTCACCCCAAACCTAGCCCTAATCCTAACCATAATCATTGCACAAACCCTAGCTCTAACTATTCATTACCCTAACCATTACCCTAAACCTAACCCTAACAATAACCATAACACTAACCCTAACCCTAACTCTAACCCTAAACCTAATGCTAAACCTAGCCCTAACCCTAACCCTAACCCTACCCTAGCCATGACTCTATCCCTAACACTTACCTTAACACTAACCCTAGCTCAATCCCTAACCCTTACCCTTAACCTAACCCTAACAATAACCCAAGGGCTAACCCTAACCCTAACCGTAACCCTGACTCTAACCCTAAACTAGGTTAAACCCTAACCTTAAGCCTAGCCTAACCCTAGCTTGAACCCTACCCATTACCCTAAACTTAACCCTAATGATAACCCTAGACCTAAACCTAAACCAACATTTACCCTAAACATAAACCTAACCCTAGAACTAATCATAAACCTAACCCTAACCCTAACCCTAAACCTAAACCTAATTCTAACTCTAACCTGACATCTAAACTTATCAATTACCTAACCCTAACGAAAACCCTATCCCAAATCCTAACACTAACCCTAACACTAACCATAAACGTAACCCTAGACCAAACCCTAAACCTAACAATAGCCTTAGTACTAACCATAGCTCAAACCCTAAACCGTACCCTAAACCTAATCCTAACACTAATACTAGCCCTAAACCTGACCCTAACCTTAACACTAGCCCTAATCCTAACCATAACCCTACCCTAACCTTAGCTCTAACCCTATAAATTATCATAATGATAACCATAACCCTAATGCTAACCCTAGGCCTAACCCTAAACCTATTGCAAACCCTAACCATATTCATTACCCTAAATCTAACCTGAACCCTAAACCTAACCCTATCCATTACCCTAACCCTAACTGTAACCTTACTGCTAATTTGAGCCCTAAACCTAAACCTTAACCTAACCCAAACCCAAAACCTGACCCTTACCCTAATAATATCCCTAGCTCTAAACCTGATTCTTTCACTAAACCTAACTATTAAACTAGACCTAGCCATAAACCTAACACTAAACAATTCTTAACTGTAACCCTAGACCTGACATTAGCCCTAGTCTTAATTCCTGCCCAAAACCTAACACAAAAACCAGACCTAATCCTAGCCATAAACCTAGCCTTAATCTTAACCCGAACAATAACCCTAGCGCTAACCCTAATGCTAATCATAAAACTAGCCCTAACCCTAACCCTAGCACTAAAACAAAACTGAGCAACAGGCCTAACACTAAACCTTAACTTAAATGAAACCCTAACACTATACCTAGACCTAACCCTAACCCTAATTCGAGTCCTAACCCTAACCCTAAACTAACCTTGACCCTGAATCATATCCTAACACTAAACCTAGCAATAAATATCACCCTAATCTTAAATCTAACCCTAACATTAGACCTACCCCTAAGCCTACCCCTAAAACTAACCCTAATTGTAACTGTAGTTCTTACATTAGCCATTTCCCTAACCCTAGCCTTAACCTAACACAATAACTATCCCTAATCTGAGCCCTAAACCCAGATAAACCCTAACCCTAACCCTAAACCTAACCCTAGCTCAGGCCTAACCCTAAACATAGACCTAGAAGTATCCCTAACTCTAACCCTAACCCTAGCCCTAATCCTAAAGTTAACCCTATGCCTAAACCTAGCTCTAAGCCTACCCATTACCCTAACCCTAACCCTAATTCTATTGATAATTCTAACCTGAACCCTAAAGCTAACTCTAAGCCTAACCGGAAAAGTACCCCTAGAAATAACCCTAAATCTAACACTCTCCATAGTCCTAACCCTAGCTCAAACCCTAACCCTACCATAAACCTAAACATAACCATAGCCCTAACCCTATTAATAGTCCTAAACCTAGCCCTATTCTAGCTCTAACTCTATCCCAAACCCTAACCCAACCTGACCCTTATTCTGACCATTACACTAACCCTAGGTCAAAACCTGAACCTAACCCTAAACCAAACCCTAACACTAGCCCTACCTGTAACTTAAAACTAAACCTTCCTTATAAGTAGTCCTAGACCTAAACCTAATTCTACATGTAGCCTTAACTCTAGTCCTAGACCTAAACAAAAACCTAGCCCTAGTCCTAACAATAACCCTTAACTTAACGCAAAGACTAACCCTACCCCTAGACAGAAAACTAGTCCTAATTCTGGCTTTAACCTTACCTCTAAGCTGAACATTGACCCTGCCTTTAATACTAAAACTATCTCTAAACCAGACCCTAACCAAAAACCTAAACCTAACACTAGACCTAGACATAACACTAACCCTACAACTAGCCCTAATTATTACACTAGGTCTTACATTACCCATACCCGTAACCTTATGCCTTAACCTAACACAAAACCTAGAGCGAATTCTAGGCCTAAACCTATCCCTAAGTGTAACCCTAATCCTAAACCTAGCCCTAACCCTAATCCTAACCCTAGCCTTAGTCCTAAACCTAGCTCAAAGCCTAACCCTTACCCTAAATATAAATATAAACTTAGACCTATTCCTAACTATAAAGCTAACACTAGCCCTAATCCTAACCTTAACCCTAGCCCTAAGCTAGATCTAAAACTACCCATTACCATAACCCTAACCCTAACCATTTAAAAGTCCTAACCTTAACCCTCACTCTAGTTCTAACCCTATACGAAACCTTAATGCCAACCCTGACCCTTATTCTGACCCTAACATTAACCCTAGGTTTTGAGTGATGTTTAGAGCTAGGGTTAGTGTTAGGGTCAGAGTCAGGGTCAGTCTTAGTTTTAGGGTTAGGGATAGGACTCTAATTAGAGCTAGGTTTAGGGCTAGGTGTAGGCTTAGGGTTTGGTTTAGGTTAAAGGTTACGGATAGGGCTATGGCTCGGTTTTGTTTTAGGGCTAGGCCTAGTGTTAGGGCTAGTTTTAGGATTAGCTTATTGTTATGGCTTGTGTTAGTGAGAGGTTCAGTTTAGGGTTAGGTTAAATTTAGAGTTAGGATTAGATGTAGGATTAGGGCTAGGACTAGGGTTAGGGCTAAAGTTAGGGCAACTGTTAGGGTTATGGTAAGGGATAGGGTTAGAACGAGGAATAGGACTAGGCTGAGAGTTAGAGTTAGTCTTAGGGCTAGGGTTAGGATAGGTTTATGTCTATATTAGGGCTAAGATTAGGTCTAGGGTTTGTGTTAGGGTTAAGTCTAGTTTTAGGCTTAGGTTTAGGTTTAGGGGAAGGGATGGGGTTATAGCTAGTTTTAAGGCTAGGCTGAAGGTTAGAATTATGGTTAGGGCTAGGGTTATGTTTTGGGCTAGTAATAGGGCTAGGTTTAGGGCTAGGATGAGGGCTAGGGTTTGTTTTAGGGTTATGGCAAGAATTCGGGCTAGGGCTAGTGTCAGGTCTAGGGTTACGGTTAGGGATAGATTGAGGGTTATGTTTATGGCTAGGTCTAGTGTAAGGGTTAAGTTTAGGGTAAGGGTCAAGTTTAGAGCTAGGGGTATTATTAGGGTTAGGATCAGGTTCCAGGTTTGGTTTAGGTTAGGGTTTAGGGTTAGGGCTTTAATTAGCATTTGGGTTAGGGTTAGGGTAATGATAGGGTTAGGTTTAGGATTCAGGTTAGGTGTAGAATAATTGATAGGATTAGATTTAGTCAAAGGGTTAGTGTTAGGCCTAGGGTTAGCATTAGGTTTATGGTTGTACTTAGGGTAATGGATAGAGTTAGAGCTAGGGTTAGGACTAGGGTTATAGTTAGCATTAGGGCTAGAGTTAGGGTTATGGTTATGGTTAGGCCTAGGGCTAGGGTTAGGTTTAGGTTTAGGGTATGGTTTAGTTTTTGAGCTAGGGTTAGCTCTAAGGCAAGGGTTAGGTTTAGGGTTAGGTCTAGTTTATAGTTAAGGTTAGGGTTATCATCAGGGTTAGGGTTAGGGTAATGGGTAGGGTTAGAGCTAGGGTTAGGGCTAGGGTTATCATTAAGGTTAGAGTCAAAGTTAGTGTTAAATTTAGGGCTAGGGTTATCGCTAGGTTTAGCGTATTGGATAGGGTTAGATGTTGGGTTAGGGTTAGGGTTAGTGTTTGTTTTCGGTTTAAGGTTAGGTTTAGGGATAGGTTTAGAGTTAGGTTTTGGGTAATGATTAGGGTTTTAGCTAGGGATAGGTCTATGACAAAGATTAGGTTTATGTTATGTCTAGGGTTATGGCTAGGTTATATTTAGGGTAAGGGCTAGGGTTATCATCAGGGTTAGGGTTAGGGTTATGGTAATGTGTATGTTTAGAGCTAGGGTTATGGCTAGGGTTAAGGTTGGGATTAGAGCTAAGGTTAAGGTTAGGGTTAGGTTTAGGCCAAGGGTTAGTGTTAGGGTTAGTTTAAGTTTAAGAGTTAGGGATTGAGCTAGGGTTTGGACTAGGACGAGGTTTAGGGTTAGAGTCAGGGTTAGGGTTAGGGCTAGGGTTACCATTAGGGTTAGGGTTCTGGTTAGGGTAACGGATAGAGTTAGAGGTAGGTTTTGGCCTGTGGTGATGGCTAGTTTCAGGGTTAGTGATGTGGCTAGGTCTAGTGTAAGGTTAGGTTTGGTTTAGGATAAGGTTTAGAGCTAGTGTTTGTGTTAGGGTAAGGATCAGTGTTCGGGTTAGGGTTAGCTTTATTGTTAGGACCAGCATTAAGACTAGGGTTAGGTCTAGGAGTGGGGTTAGGGTTTGGGTTAGGTTAAGGGTTATTGTTAGAGCTAGGGCTAGGTTTTTGTTTAGGGCTAGGCCTAGAGTTATCACTAGATGAAGGATTAGGTGTAGGTGTAGGTCTAGTGTTAGGGTTAGTTTTAGGTATAGGGTTACAGGTAGCTCCAATATTAGGAGTTGGTTTAGAGTTAGGATCTGGTTTAGACCTATGGTTATTGTTGGGGTCAGAATAAGGGTCAGGGTTAGGGCTAAGGTTTGGGATAGGGATAAAGCTAGATTGAGGGCTAGAGTTAGGACTATTTTTTTTGTTTGTTTGTTTTTATAATATATTTTTATTTTTGATTAACACATAGGAATTGCACATATTTATGAAATACAATGTGATATTTCAATACATGTATACAATGTGTAATGATCAGATCAAGGTCACTAGCACAAATGCCTATCACCTCAGACATTTACCATTTTTTTGATTGGGAACAAATTATTCTGTATAGATATTTTGAAATAGTCAATTAAATGAGATATACCATAATTATCCTACTATTCTGCAAAGCATTAGAACATTACAAGTCAGGCTGAGGGGGGGGGTGTAACTCAGTGGTAAAGTACTTGCCTAGAATGTGTGAGGCCCTACCAAAAAAAGAAAAAGTTTTCCTCCTAATCAACCTTCCCCTCTCATCAAACTCCCTTTACCTTTTCATGCTCTATCTCTGTTCTCTCCCTCTTTGAGATCAACTTTTTAACTTCCATACATAAGTGAGATCATGCAGTATCTGTCTTTCTGTGCCTGGCTTATTTCACTTTATGTTCTCCAGTTCCATCAACATGCAGCTTGGAGTTAGGACTATTAATAGAGTTACATTTTGGGTTAGGCTAAGGATTAGGTTTAGGACTAGGGTAGCTTTAGGGTTAGAGTTTGGTTTAGGTTAAGGGATAGGGTTAGCACTAGGGTTAGGGCTAGGCTTAGGGTTAGGGTTAGGGCTAGGGCTAGGGTTAGGATTAGGGTTAGGGTTAAAACTAGTGTTAGAGCTTGGATAAGGCTAGGTTTTGTGTTAGCTTTAGGGCTATGGCTAATGTAAGAACTAGGATTACTATAGGGCTAGTTTTAGTGTTAGTGTTATGTCTAGGTCTAGTGTTAGGATTAGGGTTAGGGTTATGTTTAGGGTAATGGGTGGGTAAGATTTAGGGAATGTGTTAGGGTTAGGCCCAAGGTTAGCATTAGGTTTAGGGTTAGGGTTAGGGTAATGGGTAGGGTTAGAGCTAGGGTTAGGGCTAGGGTTATGGTTAAGGTTTGGGCTATGATTAAGGTAAGGTTTAGTGTTAGTTCAAGGATTAAAGTTAGGGTTAGGTTTAGGGTAAGAGTTGGGGCTAGGTTTAGGGTTAAAGTTAGGGTTAAAGCTAGGGTTGGGGCTCGGATTAGCACTTGATTTTGGGTTACCTTAGGGCTAGTGTTAGGGATACTGCTAATGTAAGAACTAGGGTTATGATTAGGGCTAATTTTAGGGTTATGGTTAGGGCTAAGTCTAGTTTTAGGGTTAGGTTGAAGTTTAGGGTGATGTTTTGAGCTAGGGTTAGTGATAGGTTCAGAGTCAGGGTCAGGGTTAGTTTTAGGGTTAGAGATAGGACTCTAATTAGGGGTAGGCTTAGGGCTTGAAATAGGGTTAGGATTTGGTTTAGGTTAAGGTTTAAGGTTAGTGCTATGGCTTGGTTGTATTTTAGGGCTAAGGCTAAAGTCAAGGGTAGTTTTATGATTAGCGTTAGTGTTATTGCTAGTGACAGGGTGAGTTTAGGCTTAGGGGTAGATTTAGAGTTATGGTTAATTCTAGGGTTAAGATTATGGCTAGGGTTAGGGCTAAGGTTAGGTCTAGTGTTTGGGTTATGGTAAGCGATGGGTTAGAACTAGGAATAGAGCTAGGGTGAAAGTTATAGTTAGTCTTAAGGCTAGGGTTAGGATTAGGTTTAGGGCTAAATTAGGGCTAGGAATAGGTCTAGGATTAGTGTTAGGGTTTGGCCTAGGGTTAGGGCTGTTTAGGGTTAGGTTTAGGGGCAGGGATGTGGTTATAGCTAGGTTTAGTGCTAGGGCAATGATTAGAATTAGGTTTAGGGCTAGGGTTAGGTTTTTGTTAGGATTAAGGCTAGATTTGGGTTTAGGATGAGGGCTAGGGTCTGTGTTAGGGTTAGGGCGAGTTTTAAGGATAGGGATAATGTCAGGTGTAGGGTTACGGTTAGGGATAGTTATAGGGTTAGGTTCATGGCTAAGTCCAGTGTTAGGTTTAGGGTAAGGGTCAGGTTAAGAGTTAGGTGTATTTGTAGGGTCAGGGTCAGGTGTTGGGTTTGTGTTAGGTTAAGTTTTAGGGTTAGGGCTCAAATTAGCATTATCTTTAGAGGTAGGGTTAGGGTAATGGATAGGTTTAGATTTAGGATTCAGGTAAAGATTAGGGTAATGGGTAGTTAGGGTAATTAGGGTTAGTGATTGGGTTAGGGTTAGGCCTAAGGTTAGCATTTGGGTTAGGGTTATTGTTAGGGTAATGGATAGCATTAGAGCTAGGGTTAGGGCTAGGTTTTGGTTAGGATTAGGTTAGAGTTAGGGTTAAGTTTAGGGCAGGGCTAGGGTTAGTATTTGGGTTAGATTTAGGGTACAGGTTAGGTTAAGAGCTAGGGTTAGTGCTAGGGTGAGGGTTAGGTTTAGGGTTATGTCTAGGGTTAGATTTATGGTTAAGATTAGGGTTAGTGTTAGGGTTAGGACTAAGGTTATCTTTAGAGTTAGGTTAATGGATATGTTTAGATGTCAGGTTAGGGTTAAAGGTAGTTTTAGGTTTAGTGTTAGTGTTAGGGTTTGAGCTAGGGTTAGGGTTAGAGTAAAGGTTAGGTTTTGATCTAGGTTTAGGGCTATGACAAAAGTTAGGTTTAGGGTTAGGCCTAGGATTAGGTTTACAATTAGGGTTTGAACTAGTGTTATCATTAGGGTTAGGGTTAGGTTTAGGGTAATGGATAATTTTAGAGATAGTATTAGGGCTAGTGTTAACATAATGATTAGGGCTAGGGTTATGATTAGGTTTAGGGCTAGGGCTACAGTTATGTTTAGGGTTAGGGTTTGGGTTTTAGCTAGGGTTAGGTCTAAGGCAACGGTTAGGGTTAGCGTGAGGGTTAGGCTTAGGGTAAGGGATAAGGTTAGGTTATGGTTAGGGTTACATTTAGGGCTAGGTTTAGGCCTAGGATTAAGGCTAGGTTTTGTGTTAGGTTTAGAGCTAGGGTTAGTGCTATGGTAATGTTAATGCTAGGGTTATGGTTAGGGTTATGGCTAGATCTAGTGTTAGGTTTAGGTATTTGTTAGGGTCAGTTTTAAAGCTATGGTTAGTGTTAGTGTCAGGGTCTGTGTTTGGATTAGGGTTAGGGTTAGGACTAGAGCCAGAATTAGGATTGGTTAGGTCTAGAGGTAGGGTTAGTATTTGGGTTAGGTTAAGGGTTATCATTAGGGCTAGGGCTAGGTTTTTGTTTAGGTCTTGGGTGAGAGATATGGCTAGATTTAGAATTAGGTTTATTCTAGGGATAGTGTTAGGGTTAGGTTTAGATATAGGGTTATGGGTTGGGCTAGTTTTAGGGTTTGGTTTAGGGTTAGGGTCAGAATAAAGGTCAGGGTTAGGGTTAGAGTTTGGATAATGGTTATAACTAGAATGAGAGCTAGGGTTAGGACTAGTAATAGGGTTAGGGTTTGGGTTAGGCTAAGGATTAGGGTTAGGACTAGAGTTAGCATTAGGGTTGGGGTTTGGCTTAGGGTAAGGGATAAGGTTAGAGCTATGGTAGAGCTAGGATTAGGGTTAGGGTTAGGGCTAGTGTTATGGTTAGCATTAGGATGAAAGCTAGGGTTAGGTCTCAGATTTGGGCTAGGTTTTGGTTAGCATTAGGATTAAGGTTACAGCTAATGTACTATCTAGGATTATGATTAGGGCTAGTTTTAGAATTAGGGTTAGGACTAAGTCTAGTGTTAGGATAAGGTTTAGGGTTAGGGTGATGTTTAGGGGTAGGGTTAGTGTTAGAGTCAGAGTCAGGTTCAGGGGTAGTTTTAGGGTTAGGGTTAGGACTCGAATTAGGGATAGGGTTAAGGCTAGATATAGGGTTAGGGTTTGGTTTAGGTCAAGGGTTAGGGTTAAGGTTATGGCTCAGTTTTGTTTTAGGCTAGGCCTAGGGTTAGGGCTAGTTTTAGGATTAGCGTTAGGGTTAGGGCTAGTGCTAAGGTTAGGTTTAGGCATAGAGTTAGGATTAGATGTAGAGTTAGGTTTAGATCTAGGGTTAGGACAAGGTGTAAGGTAGGGCTAGGGTTATTCTAGGCTTAGGGCTAGTAATAGGGTTACAGTAAGTGATAGTGTTAGAATTAGGGTGAACGCTAGGGTGAGAATTATAGTTAGTCTTAAGGCTAGGTTTAGGGTTAGGTTTAGGATTAGGGATAGGGTTGGTGTTAGGGTTATGCCTAGGGTTAAAGTTAAGGCTAGGGTTAGGTTAGGGTTAGGGTTTGGGTTAAGTTTAGGGTAGGCTATGGGGTTATAGCTAGGTTTAGGGCTAGGGAAAGGGTTAGAATTAGGGTTAGTGCTATGATTAAGGATAGGTTTAGGGCTAGGATGAGATCTAGGGTTCATGTTAAGGTTATGGCTAGGATTAGGGCTAGGGCTAATGTCAGGTCTAGGGTTACAGTTAGGGATAGATTTAGGGTTACATTTATGGTTAGGTCTAGTGTAAGGGTTAGATTTAGGGTAAGGGTCAAGTTTATATCTAGGTGTATTATTAGGTTCAGGGTATGGATTATGGATTGGTTTAGGTTAAGGTTTAGGTTAAGGGCTCGAATCAGCATTAGGGTTACAGTTAGGGTTAGGGTAATGGATAGGGTTAGGATTAGGATTTAGCTTAGTTTTAGGGTAATGGATAGGTTTAGGGATTGTAATAGGGTTAGAGTTAAGCCTAGGGTTAGCATTAGAGTTAGGATTATGGTTAGGGTAATGGTAGGTTTAGAGCTAGGATTAGGGCTAGGGTTATGATTAGAATTAAAGCTAGGGTTAGGGTAGTGGATAGAATTAGAGCTATAGTTAGGGCTATAGTTAAGGTTAGGATTAGGGCTAGGGATAGGTTAGGGTTCAGGATAGGGATAGGGTTATGGTTATGGTAAATGTTAGGCTTTGAGCTAGGGTTTGGTCTAAGACGAGGGTTTGGGTTACGGTTAGGGCTAGGGTTAGGTTTAGGGTTTCACTTAGGGCTAGGTTTAGGCCTAGGATTAGGACTAGGTTTTGTGTTAGTTTAGGCCTAGGGTTAGGGCCATGGGTAATGTAAGAGCTAGGGTTATATTTAGGGCTAGTTTTAGGGCTAGGGTTATGGCTAGATATAGTGTTAGGATTAGGTTATGGCTTAGGGTCAACTTTGGAGCTAGGTTTATGTTAGGGTCAGGGTAGTGTTCAAGTTAGAGTTAGTGTTGGGGTTAGTGCCAGAATTAGGACTAGGATTAGGTCTAGGGATAGGGTTAATGTTTGGGTTAGGTAAAGGGTTATTGTTAGGGCTAGGGCTAGACTGTTGTTCAGGTCTAGGGCTAGAAATTTGGCTAGATTTAGGATTAGGTTTAGGTCTAGGGCTAATGTTAGGTTTAGGTATAGAATTACCAGTATGGCTAATGTTAGGGTTCTGGTTTGGGTTAGGGTCAGATTGAGACCTATGGTTAGTGTTAGGGTCAGAATAAAGGTAAGGATTAGGGTTTGGGTTTGGGTTAGGGTTAGAGCTAGAATGAAGGTTAGGGTTAGGACTAGTAATAGGGTTAGGGTTTGGGATAGGCTATGGATTAGGGCTAGGACTAGGGTTAGCATTAGGTTTAGGGTTTGGCTTAAGATAACAAATAGGGTAAGAGCTAGGTTTAGGGCTAGGATTAGGGTAGGGTTAAAGCTAGGGTTATTGCTCGGATTAGGGCCAGGTTTTGGGTTAGGTTAGGGCTACGGTTAGGGCTACAGCTAATGTATGAACTAGAATTATGATTAGGGATAGTTTTGGGGTTAGTGATATGGCTAGGTAAAGTGTTAGGGTTAGGGTTAGCGTTAGTGTGATGTTTAGAGCTAGGGTTAGTGTTAGGGTCAAGGTCAGTGTTCTGGTTAAAGTTGGGGTTAGGGTAAAAGCCAGAATTATCACTATAGTTAGGTCTAGGCGTAGGGTTAGTGTTTGGGTTAGGTTAAGGTTTATAATTAGGTCTAGGGCTAAGTTTTTGTTTAGGTCTAGGGCTTGAGATATGGCTGGATTTAGGATTGGATTTAGGTCTAGGGCTAGTGTTAGAGTTAGGTTTAGGTATAGGTTTATTGCTAGTGCTAGTGTTAGGGTATGGTTTAGGGTTAGCGTCAGGTTTAGATCTACAGTTACCGTTAGGATTAGAATAAGTGTCAGGGTTAGGGTTAGGGTTTGGGCTATGGTTAGAAAAAGAATGAGGGCTAGGGTTTGCACTATTAATAGGGTTAAGGTTTGGGTTAGGCTAAGCATTAAGGTTAGAACTAGGGTTAACATTAGTGTTAGGTTTGGCTTAGGATAAGGTATAGGGTTAGAGCTAGGGTTAGGGCTACATTTAGAGTTAGGTTTAGGGCTAGTGTTAGGGTTAGGTTTATGGTTAAAGCTAGGATTAGGTCTCGGTTTAGGGCTAGGTTTTGGTTAGTGTTAGGGCTAGGTTTAGAGTTATGGCCAATGTATGGGGGGTTATTATTTGGGCTAGTTATAGGATTAGGGTTAGGACTAGGTCTAGTTTTAGGGTTAGGTTTAGGGTTAGGGTGATGTTTAGAGCTACGGTTAGTGTTAGGGTCAAATTCAAAGTCAGGGGTAGTTTTCGGGATAGGGTTAGGGCTAGGTTTTTGGGTTAGGTTTTGGTTAAGGGCTAGGGCTAGGGCTACGGTTAGTTAAGTTTTAAACTTAGGGCTATGGCTCATTTTTGGTTTAGGGCTAAGGTTATGATTAGGGGTAGTTTTAAGATTAGCATTAGGTTTAGGGCTAGTGATAGGGTTAGATTAAGCTTAGGGTTAGAGTTAGATTTAGAGTTAGGATTAGATCTAGGGTTAGGTCTAGGGCTAGTGTTAGGTCTAGGTTTATGGCTAGGATTAGGGTTATGGTAAGGGATAGGGTTAGTACTAGGGATAGGGATAGGGTAAGAGTGAGAGTTAGTCTTAGGGCTAGGCTTAGGGTTTGGGTTAGGTATAGGGCTTAATTAGTGCTAGGAATAGGGCTAGGTTTATGATTATGTTTAGGTTCAATGTTAGTTTTAGGCTTAGGGTTGGGTTTAGTGTAAGCCATGGGGTTAGAGCTAGGTTTAGGGCTAGGGCGAATGTTAGAAATAGGGTTAGGGCTAGGTTTTTGTTAGAGTTATGATTAAGGGTAGGTTTAGGGCTAAAATGAGGGCTATTGTTTGTTATAAGGTTAGGGCTAGGATTAGTGTTAGAGCGAATGTCAGGTCTAGGGTTATGGTTAGGGATAGTTTTTGGGTTAGGTTTATGGCTATATTTAGTGAAAGGGTGAGGTTTGGGGTAAAGATCAAATTTAGAGCTAGGGGTATTATTAGGGTAAGGGTCAGGTTTAGGGTTTTGTTTATGTTAGGGTTTAGGTTTAGGGCTTGAATTAGAGTTAGGGTTTGGGTTAGGGTAATGGTAGGATTAGGTTTAGGGTTCAGGTTAGGTTTAGCATAATGGATAAGGTTACGGTTAGGGATAGGGTTAGATTTAGGCCTAGGGTTAGCACTAGAATTAGGGTTATGTTTAGGCTAATTGATAGGGTTAGAGCTAAGTTTAGGGCTAGAGTTATGGATAGGATTAGGGCTAGGGCTAGGGTTAGGGTTAGCGTTAAGGCTAAGGTTTGTGTTAAGGTTAGGACTAGGATTATGGCTAGGGCAAATGTCAGGTCTAGGGTTATGGTTAGGAATAGTTTTATGGTTAGGTTTATGGCTAGGTCTACTATAAGGGTTAGTTTTAGGGTAGGGTCAGGTTTTGAGCTAGGTGTATGATTATGGGAAGGGTCAGAGTTAGGGTTTGGGTTAGGTTAAGGTTTAGGGTTAGGGCTTGAATTAGCATTAGGGTTAGGGTTAGGGTATTGATAGGGTTAGGCTTATGGTTCAGGTTAGGTTTAGGTTAATAGTAAGGTTAGGGTTAGGGTTAAGGTTAAGGTTAGAGTTACCATTAGGGTTATGGTTATGGTTAGGGTAATGGATAGCGTTAGAGCTAGTGATAGGGCTAGGGTTATGGTTAGGATTCTGGCTAGTGTTAGGGTAAGGTTTAGGGCTAGGTTTTAGGTTAGGGTTAGGTTTAGGGTTAGGGTTAAAGCTAGGGTTAAGGCTCAAATTAGGGCTAGATTTTGGGCTTGGTTAGGGCTAGGATTAGGGCTATGGCTAATGTATAAATCAGTGTTACATTAGTGCTAGTTTTAGGTTTAGAGTTCACGCTAGGTCTAGTGTTACAGTTAGGTTTAGGGTTAGGGTGATGTTTAGAGCAAGGGTTATTGTTAGGGTCAGAGTCAGGGTCAGGGTTAGTTTTAGGGTTAGGGTTAGGACTTTAATTAGGGCTAAAGATAGTACTTGGTGTAGCATTAGTGTTTGGTTTAGGTTAAGGGTTAGGGCTATGGCTTGGTTTTGTTTTAGTGCTACGACTAAGGCTAAGGTTAGGGCTAGATTTTGGATTAGCATCAGAGTTAGGGCTAGTGTTAGGGTGAGGTTTAGGCTTAGGGTTAGGGTTAGATTTAGAGTTAGGGTTAGATCTAGGGTTAGGGCTAGGGCTAGGGCTAGGGTTATGGTTACGGTAATAAATATGGTTAGAACTAGGGATAGGGCTAGGGTGAGAATTAGAGTTAGTCTTAGGAGTAGTTTTAGGATTAGGGTTAGGGTTGGAGCTAAATTAGGTCTAGGATTAAGGCTAGAGTTAGTGTTAGGATTAGGCCTAGGGGTTAGGCTTCAGTTAGGGTTAGCATTGGGGTTAAGGTTAAGTTTAGGGGAATGGGTGGGGTTATAGCTAGGACTAGGCCTAAGGTTATTCAGTTTAGGATTAATGGTTAGGGTTTAGTTTAGGTTCAGTTAAGGTTTAGTGTAATAGATGAGTTAGGTTTAGTGATAGGGTTAGGGTTAGCATTAGGGTTAGGGTTGTGTTTAGTGTAATGGATAGGTTTAGAGCTAAGGTTAGGGCTCGGTTATGTTTTGGATTAAGTCTAGGATTAGGGTTAGGTTTAGGGATAGGGCTAGGTTTTGGTTTAGGGTAAGTGTTAGGGTTAGGGTAAGTGTTAGGTTTAGGGCTAGGGTTATGGTTAGGTTAGGGTAAGGGTTAGTGTTTGAGCTAGGGTTAGGGCTAGTGTGAGGGTTAGGTTTAGGTTTAGGTCTAGGTTTACGTTTATGGTTAGAGTAAGGTTTAGTGTTAGGGATAGGGTTTTAATTAGGGTTAGGGTTAGAGTTAGGGTAATGGATATGGTTAGAGCTAAAGTTCGGGCTAGGGCTAACATTAGGAATAGGGCTAGTGTTTGGGTTAGGGTTTAGGATAAGTCTAGGGTTATGTTTAATGTAAGGGTTAGGCTTTGAGCTAGGATTAGGTCTAAGGTGAAGTTTAGGGTTAGGGCTAGGTTTAGGGCTATGGTTAGGCTGAGGGTTATGCTTAGAACTAAGTTTAGGCCTAGAATTAAGGCCAGGTTTTGTGTTAGATTTAGGGCTAGGGTTAGACTATGGGTAATGTAGGAGCTAGGGTTATGTTTAGGGCTAGTTTTAGGGTTAGGGTTATGGCTAGGTCTAATGTTAGGTCTAGGTTTTGGGTTAGGTTAGTGTCAGGTTTAAATTTAGGTTTAGTGTTAGGGTCAGGGTCAGTGTTCAGGATAGGGTTAGGGTTATAGAGCCAAGATTAGGACTAGGGTTAGGTCTAGGGTCAGGGTAAGTGTTCGGTTTAGGTTAAGGGTTATTGTTAGGGCTAGTGCTAGTTTTTTTGTTTAGGTCTAGAGATAGAATTATAGCTGTATTGAGAATTAGCTTTGTGTCTAGGTCTAGTGTTAGGCTTAGTTAAAGGTATGGGGTTACCGGCAGGTCTAGTGTTAGGGTTTGGTTTAGGGTTAGGGTCAGGTTTAGACCTAGGGTTACTGTTAGGGCCTGATGAGGGTCAGGGTTAGAGTTAGAGCTAGAATGAGGGCCAGGGTTAAGACTAGTAATACAGTTAGAGTTTAAAGTAGGCTAAGGATTAAGGTTAAAACTAGGATTAGCATATGGGTTAGGGTTTGGCTTAGGGTAAGGAATAGGGTTAGAGCTAGGGTTAGGGCTAGGGTTAGGGTGAGGGTTAGGGCTAGTGTTAGGGTTAAAGCTAGGGTTAGGGCTCAGATTAGGGGTAGGATTTGTGTTAGGGTTAGGGCTAGGTTTAGGACAATGACTAAGGTATGAACTAGGGTTATGATTAGGCTAGTTTTCGGGTTAGGTTAAGGCTAGGTCTAGTGTTAGGGTTCATTTAAGGTTAGGGTGATGTTTAGAGCTAGGATTAGCCTTAGGGTCAGTGTCAGGATTAGAGTTAGTTTTAGAGTTAGGGTTAGGGCTAGGTGTAGTGTTAGGGTTTGGTTTAGGTTAAGGGTTAGGGTTAGGGCTATGGCTTGGTTTTGTTTTATTGCTAGGACTAGGGTTAGGGCAAGTTTTTGGATTAGTGTTATGGTTAGGGGTAGTGTTAGGGTTTGGTTTAGGCTTATGGTTATAGTTAAATTTTGAGTTAGTTTTAGATTTAGAGTTATGTTTAGATCTATGATTAGGAATAGGGCTAACGATAGAACTAGGGCTAGGGCTAGGGCTAGGGCAAGAGTTAGAGTTAGTCTTAGGGATAGGGTTAGGGTTAGGATCGGGTTAAATTAGGGCTAGGATTAGCACTAGGCTTAGTTTTAGGCCTAGGGTTAGGGTTAGGTTTAGGGTTATGGTTAGATTTAGGGTAAGGGATGGGGTTATAGGTAGGTTTAGATATAGGGCAAGGGTTCCAATTAGGGTTAGGGTGAAGATTATGTTTCGGGTTAGGATTAAGGCTAGATTTAGGGCTAGGATCAGGGCTAGGCTAATTTCAGGTCTAAAGTTATGGTTAAAAGTATTTTTAGGTTTAGGTTTATGGCTACGTCTAGTGTAAGGTTTAGGTTTAGGGTTAGGGTCAGGTTTAGAGCTAAGGGTACTATTAGGGTCAGGGTCACAATTACTGTTTTGGATAAGTTAAGGTTTAAAGTTAGGGCTCAAATTAGCATTAGAGTTAGGATTAGGATAATGATAGGTTTAGGTTTATATTTCAGGTTAGGTTTAGGGTAATGGATATGGTTAGGATTAGGGATAGGGTTAGGTTTAGGCCTAGGGTTAGCATTAGGGTTAGGGTTATGGTTACGGTAATGGATAGGGTTAGAGTTAGGGTTATGGCTAGGGTTATGGTCATGATTAGTGATAGGGCTAGGGTTAAGGTTAGGGTTAAATTTAGATTTAGGGCTCAGAATAAGGCTTGCTTTAGGATTAAATTAAGATTAGGGTCAGGGTTACGGCTAATGTAAGTTCCAGAGTTACCATTAGGGCAAGTTTTAAGGTTGGGGTTAGGGCTGGGTCTAGTGTTAAGTGTAGGTTCAGTATTAGGGTGCTGTTTAGAGCTAGGGTTAGTGTTAAGTTCAGAGACAGTGTCAGGGTTAGTTTCAGGGTTTGGCTTAAAATTCAAATTAGGACTAGAATTAGGGCTAGTTGTAGGGTGAGGGCTTGGTTTATGTTAAGGGTTAGGGTTAGGTCTAAGGCTCAGTTTTGTTTTAGGGCTAGGGTTAGGGCTAGTTTTAGGATTAGCCTTAGGGTTAGGGTTAGTGTTAGGTTTAGGTTTAGGCTTAGGGTTAAGGTTATATTTAGAGTTAGGGTTAGATCTATGGTTATGGCCACAGCTATAAATAGGGCTAGGTTTAAACCTATGGTTGGGGTTAGGATTAGGGTTCCAATAAAGTATAGGGTTAGAACTAGGGTTAGGGATAGGGTGAGAGTTAGTTAGTCTTTTGGCTAGGGTTGGGATTAAGGTTAGGAATAGGGCTAAATTAGGGCTAAGATTAGGGCTAGAGTTAGTGTTAGGGTTAGGGTTATAATTAAGGCTATTTTAAGGGCTAGCATAAGGGCTAGGGTAAGGGTTAGGGCTAGGATTATGGGTAGGGCTAATATCAAGTCTAGAGTTACAGTTAGGGATAGTTTTAGGGTTAGGTTTATGGCTAGACCTAGACCTAGTGTAATGGTTAGGAACGGTAAGAGTCAGGTTTAGAGTTAGGAGAATTATTAGGGTTAGGGTCAGTGTTAGGGTTTGGTTTAGGTTTGAGTTTAAGGTTATGGCTCGAATTAACATTAGGGTTAGGGTTAGGGTAATAATTGGGTTAGGTTTTGGGTTCAGGGTAGGTTTAGGGTAATTAATAAGTTTGGGGGTAGCTCTAGTGTTATCATTAGGGTTAGGCCTAGGGTTAGCATTAGGACAAAGATTATGTTTACAGTAATGGATACAATTAGAGTTAAGGTTAGGGCTAGGGTTATGGTTAGGAGTAGGTCTTGAGTTAGGGTTAGGATAAGGGTTAGAACTAGGGTTAGGGTTAGGGTTATATTTAGCATAAGGGTTAGGTTCTGAGCTATGGTTAGGGCTAGGCTGAGAGTTAGGTTCAGGGTTAGGTCTAGGGATAGAATTACAGTAGGTTTTAGGTTAGGGTTAGAATTAGGGTTAGACCTAGAATTAGTGGTAGGGTCAGTATAAAGGTCAGGGTTAGGGTTAGGGTTTGGGATAGGTTTAGAGCTAGAATGAGGGCAAGGGTAAGAGCTATTAATAGGGTTAGGGTTTTGGTCAGCCTAAGGATTAGGGATAGGTCTAGGGTTACCCTTAGTTTTAGGGTTTCGCTTAGGGTAAGGGATTGATTTAGAGCTAGGTTTAGGGCTATTGTTAGAGTTAGAGTTAGGGTTAGATAGATTTAGGGCTTGTATTAGGCCTAGTTTTGTGTTAGGGTTAGGTCTAGGGTTAGGGCAACAGCTAATGTAAGAACTAGGGTTACAATTAGGGTTTTAGGGTTAGGGTTAACCTAGTTTTAGGGTTAGGGTTAGGTTTAGTGTTATGGTTAGGTTTAAGGTTAGGGTGATATTTATAGCTAGGGTTTGTGTGAGGATAGGAGTCAGGTCAGTTTAGATTTAAGGATAGAGTTAGGACTTGAATTAAGCCTAGGGTTACTCTTAGGGTTCAGTTTAAGGTCAGAATGGTGTTTAGAGCTAGGATGAATGTTAGGATATGAGTCAGGGTCATGGTTAGTATTAAGGTTAGGGTTAAGACTCAAATTAAGGCTAGGTTTAGGTCTAGGTGTAGTGTTAGGGTTTGGTTTAAGTTAAGGTTTAGGGTTAGGGCTATTGCTTGGATGTGTTTTAGTCCTAGGGTTAGGGTTAGAGCTTGTGTTAGTGTTAGGCTTAGGCTTAGGGTTAGGGTTAGATTTGGAGTTAGGGTTAGATCTAGGTTTAGTGCTAGGACTAAGGATAGGGCAAGGGTTAGGGGTAGGTATTGGGTTACAGTAGGGATAGGGTTAGAACTAGGGATAGGGCTAGGGCGAGAGTTGGAGTTAGTCTTAGGCTAGGGTTGGGGTTACAGATATGCTAAATTAGGGCTAGGGTTAGTGTTCGGCTTAAGCCTAGTGTTAGGGTTAGAGTTAGGGTTAAGTTTAGAGTAAGGGATGACATTATAACTAGGTTTAGAGATAGTTGAGGGTTGGAATTAGGGTTAGAGGTATGGCTAGGGTAGGGTTATGATTAAGGCTAGTTTTAGGGCTAGGATGAGGGCTAGGGTTTGTTTTAGTGTTAGGGCTAGGATTAGGGCTAGGGCTAATTTCAGGTTAGGGATAATTTTCTCACCTGAAATTTCATGCTTAATAATAGTTTTAGGGTTAGATATGGCTGCTTCTAGTGTAAGGGTTAGGTTTAGTGTTATAGTCAGGTTTAGAGCTGTGGTTATTATTAGGGTCAAGGTCTGGGATAGGGTTTGGGATAGGTTAAGGTTCAAAGTTAGGGCTCTAATTAGTGTTAGGGTTAGGGTAAACATAGGTTTAGGTTAAGGGTTCAGGTTAGGTTTAGGGTAATGGATAGAGTTAGGATTAGGAATAGGGTTAGGTTTATACCTAGGGTTAACATTAGGGTTAGGGTTATGATTATGGTAATGGATAGAGTTAGAGATCAGTTTAAGGCTTGGGTTACGGTTATGAATAGTGCTAGGTTTATGGTTAGGGTTAGTGTTAAAGCTAGGATTAGGGCTTGGATGATGGCTAGATTTTGGGTTAAGTTACGGCTAGGGTAGGGTTACCACTAATGTAAGTACTAGGGTTATGATTAGGGCTGATTTTAGTGTATTATGGCTATGTTTAGTGTTAGGTTTAGGTTTAGGGTTAGGGTTATATTTTGCCCCTGGGTTACTGTTATGGTCAGAGTCATGGTCAGGGTTAGTTTTAGGGTTTGGCTTAAAACTCGAATTTGGGCTGGGGTTAGGGCTAGTGGTATGGTTAGGGCTTGGTTTAGGTTAAGGGTTAGGTTTAGAGCTTTGGCTTGGTTTGGTTTTAGGGCTAGGGTTAGGATTCGGGCAAGTTTTAGGATTAGTGTTAGGGTTAAGGCTAGTGTTATGATTATGCTTAGGCTTCAGTTTAGGGTTAGATTTAGAGTTAGGTTTTGATCTTAGGTTAGTGGTAGGGCTAATGATAGGGCAAGGGTTAGGACTAGGGTTAGGGTTAGGGTTAGAGTTTTTGTAAGGGATGGGGTTAGAACGAGTTATAGGGCTAGTGTAAGAGTTAGAGTTAGTCTTAGGGCTAGGGTTTTGTTTAGGGTTAGGGATAAGGCTAAATTACGGGTAGGGTTAGTGTTAGGGCTAGGGTTATGGCTAGTTTTAGAATTAGCATTAGGGTTAGGGCTAGTTTTAGGGTTAGTCTTAGGCATCGAGTTAGGGTTAGATTTAGAGTTAGGTTTCGATCTAGGGTTAAAGCTAGGGCTAAGTATAGAACAAGGGTGACAACTAGGGTTAGAGTTAGAGTTATGGTTATGTTTAGGGTAAGGGATGTGGTTATAGCTAGGCTTAGGGATAGGGCGAGGGTTAGTATTAGGGTTAGGGCTAGGGTTAGGATTAGGGTTATGATTAAGGCTAGGTTTATGGTTAGGATGAGGTTTAGCGTTTGTATTAGTGTTAGGGATAGTATTAGGGCTAGGGTTAATGTCAGGTCTAGGGTTACAGTTAGGGATAGATTTAATGTTAGATTTATGGCTTGGTCTAGTGTAAGGGTTACATTTAGGTTAAGGGTCAGGTTTAGATCTAGCATTATTTTTAGGGTCAGGGTCAGGGTTAGAGTTTGGGTTAGGTTAGAGTTTAGGTTTAGGGTAATGACCAGGTTAGTTTTAGGGTTTAGGTTGGGTTTAGTGTAATGGATATGGTTAGGGTTATGCCTAGGGTTAGCATAAGGGTTAGGGTTATTGTTAGGGTAATGTATAGGGTTAGACCTAAGGTTAGGGCTAGGTTTATGTATAGGATTAAGGCTAGTGTTTGGGTTAGGGTTAGGTTTAAGTTTAGGGTTAAAGCTAGGTTTAGGACTTGGATTAAGGCTAGATTTTCAGTTAGGTTCGGGCTAGGGTAAAGTCTATGGCTAATGTATGAAGGAGGGTTATGATTAGCACTAGTTATAAGGTTAGGGTTAGGGCTAGGTCTAGTGTAAGAGTTTTTTACAGTTATGATAATGTTTAGAGCTAGGATTATTTGTTAGGGTCACAGTCAGGGTCATGGTTAGTTTTTGTGTTACAGTTAGGACAAGAATTAGGGATAGGGTTAGGGCTAGGTGTAGGGTTTCGATTTGGTTTAGGTTAAGGTTTAGAGTTATGGGTATGACTTGGTTTTGTTTTAGGGCTAGGGATAGGGTTAGGGCTAGTTTTAGGATTAGTGTTAGGGTTAGGGCTAGTGGTAGGTTTAGGTTTAATCTTAGGGTTAGGGTTAGATTTAGAGTTACAGTTAGATATATGGTTATGGCCAGGGCTATGGATAGGGCTAGGTTTAGACCAAGGGTTAGGGCTAGGTTTAGGGTTCTAGTAAGGGATAAGGTTAGAACTAGGGTTAGGGCTAAGGTGAGAGTTAGAGGTAGTCTTTGGGCTAGGGTTAGGGTTAGGGATAGGGCTAACTTAGGGCTAAGATTAGGGCTAAGGGTTAGTGTTAGGGTTAGGCCTAGGGTTTGGGTTAGGGTTATAATTAAGGCAATGTTTAGGGCTAGGATAAGGGCTAGGGTTTGTGTTAGGATTAGGACTAGGATTATGTCTAGGGCTAATGTCGGGTCTAGGGTTACTGTTAGGGATCGTTTTAGGGTTCAGTTTATGGCTAAGTCTAGTGTAAGGGTTAGGTAGAGTGTAAGAGTGAGGTTTAGAGCTAGGGAAATTATTAGGCTCAGGGTCAGTGTTAGTGTTTGATTTAGGTTTGAGTTTAGGGTTAGGGCTCAAATTAGAGTTAGGGTTATGGTTAGTGTAAAGATACGGTTAGGGTTAGGGTTCAGGTTAGGTTTAGGGTAATTGATAGTTTTGGGGATAGTGATAGAGTTAGGGTTAGTTCTAGGGTTAGCATTAAGACAAGGATTATGTTTAGGGTAATGGATACAGTTAGAGTTAAAGTTAGGACTAGGGTTATGGTTAGGATTAGGTCTTCAGTTAGGATTAGGATGAGAGTTAGAAATAGAATTAGGTTTAGGATTATGTTTAGTGTAAGGGTTAGGTTCTGAGCTACCGTTAGGGCTAGGACGAGAGTTAGGTTCTGAGTTAGGTCTAGGGATAGGATTACGGTATGTTTTGGGTTAGGGTTAGGGTTAGGGTTAGACCTAGGGTTAGTGTTAGGGTCAGAATAAGGGTCAGGGTTAGGGTTAGAGTTTGGCATAGGGTTAGATCTAAAATGAGGGCTAGGGTTAGGACTATTAATAGGGTTAGGGTTTTGGTTAGCCTAAAAATTAGGGATAGGTCTAGGGTTACCCTTAGTTTTAGGGTTTCGCTTAGGGTAAGGAATTGGTTTAGAGCTAGGGTTTGGGCTATGGTTAGGGCTAGATTTAGGATTAAAGCTAGGTTTAGGGCTTGGATTTAGGGCTAGTTTTGTGTTAGGGTTAGGGCTAGGGTTAGGGTAATGGCTAATGTTGGAATTAGGGCTACCATTAGGGTTACTTTTAGGGTTAGGGTTAGTGGTAGATTTAGTGCTATGGTTAGGTTTAAGGTTAGGGTGACATTTAGAGCTAGAGTTAGTGTTAGGATAGGAGTCAGGCTCAGGGTTAGTTTTAGGGTTAGGTTTCAGACTCGAATTAGGGCTAGGGTTACTGTTAATGTTCAGTTTAATGTGAGGGCTGTGTTTAGAGCTAGGGTGAGTGTTAGGATATGAGTCAGGGTCAGGGTTAGTTTTAAGGTTAGGCTTAGGACTCGAATTAGGGCTAGGGTTAGGTCTAGATGTAGTTTTAGGGTTTGGTTTAAGTTAAGGTTTAGGGTTAGGGTTATTGCTTGGTTTTTGTTTATGGCTAGGGTAAGGGTTAGAGCTAGTTTTACAATTATCATTAGAGTTAGGGCTAGTGTTAGTGTTAGGGTTAGATTTAGAGTTAGGGTTCAATCTAGGATTAGGGCTGGGACTAAAGATAGGGCAAGGGTTAGGGCTAGGGTTTGGGTTATGATAAGAGATAGGGTTAGTGCTAGGCATAGGGCTAGGGCGAGATTTAGTGTTAGTCTTGGAGCTAGGGTTAGGGTTATGGTTAGAGATAGGGCTAAATTAAGGCTAGGATTAGGGCTAGGTTTAGTGTTTAGCTTAAGCCTATGGTTAGGGTTAGAGTTATGGTTACATTTACGATAAGGGATGGCATTATAGCTAGGTTTAGAGGTAGGGTGAGTGTTGGAATTAGGGTTAGGTGTAGGGTTAGAGTTAGGATTATGATTAAGGCTAGGTTTAGGGATAGTCTGAGGGCTAGGGTTTGTTTTAGGGATAGTACTAGTATTAGGGCTAGGGCTAATTTCAGGTCCAGAATATGGTTAAATGTAGTTTTAAGGTTAGGATTATGGCTACATCTAGGGTAAGGGTTAGGTGTACTGGTAGGGTCAAGTTTAGATCTATGGTTATTATTAAGGTTAAGTCTGGGTTAGGGTTTGGGATAGGTTAAGGTTTAAATTTGGGGCTCGAAATAGTGTTAGGTTTAGAGTTAGGGTAATGATAGGGTTAGGTTTAGGGTTCAGGCTAGCTTTAGGGTAATGGAAGTGTTAGGATTAGGGATAGGGTTAGGTTTATTATGCCTAGGGTTAGAATTATGGTTATGGTTATGGTAATAGAGTTAGAGATCAGTTTAGGGCTACGGTTGTGGTTATGATTAGGACTAGGTTTAGGGTTAAGGTTAGGGCAAAAGCTAGGGATAGGGCTTGGATTAGGGCTAGGATTTGGGTTAAGTTAGGGCTATGGTTATGGTTACAGCTTATGTAAGTACTAAGGTTACAATTATGGCTAGTTTTAGGGTTTTAGGGCTAGGTTTAGTGTTATGGTTAGGTTTAGGGTTAGAGTGATGTTTAGAGCTAGTAGTGTTAGGGTCAGTGTCACGTTCAGGGTTAGTTTTAGTGTTTGGCTTAAAACTCAAATATGGGCTAGGGTTGGGGCTAGGTGTAGGGTTAGGGTTTGGTTTATGTTAAGGTTTAGGGTTATAGCTATGGCTTGGTTTTGTTTAAGGGCTAGGGCTAGGGTTAGGGTTAGTTTTAGGATTAGTGTTATGGTTTGGGCTAGTGTTAGGTTTAGGCTTAGGCTTTGGGTTAGGGCTAGATTTAGAGTTAGGTTTTGTCTAACATTAGTGCTAAGGCTCAGGTTAAGGATATGGCAAGGGTTAGCACTAGGGTTAGGGCTAGGATTAGGGGTATTGTAAGGGATAGGGTTAGAACTAGTGATAGGACTACTGTGAGAGTTAGAGTTAGTCTTAGGGCTAGGGTTAGGGTTAGAGTTAGGGATAGGGCTAAATTATGGCTAGGGTTAGTGTTAGGCCTATCGTTAGGGCTAGTTTTAGGTATATCATTAGGGTTAGTGCTAGTTTTGGGGTTAGGCTTAAGCATTGAGTTAGGTTTAGATTTAGAGTTAGGTTTTGATCTAGGCTTAGTGCTAGGGCTAAGGATAAGACAAGGGTTACCAGTAGGGTTAGGGTTAGAGTTAGGATTACATTTAGGGTAAAGGATGTGGTTATAGCTAGGTTTCGGGCTAGGGCAAGGGCTAGTATTAGGGTTAGGGCTAAAGTTAGGGTTAGGGTTATGATTAAGGCTAGGTTTATGGCTAGGATGAGGACTAGCATTTGTGTTAGGGTTAGGGCTAGTATTAGGGTTAGGACTAATGTCAGGTCTAGGGTTACAGTTAGGGATAGATTTAGTGTTAGGTTTATGACTTGGTCCAGTGTAAGGATTAGGTTTATGGTAAGGGTCAGGTTTAGATCTAGGGTTATTTTTATGGTCAGAGTCAGGATTAGGGTTTGGGTTAATTATGTTTAGGTGTAGGGCTCAAATTACTGTTAGATTTATGGTTAGGGTAATAACAGGGTTAGGTTTAGGGTTTATATTTGATTTAGTGTAATGGATAGAATTAGGGTTAGGCCTACGGTTAGCATAAGGATTAGGGTTATCATTAGGCTAATGAATAGGGTTAGACATAAAGTTAGGACTAGGGTTATGTATAGGATTAGGGCTAGTGTTTGGGTTAGGGTTAGGTTTAATTTTAGGGTTAAATCTAGGTTTAGAACTCGGATTAAGGATAGGTTTTTGGTTAGGTTAGGGATAGGGTAAAGGCTACTGCTAATGTATGAAGGAGGGTTATGATTAGCACTAGTTATAAGGTTAGGGTTAGGGTTAGGTCTAGTTTTAGGGTTAGGTTTATGGTGACGATGATGTTTAGATCGAGGGTTAGTGTTAGGGTCAGAGTCAGGCTCAGGTTTAGTTTTCAGGTTAAGGTTAGGACTAGAATTGGGGATAGGATTAGGGCTAGGTGTAGGGTTAGGGTTTGGTTTAGGTTAATGATTAGGGTTAGGGGTATGATTCGGTTTTGTTTTAGGGCTAGGGTTAGGGTTAGGGCTAGTTTTAGGATTAGCATTAGGGTTAGGGCTAGTGTGATGTTTAGGCTTAAGTTAAGGGTTAGGTTTAGTGGTAGAGCCATGGCTAGATTTAGTCTTAGGGTTAGGGTTAGATTTAGAGTTAGGGTTTGGTTAAATATAGGGTTAGGGCTCAGATTAGGGCTAGGATTTGTATTAGCATTAGGGCTACTGCTAATGAAAGAACTAAGCTAAAGCTAAGGATGTGCAATGTTTAGGACTAGAGTTAGGGCTTGGGTTATGGGTATGGTAAGGGATAGGGTTAGAAGTAGGGACAGGTGTTGTGTGAGAGTTATAGTTAGTCTTAGGTCTAGGGTTAAAGTTAGGGTTAGGAATAAGGCTAAATTAGAGCTAGGATTAGGGCTGGGTTTTGTGTTAGGGTTAGGTTTAGGGCTAGCGTTAGGGTTATGTTTAGGGCTAGGGCTAGGGTTAGGGTTAGGGTAAGGTTTAGGGTTTAAGCTAGGGTTAGGGTTTGGAGGAGTGTTAGGTTTAGTGTTAGGTATGTGGTTAGGGTTAGGGTTATGGTTATGGTTAAGGTTAGTTTTAGGGTAATTAGTTGGGTTAGATGTAAGGTTAGGGTTAGGGTTAAGGTTAGGTTATGGTTAAGTTTATGTTCAGGGCTAGGTTTCGTGTTGGTTTATGTAAGGGTTAGGGTTTGAGTTAGGGTTAAAGCTATGGCAAGTGTTAGGTTTAGGGGTAGGTCGGTCGAGGCTTAAGTTTATGATTAGGGTTAGGGATAGTGTTAGGTTTAGGGCTAGGTTTATCATTAGGGTTAGGGTTAGGATTAGGGTAATGGCTAGGGTTAGAGCTAGGGTTAGTGCTAAGATTAGGTTAGGATTAGGGCTAGGCTTAGGTTTATGATTAGGGATTGGGCAGGGTTTTGTTTAGGCTATGGGTTAGGTTTTGAGCTAGGGCTAGGAGTAAGGTTAGGGTTCAGGTTAGGGCTATGTTTAGTGTTACGGTTATGCTTAGGGTAGGTTTAGGTCTCAGATTAGGGCTACGTTTTGTGTTAGGTTTAGCCCCAGGGTTAGGGCTAACGTAAGATCTAGGGTTCTGATTAGAGCTAGTTTTAGGGTTAGGGTTATGGCTAGGTCTAGTGTTAGTTTTAGGTTTTGGGTTAGGGTCAGGTTTAGAGCTAGGTTTAGTGTTAGTGTCATGGTCAGTGTCCAGGTTAGAGTTAGGGTTAGGGTGAAAGCCAGAATTAGGGCTAGGGTTAGGTCTAGGGGTAGGTTTAGTATTTGGTTTAGGTTAAGAATTATTGTTAGGGCTAGGATTTTTTTTTAGGTCTATGGCTAGAGTTATGGCTAGATTTAGGATTAGGCTTAGGTCTAGGGCTAGAGTTAGGGTGATGTTTATGTATAAGCTTACTGGTAGGGCTAGTTTTAGGGTTTGGTTTAGGGTTAGGGTCAGGTTTTGACCTAGGGTTTGTGTTAGGGTAAGGATTTGAGTTAGGGTTAGAGCTAGAATGAGGGCTATGGTTAGGGCTAATAATAGGGTTAGGGTTTGGATTAGGCTGTGGATTAGGATTAGGACAAAGGTTAGCATTATGTATAGGGTTTGGTTTAGGGTAAGTGATAGATTTAGAACTAGGGTTGGGGCTAGGGTTAAAATTAGTGTTAGAGCTAGGGTTAGGTTTAGGATTAGGGTTGCATCTAGGGTTAGGGCTCAGATTAGGGCGAGTTTTTCTGTTAGGTTTAGGGCTAGGGTTAGGGGTATGGCTAATGTAAGAACTAGGGTTATGATTAGGGTTAGTTCTTGGTCTAGGTCTAGTTTTAGCATTATCTTTAGGGTTAGTGTGATATTTAGAGCCAGGGTTAGTGTTAGAATATAAGTCGGGTTCAGGGTTAATTTTAGGACTAGGACTCAAATTAGAACTAGGAGGTTATGGCTAGGTTTAGGGTTAGGGTTTGGTTTAGATTAACATTTAGGGTTAGGGCAATGGCTCTTTTTTGTTTAAGGAATAAGGCTAGGGTTACGTCTACTTTTAGGATTTGCGATAGTGTTAGGTCTAATGGTAGGAGGCTTAGGCTTAGGGTTAGGGTTAGATTTAGAGTATGGTTAGATCTAGGGTAGGGTCTAGGGGTAAGGTTAGGGCTAAGGTAGGGCTTATGTAAGAGTTATTGTAACGGATAGGGTTAGAACTAGAAATAAAGCTAGGGTGAGAGTTAAATTTAGTCTAATGCCTAGGGTTAGGGGTAGAGTTAGGGTTAGGGCTAAAATAGGGCTAGGATTAGCACTAGGGTTAGTGTTAGGGTTATGCCTATGGTTAGGGCTCCAGATAGGGTTAGTGTTAGGATTAGAGTTAGGGTTAGGGTTAGGGGTAAAGTTGGGTTTATACCTAAGTTCAGGACTATAGCGAGGAATAAAATTAGGGATAGGGCTAGGGTTAGGGTTTGGATTGGGATGAAGGCTACGCTTTGGCCTAGGATGAAGGCTAGGGTTTGTGTTATGGTTACGGCTAGGATTAGGGCTAGGGCTAATGTCAGGTCTAGGTTAATGGTTATGGTTAGTTTTAGGGTTAGGTTATGTCTAGGTCTAAGTTTAGGGTAAGGGTCAGGTTAAAAGCTAGGTGTATTATTAGGGTCAGGGTTCGGGTAGTGTTTGGTTTAGGTTAATGTTTAAGGTTAAGGCTTGTATTTGCATTAGTGTTCGGTTAGGGTTAGTGTAATGGATAGGGTTAGGTTTAGGTTTCAGGTTAGATTTAGAGTAATGGATAGGATTAGTGTTAGTGATAGGGTTAGCGTGAGGCCTAGGGTTAGCATTTGGGTCAGGCTTATCTTTAGGGTAATGGATAGCGTTAGACTAAGCTTAGTGCTAGGATTAAGGTTAGGGGGTTAGGTTTAGGATTAGGCCTAGGGTTAGTATTAGGGTTAGGTTTAGGGTAAGTGTTAGCAGTTGATTTTATGGTTAGGGCTAGGGTGAGGGTTAGGGTTAGATTCAGGGCTAGGGTTAGGGTTAGGGTTATGCTTAGGGTAAGGGTTAGAGATTGAGCTAGGGTTAGGGCTAGGACAAGGATTAGGGTTAGGGTAAGGTCTAGGGTTATGGCTAGGGTTACTATTAGGGCTAGGTTTAGGGGTAGGATAAGGGCTAAGTTTTGTGTGAGGCTTATGGCTAGCGTTAGGGCTATGGATAATGTAAGAGCTAGGGTTATGATTATGGCTAGTTTTAGTGTTAGGATTATAGATAAGTCTAGTATTAGGGTTAGGTTTTGGGTTATGATAATGTTTAGAGCTAGGGTTTGTGTTAGGTTAAGGGTCATTGTTCAGGTTAGGGTTAGGTTTAGGGTTAGGGCCAGAATTAGGACTAGCATTGGGTCTAGGGTTAGGGTTAGTCTTTGTGTTAGGTTAAGAGTTATTGTTCAGGCTAATGCTAGGTTTTTATTTAGGGCTAGTGCTAGATTTATGACTACATTTAAGATTAGGTTTGGTCTAGTGCTAGTGTTACTGTTATTTTTAAATATAGGTTTACCAGTAAGGGTATGGTTAGGGTTCATTTAGGGTTAGGATCAGGTTTAGACCTAGGTTTAGACCTAAGTTTAGTGTTAGAGTCATAATAAGGGTCATGGTTAGGGTTAGAGTTTGTGTTAGGTTATAGCTAGAATGGGGGCTAGGGTTAGGACTAGTAATAGAGTTAAGGTTTGGGGTTGGCTAAGGATTAGGGTTAGGACTAGGGTAGCATTAGGGTTAGGGTTTGGCTTAGGGTAAAGGATAGGGTTAGAGGTAGGGTTAGGGTTAGGGTTAGATCCAGGTTTAGGGCTAGGGCGTATGTTGAGGCTAGGGTTGGGGCTAGGGATAGGGCTAGGCATTGGGTTAGGGTAAGGGATAGGTTTAGAACTAGGGATAGGGCTATGGCTAGAATTAGACTTTGTCTTAGGGCTAAGGATAGGGTTAGGTTTAGGGTTAGGGCTAAGTTAGGGCTAGGATTAGTGCTGGGGTTAGTGTTAGCTTTAGGTCTAGGTTTATGGCTATGTTAGCATTAGTGTTAGGGTTAGGGTAAGGTATGATGTTACAGCTAGGTTTGGGGCTAGGACAAGGGACAAAATTAAGGTTAAGGCTAGGGTTAAGGTTAGTGTAAGAATTAAGGCTAGGCTTAGGGCTAGGATTAGGGCTAGGGTTTGTGTTAGGCTTAGGGCTAGGATGAGGACTAGGGCTAATGTCAGCCCTATGGTTAGGGATAGTTTTAGTGTTAGTTTATGGCCAGGTGTATTGTAAGGGTTAGGTTGAGAGTTAGGGTCAGGTTTAGAGCTAGGGGTATTATTAGGGTCAAAGTCAGGGTAAGCATATGTGTTAAGTTAAGGGTTATGGTTAGGTCTCAAATAAGTATTAGCGTTAGGATTAGAGTTAGGAAAATGAATACGGTTAGGGTTAGGATTTAGGTTAGGTTTAGGGTTATAGATAGTGTTAGGGTTAGGGATAGGGTGAAGATTAGGCCTAGGGATAGAACTGGTTATGGTTATGGTTATGGTAATGGATAGGATTAGAGTATGATCGGGCGAGAGTTATGATTAGGTTAGAGCTATGATTAGTGTTAGGCCTAGGGTTAGAATTTGGTTAGGTTAGGGTTAGGGTTAGGGTAATGCATAATATTTGAGCTAGGGTTAGGGCTAGGGTTATGGTTAGGTTTTGGGTTTAGACAAGTTTAGTTTCATGTTTAGATATAAGTTAAGTGTTAGGGCTAGGGTTAGGGTTAAGGTTAGGGTTAAAGCGAGGGTGAGGGCTCGGATTAGGGCTAAGTTTGGGGTTAGGTTAGGGCTAGGGTAGGACTATGGCTAATGTAAGAAATAGGGTTAAGATTAGGGCTAGTTTTGGGGTTAGTTTTAGGTCTAGGTCTAGTATTAGGTTTAGGTTTAGGTTTAGGGTGATGATTAGAGATAGGGTTAGGGTTAGGGTCAGCGTCAGGATCAGTGTTACTTTTAGGGCTAGGGATAGAACTCAAATTAGGGCTAGGGTTAAGGCCAGGTGTACGGTTAGGGTTTGTGTTAGGTTTAGGATAAGAATTAGGGATAGAGTTAATGTCAGGTCTAGGGTTATGGTTAGGTAAGGGTTAGGGTTAGAGTTAGGGTTATGGCTATGGCTCGGTTATTTTTAGAGCTAGGGCTAGTGTTAGGGCTAGTTTTAGGATTAGAGATAGTGTTAGGGCTAGTGGTAGGGTGAGGTTTAGGCTTAGATTTATTGTTATGTTTAGATCTAGGTTTAGGGATAGGGATAGGGTTAGGGCTAAGGTTAGGGCTAGTGTTAGGGTTAAGGTAATGGATAGGGTTAGAACTTTAAATCAGGCTAGGGTGAGAGTTAGAGTTCATCTTAGTGCTAGGGTTAGGGGTAGGTTTAGGGTTAGTGCTAAATTAGGGGAATGATTAGCTAGGGTTAGTGTTAGGGTTAGGCCTAGTGTTAGGGCTATGATTAGGTTTAGTGTTAGTTTTAGGTTTAGGGTTAGGTTTAGGGAAGGGATGGGGTAATAGCTATGTTTAGGGTTAGGGCAAGGTTTAGAATTAGGGTTAGGGCTAGGTTTAGTGTTAGGGTTAGAATTAAGGCTAGGTTTAGAGCTAATATCGTGTCTATGTTTATGGTTAGGGATATTTTAGGGTTAGATTATGGCCAGGTCTAGTGTAAAGGTTAGGTTTAATGTAAGAGTCAGTTTAGGGCTAGGTGTATTATTGGGTCTGGGTCCAGGTACGGTTTGGTATAGGTTAAGGTTTAGGGTTAAGGCTTGAATTAGCATTAGCTTTAGGGTTAGTGTTATGCTTAGCGTAATGGATAGGGTTAGGTTTAGGGTTCAGTTTGGTTTAGAGATATGGATAGGGTTAGTGTGAGTGATGTGGTTAGCGTTAGGTCTATGGTTAAGATTTGGGTTAGGCTTATCTTTAGGGTAATGTATAGGGTTAGAGCTAAGGTTAGGGCTAGGGTTAAGGTTAAGATTAGGGCTAGGGTTAGGGTTAGGCCTAGGGTTAGTGTTAGGGTTAGGTTTAGGGTAAGTGTTAGTGTTTGAGCTAGGGTTAGTGTTAGGGCGTGGGTTAGGGTTATTGTCAGGACTAGGGTTAGGGTTGTGTTTAGAGTAAGGTTTAGAGTTTGAGTTAGGGTTAGGGCTAGAGTGAGGGTCATGATTAGGGTTAGGTCTAGGGTTATGGTAGGGTTGTGATTAAGGCTAGCTTTAGGGCTAGGTTATGGGCTAGGTTTTGTGTGAGAATTATGGCTAGGGTTAAGGCTATGGGTAATGTAAGAGCTAGGGTTATGGTTATGGCTAGTCCCAAGTTTAGGGTTATGGGTAAGTCTCGTGTTAGGGTTAGGTTTTTGGTTAGGATAAGGTTTAATGCTAGGGTTTGTGTAGGGTAAGGGTCATTTTTCAGGTTACTGTTCAGTTGAGAGTTAGTGCCAGAAGTAGGACTAGCATTGGTTTGGGCATAGGGTTAGTCTTTGCATTATATTAAGGGTTATTGTTAAGGTTAGTGCTAGGTTTATGCTTAGGGCTATGGCTAGATTTAGGACTATATTTAGGATTAGGTTTGGTCTAATGCTAGTGTTACTGTTAGGTTTAGGTATAGGTTTACCGATAGGGATAGGAATAGGGTTCAGTTCAGGGTTAGGGTCAGGTTTAGACCTAGGTTTAGTGTTAGGGTCAGAATAAGGGTCAGAGTTAGGGTTAGGGTTTGGGTTAAGGTTAGAGTTAGAATGAGGGCTTGGGATAGACCTAGTAATAAAATTAGGGCTTGGTGTAGGCTAAGTATTAGATTTAGGACTAGGGTAGAATTAGAGTGAGGATTTGGCTTAGGGTAAGGGATAGGGTTAGAGGTAGGGTTAGCGTTAAGGTTAGGTTTTGGGCTAGGGTAGGGTTGGGGTTTTGGTTAAACCTAGGGTTAGGGATCAGATTAGATTTATTGTTATACTTAGATTATGTTAAGGGCTAGGGCTAGGGTTACGGCTAAGATTAGGGCTAGTGTTAGGGTTATGGTAATAGATAGGCCTACGGTTAGGGCTAGGGTTAGGGTTAGTGTTAAGGGGAATGGATGGGTTTATATCTAGGTTTAGGGCTAGGGTGAGAGTTAGAATTAGGGTTAGTATTTGGGTTAGGATTAAGGCTACATTTAGGGCTAGGATGAAGGCCAGGGTTTGTGTTAGGTTCAGGGAAAGAATTAGGTAGAGGGCTAATGTCAGGTCTAGATTTATGGTTAGGGTTAATTTTAGGGTTGGGTTATGGCTAGGTATAGTGTAAGGGTTAGGTTTCAGGTAAGGGTCAGGTTTAGAGCTAGGTGTATTATTAGGGTCAAGGACCAGGTAGGGTTTGGTTTAGGTTAAGATTTATGGTAAAGGCTTGAATTAGCGATAGGGTTAGGGTTAGGGTGTGTGTAATGGATAGGGTTAGGTTGAGTGTTCAGGTTAAGTTTAGAGTAATGGATAGGGTTAGTGTTAGCAATAGGGTTAGCACTAGGCGTAGGGTTACCTTTTGGTTTAGGCTTATCTTTAGGGTAAGGGATAGGGTTAGAGCTAAGATTAAGGCTAGGGTTACGGTTAGGACTAGGGCTAGGGTTAGGGTTAGGCCTAGGGTTAGTGTTGGGGTTAGGTTTAGGGTAAGTGTTAGTGTTTGAGCTAGGGTTAGGGATAGGGCGAGGGTTAGGGTTAGAGTTAGGGCTAGGGTTAGTGTTAGGGTTAGGGTTAGGGTTATGTTTAGGGTAAGGGTTAGAGTTTGAGCTAGGGTTAAGGCTAGGGTGAAGGTTAGGTTTAGGGTTAGGTCTAGGGTTATTTTTAGGGTTATGGTTACGTCTAGGGTTACAGTAGGGTTAGGATTAGGGCTAAGTTGATGGCTAGGAAAAGGCTAGGATTTGTGTGAGGTTTATGGCTAGTGTTAGGGCTATGAGTAATGTAAGAGCTAGGGTTATGGTTATGGCAAGTTTTAGGGTTAGGGTTCTGGATAGGTCTACTGTTAGGGTTAGGTTTTGTGTTAGTATAAGGTTTAGAGCTAGGGTTTGTGTTAGTGTAAGAGTCATTGTTCGGGTGAGGGTAAGGGTTAGGTTTAAGGCCAGAATTAGGATTAGCTTTGGGTCTAGAGATAGGGTTAGACTTTTCATTAGGTTATGGATTATTGTTAGGGCTAGTTCTATGTTTTTGTTTAGGGCTAGGGCTAGATTTATGAGTCTATTTAGGATTAGGTTTGGTCAAGTGTGAATGTTACTGTTAGGTTTAAGTATGGGTTTACCAGTAGGGGCAGGGTTAGGGTTTGGTTTATGTTTAGGGTCAGATTTAGACCTAGAGTGAGTTTTAGGGTCAGAATAAGGGTCAGGGTTAGAGTTAGGTTTGGGTTAGGGTTACAGCTAGAATGAGGGCTAGGGCTAGAACTAATAATAGAGTAAGGGTTTGGGGTAGGCTAAGGATTAGGTTTAGGACTAGGGCAGCATTAGGGTGAGGGTTTGGCTTATGGTAAGGGATAGGGTTAGAGGTAGGTTTATGGTTAGGATTAGGGTTAGGGCTTGGGTTTTGGTTAGGGTTAGGGTTAAACCTATGGTTAGGGCTCAGATTAGGGTTAGGATTTGTGTTAGCATTAGGAATACAGCTAATGTAAGAACTAGGTTTCAGATCAAGGCTAATTCTAGGGTTAGCATTAGTGCAATGTTTATTGCTAGGATTAGTGCTGGGGTCGGGGTCAGGGTCATGGTTATTTCTAGGGTTAGGGTTAGGACTCAAATTAGGGCTAGTTTTAGGGCTAGGTGTAAGTTTAGGGTTTGGTTTAGGTTAAGGTTTAGGGCTAGGGTTTTTGCTCAGTTTTGTTTTAGGGCTAGTTTTCCAATTAGGGTTAGGGCTAGTATTAGGGTGAGGTTTAGGCTTAAGGTTAGGGTTAGATCCAGGTTTAAGGCTAGGGAGAAGGTTCAGCCTAGGATTGGGGTTAGGGATAGGGCTAGAATTTGGGTTATGGTAAGGGATAGATTTAGAAGTAAGGATAGGACCAGCATGAGAATTAGAATTAGTCATCAGGCTAGGGATAGAGTTAGGTTTAGGATTAGGGCTAAATTAGAACTAGGATTAGTGCTAGTTTTAGTGTTAGGTTTAGGCCTGGGTTTAGTTCTATGTTAGTGTTAGTGTCAAGGTTAGAGTAAGATATGATTTTACAGCAAGGTTTAGGGCTGGGGTAAGGAATTAAATCAGGGTTTGGGCTAGGGTTAAGGTTAGGGTTAGGATTAAGGCTAGGATTAGGAATAGGATTAGGGCTAGAGTATGTGATAGTGTTATGGGTAGGATTAGGGCTAGGGCTAATGTCAGGTCTAGGGTTATGGTTAGAGATAGTTTTAGGGTTAGGTTTATGGTCAGGTCTATTGTAAGGGTTAGGTTGACGGTTAGGGTCAGGTTTATGGCTAGGGGTACTATTAGGGTCAGAATCAGGGTTAGAACATGTTAGGTTAAGGTTTAAGGTTAGGGCTCAAATTAGCTTTAGGATTAGTTTTAGGGTTAGGGTAATGGCTATGGTTAGGTTTAGGGTTCAGATTAGGTTTAGGGTAATGGATAGGTTTAGGGTTAGGGACAGAGTTAGTGGTAGGCCTAGGGATAGAATTATTTTATGGTTTAGGGTAATGGATAGAATTAGAGCTATGGCTATGGCTAGGGTTGTGGTTAGGATTAGGGCTATGGTTTGGGTTAGAACAAAGTTTAGGTTTATATTTAGAACTAGAAATAGAGCTATGGCTAGAGTTAGAGTTAGTCTTAGGGCTATGGTTAGGGGTACGTTTAGGGTTAGGGTTAAATAGGGCTAAAATTAGCACTAGGGTTAATGTTAGGGTTAGGCCTAGGATTTGGGCTAACATTAGGGTTAGTGTCAGCATTAGGGTTAGGGTTAGGTTAAGGGGAATTGATGCCATTATAGCTAGGTTTAGGGCTAGGGCTAGGGTTAGAATTAGTGTTAGGGCTAGGGTTAGGCTCAGGTTAGGATTAAGGCTATGTTTAGGGCTGAGGGCTGGGGTTTGTGTTAGGTTTAGGGCAAGAATTGGGTAGAGGGCTAATGTAAGGTCTAGGTTTATGGTTAGGGTTAGTTTTAGGATTAGGTTATGGATAGGTCTAGTGTAAGGGTTAAGTTTACAGTAAGGGTCATGTTTAGAGCTAGGTGTATTATTAGGGTCAGGGTCCAGGTAAGGTTTGGTTTAGGTTAAGGTTAAGGGATAAGGCTTGAGTTAGCATTACAGTTAGGGTTAGTGTGTGGGTAACAGATAGGATTAGTTTTAGGGAACAGGTTAAGTTTAGTGTAATGGATAGTGTTAGTGTTAGTGATAGGGTTAGCATTAGGCCTAGGTTTAGCATTTGGGATAGGCTTATCTTTAGGGTAATGGGTAGGATTAGAGCTAAGGTTAGGGCTAGGGTTAAAGTTAGAATTAGGGCTAGGATCAGGGTTAGGTCAAGGGTTTGTGTTAGGATTATGTTTAGGGTAAGTATTAGTGTTTGAGCTTGGGTTAGGGCTAGGGCGAGGATTAGGGTTAGAGACAGGGCTAGGGTTAGGGTTAGGGTTAAGGTTATGTTTAGGGTAAGGGTTAGAATTTGAGCTAGGTTTAGGGTTAGGGCGAAGGTTAGGGTTAGGGTTAGGTCTAGGGTTATGGTAGGGTTATGATTAGGGCTTGGTTTAGTGCTAGGATAAGGGCTAGGTTTTGTGTAGGGTTTTATGGCTAGCATTAGGGATATGGGTAATTAAGAGCTAGGGTTATCATTATGGCTAGTTTGGGGTTAATGTTATGGATAAGTCTGGTGTAAGGGTTATGTTTTGAGTTAGGATAAGGTTTAGAGCTAGAATTTATGCTAGGGTAAGGGTCATTGTTCAGGTTAGGGTTAGGTTTATGATTAGAGCGAGAATTAGGACCAGAGTTGGGTCTATGGATAGGGTTAGTCTTTGCATTAGGTTAAGGGTTATTGTTAGGGCTAGTGCTAGGTTTTTATTTAGGACTAGGGCTAGATTTATGACTATATTTAGGATTAGGTTTGGTCTAGTGCCAATATTACTTTTAGGTTTAGGTACAGGTTTACTGGTAGGGGTAGGGTTAGGGTACGATTTAGGGTTAGGGTCAGGTTTAGACTTAGGGTTTGTGTTAGGGTCAGAATAAGGGTAGGAGTAGGGTTAGGGTTTGGCTTAGGGTAAGGGATAGGTTGAGACATAGGGTTAGGGTTAGGGTCAGGGTTAGGAGTAGGGTTAGGGTTCTGGTTAGGGTTTAACCTAAGGTTAGGGCTCGGAATAGGGCTAGGATTTGTTAGCATTAGGGCTATGGCTAATGTAAGAACTAGGTTTCCGATTAGGGCTAGTTCTAAGATTAGCATTAGCATCATGTTTAGAGCTAGGGTTAGTGTTAGGGTCTGAGTCAGGGTCAGGGTTTTTTCTAGGATTAGGGTTAGGACTGAAATTAGGGCTAGGTTTAGGGTTATGTTTTGGTTTAGGTTAAGAGTTAGGGTTAGGATTATGGCTTGGTTTTATTTTAGAGCTAGAGTTGGGTTAGGGCTAGTTTTTCAATTAGCATTAGGGTTAGGGATAGTGTTAGTGTGAGGTTTAGGCTTAAGGTTAGGGTTAGATCCAGGTTTATCTAGGCCGAAGTTTAGGGCTAGGGTTGGGACTATGAATAGGGCTAGGGAATGGGTTATGGTAAGGAATAGGTTTAGAACTATGGATAGGCTAGGGAAAGAGTTAGAGTTAGTCTTAGGGCTAGGGATATGTTTAGGTTTAGGATTAGGTCTAAATTAGGGCTAGGATTAGCGATAGGTTTAGTGTTAGGTTTAGGCTTCTTTTCAGGGCTAGGATTAGGGTTAGCATTAGGTTTAGAGTAAGGTTACAGCTAGATTTAGGGTGAGGGCAAGGGATAAAATTAGGGTTAGGGCAAGGATTAGGGTTAGTGTTAGGCTAAGGTTAGGGTTAGGATTAAGACTAGGCTTAGGGCTAGGATTAGGGCTAGGTTTCATATTATGGTTAGGGCTAGGATTAGGGCTAGGGCTAATGTCAGGTCTAGGATTATGGTTAGGGATAGTTTTAGGTTTAGGTTATGGTTAGGAATAGTATAATGGTTAGGTTTAGGGTGAGGTTCCGATTTAGAGCTAGGTGTATTATTAGGGTCAGGGTCCGGGTAGGGTTTGGTTTTAGCTTAAGGTTTATGGTTAACCTTGAATTAGGGATAGGGTTGGGGTTATGGTAATGGATAGGGTTAGGTTTAGCATTCAGGTTAGGTTAGAGTTTTATATAGGGTAAGTGTAGGCGATAGGATTAGCGTCAGGCCTAGGGTTAGCAATTGGGTTATGCTTATCATTAGGGTAATGGATAGGGTTAGAGTTAAGGTTAGGGCTAGGGTTAAGGTTAGGATTAGGGCTAGGGTTAAGGTTAGGCCTAGGGTTAGTATTAGCATTAGGTTTAGGATAAGTGTTAGCGTTTGAGCTAGGGTTAGGGCTAGGTCGAGGGCTAGGTTTTGAGTCAGGGCTGCGGTTAGGGTTAGGTTTAAGTTATGTTTAAGGTAAGGGTTAGAGCTTGAGCTAGGGTTAGGGCTAGATGAGGGTTAGGGTTAGGGTAGGGTTATGATTAGGGCTAGGATAAGGGCTAGGTTTTGTGTGAGTTTTATGGGTAGCATTAGGGCTATGTGTAATGAAAGAGCTAGGGTTATGGTTATGGCTAGTTTTAGGGTAAGGGTTATGGATAAATCTAGTGTTAGGGTTAGATTTGGGGTTAGGATAAGATTTAGATCTAGAGTTTGTGTTAGGGTAAGGGTCATTGTTTGGGTTAGGGTTTGTGGGGAGCCATTCTGACACATGATTGGGTGACTCCCGTTAAGGGCCTGAGGCGCTTTGGCTGTGTCGAAGCTTTCCCGACCCTTTCCTGATGAGAGAGACCATCCGTGTGGGGGTGTGCGTGACCACTGACCCCGGGGACCCAATCACTGACCCTGACCTTGGAGTACAGCCCCCCTCAACCTTCATTGGTGGAATTCTCCCCTGAATCTCTTGTTTCCCAAATAAAAGGCTACTCCCAGGCGTGTTCGCTCTCTCTCTCTCCTGCTAGCCCAGAGTAATCCTCGCTGCCCTGCTGGGCGGCTAGAGGTGGGAACCAGAGAGGTGAACCATCTTGGACCTAGCAATATAAATAAGGTAACTGGTTTGTGTGTTTTATTTCAATCTCTTCTAACTAACTTTATGCCTAGAACCTCATTAATGAAACCACTGTGCAGGCCACGTGGTAGAATTGGCGCCCACGAGGGGGGCCTTCTAGATTAGTTAGATTGAGAGGGAGCGCGTGCTAAAAAGATAAGGAAAAGAATAAAGATAAAGGAAGATAATGAATAAAGATAAAGATAAAGGAAGAGGTGACATTTGGGTCACAAAAGTACCTGGAGATATTGAAGGAAAGAGACGTTAAATTACTTAAAATGGGAAATTCTACTTCTATGGATAAGGAAATGTATTTGACTATTTTAGACAGTATAATTAATCAGAAAGGAAAACAGATAAAGAAAAGTCAGTTATTACAATTCTTAAAGATTGTAGGTGAATATTGTCCTTGGTTTTGTGACCAAGAGTCTCCAAATTTACTTACTTGGGGGAAATTGGGAAGAAAGTTACAGAGAGTCTGTCTTTCTACTGAAATACCTGGAGGTATAGAAAATATACAGAAATCTTGGACAGCCCTAGAAGTTTGTCTTTTTGAATATATGGGCCAGAGTTCGTGGCCCCCTGAAGACCTTTTAAAAGGCATTCAAAGAGCTGTTAAGTCTATTCAAATGGAAAGTCAGCCTGAGGCTAAGTTAATTCCCTTTCCCTTGAGCCATTTAAAAACAAAAGTGCTAGGAGCCAAGACAAAGGTTAAAATTGTGCAGGCTAGCCCGCAGACAGATTGTACAGAACAGCATAATACAGGAGAAACATCTCTAATCTTAGAGAGCCCTCCGGAAGAGGTAAACGATCTTCCTAGAGAGGAAAATACAGAAGAAACTCCTAGAGGGGCTCAGGGTTTTTCTCAACCACATGATTTAGAAACCCAAATTCCAAATGGCGATAGTGCAGAGTCTGACTGCAGCTCACAGTCTGAGGAAGAAGAATTAGACGTGGAAACTCAGGACTTAGAGAGAAATTTTAATAGACTGCATTTAGCACCGCCTGCCCAAGCTTTTAAAATTTGGCCGGTACCTGCTAGAAGGACCAAATTTAACAGGTATGCTGAATTAAAGATGACTTTTCTTACCCCAGTCCAGCAAGGTATTAGGAAGGCTCAAGAAATGGGAGAGGATACTACTGGTTTTCAGCTCTTTCCAGTTTTTGAGCAAACTAATGAGCAAGATCAGAGAGTTAGAGTTCATGCTGTAATCCCTTTTAAAACTATCAAGGAATTAAAAAGTGCATGTGAGACGTATGGTCCAAATTCGCCTTTTGTACAGAGTCTGATAGAAAATATTTGCTCACAACCCCTTCCTCCTAGCGATTGGATTTTTTTAGCCAGATCTTGTCTGAGCGGGGGAGATTACTTGCTTTGGAAAACTTATTGGACTGATTTTTGTAATGAACAGGCAGAAAGAAACAGAAGACAGGGCATAGAAACGCCAGTAATGATGTTTTCAGGGACTGAAGATTTTGCTGATTTAGAAAGACAGTTAAATTATGATTTTGTAGTATACAATCAAATAACTGATTGTGCAAAATGCGCTTGGAGACAAATTGTCCCCAAGGACCAGTCCAATTTAGTTCTTACCAAAATAAGACAAGGTGCCAGTGAGACTTAATCAGATATCGTAGCCCGACTGTATCAGGCTGCGAACAGGTCCATCGGGGACCCAGGAGCTAGCGAATTTATCGTTAGGCAATTGGCTTTTGAGAACGCAAATAAAATTTGTCAGGATGTTCTCCGACCACATCGTAAAAAAGGAACAGTTTCTGAGTATATCCGTTTGTGTTCTGACATAGATTCCACTCAGTTGCAAACGGTGGCCTTAGTGACAGCATTAAAAGAAACTTTGAGGCCACAGGATTTAAGACAGAAGTCCTGCGGGAGATGTTACGTTTGTGGGAAAAACAATCTTTTTGCCTGCGAGTGTCGCATGCACAATTTTAGGTTTAGGGCTCCATCTACTGGCGATAATAGATATTGCAGGACTCAGCGCCACGCGGTGGATTCAGATGGCGCAGATGAGCCCACCTTCTCGCCGCAGGCATTTCCTCCTAGCGAGGGGACAAAAAACTTCCGTTCGGCCCCTCCCCGGGCCCAGCAATAATACGGGGAACGGTCGCACAATGTGACGTCACTGGCGGCGCCAACCAGGACAGTCCGCGATTTTTACCGGGGACAGGGACAGAGATCACAGACAGTTTTCTTAGGACCTTCAAAGACAGTTGAATTAGATCCTGAAATGGGACCAGAACAAATCCCTACTGGGATTTTCAGGCCGCTTCCTGAGAATACTGTAGGTTTAATTTTGGGGCGTAATAATTTAAAGGGAGCCATTGAGGTGATAACTGGTGTGATAGATTCAGAATTTAAAGGGCAGTTATATGTTACTGTAAAATCCAATTATGCCCTAAGGTGCCGCAGTCTGGCTGGGCACAATTCAGGAGCCACTTGTCAAAAGAAACTAACTTTATTTTTAGAACTACAAACGCCAAACAAAACCGCTCCTCAGGAAAAACCCCTCAGAGCCCAACTGCCACCACCGGCTTTCCACAAGCCTCTCACCCCCACACAAACCTCACCACCTCCCACAATCCTCCTGTTCTTGAGGCCGATTGGCTGGGTTGCATGGGCGGAGCCAAAGAAGTCCCCCAATGAGCAGCTCCGTGGAGGAGCCAATCAGCTAGATGTTGCTGGGGCCGCTGTGAGCCAATCATCAGCTGGCAGTCTGAAGGGCAGGGAAACAGCCCAATGAACATCACCGCAGAGGAGCCAATCAGCTAGATGTTGCTGGGGCTGCTGTGAGCCAATCATCAGCCGGCAGTCTGAAGGGCAGGGAAACAGCCCAATGAACATCACCGCAGAGGAGCCAATCAGCTAGATGTTGCTGGGGCCGCTGTGAGCCAATCATCAGCTGGCAGCTGGTTGCTGGCAGCTGGAAGTTTGCTGGGGCCCCTTTGGCTGTGGCTCTCAACATCTCCCCCTCTCTGTTTAAACAATAAGCATGTGGCTTGGGGACCGTGCCTGCCTTAGGTTGTCCAATACTACATATGGTCCTTACCCGTCTTCGGATGAGCTGACCTCAGGGCGTCAGCCTCCTGTCTTAGGTTGGTACCATTGTAATTGGATCTTACCCGTCATTGACTACCGGTCCAGTATACAGCCACACCTGTGGAGAGGTCTTTGTCATGACAAGCAGAAGGGAGGAAGATAGACCACGCCAATTGACGGCTCTTGTTGGAAAAATTGTACAATCGATGACATCATCACTATAAATACTCCAACACTACCATAAGTCACTGCACCAACAGATAGTTCACAATGCATACAAGTGAGTTCACAATGCATACAAGTGACACATAGTTTAGGCAAGTTCTGCAAGCAGTTCAGTGATGGCTATTGCAGAAACTGTAGATTACTTTTATCTTTGTCTTCACCGGCACTGGGATGAAGATAGGAATTCTGGCAATAATGGCTAAAGAAAAAATTATGTAACATTTCAGAAGGCACTAAAAGATAACAATTTTCTTAACAATTTACATTGTCTTCACCGGTACTGGGATGAAGATAGGAATTCTGGCAATAATGGCTAAAGAAAAAATTGTGTAACATTCCAGAAGACACTAAAAGAAAACAATTTTCTTAACAATTTACATTATCTTGAAGAGAATTATTAAATATAATGAAAAGGTAAGGTGAGAATTATTAAATATAATGAAAAGGAAAGGTGAAAGTAAACAAACAGATCTGTTAACCTCCTTTTTGTTTACATATTAAAACAATTCTTAATAGGTATTTACCCAATTTAAATTAAACCATTTAAATCACGTGAATAAAAAAAAAAATATTTGGATCCATTTTTTCATGAGCGCTCCTCATATATGATATATGGACATACGTACATTCAAACATATAACACAAAACACAAGTGTGCACACATAATATAATACATACAACACATAACATAATAGTAAAGGCCTTATAACATTTTACAGGTGAAATCTCCATTGCAATGTTTAAAAACTCTATAGTCAAAAACAAAAAATAGAACTGATCAGCAAAACATTAACCTAGGTCTGTATGAGCTCAAAAAACAAAATAGAACTTCATGATATGGGAAAGGGCAATAATAAAATACATATTGAAAAAAGCATCCTGGTTCTGTCGCAGATGTAAGGATAGCCAAATTGGAGTTTTGGATATCAGCTGTTATGGATTTGAGCCAAATCATCTTCTTTTTGGTCTGTAGAAATCGCTTTAGTTAATCTCTCTGGAATCCAAATTGGCTGCTGTTTTCCCTGTGGAAATACACAAATAGGCCCCGACTCCAGACAATCACTGGGTCAGGACTTTAGTTAATCTTTCTGGAATCCAAATCGGCTGCTGTTCTTCCTGTGGAAACACACAAACAGACCCCCGACTCCAGACAATTACTGGGTCAGGACCTTTCCATTGTCCTGTTAGAATATCTTTCCAAAGTACCTTGGGCTTATGTACATTTTTTGGACACATATGCCTTTCTGCAGCACTAAGTCCTGATGAATCCAAATTTAAAAAGTTTAGAGTAAAAAGGGTTATTTTAAGTTTATATTTGGGGAATATATACCCCTTCCCAATTCCGTCTCTTTGCTTTAATAAGTACATTTTAATAGTTTGATGAGCTCTTTCAACTATGCCTTGTCCCTGTGGATTGTATGGGATTCCTGTTATATGAGTAATGCCAAATGATGAGCAAAATTGTTTAAAAGAGCTAGAAGTATAACCAGGGGCATTGTCTGTTTTTAACTGTTTTGGAATGCCCACAGTGGCAAAATTTTGTAAGCAACGAGCTATAACATCTTTAGCTTTTTCTCCGGCATGAAGGGAGCCCATCAAAAATCCGGAAGAAGTATCAACTGTAACATGCAAATATTTTAATTTTCCAAATTCTGGCAAGTGTGTGACGTCCATCTGCCAAATATGGTTAGGTATCAATCCTCTAGGATTGACTCCAAGATTAACTTGTGGTAAAAAGGTCACACAATTTTGACATTGTTTTATTATTTGTCTAGCTTGTTCCTTAGTTATTTTAAAACGCTTTTGTAAAGTATTAGCATTGACATGGAACCTTTTATGAAAATTTATAGCTTCTTCTAGTGTAGAGAAAATATGTATGTCATGTGTAGTTTTATCTGCTAAATCATTGCCCAAACTAAGGGCTCCAGGCAATCCTGTATGTGCCCTGATATGTCCTATAAAGAATGGATCTTTTCTGTCCCAGATTAAACTATGTATAGTGGAAAACAAAGAGAAAACATTAGAAGAAGGGGAAATCCTACCAGCATCTTCAAGGGATATTATAGCATTAACTATATACTGACTATCAGAAAATAAATTAAATACAGAATCTTTAAACATCACAAAAGCTTGTAATACTGCATTAAGGTCTACCTTTTGAACTGATTGTTTGGGTACTAAAAATGTGAAAGTTTGATCAAAGGTAACAATTGCTGCTGTACCATTATTTGACCCATCAGTGAATATATTTGGAGCATTCATGATAGGTGTTTTTCTTGTCATTTTTGGAAAAATTACAGGATGCAATGACCAAAAAGACAATAAAGGATTAGATGGTAAGTGGTTATCAAATGAAACATTAGATTTGCACATGATTATTGCCCAAGTATTTAACTCATTAGCTAATTCATCAATTTGATTCATAGTATATGGAGTAATAATTTTATTGGAAGAAATTCCAAATACTCCCTTTGCTGTTTTTATTCCTTTGAGTATTAATTGTCCTACAGCCTCAGGATACCTAGTAAGAATAGTGTTAGGAGAATAAGATAAATGTATCCATAATAATGGACCTTCTTGCCAAAATACTCCTGTAGGAATATTTTTTGTTGGTAGTACAATAAATAATAAAGGCAAACTTATATCAATTCTATCCAAATGCATATTTTCCATATATGTTTCAATGATTTTTAATGCCTTTCTTGCTTCAGGCGTTAACATTCGGGGTGAATTTGGATCTGATGGACCTTTTAAGATATCAAATAAAGGTCCCAATTCTCCTGTTGGAATACCTAGATAAGGCCTTATCCAATTTATGTCTCCTAATAACTTTTGAAAGTCATTAAGTGATTTGAGTTGATCTACTCGTATTTGAATTTTTGGTGGACGGACCATGGTTGAGGATAATAGAACTCCTAAATAATTAATTGGAAAATTTAATTGTACTTTATCTATTGCTATCTCTAGATTATAATTTTTCAATAAATTTATAAGTGTGGCATAACATTCTAGCAATGTGTTTTTAGCTTTGTGTGCTAATAATACATCATCCATATAGTGAAATATTTGTAGTTCAGGATTTTGATTTCTAAGTGGCTGGATTACTTTGTTAACATAAATTTGACACATAGTTGGGCTGTTAGCCATCCCTTGAGGGAGTACTTTCCATTCATATCTCTGATCAGGACCTTCATGATTTAGTGCAGGGATAGTAAATGTAAAACGTGGACTATCCTCAGGATGAATTGGAATTGAAAAAAAAAACAATCTTTAATATCTATAACTAAAACATACCAAGTTTTTGGCAAAGCAGACAATTGAGGAATCCCCGATTGAGCAGGTCCCATAATGACCATTTCATTATTAATGGCTCTTAAGTCTTGCAATAATCTCCATTTACCAGATTTCTTTTTGATGACAAAAATGGGAGTATTATGGGGAGATACAGAAGGTTGTATATGTCCTTCTGCTAATTGTTGTTTGACCAGATCATGGGCTACATGTATCTTTTCTTTAGTCAAGGACCACTGAGGAACCCATACTGGTCTTTCTGATTTCCATGTAATTTTTATTGTCTCGGTGGCCCTTTGTGAAAATCCAACCCATGTCTGTCTGTTCCTTGATCTATTTGTATTGGTGCTGCTATACCTTGTTCTTGTTTTTCTAATCTTTTTCCTTTCCTAAAACCTTGTCTAGCCATAATAGTGGGTGCATTTTGATTGATGTTATTTGTTAATGTCAAACCTAATTGATCTAAGACATCTCGTCCCCATAAATTTACGGGAAGATGATCCAATACAAATGGCTGTATAGTTCCTTCACATCCTTCAGGATCCTTCCAATCTAATACCATGGCGCTTCTATCGGGATTAGTCGCCACTCCTAGGCCTTGAAGCGTTTGAGTGGCTTGTTGTAATGGCCAATGTTTTGGCCATTCTTGAGGAGAGATTATGCTAAGGTCTGCACCTGTATCCAGTAGCCCATTAAATTCATGTCCTTGAATATTTAGTTTTAGCATGGGGCGAGAATCTAAATTTAAAGAAAGCATAGCCCAATCTACACCTGTGGAGCCTAATCCCTTGGAACCTCTTTCTACAGCATGACTGGAAAATTTATCATGTAGGCTTGGTATTATTAGTAACTGTGCTATTCTATCTCCTGGTGAAATTACTGATATACCCTTTGGAGTACTGGCTATAATTTTTATTTCACCTTCATAATTGGGATCAATTACCCCAGGACTTATCAAAAGTTCTTTTAGAGTAGAAGAGCTGCGTCCCAATAATAAGCCTACTGTTCCTTTGGGAAGAGGTCCTTTTACCCCTGTGGGAATGATTTGAACTCCCATCTCTGGAGTTAGTACTGATCTGGCGGAGGCGCAGATGTCCAACCCTGCACTCCCTCTGGTTTGTCTGATGAGGGATCTGATGGACAATGTGTCCTGGGCACTACCCTGATGGGGTTGCTGGGTTCCTCCAGTGCTCCGTATATTTGTGGTTTGGGGCCCCGGAGCATTGGGGCCCCCTGTCCTTTTTTTTGGCAACAGAGCCCAATGACTTTGTCCACGATATTGTGGATAAACACCTTGTCCTTGTTCGTTTTTTGATAATGGAGTACCCTCTATGGTGGTTTGAGAATGGCATTCATTAGCCCAGTGTAATGGAGTACTCTCTATGGTGGTTTGAGAACGGCATTCATTAGCCCAATGTCTCCCTCTATGGCATCGTGGACAAATACCCAGTATTCTACTCCTTTGATACCTAGTTTTGTTAAACCCTCCTCCTATGGGGCAATTCCTTTTAAAATGTCCTGTTTGTTGACAATTGTAGCATGTTCTTGGCCTGGCATATAAAGCCTGTTTTACTGCAGCTGCCACAATTTTCCCTCATTCATTAATGTCTCTGGCATCTAAAGCCTGTTTTACTGCAGCTGCCATGACTTGCTCTTGTTCATTAATGTCTCTACATAATTTAATATATGTGTTTAAATCTTCCTGTTTCCATGGTCTAATGATATCTCCGCACTAACGATTCACTTGGTCATAAGCCAGTTGTTTTATTAATGGCATTGCTTGTTCTGTATTCCCCAAAATTCTGGTAGCTGTTTGAATAAGCCTATCTACAAATTCAGCGTAAGGTTCATTAGCTCCTTCTATTACCTTAGATAATTGACCTTGTAAACCTCCATGTCCTTGTAAAGTCTTCCATGCCCTAATCGCCTCTGCAGCAATTTGTGAGTATACGCCAGGATCATATGCAATTTGTTGCTGCTGATCCTCATAAGGTCCCTTTCCTAACAACATATCTAGATTTCTCTGAGAATAACCAGCTGCTGCATTTCACCTAGCCGTCTCCTTGCAAAATTCCTCATTGACAACCTTCCATAACAGGTATTGTCCTCCATTTAGCAAAGCTTTACACATATTAGCCCAATCTGCTGGCATCATGTTCAAGTTGTTAATGGATTCGACCAAGCTTACAGTGAAGGGTGCTTGAGGACCATAGGTTGTTACAGCCTCTTTTAGCTCCTTCACTGTTTTGAAATTTAAACCCTGGTAAATTCGCTGCCCTCCTACCTCAAATACAGGGCATACTTGAGATCCTGTCTCAGGATCCCAACTATCAACTGCGGGGGTTGGGAGTCTCCTAGCATATGGAGGTGGTGCTGTTGATTGGACACTTATGTCCTCTGGTGATAGAATGCTGTTAGTAGCAGTCTCCTGTAGAGGTGGTGCTGATGGTTGGACACTTACACTCTCTGATAGAAAGGTGTTATTAGCAGTCTCCTGTTGTAACTTTTCCCCTGATGGCTTTTTCTGCTCTAAACTTCCTTCCTCTGTCTCACTAGCTCGAAAGACCTTCTCTTTTACTTGAATCTTTTCCTCTTTCTGACTAACTTGAGAGACCTTCTCTTTTACTTGAATCAATATGTCTTCTCCTTCCTCTACCTTTGTCTGAATTGAAGGCTTTGGACTAAGCAAACCAGATACCAACGCCCACAATGTCAATGTGCCAACTGGCAGAGTCCCTGGGTTGTTCTTTTCTATTCTTTTTAAATCTTCACCATGATGGTTCCATTGTGATATATCTAACAACTCCTCCTTAAAAAGCCATGGGCTACATTGTTGTATTGTATCAACGTATGCCCTGACTGTTCTTGATTTTACTGAGATGCCTCCTTCCTCTAACAATTTACTTAACAGTCTTTTGGTTTGTTTTTTACTAATTTCTGATCCCATATTTCTACTATAATACAACCCAACAAGATGATGCCAAACAAAACCGAGACAGAATGCAATAAAAATGGAACCACACAAAATCATTATATCAGCCTTTCTATCTTCCTGACATGTGCATCCGTCCTTTCTCCCTATCTGTTCCTCAGATGCAAACAGTTTTTCCTCAGATGTGAGCGGTTTTTCTTCCGTCTCACTCATCTCCAGGAACAGGCAAGTTAAAACAAAAATGAAGCAAAACAAAAAAGGAAAGTTAGAATGGCTATCCATCCTCTCGCCCTGCCCTCAGGGGCGAGCAGTTTACTTACCCTCAGTCGCTCCCCGTGCGAGCCACCAAATGCCGCAGTCTGGCTGGGCACAATTCAGGAGCCACTTGTCAAAAGAAACTAACTTTATTTTTAGAACTACAAACGCCAAACAAAACCGCTCCTCAGGAAAAACCCCTCAGAGCCCAACTGCCACCACCGGCTTTCCACAAGCCTCTCACCCCCACACAAACCTCACCACCTCCCACAATCCTCCTGTTCTTGAGGCCGATTGGCTGGGTTGCATGGGCGGAGCCAAAGAAGTCCCCCAATGAGCAGCTCCGTGGAGGAGCCAATCAGCTAGATGTTGCTGGGGCCGCTGTGAGCCAATCATCAGCTGGCAGTCTGAAGGGCAGGGAAACAGCCCAATGAACATCACCGCAGAGGAGCCAATCAGCTAGATGTTGCTGGGGCTGCTGTGAGCCAATCATCAGCCGGCAGTCTGAAGGGCAGGGAAACAGCCCAATGAACATCACCGCAGAGGAGCCAATCAGCTAGATGTTGCTGGGGCCGCTGTGAGCCAATCATCAGCTGGCAGCTGGTTGCTGGCAGCTGGAAGTTTGCTGGGGCCCCTTTGGCTGTGGCTCTCAACACTAAGGCTCACCCCAAAGGATATTTTTGCTCAATTAATATTATTGCCTTGTGTCTCAGAAAGGCACCTGCCGGTAGATTCAGTTTCTAAACCGCGTGACAGAGTATACTGGTCCCAGTTAGTACGACAAGAACGCCCTTTATTAAAACTTAGAATTAATAATAAAAATTTCCTAGGCATAATAGACACAGGAGCTGATATCTCGGTATTGTCCAGCCAGTTTTGGCCTAGGAACTGGCCTTTGCATGTAGCACCAGCTAACCTAGAAGGAATAGGACAGGTTTCACAGCCTGCTCAAAGTGCCAACTATCTCCGTTGGGAAGATTCTGATGGGAACAGTGGAATATTTATGCCTTATGTGTTAGAGTCTTTACCAGCTAACCTATGGGGAAGAGATATTTTAGCCAGAATGGGATTGTTATTAATTACTCCAAATTCTACAAAGTCAGTTGAGGAAGTTAATCAGAGTATTTTCCTGGAGATGATAAGGAGACCTTTCAGGAAGAATATCTGTTTACAAGCCAGTCTCCACAATGAAGATTAGTAAATACTCCAGACCAAAATTTTTACTAGGGGCCCTGAGTACTTCCCCGATCCCTAAGACAGCTGAAAAAATCACGTGGCTCACAGAGGAGCCTATATGGATTTCTCAGTGGCCCATCTCAGGGGAAAAGCTTAAAATAATTCATAGATTAGTTGAGGAACAACTTCAGGCTGGTCATATTAAACCAACGCTTAGTGCTTGGAACACACATATTTTTGTTATTAAGAAAAAGTCAGGAAATTGGAGATTACTGCAGGATTTAAGGGCAATAAATCAGGCAATTCAGCCTATGGGATCATTACAGCCAGGACTTCCCTCCCCCACAGCCATTCCTTTAGATTATAGTTTGATGGTAATAGATCTAAAAGACTGTTTTTTTCTCTATAAGGTTACATCCTGAAGATTGTGAAAGATTTGCTTTCACTGTCCCAGCAATTAATTTTAAGGAACCTGTTAAAAGATATTGCTGGAAGGTACTTCCCCAGGGAATGCGTAATAGTCCTACGCTGTGCCAAAAATATGTTGACCAGGTGATAGATCCCATAAGAAATAGCTTTCCTGATGCATATATTATTCATTTTATGGATGATATATTATTGGCTCATGCTAATCCAGAGGTACTTTCAGAAAATTTTACTCAGTTAGAGACTTTGCTTACAACAATGGGTTTATGTATAGCTCCTCAAAAAATTCAAAAAGTATCTTCTTTTCAATACCTAGGTCAGATAATTCAAGGAAGTACAGTCCATCCTCAAAATCTTCAGATAAGAGTTAAGGAGTTATGCACCCTTAATGATTTTCAAAAACTATTAGGAGATATTAACTGGCTAAGACCATCCTTGGAACTAACTACTTCTGAGTTAAGTCCTTTATTTCAGATATTACAAGGAAATCCTTCTCCAACCTCTCCACATCAACTAACTTTAGAAGCTAAGGCAGCCTTAAGGAAAGTTGAAATTGCAATTAAAAATGCACAGCTTACTAGAATAGATCCTAAAGAAATAATGCATTTATTAATATTTCCAACTGAGCATACCCCAACAGGAGCCATATGGCAAAGATTAGGAGTTATTGAATGGATTTATTTATCCCACTCCCCTCAAAAAAACATTAATTCCTTTTCATGATTCTATAGCTCAATTAGTAATTAAAGGTAGAACTAGGATTTTACAATTAATTGGATCTGAGCCTGATATCATAATTATTCCATTTTCTGTTCAACAGACTAATTGGCTTTTTCAAACTTCTAGTCCATGGCAGATAGCTTTTGCAGATTTTCCTGGACAGATAGATAGCCATTATCCTCGTGATAAGATTGTACAATTTGTATCATTAACATCACTTATCTTTCCAAAGATTGTACGTTCTCATCCAATAGAGGAAGCTTTATCAGTGTTCATGGATGGTTCCAACTCTGGTAAGGCAGGTTTCTTCAGCCGTGTTCACACAGAGGTAATACAAACTTCTTATACTTCTGCCCAAAGGGCAGAGCTTCAAGCTCTGATTTGTGCCTTAGATTACTTTTCAAATGAGCCTATTAATATCTATTCTGACAGCTTATATGCAGTCGGAGTTACCAAAAATATTGAAACCTCAGTTATTGGGTTTACTTCATCACAGGAGTTATTTGAATTATTTCATAATTTACAAAAGACAGTGCTAATGCGAAAGCACCCATGTTTCATTGGACACATCCGTGCCCATACTAACCTTCATGGACCTCTAGTTTCAGGTAATGACAAAATTGATAAGTTAGTAACTTTTTGTCAACAGATGTCTTCGTATGACTGTGCACTAGCTTCCCATTCCTTGCATCATCAAAATGCTTCTAGCTTACGTAAAAAATTTAGTATTACCAGAGAACAAGCTCATCAGATTGTAAGCCAATGCCCTAAATGTGTTATTCACACTCCATCTATGCCATCAGGAGTAAATCCCCGTGGATTAAAACCAAATCAAATATGGCAAATGGATGTAACTCATATTCCTCAATTTGGTAAACAATGTTATGTACATGTCATCGTGGACACTTATTCTAGATTTATTTTTGCCACAGCACATACTAAGGAAAATACTCAACATGTAATTTCTCATTGCTTAGCAGCTTTTTCCATTTTAGGGTGCCCTATGCAGATTAAAACAGATAATGCTCCAGCTTATGTAAGCTCTTCTTTTCAACAATTTTGCCAAGAATTTAAAATTAATCATAAAACAGGAATTCCTTATAACCCCCAAGGTCAAGCCATTGTGGAACGAGCTCATTTATCTATTAAGCTTCAATTACAAAAATTAAAAGGGGGGGAATAAGATTGTGACTCCCCAAAATAGCCTTAATCATGCCTTGTTTGTTTTAAATTTTTTTAAACTGTGACGCAGAAGGTCACACTGCTGCTGAGAGGCAAATGTCTCCCTCAGTAACAGGCCCCTTAGGCAGAGTTCTGTGGAAAGATTTACAGACTGGTCAGTGGAAGGGTCCAGACCCCATAATAGTGTGGGGAAAGGGTCATGCCTGTATCTTTCCAGAAGGTGCTTTCCATCCTATTTGGGTGCCTGAACGTGCTATCAGACATGGAGGAGATAGAACCCAGATTCAAGAGACTGCGGATCGACCCGGAGGAGCCACAACCCAGAAGGAGGAGATATCGGAAAAAGATGAAGAAAGACCAGATTGAACCAGCCGAAAAGCTGATTTTGTGGAAAGATGTGAAGAAATTAACAACCCAGGCTTCCCAAATACTTTGATGCCTAGGAAAGAACAGGACCCCAGTCTTGATGGTAGCGACAGTAATTGCCCTACTGGGCTGTCAGGTAAAAGGGAATCAAGTAGACACTTATTGGACATATTTCCCAGATCCACCCCTGGTACACCCAGCTGTGTGGACTCGAGAATCTATTCCAGTATTTACTAATGACTCATTCATGATGGGAGGATTTACAGATACTCATATTACTCCCAATCATGTGACTAGATTTAATTATTCTGGCTACAGTGCCAAATTACCTTTATGTTGGTCACATGATAAACATGCTGGCTGTCTGAAAGTATCATTTGAAGAAAAGACAGCGATTGGTAAACCTAGACTGACAAATAATTCTATTTATGGGGACTTAAAACCTAATACTAGATCAGTAATTAAGATGGGACTTTCCCATAACAAGCCAGTCATTTCTGCAAAACCTCCACAGATACCCCACTGTCCAAATAGTTCTACAATTGAAATTGGCACCTTTCCTAAATGGATGGATTGTGTAAATACCTTTCCTGTACAACATAAGGTGTCTAAAGCTAGTGGGTATATTTTAGACTGGTCTCCAAAAATTGATAAGGGACAATTACGAAGAAAATCTGCTATGACACCTGCAGGATTTGTTAGTAATATTTTGACTTATAGTGAAGGAGGTGTGCAAAAAGATATTTGGTGTTTAATTGCTGCCTCAGAGTATTTACATTTTACAGATAAACCTTTACCAAAATTTGTCGGCAAGAACTGTAAAGAGGGATCTTGCTATGGCTTAAGAGCCTGTGTCCAATCTCCTTATGTTTTAATTATTGGAAATATAAAAGTTAAATGGATAGATGACAGATATGCTGTTACTTGTAATAAGTGCAACCTAACTAATTGTATTTCTAGGTATAATGGAGGAAAAGGAGTGCTGATACTTCATCGGCCCTCTTTTGTTTTATTACCTGCTAATATTTCAGAGCCATGGTATGCTGATGCTGGTTTACAAGTCTTGCAGCAAATTCATGCCCAGCTAACTAGACCTAAGCGTGCTATTGGAGTCATAATTGTTGGTGTTTTAGCACTGGTCTCTTTTATTACCTCAACTGTCTCTGCATCTCTGACATTGTCTCAGAATATTCAGCATGCAAAATTTCTTAATAATTTAGCTCAAAATACTTCCAAGGCTCTGCGTAATCAAGTAAATATTGATGAAAGGATTGAGACTAAATTAAACGCCTTAGAGGCGACTGTTATAAACATAGGTAATGAACTTTCAGCCTTAAAATTTAAGGAAAGGCTTAAATGCCATGCTAATTATAAGTATGTATGTGTTACAGCTGCCAAGTACAATGCTTCTCTCTGGGATTTGGAGAAGGTTAAAAACCATTTATTAGGTATTTGGCAAAATAGTAATAATAGCTTGGATATTCTGGAACTTCATCACCATATCCAAGACATTCAAAATAATAGAGCTGATTTTTCAGATCCTTCTTCTTTGGCTAACCAAATATTGAAGGAGTTAAATGGATTCAACCCTGGAAATATTCTTAAACACTCCGCTTGGTACATTATTGGATTATTCTCTTTGCTGTTAATTCTCTTTTGTATTGTAACTATAGGATGGCGATTCTTCCAATCAAGAATCCAGGAGCTCCAGAGAGTGAACCACTGCCTTATTGTTAAGAAAAGAAAGGGGGAATATGTGGGGAGCCATTCTGACACGTGATTGGGTGACCCCCGTTAAGGGCCTGAGGCGCTTTGGCTGTGTCAAAGCTTTCCCGACCCTTTCCTGATGAGAGAGCCCATCCGTGTGGGGGTGTGCGTGACCACTGACCCCGGGGACCCAATCAGTGACCCTGACCTTGGAGTACAGCCCCCCCTCAACCTTCATTGGATGGAATTCTCCCCTGAATCTCTTGTTTCCCAAATAAAAGGCTACTCCCAGGCGTGTTCGCACTCTCTCTCTCCTGCTAGCCCAGAGTAATCCTTGCTGCCCTGCTGGGCGGCTAGAGGTGGGAACCAGAGAGGTGAGCCGTCTCGGACCTAGCAATATAAATAAGGTAACTGGTTTGTGTGTTTTATTTCGATCTCTTCTAACTAACTTTATGCCTAGAACCTCATTAATGAAACCACTGAGCAGGCTGCGTGGTAGAAGGGTTAGCTTTAGATTTAGGGCCAGAATTAGGACTAGTGTTGGGTCAATGAATAGGGTTAGTCTTTTTGTTAGGTTAAGGGTTATTGTTAGAGCTACTGCTAGGTTATTCTTTAGGGATAGGGCTAGATTTATGACTATATTTAAGATTAAGATTTGTTTAGTGCTAGTTTTACTGTTAGATTTAGGTATAGGTTTACCAGTAGAGTTAGGGGTAGAGTTCAGTTTAGGGTTGGGGTCAGGTTTAGACCAAGGGTAAGTGTTAGGGTCAGAATAAGGGTCAGAGTTAGGGTTAGGGTTTGGGTTAAGGTTAGAGCTAGAAGGAGGGCTAAGGTTAGGACTAATAATAGAGTTAGGGTTTGGGGTAGGCTAAGGATTAGGGGTAGGACTAGGGTAGCATTAGGGTGAGGGTTTGTATTAGGGTAAGGGATAAGGTTAGTGGTAACTTTAGGGGTAGTGTTAGGGCTAGGATTAAATTTAGGGTGAGGTTTAAACCTAGGGTTAGGGCTCATATTAGGGCTAGGATTTGTGTTAGCATTAGGGCTATGGCTAATGTAAGAACTAGGTTTCTAATTAGATCTAATTCTAGTGTTAGCATTAGGGTGATGTGTAGAGTTTGGGTTAGTGTTAGGATCTGAGTCATGGTCAGGACTATTTCTGGGGTTAGAGTTAGGGCTCAAGCTAGGGCTAGGTTTAGGGCCAGGTGTAAGGTTAGGTTTTGGTTTAGGTTAAGGGTTAAGGTTAAGGTTATGGCTTGGTTTTGTTTTAGTGCTAGGGTAGGGTTATGGCTAGTTTTCCAATTAGCATTAGGGTTAGGGCTAGTGTTAGGGTGAGGTATAGGCTTAAGGTTTGGCTTAGGTCCAGGCTAGGGCAAAGGATAGGGCTAGGGTTGGGGCTAGGAATAGGGCTCATGTTTAGGTTATGGAAAGGGATAGGTTTATAACTAGGGATAGGGCTCGGGTGAGAGTTAGAGCTAGTCTTAGGGCTAGGGATAGGGTTAGGTTTAGGGTTAGGGCTAAATTAGGACTAGGATTAGTGCTAGGGTTAGTGTTATGTTTAGGTCTAGGTTTAGGGCTAGGGTTAGGGTTAGCATTAGGGTTAGGGTAAGGTATGATGTTACAGCTAGGTTTAGGGCTAGGGCAAGGGATAAAATTAGGTTTAGGGCTAGTGTTAACGTTAGGGTTCAGATTAAGGCTAAATTAGGGCTAGGATTAGGATTAGTGTTAGGTTTAGGCCTAAATTTAGGGCTATGTTAAAATTAGTGTTAGGGTTAGAATAAGGTGTGATATTACAGCTATATTTAGGGCTAGGGCAAGGGATAAAATTAGGGGTAGGGCCAGGTTTAAGGTTAAGGTTAAGATTAAGTCTAGCCTTAGGCCTGTGGTTAGGGCTAAGGTTTGTGTTAGGCTTAGGGATAGGATTAGGGCTAAGGCTAGTGTCAGGTCTAGGGTTATGGGTAGGGTTAGCTTTAGGGTTAGGTTATGGCTAGGTCTAGTGAAAGGGTTAGGTTTAGGGTAAGCATCAGGATTAGAGCTAGGTGTATTTTTAGAGTCAGGGTCTGGGTAGGGTTTGGTTTAGGTTAAGGTTTATGGTTAAGGCATTAGGGTTAGGGTTGGGGTTAGAGTAATGGATAGGCTTAGGTTTAGGGTTCAGGTTAGGTTTAGAGTAATGGATAGGGTTAGTGTTAGCAATAGGGTTAGCATTAGGCCTAGGGTTAGCATTTGGAATAGGCTTGTCTTTAGGGTAATGGATAGGGTTAGAGCTAAGGTTAGGGCTAGTGTTAAGGTTAGGATTAAGGCTATAGTTAGGGTTAGGCCTAGGGTTAATGTTAGGGTTAGGTTTGGGTAAGTGTTAGCATTTGAGCTAGGGTTATGGCTATGGCAAGGGTTATGGTTAGAGTCAGGGCTACATTTAGTGTTATGGTTAGGGTTATGTTTAGGTAAGGGTTAGAGTTTGAGCTAGGGTTAGGGCTAGGGGGAGGATTAGGTCTAGAGTTACAGTAGGGTTATAATTAGGACTAGGTTTAGGGCTACAATAAGGGCTAGGTTTTCTATGAGGTTTATGACTTATTATGGTTATGGGTAATATAAGAGCTGGGATTATGGTTATGGCTAGTTTTAGGGTTAGGTTTATGATAAGTCTAGTGTTAGAGTTAGGTTTTGGTTTAGGATAAGATTTAGAGCTAGGCTTTGTGTTAGGGTAAGGGTCATTGTTCAGGTTAGGGTTAGTTTAGAGTTAAATTCAGAATTAGGACTAGCATTGGGACTAGGGATAGGGTTAGTATTTGCATTAAGTTAAGAGTTATTGTTAGGGCTAGTGCTAGGTTTTATTTAGGGCTAGGGCTAGATTTATGACTATATTTAAAATCAGGTTTGGTATAATGCTAGTGTTACTGTTAGGTTTAGGTATAGGTTTACTGGTAGGGGTAGGATTAGAGCTAGGGTTAGTGTTAGGGTCCAAGTCAGAGCCAGTGTTATTTCTTGGGTTAGTTTTAAGACTCAAATTAGGGCTAGGTTTAGGGCTAGGTGTAGGGTTAGGGTTTGGTTTAGGTTAAGGGTTAGGATTAGGGTTATTGCTTGATTTTATTTTAGAGCTAGGGTAGGGTTAGGGCTAGTTTTCCTATTAGTATTAGAGTTAGGGCTAGTGTTAGGTTTAGGCTTAAGGTTAGGGTTATATCCAGGTTTAGGGTTAGGGCGAAAGTTAGGGCTAGGATTGGGACTAGGGATAAGGATAGGGTTTGGGTTATGTTAAGTGATAAGTTTAGAACTAGGGAAAGGGCTATGGCGAGAGTTAGAGTTTATTTTAGGGCTAGGGATAGGGTTAGGATTAGGGTAAAATCTAAATTAGGGATAGAATTAGCACTGGGTTAGTGTTAGGTTTAGGCCTAGGTTTAGGGCTAGGGTCAGGATTAAGGTTAGTCTTAGGGCTAGAATTTGTGTTAGGGTAAGGGCTAGGATTAGGGCTAGAGCTAATGTAAGGTCTAGGGTTGTTGTTTGGGATAGTTTTAGGGTTAGGTTTATGGCCAGGTATATTGTAAGGTTTAGGTTGAGGATTAGGGTCCATTTACAGCTAGGGGTATTATTAGGGTCAGAATCAGTGTTAGGACATAGGATAGGTTAAGGTTTAGGGTTAGGACTCAAATTAGCATTAGGGTTAGGTTTAGGGTTAGGGTAGTGAATATGGTTAGGTTTAGGGTTCAGGTTATTTTTAGGGTAATAGATAGGGTTGGGGTTAGGAATAGGGTTAGGGTTAAGCCTAGGTTTAGAATTCGGTTATGGTTATGGGTAGGGTAATGGATAAAATTTCAGCTAGGGTTAGGGCTAGGGTAATGGTTAGGATTAGGCCTATGGTTCAGGTTAGGTTTCGGATTAGGATAAGGTGAAGGTTTAGGGTTAGGTTTAGGTTGTTAGGGCTAGGGTTACGTTTAGGGTTAGGGTTAAAGCTAGGGTTAGGCCTCGGATTAGGGATAGGTTTTGGATTTGGTTAAGGCTAGGATAGGTCTATGGCTAATGTAAGAACTAGGGTCACAGTTAGGGCTAGTTTTAGGGTTGGCATTAGGTCTAGATCTAGTTTTAGGGTTAGTTTTAGGTTTAGAGTGATGATTTGAGATAGAGTTAGTGTTAGGGTCAGAGTCAGGATCAGTGTTATTTTAGGGTTAGGGATAAGAATCAAATTAGGGCTAGGGTTAAGGCTAGTTGTAGGGTTAGATTTTTCTTAGGGTTAAGGTAAGAAACAAGGATAGGGTTAATATCAGGTCTAGAGTTACAGTTAGGTTAGGGTTAGTGTTAGGGCTATGGCTCAATTTTGTTTTAGAACTAGAGCAAGGTTAGGGCTAGTTTTAGGGTTAGCAATAGTGTTAGGGCTAGTGGTAGGGTGAGGTTTAGGTTTAGATTTATTGTTAGGGTTAGGGCTAGGTTTAAGGCTAATGTTAGGGTTATAGTAACGGATAGGGTTTGAACTAGAAATAGGGCTAGGTTGAGGGTTAGAGTTAGTCTTAGGGCTAGGATTAGGATTATGTTTAAGTTTAGGGCTAAATTAGGGCTAGGATTAGTGCTAGGGTTAGTGTTAGGTTTAGGCCTAGGGTTAGGGCTAGAGTTAGCATTAGTGTTAGTGTTAGGGTTAGGGTTAGGGTTAGGGGAAGGGATGGGGTTATAGCTAGGTTATGGCTAGGGCAAGGGTTAGAATTAGGTTTAGAGCTAGGGTTAGTGTTTGGGTTCAATTAAGGCTAGGTTTAGGGCTAGGATGAGGCTAGAGTTTGTGTTAGGTTTAGGGCAAAAATTAGTAGAGGGCTAATGACAGATGTAGGTTTATGGTTAAGGTTAGTTTTAGAGTTAAGTTTTGGCTAGGTCTAATGTAAGGGTTAGGTTTAGGTTAAGGGTCAGGTTTAGAACTAGGTGTATTATTAGGGTCAGGGTCCAGGTAGGGTTTGGTTTAGGCTAAGGTTTAGGGTTAAGGCTTGAATTAACATTAGGGTTAGGTTTATGGTGTGGGTAATGGTTGGGGTTAGGTTTTGGGTTCAGGTCAGGTTTAGAATAAAGGATAGGGTTAGTGTTAGCGATAGGGTTAATGTTAGGCCTAGGGTTAGCTTTTGGGTTAAGCTTCTCTTTAGGGTAATGGATAGGGTTAGAGCTAAGGTTAGGGCTAGGGTTAAGGTTAGGATTAGGGCTAGGGTTAGGGTTAGGTTTAGGGTGAGTGTTAGTGTTTGAGCTAGGGTTAGGGCTAGGGCTAGGGCGAGTGTTAGCTCACTAAGTTAGGGCTAGGGCTAGCGTCAGGGTTAGGGATAGGGTTATGATTAGGGTAAGGGTTAGAGTTTGAGCTAGGGTTAGTGCTAGGGATAGGATTAGGGTTAATTCTAGGGTTACAGTAGGGTTATGATTAGGGCTAGGTTTAGGGCTAGGATAAGGGCTAGGTTTTGTGTGATGTTTATGGCTAGCATTAGGGCTATGCAAATGTAAGAGGTAAGGTTATGGTTATGGCTAGTTTTAGGGTTAGAGTTATGGATAAGTCTAGTGTTAGGGTTAGGTTTTGGGATAGGATAAGGTTTACAGCTAGGGTTTTTTAGGTAGGTGTGGTGGTAGCTGCCTCCGACACCTGGCTTGAGGGATCTTTGCCCTAGAGGGGCAGGTCTGCTAAAAACTGGGTGCAGTGGGTGTTTCTTCCAATACCATGGGTGAAGAGGTCTCCACGGAAGGAGGGGTCCCCTCAACTTTGGGTGCAGTGGGAGCTCCCCCTTACAACTTGGTTTGAGGGGTCTTCACCCTAGATAGGGCAGCCCCTCGAACATGGGTGCAGTGGGAGCTCCCCCCGACACCCTGGTTGGAGGGGTCTTTGTGATAAAGGAGTGGTCCCCTCAACCATGGGTACAGTGGGAGCTCTCCCAACACCCATATTTGAAGGGTCTCCACCCTAGAGAAGGGATCCCCTCAACTCTGGGTGCAGATGGAGCTCCTCAAGACACCCCGATTGAGGGGGTCTCTGCCCTAGTTGTGGGAGTCCTCTCGACCCTGGGAGCAGTGGGGCTACCCTCGACACCCTGGTTCTGAGAGGTCTTCGCCCTAGAGGATTGGGTCCCCTCCACCCTGGGTGCGGTGGGAGCTCCCCAGGACACCCCGGTTTGAGGGGTCTCTGCCCTAGAGGTTGGGTCCCCTCAACACTGGGTGCAGTGGGAGCTCCCCCAACACCCTGTGTAGCGGGGTCTCTGCCTTAGAGGTGGGGTCACCTCAACACTGTGTGCGGTGGGAGCTCCTCCCAACACCCTGTGGTCTCTGCCCTAGTGGGGGGATGCCCTTCTAGGTGCGGTGGAAGATCCACCCACCACCCCGCATTGTGCAGTCTCCACACTATTGGGGGAGGTCCCCTTGATTTTGGGTGCAGTGGGAGCTCCCCCAAACACCCGGGTTCACGGTGTCTACACCCTAGAGGGGTGTCCCCTCGACACTGGGTGGAATAGGAGCTCGCCCAGACACCCCTGTTTGAGGAGTCTCCACCCTCTACTAGGAGTCCCCTCGACCTTGGGTGCAGTGGGAGCTCCGCCTGACACTCTGGTTCAAGGGTTTTACCCCTTAGAGGGGGCGTTTCCTCAACCCTGGGTGCGGAGGGAGCTCCCCCAGACACCCCGGTTTGAGGGCTCACCTAGTAGAGGGGGTTGTCTCCTCAACCCAGGGTGCTGCAGGAGCTCCTCCCAACACCCCTGTTTGAGGTGTCTCCCCCATAGAGGGGGGGTCCCCTCGACCCTGGGTGCGGTGATAGCTTCCCCAGACACATCGGTTCCAAGGGAGTGCATGGTATACAGCTCCCTTGACATCCCTATTTGAGGGTTGTCCCACCTAGAGAAGGGAGTCCCCTCGTCTCTGGGTGCGGTGGGACCTCCTCCCAACACCTCGGTTCACAGTGTCTCTGCCCTAGAGTGGTGTTCCCTTGACACTGGGTGGGTGGGAGCTCCCACAGACACCCCAGTTTGAGGAGTCTCCACCCTGTACTGGGGATCCCCTTGACCCTGGGTGCAGTGGGAACTCTCATCGAAACCCCGATTCAAGGGGTCTTTGTCCTAGACGGGGGTACGCTCTACTTGGGGGGCAGTGGGAGCTCTCTCTGACACCATGGTAGGAGGAGGGTGCGATGGTGTACAAGCTCCCCCGGACACCCCAATTCGAGGAGTTTTCCACTCAAGGGGTGCGTCCCCTCAACCCTGGTGCAATGGTATAAGAGCTCCCCCAAAATCCCGGTTTAAAAGGCTCCCTCTTGAGGTGGGGAGTCCCCTTGTACCTGGGAGTGGTGAGAGGACCCCAGACACCCCGGTTTGAAGGAGCTCACCCTTAGAATTGGGAGTCCCCTCCACCCTGGGTGTGGTGAGAGGTCCCCCCATCACCCGGTTTGAAGGGGTTCCCTAGACGGGGGAGTCCTCTTGACCCTGGGTTCAGAGGGAGATTCCCCTGACATCCCAGTTCAGATGTTCTCCCCTATAGAGAGGGGAGTCCCTTTGGCTTGGGTGCAGTGGGAGGACCCCCTGAAACCCGGTTCAAATGGTCTTTTCCTAAAGGGGGAAGTGACATTGACACTGTGTGCGATGGTATACAAGCTCCCCTGACACCCCATTTCGAGGGGTCTCCCTCCTAGAGGGGGGTTCCCCTCGACCCTGGGTGCATTGGTATAGGAGCTCACATTGACACATCTGTTCTAGGGGTCTCCCCCCTAGAGGGGGGCGTCCCCTCGACTCTGGTGGGAATGTATACGAACTTCCCCGACATCCTGGTTCAAGTGGTCTCCTCTGTAGAGGAGGGACTCCCCTGAATTGGGTGCGCTGGGAGCTCCCCCCGCACCCCAGTTCAAGGTGTCTCCCCCAAGAGGGGGCATTCCCCTGGACCCTGGGTATGGTGGAGGGGGATCACCCTGACAACCGGTTCAAGGCATCTTCCCCCTAGAGGGGGGTGTCCCCTCCACACTGGGTGCGGTGAGGGGGGTCCATTGAAACTACGGTTTCCCCCATAGAGGGGGAAGTCCCCAGGCCCTGGGTGTGTTGGGGGTTCCCCTGACACCCCGGTTTGAGGGGTCTCTTCCCTAGAGGGGGCAGTCCCCTCAACCCTGAGTGCAGTGGAGAGGTCCCCCTGACTCTCCAGTTCTAGGGGTCTCCTCCCTAGAGGAGGGAGGCCCCTCGGCCCTGGGTGTGGTGGGGGTGGTCTCATCACCTGTGGTTAGAGGGGTCTCCCTCCATAGAGGGGGGTTCTCCTTGAACTTGGGTGCCGTGGGAACTCCCCCATACACCCCAGTGCCAGGGGTCTCCCACCTAAAGGGGAATTCCCCCTGAACATGAGTGCAGTGGTGGGTTCCCCCAAACCCTGGTTTGAGGGGTTTCCTCCCTAGAGTGGGGAATACCCCCTGACCCTGGGTTAGGTGGAGGAGGTCTCCCCGATACCACGGTAAGAGGGGACTCTTCCCTAAAGGGTGGAGTCCCCCCTACCCTGGGTGCGGTGGTGGGCCCCCTGATATCCAGTTCAAGAGATCTCCCCAGAAGATGGGGGAGTCCCCCCAACCTTGGGTGCCGTTGAAGGGTCCCCCCAAAACCCCATTTTGAGGCATCCTCACTCTAGAAGGATGGGTCCCCTTGATCCTGGGTGTGGTGGGGGAGATTCCACTGACACCACTGTTCAAAGGGTCTCCCCCCTAGAGGGGGGAGTCCCCTTGACCCTGGGTGCGATTTTATGCGAACTCCTCCCGACACCCCAGTTGGAGAGGTCTTCCGCTTCGGGGGGTCCCCTTGACCCTGGGTGTGATTGTATCTGAGCTCCCCCCGACACCCAGATTTGAGGGGTCTCCCGCCTAGGGTGGGTCCCTTCGAGCCTGGGTATGATTGTATACGAGCTCCCACCGATACCCTGTTTTGAGGGGTCTCTCCCCTAGATGGGGGGACCCCTTGACCTTGGGTGCAGTGATACCCTGGTTCCAGGGTGTGCAATGGTATAGAGCCCCCTGACACCCCAATTCGAGAGTTGGCCCACTTAGAGAAGGGAGCCCCCTCGACCCTGGGTGCAATGGGAGCTCCCCTCGACACCCGGTTTCGAGGGTTCTATCTGCTACGTTGGTGTTCCCTCAGTCCTGGGTGTGGTGGGAGCTGCCCCCAACACCCTGGATCGAGGGTTGTCCCCCCTAGAGGAGGTGGTCCTTCGACTCTGAATGCGGTGGGAGCTCCCCGTGAAATCCCAGTTCGAGGGATCTTCCCCCTAGAGGGGGGGTCCCCTTGAACCTGTGTGTGGTGGGAGCTCCCCCCATCATCCAGGTTCGAGGGTTCTCCTCTCTAGAGGGGATGGCCAATTACCGTGTGTGCAGTGGGAGCTCCCCCCATTACCCCGCTTCAAGGGTTCTCCTTTCTAAAAGGGACGGCCAATTACCCTAGGTGCAGTTGGAGCTCCCCGCGACACCTCGGTTAGAGGGTTCTCTTCCCTAGAGGGGGGGTCCTCTCAACACTGAGTGCGGTGCGGTTCCCCCCAACACCCCCGTTCGAGAATTCCCCCCCCCGTGGGGAGTGATCCCTTGACTATGGGTGCAGTGGGGAGTTCCCCAAAACACCCTGTTCGAGGGATCTCCCTCCTAGAGGATGCGTCCCATTAACCCTGGGTGTCTTGGGAACTCCCCCCGACACCCGGTTTGAAGGATCTCTGCCCCAGAGAGGGGTCCCTTCAATCCTGGGTGTGGTGGGAGTTCCCCCAACACTTGGTTCGAGGGGTGTCCGCCCTAGAGCGGGGGCTCCCTTCGAACCTGGGTGCAGTGGGAGCTCCACCTGACACTCTTGTTCCAGGGGTCTCCCCCCTAAATGAGGGATCTCCTGGAACCTGGGTGTGGTGGAAGGTTCCCCCAACACCCCGGTTCAAGGGGTTTCCCCCTAGAGGGGTGAGTCCCTTCAACCCTGGGTGTGATGGTATAAGAGCTTCCCCCAACACCTGGTTGGAAAAGTCTCCCTTCTAGAGGCAGGAGTCCCCTCGACACTAGGCACAGTGGGATAACCAGGACACCCCATTTGGGGAGGACTCCCCCCTACACATGGGAGTCTCCTTGACCCTGGGTGCCATGGGAGCTCCCCCGGACACCCTGGTTTGAGGGGTCTCCACCCTAGAGGGGGGTTCCCCTTGAACCTTGGCATAGTGGGAGTTCCAACAGAAACTCCGGTTCTCGGGGTCTCTGCCCAATAGGGGGTGTTCCCTCAAACCTGGGTGCGATGGGACCCCCCTACACCCCAGCTTGCAGGGTCTCTGCACTAGAGTGGGGGGTCCCTTCGACCCTGGGTACAGTGGGAGCTCCCCCCAACACCCCAGTTCACGGTGTCTCTGCCCTAGAGGGGTGTCCCCTTGACACTGGGTGGGGTGGGAGCTCCCCCAATCACCCCATTTTGAGGAGTCTCCACCATATGATGGGGCTCCTCTCAATCCTGGGTCTGGTGGGAGCTCTCACCAAAACCCCGGTTCGAGGGGTCTTTGCCCTGAGAGGGGTACTCTGTACTTGGGATGCGATGGGAGCTCTACCGGAGACCATGGTTGGAGGGGGATGTGATGGTGTACGAGTCCCCCCCAACCCGATTCTAGGAGTTTTCCACTAAAGGGCTGCATCCCCTCAACCCTGGTGCAATGGTATGCGAGTTGCCCCTGACACCCCGGTTGGAAGGGCTCCCCCCTTGAAGGGGTTGTCCCCTTGACTCTGGGAGTGGCGACAGGTCCCCCAGACACCCGGGTTTGAAGGAGCTCCCCATGAGATTGGGGAGTCCCCTCGACCATGGGTGTGGTGAGAGGTCCCCCCAACACCCTGGTTCAAAGGGGCTCCCCCCTAGAGGGGGGAGTCCTCTCAACCCTGGGTTCGGAGGGAGGTTCCCCCCGACACCCCGGTTTGGATGTTCTCCCCTCTAGAGTGGGAGTCCCCTTGACCCTGGGTGCCATGGTAGGTCCCTCTGATACCACGGTTAAAATGGTCTCCCCCTAAAGGGGGGAGTGATGTTGACACTGTGTGCAATGGTATACGAGCTCCCCCAGACACCTCGGTTAGAGGGGTCTCCCGCCTAAAGGGGAAGTCCCCCTGACCCTGGTGCAGTGGGAGTTACCCCCAAACTCCAGTTCGAGGGGTCTCCCCCCTGACCCTGGGTGCAGTGGGATAACCAGGACACCTCCATTATCAGAGCTGCCCCTGACACCCCAGTGGAAGGTATTGCCCTGACACTCCAGTTAGCGGTGTCTCTGCCCTAGAGGGGTTTCCCCTAGACACTGGGTGGGGTGGGAGCTCCCCCCATACCCTGGTTCGAGAGTTTTGTCCCCTAGAGAGGGCATCACCTCAATCCTGGGTGCAGTGAAACTTCCCCCAACACCCCGGTTTGAGTGGGATGTGATGGTACACGAGTTCCCCCTGACACCCCTGTTCGAAGGGTCTACCCCCTAGACGAGGGAGTCCCTTAGAACCTGGGTGTGGTAGGAGGTCCTCCCGACACCTCGGTTCAAGAGTTTTTTCCCTAGGTGGGTGAGTCCCCTCAACACTTGGTGCGATGGTATAGAGCTTCCCCGACGCCATGGTTTGAAGGGTCTCCCCCCTAGAGGGGGAAGTCCCCTCCACCCTGAGTGCAGTGGGAATTCCCCAAGACAACCTGATTCAGTAGGTCTCCCCTCTAACAGTGGGAGTCCCCTCAAACCTGGATGCGGTGGGAGGTCTCCCCGGCACCCTGGTTCGAGGGGTTCCCCCTAGAGGGATGAGTCCCCTCAACCCTGGTTGAGATGGTATAAGAGCTCCCGCCAACACCCTGGTTCGAGGTGTCTCTCCCCTAGAGAAGCGGTTCCCTCGACCTTGGGTATAATGGTATACAAGCTGCCAGCGACAGCCCTGTTCCGAGGGGTCTCCCGCCTAAAGGAGAAGTTTCCATGACCCTGGGTGCGGTGGGGGGTTCTCCCCAAACTTTGGTTTGAGGGGTCTCCCCCCTAGAGTGGGGATGCCCCTCGACCCTCGGTGCAGTGGGAAGGACCCCAGGCATCCCTGTTCAAGGGGTCTCCCCCCTACAGCGGGAGTCCCATTGACCTTGGGTGCGATGTTATACGCGTTCCCCCTGACACCCTGGTTCGAGGGGTCTCCCGCCTAGGGGGGATCGTCTTGACCCGATGGTATACAAGCTCCCCACAACAACCAGGTTTGAGAGGTCTCCCCCCTAGAGGGGGTTCTCCTCGACCCTGTGGGTGATGATATATGAGCTCCCCTGACACCCCATTTGAGGGGTCTCCCCCCTAGAGGGGGGGTCCCCTCGACTCTGAGTGCATTGGTATACGAGCTCACACTGACACACCTGTTCGAGGTGTCTCCCCCCTAGAGGGTGGGTCACAAGAATCTGGTAACGAACATATACTAATTCTCCTGACATCCTGGTTTGAGTGGTCTCCCCCATAGAGGGGGGTCCCCCAACCATTGCACACAGTGTTGGAGGATCTCCCCTGCATCCCGGTTTGAGGTGTCTCTCCCCTGCACCCCGGTTTGAGGTGTTTCTCCCGAGAGGGGGTTGTCCCCTGGATCCTGGGTATGGTGGAGGGGGTTCACCCCGACAATCGGTTGGAGGCATCTCCCCATTAGACGGGGGAGACCCCTCGACACTGGGTTCGGTGGGAGCTCCATCCTGACACCCCCATTAGAGGTGTCTCACCTCTAGAGGAGGGGTTCCCTCTACCCTGGGTGCAGTGATAGCTTCCCCCAACACCCCATTTCCAGGGGGGCGCAATGGTATAGAGCTCCTCAACACCTGGATTCGAGGGTTGTCCCACCTAGAGACAGGAGTCTCCTTGACCCAGGGTCTAGTGGGAGCTCCCTCCGACACCCAGGTTCTAGGGTTCTACCCGCTGTGGGCATGTTCCCTCGACCCTGGGTGTGGTAGGATCTCCCCCCAACAACCCAGTTCGAGGGTTCTCCCCCCTAGAGTAGGGGCCCACTCAACCCTGGGTTCAGTGGGAGCTCCCCCTGACACCCTGGATTGACGGGTTTCCCCCCTAGAGGAGGTGTCCCTTTGATTCTGAATGCGGTGGGAGCTCCCTCTGAAACCCCGGTTCAAAGGATCTTCCCGCTAAAGGAGGGGGTCCCCTTGACCCTGTGTGTGGTGGGAGCTCCCCCCAACACCCCAGTTTGAGGGTTCTCCTCTCTAGAAGGGACAACCAATTACCCTGGGAGTGGTGGGAGCTCCCCCCAACCTCGGTTAGAGGGTTCTGTTCTGTTCCCTAGAGGGGGGTCCTCTCAACTTTGGGTGTGGAGGCAGCTCCCCCGAACACCCGGGTTTGAGAGTTCTCCCTCCTAGTGGGAAGTGTTCCCTTGACTATGGGTGCGGTTGAAGCTCCCCCCTGACACCCCATTCAAGAGATCTCCCTCATAGAGGCTGCGTCCCCTCAACCCTGGGTGTGGTGGGAACTCCCTCCAACACCCAGTTCGAGGGGTTTCCACTCTAGACAGGGGTCCCTTCGAACCTGGGTGTGGTGAAAGCTCCCCCCGACACCCCGGTTCGAGGGGCCTCCACCCAAGAGGGGGATTCCATCAACTCTGGGTGTGGTGTGAGCTTTTCCCAACATCCTGGTTTCAGGTGTCTCTGCACTAGGGGGGTCCCCTTGACCCTGGGTGCAGTGGAAGCTCCCCCCAACATCCCCGTCCTGGGGTCTGAGCCCTAGATGGGGGAGTCTCCTCAAAATTCCGTGTGGTGAGAGCTCCTTCCGACACCCCGGTTAGAGGGATTTCCCCCTAGAGGGGTGAGTCCCGTCAATCGTGGGTGTGATGTAATATGAGCTCCCCCAACACCCCAGTTCCAAAGGTGTCCCCCTTAGTAGGGGGAGTCCCCTCGACCCTGGGTGCAATGGGAACTCCCCATGACACCCTGGTTCGGGAGATCTCCCCCCTACAAACGGGAGTCCCCTGGATCCTGGGTGCGGTGAGAGCTCCCCCAGACACCCTGGTTCGAGGGGTCTCCACCCTAGAAGGGAGGTCTCATTGACCATGGGTTCCATGGGAGCTCCCATTGACACCCTGGTTTGAGGGGTCTCCACCCTAAAGCAGGGGTTCCCTTGATCCTGGGTGTGGTGGGCATTCCCACCGATACCCCCATTCAAGGGGTCTCTGGCCTAGAGAGAGGTGTCCCCTCGACCCTGTGTGCGATTGGAGCTCCTTCTGACATCCTGTTTCGAGGGTTCTCTATCCCCTTGACCCTAGGTGCAGTTGGCACTCCCCCCACCACATAATTCTAGTGGTCTCCCTATAGAGGGAGGGTCCCCTGGACCCTGGGTGCTGTGGGAGCTCCCCTTGACACCTTGGTTCGAGGGTCTCCCTCCTAGAGGGGGATCCCATTGACCCTTGGTGTGGTGGGAGCTCCCCTGGACACCTCTGTTTGAGGGATGTCCACCCTAGAAGTGGGGGTCCCCTCGACCCTTGGTGTGGTGGGAGATCCCAATGACACCCTGGTTCGAGGGGGAGGTCACCACAAAACTGGGTTTGGTGGGAGCTCTCTCAAACACCTGGATTCATGGTGTCTCTGCCCTAGAGGGGTGTCCCCTTGACAGTGGGTGGGGTGGGAGCTCAACTGACACCCCGGTTTGAGGATCTCCACCCAATACTGGGAGTCCCCTCGACCTTGGGTGCAGTTGGAGCTCCCCCGACACCCCAATTTGAGGGTTTTACCTCCTAGAGAGGGTTCCCTTGACCCTAGGTACGATTGTATACGAGCTCCCCCCAACACCCTGGTTTGAGGGCTCTTCTGCCTACGGGGTCTCCATTCGACCCTGGATGCGATGGTAAACGAGCTCCAGAGGGGGTCCCTGCAACACTGGGTGCGATGGAATATGAACTCCATCCGGCCACCTCAGTTCAAGAGGTCTCCCCCCTAGAAGGGGGGTCCCCTCGACCCTGGGTTCGATGGTATACAAGCTCCCACCAACACCCCAGTTTGAGGAGTCTCCCCCATAGAGGGGGTCCCCTGGACCCTGGGTGCAATGGTGTATGAGCTCACACTGACACCCTTGTTTGAGAGGTCTCCCCCCTAGAGGTGGGGTCCCCTTGAATCTGGGGGCAAATGTATACAAACTCCTCCTGACACCCCGGTTTGAGTGGTCTCCCCCATAGATGGGGTTCTCCTCAACTTTGGGTGCAGTTGGAGCTCTCACGGCACCCTGGTTCGAGGTGTCTGCCCCCGAGAAGGGGGAGTCCCCTTGACCCTGGGTTCAGTGAGGGGGTTACCCCAACAACCCTGTTTGAGGTGTCTCCCAATTAGAGGGGGGGTTCCCTCGATTTTGGGTGTGGTGGGGGTCCTCCTGACACCTCCTTTCAGTGGTCTCCCCTCTAGAGTGGGGATTCTCCTCATCCCTGGGTGCGGTGGGGATCCCTCGACACCCTGGTTCGAATGGTCTCCCCCTATAGGTGGGGAGTCCCATCGACACTGGGTGCAATTATATACCAGCTCCCCCAGGCACCCCAGTTTGAGGAGTATCCTCCCTAGAGGGGAAAGCACCCCGACCATGCTTGCGGTGGGGGGTCCCCCCGACTAGCCGGTTCAAGGGTTCTGCCCCTAGAGGGGGGAGTTCCCTGTCTCTGGGTGCAGTGAGGGAGGCGTTCCCCCAACACCCTGGTTCGAGATGTCTCCTTCCTAGAGCGGGGCATCCACTCGACACTGGTGCGGAGGGGGTCCCCATGACACCCCAGTTCTTGTAATTTGCCCCCTAAATGGGGGAGACCCCTCAACCTGGGTGTGGGGGGGATTTCCTTGACTTCCCGGTTCAAGGGATCTCCCCTCTATGGGGGAAGAGTCCCATCGACCATGGTGCAGATGGGGGTTCCACGACACTCTGGTTTGTGAAGTCTCCCCCCTACCGAGGGGGGATTTGCCTCGACCCTGGGTGTGGTACGGGGTTCCCCCAACACCCCCATTCCAGTGGTCTCACCCTAGTGGGGGGAGTCCTCTGGACCCTGGGTGCATTGGGGGGTCCCCAGACACCCGGTTTGAGGGGTCTCTCCCCTAAGGGTGGGGAGTCCCCTCTACGCTGGGTGGGGTGGGTGCTGTTCCCCCGAAACCCCAGTTCGAGAAGAATCCCTCCTAAAGGGGAGTCCCCTAGACCCCTGAGTGTGGTGGAAACTCCACCCACCACCCCAGTTCTAGGGGTTGCCACTCTAGAGTGGGGGTAACCTCGATCCTGGGTGCAGTGGGAGCTCCCCCTGACAACACAGTTAGTGTGGTCTCCACCTTCGATTGGGGGTTCCCCCTAACCAGGGTGTGATGAAAGCTCCCCTGACACCCCCTTCCATGGGTCTTGGCCCTAGAGGGCAGGGTACCATCGATTCTGGGTGCAGTGGGAGCTTCCCCCAACACCCTGGTTCTAGGGGACACCCCTCTAGAGGGGTGGGTCTCCTTGTCCCTGGGTGCGGTGGTAGCTCTCCCCAACACCACAGTGTGAGGTGTCTCCACCCTAGAGTGGGTGTCTTCTCTACTCTTGGTGCGGTGGGAGCTCCCCTTAACACCCCAGCCCTATATGGGGGGTCCCCTCAACTCTGGGTGCATCGAGAGCTCCCCATGATACCCCGGTTTGAGAGGTCTCTGTGCTAAAGGGGGGTCCCCACAACCATCAGTGCTGTGGGAGTTCCCCCTGGCACCCTGGTTTGAGGGGGCTCTGCCCTAGAGAGGAGGTTCCCCTTGACCCTGGGTGCGATGGTAGCTCCCCCCGACACCCCGGTTTGAGGGATCTCTGCCGTGGAGTGGTGGATCCCCTCCGCCCTGAGTGCTGTGGCAGCTCCTCTCTACACCCCCGTTCGAGTTGTCTCCCCCCTAGGGAAAATTCCTATCGACTCTGGGTGCCGTGATAGCTTCCCCCGACACCACGGTTCCAGGGGGGGGGTTGCAATGGTATAGAGCTCCCCCAACACCCCGATTCGAAGGTTGTCCCACCTAGAGAAGGGAGTCTCCTCAACCCTGGGTGCAGTGGGAGCTCCCCCTGACATCCCGGTTTGAGGGTTCTACCCGCTGCAGGGGGTTCCCTCGACCCTATGTTTGGTGAGAGCTCCCCCAGATACTCCAGTTCGAGGGGTCTCCCCTCAAGAGGGGGGTCCACTAGACACTGGGTGCGGTGGGAGCTCCCCCAACACCCCGGTTCGAGGCTTCTTCCCCCTAGAGGGGTGTTCCCTCGACCCTGGGTTAGGTGGGAGCTCCCCATATCAGCCTGGTTCGAGGGTTTTCCTCTCTAGTGGGGCGGCTAATTACCCTGGGTGTGGTGGGAGCTCCCCCTCAGATAGAGGGTTCTCTTGCCTAGTGGGGAGTGTTCCCTCGACTATGGGTCTGGTATGAGCTCCTCACGACACCCTGGTTGAAGGATCTTCCTCCTAGAGGGTGTGTCCCCTCAACCTTGGGTGCAGTGGGAACTCTCCCCGACACCCAGTTCGAGTGGTCTCTGCTCTATAAAGGGGGGTCCCCTTGATCATGGGTGTGGTGGGAGCTCTCCCTGACACCCAGTTCAAGGGGTCTCTGCCCTAGAGGAAGGGTCCCCTTGATCTGGGTGCAGTGGGAGTTCCCCCAGACACCCTTGTTCCAGGGATCTCCCCCTCTAGATGGGGGAGTCTCCTTGAACCTGGGTGCAGTGGGGAAAGTCCCCCTGACACCCCAGCTCAAGGGGTTTCCTCCTACAGGGGTGAGTCCCCTCAATGCTGGGTATGATGGTATATGAGCTCCCCCCAAACACCCCAGTTTGAAGGGTCTCCCCCCTAGAGGGGGGGAGTCCCTTCGATCTTGGATGTGGTTGGAACTCCCCAGGACACAACGGTTTGGGAGATCTTTCCCCTACAGATGGGAGTCCCCTCTATCCTTGGTGCAGTGGGATCTCTAGGGGGAAAAAGCCTCCAACCGGGGTATCAGGGGGGAGCTCCCACCGCACCCAGAGTCAAAGGGACAACTTCTCTAGGGGGGAGACCCCTCAACCACGGGTGTCAGGGGGAGCTCCCACCACACCCAGGGTCGAAAGGACCTCCCCCCCTCTAGAGGGGAGAACCCTCAAACTGCGGTGCGAGGGGAGCTTTCACCACACATAGGGTCAAGAGGACCCCCGTAGTGGGTACAACCCTCGAACTGTGGTGTCAGGGGGAGCTCCCACTGCTTCCAGGGTCGAGGGAACTCCCTTCTGTAGGTGGGACAACCCTAGAATCAGGGTATTGGAGGAGGTCTATACCATCGCACCCCTGGTGTGGGGGGAGCTATCACTGCACCCAGGGTTGAGAGGACCACCCCTCTAGGGGGGAGATAACTGGAACGGGGGTGTTGAGAGGAGCTCCCACCACACCCAGGTTTGAGGGGACCTCCCCTCTAGGAAGAGACCCTTGAACCAAGGTGTCAAGGGGAGCTCCCACATACCCAGGGTTGAGCGGACACTCTCTCTAGGGCAAAGACCCCTCAAATTGGGGTGTCATGGGAAACTCCCACCGCACCCAGGGTCGAGGGGACCACCCCCTCTATGGGGTGAACCCTCAAAATGGGGTGTTGGAGGAAGTCCTTTTGCACCCAGTGTTGAGGGGGACACCCCCCACAAGGGGGAAAAACCCTTGAACGGGGGTATTGGGGGTAGCCCCCTCTGTACCCAGGGTCAAAGTGACCACCCCTCTGGGGGGAGACCACTCGAACCGGAGTGTCAAGGGGGCCACCACCACCAAACACAGGGTCAGGTGGACTCCCCCCTCTAGGGAAGAGACTCCTCAAACTGGCGTGTTGGGGGGACCCCCTCACTGCACCCAGGGTCGAGGCAACTCACCTTCATTGGAGGAGACCCTTCAAATTGGGGAGTCAGGGGGACCCCCTTCACACCCAGGGTCGATGGTACTCTCCCCCTGTAGGAAGAAGAGCCCTCAAACCAGGCTGTCAGGGGGACCCAACACCACACCCAAGTCGAGGGGTCTCCCCCACCAAGAACCGGTGTGTCGGAGGGACCTTCCCACCACACCCAGGGTCGAGGGGACTCCCACCTCTAGGAAGGGGATGACCAATTACCCTGGGAGCTGTGGGAGTGTCCCCCGACAACTCGTATAGAGGGTTTTCTTCCCTAGAGGGAGGGTCCACTCAATCCTGGGTGCGGAGGTGGCTCCCCCCGACACCCCAGTTTGAGAGTTCTCCCCCATAGTGGGGAGTGTTCCCTCGACTATGGGGGTGGTGGGAGCTCTCCATGACACTCCATTTGAGAGATCTCCCTCCTAGAGTGTGCGTCCCCTCAACCATAGGTGCGGAGGGAATTGCCCAGGACACTAGGTTCTAGAGGTCTCTGCCCTAGAGTGAGAATCCCCTCGACCTTGGGTGTGGTGGGAGCTCCCCCTGACACCCGGTTCAAGGGGTGTTTGCCATAGAGGGGTGTCCCCTCAACACAGGGTGCAGTGGGATCTCCCACCAACACCTCCGTTCCAGGGGTCTCCCCCCTAGATGGGGGAGTCTTCCCGGACCTGGGTGTGGTGGGAGGTCCCCCAGACACCCTGGTTCGAGTGGTTTCCCCCTAGAGGGGTGAGTCCCCTCAAACCTGGGTACGGTGGGGACTACCCAGGACACCCCAGTTTGGGACGTCTCCCCCTTAAAGACAGAAGTCCCCTCGACCCTGGGTGCGGTGGCAGCTCCCCCCCAATACCTTGGTTCAAGGGCCTCTGCCTACAGTGGAGGATCCCCTCGACAATGGGTGCAGTGGAAGTTCCCCCCTACAACCCAGTTTTAGGTGTCTTCACCTCAGAGTGGGGGGTTCCCTCAAACATGGGTGCAGTGAAAGCTCCCTCCAACACCCTGGATCGAGGGGTCTCGTATCTAGATGGGGGGGTCCCATTGGCCCTGGATGTGGTGTGAGCTTCCCCCAACACCTTGGGTCAAGGGGTCTCCGCCCTAGACAGGGGGGTCCCCTCATTCCTGGATGCAGTGGTAGCTCTCCTCATCACCCCAGTTTGAGGGTCTCCACCCTAGAGCGGGGGTCTTCTCTACCTTTGGTGTGGTAGGAGCTCCCCACGACAGCCCAATTCGAGGGGTATCCACCCTAGAGGGGTTGTCTCCTTGACCCTGGATGCCATAGGAGCTCCCCTTGACACCCCAGTTTGAAGGGTATCCGCTCTAAAGTGGGAGTCCCCTCGACCCTGGAAGTGGTCGGTGTTCCCCCCAACACCCCAGTTCGAGGGTTCTATGCCATAGAGAGGGGAGTCCCCTTGACCCTGGGTTCGATGGGAGCTCCCTTACACACCGGTTCGAGGGGTCTCCGCCCAATAGGGGGGTCTTCTCCATCCTGGCTGCAGGGAAGCTTCGCCCGACACCCCCGTTCAAGGGGTCTCTGCCCTAGAGTGGGCGATCCCCTCGGCCCTGGGTGCGGTGGGATCTCCTGCCGACACCCCAGATCGAGGTATCTCCACCCTAGAAATGGGGTCCCCTCTACCTTGGGTGCGGTGGGAGCTACCCCTGACACCTGGGTTTGAAGGGTCTCTGCCTTAGAGGGGGGTTCCCTCAACCCTTGGTGTGGTGGGAGCTCCCTCAAACACCCCAGTTTGCAGGGTGTCTGCCCTACACTGGGGGTCACCTTGACCCTGGGTGCGATGGGATCTCCCCCCGACACCCCAGTTCAGTGTATCTGCAATAGAGTGGGCGGTCCCCTCAACCCTGGGTGCAGTTGGAGCTCTCCCACCACACAGTTCAAGGGGTCTCCCCCTAGAGGGGGGTATCTTTGACACTGGGTGTGGTGGGAGCTTCCCCTGACATCTTGGTTCGAGGGTCTCCCTTCTAGAGGGAGATACCCCTCGACAGTGGGTGTAGTGGGATTTCCCCCGACACCCCAGTTTGCAGGGTCTCTGCACTAGAGTGGGGGGTCCCCCCGAACCTGGGTGCAGTTGGAGCTTCCCCTACCACATGGTTGGAGGTGTCTCCCCTTATAGGGGGGGTCCCTTGGACACTGGGTGTGTTGGGAGCTACCCGACAGCCCGGTTGGATGTGTTTCCCACCTAGATGGGGGCCCTCTACAATGTGTTCTCTGAAAGCTTCCCCTGACACCTCGGTTCCAGGGGGGTGCAATGGTACATAAGCTCCCCACAACACCCCAATTTGAGGGATTTCCTCTCTTAAAGGGGTTGTCCCCTCGACACTGGGTGCAGTGGGAGGTCTCCCCAACACCCCAGTTCGAGGAGTTTCCCCTTAGATGTGTGAGTCCCCTCAACCCTCGGTACAATGGTATAGGAGCTCCCCCCACACTCCAGTTTGAAGGGTCTCCCCCCTAGAGGGGGGAGTCTCCTCAACCCTGGGTGTGGTGGGAGCTCCCCAGGATACCCTGGTTCTGGAGGTTTCCCCTCTACAGGCAGGAGTGCCCTCCAAGCTAGGTGTGGTGGGAAATCCCCCAATACCCTGCCTGGTTCGATGGGTCTCTGCCCTAGAGGGGGTATCCCCTCAACCCTGGGTGTGGTGGGAGCTCCCCTGGACACCACAGTTTGAGAGATCTCCACCCTAGAGTGGGGGTCCCCTCGAACCTAGGTGCAGTGGTAGATCCCCCCGACCCCCAGTTTGAGGGGTCTTTGCCCTAGAGCTGCGGTTCTGCTTGACCCTGTGTGCAGTGGGTGTTTCTTCCACAAACCCAGGTCGAGGGGTCTCCACCAAAGGGCAGATCCCTTTGACCCTGGGTGCAGTGGTAGCTCCCTCTTACACCTTGGTTTGAGGGGTCTTCACCCTAGATGGATAGGACCTTTTGAACCGAAATGCAATGGAAGTTCCCCCCAACACCCCGGTGTGAGGGGTCTTTGCCATAGAGGAGGGGTCCCCTCAACCATGGGTGCACTGTGTTATACTCACAACACCCCTATTTGAGAGGTCTCTGCCCTAGAAGGGGGGTTCCCCTCGGCCCTTGGTGCAGTGGCAGCTCCCCGGACACCTCGGTTTGAGGTGTCTACACCCTAAATGTGGGGTCTCCTCGACCCTGCAAGCAGTGGGAGGCCCCCTGACTCTCTGGTTCAAGGGGTATCCTTCCTAGAGGGGGAGTCCCCTCAATCCTGGGTGTGGTGAGAGCTCCACCTGACACCCAGGTTCAAGGGGTCTCCACCAGAGAGGGGTAGGTCCCCTCGACTGGGGGGTGCTATGGGAGCTCCAACACCTCGGATGGAGGGGCCTGCGATGGTATACGAGCTCCCCCCAACACCCTGGTTCAACTGGTCTCCCCTCTAGAGGGGAGAGTTCCTTAAACCTTGGGTGCTGTGGGAGGTCCCACCAACACCTGGGTTCAAGGGGTTTCCCACTAGAAGGGTGAGTCCCTTCAACCCTGGGTGTGATGGTATACAAGCTCCCACTGACACCCCGGATCGAAGGAGCTCCCCCCTAGAGGGGCGAGTGCCCTCAACCCTGGGTTCAGTGGGAGATTTGCCAGACACCCCGGTTCAAGGGTTCTCCCCCCTAGAGACGGGAGTCCCCTTGACACTGGATTCAGAGGGAGGTCCCCCAGACACCCCGGTTCTGATGGTCTTCTCCTACAGGGGGGAGTCTTGTCGACACTGAGGGCGATGGTATAAGAGCTACCCCCGACACCCAAGTTCGAGGTGTCTCCCTGAGAGCGGGGAGTCCCCTGGACCCTGGGTACAGTGGAGGGGGATCATCCTGACATCCTGGTTCGAGGCGTCATCCCTTAGAAAATGGAGTCCCCTCGACCCTGGGTGTGGTGGAGGGGGATCTGTGACAGTACGGTTCGAGGGGTTTCCTTCCTAGGGGGGGAGTCCCCTCGACTCTGGGTGCATTGGGTGGTCCCCCCAACACCCCATTTCGAGGGGTCTTTCCCCTAGAGGGGTAGTCCCTTTAACCCTTGGTGCAGTGAGGGGGTCCTCCTGACACCCTCTTGGAGGGGTCTCTTCCCTGGTAGGGGGAGAACCCTCCACACTGTGTGCCGTGGGGGGGGTGTCCTTCTGACACCCATGTTTGAGAGGTCTTTCCCCTAGAGAGGGGAGTCCTTTCGACTCTGGGAGCAGTGGGGGGTCCCTGCGATACCCTGGTTCGAGTGGTCTCTTCCCTAGAGGGGTGAGTCCCCTTGACCCTGGGTGTGGTGGGGGTCCCCCAACACCCCAGTTCGAGGGGTCTTTTCCCTAGAGGGGGAGTCTCCTAGACTCTGGGTGCAGTGGGATCTCACCCTGACGCTCCAGTTCGAGGGTCTCTGCCATAGAGGGAGGGGCCCCTCAACCCGGGGTACTGTGGGAGCTCCCCCTGACACCTCGGATTGAGGGGCCTGCGATGGTATAGAGCTCCCCCAAACACCCAGGTTCGAGTGGTCACCTCCCAAAGGGGGAATCCCCTCAACCCTGGGTGCTGTGGGAGGTCCCACTGACACCCAGGTTCAAGTGGTTTCCCAGTAGAGGGGTGAGTCCCTTCAACCCTGAATGCGATGGTATACAAGCTCTCCCCAACACTTCAGTTCAAAGGGGTTCCCCCTAGAGGGGTGAGTGCCCTCTACTCTGGGTTTGGTGAGAGGCTATTCTGAAACCCTGGTTCAAGGAGTTTCCCCCCTATAGGCGGGAGTCCCCTTGACCCTGGATTCGAAGGGAGGTCCCCCCGACACCCCGGTTCAGATGGTCTCCCACTACTGCGGGGAGTCCCGTCGACACTGCGTGTGATGGTATAGGAGCTATCTTTGACACCATGGTTTGAGGAGTCTCCCCCCTAGAGGGAAAATTCCCCCCAACCCTGGATGTGGTGGGGGGGTTCCCCCCGACATCCTGGTCAAAGGGGTCTCCACCCTAGATGGGGGGTCCCCTCGAATCTAAGTGCAGCGGGAGTTCCCCCCAATCCTAGGTGCGGTGGGACCTCCTCCCAAATTTCTGGTTTGCGGGGTCTACACCCTTTTTGGGGAGGTCCCCTCCATCCTGGGTGCCATGGGAACTCCCCCCACATCCCTGGTTCGAGGGGTCTCCCCACTTGCAGGGGGGGTAACCTCAATCCTGGCTGCAGTGGGAGTTCCTAAAGACCCCCTGGTTCGAGGGGTGTCAGCACTAGAGGGGATTCCCCTCGACCGTGCATGTGTTGGGTGCTCCCCTGGCATCCTGGTTTGATGGGTCTCTGCCTTAGAGGGGGGTTCACCATGAACCTGGGTGTGGTGGGAGCTCCCCCCATCGCTTGGTTCACAGTGTCTCTTTCCTAGAGGGAGGGTCCCCTCGACACTGGGTGGGGTGGGAGCTTCCCCCGACATCCGGGTTCGAGGAGTCTACCCCCTAGACTGGGGATTCCCTCGAGCCTGGTTGTGGTGGGAGCTCCGCCCGACACCCAGTTTGAGGGGTCTCCACCCTAGAAGAGAGGTCCACTTGACCCTAGGTGCAGTAGGTGCTTCCCCCACAACCCCAGGTCAAGGAATTTTCTCCCTGGGCTTCCCCTCTACCCGGGATGCGGTGGGAGCTCTCCCTGACACCCCAGTTCGAGGGGGATGTGATGGTTTATAAGCTCCCCCGACACGCCAGTTTAAGGAGTTTCACACTAGAAAGGTGCATCCCCTTCACCCTGGGTACAATGGTATATGAGCTCTCTCCGACGCCCCAGTTCAAAGGGGCTCCCCCGTAGAGGGGGGAGTACCTTTCACCCTGGGTTAAGAGGGATGTTCCCCCGCCACCCCGGTTTGTATGTTCTCCCCTCTAGAGGGGGGCATCCTCTTGACCCTGGGTGCAGTGCGAGGTTCCCCCAAGACCATGGTTCAAATGGTCTCCCCCTAAATAGGGGAGCCACGTAGACACTATTTTTGAAGGTATATGAGCTCTCCCAGACACCCGGGTTCAAGGGGTCTCCTCCCCAGAGTCGGGAGACCCGCCCACACTGGGTGTGGAGGAGGGTCCCCCGACATCATAGTTAGAGGGGACTTTTCCCTAGAAGGGTGAGTCCGCCCAATCCTGGGTTAGGTTTGGGGGGCCTCCAACACCCCTCTTCAAGGGATGTTTCCACTAGAGGGGGGAGTCCCCCCAACCCTGGGTGTGGTGGTTAGGGCCCCCCCCAACACCCAGTTTCGAGGCATCTCCCCTCTAGAGTAGGGAGGGCCCTCAACCCTGGGTGAAGTGGGAGCTCCCCCTGACACCCTGGTTAGAGGGTTCTACCCACTAGATTGGGGGGGTCCCCTCAAACCTGGGTGTGGTGGGAGCTCCCCCCGACACCCCAGTTTGAGGGTTCTCCCCACTAGAGGTTGTGTCCCCTCACCTGGGTGCAGTGAGAGTTTCCCTCGACACCCAGTTCAAGGGGTCTCTGCCCTAGAGTCAGTGTCCCCTTGACCCTAGTTGTTGAGGGAGCTCCCCCGACACATCAGTTCAAGGATTCTCCCCCCTAGAGGGTGCATCCCCTCAATCCTGTACATATTAGAAACTCCCCCCAACATTCGGTTCGAGGGGTCTCTCCCCTAGAGGGAGGGGTCCCATTAAAACTGGATCGGGGGGAGCTTCCCCGTCATCCCTGTTCCAGGCTTCTCCCCGCTAGAGGAAGGGGTCCCTTCGTCCCTGTGTGTGGTGGGAGCTCCCTCCGACACACCAGTTTGAGGGGTCTCCCCCCTTGAGGGAGGGGTACCCTGAAACTGGATTCGGAGGGAGCTCCCCTGATACCTCCATTCCAGGGGTCTTCCCTGTAGAGTGGGGGTCCCCTCTACACTGTGTTTGGTGAAAGCTTCCCCTGATATCCTGGTTCGAGGGGGGAGTGCGATGGTATATGTGTTCCCTCTGATACCCTTGTTCCAGGGGACTCTTCCCCCTAGAGGTGGGAGTCCCCTTGAACCTGGGTGCGGTGGGAGGTCCCCCTGACACACTGGTTCTAGGGGCTTCCCCCTAGAGGTTAGAGTCCCCTCAACTCTGGGTGCGATGATATACAAGCTACCCCTGACACCCCAGGTCGAAGGATCTCTCCCCTAGAGGGGGGAGTTCCCTCGACCCGGGTGCAGAGGGAACTTTCGAGGACTCGCTGGTTCAAGAGGTCCTCCCCCCTACAGGCGGGAGTCCCCTCAAACATGGGTGAGTTGGGAAGTTCTCCCGACACAACGGTTCAAGGGGTTTCCCTCTGGAGGGGTGAGTCCCCTCAACCCTTGGTGCAATGATACACGAGCTCCATCCGACATCCTGGTTCAAAGGCTCTCCCCCCTAGAAGGGGGTATCCCCTCGACCCTGGGTGTGGTGGGAATTCCCCAGGACATCCCATTTCAGGAGGTCCCCCCTACAGTCGGGAGTTCTCTCAACCCTGTGTGCTGTAGGACCTCCCCAAGAAACCCAGTTTGAGGGGTCTCAGCCCTAGAGGGGGGTCCTCTGACCCTGGGTGCGGTGAAAGCTCCCCCTGACACACTGGTTTGAGGGGAATCCACTCTAGTGGGGGTGTCCCATTGACCTTGGGTGTGGTGGGAGCTCCCCCATACCTCGGTTCGAGGGGTCTCCACCCTAGATTGGGGGGACCCCTTGACCCTGGATCCACTGAAAGTTCCCCCCAACACCCCGATTCGAGGGTTCTCAGCCTTAGAGTGGGGCATCCCTTCGAACCTGGGTGTTATGAAATCTCCCCCCAACACCCTGGTTCGAGGGGTCTCCACCGTAGAGGGGGACCCATCAACCCTGGGTGAACAGAGAGCTCCCCCAACACCTCGGTTGGAGGTGTCTCTGCCTGAGTGAGGGCGTCTCCTCGTCCCTGGGTGTGGTGGTAGCTTTCTCTGACACCCCGGTTGGAGGGGTCTCTGCTCTAATGTGGGGATCTTCTAGACCCTTGGTGCTGTAGGTGTTCCCCCAACACCTCAGTTCCAGGGGCCTCAGCCCGAGAGGGGTTTCCCCTCGACCCTGGGTGCAGTGTGAGCTCTCCCTGACACTCCCGTTTGAGGGGTCTCCATCCTAGTGGGGGGATAGCCACGACCCTTGGTGTGGTGGGAGCTGTACTCGACACCACGGTTCAATGGGTCTCCACCTTAATGGGGTGGTCCCCAATACCCTGGGTCGAGGGCATTCACCCCTCTATGGGGGGGCCCATCTAACCGGGATGTCGGGGGGAGCTTGTATACAATTGCATTCAGGGTTGAAAGGTTTCACTCCTCTAGTGGGAACCCCCTTGAACCAGGGTGTCGGTGGAACCTCCCAACGCACACAGTGTTGAGAGGACTCCCCCCTCTAGGGGAGAGACCCCTTGAACCCGAGTGTGAGGGGGGGAGCTCCTAAACCATCACAGCCCCTTTGATCTGAGGTGACTTGGGTAGCTCCCACAGCACCCCAAGTCGAGGGGACCCACTCCTCTATGGTGGAAAACCCTCGAACTCGGGTGTCGGGGGGAGATCCCACTGCACTAAGGGTCAAGGAGACCCCCTCCTCTAGGGGAGAGACGAGTGGAACCCGGGTGTTGGGGTGAGCACCCACCACACTCAGGGTCGAGGGGACTCCCCTTCTAGGGGGAGCCTCTTTGAACCGGGGTTTTGGGGACCTCTTACCACTCCCAGTGTGGAGGGGGAGTCCCATTGAACCGAGGAGTAGGGGGGAGCTCATATCATCACACCCAGGGTTGAGGTGATGCACCCCTCTAGTGGGAAACCCCTCAAACAGGGGTGTTGGGGGGAGCTCATAAACCATTTCACCCACCTCGATCTGGGGTGTCGGGGGGAGCTCGTATACAATCATACCCAGGGTAGAGGGAACCCCCCTCTATGGGGGAGACCCCTCGACCCCGGGTGTCAGGGGTAGCTCGATACCATCACACCCAGGGTCAATGGGACCCCCTAAGTGGGAGACCCCTCCAACTGGGGTTTTGGGGGGAGTTTGTATAAAATCCCACCCAGGGTCAAGGGGACTCCCCCGTGTAGGGGGGAGACCCCTTGAACTAGGGTATCGGTGGTACCCCCCCACACCACACCAGGGATTGAGGGAACTCATCCCTCCAGGGAGGAGATGCATAGAAATAGGGTGTTGGGGGAACTCTAACCACCACACCCAGAGTCGGGGGGACTCCCCCATTTACTGGGGAGATCCCTCAAACTGGGATGTCGGGCCCCCCCACCAGGCCCAGGGTCAGGGGGAATCCACTTTCTAGGGAAGAGTCCCTCTAAGTGTGGTATTGGGAAGACCCCCCTCCACCTAACCTAGGGTTGGGGGGAACCCCCCATCGCACTCAGGTTCAGGGGGAAATCACCTTTAGACAGGATTCCCCTCAGACCAGGGAGTTGGGGTGAGCTCCCAATGCATCCATGTTCGAGGAGAACCCCTCTCTATGGGGGGAGACCCTCTAACCAGAGGTGAAGGGACCACCCTGACCGCACCCAGGATCAAGGGGCCTCACTCCTCTCGGAGGAGACCCTGGAACTGGGGAGTCCTTCGGACCCCTCCACTGCACCCAGGGTCGAGGGGACTCCCTCTTTAGGGAAGAGACCCCTTGAACTGGGGTGTCAGGGGGAACCCCCCAAAGCACCCAGGGTCAGGTGACTCCCCACTCCATGGGGAGACCCCTCCAACCAGGGTGTCAGAGGGACCCTCCCACCACACTCAGGATCAAGGGGAATTCCCCCTCAATGAAGGAGACTCCTTCAACCGTGGTGTCTGTGGACCCCCCTCACCGCACCCAGTGTTGAGGGGACATCCCCTTCTAAGGGGGAGATGTCTCAAATCAGGTTGTCAGTATGACCCCCCGCCCACCATACCCAGGGTCCAGGGAACTACCCCCTCTCAGGGGAGACACCCCAAACTGGGGTGAGGGGGATCTCCCAGAGCACACAGGTCGGGGGACCCCCCTCTATGGGGGGAGACCACTCGAACCAGGATGTTGGGGGGAGTTCATATACATTAGCACCCAGAGTCAAGGGGAACCCCCTGTAGGCGGAGACCTCTCAAACAGGTGTGTCAGTGTGAGCTCGTATACCAATGCACCCAGGGTCTAGGGGATCCCCCTCTAGGAAGGAGACCCCTCAAAATGGGGTGTCGAGGGAGGTTGTATACCATCACCCCCAGGGTCACGGGGACCCCCCTCTAGGGAGGAGACCCCTCAAATCCGGGTCTTGCAGGGAGCTCCTATACAATCACATCCATGGTTGAGTGGACCCCGACTAGGTGGAAGACCCCTTGGATTGGGGTGTTGGGGGGAGCTGGTATACTATCATACCCAGTGTCCAGGGAACCCCCTTCTAGGGGGGAAATCCCTCGAACCGGGTGTCGGTGGGAGCTCATATACCATTGCACCCAGGGTCCAGACGATCCCCTCTAGGCGGGCGACCCCTCGAATCAGGGGATTGGGGGAACTCGTATAACATTTCACCCAGGGTCAAGGTGACTCCCCCCTGTAGGGGGGAGGCCCCTTCAACCGAGGTGTCTGAGGGAAGTCCCAATGCACCCAGGGTCCAGAGGCATTTCCACTCTAGGAGAGAGACCCCTCCCACCGGGGTTCATGAGGAACCCCCCACCGCACCCAGAGTCAGGGGAACTTCCCCTTTAGTTGGGAGACCCCTAGAACCAGGCTGTCGGGGGGAGCTCGTATACCATTGCACCCATGGTCGAGGGTACCCCCCCTAATGAGAGACCTCTTGAATTGGGTGTCGGGTGAGCTCTTATAACATCGAACACAGTGTTGCGGAAATCCCCCCTCTAGGACAGAGACACCATGAATCGGGGTGTTGCGGGTAGTCCCACCTCATCCAGGGTCGTGGCAAACTCCCCTGTAGGGAAGAGCTCCCTCGAAGCAGGGTGGCAGGGGGAGCCCCACCACACCCAGGGTAGAGGTTACCCCCTCTCTAGTGTGGACACCTCTCGAACTGGGGTGTCTTTGGGAACTCCCACTTCACCCAGGGTTGAGGTTACCCCCCTGCTAGGGGGCAGACCCCTCGAACCGGGGGGCGAGGGGAGTTGCCACAGAACCCAGAATCGAGGGGAAATCACCCAAAAGTGTGGAGACCCCGAGAACCAGGGTGTCGAGGGGTGCTGCCACCACACCTAGGGTCGTGGGGAGCTCCCACGGCAGCCAGGGTCAAGGGAAACCCCCATCTAGGGTAGAGTACGCTCGAACCACGGTATCAGGGGACCCCCCTACACCACAACCAGGATCAGGGGGAATTTCCCCTCTATTGTTGAGACGCCTCTAACGGGGATGTCACGAGTAGCTCCTATACCATCAAACTCTGTCGACAGAACTCCCCGATGTAGGCAGGAGACCCCTTGAACAGGGGTGTCGGTGGGACCCCCCCACTGCACACAGGATCAAGAGGACTCATTCCTCTATGGGGGAGATGCCTAGAAACGGGGTGTTGGGGGGACCCTCACCACCACACCCAGAGTGGGGGGACTCCCCAATCTACTGGGGAGATTCATCGAACTGGGAAGTCACCCCACACACACAGCACCCAGGGTCGGGAGGACTCCACCCTCTAGGGAAGAGTCCCCTCTAACCGTGGTATCGAGGAGACCCCCTCCACCTAACCTAGGGTTGGGGGATTCCCCCCTCTAATGGGGAGACCCCTCAAACCAGGGCTGGGGGGAACTCTCCAATGCATTCAGATTCAAAGTTTGAGGGGAACCCCTCTCTATGGGGGGAGACCCTTTTAACCAGAGGTGAGGGGACCACCCCCACCGCACCCAGTGTCAAGGGGCTTCCCTCCTCTAGGTGGGAGACCCCTCCACTACACCCAGGGTCAAGGGGACTCTCCCCTATAGGGAACAGACCCCCCTCGAACTGGGGTGTTGGGGGACCCCCCAACACACCCAGTGTCTCCGTCTATGGGGAGACCCCTCAAACTGGGATGTTGGGGGGACTATCCCACCACACCCAGTGTTCAAGGGGACTCTCCCCTCTAGGAAGGAGACCGCTCCAACCGTGGTGTTGTTTGAACCCCCTCACTGCACCTAATGTCGAGGGGACACCCCCCTCTAGGCGGGAGATGCCTCGAACCAGGTTGTCGTAGTGACCGCTCTCCACCATACCAGGGTCCAGGGGACTACCCCCTCTCAGGGGAGACACCTGGAACCAGGGTGTGGGGCGAGCTCCCAGAGCACACAGGTCGGAGGACCTCCCCCCTACACGGAAGACCACTCAAACCAGGATGTCTGGAGGAGTTTGTAAACATTCACACCCCGAGTCCAGGTGACCCCTCCTCTAGGGGGAGACCCCTCCAACTGGTGTGTCAGTGTGCGCTGGTATACCAACACAACCAGGATCAAGGGGACCCCCCCTAGGAAGGAGACTTCTCAAAATGTTATGTTGGGGGTGCTTGTATAACATCACCCCCAGGGTCGAGGGGACCCCCAGTCTAGGGGCAGGCCCCTCGAACTGGGGTGTGGAGGGGAGCTTGTATACAATCGCACCCAGGGTCAAGACAATCTCCCCTGGGCGGGAGACCCCTAAAACCAGGGTGTAGGAGGGAACTCATATAACATATAACATTGCAACCAGAGTCGAGGGGACTCCCCCCTGTACTGGGGAGACCCTTTTAACCAGGGTGTCTGGGGGACTCCCCACACTGCACCCAGGGTGGAAGGGCATCTCCACTCTAGGAGGGAGTCCCCTCGCACCGGGGTTCAGGGGAAACCCACAACCGCACCCAGGGTCATGAGGACTTCCCCTTTAGGTGGGAGACCCCCTCAAACCGGGGTGTCGAGGAGAGCTCATATACCATAGCATCCAGGGTGGAGGGGACCCCCCTAAGGGGGAGACCTCTTGAACTGAGGTGTTTGGGGATCTCTTAACCATCGAACACAGTGTTGAGGAGATCCCCCCTCTAGGACAGAGACACCATTAACTGGGGTGTTGGGGGGAGCTCTCACTGCTCCCAGTGTTATGGTGAACTCCACTCTATGGCAGAGACCCCTTGATCCAGGGTGGCAGGGGAAGCTCCCACTGCACCCAGGGTCGAGGGGATCCCCCTCTAGTGCAGACACCCCTCAAACTGGGTGTCTTTGGGAGCTCCCACAACCCCCAGGATTGAGGTTACCCCCCTGCGAGGGGGGAGACCCCTCCAACCAGGGTGGCGGGGGAAGTTCTCACAACACCCAGGATTGGGGGGACCTCCTCCAAAAGAGTGGACACCCTGAGAACTGGGGCATCGGGGGGAGCTCCCACCACATCTAGGGTCGGGGGAGCTCCCACCACACCCAGGGTCGAAGGGAACCTCCATCTAGGGCAGAGGCCCCTCAAACCATGGTGTCGGGTGGACCCCCTCACTGTACCCAGGGTCAGGGTTAATTTCCCCTCTAGAGGGAATACTCCTCCAACCCTGGTGTCGCCAGTAGCTCCTACCATTGCACTCAGTGTCGACAGGACTCACCCCTGTAGGGGGAGACCATCCGAACTGGGGTGTTGGGGTGAACTCTCTTTGAATCCAGGATCGAGGGGACTCCCACCTCTATGGGGGAGACCCCTCGAACCGGGGTGTCAGGCACACCTACCACCGAACCCAGGGTCGAGGGCACTCATCCCTCTAGAGGGGAGCCCCTTCAACTAGTGTGTCTGGGGGAGCCTGTATACCATCGCATCCAGGGTTGAAGGGACTCACCCATCTAGTGGGAAACTTCTTGAACCAGTGTCGGTGGGACCTCCCACCGCACCAAGAGTTGAGGGGACTCCCCCCTAGAGTGGGGAGACAACTCGAACTCGGGTCTCGTGGAAAGCTCATATACCATCGCAGCCCGCTGGATCTGAGGTGATGGGGGGGGGGAGATACCACAGCACCCTGTGTTGAGGGGACCCATCCCTCTATGGAGGAGAACACTCGAACTGGGGTTTCGGGGGAGCTCCCACTGCACCCAGGGTCAAGGGGACCCCTCCTCTAGGGGGGAGATGTCTGGAACCAGGGTGTCGAGGTGAGCACCCACTGCACCCAGGGTAAAGGGGACCCCCTTCTAAAGGAGGAGACCCCTTGAACCAGGGAGTCAGGGAGAGCTCCTACCACACCCAAGTGTGAGGGGAACCCTTCTCTGTGGCGGAGACCTCTCGAACCGGAGAGTCAGGGGATCCTCCCCACTGCACCCAGGGTCGAGGGACCCTCCCCATCTTAGAGGGGAGAATTCTCGAACCAGGGTGTCAGGGGGACTCCCACCACTCCCAGGGTCGAGGGGACTCCCCACTTTAGGGGGAAGCCCCTTTGACCCGGGGTATGGAGGGGAGCTCATATACCATTGCACCAAGGGTTGAGGGGACACACCCTTCTAGTGAGAAACCCATTGAACCAGGGTGTCGGTGGGAGGTCATACACCATCGCACCCACCTCAAACTGGGATGTTGGGGAGAGCTCCCACTGCACCTAGGGTAGTGAGTACCCCCCTCTAGGGCAAATCCCCCCAAACCGGGGTGTTGGTGAGAGATTCCACTGCACCCAGGGTGGAGGTGACCCCCAGTATAGGTGGGAAACTCCTCGAACTGGAGTGTGGGGGAAGCTCCCACCTGACCTAGTGTCGACGGGACCCCCCCTAGGATAGAGACACCACAAACCAGATATTCAGGGGAGCACCCACAACACCCAGGGTCGTGGTGACTCCCCCTTGAGGGCAGAGATCCCTAGAAAGGGGGAGTCCAGGGGAGCTCCCACCGCAACCAGGGTCGAGGCACTCCCTTCTAGGGCGGACACCCTTGAACCTGGGTGTCAGGGGTAGCACGTATACCATCACACCCAGGGTCGATGGGTCCCCCCCAATCGAGAGACCGCTGGAACTGGGGTGTAGGGGGTGTTTGTATAAAACTGCACACAGGGTCAAGGGGAGCCCCCCTGTAAGGGGGATACCCCTTGAACAGGGGTATCTGTGGGACCACCCCACCGCACCCAAGATCGAGGGGACTCATTCCTTAAGGTGGGAGATACCTAGAAATGGAGTGTTGGGGGGACCCCCACCACAGCTCCCAGGGTTGGGGGGACTCCCCCATCTACTGAGGAGATCCCTCGAACCAGGATGTTGAGGGGGCCCCCTCACCACACCCAGTGTCAAGGGGACTCCACCCTCTAGAGAGGAGTCCCCTCTAACTGTAGAATTGGGGAGACCCCCCTCTACCTAACCCAGGATCAGGGGGACTCCCTCCTCTAGGGGGGAGACCCCTCGAACCAGAATTTGGGAGGAACCCCCCACCACACTCAATTCAGGGGGAATTCCCCTTTAGATGGGAGACCCCTCCCACTGGGGTGTCTGGGGGAGCTCCCACGGTACCCAAGTTTGAGGGGAACCCCCCTCTATACGGGGAGAGCCCTCTAACCAGAGGTGAGCGTACCACTCCCACCACACCCTGGGTCGAGGAGCCTCCCTCCTCTAGGGGGGAGACCATTGGAACAAGAGTGTCTGAGGGACCCCTCCACCACACACAGGATCGAGGTAACTCCCCACTCTAGGGAAGATGCCCCTTGAACCGGGGAGTCGGGGGGGACCCCCCCACACCACACCAAGGGTCAAGGGACTGGGGGAGTCCCCTCAAAGCCAGGTGTCATGGGAACCCCCCACCACACCCAAGGTCAAAAGGACACCCCACTCTAGGAAGGTGACCCCACCAACTGGGATGTCGGTGGACACCCCATAACACACGCAGTTTTGAGGGGATTCCCTCCTCTAGGGGAGAGATGCCTCAAATTGTGTTGTCGGGGTGACCTCCTAAACCATACCCAGGGTCCAGGGGACTACCCCTTCTCAGGGGAGACACCTCGAACCAGGGTTCAGGTGGAGCTCCCAGCGCCTTCAGGTCAAGGGGAACCCCCCTCTACAGGGAAGACCACTCGAACCAGGATGTCAGGGACAGTTCCTATACATTCGCACCCAGAGTCAAGGGGACCCACCCTCTAGTGTGGAGAAACCTCGAACAGGGGTGTCAGTGTCAGCTCACATACCATCGCACCCAGGGTCAAGGGGACACCGCTCAAGGGAGGAGACCCTCGAAACGGGGTGTTGAGGGAGCTCGTATACCATTGCACCCAGGGTTGAGGGGATCCCCCCTTGAAACGGGATGTTTGGGCGAGCTCATATTCAATCAGAACCAGGTTTGAACAGACACCGACTAGGCGGGAGAACCCTCGAACTGGGGTATGGGGGGAGCTCATATACCATCGTACCCAGGGTCGAGGGAATCCCACTTCTAGGGAGGATACCCCTTGATCTGGGGTATGGGGGGAACTCTATACCATAGCACCCAGGGTCAAGGGGATTCCTCCTTGTAGGGGGGAGACCCCCTGAAGTGGGGTGTCTGAGGGACCCCACACTGCACTCAGGGTCGAGGTGGCTCACCACTCTAAGGAGGAGTTGCCTTGAAATGGGATGTTGGTGGGACCCTACCCACCATAGCCAGTGTTGGCGGGACTCCCCATTCTAATGGGGAGACCCTTCAAACCAGTGTTTGGGGGTGAACCCCCCCACACTGTACCCAGGGTCAGGGGGACTTCCCATTTAGGCGGGAGACCCCTCAAACAGGGGTGTCTGGGGGAGCTCGTATCTTCGAAAACAGTGTCGACCCGACTTCCCTCTTTAGGAGGAAACCATTTGAACCGTGGTGTCTGGGAGACTTTGCACTGCACCTGGGGTCAAGGGGATGCCCCCCTTTATAGGCGAGAACATCCAAACCAGGGTGTCGGGGGAACCTCCCTCCGAACCCAGGGTCGAAGGTACCCCCCCTAGGGTGGAGACCCTTTGAATCAGGGAATTGGGGAAACTTCTCACCACACCCAGGTTCGAGGGGGCTCCCCCTCTAGAGGGGAGCCCTTTGAACCAGGGTATCGGAGAGAGCTCATATACCATCTTACCCAGGGTGGAGGGAATCCCCTCTATGGGGGAGACCCCTCAAACAGGGGAGTCGGGGGTGTTTGTATACCATCACACACAGGGTCAAGGGACCCTCCTCTAGGGGGGAGACCCCTTAAACTGAGGTATGGGGGGAGCTGTATACCATCACACCCAGCGTCGAGGGTAACCCTTTTCTACAGGGGAGACCATTTGAAACTTGGTGTCAGGGGAGATCCTATACCATCGCACCCAGGGCTGAGTTGACTACCCCTGTAGATTGGAGACGCCTCGAACTGGGGTGTCGGGTTGAGTTTGTATGCCATCGGACCCAGAGATGACAGGACCTCCCTATGCAGGAGATCCCTCGAAATGGGGTGTTGGGGAAAGCTTGTATACCATCATATCCAGGATCAAGGGAAACCCCCTCTAGAGGGTAGTCCCCTCAAACCAGATGTTGAGAGGAGCTTGGATACCACCCTACCCAGTGTTGAGGGGACTCACCCCTCTATAGGGAAACCCCTCAACTTAGAGTGTAGAGGGAACCTCCCACCACACTCAAGTTCGAGGGTACTCCCGCCAGTAGTGGGTAGACCTACCAAACCAGGGTGTCTTGGGGAGATCCCACCGCCCCCAGGGTCGAGGGGACTTCCCCATCTAGCGGGGAGACCATTGTTCTGGGGTGTTGGGGTGAGCTGTATACCATCGCACCCAGGGTCCAGCGAACTCCCCACTCTAGGGGGTAGACCCCTCAAACTGGGGTGTCGTGGGGAACTTGTATACAATCACACCCCCCTCAAACAGGGGTGTCGGGGGAAGTTTCACCACACCCAGGGTCAAGAGGATCCCCCTCTATGGTGGAAACCCCTGGAATGGGGCTGTAGGTGGGAGCTCCCACTGCACCCAGTGTCGAGGGGACCACTCCCACTAGGGGGAGACCCCTCAAACCAGGGTGTCGGGGGGAGCTCCCATTGCACCCAGGGTCAAGGGGGCACCCTCTTCTAGGGCAGAGACCCTTCGAACCGGGTGTCAGTGGAAGCTCCCACTGCACTCAGGATTGAGGGGAATCACCTTCTAGGGGGAAGAATACTCGAATGGGTTGTCTGGGGAGCCTCTACCTCAATCAGAGTCGAGGAAACACTCCCCACTAGGGGGGAGAACCCTCAAACTGGGGTGACTAGGGAAACGCTCTCTGCACCCAGGGTCAAGAGGACCCCCCTCTAGGGAAGAGAACCCTCAAACTTGGGTGTCAGCAGGAGCTCCCACTGCATCCAAGTTCGAGGGGACCCCTCCTCTAGGGTGGAGAACTCTCAACCCAGGGTGTCGGGGGAGCTCCCACTGAATCTAGGGTCAATTGCCCCATCCTCTAGGGGAGAGAACCCTCGAACCAGAATGGTGGTGGGAGCTCCCACCGCACCTAGGGTAAAGGGGAACCCCACATAGGAGGAAGAACCCTCAAACCTAGGTGTCAGGGGGAGCTTCTACTGCACCCAGGGTCGCGGGGACCCCCCTCTAGTGGGAGAATCCTTGAAATGGCTTGTTGTGGGGACCCCCCCACACAGCACCCAGGTTTGAAGGGATCCCCCATCTAGGGGGGAGAACCCTCAAACAGGGGTTTAGGGAGGAGCTCGTATACCATTACACCCAGGGTCGAGGGGACTCCCCACTGTAGCGGGGAGACCCCTCGAACTGGTGTGTCATGGGGAGCTTGTATACCTCCACACCATGGTCAAGGGGATTTTTTTCCTGTAGGGGGAGACCCCTCAATCGGGGTGTCTGAGGGAGATTGAATACCATTGCACCCAAGGTTGAGGGGACTCCCCCCATTAAGGGGTAGACCCCTCAAACCGGGATGTCAGAGGGAACTCATATAACATCACACCAAAGGTCAAGGGTCTCCCCGCTGTAGGGGGAGATCCCTTGAACCGGGGTGTCGGGGGGACCTTCCACTGCACCCATGGTCGAGGGCTCTCCCCCATGTATGCGGGAGAACCCTCCAACCAGGGTGTTGTGGGAATGGCCACTGCAACCAGGGTCAAGGGCACTCCCCCCTGTAATGGAAAGCCCTCAAACGGGGGTGTTAGGGGGACCCCCCACTACTTCCAGGGAACCCTCAAACCAAGCTGTTGGAAGGATCTCATGTACCATTGCACCCAGGGTCGAGGGGACCCCCCAAGGGGGAAACTCCTCAAACCATAGTGTCAGGGGAGCTAGATACCATTGCACACAGGGCCGAGGGGACCCCCCTCTAGGAGGGAGGCCCCTGGAACCAATATGTTGGGGGAGCTTGTGTACCATCACCCCCAGTGTCAAGGGGACCCCCCACTAGGTGGAAGACCCCTAGAACCGGGGTGTTGGGGAACCTCATATACCATCTACCCAGGGTCGAGAGGACCCACTTACTAGGGGAGAGACCGCTGGAACAGGAGTGTCGGGGTAGGCTTATATACCATCGCACCCAGGTAGAGGGGGATTCCCCCTGTAGTGGGGAGACCCCTTGAACCTGAGTGTCGAGGGGACCCCCCACCGTTTGCAGGGTCCGGGGAACTCCCCCTTGTAGGGGGAAGACCCATCGAACCCGGGTGTCGGGTGAACTCCCCACTGCACCCAGGGTCATGGGTGCTCCCCCCTGTAGGATGGAGGCCCCTCGAACTGGGGTATCAGGAACCACCTAAGGCACCAAGAGTCGGGGGCACTCCCCCATATAGGACGGAGACCACTTGAACAGGGATGTTGGGGGACCCCCCCACCACACCTAGTTTTGGGGTACTCTCCCCTCTAGGGGAGAGACCCCTCTGATCTGGGTGTCGGATAAAAAAAACCCTGCCACTAGATTCCAGGGCACTACCCCATCTTGGGTGGAGACCCCTTGAATTGGGGTGTTGGGGGGAAGCTCGTATAACATCACACTCAGTGTCGAGGGGACTCACCTCTCTAGTAGGAGAAACCTCTAACCAGAGTGTCGGGGTAACCTCAACCACACCAAGGGTTGAGGTGGCACCCCCACTTCGGGGGAGACCCCTCGAACTGGGGTGTTGTGGGGAGCTCTTATACCACCACACCCAGGGTCCAGGGCCTCAAGTCTCTAGGAGGATACCTATCAAACCGGGGTGTCGGAGACCTCCCACCGTACCCAGGGGTCGAGGGGACTCCACCCTTTAGGGGAGAGTCTTCTCAAACTGGGGTGTCAGGGGTACCGCCCACCACACCCACCTTCAAGGGGACTCCCCACCCGTAGGAGGGAGACCATCAAACCGGGTGTTGGGAGGAACCCCACACCACACCCAGAGTCGAGGCAACTCCCCCTCCATAAGGGGAGACTTCTCCAACCTGGGTGTCATGGGATCCCTCTCCGCACCATGGTTGATGGGACTCTCCCCCCGAGGGGGAACCCCTCAAACTAGGGAGTCATGGGAACCCCCACCACACCCCATTTAGGGCAGAGACTCCAAGAACCATGGTGTCATGGGGACACCTCTCCACACCAGTGTTGAGGGGACTCCCCCTCTAGGGGGGAGACATCTCAAACTGGGGTGTTGGAGGGACGCCTCTCACACTGCACCCAGGGTCGAGAGGACTCCCTCCTCTTTCTCCCTCTGGGGGAGAAACCTTGAACCGTCTTGTTGGGAGAACCCCCCCTCCCCACAGCACCCAGGGTCGGGGAGCTTTCCCCTCTAGGGGGAGACTCCTCAAACCAGGGTGTCGGGGCGGGGGAGCTCATTTACAATCGCACCCAGTGTCAACAGGACTCCCCACTGTAGGGGGAGACCATTTGAACTGGGGTGTTGAGGGTATCCCCACTGCACCCAGGGACGAGGGGACTCCCCACAATAGAGGGGAGATCATTGAAACAAGGTGTCAGGAGGACCCCCCACCACTCCCAAAGTTGAGAGGACTCCCCCCTCTAGGTGGGAGATGCCTCAAACTGAGTTGTTGGGGTGACCCCCCTCCACTACACCCAGGGTCCAGGGCTCTTTGCCCTCTCGGGTGCAGACACCTCAAACTGGGGTGCGAGGAGAGCTCTCACCGCACCTGGGGTTGAGGATACCCCCCCTTTATGGAGGAGACCCCTCAAACCAGGGTGTCAGGAGGAATTGGTATACATTTGCACCCAGAATGGAGAGGATCCCACCTCTAGGGGGGAGACCTATTGAACAATGGTGTCAGTGTGAGCTCGTATACAAGGTCTAGGGGAATCCCCTCTATGGAGGAGACCTCTCCAACCGGGGTGTAGGTGGGAGCTCGTGTACCATTGCACCCAAAGTCGAGGGGATCCCCCTCTAGGGGGAGACTCCTCAAATCATGTGGTGGGGGAGCTCCAACTTCACCCAGGGTCCAGTGGGCCACCCATTCTAGTGTGGAGATCCCACAAATCAGGGTGTTGCAGGGAGCTCCCATCACACCAAGGGTCTAGGGGAACCCCTCTATGGCAGAGACCCCTCAAACTGGCATGTCAGGGGGAGCTCCCACTGCACCCAGAGTTGAGAGAACCCCCCTCTAGGGCGGAGACCCCTCAAACAGGGGTGTCAGGGGAAGCTCCCATTGCACCCAGGGTTGTAGGGACCCCCCTCTCTAGGGCAGAAACCCCTCTAACTGGGGTATTGGGGGGAGATCATACACCATTGTACCCAGGGTTGAGGGGACTCATCACTCTCGAACTGGGGTGTCTGGGAAACCTCCCACTGCAACCAGGGTCAAGAGACACCCCCTCTAAGGGAGAAGACCCTCGAAATGGGGTGTCGGGGGATCTCAAATACCATTGCACCTCCCTGGAACTGGGGTGTTGGGGGAAGGTTTCACTGCACCCAGCATCAAGGGCCCCCCCATAGGTGGGACACACCTTTAACTGGGGTGTTGGGGAAAGCTCCCACCACACCCAGTATCAAGGGGACCCCCTCTCTAGGGGAGAGACCCTTGAACCAAGGTATCAGGGGAGCTCCCACTGAACCCACATTTGAGGGGATCCCCCCACTAGGGGGAGACCCCTCGAACTGTATGGTGAGGGGAGCTACAACTTAATCCAGGGTCAAGGGGACCTCCATCCTACTGAGGATATCCAGCAAACAGGGGTGTCGGGGGGAGATCCCACCACACCCAGGGTTGAGGAACCCCCCTCTATGGCAGAGACCCCACAAACTAGGGTGTCAGAGGGAGCTCAAACCAAACCAAGGGTCGAGGGGACCCCCCATCTAGGGCAAAGACCCCCCTGAACTGGGGTGTCAATGGGAGCTCCCACCGTACCCAGGGTTGAGGGGACTGCACTTCTAGGGCAGAGGTACCTCAATCCGAGGTGACGAGGGGGAGCTCCCACCGCACCCAGGGCCAAGGGGACCCCCCACTCTAGGGCAGAGATCCTTCAAACTGGGGTGTTGGGCGCAGCTCCCATCTCACCCAGGGCCGAAGAGACAACCTTCTCTAGGGCACAGACCCTTCGAACCAGGGTGTTGGGGGGAGTTCCCATGGCACTCAAGGTCGAGGGGACACCCCTCTAGGGTGGAGACCCCTCGAACTGGAGTGTAGGAGAAGCTCCCACTGCACCAATGGTCGAGAAGACCCCTGCTCTAGGGCGGAGACCCCTTAAACCAGGGTGTTGGAGGAAGCTCAAGCCACACCCAGGGTCGATGTGACCACCACCTAGGGTGGAGACCCCTCTAATAGGGTGTCGGAGGGTGCTTTCAGCGCACCCAGGTTCGAGGGGACCCCCAAATCTGCGGCAGAGACAACTAAAACCGGGTTGTTGGGAGGAGCTCCCACTGCACCCAGGATCAGAGGACCCCCCCCACTAGGGCGGAGACCCTTCAAACTGGGGTATCAGGGGGAGCTCCCACTGCACTTAGGGTCAAGGGGACTCCCATGTGTAGGGGAAGAACTCCCAATCCAGGGTGTCCTGGGGAGTTCCTTCTGCACCCAGGGTCGAGGAAACTCCCATCTCTAGGGGTGAGACTTTTCTTTTTTTTTTTAATTTTTTATTGGTTGTTCACAACATTACAAAGCTCTTGACATATCATATTTCATACCTTAGATTGAAGTGGGTTATGAACCCCCAATTTTACCCCAAATGCAGATTGCAGAATCACGTCGGTTACACATCCAAAATTTTACATAATGCCCTATTAGTAATTGTTGTATTCTACTACCTTTTCTATCCCCTACTATCCCCCCTCCCCTCCACTCCCAACTTCTCTCTCTACCCCATCTACTGTAATTCATTTCTCTCCTTGTTTATTTTCCCATTCCCCTCACAAACTCTTATATGTAATTTTGTATAGCAATGAGGGTCTCCCTCCATTTCCATGCAATTTCCCTTTTCTCTCCCTTTCCCTCCCACCTCATGTCTCTGTTTAAAGTTAATCTTTTCTTCCTGCTCTTCCTCCCTACTCTGTTCATAGTTGCTCTCATTATATCAAAGACGACATTTGGTATTTGTTTTTTAGGGATTGGCTAGCTTCACTAAGCATAATCTGCTCTAGTGCCATCCATTTCCCTGCAAATTCTATGATTTTGTCATTTTTTATTGCTGCATAGTACTCCATTGTGTATAGATGCCACATTTTTTTTATCCATTCATCTATTGAAGGGCATCTGGGTTGGTTCCACAGTCTAGCTATTGTGAATTGTGCTGCTATGAACATCGATGTGGCAGTATCCCTCTAGCATGATCTTTTAAAGTCTTCAGGGAATAGTCCGAGAAGGGCAATAGATGGGTCAAATGGTGGTTCCATTCCCAGCTTTCCCAGGAATCTCCAAACTGCTTTCCAAATTGGCCGTACCAATTTGCAGTCCCACCAGCAATGTACAAGTGTACCCTTTTCTCCACATCCTCGCCAGCACTTATTGTTGTTTGACTTCATAGTGGCTGCCAATCTTACTGGAGTGAGATGGTATCTTAGGGTGGTTTTGATTTGCATTTCTCTGACTGCTAGAGATGGAGAGCATTTATTCATGTACTTGTTGATTGATTGTATATCCTCCTCTGAGAAGTGTCTGTTCAGGTCCTTGGCCCATTTGTTGATTGGGTTATTTGTTATCCTATTGTCTAATTTTTTGAGTTCTTTGTATACTCTGGATATTAGGGCTCTATCTGAAGTGTGAGGAGTAAAAATTTGTTCCCAGGATGTAGGCTCCCTATTTACCTCTCTTATTGTTTCTTTTGCTGAGAAAAAAAACTTTTAAGTTTAATTAAGTCCCATTTGTTGATTCTAGTTGTTAACTCTTGTGCTATGGGTGTCCTATTAAGGAATTTGGAGCCCGACCCCACAATCTGTAGATCGGAGCCAACTTTTTCTTCTATCAGACGCAGAGTTTCTGATTTGATATCAAGTTCCTTGATCCATTTTGAGTTAACTTTTGTGCATGGCAAGAGAAAGGGATTCAGTTTCATTTTGTTGCATATGGATTTCCAGTTTTCCCAACACCATTTGTTGAAGATGCTATCCTTCCTCCATTGCATGCTTATAGCCCCTTTATCAAATATAAGATAGTTGTAACTTTGTGGATTAGTCTCTGTGTCCTCTATTTTATACCATTGGTCCACCCGCCTGTTTTGGTACCAGTACCATGCTGTTTTTGTCACTATTGCTCTGTAATATAGTTTGAAATCTGGTATCGCTATACCGCCTGATTCACACTTTCTGCTTAGAATTGCTTTTACTATTCTGGGTCTTTTATTTTTCCATATGAATTTCATGATTGTTTTATCTATTTCTACAAGAAATGCTGTTGGGATTTTGATTGGCATTGCATTAAATCTATAGAGAGCTTCTGGTAATATCGCCATTTTGATGATGTTAGTTCTGCCTATCCATGAACAGGGTATATTTTTCCATCTTCTAAGACCTTCTTTTTTTTTTAATAGAGAGAGTGAGAGAGGAGAGAGAGTGAGAGAGAGAGAGAGAATTTTTAATATTTATTTTTTAGTTCTCGGCGGACACAACACCTTTGTTTGTATGTGGTGCTGAGGATCGAACCCGGGCCACACGCATGCCAGGCGAGCGCGCTACCGCTTGAGCCACATCCCCAGCCCCCTAAGATCTTCTTCTACTTCTCTCTTTAGGGTTCTGTAGTTTTCATTGTATAAATCTTTCACGTCTTTTGTTAGGTTGATTCCCAAGTATTTTATTTTTTTTTGAGAATATTGTGAATGGAGTGTTTTTCCTCGTTTCCATTTGAGAAGTTTTGTCGCTGATATACAGAAATGCCTTTGATTTATGCGTGTTGATTTTATATCCTGCCACTTTGCTGAATTCATTTAATAGTTCTAGTAGTTTCTTTGTAGACCCTTTTGTGTCTTCTAGGTATAGAATCATGTCATCTGCAAATAGTGATAATTTAAGTTCTTCTTTTCCAATTTTTATGCCTTTAATTTCTTTCGTCTGTCTAATTGCTCTGGCCAGTGTTTCGAGAATTATATTGAATAGAAGTGGAGATAGAGGGCATCCCTGTCTTGTTCCAGATTTTAGAGGGAAGGCCTTCAACTTTTGTCCATTGAGAATGATGCTAGCCTGAGGCTTAGCATAGATAGCTTTTACAATGTCAAGGTAAGTTCCTGTTATCCCTAGTTTTTCTAATGTTTTGAACATAAAGGGATGCTGTACTTTGTTGAATGCTTTCTCTGCATCTATCAAGATGATCATATGGTTCTTATCTTTAAGCCTATTGATGTGGTGAATAACATTTATTGATTTCCGTATGTTGAACAATCCTTGCATCCCAGGGATGAATCCCACTTGATCATGGTGCACTATTTTTTTGATGTGTTTTTGTATTCGATTCGCCAGAATTTTATTGAGGATTTTTGCATCTAGGTTCATTAGAGATATTGGTCTGTAGTTTTCTTTCTTTGAGGTGTCTTTGTCTGGTTTCGGAATCAGGGTGATGTTGGCCTCATAGAACGAATTTGGAAGAGCTCCCTCTTTTTCTATTTCCTGAAATAACTTGAAAAGTATTGGTATTAATTCTTCTTTAAAGGTTTTGTAAAACTCTGCTGTATACCCATCCGGTCCTGGGCTTTTCTTGGTTGGTAGTCTTTTGATGGCTTCTTCAATTTCATCCATTGATATTGGTCTGTTCATATTGTGTGTATCCTCCTGACTCAGTCTGGGCAAATCATATGACTTAAGAAATTTATCGATGTCTTCACTATCCTCTATTTTATTGGAATATAGGTTTTCAAAATAATTTCTAATTGTCTTCTGTATTTCTGTAGTATCTGTTGTGGTATTGCCTTTTTCATCCCGTATGTTAGTAATTTGAGTTCTCTCTCTTCTTCTCTTCATTAGCATGGCTAAAGTTCTGTCGATCTTATTTATTTTTTCAAAGAACCAACTTTTAGTTTTGTTAATTTTTTCAATAGTTTCTTTTGTTTCAATTTCATTGATTTCCGCTCTGATTTTAATTATTTCTTGCCTTCTGCTACATTTGCTGTTGTTTTGCTCTTCCTTTTCTAGGGCTTTGAGTTGGAGTGTGAGCTCATTTATTTGTTAGTTTCTTCTTTTTTTGAGGAATGACCACCAGGCGATGAATTTTCCTCTTAAAACTGCTTTCATTGTGTCCCATAGATTCTGATATGTTGTGTCTGTATTTTCGTTTATCTCTAAGAATTTTTTGATTTCCTCCTTTATGTCTTCTGTAACCCATTGATCATTCAGTAATATATTGTTCATTTTCCATGTGATGTAGGATTTTTCCTTCCTTCTTTTATCATTGATTTCAAGTTTCATTCCATTATGATGAGATAAAATGCATGGTATTATCTCCACCCCTTTATATTTACTGAGGGTTGCCCTATGGCATAATATATGGTCTATTTTTGAGAAGGATCCATGTGCTGCTGAGAAAAAAGTATAGCCATTTGATGATGTTTGATATATTCTATATAAGTCAGTTAAGTCTATGTTATTGATTGTGGTATTGAGTTCCATAGTTTCTTTATTCAACTTTTGTTTGGAGGATCTGTCCAATGGTGAGAGAGGTGTGTTGAAGTCTCCCATAATTATTGTGTTGTGGTCTATTTGATTCTTGAATTTGAGGAGAATTTGTTTTATGAATGTCGCAGCACCATTATTTGGTGCGTAAATATTGATAATTGTTATGTCTTGTTGGTGAATGGTTCCTTTTAACACTATATAATGACCTTCTTTATCCCTTTTGATTAACTTAGTCTTGAAGTCGATTTTATTCGATATGAGGATGGCCACCCCTGCTTGCTTGTGAGGACTGTGTGCGTGGTATATTTTTTCCCATCCTTTCACCTTGAGCCTGTGTATGTCTTTTCCAATCAGATGTGTCTCCTGGAGGCAGCATATTGTTGGATTTGTTTTTTTAATCCATGATACCAGCCTATGTCGCTTTATTGGAGAGTTTAAGCCATTAACATTCAGAGTTACTATTGATATATGGTTTGAACTTCCATCCATGTTTGATTGTTTATCCTTTTTTTTAAAAAAAAATTTAGTTTGTTTCTCCATGATTGTCTTTCCCCTCGCCCTCTGTCTTTACTGAGGCACTTCCCACTGATGGTTTTGGTTATTGTTTTTCATTTCTTCTTCGTGTAGTGTTTTGCTCAAAATGCTTTGCAATGCTGGTTTTCTGGCTGCAAATTCTTTTAACTTTTGCTTATCATGAAAGATTTTTATTTCGTTGTCATACCTGAAGCTTAATTTTGCTGGATACAAAATTCTTGGTTGGCATCCATTGTCTTTCAGTGTTTGAAATACATTGTTCCATGACCTTCTTGCTTTCAGTGTCTGTGATGAAAAATCCGTTGTTAACTGTATTGGTTTACCCCTAAATGTAATCTGTCTCCTTTCTCTTGTAGCTTTTAATATTTTCTCTTTGTTCTGTATATTGGATATCTTCATAACAATGTGTCTTGGCATTTGTCTACTGTGATTTTGTGTGCTCGGTGTCCTGTATGCATCTTCAATTTGTATATCTGTTTCCTTTTTTATTTCTGGAAAGTTTTCTGTAATTATTTCATTCAGCAGGTTTCTCATTCCCTTGGTTTGAATCTCTGTACCTTCTTCTATCCCGATGACTCGTAAGTTTGGTTTCTTCATGTTATCCCACAACTCTTGGATGTTTTTCTCGTGATTTTTTACCAGCCTTTCTGAGTTGGCTAGACTCTTTTCAAGATGGTATATTTTGTTTTCATTATCTGACGTTCTGGTTTCTACTTGCTCCACTCTGTTAGTGATACTCTCAATTGAGTTTTTAATTTGGTTTATCGTTTCCTTCATTTCTAGAATTATTGTTTGATTATTTTTTATAATCTCTATCTCCTGATAGAGATGCTTAACTTCTTCTTTTATCTGTTTATGAAATTCATTCTCAATGTGTTCTTTAGCTGCTTGAATTTGCTGTCTTGTATCCTCTTTGAGGTTCCATTCCATCTGTCTAAGGTGCTCCTTGAGTTCTTTATATGACCATTTTTCTGATGACTCTAGGTCCTCCTGAATATTTAGGCTGTCCTGCATTGTTTGTACTCCTTTTCTTCCTTGTTTTTTGAAGCTGTTCATGTTGCTTCTTGTTCTGTTTGACTTCTGGGTTACTGTTTACTCCTATAAATTAATTTGATGCTTGGGAGGAAATGTATTTGAAGGGAAGGGATGAAGTCACTAAAGAGAATGAGAGTAGGCTGGTAGAATTCAAGGAAAGGGGGGATAAGATAAATGAAAAGACTAAAGAAGAAAAAAATAGGAACTAAAAAAGAAAAAAATTAAAATAATAATACTAATAATTAGAAAAAAATTTAAATTAAAATTAGTAGAAAAAAATTTAAAAAATATTTTGTAAAAAAAAATTAATTAAACAACAAGAAAGAAAAAATGAAAATGAAAGAAAAACCCAAATCAAAAAAAAAGAGAAAAGAAAAAGAAAAAAAAAACTAATAAATGCCGTCTTAGAGTTTGATTAACTTCTCTTCCCGTAGATGGCGCTGTGCCCACCAGGTCAAGTTTCTCCTGTGAATACGCGGGAACCAATCACTGTGCAGTAGCTCCTCCCAGACTGGGCAAGTCTCCAATCCTGAGTGTCTAGGGCCTCCTCTTGTGTCTAGTCACTTCCCACTTTTTCTCTAGCCAGGCCCCTCTCACCACAATACTGGCTACATGCCAGGTCTGCTGCTCCCGGGAGCCCTGTTTTCATGAACAACTGGGCACACTCTTCCAGTTTGCCATTCCCTCAGACCCTAAGTTTGTAGAGCTTGGGGCTGAGAATCCTCAGCGAATTTTACTTGCCCTCCGGTATCCACTCCCCCGTAGCTGGTGCAAGAGACCTCAGCAGTCAGCCCTGGTGGGAGCGGTAGTTCAGCGCTGCGGGAGCCGCACCACCTCTGATTCCCTCGGGCTGTCTGTAGCACTCACGGGAGAGCTGGGAGGGGCCCTTACGGGAGAGCTGGGAGGGGCCCTTAAGGTTTTCCCGATGTGTGGAGAGGGAAGGCTGTGGGATCACACACCTGTAGCTGCAGGTTTCAATGAAGTTATCTCCTCCGAAGCAGTCTGATGACGTTGTTTCCCTTTGACACCCTGGTTCGAGGGGGAGGTCACCACAAAACTGGGTTTGGTGGGAGCTCTCTCAAACACCTGGATTCATGGTGTCTCTGCCCTAGAGGGGTGTCCCCTTGACAGTGGGTGGGGTGGGAGCTCAACTGACACCCCGGTTTGAGGATCTCCACCCAATACTGGGAGTCCCCTCGACCTTGGATGCAGTTGGAGCTCCACCGACACCCCAATTTGAGGGTTTTACCTCCTAGAGAGGGTTCCCTTGACCCTAGGTACGATTGTATACGAACTCCCCCCAACACCCTGGTTTGAAGGCTCTTCTGCCTACGGGGTCTCCATTCGACCCTGGATGCGATGGTATACGAGCTCCCTCCGAAAGGTTCGAGAGGTCTCGCGCCTAGAGGGGGTCCCTGCAACACTGGGTGCGATGGAATATGAACTCCCTCCGGCCACCTCAGTTCAAGAGGTCTCCCCCCTAGATGGGGGGTCCCCTCGACCCTGGGTTCGATGGTATACAAGCTCCCACCAACACCCCAGTTTGAGGAGTCTCCCCCATAGAGGGGGTCCCCTGGACCCTGGGTGCAATGGTGTATGAGCTCACAGTGACACCCTTGTTTGAGAGGTCTCCCCCTTAGAGGTGGGGTCCCCTTGAATCTGGGGGCAATTGTATACAAACTCCTCCTGACACCTCGGTTTGAGGGGTCTCCCCCATAGATGGGGTTCTCCTCAACTTTGGGTGCAGTTGGAGCTCTCACGGCACCCTGGTTCGAGGTGTCTGCCCCCGAGAAGGGGGAGTCCCCTTGACCCTGGGTTCAGTGAGGGGGTTACCCCAACAACCCTGTTTGAGGTGTCTCCCAATTAGAGGGGGGGTTCCCTCGACTTTGGGTGTGGTGGGGGTCCTCCTGACACCTCCTTTCAGTGGTCTCCCCTCTAGAGTGGGGATTCTCCTCATCCCTGGGTGTGGTGGGGATCCCTCGACACCCCGGTTCGAATGGTCTCCCCCTATAGGGGGGTAGTCCCATCGACACTGGGTGCAATTATATACCAGCTCCCCAAGGCACCCCAGTTTGAGGAGTATCCTCCCTAGAGGGGAAAGCACCCCGACCATGCTTGCGGTGGGGGGTCCCCCCGACTAGCCGGTTCAAGGGTTCTGCCCCTAGAGGGGGGAGTTCCCTGTCTCTGGGTGCAGTGAGGGAGGCGTTCCCCCAACACCCTGGTTCGAGATGTCTCCTTCCTAGAGCGGGGCATCCACTCGACACTGGTGCGGAGGGGGTCCCCATGACACCCCAGTTCTTGTAATTTGCCCCCTAAATGGGGGAGACCCCTCAACCTGGGTGTGGGGGGGATTTCCTTGACTTCCCGGTTCAAGGGATCTCCCCTCTATGGGGGAAGAGTCCCATCGACCATGGTGCAGATGGGGGTTCCACGACACTCTGGTTTGTGAAGTCTCCCCCCTACCGAGGGGGGATTTGCCTCGACCCTGGGTGTGGTACGGGGTTCCCCCAACACCCCCATTCCAGTGGTCTCCCCCTAGTGGGGGGAGTCCTCTGGACCCTGGGTGCAGTGGGGGGTCCCCAGACACCCGGTTTGAGGGGTCTCTCCCCTAAGGGTGGGGAGTCCCCTCTACGCTGGGTGGGGTGGGTGCTGTTCCCCCGAAACCCCAGTTCGAGAAGACTCCCTCCTAAAGGGGAGTCCCCCAGACCCCTGAGTGTGGTGGAAACTCCACCCACCACCCCAGTTCTAGGGGTTGCCACTCTAGAGTGGGGGTAACCTCGATCCTGGGTGCAGTGGGAGCTCCCCCTGACAACACAGTTAGTGTGGTCTCCACCTTCGAGTGGGGGTTCCCCCTAACCAGGGTGTGATGAAAGCTCCCCTGACACCCCCTTCCATGGATCTTGGCCCTAGAGGGCAGGGTACCGTCGATTCTGGGTGCAGTGGGAGCTTCCCCCAACACCCTGGTTCTAGGGGACACCCCTCTAGAGGGGTGGGTCTCCTTGTCCCTGGGTGCGGTGGTAGCTCTCCCCAACACCACAGTGTGAGGTGTCTCCACCCTAGAGTGGGTGTCTTCTCTACTCTTGGTGTGGTGGGAGCTCCCCTTAACACCCCAGCCCTATATGGGGGGTCCCCTCAACTCTGGGTGCATCGAGAGCTCCCCATGATACCCGGTTTGAGAGGTCTCTGTGCTAAAGGGGGGTCCCCACAACCATCAGTGCTGTGGGAGTTCCCCCTGGCACCCTGGTTTGAGGGGGCTCTGCCCTAGAGAGGAGGTTCCCCTTGACCCTGGGTGCGATGGTAGCTCCCCCCGACACCCCGGTTTGAGGGATCTCTGCCGTGGAGTGGTGGATCCCCTCCGCCCTGAGTGCTGTGGCAGCTCCTCTCTACACCCCCATTCGAGTTGTCTCCCCCCTAGGGAAAATTCCTATCGACTCTGGGTGCCGTGATAGCTTCCCCCGACACCACGGTTCCAGGGGGGGGTTGCAATGGTATAGAGCTCCCCCAACACCCCGATTCGAAGGTTGTCCCACCTAGAGAAGGGAGTCTCCTCAACCCTGGGTGCAGTGGGAGCTCCCCCTGACATCCCGGTTTGAGGGTTCTACCCGCTGCAGGGGGTTCCCTCGACCCTATGTTTGGTGAGAGCTCCCCCAGATACTCCAGTTCGAGGGGTCTCCCCTCAAGAGGGGGGTCCACTCGACACTGGGTGCGGTGGGAGCTCCCCAAACACCCCGGTTCGAGGCTTCTTCCCCCTAGAGTGGTGTTCCCTCGACCCTGGGTGTGGTGGGAGCTCCCCATATCAGCCTGGTTCGAGGGTTTTCCTCTCTAGTGGGGTGGCTAATTACCCTGGGTGTGGTGGGAGCTCCCCCTCAGATAGAGGGTTCTCTTGCCTAGTGGGGAGTGTTCCCTCGACTATGGGTCTGGTATGAGCTCCTCACGACACCCTGGTTGAAGGATCTTCCTCCTAGAGGGTGTGTCCCCTCAACCTTGGGTGCAGTGGGAACTCTCCCCGACACCCAGTTCGAGTGGTCTCTGCTCTATAAAGGGGGGTCCCCTTGATCATGGGTGTGGTGGGAGCTCTCCCTGACACCCAGTTCAAGGGGTCTCTGCCCTAGAGGAAGGGTCCCCTTGATCTGGGTGCAGTGGGAGTTCCCCCAGACACCCTTGTTCCAGGGATCTCCCCCTCTAGATGGGGGAGTCTCCTTGAACCTGGGTGCAGTGGGGAAAGTCCCCCTGACACCCCAGCTCAAGGGGTTTGCTCCTACAGGGGTGAGTCCCCTCAATGCTGGGTATGATGGTATATGAGCTCCCCCCAAACACCCCAGTTTGAAGGGTCTCCCCCCTAGAGGGGGGAGTCCCTTTGATCTTGGATGTGGTTGGAACTCCCCAGGACACCCCGGTTTGGGAGATCTTTCCCCTACAGATGGGAGTCCCCTCTATCCTTGGTGCAGTGAAATCTCTAGGGGGAAAAAGCCTCCAACCGGGGTATCAGGGGGGAGCTCCCACCGCACCCAGAGTCAAAGGGACAACTTCTCTAGGGGGGAGACCCCTCAACCACGGGTGTCAGGGGGAGCTCCCACCACACCCAGGGTCGAAAGGACCTCCCCCCCTCTAGAGGGGAGAACCCTCAAACTGCGGTGCGAGGGGAGCTTTCACCACACATAGGGTCAAGAGGACCCCCGTAGTGGGTACAACCCTCGAACTGTGGTGTCAGGGGGAGCTCCCACTGCATCCAGGGTCGAGGGAACTCCCTTCTGTAGGTGGGACAACCCTAGAATCAGGGTATTGGAGGAGGTCTATACCATCGCACCCCTGGTGTGGGGGGAGCTATCACTGCACCCAGGGTTGAGAGGACCACCCCTCTAGGGGGGAGATAACTGGAACGGGGGTGTTGAGAGGAGCTCCCACCACACCCAGGTTTGAGGGGACCTCCCCTCTAGGAAGAGACCCTTGAACCAAGGTGTCAAGGGGAGCTCCCACATACCCAGGGTTGAGCGGACACTCTCTCTAGGGCAAAGACCCCTCAAATTGGGGTGTCATGGGAAACTCCCACCGCACCCAGGGTCGAGGGGACCACCCCCTCTATGGGGTGAACCCTCAAAATGGGGTGTTGGAGGAAGTCCTTTTGCACCCAGTGTTGAGGGGGACACCCCCCACAAGGGGGAAAAACCCTTGAACGGGGGTATTGGGGGTAGCCCCCTCTGTACCCAGGGTCAAAGTGACCACCCCTCTGGGGGGAGACCACTCGAACCGGAGTGTCAAGGGGGCCACCACCACCAAACACAGGGTCAGGTGGACTCCCCCCTCTAGGGAAGAGACTCCTCAAACTGGCGTGTTGGGGGGACCCCCTCACTGCACCCAGGGTCGAGGCAACTCACCTTCATTGGAGGAGACCCTTCAAATTGGGGAGTCAGGGGGACCCCCTTCACACCCAGGGTCGATGGTACTCTCCCCCTGTAGGAAGAAGAGCCCACAAACCAGGCTGTCAGGGGGACCCAACACCACACCCAAGTCGAGGGGTCTCCCCCACCAAGAACCGGTGTGTCGGAGGGACCTTCCCACCACACCCAGGGTCGAGGGGACTCCCACCTCTAGGAAGGGGATGACCAATTACCCTGGGAGCTGTGGGAGTGTCCCCCGACAACTCGTATAGAGGGTTTTCTTCCCTAGAGGGAGGGTCCACTCAATCCTGGGTGCGGAGGTGGCTCCCCCCGACACCCCAGTTTGAGAGTTCTCCCCCATAGTGGGGAGTGTTCCCTCGACTATGGGGGTGGTGGGAGCTCTCCATGACACTCCATTTGAGAGATCTCCCTCCTAGAGTGTGCGTCCCCTCAACCATAGGTGCGGAGGGAATTGCCCAGGACACTAGGTTCTAGAGGTCTCTGCCCTAGAGTGAGAATCCCCTCGACCTTGGGTGTGGTGGGAGCTCCCCCTGACACCCGGTTCAAGGGGTGTTTGCCATAGAGGGGTGTCCCCTCAACACAGGGTGCAGTGGGATCTCCCACCAACACCTCCGTTCCAGGGGTCTCCCCCCTAGATGGGGGAGTCTTCCCGGACCTGGGTGTGGTGGGAGGTCCCCCAGACACCCTGGTTCGAGTGGTTTCCCCCTAGAGGGGTGAGTCCCCTCAAACCTGGGTACGGTGGGGACTACCCAGGACACCCCAGTTTGGGACGTCTCCCCCTTAAAGACAGAAGTCCCCTCGACCCTGGGTGCGGTGGCAGCTTCCCCCCAATACCTTGGTTCAAGGGCCTCTGCCTACAGTGGAGGATCCCCTCGACAATGGGTGCAGTGGAAGTTCCCCCCTACAACCCAGTTTTAGGTGTCTTCACCTCAGAGTGGGGGGTTCCCTCAAACATGGGTGCAGTGAAAGCTCCCTCCAACACCCTGGATCGAGGGGTCTCGTATCTAGATGGGGGGGTCCCATTGGCCCTGGATGTGGTGTGAGCTTCCCCCAACACCTTGGGTCAAGGGGTCTCCGCCCTAGACAGGGGGGTCCCCTCATTCCTGGGTGCAGTGGTAGCTCACCCCATCACCCCAGTTCGAGGGTCTCCACCCTAAAGCGGGGGTCTTCTCTACCTTTGGTGTGGTAGGAGCTCCCCACGACAGCCCAATTCGAGGAGTATCCACCCTAGAGGGGTTGTCTCCTTGACCCTGGATGCCATAGGAGCTCCCCTTGACACCCCAGTTTGAGGGGTATCCGCTCTAAAGTGGGAGTCCACTCGACCCTGGAAGTGGTCGGTGTTCCCCCCAACACCCCAGTTCGAGGGTTCTCTGCCATAGAGAGGGGAGTCCCCTTGACCCTGGGTTCGATGGGAGCTCCCTGACACACCGGTTCGAGGGGTCTCCGCCCAATAGGGGGTCTTCTCCATCCTGGGTGCAGGGAAGCTTCGCCCGACACCCCCGTTCAAGGGGTCTCTGCCCTAGAGTGGGCGATCCCCTCGGCCCTGGGTGCGGTGGGATCTCCTGCTGACACCCCAGATCGAGGTATCTCCACCCTAGAAATGGGGTCCCCTCTACCTTGGGTGCGGTGGGAGCTACCCCTGACACCTGGGTTTGAAGGGTCTCCGCCTTAGAGGGGGGTTCCCTCAACCCTTGGTGTGGTGGGAGCTCCCTCAAACACCCCAGTTTGCAGGGTGTCTGCCCTACACTGGGGGTCACCTTGACCCTGGGTGTGATGGGATCTCCCCCCGACACCCCAGTTCAGTGTATCTGCAATAGAGTGGGCGGTCCCCTCAACCCTGGGTGCAGTTGGAGCTCTCCCACCACACAGTTCAAGGGGTCTCCCCCTAGAGGGGGGTATCTTTGACACTGGGTGTGGTGGGAGCTTCCCCTGACACCTTGGTTCGAGGGTCTCCCTTCTAGAGGGAGATACCCCTCGACAGTGGGTGTAGTGGGATTTCCCCCGACACCCCAGTTTGCAGGGTCTCTGCACTAGAGTGGGGGGTCCCCCCGAACCTGGGTGCAGTTGGAGCTTCCCCTACCACATGGTTGGAGGTGTCTCCCCTTATAGGGGGGGTCCCTTGGACACTGGGTGTGTTGGGAGCTACCCGACAGCCCGGTTGGATGTGTTTCCCACCTAGATGGGGGCCCTCTACAATGTGTTCTCTGAAAGCTTCCCCTGACACCTCGGTTCCAGGGGGGTGCAATGGTACATAAGCTCCCCACAACACCCCAATTTGAGGGATTTCCTCTCTTAAAGGGGTTGTCCCCTCGACACTGGGTGCAGTGGGAGGTCTCCCCAACACCCCAGTTCGAGGAGTTTCCCCTTAGATGTGTGAGTCCCCTCAACCCTCGGTACAATGGTATAGGAGCTCCCCCCACACTCCAGTTTGAAGGGTCTCCCCCCTAGAGGGGGGAGTCTCCTCAACCCTGGGTGTGGTGGGAGCTCCCCAGGATACCCTGGTTCTGGAGGTTTCCCTTCTACAGGCAGGAGTGCCCTCCAAGCTAGGTGTGGTGGGAGATCCCCCAATACACTGCCTGGTTCGATGGGTCTCTGCCCTAGAGGGGGTATCCCCTCCACCCTGGGTGTGGTGGGAGCTCCCCTGGACACCACAGTTTGAGAGATCTCCACCCTAGAGTGGGGGTCCCCTCGAACCTAGGTGCAGTGGTAGATCCCCCCGACCCCCAGTTTGAGGGGTCTTTGCCCTAGAGCGGCAGGTCTGCTTGACCCTGTGTGCAGTGGGTGTTTCTTCCACAAACCCAGGTCGAGGGGTCTCCAACAAAAGGCAGGTCCCTTTGACCCTGGGTGCAGTGGTAGCTCCCTCTTACACCTTGGTTTGAGGGGTCTTCACCCTAGATGGATAGGACCTTTTGAACCGAAATGCAATGGAAGTTCCCCCCAACACCCCAGTTTGAGGGGTCTTTGCCATAGAGGAGGGGTCCCCTCAACCATGGGTGCACTGTGTTATACTCACAACACCCCTATTTGAGAGGTCTCTGCCCTAGAAGGGGGGTTCCCCTCGGCCCTTGGTGCAGTGGCAGCTCCCCGGACACCTCGGTTTGAGGTGTCTACACCCTAAATGTGGGGTCTCCTCGACCCTGCAAGCAGTGGGAGGCCCCCTGACTCTCTGGTTCAAGGGGTATCCTTCCTAGAGGGGGAGTCCCCTCAATCCTGGGTGTGGTGAGAGCTCCACCTGACACCCAGGTTCAAGGGGTCTCCACCAGAGAGGGGTAGGTCCCCTCGACTGGGGGGTGCTATGGGAGCTCCAACACCTCGGATGGAGGGGCCTGCGATGGTATACGAGCTCCCCCCAACACCCTGGTTCAACTGGTCTCCCCTCTAGAGGGGAGAGTTCCTTAAACCTTGGGTGCTGTGGGAGGTCCCACCAACACCTGGGTTCAAGGGGTTTCCCACTAGAAGGGTGAGTCCCTTCAACCCTGGGTGTGATGGTATACAAGCTCCCACTGACACCCCGGATCGAAGGAGCTCCCCCCTAGAGGGGCGAGTGCCCTCAACCCTGGGTTCAGTGGGAGATTTGCCAGACACCCCGGTTCAAGGGTTCTCCCCCCTAGAGACGGGAGTCCCCTTGACACTGGATTCAGAGGGAGGTCCCCCAGACACCCCGGTTCTGATGGTCTTCTCCTACAGGGGGGAGTCTTGTCGACACTGAGGGCGATGGTATAAGAGCTACCCCCGACACCCAAGTTCGAGGTGTCTCCCTGAGAGCGGGGAGTCCCCTGGACCCTGGGTACAGTGGAGGGGGATCATCCTGACATCCTGGTTCGAGGCGTCATCCCTTAGAAAATGGAGTCCCCTCGACCCTGGGTGTGGTGGAGGGGGATCTGTGACAGTACGGTTCGAGGGGTTTCCTTCCTAGGGGGGGAGTCCCCTCGACTCTGGGTGCATTGGGTGGTCCCCCCAACACCCCATTTCGAGGGGTCTTTCCCCTAGAGGGGTAGTCCCTTTAACCCTTGGTGCAGTGAGGGGGTCCTCCTGACACCCTCTTGGAGGGGTCTCTTCCCTGGTAGGGGGAGAACCCTCCACACTGTGTGCCGTGGGGGGGGTGTCCTTCTGACACCCATGTTTGAGAGGTCTTTCCCCTAGAGAGGGGAGTCCTTTCGACTCTGGGAGCAGTGGGGGGTCCCTGCGATACCCTGGTTCGAGTGGTCTCTTCCCTAGAGGGGTGAGTCCCCTTGACCCTGGGTGTGGTGGGGGTCCCCCAACACCCCAGTTCGAGGGGTCTTTTCCCTAGAGGGGGAGTCTCCTAGACTCTGGGTGCAGTGGGATCTCACCCTGACGCTCCAGTTCGAGGGTCTCTGCCATAGAGGGAGGGGCCCCTCAACCCGGGGTACTGTGGGAGCTCCCCCTGACACCTCGGATTGAGGGGCCTGCGATGGTATAGAGCTCCCCCAAACACCCAGGTTCGAGTGGTCACCTCCCAAAGGGGGAATCCCCTCAACCCTGGGTGCTGTGGGAGGTCCCACTGACACCCAGGTTCAAGTGGTTTCCCAGTAGAGGGGTGAGTCCCTTCAACCCTGAATGCAATGGTATACAAGCTCTCCCCAACACTTCAGTTCAAAGGGGTTCCCCCTAGAGGGGTGAGTGCCCTCTACTCTGGGTTTGGTGAGAGGCTATTCTGAAACCCTGGTTCAAGGAGTTTCCCCCCTATAGGCGGGAGTCCCCTTGACCCTGGATTCGAAGGGAGGTCCCCCCGACACCCCGGTTCAGATGGTCTCCCACTACTGCGGGGAGTCCCGTCGACACTGCGTGTGATGGTATAGGAGCTATCTTTGACACCATGGTTTGAGGAGTCTCCCCCCTAGAGGGAAAATTCCCCCCAACCCTGGATGTGGTGGGGGGGTTCCCCCCGACATCCTGGTCAAAGGGGTCTCCACCCTAGATGGGGGGTCCCCTCGAATCTAAGTGCAGCGGGAGTTCCCCCCAATCCTAGGTGCGGTGGGACCTCCTCCCAAATTTCTGGTTTGCGGGGTCTACACCCTTTTTGGGGAGGTCCCCTCCATCCTGGGTGCCATGGGAACTCCCCCCACATCCCTGGTTCGAGGGGTCTCCCCACTTGCAGGGGGGGTAACCTCAATCCTGGCTGCAGTGGGAGTTCCTAAAGACCCCCTGGTTCGAGGGGTGTCAGCACTAGAGGGGATTCCCCTCGACCGTGCATGTGTTGGGTGCTCCCCTGGCATCCTGGTTTGATGGGTCTCTGCCTTAGAGGGGGGTTCACCATGAACCTGGGTGTGGTGGGAGCTCCCCCCATCGCTTGGTTCACAGTGTCTCTTTCCTAGAGGGAGGGTCCCCTCGACACTGGGTGGGGTGGGAGCTTCCCCCGACATCCGGGTTCGAGGAGTCTACCCCCTAGACTGGGGATTCCCTCGAGCCTGGTTGTGGTGGGAGCTCCGCCCGACACCCAGTTTGAGGGGTCTCCACCCTAGAAGAGAGGTCCACTTGACCCTAGGTGCAGTAGGTGCTTCCCCCACAACCCCAGGTCAAGGAATTTTCTCCCTGGGCTTCCCCTCTACCCGGGATGCGGTGGGAGCTCTCCCTGACACCCCAGTTCGAGGGGGATGTGATGGTTTATAAGCTCCCCCGACACGCCAGTTTAAGGAGTTTCACACTAGAAAGGTGCATCCCCTTCACCCTGGGTACAATGGTATATGAGCTCTCTCCGACGCCCCAGTTCAAAGGGGCTCCCCCCTAGAGGGGGGAGTACCTTTGACCCTGGGTTAAGAGGGATGTTCCCCCGCCACCCCGGTTTGTATGTTCTCCCCTCTAGAGGGGGGCATCCTCTTGACCCTGGGTGCAGTGCGAGGTTCCCCCAAGACCATGGTTCAAATGGTCTCCCCCTAAATAGGGGAGCCACGTAGACACTATTTTTGAAGGTATATGAGCTCTCCGAGACACCCGGGTTCAAGTGGTCTCCTCCCCAGAGTCGGGAGACCCACCGACACTGGGTGTGGAGGAGGGTCCCCCGACATCATAGTTAGAGGGGACTTTTTCCTAGAAGGGTGAGTCCGCCCAATCCTGGGTTAGGTTTGGGGGGCCTCCAACACCCCTCTTCAAGGGATGTTTCCACTAGAGGGGGGAGTCCCCCCAACCCTGGGTGTGGTGGTTAGGCCCCCCCCAACACCCAGTTTCGAGGCATCTCCCCTCTAGAGTAGGGAGGGCCCTCAACCCTGGGTGAAGAGGGAGCTCCCCCTGACACCCTGGTTAGAGGGTTCTACCCACTAGATTGGGGGGTCCCCTCAAACCTGGGTGTGGTGGGAGCTCCCCCTGACACCCCAGTTTGAGGGTTCTCCCCACTAGAGGTTGTGTCCCCTCACCTGGGTGCAGTGAGAGTTTCCCTCGACACCCAGTTCAAGGGGTCTCTGCCCTAGAGTCAGTGTCCCCTTGACCCTAGTTGTTGAGGGAGCTCCCCCGACACATCAGTTCGAGGATTCTCCCCCCAGAGGGTGCATCCCCTCAATCCTGTACATATTAGGAACTCCCCCCAACATTCGGTTCAAGGGGTCTCTCCCCTAGAGGGAGGGGTCCCATTAAAACTGGATCGGGGGGAGCTTCCCCGTCATCCCTGTTCCAGGCTTCTCCCCGCTAGAGGAAGGGGTCCCTTCGTCCCTGTGTGTGGTGGGAGCTCCCTCCGACACACCAGTTTGAGGGGTCTCCCGCCTTGAGGGAGGGGTACCCTGAAACTGGATTCGGAGGGAGCTCCCCTGACACCTCCATTCCAGGGGTCTTCCCTGTAGAGTGGGGGTCCCCTCTACACTGGGTTTGGTGAAAGCTTCCCCTGATACCCTGGTTCGAGGGGGGAGTGCGATGGTATATGTGTTCCCTCTGATACCCCTGTTCCAGGGGACTCTTCCCCCTAGAGGTGGGAGTCCCCTTGAACCTGGGTGCGGTGGGAGGTCCCCCTGACACACTGGTTCTAGGGGCTTCCCCCTAGAGGTTAGAGTCCCCTCAACTCTGGGTGCGATGATATACAAGCTACCCCTGACACCCCAGTTCGAAGGATCTCTCCCCTAGAGGGGGGAGTTCCCTCGACCCGGGTGCAGAGGGAACTTTCGATGACTCGCTGGTTCAAGAGGTCCTCCCCCCTACAGGCGGGAGTCCCCTCAAACATGGGTGAGTTGGGAAGTTCTCCCACCACAACGGTTCAAGGGGTTTCCCTCTGGAGGGGTGAGTCCCCTCAACCCTTGGTGCAATGATACACGAGCTCCATCCGACATCCTGGTTCAAAGGCTCTCCCCCCTAGAAGGGGGTGTCCCCTCGACCCTGGGTGTGGTGGGAATTCCCCAGGACATCCCATTTCAGGAGGTCCCCCCTACAGTCGGGAGTTCTCTCAACCCTGTGTGCTGTAGGACCTCCCCAAGAAACCCAGTTTGAGGGGTCTCAGCCCTAGAGGGGGGTCCTCTGACCCTGGGTGCGGTGAAAGCTCCCCCTGACACACTGGTTTGAGGGGAATCCACTCTAGTGGGGGTGTCCCATTGACCTTGGGTGTGGTGGGAGCTCCCCCATACCTCGGTTCGAGGGGTCTCCACCCTAGAGTGGGGGGACCCCTTGACCCTGGATCCGCTGAAAGTTCCCTCCAACACCCCGATTCGAGGGTTCTCAGCCTTAGAGTGGGGCATCCCTTCGAACCTGGGTGTTATGAAATCTCCCCCCAACACCCTGGTTCGAGGGGTCTCCACCGTAGAGGGGGACCCATCAACCCTGGGTGAACAGAGAGCTCCCCCAACACCTCGGTTGGAGGTGTCTCTGCCTGAGTGAGGGCGTCTCCTCGTCCCTGGGTGTGGTGGTAGCTTTCTCTGACACCCCGGTTGGAGGGGTCTCTGCTCTAATGTGGGGATCTTCTAGACCCTTGGTGCTGTAGGTGTTCCCCCAACACCTCAGTTCCAGGGGCCTCAGCCCGAGAGGGATTTCCCCTCGACCCTGGGTGCAGTGTGAGCTCTCCCTGACACTCCCGTTTGAGGGGTCTCCATCCTAGTGGGGGGATAGCCACGACCCTTGGTGTGGTGGGAGCTGTACTCGACACCATGGTTCAATGGGTCTCCGCCTTAATGGGGTGGTCCCCAATACCCTGGGTGCGGTGGAAGCTCCCCCCGACTTACAGGTTTGAGGGGTCTCTGTCCTAGTTTGTAGTGTTCCCTCAACTATGGGTGTGGTGGGAGCTCCCCATGACACTCTGTTCGAGGGATCTCCCTCCTAAAGTGTGTGTCTCCTCAACTCTGGGTGCAGTGGGAACTCCTCCTGACACCGGGTTTGAGAGGTCTCCACCCTAGAGTGGGAGTCCCTTCGACCCTGGGTGTGGTGAAAGCTCCCCGGGATACCCGGTTCGAGGGGTCTCACCCTAGAGGAGGGGTCCCCTTCACCCTGGGTGCAGTGGGAGCTCCCCCCAACACCCTCATTTCAGGGTCTCCTCCCTAGATAGGGAGTGTCCTCGAACCTGGGTACAGTGGGAGGTCCCTCCAGCTCCCCGGTTTGAGGGGTTTCCCCCTAGAGGGGTGAGTTCCCTCAACCCTGGGTGTGATGGTATATGAGCTCCCCCGACACATTTCGAAAAGTCTCACCCCGGAGAAGGGGCAAGATGGCGGCTTGAATGCAGCGGGAAGCAGCGGAAATCTTAGATCAGCCTTTCCACAGCTCCTGTAGCAGCATCTGCCCCAATTTCAGCTGAAGACTGAGGGTCCCCAGGGACTGGAAGAAATCACAGTGCCTGCTTGGAAAGAAGAAGAGGAGCCGCAGCTGCCGCCGCCGGCCATGCCGCCACGCTGCCCTGTGCGCCACCGGTCCCTCCCCGCCGCCTGGTGACAGGCCGCCCCGCGCCTCCACGCTCCCACCACCGCCGACACAGGCCCGCCGGAGCCGGAGCCGGAGGCGGAGGGAGCGGAGCGGCCCCGCGTCCTGAACGCTGCCGCCGGCGCCTCGGACTGGGCCGCGCCAAAGCTGCGTCCCGCCGTGCGCGAGGAGGAGGGCGCCTCGCTGGCGTGGGACCTGGACCTGCCGGGACGCGCCGCCGCCCACCCGTCCGCGCCACCCTCGTCGGGAGCCCAGTCCGCAGCGCCGGCGCTGAGCGGGCCCCGCCGCTCGAGCGCCCCCGAGGTCCCTGGGTGGCCGAGTGCGCTTTCGCCGCTGCCAGGCCCGCACCGCCGGAGCCACGCGGAGCTGCCGCTGGGGACGGAGCCCAGGCCTGTGATTCAAAACATCAAGTCATGAACCAAGGTGGAGGGAGTCCATCACAACTTCAGCGTGAGCAGTAAGGCTGCAGCCCCAGCTGCACGGCTCTATCGGCCCCATCTCCTTCTCCTCTCCACCTCTCCGCCTTGCTTCTCCCCAGCTGTCTCTCCTCCCAAGCTCAGTCTCTAAATCTAGATCTCAATTTCTTTCCCCCACCCTGCCCGCTCTCCCATGTCCGGTACCCGGCCCCCATGGCCCCAGGCCCCGGCTCCCCTCCCCCAACCCGCACCCCCTCCCCGGGGGTCCCGAAGGCCGCCGCCGCTGCCACTGCCGCCGCCGCTTCCCGCGGAGCACCATAGAGCAGACTCTTCACCGCGCGAATGAGCTGCCGAATTAAATGAAACAGCTGATAAGATGAGTGACAATTTAAAATCCAAGTGATCCGAGAACACGCACTGAGCCCTGATCCGCTGAATTCAAACTCCCGGTCACCTGCTTTCCGCAGACAAACAGGTATGACTCGGCATTAATCCATCCGGCTGAAACAACTGGTCAGCCCTTCTCATCATACGAAGGTAAGTGCCTACCGAGTCTTCATAAGTAGTGGCCGCAGGTTTGAAACGGGGCTTGGGAGAGAAGGACCCACCCGTTGCATTGGTCGCCCGGCAAAGGGAAACAACGTCATCAGACTGCTTCGGAGGAGATAACTTCATTGAAACCTGCAGCTACAGGTGTGTGATCCCACAGCCTTCCCTCTCCACACATCGGGAAAACCTTAAGGGCCCCTCCCAGCTCTCCCGTAAGGGCCCCTCCCAGCTCTCCCGTGAGTGCTACAGACAGCCCGAGGGAATCAGAGGTGGTGCGGCTCCCGCGGCGCTGAACTACCGCTCCCACCAGGGCTGACTGCTGAGGTCTCTTGCACCAGCTACGGGGGAGTGGATACCGGAGGGCAAGTAAAATTCGCTGAGGATTCTCAGCCCCAAGCTCTACAAACTTAGGGTCTGAGGGAATGGCAAACTGGAAGAGTGTGCCCAGTTGTTCATGAAAACAGGGCTCCCGGGAGCAGCAGACCTGGCATGTAGCCAGTATTGTGGTGAGAGGGGCCTGGCTAGAGAAAAAGTGGGAAGTGACTAGACACAAGAGGAGGCCCTAGACACTCAGGATTGGAGACTTGCCCAGTCTGGGAGGAGCTACTGCACAGTGATTGGTTCCCGCGTATTCACAGGAGAAACTTGACCTGGTGGGCACAGCGCCATCTACGGGAAGAGAAGTTAATCAAACTCTAAGACGGCATTTATTAGTTTTTTTTTTCTTTTTCTTTTCTCTTTTTTTTTTGATTTGGGTTTTTCTTTCATTTTCATTTTTTCTTTCTTGTTGTTTAATTAATTTTTTTTACAAAATATTTTTTAAATTTTTTTCTACTAATTTTAATTTAAATTTTTTTCTAATTATTAGTATTATTATTTTAATTTTTTTTCTTTTTTAGTTCCTATTTTTTTCTTCTTTAGTCTTTTCATTTATCTTATCCCCCCTTTCCTTGAATTCTACCAGCCTACTCTCATTCTCTTTAGTGACTTCATCCCTTCCCTTCAAATACATTTCCTCCCAAGCATCAAATTAATTTATAGGAGTAAACAGTAACCCAGAAGTCAAACAGAACAAGAAGCAACATGAACAGCTTCAAAAAACAAGGAAGAAAAGGAGTACAAACAATGCAGGACAGCCTAAATATTCAGGAGGACCTAGAGTCATCAGAAAAATGGTCATATAAAGAACTCAAGGAGCACCTTAGACAGATGGAATGGAACCTCAAAGAGGATACAAGACAGCAAATTCAAGCAGCTAAAGAACACATTGAGAATGAATTTCATAAACAGATAAAAGAAGAAGTTAAGCATCTCTATCAGGAGATAGAGATTATAAAAAATAATCAAACAATAATTCTAGAAATGAAGGAAACGATAAACCAAATTAAAAACTCAATTGAGAGTATCACTAACAGAGTGGAGCAAGTAGAAACCAGAACGTCAGATAATGAAAACAAAATATACCATCTTGAAAAGAGTCTAGCCAACTCAGAAAGGCTGGTAAAAAATCACGAGAAAAACATCCAAGAGTTGTGGGATAACATGAAGAAACCAAACTTACGAGTCATCGGGATAGAAGAAGGTACAGAGATTCAAACCAAGGGAATGAGAAACCTGCTGAATGAAATAATTACAGAAAACTTTCCAGAAATAAAAAAGGAAACAGATATACAAATTGAAGATGCATACAGGACACCGAGCACACAAAATCACAGTAGACAAATGCCAAGACACATTGTTATGAAGATATCCAATATACAGAACAAAGAGAAAATATTAAAAGCTACAAGAGAAAGGAGACAGATTACATTTAGGGGTAAACCAATACAGTTAACAACGGATTTTTCATCACAGACACTGAAAGCAAGAAGGTCATGGAACAATGTATTTCAAACACTGAAAGACAATGGATGCCAACCAAGAATTTTGTATCCAGCAAAATTAAGCTTCAGGTATGACAACGAAATAAAAATCTTTCATGATAAGCAAAAGTTAAAAGAATTTGCAGCCAGAAAACCAGCATTGCAAAGCATTTTGAGCAAAACACTACACGAAGAAGAAATGAAAAACAATAACCAAAACCATCAGTGGGAAGTGCCTCAGTAAAGACAGAGGGCGAGGGGAAAGACAATCATGGAGAAACAAACTAAATTTTTTTTTAAAAAAAAGGATAAACAATCAAACATGGATGGAAGTTCAAACCATATATCAATAGTAACTCTGAATGTTAATGGCTTAAACTCTCCAATAAAGCGACATAGGCTGGTATCATGGATTAAAAAAACAAATCCAACAATATGCTGCCTCCAGGAGACACATCTGATTGGAAAAGACATACACAGGCTCAAGGTGAAAGGATGGGAAAAAATATACCACGCACACAGTCCTCACAAGCAAGCAGGGGTGGCCATCCTCATATCGAATAAAATCGACTTCAAGACTAAGTTAATCAAAAGGGATAAAGAAGGTCATTATATAGTGTTAAAAGGAACCATTCACCAACAAGACATAACAATTATCAATATTTACGCACCAAATAATGGTGCTGCGACATTCATAAAACAAATTCTCCTCAAATTCAAGAATCAAATAGACCACAACACAATAATTATGGGAGACTTCAACACACCTCTCTCACCATTGGACAGATCCTCCAAACAAAAGTTGAATAAAGAAACTATGGAACTCAATACCACAATCAATAACATAGACTTAACTGACTTATATAGAATATATCAAACATCATCAAATGGCTATACTTTTTTCTCAGCAGCACATGGATCCTTCTCAAAAATAGACCATATATTATGCCATAGGGCAACCCTCAGTAAATATAAAGGGGTGGAGATAATACCATGCATTTTATCTCATCATAATGGAATGAAACTTGAAATCAATGATAAAAGAAGGAAGGAAAAATCCTACATCACATGGAAAATGAACAATATATTACTGAATGATCAATGGGTTACAGAAGACATAAAGGAGGAAATCAAAAAATTCTTAGAGATAAACGAAAATACAGACACAACATATCAGAATCTATGGGACACAATGAAAGCAGTTTTAAGAGGAAAATTCATCGCCTGGTGGTCATTCCTCAAAAAAAGAAGAAACTAACAAATAAATGAGCTCACACTCCAACTCAAAGCCCTAGAAAAGGAAGAGCAAAACAACAGCAAATGTAGCAGAAGGCAAGAAATAATTAAAATCAGAGCGGAAATCAATGAAATTGAAACAAAAGAAACTATTGAAAAAATTAACAAAACTAAAAGTTGGTTCTTTGAAAAAATAAATAAGATCGACAGAACTTTAGCCATGCTAATGAAGAGAAGAAGAGAGAGAACTCAAATTACTAACATACGGGATGAAAAAGGCAATACCACAACAGATACTACAGAAATACAGAAGACAATTAGAAATTATTTTGAAAACCTATATTCCAATAAAATAGAGGATAGTGAAGACATCGATAAATTTCTTAAGTCATATGATTTGCCCAGACTGAGTCAGGAGGATACACACAATATGAACAGACCAATATCAATGGATGAAATTGAAGAAGCCATCAAAAGACTACCAACCAAGAAAAGCCCAGGACCGGATGGGTATACAGCAGAGTTTTACAAAACCTTTAAAGAAGAATTAATACCAATACTTTTCAAGTTATTTCAGGAAATAGAAAAAGAGGGAGCTCTTCCAAATTCGTTCTATGAGGCCAACATCACCCTGATTCCGAAACCAGACAAAGACACCTCAAAGAAAGAAAACTACAGACCAATATCTCTAATGAACCTAGATGCAAAAATCCTCAATAAAATTCTGGCGAATCGAATACAAAAACACATCAAAAAAATAGTGCACCATGATCAAGTGGGATTCATCCCTGGGATGCAAGGATTGTTCAACATACGGAAATCAATAAATGTTATTCACCACATCAATAGGCTTAAAGATAAGAACCATATGATCATCTTGATAGATGCAGAGAAAGCATTCAACAAAGTACAGCATCCCTTTATGTTCAAAACATTAGAAAAACTAGGGATAACAGGAACTTACCTTGACATTGTAAAAGCTATCTATGCTAAGCCTCAGGCTAGCATCATTCTCAATGGACAAAAGTTGAAGGCCTTCCCTCTAAAATCTGGAACAAGACAGGGATGCCCTCTATCTCCACTTCTATTCAATATAATTCTCGAAACACTGGCCAGAGCAATTAGACAGACGAAAGAAATTAAAGGCATAAAAATTGGAAAAGAAGAACTTAAATTATCACTATTTGCAGATGACATGATTCTATACCTAGAAGACACAAAAGGGTCTACAAAGAAACTACTAGAACTAATAAATGAATTCAGCAAAGTGGCAGGATATAAAATCAACACGCATAAATCAAAGGCATTTCTGTATATCAGCGACAAAACTTCTCAAATGGAAACGAGGAAAAACACTCCATTCACAATATTCTCAAAAAAAAATAAAATACTTGGGAATCAACCTAACAAAAGACGTGAAAGATTTATACAATGAAAACTACAGAACCCTAAAGAGAGAAGTAGAAGAAGATCTTAGGGGGCTGGGGATGTGGCTCAAGCGGTAGCGCGCTCGCCTGGCATGCGTGTGGCCCGGGTTCGATCCTCAGCACCACATACAAACAAAGGTGTTGTGTCCGCCGAGAACTAAAAAATAAATATTAAAAATTCTCTCTCTCTCTCTCTCACTCTCTCTCCTCTCTCACTCTCTCTATTAAAAAAAAAAAGAAGGTCTTAGAAGATGGAAAAATATACCCTGTTCATGGATAGGCAGAACTAACATCATCAAAATGGCGATATTACCAGAAGCTCTCTATAGATTTAATGCAATGCCAATCAAAATCCCAACAGCATTTCTTGTAGAAATAGATAAAACAATCATGAAATTCATATGGAAAAATAAAAGACCCAGAATAGTAAAAGCAATTCTAAGCAGAAAGTGTGAATCAGGCGGTATAGCGATACCAGATTTCAAACTATATTACAGAGCAATAGTGACAAAAACAGCATGGTACTGGTACCAAAACAGGCGGGTGGACCAATGGTATAAAATAGAGGACACAGAGACTAATCCACAAAGTTACAACTATCTTATATTTGATAAAGGGGCTATAAGCATGCAATGGAGGAAGGATAGCATCTTCAACAAATGGTGTTGGGAAAACTGGAAATCCATATGCAACAAAATGAAACTGAATCCCTTTCTCTTGCCATGCACAAAAGTTAACTCAAAATGGATCAAGGAACTTGATATCAAATCAGAAACTCTGCGTCTGATAGAAGAAAAAGTTGGCTCCGATCTACAGATTGTGGGGTCGGGCTCCAAATTCCTTAATAGGACACCCATAGCACAAGAGTTAACAACTAGAATCAACAAATGGGACTTAATTAAACTTAAAAGTTTTTTTTCTCAGCAAAAGAAACAATAAGAGAGGTAAATAGGGAGCCTACATCCTGGGAACAAATTTTTACTCCTCACACTTCAGATAGAGCCCTAATATCCAGAGTATACAAAGAACTCAAAAAATTAGACAATAGGATAACAAATAACCCAATCAACAAATGGGCCAAGGACCTGAACAGACACTTCTCAGAGGAGGATATACAATCAATCAACAAGTACATGAATAAATGCTCTCCATCTCTAGCAGTCAGAGAAATGCAAATCAAAACCACCCTAAGATACCATCTCACTCCAGTAAGATTGGCAGCCACTATGAAGTCAAACAACAATAAGTGCTGGCGAGGATGTGGAGAAAAGGGTACACTTGTACATTGCTGGTGGGACTGCAAATTGGTACGGCCAATTTGGAAAGCAGTTTGGAGATTCCTGGGAAAGCTGGGAATGGAACCACCATTTGACCCATCTATTGCCCTTCTCGGACTATTCCCTGAAGACTTTAAAAGATCATGCTAGAGGGATACTGCCACATCGATGTTCATAGCAGCACAATTCACAATAGCTAGACTGTGGAACCAACCCAGATGCCCTTCAATAGATGAATGGATAAAAAAAATGTGGCATCTATACACAATGGAGTACTATGCAGCAATAAAAAATGACAAAATCATAGAATTTGCAGGGAAATGGATGGCACTAGAGCAGATTATGCTTAGTGAAGCTAGCCAATCCCTAAAAAACAAATACCAAATGTCGTCTTTGATATAATGAGAGCAACTATGAACAGAGTAGGGAGGAAGAGCAGGAAGAAAAGATTAACTTTAAACAGAGACATGAGGTGGGAGGGAAAGGGAGAGAAAAGGGAAATTGCATGGAAATGGAGGGAGACCCTCATTGCTATACAAAATTACATATAAGAGTTTGTGAGGGGAATGGGAAAATAAACAAGGAGAGAAATGAATTACAGTAGATGGGGTAGAGAGAGAAGTTGGGAGTGGAGGGGAGGGGGGATAGTAGGGGATAGAAAAGGTAGTAGAATACAACAATTACTAATAGGGCATTATGTAAAATTTTGGATGTGTAACCGACGTGATTCTGCAATCTGCATTTGGGGTAAAATTGGGGGTTCATAACCCACTTCAATCTAAGGTATGAAATATGATATGTCAAGAGCTTTGTAATGTTGTGAACAACCAATAAAAAATTAAAAAAAAAAAAGAAAAGTCTCACCCCTAGAGATGGGAGTTTCCTCGACCCTGGGTGCAGAAGGAACTCCCCAGGACACCCTGGATTGGGAGTTCTTCCCCTACACATGGGAGTCCCCTTGACCCTAAGTGCAGTGGGAGCTCCCCCTGATACCCCAGTTTGAAGGGTCTCCGCCCTAGTGGGGGGGGTCCTCTGATCCTGGGTGCAGTGGGAGCTCCTCCCAACAACCCGGTTTTAGTTGTCTCTGCCGCAGATTTGGGGGTCCCCTCGAACCTGGGTGCGCTGAAAGCACCCTCCGACACCCTATTAGAGGGGTCTCCACCCTAGGTGGTGGTCACATCGACCCTGGGTGTGGCTTGAGCTTCCTCCAACACCCTGGTTTAAGGGGTCTCCGCCCTAGAGCAGGGGTCTTCTCGACCATTGGTGCAGTGGGAGCTTCTCCTACACTCCAGTTCGAGGGGTCTCCACCCTAGAGGGGTGTCCCCTCGACCTTGAGTGCCATGGGAACTCCCCCCAACACCCTGGTTCGAAGGGTCTGTGCCCTAGAGAGGGTTGTCTCTTCGGCCCTGGGTGAGATAAGAGCTGCGCCCAACACCCCAGTTTGAAGGATCTCTGCCCTAGAGTGGGGGGTCCCCTTGGCCCTGGGTGCGGTGGGAGCTCCCCCTCGTCACCTCGGATTGAGGTACCTCTGCCCTAGAAGTGCAGTCCCCTCAACCCTGGGTACGGTGGGAGCTCCCATTGACACCCCAGTTCAGGGGGGTCTTTGCCCTAGATGGGGGGTCCCCTCGACCCTTGGTTTGGTTTGAGCTCCCTCTGACACCCTAGTTTGTGGGGTCTCTGCCATAGAGGGGGGTTCCTCAACCCTGGGTGTGGTGGGATCTCCCCCCGACACCCCTGTTTGCTGGATATCCTCAGTAGGATGGAGGTCCCCTTGACCCTGGATTAAGTTGTAGCTCCCCTCACCATACAGTTCGAGGGGTCTCCCCCTAGTGGGGGGATCCCCTCAAATGTGGGTTCAGTGGGAGCTCCCCTGATACCTTGGTTCAAGGGTCTCTCCCCTAGAGAGGGGGTCCCCTTGATACTGGGTGTGGTGGGAGCTTTCCCCAACACCCCAGTTAAAGGTGTGTCCCACCTATGGGGGGGCCCTTGATGCTGGGTGCAGTGAAACCTTCCCCCAACACCCCAGTTCCAGGGAGGTGCAATGGTATTTGAGATCCCCCGACACCCCATTTCGAGGGTCTTCTCCCTTAGAGGGGGTGTCTCTTGACCCTGGTTGCAGTGGGAGGTTTCCCAGACACCCCAGTTCGAGAGTGATGAGTCCCCTCAACCCTGGGTACAATGGTGTATGATCTCCCCCCAATACCCCAGTTAGAGGGGTTTCTGCCCTAGAGAGGGGGGTCCCTACAACCCTGGGTGCAATGGGAGCTTCCCCTGACACCCCTGTTTGAGGGGTCTCCGCCCTAGAGGGGGGTTCTCTCAACTCTGGGTGCAGTGGGAGCTCCCCCTGACATGCCAGTTTGAGGGGTCTCTGCCATAGAGGGGTTCCCCTAGACCCTTGGTGTGATGGGAGCTCCCTGCAACACCCTGATTTGTGGGATCTCCACACTAGAATGGGTGGCCCACTGGACCCTGGGTGAAGTTGGAGCTCCCCCACCACATGATTTGAGGAGTCTCCCCCTAGAGGGGGATCCCCTCGACTTTGGGTGCAATGGTACACGAGCTCCCACCTACACCCCGGTTGGAGAGGTCTCCTCCATAGAGGGGATTCCCCTAGACCCTGTATACGAGCTCACACTGACACCATTGTTCAATAGGTCTCCCCCCTAGAGGTGGGATCCTCTCCATTCTGGGTGCAAATGTATACCAATTCCTCCTGACACCCTGGTTTGAGGGGTCTCCTCCATAAAGGGGGGGTATCCTCAACCCCAGGTGCGGTGAGAGCTCTCCTCGCACCCCAGTTTGAGGTGTCTGCACCCGAGAGGGCAAAGAGCCCTGGACCCTGGGTGTAGTGGAGGGGGGTCACCCCAACAACTCAGTTTGAGGCATCTCCCACCTAGAGGGGGGAGTCCTCTCAACTTTGGGAGTGGTGGGGGGTCCTCCTGACACCTTGTTTCAATGATCTCCCCTCTATTGTGGGGAGTCCCCTCGTCCCTGGGTGCAGTGGGGATACCCTCAACACCCCAGTTCAAATGGTCTCCCCCTACAGTGGGGAGTCCTGTTGACACTGGGTGCGATTGTAAATGAGCTCCCCCGCCCCGACACCCTGGTTTGAGGAGTCTCCCCCTAGAGGGGAAAGCTCCCCGACCCTGGGTGCTGTGGGGGGGGGTTCTCCCAACAAGACGGTTCAAGGTTTCTCCCCCAGAGGGAGAAAGAGGAGGGAGTCCTCTCGACCCTGGGTGCAGTGTGAGAGGCGTCCCTCCAACACCCCAGTTTGAGATGTCTCCCCCCTAGAGGGGGAGTCCCCTCAACACTGGTGTGGAGAGGTGTCCCCATGACACCATGGTTCTTGGAGTCTCTGCCCTAAATGGGGTGTGGTGGGGGTTCCCATGACTCCCTAGTTTGAGGGGTTCCCCCTCGGGGGGAGAGTCCCATCAACCATGGTGCGGAGAGGGATCCCATGACACCCAGGTTGGAGAAGTCTCCCCTTATGGAGGGGGAGTTGCCTCGACTCTGGGTGTGGTGTGGGGTTCCTCCCAACACCCGGTTTGATGGTCTCCCTCCTACGGGTGGGGAGTCCCCTTGAAGGTGGGTGTGGTGGGCGGTACCCCTGACACCCCAGTTTGAGAAGACTCTCCCCTAAAGGGTGGAGTCCCCTCGACCCCTGGGTACGGTGGGAGGTCTCCGACACCCCGGTTTGATAGGTATCCTCCTAGAGACTTGAGGCCCTGGACCCTGGGTGTGGTGGTATAAGAGCTCCCCACAACACCCCAGTTCGAGGGGTCTCCCCCGAAGTGGGGGTGCCACCTCAACCCTTGGTGTGGTTGAGGTTACCCCGACACTCTGGTTAGAGGTTTCTCCTACTAGAGAGGTGAGTCCCCTCGACACTGAGTGTGATGTTATACGAGCTTCCCCCCAACACCCCAATTCAAGGGGTCTCCACCCAAGATGGGGTAGTGCCCTGGAATCTAGTGGCAGGGTTTTTTTTATCCGACACCCAGATCAGAGGGGTCTCTCCCCTAGAGGGGAGAGTACCCCAAAACTAGGTGTGGTGGGGGGGTCCCCCAACATCCCTGTTCAAGTGGTCTCCGTCCTATATGGGGGAGTGCCCCCGACTCTTGGTGCCTTAGGTGGTTCCTGATACCCCAGTTCGAGGGGCCTCCATCCTACAGGGGGGAGCACCCATGACCCTGGGTGCAGTGGGGAGTTCACCCGACACCCGGGTTCGATGGGTCTTCCCCCTACAAGGGGGAGTTCCCCGGACCCTGCAAACGGTGGGGGGTCCCCTCGACACTCAGGTTCAAGGGGTCTCCCCACTACAGGGGGAATCCCCCTCTACCTGGGTGCGATGGTATATAAGCCTACCCCGACACTCCTGTTCCAGCGGTCTCTCCCCTAGTAAGTGGGTCCTCTCGACCCTGGGTAGATGGTATATGAGGTTCCCCAACACCCCGGTTCTAGGGGTCTTCCACCTAGTGGGGGGTCCCCTTGACACTGGGGGTGATGGTACACAAGCTCCCCCAACATATTGGTTCCAGGGGCCTCCCTCCTAGAGGGGGGTCCCCTCGGCCCTGTGTGCAATGGTATCTAGCTCCCCTGACACTATGGTTTGAGGAGTTTCCCCCTTGGGGGGTCCCCTCGACCCTGGGTGCAATGGTACATGAGATCCTTCCAACAGCTTGGTTTGAGGGTTCCCTGGAAGTAGTGGGGGGTCCCCCTAACACCCCCGTTTGAGGGCTTTCCATTACAGGGGGGAGTGCCCTTGACCCTGGTTGCAGTGGCCATTCCCACAACACCCTGGTTGGAGGGTTCTCCCGCATACATGGGGGAGAGCCCTCGACCATGGGTGCAGTGGAAGGTCCCCCCGACACCCCGGTTCAAGGGATCTCCCCCTACAGCGGGGAGACCCTTGACCTTTGGTGTGATGTTATATGAGTTCCCTCTGACATCCCGGTTTGAGGGGTCTACCCCTTAATGGGGGGAGTCCCCTCAACCTTGGGTGCAATGGTATTCAATCTCCCTCAGACACCCCGATTGAGGGGTCTCCCCCTACAGGAAAAAAATCCCCTTGACCATGGTGTGGAGGTATACAAGCTCCCCATGACACACCAGTTCGAGGGGTCTCCCCGCTACAGTGGGGAGTCCCCTCGACCCTGGGTGTAATGGTATACGAGCTCCTCCCTAAACCCCTGTTTGAGGGTTCTCCCCCCTAGATGGGGGATCCCTTCAAACCTGGGTGCTGTGTGGGGGGGTCCCCACAACAAGCCATTTCAAGGATTCTCCCACTAGAGGGGGGTCCCCGCGACTCTGGGTGCAGTAGAAGCTCCCCCTGACACCTAGGTTTGAGGGTTCTTCCTCCTATGTGGGGTTCCCCTTTACCCTAGGTGCGGTGGGAGCTCCCACCACCATTCTGGTTCGAGGGTTCTCTCCCCTAGAGGATGGGGCAATTGACCCTAGATTCAGTGGGAGCTCCCCCGACACCCTGGGTTGAGAGTTCTCCACCCTAGAGGAGGGGTCCCCTCGAACTTGGATGCAGTGGGAGCTCCTGCTGACACCCAAGTTTGAGGGTTCTCTTCCCTAGAGGGGGGTCCTCTTGACCCTGGGTGCAGAGAGCGTTTCCCTAGTCACCCCAGTTTGAGGGTTCTCCCCCCTAGTGGGGAGTGTTTCCTCGACTCTGATTGAGGTAGAGGCTCCCCAGACAACCCATTCGAGTATTCTTCCCCCTAGAAGGTGATTCCCCTCAATCCTGAGTGCAGTGGGAGCTTCCACTGACACCCGGTTCGAAGGGTCTCTGCCCTAGAAGAGGGTGCCCCCTTGACCCTGGGTGCAATGGGAGCTCCCCCCGACACCCTGGTTTGAGGGGTCTCCCCCTAGTGGGAGTGGTCCCCTCGACACTGGGTGCAGTGGGAGCTCCCACCTACAGCCCCATTCCAGGGGTTTCCACCATAGAGGGGGATCCTCTTGACCCTGGGTGTGGTGAAACTTCCCCCGACACCCCTGTTTGAGGGGGGTGTGATTGTATACAAGTTCCCCACGACACCCCAGTTTGAGGGGTCTACCCCCTAGAGTGGGGAGTTCGCTGGACCCTGGGTGCGATGGTATACAGCTCACCCCAACACCCCAGAACAATGGTCTCCCCGCTAGATGGGGAAGTCCCCTCGACCCTGGGGGCGGTGGGATCTCCCCAAGACACCCTGGTTTGGTAGGTCTACCCACTACTGGCGGGAGTACCCTCGAACTTGAGTGTGGTGGGAGGTTCCCTCTACACTCTAAGTTGAGGGGTTTCCCTATAGAGGGGTGAGTCCCCTCAACACTGGGTAGGGTGGTATCCAAGCTCCTCTCAACATCTGGTTTGAGGGGACTACCCTCTAGAGGGGGTTTCCCTTGATCCTGGATATGATGGTATACAAGCTTTCCCCAACACCCCATTTCGAGGGATCTCCTGCATAGGGAGGTCCTGTCATCTCTGGGTCCGATGGCATACAAACTCAACCCGACACCCCAGTTCGAGGCGTCTCCAATCTACAGGGGTAGTCAACTCAGCCCTGGGTGCGATGGTATAGGATCTCCCCTGACACCAAGTTTCAAATGGTCTCCCCTGTAGAAAAGGGTTACCCTCGACGCTGGGTGTGATGGTATACAGCTCCCCCCATACCTCAGTTTAAGGGGTCTCCCCCCTAGAGGAGGGTCCCTTGACCCTGTGTGTGATGGTATACAAACACCCCCGACTCCCCTGTTTGAGGGGTCTCCCCCATAGAGGGGATTCCCTCCACCCTGGGTAAGATGGTATATGAGCTCTCTCCGATACCCTGGTTCAAAGGGCTCCCCTCTAGAGGGGGAGCCCCCTCGAACCTGGGTGTGGTGAGAAGTTTCCCCAATTCCCTGATTCAAAGGGTCTCCACCCTAGGGGGGGTACCTTCGACCCTGGGTTCGGAGGGAGGTTCCCCCGACACCCTGGTTTGGATGTTCTCGCCTATAAAGGGGGGCATCCCCTTGACCCCAGGTGCAGTGCAAAGTCTCCCAGACACCACGGTTCAAATGGTTTCCTCCTAAAGAGGGAAGTCGGGTCGACACTGTTTTCGAAGATACGAGCTCCCCCAGACACCCCTGTTTGAGGGGTCTCCCGCCTAAATGGGAAGTCCCCCTGACCCTGGGTACAGTGTGGGGGGGTTCACCCCCAAACACTGGTTTGAAGGGTCTCCCCATTAGAATGGGGAGTCCCGCCAACACTGGCTATGGTGGGTAGGGTCCCACCAACATCCCATTTCAAGGCAACTCCTCCTTAGAGTGGTGAGCCACCTCGACCCTGAGTGCAGTGTGGGGTCCCTCAGACACCCCACTTCAGGGGGTCTCCCCCCTACAAGGAGGAATCCCCTTGACCCTGGGTGCTATGGTATAGAGTTCCCCCCATACCCCAGATCAAGGGGTATCCTCCCTAGAAGTGGGATTCCCTCGACCCTGGGTACGATGGTATATGAGCTCCCCCCATACCCCAGTTCGAGGGTTCTCCCGCCTAGTCGGTGTCTGTTCAAACCTGGTTCTGATTGAATATGAGCTCGCCCAAACATCCCGTTTCAAGGGGGGATCCCCTCAACCCTGGGTGCAATGGTATACGAGCTCCCTCAACACCCCGTTTCGAGGGTCTCCTCCCTTGAGCGGTGTCCCCTTGACCCTGGGTGCGATGGTATGTGAGCTGACACTGACACCCCTGTTCGAGGTTTCTCCACACTAGAGGGTGGGTCCCCTTGACTCTGGGTGCGAATGTATAGGAACTGTCCCTGACATCCTGGTTCGAGTGGTCTTCCCTGTAGAGGGGGGTTCCCCTTGACCTGAAGGCGCTGGGAGCTCCACCTGAACCCTGGTTCGAGGTGTCTCCCCTGAGAAGGGGTAGTCCCCTGGACCCTGGGTATGGTTTAGGAGGTCACCCCGACAACACAATTTGAGGCATCTCTCCCCTAGAGGAGGGAATCCCCTCAAAACTGCGTGTGTTATGGGGTGTCCACCGACATCCCAGTTGGTGGGGTCACCTTCCTAGAGTGGGGTGTCCTTTTGACCTTGGGTGTGGTGGGGGGTTCCCATGACACCTGGCTTTGAGGGGACTCCCCCAGTCCCTTGACCCTTGGTGTGGTGTGGGGGGGTCCCCCCCGACTCCCCGGTTCAAGGGGCATCTTCCCTAGAGTGGGGAGTTACCTCGATCCTGTGTGTGGTGGAGGGGTCCCTCAGACACTCTTGTTCCAATGGTCTCCCCCCTAGAGGAGGGAGGCTCCTCGACCCAGGGTGTGGTGGGAGTGGTACGCTCACCTCTGGTTAGAGGGCTCTCCCCGTATAGAGGGGGGTTCCCCTCAAACTTGGGTACCGTGGGAGCTCCCCCAGACACCCCAGTGGGAGGGGTCTCCCATCTAAAGGGGAATTCCCCCTGAATTGAGTGTGGTGGGGGGTTCCTCCCAAATTCTGGTTCGAGGGGTCTCCCCCCTAGAGGAGGGAGTCCCCCTGAATTGAGTGTGGTGGGGGGTTCCTCCCAAATTCTGGTTCGAGGGGTCTCCCCCCTAGAGGAGGGAGTCCCCCTGATCCTGGGTTAGGTAGAGGTGGGTCTCCCCAATTCTACAGTTAGAGGGGACTCCTCTCTAGAGGGTGGAGTCCCCTTGACACTGGGTGTGGTGAGGGGGCCCCCCCAACATCCTGGTTCGAGGGATCTCCTCAGTAGATGGGGGAGTCCCCCCAACCCTGGGAGCTGTGGTGGGGGTCCCCCCAACACTCCATTTCTAGGTATCTCCCACCTTAAGGAATGAGTCCCCTCGATCTTGGGTGCGGTGGGGGGGTCCCACAGATACCCCTGTTCAAGGGGTATCCCCCTTACACGGGGGCTCCCCTTGACCCTGTGTGCAGTTTTATACAAACACCCCCTACACCCCAGTTCCAGCGGTCTCTCGACTGGGGGGGACCCATCGACCCTGGGTGTGATGGTATACGTGCTACCCCTGACACCCAGGTTCAAGGGTGTCCGCCCTAGAAGGGAGTGCCTTGACCCTGGTTGCGGTGGGAGCTCCCCTGGACTCCCCCTTTCTAGGGATCTCTGCCCTCAAGGGGGAGTCACCACGACCCTGGGTGTTGTGGGTGCTCCCCTGAATATCTGGTTTGTGGTGTCTCTATCCTAGGGGGGGTCCCGTCGACACTAGGTCAGGTGGGAGCTTCCCCCACACTCCAGTTCGAGGAGTTTCCCACCTATACTGGGGGTCACCTCCACCCTGGGTGCAGTGGAATCTCTCACCAACACCCCGGTTTGGGGGGGATTTGCCCTAGAGGGGGGTACTCACTACCCTAGGTGCAGTGGGAGCTCTCCCCAACATCCCAGTTTGAGGTGGGTGCGATGGTGTATGACCTCCCACCGACACCCTGGTTCAATGGGTTTCTCACTAGAAGGGTGTGTCCCCTCAACCCTTGGTGCAATGGTATATGAGCTCCCCTCCATACCCCGGGTCAAAGGGGCTTCCCCCTAAAGTGGGGAGTCCCCTCGACCCTGGGAGTGGTGGGAGTCCCCCTGACACCCTGGTTCGAGAATTCTCCCCTCTAAGATGGGGAGGGTCCCTCGACCCTGGGTGCAGTGGGGAGGATCCCCTGACTCTCCGGTTCGAGAGGTCTCCGCCACAGAGAAGGGTTCCCCTCACACTTGGGTGTGGTGGGAGCTCTCCCTGACTCCCTGGTTCAAGGGGTCTCCTCCTTTAGAAGGGGGTCCCCTTGACCCTGGGTGCAGTGGGTGCTCACCTCGACACCCTGGTTCCAGACATCTCCCCCCTAGAGGAGGGGTCCCCTCGACCCTGGGTGCAGTGGGAGCTCCCCCGAAACCCCAGTTCGAGTGTTCTCCTCCATAGAGGGATGGGTCCCCTCAACACAGGGTGCTGTGGTATCTCCCCCCCCATCACCTCAGATCAAGCGGGCTGCGATGGTATATGAGCTTTCCACGAGACCCGAGTTTGAGTTGTCTCCCCACTCTAGGGGGGAGTCCCCTCAACTCTTGGTGCGGTGGGAGGTCCCACCGACACTCTGGTTCAAGAAGTTTCCCACTAGATGGGTGAGTCCCTTCAACCCTGGATGCGATGGTATACAGGCTCCCCCAGACACACTAGTTGAAGGGGCTCCCCTCTAGAGGGATGAGTGCCCTCGACCCTGGGTTCGGTGGTAGGTGTGCCTGACACCCCGGTTCGAGGGGTCTCCCCCATAGAGGTGGGAGTCCCCTCGATCCTGGATTCAAAGAGAGTTCACCCCAACACCCCAGTTCGGATGGTCTCCCCCTACAGGGGTGAGTCCTGTCGACACTGAGTGCAATGGTAGGAGCTACTGGCGACACCAGGGTTGGAGGAGTATTCCCTCTAGAGGGGAAATTACCCCTGACCCTGGGTACAGTGAGGGGGTCCACCCGACACCATGGTTTGAGGGGCCTCTGCCCTAGATGGAGGTTCCCTTCGACCCTGGGTGTGGTGGGAGCTCCCCCGACCCTAGATGTGGTGGGAGCTCCCCCCGATGCCCCAGTTCTCAGGGTGTCCACTCTTTTGGAGGAGGTCCCCCCAATCCTGGGTGTTGTGAGATCTTCCCCCGCCACCCTGGTTGGAGGGGTCTCCCCCCTCGCAGGGGGGTAACCTCAATCCTGGGGGTTGTGGGAGCTCCCAAAGACACCCAGTTTGAGGGGTGTCTGCACTAGAGGGGGATCCCCTCGACCCTGGGTGCAGTGGGAGCTTCCCCTGCCACCCTGGATCAAGGGGTCTCTGCCATAGAGAGGAGTTCACCATAACACTGGGAGCAGTGAGAGCTCCCCCCAACACCCCAGTTAATGGTGTCTCTGTCCTAGAGGGGGGATCTCCTCAACACTGTGTTCGATGGTTAAGAGATCCCCAAACACCTCAGTTCAAGAGGTCTCCCCCTTAGGGGGGTCCCCTCCACCCTGGATGCTATGGTATATGAGCTCTCCTCGACACCCCGGTTTGAGGGGGTCTCCCACCTAAAGGGGAAGTCCTCATGACCCTGGGTGCGGTTGTGGGTTTCCCCTGAACCCCGGTGCGAGGGGACTCCCTCCTAGAGTGGAGATGCCCTTCCACCCTGGGTGCAGTGTGGGGAGTCCCCCAGACACCCTGGTTAAAAGGGTCTCCCCAGTACAGGGGGGAGTCCCCTCGACTCTGGTTGCAATGTTATATGTTATATGAGTTCCCTCCTACACCCTGGTTTTAGGGGTCTCCCGCCCAGGGGAGATTGTCTTGACCCTGGGTGCGATTGTATACAAGCTCCCCTCCACACCCCAGTTCGAGGGGCCTGCCCCTAGACTGGGGGTCCCCTCGACCCTGGGGGTGATGTTATACAAGCACCCCCAACATAACATTTTGAGAAGTCTCCTTCCTAGGGGGGGTCCCCTTGATCCTGGTTGTGTTGGTATACCAGCGCACACTGACACACCAGTTGGAGGGGTCTCCCCCTAGAGGAGGGGTCACCTGGACTCGGGGTGTGAATGTTTACAAACTCCTCCAGACATCCTGGTTTGAGTGGTCTTCCGTGTAGGGGGGAGGTCCTCCGACCTGTGTGCTCTGGGAGCTCGCCCCACACCCTGGTTCCAGGTGTCTCCCCTGAGAGGGGGTAGTCCCCTGGACCCTGGTATGGTGGAGAGCGGTCACTACGACAACCTGGTTCGAGGCATCTCCCGCCTAGAGGGGGGTGTCCCCTCGACATTAGGTGCAGTGAGGGGGTTCAAACAACACCACGGTTGGAGCGGTCTCCTTCCTAGAGGGGAGAGTCCCCTTGAACACTGGGTGTGGTGGGATAGTCCCCCCAACATCCCAGTTTGAGGGGTCTCCCCATAGACGGAGACACTGGGTGTGTTGGGGGGTCCCCCAACACCCCAGTTCGAGGGGGGTCTGTTCCCTATAGGGGAGAGTCCCCTTGACCCTGGGTGTAGTGGAGGGGTCTCCCACCTAGAGGAGGGAAGCCCCTTGACACTGGGTGCGGTGGGGGTGGTCCCCTCACCTCTGGTTAAAAGGGTCTCCCCCCATAGAGAGGGGTTCCCCTCAAACTTTGAATCTGAATGCATTGGAGAGTTCCCCCCAGCCCTGGTTTGAGGGGTCTCCCCTTTAGAGGGGGGAATCCCCCGACCCTAGGTTAGGTGGAGGGGGTCTCCTCGATACCACGGTTAGAGGGGACTCTTCCCTAGAGGGTGGAGTCCTCCCGACCCTGGGTGCTGTGTGTGTGGGGTGACTTCCCAGTTCGATGAATCTCCCCAGTAGATTGGGGAGTCCCCCCACTCTGGGTGTGGTGGTGAGGGTCCCCCCAACACCCCGTTTCTAGGCATCTCCCCCATAGAGGAATGAGTCCTCTTGATCCTGTGTGCAGTGGGGGGGTCCCACCGACACCCCTGTTCAAGGGGTCTCCTGCCTACATCGGGGAGTTCTGTCGACAGAGTTTGATGGTATAGGAGCTACTCGTGACATCCCCGTTAGAGGCGTCTCAACAATAGAGGGGAAATTCCCCCTGATCCTGGTTGTGGTGTAGGGGGGTCCCCTGATACCGTGGTTCGAGCGTACTCTACCCTAGATGGGGGTTTCACTTGACCCTGGCTGCCGTGGGAGCTCCCCACGACCCTAGGTGTGGTGGCAGCACCCCTCGACACCCTGGTTCTCGGGGTCTCCACACTTTTGGGTGATTTCCCCTCGATTCTGGGTTCTGTGGCAACTCCCCTCGCCCCCCGGTTCGAGGGGTCTGCCCCCTAGCAGGGGGGTAACCTCAACCCTGGGTGAAGTGGGAGTTCCCAAAGACACCCCAGTTCGAGAGGTGTCCACACTAGAGAGGGGGTAACCTCTACCCTGGGTGTGGTGGGGCTCCCCCTGCCACCCTGCTTCGAGGGAGCTCTTCCCTACAGGGGAGTTTGCCACGACCCTGGATGAGGTGGGACTACCCGCAACACCCCGGTTCATGGTGTCTCTGTCCTAGAGGGGGGATTTCCGCAACACTGTGTTCGATGTTATAAGAGCTCACCCGACACCCAATTCAAGAGGTCTCTCATTAGGGGGGGTACCCTCGACCATGGGTGCAATGGTATACGAGCTCCCCCCGACAGCCTCGTTCTAGGGGTCTCCCAACTAAAGGGGAAGTTCCCCTGACTCTGGGTGCGGTGGGGGGTTCCTCATGAACCCCGGTGGGAGGGGTCTCTCTCCTAGAGTGGAAATGCCTCTCGACCCTGGGTGCATTGGGAGTTCCCTCAGACACCTCGGTTGAAGGGGCCTCCCCCCTACAGGGGGGAGTCACCTTGACCCTGGGTGAAATGTTATACGAGTTCCCCCAATCCCCTGATTCGAGGGGTCGCCCGCCTAGAGGGGATCGTCTGGACCCTGGGTGCAATGGTATATGAGCTCCCACCGACACCCGGTTCGAGGGATTTCCCCCCTAGAAGGGGGTTCCCTGGACACTGGGTATGATAGTATACCAGCTCCCCCCAACACCCCAATCCAAGGGGTCTTCCACCTAGTCGGGGTCCACTCAACCATGGATGTGATTGTATAGGAGCTCCCTGCAAGACCCGGATTTGAGGGGTCTCCTCCCTAGAGGGGGGTCCCCGTGACCCTGGGGGTGATGGTATACAACCTCCCTCGACACCCCATTTTGAGGGGTCTCCTTCCTAGAGGGGGATCCCCTAGACCCTGGGTGCGTTGGTATACGAGCTCACACTGACACACCTGTTTGAGAGGTCTCCGCCTACAGGGGTTCCCCTTGACTCTGGGTGCTAATGTATATGAACTCCCCCCAACATCCTGGTTCGAGTGGTCTCCCCCCATAGAGGGGGGTCCCCCGACCTGTGTGCTCTGGGAGATCCCCCTCACCCCAGTTTGGGGTGTCTCCCCTGAGAGGGGGTAGTTCCCTGGACCCTGGGTATGGTGGGCGGGGGGTCATACTGACAACCTGATTTGAGACATCTCCCCCTTAGAAGGGGATGTCCCCTCAACACTGGGTGCGGTGAGGGGGGTCCACAGACACCACGGTTGAAGGAGTCTCCTTCATTGAGGGGGAATTCCCCTTGATCCTGAGTGTGGTGGGAGGGTCCCTCTGACACCCTGGTTGGAGGGGTCTCCCCATGGAGTGGGGAGTCACCTGACCCTGGGTGCTTTGGGGGGTTCCCCCTGACACCCCAGTTCAAGGGGTCTCTTCCCTAAAGAGGGAGTCCCCTCGACCCTGGGTGCAGTGGAGGGGTCCGAAGGACTCCCCAGTTCCAGGGTCTCCTCCCAGAGGAGTGAGGCCCCTTGATCCTGGGTGCGGTCAGGGTGGTCCCTTCACCTCTGGTTAGAGGGTCTCCCCCCATAGAGAGGGGTTCTCCTCGAACATGGATGCATTGGGAGCTCACCCCAACTCCCTGGTCTGAGGGGAATCCTGTCTAAAGGTGATTTCCCCCTGAACCTGAGTGCGATGGGGGGTTCCCCCCAACCCTAGGTTAGGTGGAGGGGGGTCTTCCCAATACCACACTTAGAGGGACTCTTCCCTAGAAAGTGGATTCCCCCTGACCCTGGGCCTGGTGGGGGGGCCCGACATCCCAGTTTGAGGGATCTCCCCAGTAAATGGGGGAGTCCCCCCGACTCTGGGTGTGGTGGTTAGAGTTCCCCCAACACCCTATTTCTATGCATCTCCTCCCTGGAGGGATGAGTTCCCTCAATCCCTGGTGTGGTGTGGGGGGGTACCACCGATACCCTAGTTCAAGGGGTCTCCCCCCTACACGGGGGAGTCCCCTTGACCCTGGGTGGGATTTTATACAAACTCCCCCCAAAACCCCAGTTGGAGGGGTCTCCCACTTAGGGGGTCCCATTGACCCTGGGTGTGATGGTATCGAGCTACCCCTGACACCCGGGGTCGAGGGGTCTCCCCCATAGAGGGGGGTTCCCTCTACCCTGGGTATGATTGTATACGAGCTCCCCCCGACACCCCAGATCGAGGTGGGTGAAATGGTTTATGAGCTCCCCCCAACACCCCTGTTTGAGGGGTTTCCCACTAGAGGGGTGCATCACCTCAACCCTGGGTGTGATGATATGAGCTCCCCCCTACTCCCCGGTTCAATGGGACTCCCCCTCCACACTGGGAGTGGTAAGAGGTCCCCAAAACCCCGGTTCAAAGAGGCTCCCCCTAGAAGGGGAGTCCCCTCGACCCTGAGTGTGGTGGGTGCTCACCCCAACACCCGGGTTCCACTCGTCTCTCCCCTAGAGGAGGGCGTCTCCTTGACCCTTAGTGCAGTGGGATCTCCCCCCGACACCCGAGTTCGAGGGTTTTCCACCATAGAGGAGTGGGTCCCCTCGACTTGGGGTGCTGTGGGAGCTACCCAAGTCACCTCAGATCAAAGGGGCTGTGATGGTTTAGGAGCTCCCCCCCTCACACTCTGGTTCAAGGGGTCTCTCCCCTAGAGGGGGGAGTCCTCTCAACACTGTGTGCGTTGGGAGGTTCCACCGACACCCTGGTTCAAGGGGGTTCCCACTAGAGGAGTGAAACCTTTCAACCCTGAATGCAATTGTATACAAGCTCCCCCCGACATCCCGGTTAGATGGGCCCCCCCATAGAGGGGTGAATGCCCTCGACCCTGGGTTTGGTGGGAGGTATGCCTGACACCATGTTTGAGGAGTCACCTCGTTAGAGCGGTGGGTCTCCTCAACCCGGGGTGCTATGGGAGCTCCCCCCATCAACTTGGATTGAAGGGGCTGCAATGGTATATGAGCTTTCCCCGACACCCCAGTTTGAGTGGTCTTTCCCCTAGAAGGGGTGTCCTCTCAACCCTGGGTGCGGTGGGAAGTAACACCGACTCCGCGGTTCAAGGGGTTTCCCACTATACGGGTGAGTCTCTTCAACCCTGGGTGCGATGGTATACAAGCTCCCCTGACACCCCGGTTCGAAGGGGCTCCCCCCCAGAGGGATTCAGTGCACTCGACACTGGTTTCCATAGTAGGTTTGCCCAACACCCCAGTTCGAGTGATCTCCCACCTAGAAGCGGGAGTCCTCTCCACCCTGAATTCAGAGGCAGGTGCCCTGACACCCCGGTTTGGATGGTCTCCCCTTCCAGTGGGGAGTCACGTCGACACTGAGTTCGATGGTATACGAGCTACCCCCCAAACCCCAGTTCGAGGAGTCTCCCCCCAGAGGGGAAATTCCCCCTAACCCTGGGTGTGGTGGGAAAGTACCCCCCGACATCGTGGTTCAAGGGGTCTCCACCCTAGATGGGGTTTCCCCTCTACCCTGGGTGTGGTGGGAGCTCCCCTCAACCCTAGGTGCAGTGGGAGCTCCCCCTGATGCCCCGCTTCATGGGGTCTCCATGCTTTAGGAGGAGGTATCCTAGATCCTGGGTGTGATGGGAACTCCCCCCGCCACCCTGGTTACAGGGGTCTCACCCCTAGCGGGGGGTAACCTCAACCCTGGGTGCAGTGGGAGCTTCCAAAAACAATCCGGTTTGAGGGGTGTTCACACTGGGGGGTCCCCTAAACCAGGGTGCAGTGGGAGCTCCCCCTGACAATACTTTGAGGGTTCCAAGCCCTAGAGGGGGGTTCACCAGGACCCTGGGTGTGGTGGGAGCTCCCCAAACACCCCGGTTCATGGTGCCTCTGTCCTAGAGGGGGGGTCCCCTTGACACTGTGTTCTATGGTATATGAGCTCCCCCGACACCACAATTCACGGGGTCTCCTGCCTAGTCGAGGTCCACTTGACCATGAGTGCAATTGTATACAAGCTCTCACTGACACCCCGGTTCAAGGGGTCTCCCCGCTAGAGAGGGTGTCCCCTCGACCCTGGGGGTCATGGTATAGGAGCTCCCCTAACACGCTATTTCGAGGGATCTCTCCCCTAGAGGGGGATCCTCTCAACCCTGGGTGCGTTGGTATACGAGCTCACACTGACACACCTGTTTGAGGGGACCCCCCTAGAGGGGGGGGTCCCCTCGACTCTAGGTGAGAATGTATAGGAACTCCCCCAGACATCCTGGTCTGGTTCGAATGGTCTTCACCATAGAGGAGGTTCCCATACCTGGGTGCGCTGGGAGCTCCCTCTGCACCCCAGTTCGAGGTGTCTCCTCTAAGAGCAGGTAGTCCCCAGTACTCTGGGTATTTTGGGGGGTCACCCCAATAACCTAGAGGGTGGAGTCTCCTCGACACTGGATGTGGTGAGGGGGGTCCAACGACACCATGGTTGAAGGGGTCTCCTTTCTAGAGGGGGAGTCACCTTGACCCTGGGTGTGGTGTGGGGGTCCCCTAGACACCCCAGTTTGAGGGTTCACCCCCAGAGCGGGGGAGTGCCCTGAACTGTGTGTGTTGGGGTGGTCCCTCGGACACCCCGTTTTGAGGGGTCTCTTCCCTAGAGGGGGGCATCCCCTCGATGTTGGGTGCGATGGAGGGGTCCCCCCACTCCCCAGTTCAAGGGGTCTCCCCCTGAACCTGAGGGCAGTGGTTTGTTTCTCCCAAACCCTGGTTCAAGGGGTCTCCCCCCTATAGTGGGGAGTCACCCCACCCTTGCTTAGGTGGAGGGGAGTCTCCTGGATACCACGATTAGAGGGGACTCTTCCCTAGAAAGTGGAGTCCCCCAGACCCTGGTTGCGGTGTTGGGTCCCCCAACATCCTGGTTCAAGGGATCTCCCCAGTAGATGGGGGAGTCTCCCTGACCCTGGGTGCAGTGAGGAGGATCCCCCAACACCCTGTTTCAAGGTCCCCTCGATCCTGGGTGCAGTGTGTGGGGGGGTCTCACCGACACCCCAGTTCAAGGGGTCTCCCCGCTACAGGGTGGAGTCCCCTTGACCCTGGTTGCAATTTTATACAATTCCCCCAGACACCCCAGTTCGAGGGGTCTCTTGCTTAGGTGGGGTTCCCTCGACCCTGCCCACAATGGTATAGGAGCTCCCCACCGACACCTCAGTTCGAGGGGTTTCACTCCTAGATTGGGGATTCCCTTGACCCTGGGTACAATGATATACAAGCTCCCCCTGACACCCCAGTTCAAGGGGTCTCCCACCTAGAGGGGGTTCCCTAAACCCTGGGTATGATGGTATACATGCTTTTCCCAACACCCCAGTTCAAGGGATCTCTCGCATATGGTGGGGTCCCCTCTTCCCTGGGTCCAATTGTATACAACCTCAACCCGAGACCCCAGTTTGAGGGTCCTCCACACTAGAGGGATGGTCAACTTGACCCTGGGTGCGATGGTTAGGAGCTCCCCTGACACAACGTTTTAAATGGTCTCCCCCTTAGAGGGGGGTTCCCCTCAACTCTGGGTGTGATGGTATACGAGCTCCTCCCAACTCCACGGTTTGAGGTGTCTCCCCCATAGAGAGGGGGTCCCCTTGACCATGGGTGCGATGATACACGAGCTCACACTGACACCCCTGTTCAAGGGTCTCCCCCCTAGATTGGAGGTCCCCTTAACTCTGGGTGTGGTAAGAGCTCCTCCACTCCCAGTTTTGAGGTGTCTTCCCCTTAGAGTGGGAAGTCCCTTTGACCCTGAGTGCTCTGTATGGGGGTCACCCCGACAACCTGGTTTGAGGCATCTTCCCCTTAGAGGGGTGAGTTCCCTCGACCCTGGGTGCAGTGGGGGTGTCCCCACTATACCCTGTTTCTAGGGGTCTCCCACCTAGAAAGGGGAGTCCCCACAACACTGTGTGTGATGTTATGCGAGCTCCCCTCGACACCCTGGTTCAGGGGTGTCCCATATAGATGGGGGGTCCCCTCTATCCTGGGTGCAATGGTATATGAGCTCCCCAACACCTTGGTTCAAGGGGGCTCCTCCTGACCTTGTGTGCGAAGGTATGAGACCCCCCGACAGCCCAGTTATAGTGGTTTCCCCCTAGGGGTTGTCTCTTGGAACCTGGGTGTGGTGGTACATGAGATTCTTCTGACAGCCCGGTTCAAGTGGTCTTCCCCCTACAGGAGGGAGCACCATTGACTCTGGGAGCAGTGGGAGGTCCTTCCAACACCCCCGTTCAAAGGGTCTCCCCCCTATATGGGGGAGTGTCTTGACCCTGTGTGCGGTGGCGGTTCCCTTGACACCCTGCTTCAAGGGGTCTCCCCCTGCCGCAGTCCGGCTGCAGCAAAATAACTGGGGGGTGACGAGCAACTTGTGTACATTGATACAGCAGGAGTTGGAGCCGTTTATTGTAGGACAGGAGCGGTATATACACATTCCACACAGCTTATCTTAATTAACATAAACTAGATACAGCAGTCAACCAATAAGGCATCTCCACACTTAATGGCTAGCTGGCGTTACTTCACAAACCACTCCCTCTGGCAAAATGCTAGGCGCCATCCCGACTTGTTTACAGACCCTAACATCCCCCTACAAAGGGGAGTGCCCTACACCCTGGGTACAGTGGAAGGTCCCCTCAAGACCCCGGTTTGGGTGATTTCCACTCTAGGGCGGAGTCCCCTCTATCCTTGGTGCGATGGTACAGGAGTTCCCTCCCACACCCCAGTTCGAGGGGTCTCCCCACCAAGAAAGGGGGTCTACTTGACCCTGGGTGTGGTGGGGGGTCTCCCCAACACCCCGGTTCAAGGGGTTTCCCCCCTAGTGAATGGAGACCCCTGGCCCCTTGGTGCGTAGGGGTTGGTCCACTCAACTCTGGTTAGAGGGTTCTCCCCCCATAGAGGGGAGGGGTTCTCCTTGAACTTGGGTACAGTGGGAGCTACCCCGACACCCCGGTGTGAGGGGTCTCCAACTTCAGAGGGGGGTCCCCTAAACTCTTGGTTCAGTGGGAGGTCCTCCTGACATTCCGGTTTGAGGGATATCCCACCTAGAGTGGAAATTCCTCTGACCCTGGTTGCGGATGGGGGTCCCCCAATACCCCAGTTTGAGGGGACTCTCCCCCTTAGAGGGGGGAGCCCCCTCAACCCTGGGTTTGGTGGGAGGTTCCCCCCAACACCCTGGTTTGTGGTGGGGAAGACACCTCGACCTGGATGTGGTGTTGGGTCCCACTGACAGCCCGGTTCGAGGGGTCTTCTTCCTATGGGGGGAGAGTCCCATTGACCCTGGGTGCAAAGGGGATCCCCCTGACACCCCAGTTTGAGGGGTGTCCCCTAAAAAGGGCAGTCTCCTCGACCCTGGGTGCAGTGGGGGGGTCCCCTCAACACTCCGGTTCAAGAGGTCTTGCCCCTATGGAAGGGAGTCCCCTTAAATCTTGGTACGTTTGGGGTTCCCCTGACACCTCGGTTAGAGGAGTCTCTTCCATAGAGGGGGAGTCCCTGACCCTTGTGCAGTGGTGGGGGCCCCCTTGACACCCAGGTTCAAGGGGTCTCCACCAGAGGGGTGGTCACCTCAACCTTGGGTGCCGAGCGGGCTTCCCACGACACCCCGGTTCAAGGATTTTTTCCCCCTGTGTGGGGTGTCCCCTCGTCACTTGATGCAGTGAAAGTTCCCTCCAACACCCCGGTTCAAGAGTTCACCCCATAGAGGGGGTGGTCCCCTCGACCCTGGTTGTCATGGGAGCTCCCCCCAACACATTGGTTCGAGGGTCTCCCCTGTAGATCGGGGGTCCTCTTGAACCTGGGTGCGGTGATAGCTTCTCCCCACACCCTGGTTCCAGGGGGGCGCAATGGTATAGAGCTCCCCCAACACCCTGATTTGAGGGTTGTCCCACCTAGAGAAGGGAGTCCTCTCAAACCTGGGTGCAGTGGGAGCTCCCCCTGACACCCAGGTTCGAGCATTCTACAGCTATGGGAGGGCTTCCCTCGACCCTATGTGGTGAGAGCTCCCACTGACACCCCAGTTCAAGGGTTCTCCCCTCGAGAGGGTTTGTCCATTTGACCCTGTGTGCGATGGGAGCTCCCACTGATACCCCAAGTTGAGGGGTCTCCTCTCTACAGGAGGTGTCCCTTCGACTCTGGGTGTGGTGGAAGCTCCCCCCTACACCTCGGTGTGAGTGTTCTTCCCCCTGGAAGGGGGGTTATCCATAACCTTAGGTGTGTTGGGAGCTCCCCCCATCACCCCGGCTTGAGAGTTCTCTTCTCTAAAGTGGAGGCCAATTACCCAGAGTATGATGGGAGCTCCTCCCAACACCTCAGTTACAGGGTTCTCTTCCTTAGAGGGGAGTGTTCCCTCGACAATGGGTGCGGTGGGAGCTCCCCATGATACCCTGTTAGAGGGATCTCCCTCCTAGTGGGTTCATCCCCTCAACCCTGGGTGTGGTGGGAACTCTCCCTGACACTGAGTTCGAGGGTTCTCTGCACTAGAGCTGGGGTCCCCTCCACCCTGGGTGTGGTGGTAGCTCCCACCAACACCCAGTTTGAGGGGGTCTCTGCCCTAGAGTGAGGGTTACCCTCAATGCTGAGTGCAGTGGGATCTCTTTCCACACCCCCATTCCAGGGGTCTCCCTCAGAGATGGAGGAGTCTCCTCGAACCTGGGTGCATATGGAGGTCCCGCCATCACCCCAGTTCGAGGGGTTTTGCCCTAGAGTGGTGAGTCCCCTCAACCCTGGGTGTGATGGTATAGGAGCTCTCCCCGATACCCCGGTTTGAAGGATCTTCCCCCTCTAGGGTGGAGTCCCCTTGACCCTGGGGGCTGTGGGAACTCCCCAGGACACCCCAGTTCTGGAGGTCTCCCCCCTACAGACGGAATTCCCCTCGACCCTGGGTGTGGTGGGAATCCCCCCCCAGAAACCCTGGTTAGAGGGGTCTCAGCCCTTTAAGGGGGGTCCCCTCGACCCTGGGTGTGGTGGGAGCTCCCCTGGACACCCCAGTTGGAAAGGTCTCCTCCCTAGTGGGGGAGTCACCCGACAGTGAGTGCAGTGGGTGTTGCTCCCCTCCACAACCCAGTTTTAGATGTCTCTGCCTCAGAGTGGGAGGTCCCCTCGAACTTGGGTGCAATGAAAGCTCCCAATGACACCCCTTTCAAGGGGTCTCTGCCCTAAATGGGGGGTCCCATCAACCCTGGGTGTGGTGTGAGCTTCCCCCAACACGCTGGTTCTAGGGGTTTCCACCCTAGACTGGGGTCCCCACATCTCTGGGTGCGGTGGTAGCTCTTCCCGACACAATGGTTCGAGGGTTCTCTGCCCTAGAGCGTGGGTCTTCTTGACCCTTGGTAAGGTGGGAGCTCCACCTGACACCCCAGTTGGAGGGGTCTCCACCCTAGAGGGGGTGTCCCCTCGACCCTGTGTTCCATAGGTGTTCCCACCGACACCCCGGTTTGAGGGGTCTCCACCTTAAAGCTAGGGTCCCCTTGACCCTAGGTGATGTGGGCTTTCTCCCTGACACTCTGTTTCCACGGGTCTCTGCCCTGGAGGGGGATCCCCTCGACCCTGAGTGCGGTGGGATCTCCCCCAACATCCCGTTCGCAGGGTCTCTGCACTAGAGTGGGGGGTTCCCTCAACCCTGGGTGCAGTTGGAGCTTCCCCCACCACACTGTTCGAACGGTGTCCCCTTAGAGGTGGGCACCCCTCGACATTGGGTGTGGTGGAAACTTTCCCCGACACCCTGGTTCGCAGGGTCTCCGCACTAGAGTGGGGGTCCCCTCAACCCTGGGTACAGTTGAGGGCAGTCCCCTCAACACTGGGTGTGGTGGCAGCTCCCCTGACACCCCCGTTAGAAGTCTCTCCCACCTAGATGGGGGCCCTCGATGCTGGGTGCGGTGAAAGCTTCCCCTAACACCCTGATTCATGGGGGGTGCGGTGGTATATAAGCTTCCCACAACACCCCAATTTGAGTGGTCTCCTCCCTTAGAGGAGGTGTCCCCTCGAACCTGGGTGCAGTGGAAGGTCTCCCCAATACCCCGGTTCTAGGGGTTTTCTCTAGAGGGGTGAATCCCCTCAACACTGGGTACGATGGTATATGAGCTCCCCCCGACACTCTGGTTCGAAGGGTCTCCCCACTAGAGGGGGGAATCTCCTCGACCCTGGGTGTGGTGGGAGCTCCCCAGGACACACCAGTTCAGGAGGTCTCTCCCTTACAGGCAGGAGTCCCCTAGAACCTGGGTGTGGTGGGAGATCCCCCGATACCCTAGTTTGATGGGTCTCAGACCTAGAGGGGGTGTCCCCTGGACCCTGGGTGTGGTGGGAGTTCCCCCTGACACTCCAGTTCAAGCAGTCTTTGCCCATGAAGGGGGGGTCTCTTCGACTCTGGTTGCGGTGGGGCCTCCCCCTTACACCATGGTTCGAGGGGTCTCTGCCTTAGAGTGGAAGGTACCCTTGAACTTGGGTGAGGTTGGAGCTCCCCACAACACCCCCAGTTCGAGGGGTCTCCTCCCTAGAGTTGGGGGTTCCCTTGAACCTAGGTGCAATAGGAGCTCCCCCTGAGACCTGGTCAAGGGGTCTTTGCCCTAGAGGGGTGGATCCTCTTGTCCCTGGGTGCAGTGGGTGCTTCTTCCTCAACTCCTTGTCGAGGGGTCTCCACTGAAGGGGGTGTCCCCTTGACTCTGGGTGCAATGGGAGCTCCCCTTCATACATTGGTTTGAGGGATCTTCACCCAAGATGGGGCAGTCCCCTCGAACAGGGGTGCAGGGGGAGCTCCCCTGACACCTGGTTCGAGGGGTCATTGCCATAGAGGAGAGTCCCCTCAACCATGGGTGTGGTGGGAACTCCCCCTAACACCCTGGTTTGAGTGGGTCTTTGCCATATAGGAAGGGTCCCCTAAACTATGGGTACAGTGGGAGCTCCCTCAAAACCCTGGTTCAAGGGCTCTCCGCCCTAGAGGTGGGAGTCCTCTAGACCCTGGGTGCGGTGGAAGCTACCCCTGACAACCCTGTTCAAGAGGTCTTCGCCTTAGTGGGGGGATCCTCTCGACACTGGGTGAAGTGGGAGCTCCCCCGGTCACCTCAGTTATAGGGGTCTCCACCCTAGAGGTAGGGTCCCCTCGACCCTAGGTGCTGAGGGAGCTCCACCCGACGCCCTGGTTCATGGGTTCTCCGCCTGACTGGGAAAGGTCCCCTCGATTTTGAGTGTGTTGGGAACTCCCCCTGCCACCCCGGTTCGAGGGGAGTTTCCCTAGAGGGGGAAGGACCCTCGAACCTTGGTGCAGTAGGGGTGTCCCCTGACTCTCCAGTTCGAGGGGTCTCCCCAAATAGAGGGGGGTTCCCCTGGAACTTGAGTGTGGTGGGAACTCCCCCTGACATTCAGGTTTGAGGTGTTTCCCCACTAGTAAGGTGTCCCCCTTGACACTGGGTGCAATGGTATACGAGCTCTTCCAGACACCCCAGTTCGAGGGGACTCCCCCCTAGAGGGGGGATTCCCTTGACCCTGGGTAAGTTGGTGTAAGAGCTTTCCCTGACACCCCTGTACGAGGGGTCTCCAGCCTAGGATGGGGACCCCTCGTCTCTGGGTCCCATGGTATACAAGCTCCCCTGACACCCCAGTTCGAGGGGTTTCCACCCTAGAGGGGTGGTCGCCTCTACCCTGGGTGCAATGGTATACGAGCTCCCCTGACACCCGTTCTGAGTAGTCTCCTTCTGGGGGCGTCACCTTGACCCTGGGTGCAATGGTATATAAGCTCCTCCTGACACCCCAGTTTAAGGGGTTTCCCCCCTAGAGGGGGGTCCCCTTCACCCTGCATGCAATGGTATACAAGCTCCCCCTGACACCCCAGTTTGAGGGGTCTCCCCTCTAGAGGGGGCAGACCCTCGACCCTGGGTGCGATGGTATACCATCTCACACTGATACCCCAGTTTGAAGGTTCTACCCCATAGAGTGGAGGTCCCCTCGACCCTGGGTGCCGTAGGAGCTCTCCCCTAACCCCAATTTGAGGTGTCTTACCCAGAGAATGGGGAGTCCATGGACACTGGGTGCAGAGTCACCCCAACAACCTTGTTCGAGGCATCTCCCCCCTATACGGGGGAGAACCTCGACCCAGGGTGTGGTAGAGGGGTCCTCCAAACACCCCGTTTTGAGGGGTTTACCCCCTAGAGGGGGGAGTCCCCTTGACCTTGTGTGCAATGGTATACAAGCTCCCCCTATACCCCAGTTATAGGGGTTCCCCCACCCAGGGATTGATCCCTCAAACCTGGGTGCAATGGTAGATGAGATCCTTCCGACAGCCCAGTTCAAGTGGTCTCCTCCCTATAGGGGGGGAGCACCATTGACCCTGGGAGCAGTGGGAGGTCTCGTCTAGACCTCCATTCCAGAGAACTCCCCCCTACATGGGGGAGTGCCTTGACCCTGTGTGCGGTGGCAGTTCCCCCGACACCTTTGTTCTAGGGGTCTCCCCCTACACGGGGGGAGTGCCCTCAACCCTGGGTGCAGTGGAAGGTCTCCTCCACACCCTGGTTCAAGGGACCTCACCCCTAGAGGAGGAGTCCCCTTTACCCTGGGTGCGAAGGTATATAAGCTCCCTCCGACACACCAGTTCGAGGTGTCTCCCCCCGAGAAAGGGGGTCCACTCGACCCTGGGTGCGGTGGGACATACATCCGGTTTAGAGGGTTCTACCCGCTAGAGCTAGATTGGGGGATCCCCTCAACCCTGAGTGCGATGGGAGCTCCCCATGACACCCTGGTTCGAGGGTTCCCCGGCTAGAGGGTGCGTCCCCTCACCTAGGTGAGGTGGGAGATTTCCCCAACACCCAGTTCGAGGAGTCCCTGCCCTAGAGGCAGAGTCCTCTCGACCCTGGGTGCGGTAAGAGTTCCCCCTGATACCCCAGTTTGAGGGGTCTCCCCCCTAGAGGGAGGGGTGCCATTGACACTGGGTGCAGTGGTAGCTCCCCCCCCACATCCCTGTTTCAGGGGTCTTTCCCCTAGAGGGGTGTTTCCCTCGGCCCTGGATGCGGAGAAAGCTTTCCCCGAAATCCTGGTTCAAGGGGGGTGCAATGGTATACGAGTTCCACCCGGGAACCCGGTTCAAAGGGTCTCCCTCCTAAAACGGGGAGTCCCCTCAAACCTGGATGCAGTGGGAGGTCCCCAGGACACCCTGGTTTGGGAGGTATCCCCCCTATAGGCAGGAGTCCCCTCGAACCTGAGTGCGGTGGGAGGTTCCCCCGACACCCTGGTTCGGGGTGTTTCTCCCTAGAGGGATGAGTCCCCTCAAACCTGGGTGCAATGTTATAGGAGCTTCCCCTGACACCCTGGTTCGAGGGGTCTGTGCCCTAGAGGGGGGTCCCCTAGGCCCGGGGTGCTGTGGGAGCCTCCCTGACACCTCTGATCGAGGAGGCTGCGATGGTATACGAACTCCCCCAACACCCCGGTTTGATTGGTCTCTGCCATATAGGGGAGGACCCCTCTACCCTGGGTGCAGTGGGAGCTCCTCCTGGCACCATGGTTCGAGGGGTCTCTGCCCTAGAAGGGGGTTCCCTCGACCCTGAGTGTGGAGGGACCACCCCCAACACCCCATTTCAAGGGTTCTCTGCCCTAGAGTGGAAGGTTCCCTCGACGCTGGGTGCATTGGGAGCTCCCACTGACACCCCGGTTTGAGGTGTCTCCACACTAGAAGAGTGTCTCCTCGAGCCTGGATGCAGTGGTAGTTCCCCCTGACACTCGGTTTGAGGGTTCTCCGCCCTAGAAGGGGAGGTGTTCTTGACCCTGGGTGCTATGGGAGCTCCCCCCAACACCCTGGTTCGAGGGGTCTTTGCCATAGAAGGGGGGTCCTCTCAACAATGGGTGCAGTAGGAGCTCCCTCCAACATCCTGGTTTTCAGGGGTCTCTGCCCTACATGGGGGGGTCCCCTTGACACTGGGTGAGGTGGGAGCTCCTTCCAGTTAGCAGGGTCTCAGCCCTAATAGGGTGATCCCTTTGACCCTGGGAGCAGTGGGAACTCCCTGCAACACTCCAGTTTGAGGGGTTTATGCCCTAGAGGGTGGGTCCCCTCAACCCTGGATGTGGTGGTAGCTCCTTCTGACACCCAGGTTAGAGGGATCTCTGCCCTAGAGTGGGGTTTACCATGACCCTGGGTGGGGTATGAGCCCCTCCCTACACCTAGGTTCGCAGTGTCTCTGCCCTAGAGAGGAGTTCCCCCCAAACTGGGTGCCATGAAACTCCCCCCAACACTCCAGTTTGAGGAGTCTCTCCCCTATCCTGGGGGTCTCTCTACCCGGGGTGCATTGGGAGATCTCCCAGACACCCTGGTTTGAGGGGGTGCGATGGTGTATGAGCTACCCACAAACCCCAGTTCAAAGGGTTTCCCACTAGAGGGGGGAGTCCCTTTGACCCTGGGGGTGTTGAGAGGTTCCCTGACACCCAGGTTCAAAGGGCCTCCTCCCTAGAGGAAGAAGTCCCATTGATCCTGGGTGAGAAGGGAGTTTCTCCCGACATCCCAGTTCTAAGGGGCTCCCCCCTAAAGAGGGGAGTCACGTCTACACTGTTTTCGATGGTATAAGAGCTCCCCTAGACACCCCGGTGCGGGAGGTCTCCCGCCTAAAGGGGAAATCCCCCTGAACCTGGGTGCGGTGGGGTGTTCCCCCCAAACCGTGGTTTAAGGGGTCTCCCCCCTAGAGGAGGGAGTCCCTGTGACTCTGGGTTAGGTGGAGGGCGTCTCCCAGATACCATGGGTTAGAAGGGACTCTTCCTTAGAGGGGGGATTCCCCCGACCCTGGGTGCGGTGGTGTGGACCCCGACATTCCAGTTCAAGGATCTCCTCAATAGATGGGGTAGTCCCCCTGACTCTGGGTGCAGTGGGGATAGTCCCCCCAACACCCCATTTCAAGGCATCTCCCCACTAGAGGGATGAATTCTCTTGATCTTGGGTGTGGTGGGGGTCCCACTGACACCCGGATTAAGGGGTCTCCCCCCTACAGGAGGGAGTCCCCTTGAACTTGTGTGTGATTTTTATATGAACTGCTCCCAACACCCAAGTTCGAGGGGGCTCCTGCCTAGGAGGGGTCCCCTCGAACCTGGGTGCGATGGTATATGAGTTCCCCCTGACACCCCAGTTCAAGGGGTCTCCCACCTAGGGTGGGTCACCGTGAGCCTGGGTGTGATTGTATACGAGCTCCAGCTGACACCCCGGTTCAAGGGATCTCCCTCCTAGAGGGGGGTCTTCTCGACCCTGGGGGCGATGGTATATGAGCTCCCCTGAGACCCCTTTTTGAAGGGTCTCCCCCCTAGAGGGGGTCCCCTAGACCCTGGGTACGATGGTATATGAGATTCTCCCGACACTCCGATTTAAGGGGTCTCCCCTCTAGAGGTGGGGTCCCCTCAACCCTGAGTGCAATGGTATATGAGATCATTCTAACACCCCAGTTTGAGGGGTCTCCCCCCTTGAGGGGGGGTCCCCTGGACCCGGGATTCAATGGTATATGAGCTTACAGTGACACTACTGTTTGAGGGGTCTCCTCCCTAGAGGGGGGTACCCTCGACTCTGGGTGCGAATGTAAACAAATTGCCCCCAATACCACAGTTTGAGGGGTCTACCCCATAGAGGGGGGATCCGCTTGACCTGGGTGTGGAGGGAGCTCCCCCGCACCCCGGTTTGATGTGTCTCCCCCGAGAGCAGGGAGTCCTCTATACCCTGAGTACACTGGAAGAGGGTCACCACAACCTTCCGGTTGGAGGCATCTCCCCCCTAGAGAAGGGAGTCTCCTTGACCATGGGTGCGGTGGGAGGTCCCTGAACACCCAGTTCGAGGAGTCTCCCCCCTAGAGGGGGGGTCCCCTCGAGCCTGGGTGTAGTGGGAACTCCTCCCAACACCCTGGTTCGAGGGGCCTCCACCCTAAAGGGGGGTCCCCTCAACCCTGGTGCTGTTGGAGTTCCCCCCAACACCTCGGTTCGAGGGGTCTTTTCCCTAGAGTGGGGAGTCCCCACAACCCTGGATGCAGTGGGAGCTCCCCCCGACACCCTGGTTCAAGGGGTCTTGCCCCTAGCTGGGCAAACGCCCCGACTGTGGTGCAGTGAGGGGTCCTGCCAACACTCTGTTTCAAGGGATCTTTGATGTAAGGGGTAGCGTCCCTACTCTGAGTGCAGGGGGGCCCCCAACACCCCTGTTTGAGGGGTCTCCACCATACATGGGGGAGTGCCCTCGAACCTTGGTTTGGTGGGGGGTCCCCCCACACCCGGGTTCGAGTGGTCTTTGCCATAGAGGGGGTGTGCCCCCAACCCTGGTTTCAGTGGGGATTCCTTCACACCCCAATTTGAGGAGTCATCACCCTACAGGGGGGCGCATCCTTGACCCTGGGTGTGGTGGGTGTCTCCCCAATACCTTGGTTAGAGGGGTCACTGCTCTCAAGGGGGGAGCACCCAGGACCTGGGTGTGGTGGGGTTCCCCCAAACACCCCAGTTAAAGGGGTCTCCCTCATATGGGGGGAGTGCCCCTGACCCTGTTTATGTTAGGGAGTTTGCCCGACACACCGGTTCAAGGTGACCCCCACTACAGGGGGAGTCCCCTCCACTGGTGTGGGATGGTATATGAGCTCCCCCCGACACCCCAGTTCGAAGGGTCTCACACCTTGATGGTTGTCCCCTCGATCCTGGGTGCGATGGTATATGAGTTCCCCCAACACCCCGGTTTGAGTGGTTTCCTCTTAGAGGTGTGAGTACCCTCAACCCTGGGTAGGATGGTGCCGCAGTCTGGCTGGGCACAAATCAGGAGCCACTGAAGCAGGAACAAACTTTATTTAGGAACTCCACCAGTACACTCCACACACGCTCCCGGGAACTCCCCCGAACGCCATGCGGCTCCTCCAGGAACCACACACCAACCGCAAATCCCTCCTCCGGCATTTCGCCAACCAATGGGAACTCTCTGGGAATCTCCGTGAGAGCTCAAGCAGAACTCAACGGGAACTCCTCCAGAACTCAAAAGTCATCATCTTAATGGCTCACTAGCATCACCTCTCAACCGCTACTTCTGGCAAAAATGCCATGCGTCATCCCGACTCGGCTGTGGCCCTCAACATCTCCCCCCTTCTGTTTAATTGAACAACAAGCAATGTGGCTTAGGGACCATGCCTGTTAGGCTGTCCAATACTACATATGGTTCTTACCCATCATCAGATGAGCTGACCTCAAGGCATCAGCCTCCTGTGTTAGCTTGGTACCACTGAAATTGGATCATACCCATCACTGACTACCGGTCCAGCATGCTATACTTGTGGATAGGCCTTTGCATCAGTTGGGGGGTGAGGTTCTTTGCTTCACCTCTGTTGGCCTCCACATTTGGCCTTTGCACCACTGTGGGGGGGATGAGGTTCTTTGCCTCACCTGTGTTGGTCCCCAAATTTGGCCTTGGTGCCAGTGGGGTGGTGAGGTTCTTTGCCCCCAAATTTTAGACCATCACTAGCAGAAGGGTGGAGGATACAGAAATGCCTAGACACCAAGCCAATTGACAGCTCCTTTGGAAAAATTGTACCACCGGTGACACCATCTGCAAAGATACGCCAGCACTACCACAATTCGCTGCATCAACAGATAGTTCACAATGCATACAAGTGATACATAGTCCAGGCAAGTTCTGCAAGCAGTTTAAAGTGCAGGAATCCATATATGTCCATTTCCTCCCAAAGTAAATCAACTCCTCGATTGAGCATTACTTGTTGAGTTATTATTCATTGATGCATCAGTTTATACAGTTTGTTGTGATAACTACCGAAGAAGCTGCAATTTGGTTTTATCTTTGTCTTCACCAGCACTGGGATGAAGATAGGAATTCTGGCAATGATGGCTAAAAAAAAAAAATTATGTAACATTCCAACAGGTACTAAGAAAACAATTTTCTGAACAATTTACATTATCCTGAACCGAATTATTAAATATAATGAAAAGGAAAGGTGAAAGTAAACAAAAAGATCTGTTAACCTCCTTTTTTGTTCACATATTAAAAAAATCCTCAACAGCTGTTTACCCAATTTCAATTAAACCATTTAAATCACGTGAATAAAAAAATATTTGGATCCATTTTTTTCATGAGCGCTCCTCATATATGATATATGGACATACGCACATACAGACATACAACACAAAACACAAGTGTGCACACATAACATACAACACATAAGACAATATTAAAGGCCTTGTAGCTTTACACAGGTGAAATCTCCATTGCAATGTTAAAAACTCCACAGTCAAAAAATAAAACTGATCAGAAAAACATTAACCTAGGTCTGTATGAGCTCAAAAAATAAAATAGAACTTTATGATGTGGGAAAGGGCAATAATAAAATAGATATTGAAAAAAGCATCCTGGTTAATCACTGTTCCAGATGTAAGAATAGCCAAGCTGGAGCTCTGGATATCAGCTGTTATGGATTTGAGTCAAATCATCTTCTTTTTGGTCTGTAGAAATCGCTTTGGTTAGTCTCTCTGGATTCCAAATTGGCTTCTGTTCTCCCTGTGGAAACACACAAACGGAACCCGACTCCAGACAATCACTGGGTCAGGACCTTTCCATTGTCCTGTTAGAATATCCTTCCAAAGTACCTTAGGCTTATGTACATTTATTGGATACATATGCCTTTCCACAGCACTAAGCCCTGATGAATCCAAATTTAAAAAGTTTAGAGTAAAAAGTGTTATTTTAAGTTTATCTTTGGGGAATATATACCCCTTTCCAATTCCCTGTTTTTGCTATAATAAGTACATTTTAACAGTTTGATGAGCTCTTTCAACTATGCCTTGTCCCTGTGGATTGTATGGGATTCCTGTTATATGAGTAATGCCAAATGATGAGCAAAATAGTTTAAAAGAGGTAGAAGTATAACCAGCACCATTATTCGTTTTTAATTGTTTTGGGACACCCACAGTGGCAAAATTTTGTAAGCAATGAGCTATAATATCTTTAGTTTTTTTTTTTTTTTCTCCAGCGTGAAGGGAGCCCATCAAAATTCGGAAGAAGTATCAACTGTAACATGCAAATATTTTAATTTTCCAAATTCTGGCAAGTGTATTAAGTCCATCTGCCAAATATGATTAGGTATCAGTCCTCTAGGATTGACTCCAAGATTAACTTGTGGTAAAAAGGTCACACAATTTTGACATTGTTTTATTATTCGTCTAGCTTGTTCCTTAGTTATTTTAAAATGCTTTTGTAAAGTATTAGCATTGACATGGAACCTTTTATGAAAATTTGTAGCTTCTTCTAGTGTAGAGAAAATATGCATGTCATGGGTTGTTTTATCTGCTAAACCATTGCCCAAACTAAAGGCTTCAGGCAATCCTGTATGTGCTCTAATATGTCCTATAAAGAATGGATCTTTTCTGTCCCAGATTATACTTTGTATAGTGGAAAGCAAAGAGAAAACAGTAGAGGAAGGGGAAATCCTACCACCATCTTCAAGGGATACTATAGCATTAACTATATACTGACTATCAGAAAGTAAGTTAAATACAGAATCTTTAAACATCACAAAAGCTTGTAATATTGCATTAAGCTCTACCTTTTGAGCTGGTTGTTTGGGTACTAAAAATGTAAAAGTTTGATCAAGGGTAACTATTGCTGCTGTACCATTATTTGACCCATCAGTGAATATATTTGGAGCATTCATGATAGGTGTTTTTCTTGTCATTTTTGGAAAAACTACAGGATGAGAAGACCAAAAAGACAGCAAAGAATTAGATGGTAAGTGATTATCAAATGAAATATTAGATTTGCACATGATTATTGCCCAAGTATTTAACTCATTAGCTAACCCATAATTTGATCCATAGTATATGGAATAATAATTTTACTGGGAGAAATTCCAAACACTCCCTTTGCTGCTTTCATTCCTTTGAGTATTAATTGTCCTACAGCCTCAGGATACCTAGTAAGAATAGTGTTAGGAGAATAAGACAAATGTATTCACAATAATGGACCTTTTCACCAAAATACCCCTGTAGGAATATTTTTTGTTGGTAGTACAATAAATAATAAAGGCAAACTGATATCAATTCTATCCAAATGCATATTTTCCATATATATTTTAAAGATTTTTAATGTCTTTCTTGCTTCAGGTGTTAACATGCGGGGTGAATTTGGATCTTATGGTCCTTTTAGGATATCAAATAAAGGTCCCAACTCTCCTGATGGTATTCCTAGATAAGGCCTTATCCAATTCTATTTATCCCCGTGTAGTGGAGAGAACCCTTGAACCAGGTTGTGGGGGACCCCCGACCGTATTCAGGGTCAGGACAGTGCCCCCTGTAGTGGGGAGACCCATCAAACTGGGGTGTCCAGGTACCCCCATGGCACCCAGGGTCATGGTGCTCCCCCCTGTAGGGAGGAGATCCCTCAAATGGGGGTATCAGGGGGACCCCCAACTGCATCAACAGTAGGGGGCTTTCCCTCATGTAGGGCAGAGACATTTCCAACAGCGGTTTCGGGGGACCCCCCCACTGCACCCAGGGTCGGGGGTGATCCCAATAAGAAGGGTCCCCTTGTCCCTGGGTGCAGTGATAGCTTCCCCAAACATCCCAATTCAAGGGTCGCGCAATGGTATACAAGTTATCCCCAACACCCGGGTTCAAGAGGACTCTCCTCCTTAGAGGGGGGATTCCCCTCAAACCTGGGTGCAGTGGGAGGTCTCCCTGACACCCCGGTTAAAGGGGTTTCCTTCTAGAGGTGTGAGTCCCCTCAACCCTTGGCATGATGGTACACGAGCTACTCCTGAAACCCCAGTACCAGGGGTCTCCCCCCTAGAGACCCTGAGACCCCCGACCCTGGGTGTGGTGAAAACACCCCAGGACACCCCGGTTCAGGAGGTCTCCCCCCTACAGGCGGGATTTCTCTCAAACCTGGGTGTAGTGAGAAGTCCCCCCAAAATCCCTGTCTGAGGGATTTCCCCCTAGAGGGGTGAGTCCCCTCAACCATGGGTGCGATGTTATACCAGCTCCTCCCGGACCCTTTTTTGAAGGGTCTCCCCCATAGAAGGAGGAGTTTCCTCGACCCTGGGTGATGTGGGAACTCCCCAGGACACCCTGGTTTGGGAAGTCCCCCCCACCCTACAAGCATGAGTCCCCTGGACCCTAGGTGTGGTGGGAGCTCCCCAAAAAACTAGGATTAGCACTAGGGTTAGTGTTAGGTTTAGGCCTAGGTTTAGGGTTGAGTTAGGGTTAGCATTGGGTTAGGGTAAGGTATGATGTTACAGCTAGGTTTAGGGCTAGGGCTAGGGATAAAATTAGGGTTAGGGCTAGGGTTACAGTTAGGGTTAGGATTAAGGCTAGGCTTAGGGCTATGATTAGGGCTAGGCTTTGTGTTAGTGTTACGGGTAGGATTAGGGATAGGGCTAATGTCAGGTCTAGGGTTATGGTTAGGGATAGTTTTAGAGTTAGGTTTATGGCCATGTCTCTTGTAAGGGTTAGGTTGAGGTTTAGGGTCAGGATAGATCTAGGTGTATTATTAGGGTCAAGTCAGAATTAGGGTATAATTAAAGTTAAGGTTTAGGGTTAGGTTTAGGTTTAGGGTAAAGGATAGTGTTAGGGTTATGGTTAGGGTTAAGGTTAGGCCTATGGATAGAATTCGGGTATGGTTATGGTTAGGTTAATAGATAGGATTAGAGCTATGGTTATGGCTAGGGTTATGGTTAATTTAGTGCTATGGTTAGGGTTAGGCCTAGGGTTAGATTTTGGTTATGGTTATTATTAGAGTAATGGATAAGATTCGATCTAGGGTTAGGGCTAATGTTATGGTTAGGATTAGGGCTATGATTTGGGTTAGGTTTCGGGTTAGGACAAGGTTTAGTTTTAGGGTTAGGTTTAGGTTACTTGTTAGGGTTAGTGTTAGGGTTAAAGCTAGGGTTAGGGCTCATATTAGGGCTAGGTTTTGGATTAGGTTAGGGCTAGTGTAGGTCTACGGCTAAAGTAAGAACTAGGGTTATGTTTAGGGCTTGTTTTAGGGTTACCATTAGGTCTAGGTCCAGTGTTAGGGCTAGGTTTAGGTTTAGGGTGATGATTAGAGATAGTGTTAGTGTTAGGGTCAGAGTCAGGATCAGTGTTACTTTTAGGATTAGGAATAGGTCTCAAATTAGGGCTAGGGTTAAGGCTAGGTGTAGGGTTAGGTTTTGTGTTAGGGTTAGTGTAACAATTAGGAATAGGGTTAATGTCAGATCTAGGGTTATGGTTAGGTTACGGTTAGGGTTAGGGCTATGGCTCAGTTTTGGTTTAGAGCTAGGTCAATGTTTAAGGCTAGTTTTAGGATTAGTGATAGTTTTAAAACTAGTGGTAGGGTGAAGTTTAGGCTTAGATTTATTGTATGGTTAGTTCTAGGTTTAGGGCTAGGGCTAGGGTTAGGGCTAAGGTTAGGGCTAGTGTTAGGATTACAGTAACAGATAGGGTTAGAACAAGAAATAGGGATAGGACAAGAGTTTGTGTTAGTCTTAGGGCTTGGGGTAGGGTTAGGTTTAGGGTTAGGGCTAAATTAGGGCTAGGATTAGCGCTAGGGTTAGTGTTAGTGTTAGGCCTAATGTTAGGGCTAGGGTTAGGTTTAGAAGAAGGGATGGGGTTATAGCTAGATTTAGAGCTAGGGATGGGGTTAGGGTTCAGGTTAGGATTAAGCCTCAGTTTAGGGAAAGGATGAGGGTTTGTTTTAGGGCTAGGACTAGGAATAGGTCTAGGGCTAATATCAGGTCTAGGTTTATGGTTATGGTTAGTTTTAGAATTAGATTATGGCTAGGTAGTAAGTGTTAGGTTTAGGGTAAGGTGTAAGTGTTAGGTTTAGGGTAAGGTTCAGGTTTAGAGCTAGGTGTATTATTAGTGTCCGGGTCCAGGTAGGGTTTGGTTTAGGTTAAGGTTTAGGGTTAAGGCTTCAGTTAGCATTAGGGTGAGGGTTAGGGTTAGGGATAGGGTTTGTGTTAGAGATAGGGCTAAGATTAGGGCTAGGGCTAATGTCAGGTCTACCATTATGCTTAGGGATAGTTTTAGGGTTAGGTTCTGGCTAGGTCTAGCATAAGGTTTAGGTTGAGGGTAAGGGTCAGGTTTAGAGCTAGGTGTATTATTAGGTTCAGGGTCCAGTTAGGGTTTGGTTTAGGTTAAGGTTTAGGGTTAGGGTTAGGGTTAGGGTTAGAATAATGGATAGGGTTAGATTTAGGTTTCAGGTTAGGTTTAGAGTAATGGATAGTGTTAGTGTGTTAGCGGTAGGGTTAGCATTAGGCCTAGGGTTGGCATTTGGATAGGCTTATCTTTAGGGTAATGGATAGGGTTAGAGCTAAAATTAGGGCTAGGATTAAGGTTAGGATAGGGCTAGAGTTAGGATAAGGCCTAAAGTTAGTGTTAGGATTAGGTTTAGGGTAAGTGTTAGCATTTGAGCTAGGGTTAGGTCTAAGGTGAGGATTAGGTTTAGAGTCAGGGCTACGGTTAGGGTTAGGGTTAGGGTTAGGGTTATGTTTAGGGTAAGGGTTAGAATTTGAGCTAGGGTTAGGGCTACAAAGAGGGTTAGGGTTAGGTTTAGGTCTCGATTTATGGTAGGGTCATGATTAAGGCTAGGTTTAGGGCTAGGAAATGGGCTAGGTTTTGTGTGAGGTTTATGGCTAGATTTAGGGCTCTGGGTAACACAAGAGCTAGGGTTATGTTTATGGCTGCATTTAGGTTTAGGGTTATGGATAAGTCTAGTGGTTAGTGTTAGGTTTGGGGTTAGGATAAGGTTTAGAACTAAGGTTTGTGTTAGGGTAAGGGTCATTGTTCGGGTTAGGGTTAGGTGTAGGGTTAGGGCCAGAATTAGGACTAGCCTTGGGTCTAGGGATAAGGTTAGTCTTTGCGTTAGGTTAAGGGTTATTGTTAGGGCTAGGGCTAGGTTTTCATTTAGAGCTAGGCTAGATTTATGACTATATTTAGGATTAGGTATAGTCTAGTGCTAGTGCTACTATTAGGTTTAGGTATAGGTTTACCGATAGGGGTAAGGGTAGGGTTCAAATTAGGGTTAGTGTCAGGTTTAGACCTAGGGCTAGTGTTATGGTCAGAATAGAGATCAAGGTTAGTGTTAGCGATTGAGATAGGGTTAGAGCTAGAATGAGGGCTAGGGTTAGGACTAATAATAAAGATAGGGTTTGGGGTAGGCTAGGGATTAGGATTAGGACTAGGGTAGCATTTGGTTGAGGATTTGGCTTAGGGTAAGGGGTTGGGTTAGAGGTAGGGTTAGGATTAGTGTTAGGGTTAGGACTAGGTTAAGTTTAGGGATTGGTTTAAACCTATGGTTAGGTCTTGAATTAGGGCTAGGATTTGTGTTAGCCTGAGGGCTATAGCTAATGTAAAAACTAGGTTTCCAATAAACGCTCCTTCTAGGGTTAGACTTATAGCGATGTTTAGAGCTAGGGTTAGTGTTAGGGTCTGAGTCAGGGTCAGAGCTATTTCTAGGGTCAGGTTTAGGACTCAAATTAGGGCTAGGTTTTGGGCTAGGTATAGGGTTAGGGTTTCATTTAGGTTGAGGCTTAGGGTTATGGTTATGGCTTGGTTTTGTTTTAGAACTAGGGTAGGGTTAGAGCTAGTTTTCCAATTAGCATTAGGGTTAGGGCTAGTGTTAGGGTGATGTTGAGGCTTAAGGTTAGGATTAGATCCAGGTTTAAGTCTAGGGTGAAGGGTTAGGTTTAGATCCATATTTATGGCTAGGGTTGGGGCTAGGGATAGGGTTAGAATTTGTGTTTTGTTAAGGGATAGGTTTAGAAGTAGGGATAGGGTTATTGTGAGAATTAGAGTTAGTCTTACAACTAGAGATAGGTTTAGGGTTAGGGTTAGGGCTAAATTAGGGCTAGGATAATTGTGAGGGTTAGTGTTAGGTTTAGGCCTAGGTTTAGGGTTGGATTAGGTTTAGCGTTAGGGTTAGGGTAAGGTATGATGTTACAGCTAGATTTACGGCTAGGGCAAGGGATATAATTAGGGTTAGGGCTAGGGTTAATGTTAGGGTTAGTATTAAGGCTAGGCTTAGGGCTAGGGTTTGTGTTCTGGATAGGGCTAGGATTAGGGCTATGGCCAATGTCAGGACTACAGTTATGGTTAGGGATAGTTTTAGGTTAGGTTATAGCTAGGTCTAGTGTAAGGTTTAGATTTAGGGTAAAGGTCAGGTTTAGACCTAGGTGTATTATTAGGGTCAGAGTCTGGGTAGGATTTGGTTAAGGTTAAGGTTTAGGGTTAAGGCTTGAATTAGCGTTAGGGTTAGGGTTAGTATAATAAATAGGGTTAGCTTAGGGTTCAGGTTAGGTTTAGAGTAATAGATAGGGTAAGTGTTAGCGTTAGGGTTAGCGTCAGACCCAGGGTTAGCATTTGGTTTAGGCTTATCTTTAGGGTCATGGATAGGGTTGAAGCTAACGTTAGGGCTAGGGTTAAAGTTAGGATTAGGGCTAGGGTTAGGTTTAGGCCTAGGGTTAGTGTTATGGTTAGGTTTAAGGTTAGTGTTAGCGTCTGAGCTAGGGTTAGGGTTAGGGCTAGGGCGAGGGTTAGGGTTAGAATCAGGGCTAATTTTAGTGTTAGGGATAGAGTTATGTATAGGGTAAAGTTTATAATTTGACCTAGGGTTAGGGTTAGTGTGAGGGTTAGGGTTAGTGTTAGGTCTAGGGTTACAGTAGGATTACAATTAGGACTATGTTTAGGGCTAGGATAAGGGCTAGGTTTTGTGTGAGATTTATGGCTAGTGTTAGGGCTCTGGGTAATGTAAGAACTCTAGATTATGGTTACGGCTAGTTTTAGGGTTAGGGTTATGGATAAGTCTAGTGTTAGGGTTTGGTTTGAGTTAGGATAAGGTTTAGAGCAAGGGTTTTTGTTAGGGTAAGTGTCATTGTTCGTGTTAGCGTTAGGTCCAGAATTATTGCTATTGTTGGATCTAGGGATAGGGTTAGACTTTGCGTTAGGTTATGAGTTATTGTTAGGCCTAGTTCTAGTTTATTATTTAGGGCTAGGGCTAGATTTATGACTCTATTCAGGATTAGGTTTGGTCTCGTGCTAGTGTTACTGTTAGGTTTAGTTATAGGTTTACCAGTAGGGGTAGGGGTAGGGTTTGGTTTAGGGTTAGGGTCATATTTAGACCTAGGGTCAGTGTTAGGGTCAGAATAAGGGTCAGGGTTAGGGTTAGGGTTAGAGCTAGAATGAGGGATAGGGTTAGGATTAGTAATAGAGTTTGGGGAAGGCTAAAGATAAGAGTTAGTACTGGGTAGCATCAGGGTGATGGTTTGGCTTAGGGTAACGGATAGGGTTAGAGGTAGGTTAGGGTTAGTGTTAGGTTTAGGGTTAAGGTTAAGATTAGGATTATGTGTAAACCTAGGGTTAGGGCTCGGATTAGGGCTAGGATTTGTGTTAGCATTAGCGCTATGGCTAATGTAAGAACTAGGTTTCCAATTAGGGCTAATTCTAGTGTTAGGGACATGTTTAGAGCTAGGTTTAGTGTTAGGGTCCAAGTCAGGATCAGGGTTATTTCTAGGGTATGGGTTATGACTCAAATTAAGGATAGGTTTAGGACTAGGTGTAGGATTGGGGTTTGGTTTAGGTTAAAGTTTAGGCTTAGGGTTATGGCTCAGTTTTGTTTTAGAGTTAGGGTAGAGTTAGGGCTAGTTTTTCCAATTAAAATTATGGTTAGGGCTAGGGTTAGGGTTAGTTGTAGGCTTAAGGTTAGGATTAGATCCAGGTTTAGGGCTTCGGCGAAGGTTAGGGTCAGGGTTGGGGCTGGGGATAAGGATAGGTTTTGGGTTATGTTAAGGGATAGGTTTAGAAATAGGGATAGGGTTAGGGCAAGAGTTAGAGTTAGTCTTAGGGCTAGGGATAGGTTTAGGGTTGGGGTTAGGGCTAAATTAAGGCTAGGATAAGTGGTAGATTTAGAGTTAGGTTTAGGCCTAGGTTTAAGGTTGGGTTATGGTTAGTGATAGGGTTAGTGTAAGGTATGATGTTACAGCTAGGTTTAGGGCTAGAGAAAGGGATAAAATAAGGGTTAGGGCTAGGGTTGAGGTTAGGGTTAGGATTAAGGCTAGGCATAGGGTTAGGATTAGGTCTAGCGTTATGTTAGGGATACATTTAGTGTTAGGTTTAAGGCTAGGATAAGGGCTACGTTTTGTGTGAGATTTTTGGCTAGTGTTAGGGCTCTGGGTAATGTAAGAGCTAAGGTTATGTTTATGGATAGTTTTAGGGTTAGGGTTATATATAAGTCTAGTGTTAAGGTTTGGTTTTGGGTTAGGTTAAGGTTTAGATCTAAGGTTTGTGTTAGGGTAAAGGTCATTGTTTGGGTTAGGGTTAGGTTTAGGTTTAGGTCCAGAATTAGGACTGGCATTGGATCTAGGGATAGGTTTAGTCTTTGTGTTAGGTTACAGGTTATTGTTAGGGCTAGTGCTAGGATTTGGGGGGGCTAGGGCTTCACTTGTGACTATATTTAGGATTAGGTTTGGTCTAGTGCTAGTGTTACTGTTCAGTTCAGGTATAGGTTTACCAGTAGGGGCAGGGTGTTCAGTTTAGGGTTAGGATCAGGTTTAGACCTAGGGTTAGTGTTAGGATCCTAATAAGGGTCAGGGTTAGGGTTAGGGTTTGCCTTATGGTTAGAGCTAGAATGAGGGCTAGGGTTAGGACTAGTTATAAAGTTAGAATTGGGGTAGGTTAAGGATTAGGGTTAGGACTAGGGTAGCATTAAGGTGATGGTTTGACTTAGGGTAAGGGATAGGGTTAGAGGTAGGGTTAGGGTTAATATTAGGTTTGGGGTTATGGTTAAGGTTAGGATTAGGTGTAAAGCTACGGTTAGGGCTAGGATTTGTGTTAGCATTAGGGCTGCGGCTAATGTAGGAACTAGGTTTCCAATTAGGGCTAATTCTAGTGTTAACATTAGGGCGAAGTTTAGAGCTAGGTTTAGTGTTAGAGTCCAATTCAGGGTCAGGGTTATTTCTAGGGTTAGGCTTAGGACTCAAATTAGGGCTAGGTTTAGGGCTAGGTGTAGGGTTAGGGTTTGGTTTACATTAAGGGTTAGGGTTAGGGTTATGGCTTGGTTTTGTATTAGAGCTAGGGTAGGGTTAGGGCTAGTTTTGCAATTAGCATTAGGGTTAGGGCTAGTGTTAGGGTGAGGTTTAGGCTTAAATTTAGGGTTAGATCCAGGGTTAGGGCTAGTGCGAAGGTTAGGGCTAAATTAGGACTAGGATTAGTGCTAGGGTTAGTGTTAGGTTTAGGCCTAGTTTTAGGGTTGGGTTAGGGTTAGTGTTAGGGTTATGGTAAGGTATGATGTTACTGTGAGGTTTAGGGCTAGGGCAAGGGATAAAATTAGTGTTATGGCTAAGGTTAAGTTTAGGGTTAGGATTAAAGCTAGGCTTAGGGTTTGGTTTAGGGCTATGGTTTGTGTTAGGTTTAGGGCTAGGATTAGGGCTAGGGCTAATGTCAGGTCTAGGGTTATGGTTAGGGATAGTTTTAAGTTTAGGTTATGGCTGTCTAGTGCAAAGTTTAGGTTTAGGGTAAGGGTCAGGTTTAGAGCTAGGTATATTTTTAGGGTCAAGGTCTGAGTAGGGTTTGGTTTAGGTTAAGGTTTAGGGTTAAAGTATGCATTAGCATTTGGGTTAGGGTTAAAGTAATGGATAAGGTTAGGTTTAGGGTTCAAGTTAGGTTTAGAATAATGGATAGGGTAAGTGTTAGTGTTAGGGTTAGTGTCAGGCCTAGGGTTAGCATTTGGGTTAGGCTTATCTTTAGGGTTATGGATAGAGTTAAAGCTAAGTTTAGGGCTAGGGTTAAATTTAGGATTAGTGTTAGGCCTAGGGTTAGTGTTAGGGTTAGGGTTAGGGTAAGTGTTAGTGTTTGAGCTATGGTTAGGGTTAGGGCAAGGGTTAGGTTTAGAATCATGGCTAGAGTTAAGGTTAGGTTTATGTTTAGGATAAGGGTTAGAATTTAGCTAGGATTAGGGTTAGGGCAAGGGTTAGGGTTAAGGTTATGTCTAGGGTTACATTATGATTACAATTAGGGCTAGGTTTAGAGCTAGGATAAGGGCCAGGTTTTGTGTGAGATTTATGGCTAGCGTTAGGGCTCTGTGTAATGTAAGAGCTAAGGTTATGTTTATGGATAGTTTTATGGTTAAGGTTATAGATAAGTCTAGTGTTAGGGTTTGGTTTTGGGTTAGGATAAGGTATAGAGCTAGGATTTTTGTTAGGGTAAGTGTCATTTTTTGGGTTAGGGTTAGCTTTAGAGTTAGGTCCAGATTATGGACTAGCATTGGATCTCAGGATAGGTTTAGTCTTTGCGTTAGGTTAAGGGTTATTGTTAGGGATAGTGCTAGGTTTTTGTTTAGGGCTAGGTCTAGATTTATGACTCTATTTAGGATTAGGTTTGGTCTAGTGCTAGTGTTACTGTTAGTTTTAGGTATAGGTTTACTGGTAGGAGTGGGTTATGGTTAGGTTTAGGGTTAACATCAGGTTTAGACCTAGGGTTAGTGTTAGGGTCAGAATAAGAGTCAGGGTTAGGGTTAGGGTTAGAGCTATAATGAGGAATAGGTTTAGGACTAGTAATAACGTTAGGGTTTGGGGTAGGCTAAGGATTAGGTTTAGGATTAGGGTAGCATTAGTTTGATGGTTTGGCTTAGGGTAAGGGATAGGGTTAGAGGTAGGTTTAGGGTTAGTCTTAGGTTTAGGGTTAGGGTTAAGGTTGGGATTAGGTGTAGACCTAGGGTTAGGGCTTGGATTAGGGCTAGGATTTGTGTTAGCATTATGGCTATGGCTAATGTAAGAACTCGGTTTTCAATTAGAGCTAATTCTACTGTTAGCATTAGGGCGATGTTTAGAGCTAGGTTTAGTGTTATGGTCCAAGCCAGGATCAGGATTATTTCTAGAGTTAGTGTTAGGACTCAAGTTAGGGCTAGGTTTAAGGCTAGTGTAGAGTTATGATTTTGTTTAGGTTAAGGGTTAGGGTTAGAGTTATGGCTCAGTTTTGTTTTAGAACTAGGGTAGGGTTAGGGCTAGTTTTCTAATTATCTTTAGGGTTAGGGCTAGTGTTAGGTTAAGGTTTAGGCTTAAGTTTAGGGTTAGATCCAGGTTTAGGACTAGGGAGAAGATTAGGGTTAGGGTTGGGCCTAGGGATAGGGCTAGGATTTGGGTTATGTTAAGGGATAGGTTTAGAACTAGGGATAGGTTTAGGGAGAGATTTAGTTACTTGTAGGGCTAGGAATAGGTTTAAGGTTAGGGTTAGGGCAATATTAGTGCTAGGATTAGTGCTAGGGTTAGTGTTAGGTTTAGCTAGGTTTAGGTTTGGGTTAGGGTTAACGTTAGGGTTAGGGTAAGGTATGATATTACAGCTAGGTTTAGGGTTAGGGCAAGACATAAAATTAGAGTTAGGGCTAGGGTTAAGGTTAGGTCTAGGATTAAGGCTAGGCTTAGGGCTAGGATTAGGGCTAGGTTTCATATTATGGTTAGGGCTAGGATTAGGGCTAGGGCTAATGTCAGGTCTAGGATTATGGTTAGGGATATGGCTAGGTCTAGTGTAGGCGTAAGGTTTAGGGTAAGGGTCAGGTTTACAACTAGGTGTATTATTAGGGTCAGGATCCGGGTAGGTTTGGTTTAGGTTAAGGTTTAGAATTAAGGCTTGAATTAGCATCAGGGTTAGGGTTAGGGTTAGAGTAATTGATAGGGTAGGTTTAGGATTCAGGTTAGGTTAAGAGTAATGGATAGGGTAAGTGTCAGCGATAGGTTTAGCGTGAGACCTATATTTAACATTTAGGTTAGACTTATCTTTAGGGTTAGAGCTAAGGTTAGGGCTAGGGTTAAAGTTAGGATTAGGGCTAGGGTTAGTGTTAGGCCTAAGGTTAGTGTTAGGGTTAGTTTTAGGGTAAGTGTTAGCATTTGAGCTAGGTTTAGAACTAAGGCAAGGTTTAGTGTTAGACTCAGGGCTAGGGTTAGGAGTAGAGTTATGTTTAGGGTAAGGGTTAGAATTTGAGCTAGGTTTAGGGTTAAGGCGAGGGTTAGGGTTAGGATTAGGTCTAGCATTATGTTAGGGATACATTTAGTGTTAGGTTTAAGGCTAGGATAAGGGCTAGGTTTTGTGTGAGATTTTTGGCTAGTGTTACGGCTCTGGGTAATGTAAGAGCTAAAGTTATGTTTATGGATAGTTTTAGGGTTAGGGTTATATATAAGTCTAGTGTTAAGGTTTGGTTTTGGGTTAGGTTAAGGTTTAGATCTAAGGTTTGTGTTAGGGTAAAGGTCATTGTTTGGGTTAGGGTTAGGTTTAGGTTTAGGTGCAGAACTAGGACTAGTGTTGGATCTAGGGATAGGGTTAGACTTTGTGTTAGGTTAAAGGGTATTGTCAGGACTATTGCTAGGTTTTTACTTAGGGCTAGGACTAGATTTATGACTATATGTAGAATTAGGTCTGGTCTAGTTCTAGTGTTACTGTTAGGTTTAGGTATAGGTTTACTGGTAGGGGTAGGGTTAGGGTTCGGTTTAGGGTTAGGGTTAGTTTTAGGCCTAGGGTCAGGGTTAGGGTTAGGTTTTGGGTTAGGGTTAGAGCTAGAATGAGGGATAGGGTTAGGACTAATAATAAAGTTAGGGTATGGGGTAGGCTAAGGATTAGGGTTAGGACTAGGTTAGCATTAGGGTGACGATTTGGCTTAGGGTAAGGGATAGGTTTAGAGGTAGGGTTAGGGTTAGTGTTAGGTTTAGGGTTTATGTTAAGATTAGGCTTAGGTGTAAACCTAGGGTTAGGGCTCGGATTAGGGCTAGGATTTAGCATTAGGGCTATGCCTAATGTAAGAACTAGGTTTCCGATTAGAGCTAATTCTAGTTAGCATTAGGGTGATGTTTAGAGCTAGGTTTAGTGTTAGGGTCCAAATCAGGGTCAGGGTCATTTCGAGGGTTAGTGTTAGGACTCAAATTTGGGCTAGGTTTAGGGCTAGATGTAGGGTTAGGGTTTGGTTTAGGTTAAGGTTTAGAGTTAGGGTTATGGCTTGGTTTTGTATTAGAGCTAGGGTAGGGTTAGGGCTAGTTTTGCAATTAGCATAAGGGTTAGGGTTAGTGTTAGGCTTAGGTTTAGGCTTAAGCTTAGGGTTAGCTCCAGGTTTAGGTCTCGGCTTAATGTTGGCCTGGGGTTGGGCCTCGGGATAGGGCTAGGATTTGTGTTGTGTTAAGGAATAGGTTTAGAACTAGGGATAGGTTAGGGTGAGAGTTAGAGTTAGTCTTAGGGCTAGGGATAGGTTTAGGGTTATGGTTAGGGCTAATATAGGGCTAGGATTTGTGCTAGGGTTAGTGTTAGGTTTAGGCCTATGTTTAGGGTTGTGTTAGGTTTAGCTTTAAGGTTAGGCTAAGGTATAATGTTATAGCTAGGTTAAAGGCTTAGGCAAGGGATAAAATTACAGTTAGGGCTAGGGTTAAGGTTAGGGTTAGGAATAAGGCTAGGCTTAGAGCTAGGATTAGGGTTAGGAATGTGTTATGTTTAGGGATAGTATTAGTGCTAGGGCTAATGTCAGGTCTAGGGCTATGGTTAAGGATAGTTTTAGGGTTAGGTTATGGCTAGGTCTAGTGTAAGGGTTAGGTTTAGGGTAAGGGTCGGGTTTAGAGCTTTGTGTATTATTAGGGTCAGGGTCAGGGTCTGGGTAGGATTTGGTTTAGGTTAAGGTTTAGGGTTAAGGCTTGAATTAGCGTTAGGGTTAGGATTAATGTTAGAGGGCTTAGGGTTCAGGTTAGGTTAAAGGTAATGGATAGGGTAAGTGTCAGTGATAGGGTTAACGTCAGGTCTAGGGTTAGCATTTGGGTTAGGCTTATCTTTAGGGTAATGGATAGGGTTAGAGCTAAGGTTAGGGCTATGGTTAAGGTTAGGATTATGGCTAGGGTTAGTGTTAGGCCTTAGGTTAGTGTTAGGGTTAGGTTTAGAGTAAGTGTAAGAGTTTGAGCTAAGATTAGGGATAGGGAGATGGTTAGGGTTAGAGTCAGGGCTAGGGTTAGGGTTAGGGTTATGTTTAGGGTAAGGATTAGAGTTTGAGCTAGGGTTAGGGTTAGGGTTAGTTCTATGGTTATGGTAGGGTTACGATTAGGGATAGGTTTAGGGCTAGGATAACAGCTAGGTTTTGTGTGAGTTTTATGGCTAGCATTCGGGCTCTGGGTATTGTTAGAGATAGAGTTATGTTTATGGCTAGATTTAGGGTTAGGGTTATGGATAAGTCTAGTGTTAGCATTAGGTTTTGGATTAGGATAAGGTTTAGATCTTGGGTTTGTGTTAGGGTGCTATTGTTTGGGTTAGGGTTAGGTTTAAGGTTAGGGCCAGAATTAGGACAAGTGTTGGGTCTAGGTATAGGGTTAGTCTTTGCATTAGGTTAAGGGTTTTTGTTAGGGCTAGTGCTGTTTTTGTTTAGGGCTAGGGCTAGATTTATGAACATATTTATGATTAGGTTTGGTCTAGTGCTAGTGTTACTGTTAGGTTTAGGTATAGGGTTACCAGTAGGGGTAAGTTCAGAATTCAGTTTAGGTTAGGGTTAAGGTTATGGTTAGGATTAAGCCTAGGCTTAGGGCTAGAAGTAGGGCTAGGGTTTGTGTTAGAGTTAGGGCTAGGATTCAGGCTAGAGCTAATGTCAGGTCTAGGGTTATGGTTAGGGATAGTTTTAGGGTTAGGTTATGGCTAGGTCTAGTGTAAGGGTTAGGTTTAGTGTAGGAGCCAGGTTTAGAGCTAAGTGTATTATTAGAGTCAGGGTCTGGGTAGGATTTGGTTTAGGTTATGGTTTAGGGTTAAGGCTTGAATCAGCTTTAGGTTTAGGGTTATGGTTAGAGTAATGATAGGGCTAGGTTTAGCATTCATGTTAGGTTAAGAGTAATGGATAGGGTAAGTGTCAGCAGTAGGGTTAGCATCAGGCCTAGGGTGAGCATTTGGTTTAGGCTTATCTTTAGGGTAATGGATAGTTTTAGAGCTAAGGTTAGGGCTAGGGTTAAAGTTAGGATTAGGGTAGGGTTAGTGTTAGGCCTAAGGTTAGTGTTAGGGTAGGTTTAGGGTAAGTCTTAGTATTTGAACTAGTGTTAGGGCTAGGGTGAGGGTTGAGGTTAGAGTCAGGGCTAGGGTTATGATTAGGGTTATGTTTAGGGTAAAGGTTATAGTTTGAGCTAGGGTTAGGACTAGGGCGAGGGTTAGGGTTAGATTTAGGTATAGGGTTATTTTAGGGTTACAATTAGGGCTAGGTTTAGGACTAGAATAAGGACTAGGTTGTGTGAGTTTTATGGCTATCTTTAGGGCTCTGGGTAATTTTAGAGCTAGGATTATGTTTATGGCTAGTTTTAGAGTTAGTGTTATGGAAAAGTCTAATGTTAGGGTTAGGTTTTGTATTACAATAAGGTTTAGAGCCATGTTTTGTGTTAAGGGTAAGTGTTATTGTTCAGGTCAGGGTTAGGTTTAAGGTTAGGGCCAGAATTAGGACAAATGCTGGTCTGGGTTTAGGGTTAGTCTTTGTGTTAGGTTAAAGGTTTTTGTTAGGGCTATTGCTATGTTTTTGTTTAGGGCTAGGGCTAGATTTATGACTATATTTATGATTAGGTTTGGTCTAGTTCTAGTGTTACTGTTAGGCTTAGGTATATATTTACCGTTAGGGATAGAGTTAGAATTTGGTTTAGGGTTAGGGTCAGGTTTAGACCTAGGGTTAGTGTTAGGGTCAGAATAAGGTTCAGGGTTAGGTTTAGGGTTTTGGTTAGGGTTAGAGCTAGAATGAGGGCTAGGATTAGGGCTCGTAATAAAGTTAGGGTTTGGGTAGGCTAAGGATTAGTGTTAGGAATAGGGGGCATTAGGTTGAGGGTTGGCTTAGGGTAAGGGATAGTTTTAGAGGTATGGTTAAGGTTAGGGCTAGGTTTATGGTTAGCATTAGGTTTAAACCTATTTTTTAGGTTAGAGTTAAGGGTAGGGTTAGGTTTAAACCTAGTGTTAGGGCTCAGATTAGGGCTAGGACTTATGTTAGCATTAGGGCTATGGCTAATGTAAGAACTAGGTTTCTGCTTAGGGCTAATTCTAGGGTTAGCGATAGGATGATGTTTAGAGCTAGGGTTAGTGTTAGGGTCTGGGTCAGGGTCAGGGTTATTTCTAGGGTTAGGGTTAGGACTCAAATTAGGGCTAGGTTTAGTGCTAGGTATAGGGTTAGTGTTTGGTTTAGGTTAAGGGTTAGGGTTAGGGTTATGGCTCGGTTTTGTTTTAGAACTAGGATAGGGTTAGGGCTAGTTTTTCAATTAGCATTAGGGTTAGGGCTAGTGTTAGAGTGAAGTTTAGGCTTCAGATTAGGGTTAGATCCAGGTTTGTGGCTAGGCCACAGGTTAGGGCTATATTTGGGGCTAAGGATAGGACTAGGTTTGGGCTCATGGTAAGAGATAAGTTTAGAACTAGGGATAGGTTTAGGGTGAGAGTTAGAGTTAGTCTTAGGGCTAGGCATAGGGTTAGGTTTAAGGTTAGGGCTAAATTAGAACTAGGATTAGTGCTAGGGTTAGTGTTAGGTTTAGGCCTAGGTTTAGAGCTAGGGTTAGGGTTAGGTATGATGTTACAGCTAGGTTTAGGGCTAGGGCAAGGGAAAAAATTAGGGTTAGGGCTAGGGTTAAGGTTAGGGTTAGGATTAAGGCTAGGCTTAGGCTATGATTAGGGATAGGGTTTGTGTTAGGGTAGGGTTGGATTAGGGCTAGGGCCAATGTCAGGTCTAGGGTTATGGTTAGCGATTGTTTTAGGTATAGGTTTAGGGCCAGGTCTATTTTAAAGTGAGGTTGAGGGTAAGATTCAGGTTACAGCTAGGGGTATTATTAGGTTCATAGTCACAGTTAGGGTATGGGTTAGGTTAATGTTTAGGATTAGGACTCTAAATAGCATTAGGGTTAGGGTTAGAGTAATGGATTTGGATAAGTTTAGGGGTCAGGTTAAGTTTTGGGTAATGGATAGGGTTATGGTTAGGGATAGGTTTAGTGTTAGGCCTAGGAATAGAATTCGGTAAGGGTTATGGTTAGGATAATGGCTAGGATTAGAGCTACGGTTAGGGTTAGGGTTATGGTTAGGTTAGGGGTATGGTTAGGGTTAGGCCTGGAGTTTGAATTCGGTTATGGTTATGGTTAGGGTAATGGATAAGATTTGAGCTAGCGTTAGGGCTAAGTTTATGGTTAGGATTAGGGCTATGGTTTGGGTTAGGTTTAAGGTTAAGTTTAGAATTAGGTTAAGGCTAGGGCGAGGGTACAAATTAGGGGTAGGGCTAGGGTTAGGGTTCAGGTTAGGATTTAGGCTAGGTTTAGGGCTAGGATGAGGGTTTGTGTTAGGGCTAGGGCTAGGATTAGGGCTAGGGCTAATTTCAGGTTAAGTTTTAGGGCTAGGGTTAGGGTTAACGTTAGGGTAAAAGCTAGGGTGAGGGCTTAGATTAGGCTATATTTGGGTTAGGTTAGGGCTAGGGTATGTCTATGGCTAATGTATGTCTATGGCTAGGTCTAGCTCTAGTGTTAGGCTTAGGTTTAGGTTTGGGGTGATGATTAAAGATAGGGTTAGTATTAGGGTCAGAGTCAGGATCAGTGTTACTTCTAGGGTTAGGAATAGGACTTCAAATAGGGCTAAGGTTAAGGCTAGGTGTATGGTTAGAGTTTGTGTTAGGGTTATGGTAAGAATTAGGCATAGGGTTAATGTCAGGTATAGGGTTACAATTAGGTTAGGGTTAGGGTTAGGTTTAAGGCTCAGTTTTGTTTTAGAGCTAGGGCTAGGGTTAGGGCTAGTTTTAGGATTAGTGATAGTGTTAGGGCTAGTGGTAGGGTGAGGTTTAGTCTTAGATTGGTAGTTAGTGTTAGATCTAGGCTTAGGGTTAAGGCTAGGGATAGTGCTAAGTTTAGGGGTTTTTAGGATTATGGTATTGGATGGGGTTAGAACTAGAAATAGGGCTAGGATGAGAGTTAGAGTTAGTCTTAGGACTAGGGTTAGGGGTAGGTTTAGGATTAGGGCTAAATTGTGTCTACGTTTAGGACTAGGGTTAATGATAGTGTTAGGCCTAAATTTAGGGCTAGGGGTAGGGTTAGTGTTAGTGTTAGGGTTAGGGTTAGATTTAGAAGAAGGGATGGGGTTACAGCTACATTTAAGGCTAGGGCGAGGGTACAAATTAGGGTTAGGGCTAGGGTTAGGGTTCAGGTTAGGATTTAGGCTAGGTTTAGGGCTAGGATGAGGGTTTGTGTTAGGGCTAGGGCTAGGATTAGGGCTAGGGCTAATTTCAGGTCTAGGTTTATGGTTAGGGTTAGTTTTAGGGTTAGGTGATGGCTAGGTCTAGTGTAAGGGTTAGGTTTAGGTTAAGGGTCAGGGTCTGGGTAGGGTTTGGTTTAGATTAAGGTTTAGGGTTAAGGCTTGAATTAGCATTAGGGTTAGGGATAGGGTGTGGATAATGTATAGGGTTAGGTTTAGGGTTCAGGTTAGTTTTAGAGTAATGGATAGGGTTAGTGTTAGCGATAGGTTAAGCATTAGTCCTAGGGTTAGCACATGGCTTAGGCTTAGCTTTACAGTAATGGATAGGGTAGAGCTATGGTTAAGGCTAGGATTAAGGTTATGTTTAGGGTTAGGATTAGGTTTAGGCCTAGAGTTACTATTAGGGTTAGGTTTATGGTAAGGGTTAGAGTTTGAGCTAAGTTTAGGTCTAGGGCGAGGGTTAGGGTTAGGGTTAGGTCTAGGGTTACAGTTAGGGTTTTGAATATGACTAGGTTTAGGGCTAGGATAAGGGCTAGGTTTCATGTGAGATTTATGACTAATGTTAGGGCTATGGGTAATGTAAGAGCTAGGGTTATGGTTATGGCTAGTTTTAGGGTTAGGTTTTGGGTTATGATAAAGTTTAGAGCTAGGGTTTGTGTTAGGATAGGGACATTGTTCAAGTTAGGATTAGGTTTAGGGTTAAGGCCAGAGTTAGGACTAACGTTGGGTCTAGGGATAGGGTTAGTCTTTGTGTTAGGTTAATGTGGTGAGCCGTTTCTGCGGACTGTGGTCGCCATTACAAGATGGCGCTGGCTCCGCTGTGGTCTGTAACAAACAACTCCTTATTTGGGAGAGTTGGCGCATGGTTTTTTAACACCCTATGAGAAAGCTCCACGTGGCAGCTTCGCATTGGGGCTTGAGATGCTTTATTAAGGCTGGGAGAGGCATCCGAGAAGAAGAAGAAGAAATATCAAGGACCTGAATAAAGGCTGAAAGAAGATTCCTGTTGTTGCGTCTTCCTTGGGGGCAAGGGGGTCGCGACAGGTTAAGGGTTATCATTAGGGCTAGGGCTATGTTTTTGTTTAGGGCTAGATTTATGACTCTATTTAGGATTAGGTGTGGTCTAGCACTAGTATTACTGTTAGGTTTAGGTATAGGTTTACCAGTATGGGTAAGTTTATAGTTTGTGTAGCGTTGGTGTCAGGTTTAGACCTAGGGTTAGTGTTAGGGTCAGAATAAGGGTCAGGGTTAGGGTTAGAGTTTGGATTAGGGTTAGAGCTAGAATGAGGGCTAGGGTTAGGACTAGTAATAAAGTTAAGGTTGGGGGGTATGCTAAGGATTAGGGTTAGGATTAAGGTAGCAGTAGGGTGTGGGTTTGGCTTAGGGTAAGGGATAGTTTTGGAGTTAGGGTTATGGTTAGGGTTAGGGCTAAGGTTAGGATTAGGGTTAGGGTTAAACCTAGGGTTTGGACTCGGAATAGGGCTAATATTTGTGTTAGTTAGACCTACGGCTAATGTAAGAAGTAGGTTTCCGATTAGGGCTAGTTTAGGGTTAGCATTAGGGCCATGTTTATTGCTAGGTTTAGTGCTAGGGTCAGAGTAAGGGTCATTATTATTTCTAGGGTTAGGTTTGGGACTCAAATTAGGGCTAGGTTTAGAGCTAGGTGTAGGATTAGGGTTTGGTTTAGGTTAAGGTTTAGTGTTAGTATTATAGCTCAGTTTTGTTTTAGGGCTAGTGTAGGGTTAGGGCTAGTTTTCCAATTAACATTAGGGTTAGGGCTAGTGTTATGGTTTAATGGATAGGGTGAGGTTTAGGCTTAAGGTTAGGGTTAGATCCAGATTTGTGGCTTGGGAGAAGTTAGGCCGAGAGTTGGGGCTAGGGATGGGACTAGAATTTGGTGTATGGTAAGGAATATTTTTAGAACTAGGGATAGGTTTAGGGCGAGAGTTTGAGTTAGTCTTAGGGCTAGGGATAGGGTTAGGTTTAGGGTTAGGGCTAAATTAGGGCTAGGATTAGTGCTAGTATGAGTGTTAGGTTTAGGCCTAGGTCTAATTCTATGTTAGAGTTAGCATTAGGGTTAGTGTTAGAAATGATGTTACAGCTAGATTTTGGTCTAGGACAAGTGATTAAATTAGGGTTATGGTTAGGATTAAGCTTAGGGTTAGGATTAAGGCTAAATTTAGGAATAAGATTAGGGCTAGAGTTTGTGTCAGGGTTAGGGCTAGGTTTAGGGATAGAGCTAATGTCAGGTCTAGGGTTATGGTTAGGGATAGTTGTAGGGTTAAGTTTATGGCCAGGTCTATTGTAAGGGTTAGGTTGAGGGTTAGGATCAAGTTTACAGCTAGGGGTATTATTAGGGTCAAAGTCAGGGTTAGGGCATGGCTTGGGTTAAGTTTTAGGGTTAGGGCTCAAATTACCATTAGGATTAGTTTTAGGGTTAGGGTAATAAATATGGTTAGGTTTAGGGTTCAGGTTAGGTTTAGGGTAATGGATAGGATTAGGGTTAGGGACAGGGTTAGGGTTAGGCCTAGGGATAGAATTCATTTATGGTCATGGCTATGGTAATGGATAGGATTAGAGCTATGGTTATTGCTAGTGTTATGGTTAGGATTAGGGCTATGTTTGGGTTAGGTTTCAGGTTAGGACAACTTTTAGATTTATGGTTAGGTTTATGTTAAGTGTTAGGGCTAGGGTTAGGTTATGGTTAGGGTTAAAGCTAGGGCTCGGATTAGGGCTAGGTTCTGGCTAGGGTAAGTCTACAACAAATGTAAGAACTAGGGTTATGATTAGGGCTAGTTTTAGGGTTAGCATTAGGTCTAGGTCTAGTGTTAGGGTTAGGGTTTAGGTTTCGGGTGATTATTAGAGATAGGATTAGTGTTAGCGTCAGAGTCAGGATCAGTTTTTCTTTTAGGTTTAGGGATAAGACTCGAATTAGAGCTAGGGTTAAGGTTAGGTGTAGGGTTAGGGTTTGTGTTAGGTTTAGGGTAAGAATTAGGGACAGGGCTAATGTCAGGTCTACGTTTAGGTTAGGTTAGTGTTAGGGTTAGGGCTATGGCTCAGTTTTGTTTTAGAGCTACGGCTAGGGTTAGGGCTAGTTTTAGGATTAGTGATAGTGTTAGGGCTAGTGGTAGGGTGAGGTTTAGGCTTAGATTCATTGTTATTGTTAGATCTAGGTTTAGTGCTAGGGCTAGGGTTAGAATTAATATTAGGGCTTGTGTTATAGTTACGGTAATGGATAGGGTTAGACATAGAAATAGGGCTAAGTTGAGAGTTAGAGTTAGTCTTAGGGCTAGGGTTGGGGGTAGGTTTAGGGATAGGGCTAAATTAGGGCAAATATTAGCACCAGGGTTAGTGTTAAAGTTAGGCCTAGGGTTAGCGTTTGGGTTAGGGTTAGTGTTAGCTTTAGGGTTAGGGTTAGGTTAAAGGGAATGGATGGGGTTATAGCTAGGTTTAGGGCTAGGGCGAGGGTTAGAATTAGGGTTAGTGCTAGGGTTAGGGTTTGAGTTAGGATTAAGGCTAGGTTTGGGGAGAGGATGAGGGCTAGGGTTTGTGTTAGGTTTAGGGCAAGAATTAGGTAGAGGGCTAATGTCAGGTCTAGGTTTATGGTTAGGGTTACTTTTAGGGTTACTTTTATGGCTAAGTCTAGTGTAAGGGTTAGGTTTAAGTAAGAGTCAGGTTTAGAGCTAGGTATATTATTAGGGTCAGGGTCGGGTTTGATTTAGGTTAAGGTTTAAGGTTAAGGTTTGAATTAGCATCAGGGTTAGGGTTAGGGTTAGGGTAATGGATAGGCTTAGGTTTAGGGTTCAGGATAGGTTTAGAGTAATGGATAGAGTTAGTGTTAGTGATAGGGTTAGTATTAGGCCTAGGGTTAGCATTTGGGTTAGGCTTATGTTTAGGGAAATGGATAGGGTTAGAGCTAAGGTTAGGACCAGGGTTAAGGTTAGGTTTAGGGCTAGGGTTAGGGTTAAACCTAGAGTTACTGTTAATGTTAGGTTTAAGGTAACTGTTAGCATTTTAGCTAGGGTTAGGGCTAGGGCGAGGGTTAGGATTAGATTTTGGGCTAGTGTTAGTGTTAGGGTTATGTTTAGGGTAAGGGTTAGAGTTTGAGCTAGTTTTAGAGCTAGGGTGAGTGTTAGGGTTAGGGTTGGGTGTAGAGTTAGAGTGGGGTTATGATTAGGGCTAGGTTTAGGGCTAGGATATCTAGGTTTTGTGTGTGGTTTATGGCTAGCATTAGGGCTATGGGTAATGGAAGAGCTAGGGTTATGCCTATGGCTAATTTTAGGGTTAGGGTTATGGATAAGTCTAGTGTTAGGGTTAGGTTTTGGGTTAGAATAAGTTTTAGAGCTAGAGTTTGTGTTAGGGTAAGTGTCATTGTTCGGGTTAGGATTAGGTTTAAGGTTAGGGCCAGAATTAGGACTAGCATTGGGTCTAGGGATAGGGTTAGTCTTTGTGTTAGGTTAAGGGTTATTGTTAGGGCTAGTGCTAGGTTTTTGTTGGGCTAGGGCTAAATTTATGACTCTATTTAGGATTAGGTTTGGGTAGTGCTAGGTTATAGTTAGGTTTAGGTATAGGTTTACCGGTAGGGCTAGAGTTAGAGTTTGGTTTAGGGTTAGGGTCAGGTTTAGACCTAGGGTTAGTGTTAGGGTCAGAATAAGGGTCAGAGTTAGGTTTTGGGTTTGGTTAGGGTTAGAGCTAGAATGAGGGCTAGGTTTAGGACTAGTAATAGAGTTAAAATTTGGGGTAGGCTAAGGATTGGTGTTAGGACTAGGGTAGCATTAGGGTGAGAGTTTGGCTTAGGGTAAGGGATAGGGTTAGAGGTAGAGTTAGTGATAGTGTTAGGGTTAGGGCTAGGGTTAAGATTAGGGTTTGGGTTAAATCTAGGGTTAGGTTTCAGATTAGAGCTAGGATTTGTGTTAGCATTAGGGCTACAGCTAATGTAAAATCTAGGTTTCTGATTAGGGCGAGTTCTATGGTTAGCATTAGGGCGATGTTTAAAGCTAGGTTTGAGTCAGGGTCAGGGGTATTTCTAGGGTTAGGTTTAGGACTCAAGTTAGGGCTAGGTAGAGGACTAGGTGTAGGGTTACAGTTTGGTTTAGGTTAGGGGTTAGTATTAGGGTTATGTCTCGGTTTTGTATTACAGCTAGGGTAGGGTTAGGGTAGTTTTCCAATTAGCATTAGGGTTAGGGCTAGTGTTAGGGTTGTAAGGGATAGGGTGAGGTTTGGCTTAAGGTTAGGTTTAAATCCAAGGCTAGGTTAAAGATTAGGACCATGGTTGGGGCTAGGTATAGGGCTAGGGTTTGAGTTATGCTAAGGGATAGGTTTAGCATTAGGGATAGGTTTAGAGTGAGAGTTAGAGTTAGTCTTAGGTCTAGGGATAGAGTTAGGGTTAGGGTTGAAGCTAAATTAGGGCTAGGATTAGAGCTAGGGTTAGTGTTAGTATTAGGCCTAGATTTAGGGCTAGGATTAGGGTTACTATTAGGGTTAGGGTAATGTTTGATGGTATACCTAGGTTTAGGGCTAGGATAATGGATAAAATTAGTGTTAGGGCTAGGATTAAGTTTAGGGTTAGGATTAAGGCTAGTTTTAGGGATAGGACTAGGGCTAGGGTTTGTGTTAGGATTAGTGCTAGGATTAATGCTAGGGCTAATGTCAGGTCTATGGTTATGGTTCAGGAGAGTTTTAGGGTTAGGTTTATGGTCAGGTCTATTGTAAGGCTTAGGTTGAGGATTAGGGTCAGATTTACAGATAGGGGTATTATTAGGGTCAGAATCAGGGTTATGGTATGGGTTAGGTTAAGATTTAGAATTAAGGATCAAATTAGCATTATGGTTAAGGTTAGGGTTAGGGTAATGGACAGGGTTAGGGTTAGGGATAGGAATAGGGTTAGGCCTAGGGATAGAATTCGGTTGTGGTTATGGTTAGTGTAATGGATAGGATTAGAGCTATGGTTATGGCTAGGGTTATGGTTAGGTTAGTGCTATGGTTAGATTTAGGCCTAGGGTTAGAATTCAGTTATGGTTATGGTTAGGGTAATGGATAAGATTCGAGCTAGGATTAGGGCTATGGTTATTGTTAGGATCAGGACTATCGTTTGGGTTAGGTTTTGGGTTAGGACAAATTTAGGTTTAGGGTTAAGTTTAGGTTAAGTGTTAAGGTTAGGGTTAGGGTTAGGGTTAGGGTTAAAGCTAGGGTTAGGGCTCGGATTAGGGCTAGGTTTTGGGTTAGGTTAGGGCTAGAATAGGTCTACGGCTACTGTAAGAACTAGCGTTATGATTAGGGCTAGTTTTAGGGTTAGCGTTAAGTTTAGGTGTAGTGCTAGAGTTAGGTTTAGGTTTAGAATGATGATTAAAGATAGGGTTATTGTTAGGGTCAGAGTCCGGATCAGTATTACTTTTAGGGTTAGGGATAAGACTCGAATTAGGTCTAGGGTTAAGGCTAGGTGTAGGGATAGGGTTTGTGTTAGGGTTAGGGTAAGAATTAGGGACAGGGCTAATGTCAGGTCTAGGTTTAGGTTAGGTTAGTGTTAGGGTTAGGGCTATAGCTCAGTTTTGTTTTAGAGCTACGGCTAGGGTTAGGGCTAGTTTTAGGATTAGCAATAGTGTTAGGGCTAGTGGTAGGGTGAGATTTAGGCTTAGATTCATTGTTATTTTAGATCTAGGGCTAGGGTTAAGGCTAAGGTTAGGGTTAGTGTTAGAATTACTCTAATGAATAAGGTTAGAACTAGAAATAAGGCTAAGGTGAGAGTTAGAGTTAGTCTTAGGGCTAGGGTTAGTGATAGGTTTAGGGTTAATGCTAAATTAGAGCTAGGAGTAGTGCTAGGGTTTGTGTTAGTTGAGGTGAATCCCCACTGTAGGGGGGAGACCCATCAAACCGGGGTGTCGGAGGGAGCTCATATACCATTGCACCAATGGTCAAGGGAACTCCTCCTCTAGGATGTTTAGGGGACCTTGCACTGCACCCAGGGGTGTCAATGGGACCTTCCACTGCACCCAGGGTCGAGGGCACTACCCCATGTAGGGGGAGACACCTCGAACCATGGTGTCAGGGAAACTGCCACTGCACACAGAGTGAAGGCACTCCCCCATGTAAGGGGGAGACCCTTCAAATGGGGTTCTCGGGGGGACCTCTCACTGCTCCCAGGGTCAATGGCACTCCCCCTGTAAGGCAGAGACCCCTTGAACCAGGCTGTCAGTAGGATTTCATGTACAATCGCACCCAGGTTCGAGGGGACAACCCCTAAGGGGAAACCGCAATAACCAGGGTGTCAGAGGGAGCTCCTATGTCATCGCACACAAGGTTGAGGGGAACCCAGTAGGGGGGAGCTCCCTTGAACGAAGGCGTCAGGGGAGCTCATATAGCATCACACCCAGTATAGAGGGGACCCCACCTCTAGGTGGGAGAGCCCTCGAACCGGGCTGTCAGGGGGAGCTCATATACCATCACATCCAGGGTCGAGTGGACTCCCCACTTCCAGGGGGTAGACTCCTCAAAACGGGGTGTCGGGGGAACCCCCCATCACACCCAGGGTCAAGGGGACTCCCTCCTTGAGGGGGGAGATGTCTCAAACCATGTTGTTGGGGGGACTACCCTACACCACACCCAGAGTCCAGAGGACTCCACACTCTTGGGAGAAGACACCTCGAAATGGCTGCAGGGAGAGCTCCTACTGCACCCAGGGTCAGGGTGACCCCCACTCTATGGAGGAGAACCCTCGAACTAGGGTGTCAGTGTGAGCTTGTATACCATTGCACCCAGGGTCAATGTTACCCCCTCTAGGGAGGAGACCCCTCAAACCAGGGTGTCAGTGGGAGCTCATATATCATCAAACTCTGGGTCTAGGGGATCCCCCTTTAGGGGGAAGACCACTCAAAACGGAGTGTCAGGGGAGCTCGAATACCATCGCACTCAGAGTTGAGGGGACCACCCATCCACAGTGGAGACCCCTCAAACTAGGGTGTTGGGCAAACCTCCCACCAAACCCAGGGTCAAGAGGGAGCCCCTTTGAACCAGGTTTTTGGGGAAGCTTGTATACCATCGCACCCAGGGATAAAAGGACTCACCTCTTTAGTGGGAAACCCCTTGAACTGGGGTGTCAATGGGACCTCACACAGCACCCAGGGTTGAGGGGAATCCCCCCTAGGGGAGAGATGACTCACACCGGGGTGTTGGGGGGAACTTGTATACCATCACAGCCCCCTCGATATAAGGTGTCGGGGGAACACCCACAGCACCTTGGGTTGAGGGGACATACCTCTCTATGGTGGAGACCCCTAGAATCGGGGTGTTGGGAGGAGCTCCCACCACACCCAGGGTCGAGGGGACCTCCCCCTTTATGGGGAAGATGCCTAAAACCGGGGTGTTGGGGTGAGCACCCACCATACCCAGGATCAAGGGGACACCCTTCTGAAGGGGGACATGCTTGCACCAGGTTCTTGGGGGGAGCTTCCACTGCACCCAAGTTCAAGGGGAACCTCATCTATGGGGGGAGATCCTTGAACCAGAGATTCAAGGGACACCCCCACTGCACCCAGAATTTAGGGACCTACCCCCTCTAGGGTGGAGATTTCTCAAACTGGGGTGTCAGTGGGACCCCCACCACACCCAGGGTCGAGAGGACTCCCCCCTCTAGGGAAAAGATCCCTCAAACCAGGGTGTTGGGGACCACTCCACCACACCCAGGGTCAAAGGGACTCCACCATCTAGGGGAAAGATGCCTCAAACTGGGGTGTTGTGGGGAAACCCCACCACAACCAGGGTCAAGGGGTGTCTAACCACTAGGGAGGAGAACCCTTGAACCAGGGTGTCGGGGACCCCCCACTGCACCCAGGGTCAAAGGGACTCCCCCCCAGGGGAAAGACCCCTCTAACCAGGGTGTCGGGGGACCACCTCACCTAACCCATTGTTGAGGGAACTCCCCGCAATAGGAAGGAAATCCCTCAAACCAGGGTGTTGGGGGGAGCTCGTGTACCATCACAGCCCCCACTATCTGAGGTTCGGGGAAGCTCCCACAGCACCCCCGGTCTAGGGGTCCCCCCTTCTATAGTGCAGACCCCTCGAACCAGGGTGTTGGGGGGAGCTCCCGACACACCCAGTGTCGAGGAAACCACCCTTCTCGGGATGAGACCCCTCAAACCTGGGTGGCAGGGGGAGCTCCTATGGCACCCAGGGTTGAAGGGACCCCACAATCTAGGGTGGAGACCCCAAAATCCGGGGTGTTGGTGGGAGCTCCCACCACACCCAGGGTTGATTGGACCTCCCTTTAGGGTGGGGACCCCGTGACTGGTGTATCTGGGGGAGCTCCCAGCACACCCAGGGCAGAGGGAACCGCCCCGCAATGGGTGGAGACCCTTCAATCCGTGCTGTCGTGGGGAGCTCCCACCACACCAGGGTCGAGGGAACCCCCCCTCTAGGACTGAGACCCCTTGAACCTGTTGTACAGGGGAGCTCCCACTGCACCCAGCATCGAGGGGACTCCAATCTGTGGGGGGAGACCTCCCAAACCAGGGTGTCCTGGGGAGTTTCCACCACACCCAGCATCGAGGGGACTCCCCCATATAGGGAGGAGACCCTTCAAACCAGGGTGTCTGGGGGATCTCATATACCATTTCATGCAGGGTTAAGGGGACTCACCCATTTAGGGGGCAAACCCTTGAACCAGGGTGTCAGAAGGACCTCCCACCGCACCCAGGTTCGAGGAGACTCCCCACTTAGGTGGGAGACCCCTGGAATGAAGATATGAGGGAAGCTCCCACTGCACCCAGGGTCAAGGGGACCCTCCCTAGGGCAGAGACCCCTCGAACTGGGTGTTGGGGGGAGTTCCCACTGCACCCAGGTTGGAGGGGATGCACCCTCTAGGAGAGAGAACCCTTGAATGGGGTGTCATGGGGAGCTCCCACCACACCCATAGTCGAGGGAACACTCCCCACTAGGAACGAGAACCCTCTAACTGAGGTGTCAGGGGGAGCTCCCACCACACCCAGGGTAATTGGCCGCCCCTCTAGAGAGAAGAACCCTCTAACCAGGGTGATGGAGGGAGCTCCCACCGCACCCAGGGTCGAGGGGACCCCCCCTGTAGGTGGAAGAATCCTTGAACCAGGGTGTCGGGAGGAGATCCCACTGTACCCAGAGTCGAAGGGACAGCTCCTCTAGGAGAGAGACCCCTCAACCTGGGGTGTCAGGGGGAGCTCCCACTGCACCCAGGATCGAGTGGTCCCCGCCTGTAGAGGGGAGACCCCTCGAACCCGGGTGTCGGGGGGGAGCTCTCACCACACCCAGTGTCGAGGTAACACCCCCATAGTGGGTAGAACCCTCGAACAGGGTTGTCTGGGGGAGGTCCCACCCTACAACTAGGGTCAAGGGTACTCCTCCCTCTAAGGGGGAGACCCCTCCAACCGGGGTGTCAGGGGGACACCACACTGCACCCAGGGTCAGGGGGAATTTCCACTCTAGGGGGAAGATTTTCAAATCGGGGTGCCGGGGGAGCTCAAATAACATAGCACCCAGGGTTGAAGGGACTACCCCCTTTAGGGGCAAACCCTTTGATCCGAGGTTTCAATGGGACCTCCCACCACACCCAGGTTTGAGGGAATTCCCCCTCTAAGGAATTCCCCCTCGAACCTGGGTGTCAGGGGGAGCTGTATACCATTGTAACCCCCTTGAACCGAGATGTCATGGAGAGCTCCCACTGCACCCAGAGTCGAGGGGACCCCCTTCTGAAGAGGGAGACCCCTCGCACCGGGGTATTGGGGGGAGCTCCCACTGCACCCAAGTTCAAGGGGAACCCCCTTCTATGGAGGGAGACCCCTCTAAACAGAGGTGAGAGAACCACCCAAACCACACCCAGGGTCATGGGGCCTACCTCCTCTGGGGGGAGACCCCTCGAACCAGGGTGTCAGGGGACCCCTCCACCATATCCAGGGTCGAGGGGACTCCCCCCTCTAGGGAAGAGACCCCTTGAACCAGGGTGTCGTGGGGACCCCCGCCACTGCACCCAGGGTCAGGAGACTCCTCTCTCTACAGGGGAGACCCCTCAAACTGGGGTGTTGGGGGAACCCCCCACCGCACCCCGGGTCAAGGAGACTCTCCCCTCTAAAAGGAGACCCCACAAACCGGGGTGTCAGTGGACCCACCCCACTGCACCCAGGGTCTAGGGGCCTCTCTAATCTAGGAGGGAGATGCCTCAAAATGGGGTGTCAGTGGGACCCTACCCTCCATACCCAGGGTCAGGTGGAATCCCCACTCTAATGGGAAGATCCCTTGAACCCGGGTGTTGGTGGTCCCCCACACCAAACCCAAGGTCATGGGGAGACTCCCCCCTGTAGGAAAGAGTCCCCTCTAATTCTGGTGTCAGAGGGACCTCCTTCCAATGCATCCAGTGTCAGTGGGACTCCCCACTCTAGTGGGGAGACCCCACAAACAAGGGTTTGGGGGGAACCCCTCACTGCGCCCAGGGTCAGGGGGACTTCCCATTTAGGGGGGAGACCCCTCAAACCCGGGTGGCTGGGGGAGCTCACATACCTTTGAAAACAGTGTTGATGTGACTGCCCTCTTTAGGGGGAGACCATTTGAATCGTGGTATGGCGGGGGGGACCTCGCACTGAACCCGGGATCAAGGGGACAATCCCTCTAGAGGGGAGAACATTCAAACCAGGGTGTTGGGTGAACCTCCCTCAGAACCCAGGGTCCAGGGTACTCCCCCTCTAGGGGGGAGCCCCTTTGAACTAAGGTGTCGGTGGGAGCTCATATACCATCATACCCAGGATTGAGGGGATGCACCCCTCTAGTGGGAAACCCCTGAACTGGTGTGTTGGGTGAAGCTTGTACACCATTGCACCCCCCTCAAACCAGGGTGTCAGGGAGAGCTTCCACCGCACCCCAGGTAGAGGGGAACCCCACTAGGGAGGAAATCCCTTGACCTGGGGTTGTGAGGGAAGCACCCATCACACCCAGTGCCAAGTGGACGACCCCTTCTAGAACGAACACCCCTCGAACAGTGTGTGGGGGAAGCTCCCACCTCACCCAGGCTCGAGGGGAACCCCTCTAGTGGGGAGACTCCTCGAATCAGTGTGTCAGGGGGAGCTCCAACCCCACCCAGTGTCAAAGGGACACCTTTCTAGGACAGAGACACCCTGAACTGGGGTGTTGGGGGGAGCTCCCACCGCACCCAGGGTCATGGTGAACCCCCGTCTAGGGCAGAGACCCATGGAACGGAGGTGTCAGGGGGAGCTTCCACCCACACAGGATGGAGGGGACCCTCCTCTAGTGCAGATACCCCTCAAACTGGGGTGTCCTTGGAACTCCCACTGCACCCAGGGTCGAGGTTACCACCCAGCTGAGGAGAGAACCCCAAACTGGGATGGCAGAGGGAGTTCCCACCACACCCAAGATCGAGGGGACCTACCCCAGAAGGGCGGAGACCCCATGAACCGTGGCGTCGGGAATAGCTCCCACTGCACCTAGGATCATGGGGAGCCCCACCACACCCAGGGTCGAGGGACCCTCCATCTAGGGCAGAGACCCCTCGTACCAGGGTTTTTGGGGAACCTCCCCACCTCACCCATGGTCAGGGGGAATTTCCCCTCTAGTGGGGAGATTCCTTGAACCGGTGTGTCGGGGGGGATAGCATATACACCATCGCACTCAGTGTCGACGGGACTCCCCTGTAGGGGGAGACCATCCAAATCGGGGTGTTGGGGGGACCTCCCTCCAAATCCAGGATCGAGGGGACTCCCGCTTCTAGGGGAAACCCCTTCAAAACAGAGTGCCAGGGGGAGCTTGTATACCATCGCACCCAGGGTTGAAGGGACTCACCTCTCTAGAGGGAATCCCTTGAACCGGGGTGTCCGTGGGACGTCCCAACACACACAGGGTTGAGGGGAATTCCTCATTTGGGTAGGGACCCCTCCAAACGGGGTGTCATGGGGAGCTTGTATACCATCGCAGCCCCCTCCATCTGAAGTGATGGGGGAGCTCCCACAGCACCCCGATTCAAGGGGACCCACCCCTCTATGATGGAGACCCCTCTAACTGGGGTGTCGGGAGAGCTCACCAGGGTCGAGGGGTCGAGGGGAACCCTCTTCATGTAGGGGGAGACATCCTACATGATGGAGACCCCTCTAACTGGGGTGTCGGGAGAGCTCACCAGGTCGAGGGGTCGAGGGGAACCCTCTTCATGTAGGGGGAGACATCTGGACCTGGGGTGTTGGGGTGAGCACTCACTGAACCCATGATCAAGGGGAGCCCCTTCTGAAGGGGGAGAACCCTCAAACCAGGAAGTCAGGGGGAGCTCCCACCACACCCAAGTTAGAGGGGAACAACCCTCTAGGTGGGAGACCCCTCGAACCAGATACACAAGGGACCCCCCCCCCACCGCACCAGGGTTGAAGGGCCTCTCCCCTCTAGGGAGGAGACTTCTCGAACCAGAGTACCGGGGGACTCCCACTGCACCCAGGGTCGAAGGGACTCCCCCCTTGAGGGGGAGCGCTTTGAACAGGGTTGTTGGGGGGACCTCTCACAACTCCCAGGGTTGAGGGGACACCCCCTCTAGGGCAGAGACCCCTCGAAATAGGGTGTAGGGGGGAATTGCCACCGCACCCATCTAGGGTGGAGACCCCTAGATCCAGATTGTCAGAGTTAGCTCCCAGAGCACCCAGAGCCAAGCTGACCCCCCACTCCAGGGCAGATACCCCTCAAACAGGGGTGTCAGTGAGGCTCCCACCACACCCAAATTTGAGGAGACCCCACATATAGGGTGGAGACAACTCGATCACCGGTATTGGGTGGAGCTCCCACCACACCCAGGGTCAAGGGGACCCCACCCTCTAGGATGGAGCCCCCCCAAACCAGGGTGTCAGTGGGAATATTCACTGCACTCATGGTTGAGGGTACCCCCCATTTAGGGCAGAGACTCCTTGAACCGAGATGTTAGAGGGAGCTCTTGGCCCACCCAGGGTCGAGGGACCCCCCTCTAGGGCAGAGATCCATTAAACTGGGGTGTTGGGGGAAGCTCTCACTGAACTAAGTGTCCAGTAGACACCTGCTCTAGGGTGGAGACTCATCAAACTGGGATGTCCGGAGAACTCCCAATGCACCAAGAGTCAATAGTACCCTGCCCTCTAGGACAGAGATCCCTGGAACCAGAGTGTCGGAAGGAGCTTTCACCGTACTCTGGTTTGAGGGGACCCCCCACCCAAAGGTGGGGACCACATGAACCAGGTTGTTGAGGGGAGCTCCCACAACATTCAGGTCTCCACTCTAGAGTGGAGACCCCTCGAACCGAGGTTGTGGGGGGACACCCCCAACACACCTAGGGTCGAAGGGACTCCCTCCTCTAGGGGAAAGACCCCTCAAACCGGGGTGTCGGAGGGACCCCCACACCACACCCCCAGTCTAGGGGTCTCCCCACTCTAGGAAGGAAAATCTTCAAACTGGGGTGTCGGGGGACCCCTCCACCGCACCCAGGGTGGAGGAGACTGCCCCCTCTATGGGGGAGATGCCTCAAACCGGAATGTCGGGGTGGCCCCCCTCCATTGTACCCAGGGTCCAGGAGACTTCCTGCTCTCAGGATAGACACATTGACCCGGGGTGCGGGGGAGCTACCACCACACCCAGGTAGAGGGTACCCCTCCACTACGGAGGAGACCCCTCCAACTGGGATGTCAGGTTGAGTTTGTATACATTCGCACTTAGAGTCGAAAGGACCTCCCCCCAGGGGGAAGACTCCTGAATAGGGGCGTCAGTGTGAGCTCGGGGGAGACAACTCGAACCAGGGTTCGGGGGAAACAACCTACTGCACCCAGGTTCAGGGGCAATTCTCCTTTAGGCAGGCGACCCCTTGCACCGAGGTGTCAGGGGGAACTTCCACCCCACCCAAGTTGGAGGGGAACTCCCCTTAATTGGGGGAGACCCCTCTAACCAGGGGTGAGGGGACCACCCCCACACCCAGGGTCGAGGAGCCTCGCCCTCTAGGGGAAAGACCCCTTGAACCAAGGTGTCGGGGGGAGCTCCCACCACACTCAGGGTTGAGGGCACCCCACTTCTAGGGCAAAGACACCTTAAATTGGGGTGTTGTGGGGTGCTCCCGGCACAAGAAGTGTTGAGAGGATGCCCCCTCTAGGGGGTAGAAAATTTGAACCAGGTTATTGCGGGGAGCTCCCACTGAACCCAGGGTTGAGGGCACCCCTCCTCTAGGGGAGAGACCCCTAAAACTGGGTTTCAAGGGGAGCTCCCACTGCACCCAGGGTTGAGGGGAAGCACCGTCTAGGGGGGAGAACCCTCAAATGGGGTGTCGTGGGGAGCTCCCACAACACACAGAATGGAGGCAACACTCCCCTTAGGGGTGTCGGTGGAGCACCCTCTGACACAGGGTTGAAGGGATGCCCCCTCTAGGGGCTAGAACCGGAATGTTGGAGATAACTCCCACTGCACCTAGGGTTGAGGGGACAACCCCCACTAGGGAGAGAACTCTCAAACCGGGGTGTCGGGGGGAGTCCCCTCGGATCCAGGGTCGAGGGGACCACCCCTCTATTGGGGAGACCCCTGGAACCTGGGTGTCAGGGGGGCCCCAGTACCGCAAACAGGGTCAAGGGGGTTCCCCACTCTAGTGGGGAGATGCCTCAAAACGGGGTGTCTGAGAGAACCTCCCCACCGCACCCAGGGTTGGGGGGACTCCACTTTTAAGTGGAAAGATCCCTCAAACAGGGGTGTTGGGGGGCCCCACACCTAACCCAGTGTCGGGGGACTCTCCCTCTAAGGAAGAATCCCCTCCAACTGTTGTGTCGGTGGACCCCCCCCCTCCATCGCACCCAGTGTCAGCGGGATTCCCCACTCTAGGGGAAATACCCCTTGAACCGGGATTGGGGGGACCCCCCACTGCACCAAGGGTCAGGGGAAATTCCCCTTAAGGCGGGAGACTCCTCGAACTGGAATGTCTGGGAGAGCTCATATACCTTTGAAAACTGTCGATGTGACTCCTCTCTGCCGCAGTCTGGCTGGGCACAAAATAACCAAGCCAAGCCGCCAGGAGGCACTTGTAGGTTCACACAGGAACTCCTTTATTGCCCGAACTCGCCACCCACGCGGCCCTTCCAGGAACACCACTCCAACCGGAACTCCCTCCACTGGAACTTCACCCACCAACCCAAACTCCCCAGGAATCCCCGCAAGAACTCCAATGTAGTGGGCACCCCAGTGGAACAGCAGGGGTCTATATACAATTGAATACACAGCTTAACTTAACCATCATCATGTCAATGGCTCGCTGGCTTCACCTCTCAACCACTCCCTCTGGCAAAATGCCAGGTGTCACCCCAAATGGGCTGTGGCCCTCAACATCTCCCCCCTTCTGTTTAATTAAAGAACAAGCATGTAGCTTAGGGACCGTGCCTATCTTAGGTTGTCCAATACTACATATGGTCCTTACCCGTCATTGGATGAGCTGACCTCAAGGCGTCAGCCTCCTGCCTTAGGTTGGTACCATTGCAATTGGATCTTACCCATCATTGACTACTGGTCCAGCACACAGCCATACTTGTGGATAGGCCTTTGCACCAGTAGGGGGGTGAGGTTCTTTGCCTCACCTCTGTTGCCCCCAAATACCAGTGGGGGGACGAGGTTCTTTGCCTCACCTCTGTTGCCCCCAAATACCAGTTGGGGGGTGAGGTTCTTTGCCTCACCTCTGTTGGCCCCCAAATTCCAGTGGGCGGGTGAGGTTCTTTGCCTCAGATCATTTGAACCGTGGTGTCCTGGGACCTCGCACCGCACCCAGGGTCAAGAAGACCCCCACTCTAGAGGGGAGAACTTCCAAACTGGGGTGTCCGGGGAACCATCCTTCAAACCCAAGGTCGAGGGTACTCCCCCCTCTATGGTGGAGCCCCTTCAAACCAGGGAGTTGGGGGAACCTCTCACCACACTCAGGGTCAAGGGGACTCCCCATCTAGGGGGGCGCCCCTTTGAACTGGGGTGTCAGGGGAGCTCATATACCATCGTACCCATGGTGGAGGGGATGCACTCTTCTAGTGGGAAACCCCTAGAACTGGCATGTCAGGGGGAGCTCATACACCACCGCACCCCAGGTAGAGGGGACCACCACCAGAGAGGAAACCCTGAAACCTGGGGTTTTGGGGGAAGCACCACTGCACCCAGGGTCAAGTGGACCCCTCTTCTAGGGCAGGGACCCCAGGAACCAGGTGTCAGGGGGAGCTTCCACCGCACCCAGGCTTGAGGGAACCCCCAGTCTAGTGGGGAGACTCCTTAAACCAAGGTGTCAGGGGGAGCTCCCAACCAACCCATGTTGAGGGAATTCCCCCTCTAGGAAAGAGACACCATGAACCGGGGTGTTGAGGGGAGCTCACACTGCACACAGTGTCATGGTGAACCCCCCTCTAAGGCAGAGACCCCTCAAACCGTGGTGTCAGGGGGAGCTCCCACTGCATTCAGTGTCGAGGGTACCCCCCCTCTAATGCTGACAACCCTCAAACTGGGGTGTCTTTGGGATCTCCCACTGAACCCAGGGTTGAGGTTACACCCCCCGCTAGTGGGGAGACCCCTGGAACCGGGATGGTGGGTAGAGTTCCCACCTCAGCCAGGATCGAGAGGACGTCCCCCAAAAGAGCATAGACTCCACTAACCGAGAATTCGGGGGAGCTCCCACCACACCCAGAGTGGAGAGGACCCCCCATCTAGGGCAAAGACCCCTCAAACCAGGGTGTCAGGGGGAACCCCCCCACACCCAGGGTCAGGGGAAATTTCCCCTCTAGGGGGGGGATTCGTTGAACTGGGGTGTCAGTGGTAGCTCGTATACCATCGCACTCAGTATCGACGGGACTCCCAAGTGTAGGGGGAGACCATCTGAACCAGGGTGTCAAGGGGACCTCCCTCCAAATCCAGGGTCGAGGAGACTCCCGCCTCTAGGTGGGGGAACCCTTGAACTGAGGTGTTGGTGAAACTCCCAACGAACCCAGTGTCGAGGACACTCACCCCTCTATGGGATAGCCCCTTCAAACCAGGGTGTCGAGGGAGCTCCCACCGCACCCAAGTTCGAGGGTATTCCCCCTCTAGGGGGGAGACCCCTCAAATCAGAGAGTCAGGGGATCCCCACCACCACACCCAGGGTCAAGGGGTCTCCCCCCTCTAGGTGGGAGACTTCTTGAACCAAGGTGTTGGGGAGAGCCCTATACCATCACACCCAGGGTTGAGGGGACTCACTCTTCTAGGGGGAAACTCCTCGAACCAGGGTGTCAGGGGGACCTCCCACCAAACCAGGTTTGAGGAGACTCCCCCATCTATGGGAGAGACTCCTGGAACAAGGGTGTCGGGTGGAGCTCTCACTGCACCCAGGGTCAAAGGGACACCCCCCTCTAGGGCAGAGACCCCTCGAACAGGGTGTTGGGGGAAGTTCCCACTGCACCCAGGGTTGAGGGGTCTCACCCTCTTGGAGGGAGATCCCGCAAATGGGGTGTCATGGGGAGCTCGCACCCCACCCGTAGTCGAGGGAACACTCCCCACTGGGACCCCCCATCTAGGGAAGAGAACCCTCTAAACAAGGTGTCAGGGGGAGCTGCCACTGCACCCAGGGTAATTGGCCGTCCCCTCTAGAGAGGAGACCCCTCAACCCAGGTTGTCAGGGAGAGCTCCAACCTCACCCAGGGTCAAGTGGACCCCCACTCTAGGGGGGACAACCCTCGATCTGGGGTGTCAGGGGGAGCTCCCACTATACTCATGGTCAAGGGATCCCCTGTAGCAGATAGAACCCTCAAAATGGGGTTTTGGTGGGAGCTTCCACCACACCCAGGGTCGAGGGAAACCCTACATAGCAGATAGAACCCTCAAACTGGGGTGTCAGGAATAGTTCCTACTGCACCCAGGGTCAAGGGGACTTCCTTCTGTAGGTGGGACAACCCTGAAATTAGGGTGTCGGGGGAGCTCTATACCATTGCATTCCCCTGGAACCGGGGTGTCAACACTGGGTGAAGTGTTAGTTCCCCTAGCCATCCTGGTTCGAGAGGTCTCCACCCTATACTGGGGGTCCCCTTTGCCGCAGTCTGGCTGGGCACAATTCAGGAGCCACTTGTCAAAGGAAATGAACTTTATTTTTAGAATACACACACCGCACCACACAGCTCTTCAGGAAAACCCTCAGAGCCCAACTGCCACCACCGGCTTCCCACAAGCCTCTCAACCTCCCCACTCCTCCTGCTCTTGAGGCCAATTGACTGGGTCGCGTGGGCAGAGCCAAAAAAAAGTCCCCCAATGAGCAGCTCCGTGGTCTGAAAGGGCGGGGAAACAGCCCAATGAGCATCACCACAGAGGAGCCAATCAGTTGGCAGATAGAAGTTTGCTGGGGCCGCTGTGAGCCAACCATCAGCTGGCAGCTGGAAGTTTGCTGGGGCCCTTTTGGTTGTGGCTCTCCACATCTCCCCCTCTCTGTTTAAACAACAAGCATGTGGCTTAGGGACCATGCCTGCCTTAGGTTGTCCAATACTACATATGGTCCTTACCCATCATCAGATGATCTGACCTCAAGGCGTCAGCCCCCTGTCTTAGCTTGGTACCATTGCAATTGGATCTTACCCGTCATTGACTACTGGTCCAGCATACAGCCACACCTGTGGATAGGTCTTTATACCTGCGGGGGGGGGGGTTCTTTGCCTAACCTCTGTTGGCCCCCAAATTTTAGCTGAACGACCATCACAAGCAGAAGGGAGGAAGATACAGCAAGCCAATTGATGGCTCCTTTTGGAAAAATTGTACCACCGATGACATCATCAGCAAAAATACCCCAACACTACCACAAGTCGCTGCACCAACAGATATCTCACAATGCATACAAGTGAGTTCACAATGCATACAAGTGATACATAGTCCAGGCAAGTTCTGCAAGCAGTGCAGTGATAGCTATTGCAGAAGCTGTAGATTGGTTTTATCTTTGTCTTCACCGGCACTGGGATGAAGATAGGAATTCTGGCAATAATGGCTAAAGAAAAAATTATGTAACATTCCAGAAGGCACTAAAAGAAAACAATTTTCTGAACAATTTACATTATCTTGGACAGAATTATTAAATATAATGGAAACAAAAGGTGAAAGTAAACAAACAGATCTGTTAACCTCCTTTTTTGTTAACATATTAAAACAATCCTCAACAGCTGTTTACCCAATTTAAATTAAACCATTTAAATCACGTGAATAAAAAAAATATTTGGATCCATTTTTCATGAGTGCTCATCATATATGATATATGGACATACGTACATACAAACATACAACATAAAACACAAGTGCGCACACATAGTATAATACATACAACACATAACATAATAGTAAAGGTCTTATAACATTTTATAGGTGTAATCTCCATTGCAATGTTTAAAAACTCTATAGTCAAAAATTGGAACTGATCAGCAAAACATTAACCTAGGTCTGTATGAGCTCAAAAAACAAAATAGAACTTCATGATGTGGGAAAGGGTAATAATAAAATAAATATTGAAAAAAGCATCCTGGTTCTGTCGCAGATGTAAGGATAGCTAAACTGGAGTTTTGGGTATCAGCTGTTATGGATTTAAGCCAAATCATCTTCTTTTTGGTCTGTAGAAATCGCTTTATTTAATCTCTCTGGAATCCAAATTGGCTGCTGTTCTCCCTGTGGAAACACACAAACAGACCTCCGACTCCAGACAATTACTGTGTCAGGACCTTTCTATTGTCCTGTTAGAATATCCTTCCAAAGTACCTTAGGCTTATGTACATTTTTTGGACACATATGCCTTTCCACAGCACTAAGCCCTGATGAATCCAAATTTAAAAAGTTTAGAGTAAAAAGTGTTATTTTAAGTTTATCTTTGGGGAATATATACCCCTTTCCAATTCCCTCATTGTGCTTTAATAAGTACATTTTAATAGTTTGATGAGCTCTTTCAACTATGCCTGTCCCTGTGGATTGTATGGGATTCCTGTTATATGAGTAATGCCAAATAATGAGCAAAATTGTTTAAAAGAGGTAAAGTATAACCAGGACCATTATCTGTTTTTAACTGTTTTGGAACGCCCACAGTGGCAAAATTTTGTAAGCAATGAGCTATAATATCTTTAGTTTTTTCTCCAGCATGAAGGGAGCCCATCAAAAATCCAGAAGAAGTATCAACTGTAACATGCAAATATTTTAATTTTCCAAATTCTGGCAAGTGTGTGACGTCCATCTGCCAAATATGATTAGGTATCAGTCCTCTAGGATTGACTCCAAGATTAACTTGTGGTAAAAAGGTCACACAATTTTGACATTGTTTTATTATTCATCTAGCTTGTTCCTTAGATATTTTGAAATGCTTTTGTAAAGTATTAGCATTGACATGGAACCTTTTATGAAAATTTGTAGCTTCTTCTAGTGTAGAGAAAATATGCATGTCATGGGTTGTTTTATCTGCTAAATCATTGCCCAAACCAAGGGCTTCAGGCAATCCTGTATGTGCTCTAATATGTCCTATAAAGAATGGATCTTTTCTGTCCCAGATTATACTTTGTATAGTGGAAAGCAAAGAGAAAACAGTAGAGGAAGGGGAAATCCTACCAGCATCTTCAAGGGATACTATAGCATTAACTATATACTGACTATCGGAAAATAAATTAAATATAGAATCTTTAAACATCACAAAAGCTTGTAATACTGCATTAAGGTCTACCTTTTGAACTGATTGTTTGGGTACTAAAAATGTGAAAGTTTGATCAAAGGTAACAATTGCTGCTGTACCATTATTTGAACCATCAGTGAATATATTTGGAGCATTCATGATAGGTCTTTTTCTTGTCATTTTTGGAAAAATTACAGGATGCCATGACCAAAAAGACAATAAAGGATTAGATGGTAATTGGTTATAAATGAAACATTAGATTTGCACATGATTATTGCCCAAGTATTTAACTCATTAGCTAATTCATCAATTTGATCCATAGTATATGGAGTAATAATTTTATTGGGAGAAATTCCAAACACTCCCTTTGCTGCTTTTATTCCTTTGAGTAGTAATTGTCCTACAGCCTCAGGATACCCAGTAAGAATAGTGTTAGGAGAATAAGATAAATGTATCCATAATAATGTACCTTCTTGCAAAAATACTCCTGTAGGAATATTTTTTGTTGGTAGTACAATAAATAATAAAGGCAAACTGATATCAATTCTATCCAAATGCATATTTTCCATATATATTTCAAAGATTTTTAATGTCTTTCTTGCTTCAGGTGTTAACATTAGAGGTGAATTTGGATATTATGGTCCTTTTAGGATATCAAATAAAGTCCCAACTCTCCTATTGGTATACCTAGATAAGGCCTTATCCAATTTATGTCTCCTAATAACTTTTGAAAGTCGTTAAGTGATTTGAGTTGATCTACACGTATTTGAATTTTTGGTGGACAGACCATGGTTGAGGATAATAGAACTCCTAAATAACTAATTGGAAAATGTAATTGTACTTTATCTATTGCTATCTCTAGATTATAATTTTTAAATGAATTTGTAAGTGTGGCATAACATTCTAGCAATGTGTTTTTATCTTTATGTGCTGATAATACATCATCCATATAGTGAAATATTTGTAGTTCAGGATTTTGATTTCTAAGTGGATGGATTGCTTTGTTAACATAAATTTGACACATAGTTTGGCTGTTAGCCATCCCTTGAGGGAGTACTTTGCATTCATATCTCTGATCAGGACCTTCATGATTCATTGCAGGGATAGTAAATGCAAAACGTGGACTATCCTCAGGATGAATTGGAATTGAAAAATAAACAATCTTTAATATCTATAGCTAAAATGTACCAGGTTTTTGGCAATGTAGACAATTGAGGAATCCCTGATTGAGCAGGTCCCATAATAACCATCTCATTTTTAATGGCTCTTAAATCTTGCAATAATCTCCATTTACCAGATTTCTTTTTAATGACAAAAATGGGAGTATTATAGGGAGATACGGAATGTTGTATATATCCTTCCGCTAATTGTTGTTTGACCAGGTCATGGGCTGCTTGTAACTTTTCTTTAGTCAGGGGCCAATAAGGAAACCATACTGGTCTTTCTGATTTTCAAATAATTTTTATTGTCTCAGTAACTCCTTCTGAAAATCCAACCCATGTCTGTCCATTCCTTGATCTATTTGTATTGGTGCTGCTATACCTTGTTCTTGTGATTGTAATCTTTTTCCTTTCCTAAAACCTTGTCTAGCCATAATAGTGGGCTCATTTGGATTGATGTTATTTGGTAATGTTAGTCCTAATTGATCTAGGACATCTCGTCCTCATAAATTCATGGGAAGATGATCCAATACATATGGTTGTATAGTTCCATCACATCCTTCAGGATCTTTCCAATCTAATACCGTTGCAATTCTATGGGGATTAGCCACCACTCCTAGGCCTCGAAGTGTTTGAGTGACTTGTTGTGATGGCCAATGTTTTGGCCATTCTTGACGAGAGATGATGCTAAGTTCTGCACCTGTATCCAGTAGCCCATTAAATTCATGTCCTTGAATATTTAGTTTTAGCATGGGATGAGAATCTAAATTTAAAGAAAGCATAGCCCAATCTACACCTGTGTAGCCTAATCCCCTGGAAACTCTTTCTACAGTACGACTGGAAAATTTATCATGTAGGCTGGGTATTATTAGTAACTGTGCTATTCTATTTCCTGGTGAAATTACTGATATAATTACTGACTATAATTTTTATTTCACCTTCATTATTGGGATCAATTACCCCAGGACTTATCAAAAGTCCTTTTAGAGTAGAAGAGCTGTGTCCCAATAATAAGCCTTCTGTTCCTTTGGGAAGAGGTCCTTTTACTCCTGTGGGAATGATTTGAACTCCCATCTCTGGATTTAGCACTGTTCTGGTGGAGGCACAGATGCCCAATCCTGTGCTTCCTCTGGTTTGTCTAGTGAGGCATTTAATGGACAATGTGTCCTGGGCACTACCCTAATGGGGTTGCTGTGTTCCTCCAGTGCTCCATATATATTGTGGTCTTGGGCCCTGGAGCATTGGGCCCCCTGTCTATTTTTTGGCAATGGAGCCCGATGCCTTTATCCATGATATCGGGGATATACACCTGGTCCTTGTTCATTTTTTTACAATGGAGTACCCTCTATGGTGGTTTGAGAACGGCATTCATTAGCCCAATATCTCCCTCTACGGCATTGTGGGCAAATACCTGGTATTCTACTCCTTTGATACCTAGTTTTGTTAAACCCTCCTCCTATGGGGCAATTTCTTTTAAAATGTCCTTTTTGTTCACAATTGTAGCACGTTTTTGGCCTGGCATCTAAAACCTGTTGTACTACAGCTGCCACGACTTGCTGTTGTTCATTAATGTCTCTACATAATTTAATATATGTGTTTAAATCTTCATGTTTCCATGATCTAATGACTTCTCTGCACCAACGATTCACTTGCTCATAAGCCAGTTGTTTTATTAATGGCATTGCTTGTTCTGTATTCCCAAAAACTGTGGTAGCTGTTTGAATAAGTATATATACAAATTCAGCATAAGGTTCATTAGCTCCTTGTATTACCTTAGATAATTGACCTTGTAAACCTCCATGTCCTTATAAAGTCTTCCATGCTCTAACTGCATCAACAGCAATTTGTAAGTATACACCAGGATCATATGCAATTTGTTGCTGCTGATCCTCATATGGTCCCTTTCCTAACAACATATCTAGATTTCTCTGAGGATAACCAGCTGCTGCATTTTGCCTAGCCATCTCCTTGCAAAATTCCTCATTGGCAACCTCCCATAACAGGTATTGTCCTCCATTTAGCACAGCTTTACACATATTAGCCCAATCTGCTGGTGTCATGTTAAAGTTAGTAATGGATTCTACACAGTGAAGGGTGCTTGAGGACTATAGGTTGTTATAGCCTCTATTAGCTGCTTCACTGTTTTGAAATTTAAAGCATGGTGAATCCGCTGCCCTCCTGCCTGCTCAAACACAGGGCATGTTAATATTTGAGGATCCCATCTATCAACTATGGGGGTTGGGGGCCTCCCAGCATATGGAGGTGGCACTCTTGGTTGGACACTTATGCCTTCTGGTGATAGAAAGGTGTTAGTAGCAGTCTCCTGTAGAGGTGGCACTGTTGGTTGGACCCTTACACCCTCTGGTGATAGAAAGGTGTTAGTAGCAGTCTCCTGTTGTAACTTTTCCCCTGATGGCTTTTTCTGCTCTAAACTTTCTTCCTTTGTCTGACTAGCTCGAGAGACCTTCTTTTTTACTTGAATTTTCTCCTCTGTCTGACTAGTTTGAGAGACCTTCTCTTTTACTTGAATCAATATGTCTTCTCCTTCCTCTACCATTGTCTGAACCGAAGGCTTTGGGCTAAGCAAACAAGATACAAACATCCACAATGGCAATGTGCCAACTGACTGAGTCCCTGGGCTTTTCTTTTCTATTCTTTTTAAATCTTTACCATGATAGTTCCATTGTGATATATTTAACAACTCCTCCTTAAAAAGCCATAGGCTACATTTTTGTATTGTATCAACGTATGCCCTGACTGCTCTTGATTTTACTGGGATGCCTCCTTCCTCTAACAATTTACTTAACACTCTTTTGGTTTGCTTTTTACTAATTTCTGATCCCATATTTCTACTATAACTATAATACAACCCAACAAGATAACGCCAAACAAAACCGAAACAGAATGAAACAAAAATGGAACAACAAAAAAATCATTATGATAGCCTTTCTATTCTCCTGAAATATACATCCATCCTTTCTTTCTATCTGTTCCTCAAACTCAAATAGTTTTTCCTCAGATGTGAGCGGTTTTTCTTCCATCTTACACATCTACAGGGACAGGCAACTTAAAACAGAAGTGAAACAAAACAAAAGAAGAATCTTGAAATGGCTACCCATCCTCTCGCCCTGCCCTCAGGGGCAAGCAGTTTACCTTATCACTTACCCTCAGTCGTTCCCCTTGAAGGCCACTAAATGCCGCTGATAATGCCAAGGTCGAGGGTTCGATCCCTGTACGGGCCACCAAATGCCGCAGTCTGGCTGGGCACAATTCAGAAGCCGCTTGTCAAAGGAAACGAACTTTACTTTTAGAACACACACACCGCACCACACAGCTCTTCAGGAAAACCCTCAGAGCCCAACTGCCACCACCGGCTTCCCACAAGCCTCTCAACCTCCCCCACTCCTCCTGCTCTTGAGGCCGATTGGCTGGGTCTCATGGGCGGAGCCAAAAAAAAGTCCCCCAATGAGCAGCTCCGTGGTCTGAAAGGGCGGGGAAACAGCCCAATGAGCATCACCACAGAGGAGCCAATCAGTTGGCAGCTAGAAGTTTGCTGGAAGCTGCAATTTTGCTGGGGCCCCTTCAGCTGTGGCTCTCAACACCCTTGACCCTGGGTGTGGTGGGAGCTCCCCCAGACACCCCATTTTGAGGGGTCTCCCCCATAGTTGGGGTTCCCCTCGACCCTGTGTGCGATGGTATACGAGCTCACACTGTCACCCATGTTCAAGAGGTCTCCCCGCTAGAGGTGGGGTCCCCTCGACTCTGGGTGAAAATGTATATGAACTCCTCCTGACACCCCAGTCAAGGGGTCTCCCCCATAGAGGGGGAGTCTCCTCAACACTGGGAGCAGTGGGAGCTCTCTGCACCCTGAGTTTATATGTCTACCCCCGAGAGGAGGGATTCCTCTGGACCCTGGGTGCAGTGGAGGGGGGTCACCCCAAAACATTTCGAGGCAACTCCCACCTAGAGTGGGGAGTCCCCTCAACTTTGGGTGCAGTGGGGAGGTCCTCCCAACACCTCGTTTCAGGGGTCTCCCCTCTAGAGTGGGGAGTCCCCTCATCCCTGGGTGCAGTGTGGGTCCCCAACACCCCAGTTCAGATGGTCTCCCCGTACAGTGGTGTGTCCCATCGGTACTGGGTGTGATTGTATACCAGGTCCCCCCGAAAACCCAGATTGAGGAGTGAGTCTCCCCCTTAGAAGGGAAAGGCCCCCAATCCTTGGTGCTGTGGATGGGTCCCCTCAACAAGCTGGTTCAAGGGTTCTCCCACTAGAGAGGGGAGTCACCTTGACCCTGGGTGCGGTGGGGGAGGCATGCCCCCAACACCCCGGATCAAGATGTATGCCCCCTAGGGGTGGAGGCTACTCAATCCTCATGTGGAGGAAGGTCCCTATGACTCCCCAGTTCTTGGAATCTCCCCCCTAAATGGGGAGCCCCCTCGTCCTGGATGTGCTGGTGGGGTTCCCCCAACTCCCCAGTTCGAGGGGTCTCTCCCTTATGGGGAAAGGGTCCCATGAACCATGGTGCAGAGGGGAGTCCCATGACACCCCTGTTCGAGAAGTCTCTCCCCTACAGAGGGGTGTCGTTTCGACCCTGGGTGCAGTGTGGGATTCCCCCCGACATTCCCATTTGAGTGGTCTCCCCCCTTGGGGGGAGTCCCATCGACCTGGGTTTGGTGGTATAAGAGCTCCCCACAACACCCCAGTGAGACGGGTCTCCCCCAAGAGGGGGAGACCCTCTGAACCTTGGTGCGGTGGGAGGTTCCTCCCAACACCCCAGTTCGAGGGTTCTCCTCCTAGAGAGGTGAGTCCCCTCGACTCTGAGTGCGAAGGTATACGAGCTTCCCCTGACATCCAGTTCGAGGGGTCTCCACCAAAGATAAAGGAACACCCCCAAACCTGGTGGCAGGGGTGTTCCCCCAATCCCAGGGCAGAGGGCTCTCTGCCCTAGAGGGGGTAGTACCCCCGAAAGCCCAGTTCAAGGGGTCTACCCCCTAGAAGGGGGAGTATTCCCGACCCTGGTGTAGTGTGGTGTCCCCCTAGACCCTCATATGAGGGGTCTTCACCATACAGTGGGAAGTGCCCCCAACCCTGGGTGTGGTAGGAGGTCCCCCCAACATCCCTGTTCGAGGGGTCTCCGTCCTACACAAGGGTGCACACCTGATTCTTGGTGTGGTGGGTGGTACACCTGATACCCGGTTGGAGGGGCCTCCACCCTACAGGCGGGAGTACACATGACCCTCGGTGAGGTGGTGGGTCCCCCCAACACCCTGGTTAGATGGGTCTCCCCCATAAAGGGGGGAGCACCTCAGACCATGCATATGGTGGGGTGTTGCCTCAACACCCCAGTTCAAGGGGTCTTCCCACTACAAGCAGGAGTCCCCTCTACTCTGGATGTGATGGTATACAAGCCCAGCCTGGCATCCTGGTTTGAGGGGTCTCTCCCCTAAAGAGTGGGTCCCCTCGACCCTGGGTCGATGGTATACGAGCTCCCCCAACACCCCAGTTCGAGGGCTCTCCCACCTAGAGGCGGTCCCCTCGACCCTGTGTATGATGGTATCTGAGCTCCCCTGACACTGTGGGGTTCGAGGAGTTTCCCCCTTGGGGAGTCCCCTAAAAACTGGGTGTGATGGCACATGAGATCCATCCAACAGCCCAGTTCAATTGGTGTCCCCCTACAAGAAAAAGTCCCTTTGACTATGGGTCGGGGGGAATTTCCCCTCTATGGAGGATACTCCTCGAACCAGCTGTCAGGGGTACCTCGTATACCATCGCACTCTGTCAACGGAACTCCCTGCTCTAGGGGGAGATCATCCAATCTGGGCTGTCGGGGAACCTCCCTCCAAATCCAGGGTCGAGGGGACTCCTGCCTGTATGGGGAGACCCCTCAAACCAGGGTGTCGGGCAAACCTCTCATCGAACCCAGGGTTGAGAGTACTAACACCTTTAGAGGGGAGCCCCTTTGAACCTGGGTGTCGGGGGGAGCTTGTATACCATTGCACCCAGGGTTGAAGGGACTCACCCCTCTAGTGGAAAATACCTTGAACCGGGGTGTCGATGGGACCTCCCACTGCACCCAGTATTGAGGGGACAACCTCTCTATGGGGGAGACCCCTCCAACCGGTGTGTCGGGGGGAGCCTATATACCATCGCAACCCCCTCAATCCAAAGTTTTGGGGGTAGCTCTCACAGCACCCCGGGTCGAAGATACCCACCCCTTTATGGCAGAAAACCCTCAAACTGGGGTTTCAGGGGGAGCTCCCACCACATGCAGGTTTGAGGGTACCCTTTTATCTAGGGGGGAGATGATTGGATCCTGGATGTCAGGGTGAGCACCCACCACACCCAGGGTCAAGGGGACCCCCTTCTGAAAGGGGAGACCCCTCACACTGGGGTGTCGGGGGGAGCTCCCACCGCACCCAAGTTCGAGGGGAACCCTCCTCTAGTGGGGAGACCCCTCAAACCAGAGAGGCAGGGGACCCCACCACACCCAGGGTGGAGGGCCCTTCCTCTTCTAGGGGATACTTCTTGAACAGGGGTCTTGGGGGACCCCCACGGCACCCAGGGTCAAGGGGACTCTCCCCTCTAGGGAAGGGACCCTTCAAACCAGGGTATCAGGGGGACCCTCCCACCACACTCAGGGTCAAGATGACTCCCCCCTCTATGGGAGAGACCCCTCAAACCAGGGTGTCTGGGTGACTTCCCCACTGCACCCAGGGTCGAAGAACTCTCCCCTCTAGGGGAAAGTCTCCTGGAAACGGGGATTTGGGGGGACCACCCCACCATACCCAGGCTTGAGGGGACTCTCCCCTCTAGGAAGGAAACCCCTCGAACCATGGTGTCGGGGGTCACCTTCCACAGCACCCAGCATCGAGGGAACACCCCCCTCTAGGGGGGAGATGCCTCGATCCGGAATATCAAGGTGAACCCCTCCGCTGTACCTGGGTCCAGGGGACTCCCCACTCTCGGGGGAGACACCTTGAACCGAGGTGCGGGGGGAGCTCCCACCACAACCAGGTGGAAGGGACCCCCCTTTATGGGGAGACCACTCAAACCTGGGGAGTTTGTATATATTCACACCCAGAGTCAAGGGGACTCCCCCTCTATGGGGAGACCCCTTGAACCCAGGTGTCGGGGGAGCTCATATACCATCACACCCAGGGTTGAGGGGACACTCCCACTAGGTGGGAGACCCCTCAAGCCAGGGTGTCAGGGGGAGCTTGTACATCATAGACCCAGGTGGAGAGGACCCCCTCACTAAGGAAGAGACTTCTTGAACCGGGGTATCTAGGTGTTCTTGTATACCATTGCACTCAGGGTCGAGGGGACTCCCCGTGTAGTGGAGAGAACCCTTGAACCGGGTTGTGGGGGACCCCCGACCGTATTCAGGGTCAAGACACTCCCCCCTGTAGTGGGGAGACCCATCAAACTGGGGTGTCCAGGTACCCCCATGGCACCCAGGGTCATGGTGCTCCCCCCCTGTAGGGAGGAGATCCCTCAAATGGGGGTATCAGGGGGACCCCCAACTGCACGAACAGTAGGGGGCTTTCTCTCATGTAGGACAGAGACATTTCCAACAGCGGTTTTGGGGGACCCCCCCACTGCACCCAGGGTCGGGGGTGATCCCCCCTCTAGTGGGTAGACCCCTCGAACTGGGGCATCTGGAGGAGCTCATATACAATCGCACCCAGGGTTGAGGAAACCTTGACTAGGCGAGAGACCCCTCGAACTGGGGTGTCATGGGGAGCTCCTATACCATCATACCCAGGGTCAAAGGACCCCCCCTTCTAAGGGGGGCGATGCCTCAAACCAGGGAGTTGGGGGGAGCTTGTATAGCATCGCACCCAGCGACGAGACAATCCCCTCTAGACGGGAAACCCCTTAAATGGGGTGTCAGGGGGAGCTCCTATAACATAGCACCCAGGGTCAAGGGGAATCCCCTCTGTAGGGGGGAGACCCCTTGAACCGGGGTGTCTGGGGGACCCTCCCCCCTGCACCCAGGGTGGAGGGGCCTCCCCACTCTAGGAGGGAGATGACTCAAAATGGGGTGTCAGGGGTACCCAGGTTTGGGAGGACTCCCCTCTCTAGTGGGGAGATCCCTAGAAACAGGCAGTTGGGGGGAGCTCCCACCATACCCAAGTTAGAGGGGAACCCCCTCTATGGGATGAGACCATTCAAACAAGAGTCAGAGGACACCCCCACAGGAGACACCCCCACAGCACCCAGGGTCGAGGGGCCTAAGCTGCCCCAGCAAACTTCCAGCTGATTTGCTCCTCTGCGGTTACCCTCATTGGGATGTTTCCCCGCCCTTTCAGACCACGGAGCTGCTCATTGGGGGATTCTTTTGTCTCCGCCCACATGACTCAGCCAATCAGCCTCAAGGGCGAGAAGAGTGCTGTTGAGATGCTCACTGGAAGAGCTGGTGGTGGCTGTTTGGCTCTGAAGGAATTCCTGAAGAGCTCCAGTGGTGCCCTGTCAAAAGAATCCCCCAATGAGTAGCTCCATGGTCTGAAAGGGTGAGGAAACAGCCCAATGAGCCTCATTGCAGAGGAGCCAATCAGCGGGAAGTTTGCTGGGGCCTAGGTGAGCCAATCAACTGGAAGTTTGCTGGGGCAACTTCGACTGTGGCTCTCAACAGGGCTTCCCCCTTCTATAGGGGGAAGACTTCTCCAACAGGGTGTCAGTGGAACCCCCATGGCACCCAGGGTCGAGAGGACTCCCCCTTCTAGGGAAGAGACCCCCTCAAACTGGGGTTGTGGGGGCCCCCACACCACACCCAGGGTTGAGGGCCCCCCCCCTCTAGGGGAAAGCCTCCTTGAACCGGGGTGCCAGGGGACCACCCTACGGGACCCAGGTTCGTGGTCTCCCCCCTCTAGGAAGAAAACACCTCCAACCCAGGTATTGATGACCCCCTCCACTGCTCCCAGGGTCAAGAAGACTCCCTTTCTAGGAAGGAAACCCCTTGAACTGGGGTGTCAGGGGACCCCCTCCACTGCACCCATGTTCTAGGGGACTCCCCCCTGTAGGGGGGAGATGCTTCAAATCGGAATGTTGGGGTGACCCCTCTCCACTGTACCCAGGGTCCACGGGAATTACCTTTCTTGGAGGACACACATTGAACCGGGGTGCAGGAGGAGCTCCCACTACACCCAAGTCAAGGGGACCCCCAATTTAGGATGAGACCCCTTGATCTGGTTGTCAGGGGGAGCTCCCACCGCACCCAGGGCCGAGGAAACCCACACTCTAGGGTGGAGATCCCTCGAACCGGGGTGACAGGGGGAGCTCCCACTGCACCCATGGTAGAGGTGACCTCCCCTCCATGACAAAAACCCCTCAATCCGTGGTGTCGAGGGCAACTCCCCACACCCTGGGTTGAGGGGACTCCTGCCTGTAGGGGGAGACCTCCCAATTTGAGTGTCCTTGGAGTTCCCACCAAAAACAGGGTTGAGGCGACTCTCCCTTCTAGAGGGGACACTCTTCAAACCAGGGGATGTGGAGGGAAGCTCCTATACCATCGCACCCAGGGTTAAGGGGTCCCACCCCTCTAGGGGAAACCCCTCGAACCAGGGTTTCGGGGGAACCTCCCATGGCACCCAGGTCCGAGGGGACTCCAGCCTCTAGGGGGGAGACCTACCAAAAAAGGGTGTCCTGAGGAGTTCCCACTGCACCCAGGGTCGAGGGGACTCACCCCTCTAGGGGAAAGACCCTTTGAACCAGGATGTTGAGGGTAGCTTGTATACTATCGCACCCATGGTTGAGGTGACTTGCACCTCTAGGGGGTACCCACCTAAACCGGGGTGTTGGGGGAAACTCATATGCCATCGGACCCCCCTCAATCCAGGGTGTCAGGGGAAGCTTTCACCACATCAAGGGTCAAAGGGAACTCCCCTCTAGGGAGGAGACCCCTGAAACAGGGGTGTCAGGGGAAGCTTCCACTGCACCCGGTGTCGAGTTGACCCTCCCTCTGGGGGGAGACCCCTCGAACCGGAGAGTTGGGGGGAGCTCCCACCGAACCCAGGATTGAGGGGACTCCCCCCTCTAAGGGGGATATGCCTCAAACCTGGGTGTCAGGGGGACCCTTTTCACTGCAACCAGGGTCTGGAACCCCCACTCTGGGGAAGAGACCCCTCAAACCAGGGTGTCTGTTATAGCTCCCACCACACTCAGGATCGTGTGGACCTCCCTCTACTAGGGTGGAGACCCCTCCAACCATGATGTTGGTTGGAGCTCCCACCACACCAAGGGTCAAGGGGACCCCCCACTAGGGTAGAGATCCCTCAAATCTTTGTGTCGGGTGGAGCTCCCACTTCACCCAGGGTCAAGGGGAGCCCCCTACTGAGAAGACCCCTCGACCTGGGGTTGTGGGGGAAGAACCCACCACAATCATGGTCAAGAAGACTCCCCTTCTAGGGCAGAGACCATTCGAACTGGGTGTCACCACAGAAGCTCCCACTGCACCCAGGGTCAAGGAAACCCCTCCTCTAGGGCAGAGACCCCTCGAACCAGGGTGACAGGGAAGCTTCCACCACACCCAGGGTCGAGGGGACCCAACAATCTAGGGTGGAGACCCTGAGATTTGGGGTGTCAGAGGGAGCTCCCACCGCAACCAGGATTGAGTGGACCCCCCCCTTTAGGGCAGAGACCCCGTGAACTGGGGTATCGGGGGAACCTACCACCACACCCAGGGTCAAGGGGACCCCCATCTATGGCGGAGACCCCTCAATCTGTGGTGTTTGGGGGAGCTTCCACTACACCAAGAGTCAAGGAAACCCCCCTCTAGGTTGGAGACGCATGGAATGGGATGCCAGCAGGAGCTCCCTCTGTACCCAGGGTCGAGGGGACCTCACCATCTAGGGTGGAGACCCCACAATCTGGGGTGTCGGGGGAAGCTCCCACCACACCCAGGGTTGAGTGGACCCCCGCTTTATAGTGGAGACCCTGCGAACTGGGGTATGGGGGGAGCTCCCACCACACCCAGGGTCAATGGGATCCCCACTAGGGCAGAGACCCCTCAATCCAGGGTGTCAGGGGGAGCTCCCTCCACACCCATGGTTGAGGGGACCCCCTTCTATAACAAGACCCCTCAAACCAGCGTGTAGAGGGGAGCTCCCATCACACCTAGAGTTGAGGGGACTCCCGCCTGTAGCAGGAGACCTCCCATGTCCATGGGTGTCCATGGAGTTCCCACCAAACACAGGGTTGAGGCGACTCCCCCTTCTAGGGTATAGACTCTTGGAACCAGGGTTTCGAGGGAAGCTTGAATACCATGGAACCCAGGGTTGAGGATACTCACCCCTCTAGGGAGAAACCTCTCAAACCAGGGTGTGGGGGGGACATTCCACCGCACCCAGGTTGGAGGGGACTCCCTCCTGTATGGGGGAGACCTCCCAAACCAGGGTGTACTGGGGAGTTCCCACCACACTCAGGTTCGAGGGGCCTCTCCACTCCAGGGGAAAGACCCTTGGAACCGGGTGATAGAGGTAGCTCGTATTCCATCGCACCCAGGGTTGAGGGGACTCAAACCTCTAGGGGGAAGCCCCTCAAACTGGGGTGTCAGGTGGACTTCCCACTGCACCCAAGCTTGAGGGGACTCCCCCCTATAGGATGGAGATGCATTGAACAGGGTGCATCCTCCCGAACCAGGGTGTCAGGGGGAACTCGTATACCATGGCACCTCCCTCAAACCGGGGTGTTGTGGGAAGCTTTCACCACATCCAGGGTCGAGGGGAACCCCCCTCTAGAGAGGAGACTCCTGAAACAGGGGTGTTGAGGGGAGTTCCTATTGCACCCAGTGTCGAGGAGACATCTCCCTCTAGGGGGGAGACTCCTGAAACCAGGGTGTTGGGGGGAGATCCCACCGCACCCAAGGTCGAGAGGACTCCCCCGCTAGGATGGAGACCCCTCAAACTGGGTGTCGGAGGGAACTCCCACCACACCCAGGTGAGAGGACACACCCTCTAGGGGGGAGAACCCTCGAACTGAGATGTCAGGGGAAGCTCCCACTGCACCAAGGATCGAGAAGACATCCGCATTAGAGCAGAGACCCCTCCAACCGGGGTGTCAAGGAGAGTTACCATGGCACCCAGCGTTGAGGGGACCAGCCCCACTAGGGCAGAGACCTCTCGATCCAGGGTGTCGAGGAGAGATTTCACCAAACCCAGGTTTGAGGGGACCCCCCACTCTAAGATGGAGACCTGTCAAACCAGGATGTAGGGGTAGCTCTCACCGCATCCAGGGTTGAGGGGACCCCCCACTCGAGGGCAGAGACCACTCAAACTGGGATATATGGGGAGCTCCCATCACACCGAAGGTGGAGGGGAACCCCCACTAGGGCGGAGATGCCTCAAACTGGTGTGTAGGGGGGAGCTTCCACTGCACCCAGGGTCGAGGGGACCCCCCCAGAGCTGAGACCCCTCCAAGTGGGGTTTCTTGGGGAGCTCCCACAACACCTAGGGTCCAGAGGACTCATGCCTGTAGGGTGGGGGGGACTTCCCAAACCAGGATGTCCTGGGGAGTTCCCACATCACCCAGGGTTGAGGAAACTCCTCCTTCTATGGGGAGACCCTTCAAAAAAGGGTCCGGGAGGAGCTGTTATAACATCGCACACATGGTTGAGGGGACTCACCCCTCTAGGGGGAAATCCCTCAGACAGGGGTTTTGGGGGGACTTCTCACTACACCCAGGTTTGAGAGAAATCCCGCCTGTAGGGGGGAGACCTCCTGAACTGGGGTGTCCTGGGGTGTTTTCACCACACCCAGGGTCGAGGGTCTCAGGGTCTCTAGGGGGGAGACCCCTGGTACTGGGGTTTCAGGAGTAGCTCGTGTACCATCACGCCAAGGGTTGAGGGGACTCACACCTCTAGAAGGAAACCCCTCTAACCGGGGTGTCAGGGAGACCTCCCACTGCACCCAGGTTTGAGGGGAATCCCCCCTCTAAGGAGGAGAGTCCTCTTGAACCCGGGTGTTGGGGATAACTTGTATACCATTGCGCGACCCATGAATTGGGATGTTTGGGGAAGCTATCACTGCACCCAGGGACAAGGGGACCCTTCTTATAGGGGGAAGACCCCTTGTATGGGGATGTTGAGGGGACCCCACACATTAGGAGGACCTCTCAAACTGGAGTGTCAGGGGAGCTAACACTGCACCCAGGGTTGAGGGGACGCCCTCTTCTATGGCGGAGAACTCTCAAAACAGATGTCGGGGGAAGCTCCTACCATACCCAGGGTTGAGGGGACACTCTCTAAGGAGGAGCACCTTCGAATGGGGTGTCCTAAGAAGCTTCCACCACAACCAGTATTGAGGGAACACTCCCCACTAGGGGAGAGAACCCTTGAACTGGGGTATCTGGGGGAGCCCCCTCTGCACCCAGAGACAAGGGAACCACCCTCTAGGGAAGAGAACCCTCAAACTGGGGTTTTGGGGGGAGCTCCCACCACACACAGGGTCAAGGGGACTCCCCCATCTAGGGGGAGCATCTTCGAATTGAGGTGTTGGGGAGACTTCTCACCACTCCCAGGGTCTAGAGGACTCCCCCCACTAGGGGAAAGCACCATTGAGCCAGGGTGTCAGAGGAGCTGTATATACCATCACATCCAGGTTAAGGGGACACACCCCTCTAGTGGGAAACCCCTCTGACCGGGGTGTTGGGGAGAGCTCCCACTGCATTCCGGGTAGAGGGGACCCCCACTCTAGGCCAAAGACCCCTCAACTGGGATGTCGGTGAGAGCTCTACCGCACCCAGGAAAGAGGGGACTCCCAGTATAGGGGGGAGACTCCTCTAACAGGGGTGTCAGGGGGAGCTCCCCCTCAGTGTTGAGGGGATCCCCCCTCTAGGGCAGAGATAATGTGAACCAGGGTGTTGTGGGAAACTCACACCTCCACTCTAGGAAGGACACCATGGAACCAGGGTGTCATGGGGAGCTCCCACTACACCCAGAGTCAAGAGGACCACCCCTCTATGGGGAAACCCCTTGAACCGGGGTGTCAGGAGGACCTCCCAGTGCACCCAGGTTTGAGGAGACTCCCCCTGGAATGGGACTGTTGGGGATAGCTCCCACTGGACCCAGGGTCAAGGGGACCCCCTTCTGAAGGAGACCCCTCACAACAGGTTGTCAGCGGGAGCTCCCATCACACCCAAGTTCGAGGGAAACCCCCCTCTGGGGGGAGACCCCTCAAACCGAAGAGTCAGGGGACCCCCCACCACACCCAGGGTCGAGGGGCCTACCCCTTCTAGGGAGGAGACTTCTGGAACCAGGGTGGCGGGGGAACCCCCACCGCACCCAAGGTTGGGGGACTCCCCTGAAGGGAAGAGACCACTTGAACTGGGGTGTTGGGGGACCTTGACACTGTACCCAGGAATGAAGGGACTCCCTCTCTATGGGAAAGACCCCTCAAAACGGGGCATCGGGGGGACAACCCTACCACACTCAGGGTCCAGGGGACTCCCCACTCTAGGAATGAAACCCCTCGAACCGTGATGTTGGAGGTCCCCCTCCACCACACCCAGGGTCGAGGGGACTCCCCTTCTAAGGAGGAGATACCTCAAACCAGAATGTAAGGGTGACCCCCCTCCGCTGTACCCAGAGTCCACGGGACTCCCCACTGTCAGGGGAGACACTTTGAACCGGGTTGTAGGGAGTAGCTCGTATACATCACACTCAGTGTCGACGGAACTCCCCCATGTAGGGGGAGACCATCCGAACTGGGGTGTCGGGGGGACCTTTCTCCTGCTGAGGGCCATTACCAAGTAGAAATGATGCATCAAAATTTCCTTGCTAGCATACCCCATGTTAATGATTTCGCTGTTGACATTGCATGTAAGGTGACCTTGCTCAAAGACCAAGGCAGATCCGGGTTTAGAGCTGATCAGGTTTGAGGAAGTATCCCGGTCCTTGGGTTAAGGGCGTTCCCAGTTTAAGACCTTGGATTTTAGGGAAGTTCAATGTTGAGGATTATTGCTGCTGGAATTAGGGCGTTCCTGCTGCCTGAACTCCCATTGAGCTCTCGTGAGATTCAGAGAGCATTTTGGGAAAGAAAGCCTCGTGTAGTAAGTGAATTGGGTTGCAGCAGAACTGGGATTACCCCAGTACGTGTGTGGAGGCCGGTGTGAGTTCGGGAATAAAGATTTGCTGTTTGAATCTACAAAGCTGTGTGGTGGCTCGTGATTCTGTGCCCAGCCAAGACTGCGGCATTTGGTGGCCCGTACGCGGAGCGTCTGAAACTTGGAGGTAAGTGAAATTCCTCGCCCCTGAGGGAAGGTGAGAGAATGGGTGACTATTTTAAAAAGCAATGTGTTCTTGTTTTGATTTATTTCGTTTTTGTTTCAAGCTGCCTGTCCCTAGAAATTTCTCAGGCAAACTGGGAAAAATGGATGGCTCAAGGTTTGAAGTTTGTCCGCCCTGAGGAAGAGAAATTTGATACAACGATTTTTTATTTAGTTTTTGTTTCATTCACTTGTGGTTTTGTTTTGTGTTATCTTATTGGGTTGCGTTATCTTTATAGAAGATTAGAAATTAGTAAAAAAGAAACTGAAAAGGTGTTAAGTAAATTGTTAGAGATTCAGACCATGGTGCCGCGTCCGGCGAATGGGACCGAGTCCGGCGGGAGACGTCGGGATTAAAAGAATTCACAGGCACCAAGGTCCTTCATTCAGGGGGAATCTGACTTTATTATCTCAGCTCATACTTATATATTTCTTTCAGACAGAATGGAAAGTTACTGGTAGGCGGAAGCAAGGACGGAGGGGGGCAGGTGGTCCTTGTCGACTCATACTAAGCCTTCAACCAGGAACCTTATCAGACCCAAGTAGGTCAGGACATTCCCACATGACTGTTATAGGCTGAATATGAAAACAGAAACCACAAATCTTTCAAGGCCTTGGGAGCTGGCCTCTTTGGCGTGCACACAAGAAACCAGGGCCGGTACCAAGCCCCGGGGTCAGGGGGAATCCGAGCCAGCAGTTCCCCCTCTTTTGTTTGTTGCACGCCAAAGGGAATCAAGTAGCCCCTGTCTTAGGTCGTTCACTGTCCTTACACTGCTTACCCGTCTTTGGGGAGGCCCCATTCCCCTGTCTTAGGTTGCAGTGCAAGCGTGAAAGTTGCCCGTCTCTGGGTACTACAAGATCAGCTTGTTGTTGTCAAGGCGTTCAGTGGTATCTATTCAGCCAGTCATTATTGGGTTTTTAATTGGTTCCGGTTCGACAAGGCATAGAGTCAGAGGAGAAGAATAATAAGGAAGAAAAAGGGGGGCAAAAGGAGAAAGGCATGAAGCAGGGATCATTGTAGAAAAATCATCTTCGAATTGGTCGGAGACAAACTTCAGCAAGATCATCCTTGGTTTGTAGGCGTTGATAATGGACCTGTATTGGCTTAGAAATCAGAATGTTAATTTGGTCTTTAATAAATTGTGTCATTCTCTTGACAAGGCAGGGGCCTACAGCAACTATAAGGAGGAGACCGAAAAGCGGTCCCATATTGTGAGTGGCGGCATCTGCTTTAGCATTGCCTTCTGCCAGAGGCCCAGGAAGCTCTGAATGTCCTCGGATATGTCCAATGAATAAAGGATCTCGTCTAGCCCAAACAAGAAGCTGAACCGTTTGTAATTGTTCCATGATAGTAGATTGCCTGCCAATATAAGGGGCTGTTTCAATAACTAAGGCTAAATTGGCAACATAGAGACTATCAGTATACATATTAAGTGGGGTGGAATTGTAAAGTATAAGGGCCATAATTAGAGCCTCAACTTCTGATCTTTGGGCAGACAGTTTAGGAACAGGGTGTCGAATTACTTGAGATCCATCAAAAACAACAGCAAATCCCCCTTTTGCTCCGTCTGTATAAACAGTCTGAGCTCCTGGGATAGGTTCCCCTTTAATAATTTTAGGAAAAATAATAGGACATTTTTTAAGGCCTTCTAGAAGTTTATGTCGGGGAAAGTGATTATCAATTTTACCTTTGAAATTACAAAGAAAAAGACACCAAAGATCATGTTCTTGTTGTAATTTTAAAGTCATATCCTGGGTATAAGGCTGAATGAGAATTTCAAAAGTTTTTCCAAACAGTGCATCACCCAAATATTTGGCTTTCCAGATCAGATTTATCACTAGTTCATAAAAGGGAGTTATCACCCGAGAGTTAGAAGCGGGTAGATGGACCCAATAGATGGGACCTGTTTGCCAAAACACTCCAGTAGGAGTTAATTTTGATGGCAGGATTATAAATGATAGGGGTATAGAATAATCTATCTGGGTAACCTGTATCTTTTGTGGGGCTGTTTTTATTAACCTGAGTGCCTTCAAGGCTTTTGGAGTAGGTTTTTACAGGGAGGTGGGTGAGGGGTCTCCTCTCAAAAGGTAATACAGGGATTTAAGTTAGTAGTTCAATATACTTAATGTTTAATCAACAATGTGAATTTATTTACCAAAATTAATCTTTATCTTAAACAGTAAGAATTATTAGGCAATAAGGATCTTTCTTTAAAGAAATAAACTTACATTTTAATAGGTGTTTATCATATCAGAATATGGACAAAATTTTTGCTCACATTAGTATAGTTAAATTAGGAAAATAACCTGAAATACCCTTAAATTAATTATAGTCAGTTTAGTATATATAAATCTCTTTTTTAATTGTTCTAACTTTTTACATCATCTGTTTAGATAACAATATAAACCCCCCCTTTTTTTTTTTTTAGGAAAATGAATATAAAGACCTTGTTTTACCCAAAGATGATTTCTTTCTTCTTTTTAGGATCCATGTGTGCTTTTTCTTTGTTGAAGTACCTTTTTCTTAAAAAAAAATATACTTTGGAACAATTTCTGAAAACCTTAGGATCTATAAACAAATTATTATACTTTAATAAGAAATATCAATGAAAATATAGTTAAAACCCTTAGATATTTTGTAGAAATAATTATAACAATTTATCATCTTGTAAGTTTAAACAGTAACCTTGAGAATTAGAAACTACTTGATTGTATTTTCACTTAAAAGCAAATTTATAGTAAACACACTTATCTCAAATATCTGTAACTGAAAAGGCAGAGTATCTTGATAAATGTAAATATAAAACATAAATTATGGGTTTCCTGTTGAAGAAAAACAATTAGGCAAATATATATTAACTAATCAATTAGGCATGTGTTAATTAATTTATAGATTAACAAATATAGGTTATTTAAATATCTAAAAAATATATATTAAGAATAAGAACTTAACTTATAATTGTATTAACTTTATGTAACCACATGGTCTTAAAATATTTGGATCCATTTTAATTTATTTTTAATTAGGAGTGCACTCTTTTATGTGAAGTCACTTGATGTAACTGAAAAAAGATCCTTGAGTATACATTTTTATTTTTATAGTTAGCAATGAAAATAAGGATTTTTTGGTCATCACAGGAACTTTGCCGGCTTGTTCCTGTGGCGAGCAAATGCATCCTCATGACCTCTAAAATTAAAAGTAAAATATAAAGAAGCATATTTGATATCTCTCATCAATAGAACATTATTTAGTAACACAACTATAAAGAAAAAGGTTATTTAACTTAGAACTAGCTTAAATTTAGGACTGTAACATAGAAACTTGTAGAATTAAATTTTGTCTGAAAAAGATATCTTTCGTTAGCATTTAGAGGTAGGCATCTTTTAAAAATACAGGCTCTGAGCAGCTCCGGTAGAAATCTGAAACACAGCAGTACAGGTTAGTGGCTGGAAGGCGGGACTAGAAGTCCTGTCTGAGTGACTGTGGAAGAACCAATCAGTAGCCCCAAAAGTGTGGAAGGTGGGACCAGGAAGCCGCTCTTCCGGCCAGGCACCCCATGGTTACCATGGTGATGCAAACAACATGGAGTCCGCTGCCCATTTTCAGGGCAAAAGTTCCCCAAGTTTTCTTAGCCGATTGCATTTTGTTTGATTTTGTCTGCATTTTTCCCTGCCTGGCCAAGATCTTACTGCGGTAGCAGCTTGTTTTGTCTCTGTATCGCCCCGTACACTCTGGCTTCTGAGGTTGTCCTCGTCCCAATCGGGGTTATAAGCAGGGAGCACAACAGCGATCGGGGCCGTAGGTGCTTTAAATCTTGGCTTCTTCATTCGACCCTCCAGTTCCTCTATCTCCCTTTCCAGTTCATCCTCTTGCCAGCTGTTACCAAGGAGCCCAGTTAGTAACTCCCTTATCTTAGAAATGTACTCAGCACTGTGAAGCCCAGCTCAAGGCCAGAGGCCTTGTTTACATATTTTTGTGAAAAACTAGTAAGGGAGTGTCTAGCACCTGGAGTGCTGATTTTTTTTTCAGACAGTAGCCAAATAAAACAGGGCAACATGAAAATAGGAAAATTATCTACATTGAACCATTTTGTAGAGATTCTTTTGCTGAAAATCCTAAAATAAGCCATGGTGAATATTCTGGAGAAGGTCAGTTAAGACTTTTCTGTGGGCCTGGTAGGGAGGGGGAAGATGAGAAGGCAGGGTTGAGAGCAGCTAGGGTGGATTTAAGAATGAAGAAGGAGATGTGAAAGAATAATGGGAAAGGGGTAAGGACTCTGCCATTTGCTCTTCCTGGACCTGATTAAGGGCCTGTTCGCATTCAGCAAGCTGCTCCTTAATCTTTATTTTGTCTGTTAACAAAGCATCTTTAACCAGTCTCCATAAAGAGAAAGTGGCGATTGGAATACTTTCCGGACCTTGATCCCTCAACAATCTTTGTAAATCACATCTGACCTGATCCCAATCATTGTTATTAAGAAATCCCCCTGTCAGAAACCAAGGACATGCCTGGGCAATAACTTCAACGAATTCTGTTGCAATTTTTGTTTTTGTTCCTGTTCCTTGTGTGTTCAACAGCTCTCTGAGTTCGTTGGCCAGACGAACTTTAGCTGCTGAATTACCCATGGTGCGCACTTCTTTTCCCCTTCTCTTATGGAAGGTCTCTTTTCCCCTTCTCTTATGGAAGGTCTCCAATTCTCCCCCTTCTCTTATGGAAGGTGAGTCCCGTAGTCCCGTCCGCTTACCTCCGCTTTCCGGTCTCGGTGTGGACCTCCAAATGCCGCGTCCGGCAAAATGGGACCGAGTCCGGCGGGAGATGTCGAGATTAAAAAAGACACAGGAGTCCAAGGTCCTTCATCCAGGGGGAATCTCTGACTTTATTATCTCAGCTCATACTTATATATTTCTTTCAGACAGAATGGAAAGTTACTGGTAGGCGGAAGCAAGGACGGAGGGGGGCAGGTGGTCCTTGTCGACTCATACTAAGCCTTCAACCAGGAACCTTATCAGACCCAAGTAGGTCAGGACGTTCCCACATGACTTTTATAGGCTGAATATGAAAACAGAAACCACAAATCTTTCAAGGCCTTGGGAGCTGGCCTCTTTGGCATGCACACAAGAAACCAGGGCCGGTACCAAGCCCCGGGGGCCAGGGGGAATCCGAGCCAGCACATGGAGAAAGGCATTTTTGATCAAGCAAAAGAGAAGATCTCTCGAGCTAGTCAGAGAGAGGAAGAAAATTTAAAGGAAAAGGGGTTATTAGGAAAAAGGCCACAACAAGAGGCTGTTACTAACTCCGTTTTATTACCAGAGGGTGTAATTCAACCACCAGCCCCACCGATGGAAACAGCTGAGTGGCCCTCAAACCCCGTAGTTGATAAGTGGGATCCTGAGACAGGACCTCAAAGATTAGCATGCCCTGTACTTGAACAGGTAGGAGGGCAGCGAATTCACCGTGCTTTAGATTTTAAAACAGTGAAGCAGTTAAAGGAGGCTGTAACAACCTACGGTCCCCAAGCTCCCTTCATGGTAAGCATGGTCGAATCCATTACTAACTTGGACATGACGCCAGCAGATTGGGCTAGCATGTGTAAATCTGTGCTAAATGGAGGACAATATTTGTTATGGAAAGTTGCCAATGAGGAATTTTGCATGGAGACAGCTAGGCGAAATGCAGCAGCCAGTTACCCTCAAAGAAATCTAGATATGCTTTTAGGAAAAGGACCTTATGAGGGTCAACGGCAACAAATTGAATATGATCCTGCTATATATGCACAAATTGCTGCAGACGCACTTAGGGCATGGAAGACTTTACAAGGACATGGAGATTCACAAGGCCAGCTATCTAAGGTAATACAGAGACCTAATGAAGCTTACGCTGACTTTGTAGATAGGCTTATTCAAACAGCCGCCAAAATTTTGGGGGATACAGATCAAGCAATGCCATTAATAAAACAACTTGCTTATGACCAAGCGAATCATTGCTGCAGAGAGGTTATTAGACCATGGAGACATGAAGACTTAAATACATATATTAAACTATGTAGAGATATTAATGAACAAGGGCAAGTCTTGGCAGCTGCAGTACAACAGGCTTTAGATGCCAGGCCAGAAACATGCTATAATTGTGAACAAACAGGACATTTTAAAAGGAGTTTCCCTATAAGAGGAGGTTTCAACAAAACTAGAAATCAAAGGAATAGAATACTGGGTATTTGCCCACGATGCCGTAGAGGGAGACATTGGGCTAATGAATGCCGTTCTCAAACCACGATAGAAGGTACTCCGTTATCAAAAAAGGGACAAGGATCAGGTATTTACCCACGATATCATGGAGAAAGGCATCAGGCTTCATTGCCAAAAAAAGGACTGAGGGGCCCAATGCTCCGGGGCCCACAACCACAAATATACGGGGCAGTGGAGGAACCCAGCAACACCATCAGGGTGGTGCCCAGGACACATTGTCCATTAAATCCCTTATCAGACAAAATAGAGGGAGCGCAGGGTTGGACATCTGCGCCTCTGCCAGAGCAGTATTAACTCCAGAGATGGGAGTTCAAATCATTCGTACAGGAGTAAAAGGACCTCTTCCCCAAGGAACAGTAGGTTTATTATTGGGACGTAGTTCATCTACATTAAAAGGACTTATGATAAGTCCTGGGGTAATTGATCCCGATTGTGTAGGTGAAATAAAAATTATAGCTAGTTCTCCAGGAGGTATATCAGTAATTTCACCTGGAGATAGAATAGCACAGTTGTTAATAATGCCCAGCCTACATAATAAGTTCTCTAGTCATAATGTAGAAAGAGGTTCTAAGGGATTAGGCTCCACAGGTGTAGATTGGGCTATGTTGTCTTTAAATTTAGATTCTCGCCCGATGCTAAAACTAAATATTCAAGGTCACGAGTTTAATGGGCTACTGGACACAGGTGCTGACCTTAGCATCATATCTCGTCGAGAATGGCCAAAACATTGGCCATTACAACAAGCCACTCAAACGCTTAGAGGCCTAGGAGTGGCGACTAATCCCCATAGAAGTTCTATGGTATTAGATTGGAAGGATCCTGAAGGATGTGAAGGAACTATACAACCATATGTTTTGGATCACCTTCCTATTAATCTATGGGGACGAGATGTCCTGGATCAACTAGGTTTGATGTTAACAAATAACATCAATTCTAATGCGCCCACTACTAGGGCTAGACAAGGTGTTAAGAAAGAAAAAAGATTAGGAAAACAAGAACAAGGTTTAGCAGCACCAGTCCAATTAGATCTAGGAACAGACAGACATGGGTCAGATTTTCAGAAAGGGCCACTGAGACAATCAAAATTACTTGGAAATCAGAAAGACCAGTGTGGGTTCCTCAGTGGCCCTTGACTAAAGAAAAGATACAAGTAGCCCATGATCTGGTCAAACAACAATTAGCGGAAGGACATTTACAACCTTCCATATCTCCCCATAATACTCCCATTTTTGTCATCAAAAAGAAATCGGGTAAATGGAGATTATTACAAGATTTAAGAGCCATTAATAATGAAATGGTTATTATGGGACCTGCTCAATCAGGGATTCCTCAATTGTCTGCTTTACCAAAAACGTGGCATGTCTTATCTATAGATATTAAAGATTGTTTTTTTTTCTATTCCAATTCATCCCGAGGATAGTCCACGTTTTGCATTTACTATCCCTGCATTAAATCATGAAGGTCCTGATGAGAGATATGAGTGGAAAGTACTCCCTCAAGGTATGGCTAACAGTCCAACTATGTGTCAAATCTATGTAAATAAAGCAATCCAGCCACTTAGAAATCAAAATCCTGAACTACAAATATTTCACTATATGGATGATGTATTATTAGCACATAAAGATAAAAACATATTGCTGGAATGTTATGCCACACTTCCGAACTTATTAAAAAATTATAATCTAGAGATAGGAATAGATAAAATACAATAAATTTTCCAATTAATTATTTAGGAGTTCTATTATCCTCAACCATGGTCCGTCCACCGAAAATTCAAATACGAGTAGATCAACTCAAATCACTCAACGATTTTCAAAAGTTATTGGGAGACATAAATTGGATAAGGCCTTATCTAGGCATACCAACAGGAGAGTTGGGACCTTTATTTGATATTCTAAAGGGTCCATCAGATCCAAATTCACCCCGAATGTTAACTCCTAAAGCTAGAAAGGCATTAAAAATTATTGAAACATATATGGAAAATATGCATCTAGATAGAATTGATATAAGTTTGCCTTTATTATTTATTGTACTACCAACAAAAAATATTCCTACAGGAGTATTTTGGCAAGAAGGTCCATTATTGTGGATACATTTATCTTATTCTCCTAACACTATTCTTACTAGGTATCCTGAGGCTGTAGGACAATTAATACTCAAAGGAATAAGAGCAGCAAAGGGAGTGTTTGGAATTTCTCCCAATAAAATTATTACTCCATATACTATGGATCAAATTGATGAGTTAGCTAATGAGATAAATACTTGGGCAATAATCATGTGTAAATCTAATGTTTCATTTGATAATCATTTGCCATCGAATCCTTTGTTGTCTTTTTGGTCTAAGCATCCTGTAGTTTTTCCTAAAATGACAAGGAAAACACCTATCATGAATTCTCCAAATATATTCACTGATGGGTCTAATAATGGTACAGCAGCTGTAGTTACCCCTGATCAAACTTTTACATTTTTAGTACCCAAACAATCAGCTCAAAAGGTAGAGCTTAATGCAGTTTTACAAGCCAAGCTTTTGTGATGTTCAAAGATTCTGTATTTAATTTATTTTCTGATAGTCAATATATAGTTAATGCTATTAATTCCCTTGAAGATGCTGGTAGGATTTCCCCTTCTTCTACTGTTTTTTCTTTGTTTTCCACTATACAAAGTCTAATATGGGACAGAAAAGATCCATTCTTTATAGGACATATCAGGGCACATACAGGATTTCCTGGAGCCCTTAGTTTGGGCAATGATTTAGCAGACAAAACTACACATGACGTACATATTTTCTCTACATTAGAAGAAGCTACAAATTTTCATAAAAGGTTTCATGTTAATGCTAACTTTACAAAAGCATTTTAAAATAACTAAGGAACAAGCCAGGCATATAATAAAACAATGTCAAAATTGTGTGACCTTTCTATGACAAGTTAATCTTGGAGTCAATCCTAGAGGACTGATACCTAACCATATTTGGCAGATGGACGTCACACACTTGCCAGAATTTGGAAAATTAAAATATTTACATGTTACAGTTGATACTTCTTCTGGATTTTTTATGGGCTCCCTTCATGCCGGAGAAAAAACTAAAGATGTTATAGCTCATTGCTTACAAAATTTTGCCACTGTGGGTGTTCCTAAACAGTTAAAAACTGATAACGGTCCTGGTTATACTTCTGCCTCTTTTAAACAATTTTGTTCATCATTTGGTATTACTCATGTAACCGGAATCCCATACAATCCACAGGGACAAGGCATAGTTGAAAGAGCTCATCAAACTATTAAAACATACCTATTAAAGCAAAAGGAGGGAATTGGAAAGGGGTATATATCCCCCAAAGATAAACTTAAAATAACCCTTTTTACTCTAAACTTTTTAAATTTGGATTCATCAGGACTTAGTGCTGTGGAAAGACATATGTATCCGAAAAATGTACATAAGCCTAAGGTACTTTGGAAAGATATTCTAACAGGACAATGAAAAGGTCCCGACCCAGTTATTGTCTGGAATCGGGGTTCCCTTTGTGTGTTTCCACAGGGAGAACAGCAGCCGATTTGGATTCCAGAGAGATTAACTAAAGCAATTTCCGCAGAAAAAGAAGATGATTTGACTCAAATCCATAACAGCTGATATCCAGAGCTCCAGCTTGGCTATTCTTACATCTGCGACAGTGATTAACCACGGTGCTTTTTTCAGTATCTATTTTATTATTGCATTTTTCCCACATCGTAAAGTTCTATTTTATTTTTTGAGCTCATACAAACCTAGGTTAATGTTTTTCTGATCAGTTTTATTTTTTGACTGTTTTATTTTTTGACTGTGGAGTTTTTAAACATTGTAATGGAGATTTCACCTAGGTAAAACTACAAGGCCTTTATTGTCTTATGTGTTGTATGTTATGTGTGCACATTTCTGTTTTGTGTTGTATGTCTGTATGTGTGTATGTCCATATTTCATATATGAGGAGCGCTCATGAAAAAATGGATCTGAATTTTTTTTTATTCACGTGATTTAAATGGTTTAATTTAATTTAGGTAAACAGCTGTTAATGATTGTTTTTAAAGGTGGTTAACAGATCTGTTTGCTTACTAATTTAAATTAGGTAAACAGCTGTTAAGGATTGTTTTTTAAGGAGGTTAACAGATCTGTTTGTTTACTTTCACCTTTCCTTTTCATTATATTTAATAATTCTGTTCAGGATAATGTCTCTTTAGCATCATTGCCAGAATTTCCATCTCCATCCCAGTGCCGGTGAAGACTAAGATAAAACCAAACTACAGCTTCTATGATAGCCATCACAGTAAACTGTATAAACTGATGCATCAATGAATATAACTCAACAAGTAATGCTCAATCAAGGACTCGATTTACTTTGGGAGGAAATGGACATATTGATAGACTCCTCCGATTTGAACTGCCTGCAGAACTTGCCTGGACTATATATCAGTTGCATGCATTGTGAAATATCATCTGATGCAGCGAATTGTGGTACTGCTGGCATATCTTTGCTGATGGTGTCACCAGTGATGCCATTTTTCCAAAGGAGCCGTCAATTGGCTTGGTGTCGTGGTATTTCTGTATCTTCCTCCCTTCTACTAGTGATGGTCTAAAATTTGGGGGCCAACAGAGGTGAGGCTAAGAACCTCAACCCCCCACTGGCACCAAGGCTAAATTTGGGGGCCAACAGAGGTGAGGCAAGAACCTCACCCCCCCACTGGTGCATAGGCCTATCCACAAGCATGGCTGAATGCTGGACCGGTAGTCAGTGACGGGTTGATCTGATTGCAGTGGATTCAACCTAAGACAGGAGGCTGACGCCTAAAGGTCAGTTTTCCCATGACGGGTAAGAACCATATGTTGAATTGGACAACCTACCAGGCACGGTCCTTAAGCCACATTGCTTGTTGTTTAATTAATCAGAAGGGGGGAGATGCTGAGGGCCATTACCAAGTAGAAATGACGCATCAAAATTTCCTTGCCAGCGTACCCCATGTTAATGATTTCGCTGTTGACATTGCATGTAAGGTGACCTTGCTCAAAGACCAAGGCAGATCCGGGTTTAGAGCTGATCAGGTTTGAGGAAGTATCCCGGTCCTTGGGTTAAGGGCGTTCCCAGTTTAAGACCTTGGATTTTAGGGAAGTTCAATGTTGAGGATTATTGCTGCTGGAATTAGGGCGTTCCTGCTGCCTGAACTCCCATTGAGCTCTTGTGAGATTCAGAGAGCATTTTGGGAAAGAAAGCCTCGTGTAGTAAGTGAATTGGGTTGCAGCAGAACTGGGATTACTCCAGTACGTGTGTGGAGGCCGGTGTGAGTTCGGGAATAAAGATTTGCTGTTTGAATCTACAAAGCTGTGTGGTGGCTTGTGATTCTGTGCCCAGCCAAGACTGCGGCATTCTCCAAATCCAGGGTCGAGGGGACTCTCGCCTCTAGAGGGGAGACCCCTCAAACAGGGGTGTCAGGTAAACCTCCCACCAAACCCAGGGTTGAGGGCACTCACCTCTCTATGGGGGAGCCCCATCAAACCGGGGTGTCAGATGGAGATTGTATACCATCTCACCCAAGGTTGAAGGGACTCACCCCTCTAGTGGGAAACCCCTTGAACCGGGGTGTTAGTGGGAACTCCCACTGCTCCCAGGGTTGTGGGGACTCCCCCCACTAGGGGGGAGACCACTTGAACTGGGGTGTCGGGAAAGCTCATATATCTTCGCAGCCCCCTCGATCTGAGGTGACAGGGGGAGCTCCCACAGCACCTCGGTTGGAGGGGACCCACTCCTCTATGGTGTAAAATCCTCGAACCTGGGTGTCAGGGGAGCTCCCACTCCACCCAGGGTCGAGGAAACCCCTTCCTCTAGGGGGCGAGATGCCTTGAACTGGGTGTCAGGGTTAGCACCTACCGCAGCCAGGGTCAAGGGGATCCCCTTCTGAAGGGTAGACCGCTTGCCCAGGGTGTTGGGGGAAGCTCCCACCACACCCAAGTTAGAGGTTAACCCCTATCTCAGGGGGTTACCCCTCAAACTGGAGAGTAAGGGGTACCCCCACTGCACCCAGGGTCGAGGGACCTCCCCACTATAGGGGGGGAGAATACTTGAAATGGAGTGTGGGGGGACCCCCACCACACCTAGGGTCAAGTTAACTCCCCCCTCTAGGGGGTGTTTGGGGGACTTCTCACCATTCCCAGGGTCGAGGGGTCTCCCCCCTCTAAGGGAAAGCCCCTTTGAACAGGGATGTCAGGGGGACCTTGTATACCATCACACCCAGGGTTGAGGGGACGCACCCATCTAGTGGGAAACCCATTGAACCAGGGTGTCGGGAAGCTCCCACTACACCCCAGATAGAGGGGACCCCCTTCTAGGTCAAAGACCCCTTGAACATGGATGTTGGTGAGAGATCCCACCACAACCAGGGTGGGGAGGACCCTAAGTATAAAGAGGAAACTCCTCGAACCAGGGTGTCAGGGGGAGCTCCCATCCCACCTAGTGTCGAGGGGACCCCCCCTAGTGTAGAGTCACTGTGAACCAGGATGTTTGAGGGAGCTCCCACCACACCCAGGGTTGCAGTGACCCGCACTCTAGGCCATAAACCCCTTGAAATGGGATGTTGGGGGTGCTCTCACCACACACAGGATCGAGGGCACTCCCCCATAGGGAGGAGACCCCTAGATCGGGAGTGTTGGGTGGAGCTCCTACAGCATCCAGGGCCAAAGGGACTCCCTACTCTAGGGCGGAGTCCCCTCTGGGGGGGTGGGGGGGCTCCCTTCGCACCTATGGTAGAGGGCACCTTCCACTCTAGGGCAGAGACCCCTCGAACTGGGGTGTCGAGGGGAGGTCCCACTGCACCCAGAGTCGAGGGGACCCACTCACTAGGGGATAGATGCCTCGAACCAGGGTGTTGGGGTGGGCTCATATACCATCGCACCCAGGGTCAAGGAGATTCCCCCTGTAGTGGGGAGACCCTTTGAACTGGGGTGTCGGGGACAACCCACCATATGAAGGGTCCGGGACTCTCCTCCCTGTAGGGGGGAGACCTATCAAACCGGGGTATTGGGAGGGCCCCCCACAGCACTCAGGGTTGTGGGTGATCCCCTCTGTAGGATGGAGACCCATCGAACCTGGATATGGGGGGAACGACCACTGAACCAAGAGTCAGGGCCGCTCCCTTGTGTAGGGATGTCGGGGGACACCCCACCGCACACAGGGTTGGGAGGGCTCCCCATTGTATGGCAAAGAGCCCTCTAACCAGGGTGTCGGGGACCCCCTACAGCACCAGGGTCGGGCGCTCCCCCCTCTAGGGGGAGACCTATTGAAGCTGGATGTGGAGGGACACATCACCACACCCAGTGATGGGGGCATTTCCCTCTCTAGGGGGGAGACCACTCTGACATGAGTGTTGGGGGGAACATCCCTGCCACCAGGGTCAGAGGCTCTCCCCCATCTTGAGTGGAGACCCCTCGAACTAGGGTGTCAGGAGAAGCTTGTATACCATTGCACTCAGGGTTGAGGGGACTCATCTCTCTAGGAGGAGAACCCTCAAACCGGGATGTCGGAGAAACATCCCACAACATCAAGGCTCAACAGGAACTCCCTTGTCTTGGGGGGAGACTCCTCAAACCGGGGTGTTGTGGGGAGCTCTTATACCACCGCATCCAGGGTCCAGGGGACTCACCTATCTAGGCGGATACCCCTCGAACAGGGGTGTCAAGGATCCTCCCATCGCACCCAGGGGTAGAGGGGACTCTATGTCTTCTCTAACCGGCATGTTGGGGGTACCACCCACTGTACCCAGTGTCCAGTGGACTCCCCACTCGTAGGGTGGAGACCCGGTGTCAGGGGGAATTCCTCATTGCACCCAGAGTTGAGGCAAATCCCCCACTGTATGGGAGAGACTTCTTGAACCAAGGTGTCATGGGACCCCCCTCCGCAACATGGTAGATGGGACTCTATGCCCGTAGGGGGGAGATGCCTTGACCAGGGAGTTGGGGGAACACCCCACCACACCCAGGTCGAGGGGTCTCCCCCATTTAGGGGGGTAATCCAAAAACCGTTGTGTCGTGTGGACCCCCCTCCGCACCAGTGTCAAGTGGACTCCCCCCTCTAAGGGGAAGACATCTTGAACCGGGATGTTGGAGGGACACCTCCTGCACCTCAACCAGGATTGAGGAGACTCCCCCCTCTAGGGGGAGAAACCTTGAACCGGATTGTTCGGGGGACCCCCACACTGTACTCAGGGTCAGGGGGCTTTCCCCTCTAGGGGGAGACTCCTCGAAATAGGGTATGGGGGGAGCTCATATACAATGGCACCCAGTGTCGAAGGGACTCCCCCCTATAGGGGGAGACCATCCGAACTGGGGTGTCGGGGGTACCCCCCTGCACCCAGGGACTAGGGTACTCCTCAATCTAGAGGGGAGACCACTGAAATGAGTTGTTGTGAGGATTCCCCCAACACATCCAAACTCGAGGGGACTCCCCCCTCTAGGTGGGAGATGCCTCTAACCGGGTTGTCGGGGTGACCCCCCTCCACTGCACCCAGGATCCAGGGGACTGCAGACACCTCAAACCAGGGTGTAGGGAGAGCTCCCTCTGCAACCAGGGTTGAGAAGACCCCCCCTCTATGGGGGAGACCCCTCAAACAGGGGTGTCAGGGGGAGCTCATATACATTCGCACCCAGAATCTAGGGGACCCCACCTCTAGGGTGGAGACCTATCAAACAAGGGTGTCAGTGTGAGCTCATATACCATTGCACCCAGGGTCTAGGGAACCCTTCTCTATGGTGGAGACCCCTCGAACTGGCGTGTTGGTGAGAGCTTGTATACCATCGCACCCAGGCTTGAGGTGACCCCTCTCTAGGGGGGAGACCCCTCAAACCAGGGCGTCGGGGGTAGCTCATATACCATTGCACCCAGTGTCAAAGGGACCCCCCCTAGGCGGGAAACCCCTCAAGCCGGGATGTCGAGGAGAGCTCATACACCAATGCACCCAGGGTCAAATGGACACCACCCTAGGCAGGAGACCCCTCGAACCAGGGTGTTGGTGGGAGCTTGTATACAATTGTACCCAGGGTCGAGGGAACCTCCCTCTAGGGGGGAAACCACTCAAACTGGGGTGTCATGGGGAGCTCGTATACCATCCGCCCAGGGTCAAGGAGATACCTTCTCTAGGGGAGAGACCCCTTGAACCAGCGTGTTGGGGGGAGCTCCTATACAATTGCACCCAGGGTTGAGGGGACTCCCCCCTATAGATGGGGTGTCGGGAGACCCCTCCCACCACACCCAGGTTCGAGGGGCTTCCCCCTCTAGGGGGGAGATGCCTCAAACGGGGTGTCGGGGGATCATCCCCACCACACCCAAGGTTGGGGGGACTGTGCCTTCTAGTGGGGAGATCCCTAGAACTGGGGTGTTGGGGCCCCCCACCACACCCAGGGTTGAGGGGACTCCCCCCTCTAGAAAAGAGTCCCTCTAACCGTGGTGTCATGGGAATCCCCCTCCACCCAGTGTTGGGAGTGGAGACCCCTCGAACCGGGGTTCTAGGGAAACACCCACTGCACCCAGGGTCAGGATGATTTCCCCTTTAGGTGGGAGACCTCTCAACCCGGGGTGTCTGGGGAAGGTTGTATACCATCGCACACAGAGCCGACGTCACTCCCCACTTTAGGGGGAGACCATTTGAACAGTGGTGTCAGGAGAACCTCTCACCGCACCCAGGGTCAAGGGGACTCCCCCGTCTAGAGAGGAGAACATCCAAACCAGGGGGTCGGGGGAACCTCCCTCTGAACCCAGGGTCGAGGGGACTCCCCATTTTAGGGGGGAGCCCCTTCGAACCGGGGTGTTGTCAGGACCTCTCAGCACATCCAGGGTTGAGAGGACTCCCCACTCTAAGGGGGAGCCCCTTTGAACTGGGGTGTCTGGAGGATCACCACTCTAGGGTAGAGGGGACTCCCCTGTCAAGGGGGGAGTCCCTTCAAAATGGGGTGTTGGGGGAAGCTCGTATACCATTGCACCAGGGTTTAGGGTATGCACTCCTCTAGTGGGAAACCCCTCAAACCGGGGTGTCGGGGGGAGCTTGTACATCATCACACCCCCCTCTAACCATGGTGTCTGGGAGAGCTTCCACCACACCCAAAGAAGAGGGTACCCCCCTCTGGGGCAAAGACCCCTCAAACTGGGGTTTTGGTTAGAGCTCCCACCGCACCCAGGGTCAAGGAGACCTCCAGTATAGGGTGGAGACTCCTCGAACTGGGGAGTCTGGAAGGGCTCCCAGTGTCTAGGGGACACCCCTCTAGGGCAGAGACACTGTGAACCAGGGTGTTGTGGGGAGCTCCCACCACACCCAGGGTGGTGGTGTCATCCCCCTCTAGGTCAGAGAATTCTCGAACAGGGGTGTCATTGGGAGCTCCCACCTAAGCCAAGGTCAAGGGGACTTCCCTCTAGGACGGACTTCCCTCAAACCGGGGTATCGGGGGAGCTCCCACTGCACCTATTGTCAGGGGGACCACCCCTCTAGAGGGGAGACCTCTCGAACCAAGGTTGTGGGGGGAGTTTCCACCCTACCCAAAATCAAGGGGACCTCCCCCAATAGGGTGGAGACCCTTCGAACTGGGGCATAGGGTGGAGCTCCCACAACACATAGGGTGGAAGGGACCCCCCCAGGGAAGAGATCCCACTAACTGGGGTGTCAGGGGAGCTCCCAACACAGCCAAGGTTGAGGGGACCCCACTTCTAGGGCAGAGGCCCCTCGAACCAGAGTGTCAGGGGCAGCTCCCACCGCACCCAGGGCCGAGAGGACTCCCACTCTAGGGTGGAGACCCCTGGAAACAGGGTGTCGGGGGAACTCCAACAGCACCAGGGTCGAGGGGACCATGCTTTAGGGTGGAGACCCCTTGAACTGGGGTGTCCAGGGGAGCTGCCACCACACCAAGGCTCAAAGGGACCCCCCTTGAGGGTGGAGACTTCTTGAACCAAGGTGTCGTGGGGAGCTCCCACCCCACCCAGTGTCAAGGGAACTCCCCTCTAGGACAGAGACACTGTGAACCAGGGTGTTGGGGGGTGCTTCCACCGCACCCAGGTTAGTGGTGAACCCCCCTCTAGGGCAGAGACCCCTCGAACCGGGGTGTCAGAGGGAGCTCCCGCAGCACCCAGGGTTGAGGGGAGCCCCCCTCTAGTGTGGACACCCCTCGAACCAAAGTTTCAGAAGGAGCTCCCACGGGACCCAGGGTAGAGGATCCCCCCCTATAGGGTGGAGACCCCTCAAACTGGGGTGTCGGGGGGGATTATATACCATCGCAACCCCCTCAATTCGATGTGTTGGGGGCAGCTCCCACAGCACCCAGGGTCTAAGGGCCCCGCATGTAGTGCAGAGACCCCTCCAACCAGGGTGTCAGGGGCAACTCCCACCACACCCAGGGTTGAGGAAACTCCTACTTTGGGGCAGAGATCCCTCGAACCAGGTTGGCAGCGGGAGATCTCACTGCACCCTGCATCAAGGGGACCCCACAATATAGTGGAGATCCCGCAATCCGGGAAATGGGGGGAGCTCCCACCACACCCAGGGTCCAGTGGACCCCCATTAGGGCGGAAACCCCGCAAATGGGGGTATCAGGGGGAACTCCCACAACACCCAGGGTCCAGGGGACCACCCCTCTAGGGCGGAGACCCCTCCATCCGGAGTGTCGAGGGGAGCTTCCACTGCACCCATAGTTGAGGGGATGCCGCAGTCTGGCTGGGCACAAAATAACCGAGCCTCCACATAGCCTTGTAGGTTCAAAACAGGAACTACTTTATTCTCCGCACTCCCTTGAACGGCACATACCTGGCCTTCTCCCAGGACACACCACACACCAACTGGAAATCCCTCCTCTGGCACTTCCTCAACCAATGGGAACTCTCCAGGAATCCCTGCGAGAACTCCACAATAGCAGGCCGAGGCAGACAGCAGGGATCTAATATATAATTGAATACACAGCTTAACATAACCATTATCATCTCAATGGCTTGCTGGCGTCACCTCTCAACCACTCCATTCTGGCAAAAATGCCATGCATCATCCTGACTTGGCTGTGGCCCTCAACAAGGGGACACCCCTTCTATGACAAAGACCCCTCTAACCGGGGTGTCAAGGGGAGCTCCCATCACACCCAGGGTGGAGGGGACTCCCGCCTGTAGGGGGAGACCTCCAACACCGGGGTGTCCTTGGAGTTTCCACCAAACACAGGGTCAAGGTGACTCCCCCTTCAAACCGGGGTGTCAGGGGGAGTTTGTATACCATCGCACCCAGGATTGAGGGGACTCACACCTCTAGGGGAAAACACCTCGTACCAGGGTGTCAGGGGGACTTCCCACTGCACCCAGGGTCGAGGGGACTCCCCCCACTAGAGGAAAGACCCTTGGAACTCATGTGTCCGGGGTAGCTTGTATACAATCGCACCCAGGGTTGAGGGGACTCACACCTCTAGGTAGAACCCCCTCTAACATGGGTTCGAGGGGAGCTTATACACCATCTTACCCAAGGTCAAGGGAATCCCCCTCTAGGGGGGAGAACCCTCAAACTGCGTGTTGAGGGGAACTCGTATATCATCGCACCCATCTCGAACCAAGGTGTCTGGGGAAGCTTTCACCACATCCAGGGTCGAGGGGAACCTCCATCTAGGGGGGATACCCCTGAAACAGGGGTGTCAGGGGAGCTCCCACTGTGCCCAGGGTTGAGGGGACCCTCCCACTTAGGCAGAGACCCCTTGAACTCAGTGTTGGGGGAACTCCCACCACACCAATGTTAGGAGATGGACCAATCTAGGGGGTAGACCCCTCAAAAGGGGGTGTTGGAGGACCCACCCAACTGCACCCTGGTTTGAGGGGACTCCCCTCTTTGGGGGGAGATGTCTCAAACCTGGTTGTCTGGGTGACCCTCCTACACCACACCCAGGATCCAGGGGACTCCCCACTCTTGGGGGGTGACACCTTGAAATGGGGTGCCAGTGGAGCTCCTATGGTACGCAGGGCCGAGGGGACCCCCCTAGGTTGGACTCCCCTTGAACTGGGGTGTCAGGGAGAGCTCACACCACACCAAGTGTCAAGAAGACATCGGCATTAGAGTGGAGACCCCTTGAACCATGGTGTCGGGGAGAATTAACACAGCACCCAGGGATGAGGGGCCCTGCCCCACTAGGACGGAGATCCTTTGAACCAGAGTGTTGGGGGAAGCTCCCAGAGTGCCCAGGGTCGAAACAACCCCTCCTCTAGGGTGGAGATCCCTTGATCAGGGGTGTCGGAGGGAGATTTCACTGCACCCAGGTTTGCGGGGACCCCCCAATCTAAGGCAGAGACTCATCTAACCAGGGTGTCAGGGGAAGCTCCTACCATGTCCAGGGTCAAAGGGACCCCCAACTCCAGGGTGGAAACCCCTCGAACCAGGGTATAAAGGGAGCTCACTTCACACCCAGGGTTGAGGGGACCCCCCAACTAGGGCGGAGACCCCTCCAACCAGGGTTTCTTGGGGAGCTCCACCACACCCATGGTCCAGGGGGTTCCTGCCGGTAGGGAGAGACCTCCCAAACCAGGGTGTCTTGGGGAGTTCCCATCATACCCAGTGTCGAGGGGACTCACCCTTCTAGGGGGGAGACCCTTTGAACCAGGGTGCTGAGATGGAGCTTGTATAACATCACACACAAGGTTGAGGGGACTCAACACTCTAGGGGGAAACACCTCCAACCGGCATGTTCGGGGAACCTCCCACTGCACTCAGGTTCAAGGGAACTCCTGCCTGTAGGGGGGAGATCTCCCAAATTGGGGTGTCCTGGGGAGTTCCCAACACACCCATGGTTGAGGGGACTCCCCCCTCTAGGGGGAGAGCCTTTGAACCAGGGTGTCAGGGATAGCTTGTATACTATTGCACTCAGGGTTTAGTGGACTTACACCATCAGTGGGAAATTTTATACCATTGCAAACCCCTCAAATAATTGGGGTTTTGGGGGAAGCTTTCACCACACCAAGGGTCCCGGGGACTCCCTTCTAAGGGGAAAACCCCTGGAATGGGGGTGTTGGGGGGAGCTCCCACTTCAACCAGTGTCAAGGAGACCCCACATTCTAGGGGGGACCCCTCAAAATGGAGTGTTGGGGGGAGCTCCCACCACACACAGGGTTGAGAGAACCCCTCTCTAGGGTGGAGACCCCTAGAAGCGTGGTGTCGGGAAGAGCTCCAACCACACCCAGGGTCGAGGTGACCTCTCCCTCTAGGGTGGAGACCCTTTGAACAAGGATGTCCAGGGAAGCTCTCACCACACCCAGGGTCAAGGGGACCTCCCCCTCTAAGACAGAGACCCCTTGAACCAGAGTGTCTGGGGACTCCCACCACACTCAGGGTCAAGCAAACCCCACTTTAGGGCAGAGACCCCTAGAACCAGTGTGTCGGGGGTGCTCCAACCACACCCAGGGTCAAGGGGACCCTCCTCCTAGGTTGGAGGCCCCACAGCACCAAGGGTGGACAATATCCCCAATCTAGGACAGAGACCCCTTGAACCGGGGACTCGAGTAGAGCTACCACAGCACCCAGTGATGAGAGGACCTCCCCCTCTAGGGCGGAGAACCCACAAAATGGAGTGTTGGGGAAGCTCACACAACACCCAAGGTCAATTGGACCCCGCCTTTAGGGTGGAGACCCTTTGCACAAGGGTACGGGGGGAGCTTTCAACACACCCATGTTTGAGGGGACCCCCACTTGAAGGCAGAGACCCCTCGATCTGGGTTGTTGGGGGTACTCCCACCACAGCCAGGGTTGAGGGGACTCCCACCTGTAGGTGGGAGACCTCTCAAACTGGGGTGTCCTTAAGAGTTCCCATAGCACCAAGGGTCGAGGAGCCTCCCACTCTATGGGGGAGACCGTTAGAACCGGGGTGCCTTGGAGAGCTCATATACCATCCTGTTGAGGGACACAGCCGAGTCGGGATAATGCATGGCATTTTTGCCAGAAGTAGTGGTTGAGAGGTGACGCTAGCGAGCCATTAAGATGATGACTTTTGAGTTCTGGCGGAGTTCCCCTTGAGTACCGCTTGAGCTCTTGTGGGGATACCCGGAGAGTTCCCATTGGTTGGGGAAATGCTGGAGGAGGGATTTGCAGTTGATGTGTGGTTCCTTGAGGAGCCGCGTGGTGTTCCGGGGAGTTCCAGGGAGCATGTGTGGAGTGTGCTGGTGGAGTTCAGAAATAAAATTTGTTACTGCTTCAGTGGCTCGTGATTTGTGCCCAGCCACACTGCAGCATTTGGCACCCCTTCCAGGGAATGCCTGAAGCTCGGAGGTAAGTGAAATTGCTTGCCCCTGAGGGAAGGCGAGAGAATGGGTGACCATTTCAAAACACAATGTGTTCTTGTTTTGATGTGTTTTGTTTTTGTGTCCAGCTGCCTATCCCTAGAACTTTCTCAGGCAAACTGGGAAAAATGCTTGGCTCAAGGTTTGAAGTTTTTCGCCCCTGAGGAAGAGATAGAAATAGACCACAAATGCACATGTCAAGAAAATAGGAAAAGGGAAACCAGCGGCCACCATCTTGGAGAGCTGATGTAACCACCTCCACTCTCTGACAGATTGCAACAATAAAACAGGTGCGTGTTACCCAGCTCATCTCCCATACAGCGGGGAATTCACATAAAATCTCTCCTAGGCTCTCCGGGGGAGGGATTATCAGAGCAAGCCTGCATAAAGACGCAGGGAAAACTAGAGACACCCGACCTTCAACTCCCCCTCCCATCAGCGGGGAAAACGAAACCTGTATTGCCAGCGTAGGGGAGGGGCAAGCGGAAAAAATCAAAACAATAGAGTGCAGGGGGGGGTCTCAATAGCCACTCTCCAGGCCCAGAGTACAGTTTGAACTGCCGAGAGGCATCACTCAGGGGAAATCTGGTCTAGCAGGAGAAACCAGGACTAGCAGGAGAAACCAGGGGACTAGAGGCCAGGCCCTTGAGGCTGGAGAACACACGCCCGCCGGCGAAACTCCACCCGCCGCCCACTCGACTGTGCGGCTGGAGTCCGCCCCCCGCCGGTGACCAACCGCACGACTGGGCAGCTAGAGATTGCCCGCCCACCAGCAACAGCTGGCCCATTGCCCCTGCAACTGGGTGGCTGGAGACCGAACGTCCGCAGGCAACAGCCGGCCCATTGCCCCTGCGATTGGGCAGCTAGAGATCTCCCGCCCACCAGTGACAGCCGGCCCATTGCCCCTGTGACTGAGCAGCTGGAAACTGCACGCACGATGGTGACCAATCGCCCGCCGGCTGCCCGCGCGATTGGGCAGCTGGAGAACGCTCGCCCGCCTGCGACAGCTGGCCCATTGCCCCTGCGACTGGACGGCTAGAGATCTCCCACCCACCAGCGACAGACGGCCCATTGCCCCTGCAACTGAGCGGCTGGAGACCACATGCCAGCGGGCGATTGCCCGCCGGCTGACCGCGCGACAGGGCAGCTGGAGACTGCCTGCCCACCGGCAACCGGCCGCACAACTAGACGGCTAGAGATCGCCCGCCCACCAGTGACAGCCGCCCGTTGCTGCTGCAACTGGGCAGCTGGAGACCTCACGCCCGCCGGCGACCAATTGCCTGCCAGCTGCCAGCGAGACTGGGCGGCTGGAGACCGCCCGGCTGCCAGCGTCCGGGAGCTGAAACCAACCAGAGACAGTCCAGTCCCACCCATCCATTCAGACACCCCAGTCAGGAGCCTGGGGCCCGCCATAGCAGAGAGGTGACGTCACTGGAGCTCGACCATCGGAATTCCTTCCCAACGGAATCCACTTTAGCAAGCATAGTCTACCAACACAAAGGAGAGACAACAGAGATACAAAAAAACAAAACAAATGTATAGAAGAGAGCAGAAACACAGCAATCAAATAGAGCTGGAAAGTAGTGTGAACATCATGAAAAAACAAGGGAAAAAAGGAGTACAAAAAAGGCAGGACAACTTAATTCTACAGGAGGACCTAGAAGCATCAGAAACCGGGATAGGGAAAGAACTCAAGGCATACCTAACTCAGATGGAAAGGAATATTAGAGAAGACATGAGACAGCAAGTCCAAGCAATAAAAGTATATTTTCAAAATGAATTAAACAAAAATTCAAATGGCAAAGAACGAGCTTTACCAGGAGATAGAGATCTTAAAAAAAATCAAACATTAATCCTAGAAATGCAGGAAACTATAAACCAAATTAAGAACTCAAACGAGAATATTACAAATAGACTAGATCAAGTACAAGTCAGAACATCAGATAATGAAGACAAAGTTTATCAACTTGAAAAGAATATAGTAAACACAGAAAAGATGCTTAAATCCCATGAGCAATCTATTCAAGAAATATGGGATGTCATAAAAAAAAACAAATTTGAGAGTCATCGGGATAGAAGAAGGCATAGAGAATCAAACCAAAGGAATGAACAACCTATTAAATGAAATAATTCTAGAAAACATCCCAGAGATGAAAGATGGAATGGATTGCCAAATCCTGGAAGCCTACAGGACCCCAAACATTCAAAACTGTAATAGACCAACTCCAAGACATATAATTATGAAGATAGCCAACATACAGAACAAGGAGAGAATATTACAAGCTAAGAGAGAAAGGAGGCAGATTACATTCAGGGGTAAACCAATTAGGTTAACAACTGATTTTATATCACAAACTTTAAAAGCGAGAAGATTCTGGAACAATGTATTTCAAATGCTGAAAAATAATGGTTTCCAACGAAGAATACTGTATCCAGCAAAATTAAGCTTCAGATTTGACAATGAAATTAAAATCTTTCACGTTAAACAAAAGCTAAAAGAATTCGCAGCCAGAAAACCAGCACTGCAATGCATTTTGAGCAAAATACTACAAGAAGAGGAATTGAAAAATAGTGCCAAAACTAACAGAAGGAGGTATCTCAGTAAAGGGGGAGGAAAATAACCAAAAAGTAAAAACTAGCCAAACTAAAATAAATAAATAAATCAACATGACTGGAAGTACAAATCATATTTCAATTGTAACCTTAAATGTTAATGGCCTAAACTCACCAATCAAGAGACATAGTCTAGTAACCTGGATCAACAAAACAAATCCAACAATATGCTGCCTTCAGGAGACTCATATGATAGGAAAAGACATACACAGACTGAAGGTAAAAGGTTGGGAAAAATCATATCACTCACATGGCCCTCGGAAGCAAGCAGGAGTGGCCATACTCATATCGAATAAAATCAACTTCAAACCTAAGTTAATCAAAAGGGATAAAGAAGGACACTATATACTGTTAAAAGGAACCATCCACCAACAAGACATAACAATTATCAATTTGTATGCACCAAACAATGGAGCTGCAACATTCATAAAACAAATTCTCCTTAAGTTCAAGAGTCAAATAGACTACAACACAATAATTATGGGTAACTTCAACACACCACTCTCACCATTAGACAGATCCTCTAGGCAAAAGCTGAATAAAGAAACTATTGAACTCAATAGCACAATCAATAACCTAGACTTAACCGACATATATAGAATATATCAACCATCATCAAGTGGATACACGTTCTTCTCAGCAGCACATGGATCCTACTCAAATATAGACCATATATTATGCTATCGGACAACTCTTAGTAAATATAAAGGCGTGGAGATAATACCATGCACCATATCTTATCAAAATGGAATGAAACTGGAAATCAATGATAAAAGAAGGAAGGAAAAATCCTACATCACATGGAAAATGAACAATATGTTACTGAATGATCAATGGGTTACATTGATAAGGAGGAGATAAAAAAATTCATAGAGACAAATGACAATACAGACACAACATACTGGAATCTATGGGACACAATGAAAGCAGTTTTAAGAGGGAAATTCATTTCTTGGAGTTCTTTCCTCAAAAAAAGAAAAAACCAACAAATAAATGAACTCACACTACACTTCAAAAACCAAGAAAAGGAAGAGAAAAACAACAGCAAATGTAGTAGAAGACAAGAAATAATTAAAATTAGAGCAGAAATCAACAAAATAGAAACAAAAAAATCATTGAAAAAATTGAAAAAACTAAAAGTTGGTTCTCTGAAAAAATAAATAAGATTGACAGGCCCTTAGCCATGCTAACGAAGAGAAGAAGAGAGAGAACTCAAATTACTAACATGCGGGATGAAAAAGGCAATATCACAACAGACACTACAGAAATACAGAAGATAATTAGAAAGTATTTTGAAACCCTATATTGCAATAAAATAGAAGATATTGAAGATATCGATAAATTTCTTAAGTCATACGATATGCCCAGATTGAGTCAGGAAGACACACACAATTTAAACAGACCAATAACAAAGGAAGAAATTGAAGAAGCCATCAAAAGACTACCAACCAAAAAAAGCCCTGGACCAGATGGGTATAGAGCGGAGTTTTACAAAACCTTCAAAGAAGAATTAATACAAATACTTTTCAGGCTATTTCAAGAAATAGAAAAAGAAGGAGCTCTTCCAAATTCATTTTATGAGGCCGAAATCACCCTGATCCCGAAACCAGACAAAGACACTTCAAAGAAAGAAAACTACAGACCAATATCTCTAATGAACTTGGATGCAAAAATTCTCAATAAAATCCTGGTGAATCGAATACAAAAGCATATCAAAAAAATTGTACAGCATGATCAAGTAGGATTCATCCCTGGGATGCAAGGCTGGTTCAATATACGGAAATCAATAAATACTATTCACCACATCAATAGACGTAAAGACAAGAACCATATGATCATCTCGATAGATGCAGAAAAAGCATTTGACAAAGTACAGCATCCCTTTATGTTCAAACACTAGAAAAACTAGGGATAACAGGAACTTACCTCAACATTGTAAAAGCTATATATGCTAAACCTCAGGCTAGCATCATCCTAAATGGAGAAAAACTGAAGGCATTCCCTCTAAAATCTGGAACAAGACAGGGATGCCCTCTATCACCACTTCTATTCAATTTAGTTCTTGAAACACTAGCCAGAGCAATTAGACAGACAAAAGAAATTAAAGGCATAAAAATAGGAAAAGAAGAACTTAAATTATTGCTTTTGCGGATGACATGATAATATATTTAACAGACCCAAAAGGGTCTACAAAGAGACTGCTAGAGTTAATAAATGAATTCAGCAAAGTGGCAGGATAAAAAATCAACACGCATAAATCAAAGGCATTCCTGTATATCAGCAACAAAACTTCTGAAATGGAAATGAGGAAAACCACTCCATTCACAATATCCTCAAAGAAAATATATATCTGCTAAATCATTGCCCAAACTAAGGGCTCCAGGAAATCCTGTATGTGCCCTGATATGTCCTATAAAGAATGGATCTTTTCTGTCCCATATTAGACTTTGTATAGTGGAAAACAAAGAAAAAACAGTAGAAGAAGGGGAAATCCTACCAGCATCTTCAAGGGAATTAATAGCATTAACTATATATTGACTATCAGAAAATAAATTAAATACAGAATCTTTGAACATCACAAAAGCTTGGCTTGTAAAACTGCATTAAGCTCTACCTTTTGAGCTGATTGTTTGGGTACTAAAAATGTAAAAGTTTGATCAGGGGTAACTACAGCTGCTGTACCATTATTAGACCCATCAGTGAATATATTTGGAGAATTCATGATAGGTGTTTTCCTTGTCATTTTAGGAAAAACTACAGGATGCTTAGACCAAAAAGACAACAAAGGATTCGATGGCAAATGATTATCAAATGAAACATTAGATTTACACATGATTATTGCCCAAGTATTTATCTCATTAGCTAACTCATCAATTTGATCCATAGTATATGGAGTAATAATTTTATTGGGAGAAATTCCAAACACTCCCTTTGCTGCTCTTATTCCTTTGAGTATTAATTGTCCTACAGCCTCAGGATACCTAGTAAGAATAGTGTTAGGAGAATAAGATAAATGTATCCACAATAATGGACCTTCTTGCCAAAATACTCCTGTAGGAATATTTTTTGTTGGTAGTACAATAAATAATAAAGGCAAACTTATATCAATTCTATCTAGATGCATATTTTCCATATATGTTTCAATAATTTTTAATGCCTTTCTAGCTTTAGGAGTTAACATTCGGGGTGAATTTGGATCTGATGGACCCTTTAGAATATCAAATAAAGGTCCCAACTCTCCTGTTGGTATGCCTAGATAAGGCCTTATCCAATTTATGTCTCCCAATAACTTTTGAAAATCGTTGAGTGATTTGAGTTGATCTACTCGTATTTGAATTTTCGGTGGACGGACCATGGTTGAGGATAATAGAACTCCTAAATAATTAATTGGAAAATTTATTGTATTTTATCTATTCCTATCTCTAGATTATAATTTTTTAATAAGTTCGGAAGTGTGGCATAACATTCCAGCAATATGTTTTTATCTTTATGTGCTAATAATACATCATCCATATAGTGAAATATTTGTAGTTCAGGATTTTGATTTCTAAGTGGCTGGATTGCTTTATTTACATAGATTTGACACATAGTTGGACTGTTAGCCATACCTTGAGGGAGTACTTTCCACTCATATCTCTCATCAGGACCTTCATGATTTAATGCAGGGATAGTAAATGCAAAACGTGGACTATCCTCGGGATGAATTGGAATAGAAAAAAAAACAATCTTTAATATCTATAGATAAGACATGCCACGTTTTTGGTAAAGCAGACAATTGAGGAATCCCTGATTGAGCAGGTCCCATAATAACCATTTCATTATTAATGGCTCTTAAATCTTGTAATAATCTCCATTTACCCGATTTCTTTTTGATGACAAAAATGGGAGTATTATGGGGAGATATGGAAGGTTGTAAATGTCCTTCCGCTAATTGTTGTTTGACCAGATCATGGGCTACTTGTATCTTTTCTTTAGTCAAGGGCCACTGAGGAACCCACACTGGTCTTTCTGATTTCCAAGTAATTTTGATTGTCTCAGTGGCCCTTTCTGAAAATCTGACCCATGTCTGTCTGTTCCTAGATCTAATTGGACTGGTGCTGCTAAACCTTGTTCTTGTTTTCCTAATCTTTTTTCTTTCTTAACACCTTGTCTAGCCCTAGTAGTGGGCGCATTAGAATTGATGTTATTTGTTAACATCAAACCTAGTTGATCCAGGACATCTCGTCCCCATAGATTAATAGGAAGGTGATCCAAAACATATGGTTGTATAGTTCCTTCACATCCTTCAGGATCCTTCCAATCTAATACCATAGAACTTCTATGGGGATTAGTCGCCACTCCTAGGCCTCTAAGCGTTTGAGTGGCTTGTTGTAATGGCCAATGTTTTGGCCATTCTCGACGAGATATGATGCTAAGGTCAGCACCTGTGTCCAGTAGCCCATTAAACTCGTGACCTTGAATATTTAGTTTTAGCATCGGGCGAGAATCTAAATTTAAAGACAACATAGCCCAATCTACACCTGTGGAGCCTAATCCCTTAGAACCTCTTTCTACATTATGACTAGAGAACTTATTATGTAGGCTGGGCATTATTAACAACTGTGCTATTCTATCTCCAGGTGAAATTACTGATATACCTCCTGGAGAACTAGCTATAATTTTTATTTCACCTACACAATCGGGATCAATTACCCCAGGACTTATCATAAGTCCTTTTAATGTAGATGAACTACGTCCCAATAATAAACCTACTGTTCCTTGGGGAAGAGGTCCTTTTACTCCTGTACGAATGATTTGAACTCCCATCTCTGGAGTTAATACTGCTCTGGCAGAGGCGCAGATGTCCAACCCTGCGCTCCCTCTATTTTGTCTGATAAGGGATTTAATGGACAATGTGTCCTGGGCACCACCCTGATGGTGTTGCTGGGTTCCTCCACTGCCCCGTATATTTGTGGTTGTGGGCCCCGGAGCATTGGGCCCCTCAGTCCTTTTTTTGGCAATGAAGCCTGATGCCTTTCTCCATGATATCGTGGGTAAATACCTGATCCTTGTCCCTTTTTTGATAACGGAGTACCTTCTATCGTGGTTTGAGAACGGCATTCATTAGCCCAATGTCTCCCTCTACGGCATCGTGGGCAAATACCCAGTATTCTATTCCTTTGATTTCTAGTTTTGTTGAAACCTCCTCTTATAGGGAAACTCCTTTTAAAATGTCCTGTTTGTTCACAATTATAGCATGTTTCTGGCCTGGCATCTAAAGCCTGTTGTACTGCAGCTGCCAAGACTTGCCCTTGTTCATTAATATCTCTACATAGTTTAATATATGTATTTAAGTCTTCATGTCTCCATGGTCTAATAACCTCTCTGCAGCAATGATTCGCTTGGTCATAAGCAAGTTGTTTTATTAATGGCATTGCTTGATCTGTATCCCCCAAAATTTTGGCGGCTGTTTGAATAAGCCTATCTACAAAGTCAGCGTAAGCTTCATTAGGTCTCTGTATTACCTTAGATAGCTGGCCTTGTGAATCTCCATGTCCTTGTAAAGTCTTCCATGCCCTAAGTGCGTCTGCAGCAATTTGTGCATATATAGCAGGATCATATTCAATTTGTTGCCGTTGACCCTCATAAGGTCCTTTTCCTAAAAGCATATCTAGATTTCTTTGAGGGTAACTGGCTGCTGCATTTCGCCTAGCTGTCTCCATGCAAAATTCCTCATTGGCAACTTTCCATAACAAATATTGTCCTCCATTTAGCACAGATTTACACATGCTAGCCCAATCTGCTGGCGTCATGTCCAAGTTAGTAATGGATTCGACCATGCTTACCATGAAGGGAGCTTGGGGACCGTAGGTTGTTACAGCCTCCTTTAACTGCTTCACTGTTTTAAAATCTAAAGCACGGTGAATTCGCTGCCCTCCTACCTGTTCAAGTACAGGGCATGCTAATCTTTGAGGTCCTGTCTCAGGATCCCACTTATCAACTACGGGGTTTGAGGGCCACTCAGCTGTTTCCATCGGTGGGGCTGGTGGTTGAATTACACCCTCTGGTAATAAAACGGAGTTAGTAACAGCCTCTTGTTGTGGCCTTTTTCCTAATAACCCCTTTTCCTTTAAATTTTCTTCCTCTCTCTGACTAGCTCGAGAGATCTTCTCTTTTGCTTGATCAAAAATGCCTTTCTCCATGTGCTGGCTCGGATTCCCCCTGGCCCCCGGGGCTTGGTACCGGCCCTGGTTTCTTGTGTGCATGCCAAAGAGGCCAGCTCCCAAGGCCTTGAAAGATTTGTGGTTTCTGTTTTCATATTCAGCCTATAAAAGTCATGTGGGAACGTCCTGACCTACTTGGGTCTGATAAGGTTCCTGGTTGAAGGCTTAGTATGAGTCGACAAGGACCACCTGCCCCCCTCCGTCCTTGCTTCCGCCTACCAGTAACTTTCCATTCTGTCTGAAAGAAATATATAAGTATGAGCTGAGATAATAAAGTCAGAGATTCCCCCTGGATGAAGGACCTTGGACTCCTGTGTCTTTTTTAATCTCGACATCTCCCGCCGGACTCGGTCCCATTTTGCCGGACGCGGCATTTGGAGGTCCACACCGAGACCGGAAAGCGGAGGTAAGCGGACGGGACTACGGGACTCACCTTCCATAAGAGAAGGGGGAGAATTGGAGACCTTCCATAAGAGAAGGGGAAAAGAGACCTTCCATAAGAGAAGGGGAAAAGAAGTGCGCACCATGGGTAATTCAGCAGCTAAAGTTCGTCTGGCCAACGAACTCAGAGAGCTGTTGAACACACAAGGAACAGGAACAAAAACAAAAATTGCAACAGAATTCGTTGAAGTTATTGCCCAGGCATGTCCTTGGTTTCTGACAGGGGGATTTCTTAATAACAATGATTGGGATCAGGTCAGATGTGATTTACAAAGATTGTTGAGGGATCAAGGTCCGGAAAGTATTCCAATCGCCACTTTCTCTTTATGGAGACTGGTTAAAGATGCTTTGTTAACAGACAAAATAAAGATTAAGGAGCAGCTTGCTGAATGCGAACAGGCCCTTAATCAGGTCCAGGAAGAGCAAATGGCAGAGTCCTTACCCCTTTCCCATTATTCTTTCACATCTCCTTCTTCATTCTTAAATCCACCCTAGCTGCTCTCAACCCTGCCTTCTCATCTTCCCCCTCCCTACCAGGCCCACAGAAAAGTCTTAACTGACCTTCTCCAGAATATTCACCATGGCTTATTTTAGGATTTTCAGCAAAAGAATCTCTACAAAATGGTTCAATGTAGATAATTTTCCTATTTTCATGTTGCCCTGTTTTATTTGGCTACTGTCTGAAAAAAAAATCAGCACTCCAGGTGCTAGACACTCCCTTACTAGTTTTTCACAAAAATATGTAAACAAGGCCTCTGGCCTTGAGCTGGGCTTCACAGTGCTGAGTACATTTCTAAGATAAGGGAGTTACTAACTGGGCTCCTTGGTAACAGCTGGCAAGAGGATGAACTGGAAAGGGAGATAGAGGAACTGGAGGGTCGAATGAAGAAGCCAAGATTTAAAGCACCTACGGCCCCGATCGCTGTTGTGCTCCCTGCTTATAACCCCGATTGGGACGAGGACAACCTCAGAAGCCAGAGTGTACGGGGCGATACAGAGACAAAACAAGCTGCTACCGCAGTAAGATCTTGGCCAGGCAGGGAAAAATGCAGACAAAATCAAACAAAATGCAATCGGCTAAGAAAACTTGGGGAACTTTTGCCCTGAAAATGGGCAGCGGACTCCATGTTGTTTGCATCACCATGGTAACCATGGGGTGCCTGGCCGGAAGAGCGGCTTCCTGGTCCCACCTTCCACACTTTTGGGGCTACTGATTGGTTCTTCCACAGTCACTCAGACAGGACTTCTAGTCCCGCCTTCCAGCCACTAACCTGTACTGCTGTGTTTCAGATTTCTACCGGAGCTGCTCAGAGCCTGTATTTTTAAAAGATGCCTACCTCTAAATGCTAACGAAAGATATCTTTTTCAGACAAAATTTAATTCTACAAGTTTCTATGTTACAGTCCTAAATTTAAGCTAGTTCTAAGTTAAATAACCTTTTTCTTTATAGTTGTGTTACTAAATAATGTTCTATTGATGAGAGATATCAAATATGCTTCTTTATATTTTACTTTTAATTTTAGAGGTCATGAGGATGCATTTGCTCGCCACAGGAACAAGCCGGCAAAGTTCCTGTGATGACCAAAAAATCCTTATTTTCATTGCTAACTATAAAAATAAAAATGTATACTCAAGGATCTTTTTTCAGTTACATCAAGTGACTTCACATAAAAGAGTGCACTCCTAATTAAAAATAAATTAAAATGGATCCAAATATTTTAAGACCATGTGGTTACATAAAGTTAATACAATTATAAGTTAAGTTCTTATTCTTAATATATATTTTTTAGATATTTAAATAACCTATATTTGTTAATCTATAAATTAATTAACACATGCCTAATTGATTAGTTAATATATATTTGCCTAATTGTTTTTCTTCAACAGGAAACCCATAATTTATGTTTTATATTTACATTTATCAAGATACTCTGCCTTTTCAGTTACAGATATTTGAGATAAGTGTGTTTACTATAAATTTGCTTTTAAGTGAAAATACAATCAAGTAGTTTCTAATTCTCAAGGTTACTGTTTAAACTTACAAGATGATAAATTGTTATAATTATTTCTACAAAATATCTAAGGGTTTTAACTATATTTTCATTGATATTTCTTATTAAAGTATAATAATTTGTTTATAGATCCTAAGGTTTTCAGAAATTGTTCCAAAGTATATTTTTTTTTAAGAAAAAGGTACTTCAACAAAGAAAAAGCACACATGGATCCTAAAAAGAAGAAAGAAATCATCTTTGGGTAAAACAAGGTCTTTATATTCATTTTCCTAAAAAAAAAAAAAGGGGGGGTTTATATTGTTATCTAAACAGATGATGTAAAAAGTTAGAACAATTAAAAAAGAGATTTATATATACTAAACTGACTATAATTAATTTAAGGGTATTTCAGGTTATTTTCCTAATTTAACTATACTAATGTGAGCAAAAATTTTGTCCATATTCTGATATGATAAACACCTATTAAAATGTAAGTTTATTTCTTTAAAGAAAGATCCTTATTGCCTAATAATTCTTACTGTTTAAGATAAAGATTAATTTTGGTAAATAAATTCACATTGTTGATTAAACATTAAGTATATTGAACTACTAACTTAAATCCCTGTATTACCTTTTGAGAGGAGACCCCTCACCCACCTCCCTGTAAAAACCTACTCCAAAAGCCTTGAAGGCACTCAGGTTAATAAAAACAGCCCCACAAAAGATACAGGTTACCCAGATAGATTATTCTATACCCCTATCATTTATAATCCTGCCATCAAAATTAACTCCTACTGGAGTGTTTTGGCAAACAGGTCCCATCTATTGGGTCCATCTACCCGCTTCTAACTCTCGGGTGATAACTCCCTTTTATGAACTAGTGATAAATCTGATCTGGAAAGCCAAATATTTGGGTGATGCACTGTTTGGAAAAACTTTTGAAATTCTCATTCAGCCTTATACCCAGGATATGACTTTAAAATTACAACAAGAACATGATCTTTGGTGTCTTTTTCTTTGTAATTTCAAAGGTAAAATTGATAATCACTTTCCCCGACATAAACTTCTAGAAGGCCTTAAAAAATGTCCTATTATTTTTCCTAAAATTATTAAAGGGGAACCTATCCCAGGAGCTCAGACTGTTTATACAGACGGAGCAAAAGGGGGATTTGCTGTTGTTTTTGATGGATCTCAAGTAATTCGACACCCTGTTCCTAAACTGTCTGCCCAAAGATCAGAAGTTGAGGCTCTAATTATGGCCCTTATACTTTACAATTCCACCCCACTTAATATGTATACTGATAGTCTCTATGTTGCCAATTTAGCCTTAGTTATTGAAACAGCCCCTTATATTGGCAGGCAATCTACTATCATGGAACAATTACAAACGGTTCAGCTTCTTGTTTGGGCTAGACGAGATCCTTTATTCATTGGACATATCCGAGGACATTCAGAGCTTCCTGGGCCTCTGGCAGAAGGCAATGCTAAAGCAGATGCCGCCACTCACAATATGGGACCGCTTTTCGGTCTCCTCCTTATAGTTGCTGTAGGCCCCTGCCTTGTCAAGAGAATGACACAATTTATTAAAGACCAAATTAACATTCTGATTTCTAAGCCAATACAGGTCCATTATCAACGCCTACAAACCAAGGATGATCTTGCTGAAGTTTGTCTCCGACCAATTCGAAGATGATTTTTCTACAATGATCCCTGCTTCATGCCTTTCTCCTTTTGCCCCCCTTTTTCTTCCTTATTATTCTTCTCCTCTGACTCTATGCCTTGTCGAACCGGAACCAATTAAAAACCCAATAATGACTGGCTGAATAGATACCACTGAACGCCTTGACAACAACAAGCTGATCTTGTAGTACCCAGAGACGGGCAACTTTCACGCTTGCACTGCAACCTAAGACAGGGGAATGGGGCCTCCCCAAAGACGGGTAAGCAGTGTAAGGACAGTGAACGACCTAAGACAGGGGCTACTTGATTCCCTTTGGCGTGCAACAAACAAAAGAGGGGGAACTGCTGGCTCGGATTCCCCCTGACCCCGGGGCTTGGTACCGGCCCTGGTTTCTTGTGTGCACGCCAAAGAGGCCAGCTCCCAAGGCCTTGAAAGATTTGTGGTTTCTGTTTTCATATTCAGCCTATAACAGTCATGTGGGAATGTCCTGACCTACTTGGGTCTGATAAGGTTCCTGGTTGAAGGCTTAGTATGAGTCGACAAGGACCACCTGCCCCCCTCCGTCCTTGCTTCCGCCTACCAGTAACTTTCCATTCTGTCTGAAAGAAATATATAAGTATGAGCTGAGATAATAAAGTCAGATTCCCCCTGAATGAAGGACCTTGGTGCCTGTGAATTCTTTTAATCCCGACGTCTCCCGCCGGACTCGGTCCCATTCGCCGGACGCGGCACCATGGTCTGAATCTCTAACAATTTACTTAACACCTTTTCAGTTTCTTTTTTACTAATTTCTAATCTTCTATAAAGATAACGCAACCCAATAAGATAACACAAAACAAAACCACAAGTGAATGAAACAAAAACTAAATAAAAAATCGTTGTATCAAATTTCTCTTCCTCAGGGCGGACAAACTTCAAACCTTGAGCCATCCATTTTTCCCAGTTTGCCTGAGAAATTTCTAGGGACAGGCAGCTTGAAACAAAAACGAAATAAATCAAAACAAGAACACATTGCTTTTTAAAATAGTCACCCATTCTCTCACCTTCCCTCAGGGGCGAGGAATTTCACTTACCTCCAAGTTTCAGACGCTCCGCGTACGGGCCACCAAATGCCGCAGTCTTGGCTGGGCACAGAATCACGAGCCACCACACAGCTTTGTAGATTCAAACAGCAAATCTTTATTCCCGAACTCACACCGGCCTCCACACACGTACTGGGGTAATCCCAGTTCTGCTGCAACCCAATTCACTTACTACACGAGGCTTTCTTTCCCAAAATGCTCTCTGAATCTCACGAGAGCTCAATGGGAGTTCAGGCAGCAGGAACGCCCTAATTCCAGCAGCAATAATCCTCAACATTGAACTTCCCTAAAATCCAAGGTCTTAAACTGGGAACGCCCTTAACCCAAGGACCGGGATACTTCCTCAAACCTGATCAGCTCTAAACCCGGATCTGCCTTGGTCTTTGAGCAAGGTCACCTTACATGCAATGTCAACAGCGAAATCATTAACATGGGGTATGCTAGCAAGGAAATTTTGATGCATCATTTCTACTTGGTAATGGCCCTCAGCAGGAGAAAGGTCCCCCCGACACCCCAGTTCGGATGGTCTCCCCCTACATGGGGGAGTTCCGTCGACACTGAGTGTGATGTATACGAGCTACTCCCTACAACCCGGTTCAAAGTGTCTCCCCTGACAGTGGGGAGTCCCGTGGACTCTGGGTACAGCGGAGGGGGGTCACCCTTACATTCTGGTTTGAGGTATCTCCTCCTTAGAAGGGGAGTCCCCTCGACCCTGGGTGTGGTGGAGGGGGACCTCCAACATCACGGTTCGAGGGGTTTCATTCCTAGAGTGGGGAGTCCCCTGGACCCTGAGTGTGGTAGGGTTGTCCCCCCGATGCCCCGTTTTGAGGGGTCTTTCCCATAGAGAGGGAGTCCCTTCATTCCTGGGTACAGTGTCAAGGTCCCCCAACACCCCAGTTCAAGTGGTCTCTTCCCTTCAGGGGAGTCCCCCAACCTTGGGTGCGGTGGGGGTTCCCCCGCCACCCTGGTTCCAGAAGTCTCCTCCCTAGAAGGGGTAGGCCCCTCGACCCTGGGTGTGGTGGGGGGTCCCCTGACTCTTCGGTTTGAGGGGTCTCCCCCCAGAGGGGGGTTTCCCTCGAACTTGGGTGTGATGGGAGCTCCCGCTGACAACCTGTTGTGAGGGGTCTCCTTCAGAAGGGGGTCCCCTTGACCCTGGGTCCAGTGGGAGCTATCCCCAACAGTCCCATTCCAGGGGGAGTCTCCTCAAACCTGGGTGCACTGGGAGGTCCTCCTGACACCCCGGTTCAAGGGGTTTCCCCATAGAGGGGTGGTCCTCTTGACTCTGGGTGTAGTGGGAGCTCCCCATGACACCCTGGTTCCATGGTGTCCTTCCTAGAGTGGAGGTGTGAGTTTCCCACAACACCCTGGTTCACATTATCTCTGCCCTAGAGGGGGGATCCCCTCAACACTGAGGGGGAGCTCCCCCTGACACCCCTGTTAGAGGAGTCTCCCCCCTATACTGGGAGTCCCCTCTTTCCTGGGTGCGGTAGAGCTCTCACCGACATCCCAGTTGAGGGGTCTTTGGCCTAGAGTGGGGGTCCCCTCTACCCGGAATGCAGTGGGAGCTCTCCCCAACACCCCGGTCAGAGGGGTTTCCCACTAGAGGGGTGTGTCCCCTTAACCTGGATGTGATGGTATATACAGCTCCTCTGACACCCTGGCTCAATGGTGCTTTCCCCTAGTGGGGGGAGTCCTCTAGACCCTGGGAGTGGTGAGAAGTCTCCCCAACACCTCAATTCGAAGATGCTCCCCCTAGATGGGGGAGTCCCCTTGACCCTGTGTGTGGTGGGAGCTCCCCCCAAAACCCCAGTTCGAGGGTTCTCTTCCCTAGAGGGTGGTTCCCTTGTCTCTGGGTGCAGAGGGGGCTCCCCCAGATACCCCAGTTCAAGGGTTCTCTCCCCTAGTGGGGAGTGTTCCCTCAATACTGGTTGTGGTGGAAGCTTCTTAGGACACCCCATTCGAAGGTGCTCCTCCTTAGAGAGTGTCCCCTCAACCCTGGGTATGGTAGGAGCTTCCCCCGACATCTGTTTTGAGAGTTCTCCGCCATAGAAGAGGGCGTCCCCTCAACCCTGGGTGCAGTGTTAGCTCCCCTGACACTCCAGTTTGAGAGGTCCTCCTAATGTGTGGGGTCCCCTCAACATCCCCATACAAGGGGTCTTCCCCCTATAAGAAGGGTCCCCTTGTCCCTGGGTGCAGTGATAGCTTCCCCAAACATCCCAATTCATGGGTCGCGCAATGGTATACAAGTTATCCCCAACACCCGGGTTCAAGAGGACTCTCCTCCTTAGAGGGGGGATTCCCCTCAAACCTGGGTGCAGCGGGAGGTCTCCCTGACACCCCGGTTAGAGGGGTTTCCTTCTAGAGGTGTGAGTCCCCTCAACCCTTGGCGTGATGGTACACGAGCTACTCCTGAAACCCCAGTACCAGGGGTCTCCCCCCTAGAGACCCTGAGACCCTCGACCCTGGGTGTGGTGAAAACACCCCAGGACACCCCAGTTCAGGAGGTCTCCCCCCTACAGGCGGGATTTCTCTCAAACCTGGGTGTAGTGAGAAGTCCCCCCAAAACCCCTGTCTGAGGGATTTCCCCCTAGAGGGGTGAGTCCCCTCAACCATGTGTGCGATGTTATAACAGCTCCTCCCGGACCCTTTTTTGAAGGGTCTCCCCATAGAAGGAGGAGTTTCCTCAACCCTGGGTGATGTGGGAACTCCCCAGGACATCCTGGTTTGGGAAGTCCCCCCCACCCTACAGGCATGAGTCCTCTGGACCCTAGGTGTTGTGGGAGCTCCCCAAGAAACCCCACTTGGAGGGGTCTCAGCTCTGGGGGGGTCCCCTCGACCCTGGGTGCAGTGGAAGCTCCCCCCTACACACCAGTTTGAGGCATCTCCGCCCTAGTGGGGGTTCCCCTCCACCTTCGGTGTGATGGGAGCTCCCCATATATCCCAGTTTGAGTGGTCTCTGCCCTCGAGTGGGGGGTCCCCTCAACCCTGGATGCGGTGAGAGCTACCCCTACATCCTGGTTTGACAGGTCTCCATCTTAGAGTGGGGGGTCCCCTCAAACCTGGGTTTGGTGAAATCTCTCCTCGACACCCTGGATCGAGAGGTCTCTGCCCTAGTGGGGCTGGTCCCCTCAACGCTGGGTGCCATGGTAACTCTCCTTGACACCCCGGTTGGAGGGGTCTCTGCTCTAATGCGGATGTCTTCTCGATCCTTGGTGCAGTGGGAGCTTCCCCTGACATCTCAGTTCGAGGGTTCTCCCCCCTAGAGGGTGTGTCCTCTCACCTGGGTGTGGTGGGAGTTCCCTCCGACACCCAGTTTGAGGGGTCTCCATCCTAGCGGGGGAGTCCTCTCGACCTTGGGTGCGGTGGGATCTCCCCCCAACACCCTGGTTTCAGGAGTCTCCCCCCTAGAGGGAGATGTCTCCTCGACACTGGGTGCAATAGGAACTCCCCTCAACACCCCTGTTTCAGGAGTCTCCTCTCTAGAGGGGGGTTCCCCTCGACCCTGGATGTGGTGAAAGCTTCCCACAACACCCCGGTTTGAGGGAGGTGCCATGGTATACGAGTTCCCCCTGACACCCTGGTTCGGGAGGATGCACCCTGTTCAATGCATCTCCATCCTATAGGGGGGAGTCCCCTCAAGCTTGGGTGCAGTGGGAAGTCCACCTGACACCCCAGTTTGAGGGGCTTCCCCCTAGAGGTTTGAGTCCCCTCAACCCTGGGTGCGATGGAATACGAGCTACCTCTATCACCCGGTTCCAAGGGTCTTTCCCCTGGAGTGGAGAGGCCCCTCGAACCTGAGTGTGGTGGGAACTCCCCAGTACACCCTGGTTTGGGAGGTCTCCCCCATACAGGAGGGAGTCCCCTCCAACCTGGGTGCGGTGGAATGTCCCCCCCACACCCTGGTTTGAGAGGTTTCTCCCTAGAGGGGTGAGTATCCTCAACCCTGGGTTCCATGGTATTCAAGCTTCCCTCGAAACCCTGGTTCCAAGAGTCTATACCCTAGAAGGGGGAGTCGCCTCAACCCTGTGTTTGGTGGGAACTCCATGGACACCCATGGACATGGGAGGTCTCCTGCTACAGGCGGGAGTCCCCTCAACTCTAGGTGTGATGGGAGCTCCCCTCTACACGCTGGTTTGAGGGGTCTTGTTATAGAAGGGGGTCCCCTCAACCATGGGTGTGGAGGGAGCTCCCCCTGACACCCTGGATTGAGGGGTCTCTGCCCTAGTGGGGATCCCATTGACCCTGGGTGTGGTGGGAGCTCCCCCCATACCCCAGTTCGCAGGGTCTCCACTATAAAGCGGGGGTCCACTCAACCCTGGGTGTGGTGGGAGCTTCCCCCGACACCCCAGATTGTGGGGTCTCCACCCTAGATGGTGAGGTCCCCTCGACCCTGGGTACAGAGGGAGCTCCTGCTGGCATCCCATTCCATGCGTCTCCAACCTAGAGGGGGGTTTCCTTGACTCTTGGTGTAGTGGAAGCTCCCCCAAACACCACAGATTGAGGGGTCTCCGCCATAGATGGGGGTCCCCTTGACCCTGGGTGTGGTGGTAGGTTCCCCCGATACCCCAGTTCACGGGGTCTCTGCCCTAAAGGGGGGGGTCCACTCAATCCTGGTTGCGGTGGGAGCTCCCTCTGACACCCCAAATCTCAGGGTCTCCACCCTAGATTGTTGGGTCCCCTCGACCCTGGGTGTGGTGGAAGCTTCCCTGTCACCCTGGTTCGAGGGGTCTCTGCCCTAGAGGAGGGGTTTCCTTGACCCTGGGTGCAGTGGGAGCTTCTGTGGTGACACCCAGTTCGAATGGTCTCTGCCCTAGAAGGGGAGTCTTCTTGACCATGATTGTGGTGGGTTCTTCCCCCACAACCCCAGGTCGAGGGGTCTTCTCAGTAGGGGGCTCCCCTTGACCCTGGGTGAAGTGGGAGCTCCACCCGACACAAAGATTTGAGGGATCTCTACCCTAGTGGGGGGTCCCCTTGACCCTTGGTGTGGTGGGAGCTCCAACCAACATCATGGTTGGAGGGGTCTCCACCCTAGTAGAGGGAGGTCCACACGATCCTGAGTGTGGTGGGAGCTATAACAGACACCCTGGTTTGAGGGGTCTCTTCCCCAGAGTGGGGGTTCCAGACCCTGGTTGCAGTGAAAAGGGTCCCCCTGACACCCAGGTTTGAGGCATATCCCCCTTAGAGGGGGGAGTCCCCTCAATCCTGGGTTCGGTGGGAGCTCCCCCCAACTCTCCGGTTCGAGGGGTCTCCCCCCAGAGGGAGGGTCAACTCGACACCGGGTGCAGTGGAAGCTTCCCCTGACACCCCTGTTTCAGGGGTCTCCTCCCTAGAGGGGAGTTCCCTTTGACCCTTGATGTGGTGAAAGCTTCCCCTGACACCCTGGATTGAGGGGGGTCCGATGGCATATGAGTTTCCCCCAACACCCCGGTTTAGGTGGGTACCCCCTAGAGGTGCAAGTCACCTCAACCATGGGTGCGATAGTATACAAGCTACCCTCAACATCCTGGTTCAAAGGGTCTTTCCCCTAGAGGGGTGAGTCCCCTCGACCCTGGGTGCAGTGGGAACTCCTCAGGACACCCTTTTTTGGTAGGTCTCCCCCCTAGAGGCTGGAGTCCCCTCGGACCTGGGTGCCATGGGAGGTTCCCCCGAAACCCTGGTTCGAGGGGTTTCCCCTAGAGGGGTGGGACCCCTTAACCCTGGGTGCGATGGTATAGGAGCTTCCCTCCACATCCCCTGGTTTGAAGAGTGTCCCCTCTAGAAGGGAGAGTCGCCTCAACCCTGTTTTTGGTGGGAACTCCAAGGACACTCAAATTGGGAGGTCTCCCCCTACAGGCAGGAGTCCCCTCAACCCAGGGTGTGGGGAGTTGCCCTCGACACCACGGATTGAGGGGTTTTTGTCATGGAGGGGAGGTCACCTCTACCATGGGTGCAGTGGGAGCTCCCCCTGTCACCCCGGTTCGAGGGATCTCCACCCTAGAGTGTGGGTTTCCTCGGCCCTGGGTGCGGTGGGAGCTCCCCCTGACAACCAGATCAAGGGGTCTCATCCTAAATTGGGGGTCCCCTTGACTTGGGTGTAGTGGGAGCTCCTCCTGCACCCCGGTTCAATGTGTGTCCTCCAAGAAAGGTAATTCCCGTGGACCCTGGGTACAGTGGAGAGGGGTCACCCCAACATTCCGATTTGAAGCATCTCCCCCCTACAGGGGGGAGTCCCCTAGAACATGGGTGCAGTGGAGGGGGTCCCCTGACACCCCAGTTCAAGGGGTTTCCTTCCTAGAAAGGGAGTCTTCTTGACCCTGGGAGCAGTGGAGGGGGTCATCAATACCTGGGTTGGAGGTGTTTTCTTCCTAGAGGGGGGAGACCACGAACCTGGGTCCCGTAGGGTGGTCCCCTGGCACCCCGGTTCAAGGAGGCTTTCCCCTAGAGGGGGGGGGCCCTCAACCCTGGGTGTGGTGTGGGGGCCCCCACAACCCCAGTTTGAGGGGGTCTCTTCCCTAGAAGGGGGAGTCCTCTCGACCCTGGGTGCCATGGGGGTTCCACTGACACCCTGTTGGAGAAGTCTTCCCCCTATAGAAGGGGGAAGCCCTGTTGAGAGCCACAGTCGAAGTTGCCCCAGCAAACTTCCAGTTGATTGGCTCACCTAGGCCCCAGCAAACTTCCCGCTGATTGGCTCCTCTGCAATGAGGCTCATTGGGCTGTTTCCTCACCCTTTCAGACCATGGAGCTACTCATTGGGGGATTCTTTTGACAGGGCACCACTGGAGCTCTTCAGGAATTCCTTCAGAGCCAAACAGCCACCACCAGCTCTTCCAGTGAGCATCTCAACAGCACTCTTCTCGCCCTTGAGGCTGATTGGCTGAGTCATGTGGGCGGAGACAAAAGAATCCCCCAATGAGCAGCTCCGTGGTCTGAAAGGGCGGGGAAACATCCCAATGAGGGTAACCGCAGAGGAGCAAATCAGCTGGAAGTTTGCTGGGGCAGCTTAGGCCCCTCGACCCTGGGTGCTGTGGGGGTGTCTCCTGTGGGGGTGTCCTCTGACTCTTGTTTGAATGGTCTCATCCCATAGAGGGGGTTCCCCTCTAACTTGGGTATGGTGGGAGCTCCCCCCAACTGCCTGTTTCTAGGGATCTCCCCACTAGAGAGGGGAGTCCTCCCAAACCTGGGTACCCCTGACACCCCATTTTGAGTCATCTCCCTCCTAGAGTGGGGAGGCCCCTCCACCCTGGGTGCAGGGGGGAGGGTCCCCCAGACACCCCGGTTCAAGGGGTCTCCCCCCTACAGAGGGGATTCCCCTTGACCCTGGGTGCTATGTTATAGGAGCTCCCCCTGACACTCCATTTAAGGGGTTTCCCGTCTAGAGGGGATTGTCTCGTCGCTGGGTGCGATGCTATACAAGCTCCCCCCAACTCCCTGGTTTGAGGCATCGCCCCCCTTAGAAGGGGGGGTCCTTTGACCCTGGGTATGATGGTATAGGAGCTCCCCATGACACCCCAGTTCGAGGGGTCTCTCGCCTAGTCAAGGTTTCCTCAACCCTGGGTGCGATTGTATATGAGCTCCTCCAGATGCCCCAGTTCGAGGGGTCTACCCACTAGAGGGGGGATCACCCCCGACCCTGGGTGCAGTGGGGGGGTCCCCCAAAACCGCTGTTGGAAATGTCTCTGTCCTACATGAGAGAAAGCCCCCTACTGTTCGTGCAGTTGGGGGTCCCCCTGATACCCCCATTTGAGGGATCTCCTCCCTACAGGGGGGGAGCACCATGACCCTGGGTGCCATGGGGGTACCTGGACACCCCAGTTTGATGGGTCTCCCCACTACAGGGGGGAGTGTCTTGACCCTGAATACGGTCGGGGGTCCCCCACAACCCGGTTCAAGGGTTCTCTCCACTACACGGGGAGTCCCCTCGACCCTGAGTGCAATGGTATACAAGAACACCTAGATACCCCGGTTCAAGAAGTCTCTTCCTTAGTGAGGGGGTCCTCTCCACCTGGGTCTATGATGTACAAGCTCCCCCTGACACCCTGGCTTGAGGGGTCTCCCACCTAGTGGGAGTGTCCCCTCAACCCTGGGTGTGATGGTATATGAGCTCCCCCGACACCTGGGTTCAAGGGGTCTCCCCATAGAGGGGGAGTCCCCTTGACTCTGGGTGTGAATATATACAAACTCCCCAGGTTTGAGTGGTCTCCCCATAAAGGGGGGTCCCTTCCACCTGGTTGTGGTGGGAGCTCCCCCCGCACCTCGGTTCAAGGTGTCTCCCCCGAGAGTGGGGAGTCCCCTGGACCCAGGTACAGCGGAGGGGTTCACCTTGATATTCCGGATCGAGGCATCTCCCCCCTAGAGGGGGGTGTTCCCTCGATGCTGGGTGCTGTGGAAGGTGACCCCCGACACCATGGTTCGAGGGGTTTCCTTCCTAGAGGGGAGAGTCCCCTCAAGCCTGGGTATGGTGGGGTGGTCCCCCCAAATTCCCGTTTCCAGGAGACTTTCCCCTAGAGGGGAGAGTTCTTCGACCCTGGGTGCAGTGGGGAAGTCACCCAGACACCCTGGTTTGAGGGGTCTCTCCCATAGAGGGGGGAGTCATCTTGACCCTGAGTGTGGTGGGAGGGTCCCCCTGATACCCTGGTTTGAAGGGTCCCTTCCCTAGAGGGGAGAGTCCCCTTGACCCTGGGTGCCGTGGGGGTCCCCCAAGACCCCTGTTCAAGAAGTATCCCCTAGAAGAGGAAGGGCCCTCCACCCTGGGTGTGGTGGGGTCCCCTGCCTCTCTGGTTTGAGGGGTCTCCCCACTAGAGGAGGGTTCCCCTCGAACTTGGGTGCGGTGGGAGCTCCCCCCGACACCCCAGTGTGAGGGGTCTCCCCTTTCAGAAGGGGGTCCCCTTGACCCTGGGTGTGGTGGGTGCTCACCCTGACATCCAGGATCCAATCATCTCCCCCCTAGATAAAAGGGTACCCTCAAACCTGCATGTGGTGGGAGCTCCCCCTGAAACCCCAGTTTGAGGGTTTTCTGCCATAAAGGGGTGGGTATCTTCGACCCGGGGTGCTGTGAGAGCTACCCCCAAAACTTTGGATTGAGGGGGTTGCGATGGTATATAGGCTCCCCCCGACACACCGGTTGGAGGGGTCTCCCCCATAGAGAGGTTGTCCCCTCAATACTGGGTGCAGTGGGAGGTCCCATCGACACCCCGGTTCAAGGTATTTTCCACTAGAGGGGTGAGTCCCTTCAACCCTGGGTGCAATGGTATACAAGCTCCCCCCGACACCCAGGTTCAAAGGGGCTCCCCTCTAAAGGTGTTAGTACTCTCAACCCTGGGTTCGATGAGAGGTTTGCCCGACACCCTGGTTTGAGGGGTCTCCCCATACAGGCAGGAGTCCCCTCGACCCTGGATTTGGAGGGAGGTTCCCCGACAGCCCAGATTGGATGATCTCCCCCTAGAGCAGGGAGTTCCGTTGACAGAGTGCGATGGTATACGAGGTACCCCTGACAGCTGGTTCGAGGAGTATCCTCCATAGAGGGGAAATTCCCCCTGACCCATAGTCAAAGGGACTTTTTCTTGTAGGGGGACACCAATTGAACTGGGCTGTTGGATGGATCTCATGTGCCATCACACCCAGTTTTTAGGGGACTCCCCAAGGGGGAAACTCCTCGAACCCCACAGTGTCAGGGGAGCTCAGATACCATCATACACAGGGTCGAGGGGACCGCCTCTAGGTGGGAGAGCCCTCGAACTGGGGTGTTGGGGGAGCTCGTATACCATCGACCCAGGGTCGAGGGGACCCACTCTTTAGGGGAGAGACCCCTCAAACCAGGATGCCAGGCTGGGCTTGTATACCATCACATCCAGAGTAGAGGGGACTCCTGCTTGTAGTGGGAAGACCCCTTGAACTGGGGTGTTGAGGCAACACCCCACCATATGCATGGTCTGAGGTGCTCCCCCCTTTATGGGGGAGACCCATCTAACCAGGGTGTTGGGGGGACCCACCACCTCACCGAGGGTCATGTGTACTCCCGCCTGTAGGGTGGAGGCCCCTCCAACCGGGTATCAGGTGTACCACCCACCACACCAAGAATCAGGTGTGCACCCTTGTGTAGGACGGAGACCCCTCGAACAGGGATGTTGGGGGGACCTCCTACCACACCCAGGGTTGGGGGCACTTCCCACTGTATGGTGAAGACCCCTCATATGAGGGTCTAGGGGGACACCACACTACACCAGGGTCGGGAATACTCCCCCTTCTAGGGGGTAGACCCCTTGAACTGGGGTTTCGGGGGTACTACCCCCTCTAGGGCAGAGAGCCCTCTGCCCTGGGATTGGGGGAACACCCCTGCCACCAGGTTTGGGGGTGTTCCTTTATCTTTGGTGGAGACCCCTCGAACTGGATGTCAGGGGAAGCTCGTATACCATCGCACTCAGAGTCGAGGGGACTCACCTCTCTAGGAGGAGAACCCTCGAACTGGGGTGTTGGGAGGAACCTCCCACCGCACCAAGGTTCAGAGGGTCTCCCCCTCTTGGGGGAGACCCGTCTCACTGGGGTGTTGTGGGGAGCTCTTATACCACCACACCCAGGTCGATGGGACTCCCCCCAAGGGGGGAGACCACTCAAATGGGAATGTCGGGGGGAATCCCACACTGCACCCAGGGTCGAAACGACACCCCTCTGTAGGGGAGAGACTTCTCGAACAGGGGTGTCATGGGACTCCCCTCTGCACCATGGTTCATGGGACCCTTTCCCCATAAGGGAGAGACCCCTCGAACTGGGGAGTTGGGGGAACCCCACCAGCACATCCAGGACGAGGGGGCTCCCCATTTAGGGGGGAGATTCCAAGAACTGGGGAGTCATAGGGACCTTCCTCCACATGAGGATTGAGTAGCCTCCACCCCTAGGGGGCATACATCTTGATCCGGGGTGTTGGGGGCATGCCTCCCCCACCGCACCCAGGGTCAAGGTGACTCCCCTCTCTAGTGGGAGAACCCTTGAACCAGCTTGTTGAGGGGACCCATCCACAGCACCAAGGATTGGGGGCCTTTCCCTTCTAAGGGGGAGACTCACTCCTCAATCTGGGTTTTCGGGGGGACCTGGTATACAATCACACCCAGTACCGATGGGACACACCACTGTACGGGGAGACCATCTGAACTGGGGTGTTGGGGACCCACACTGCACCCAGGGATGAGGGGACTCCCCACTCTAGAGGGGAGACCCCTGAAACGAGGTGTTGGGAGGACCTCCCCACTGCACCCAAAGTTGAGGGGACTCCCCACTCTAGGTGGGAGTTGCCTCGAAATGTTTTGGGGTGACCCCCCTCCACTGCACCCAGGGTCCAGAGGAATCCCTCCTCTCGGGGGTAGACATATAAACTCAGGGTGCAGAGAGCTCCCACTGCTCCCAGTGTTGAGGAGACTCCCCCTCTATGGGGGAGACCCCTTGACTGGGGTGTCAGGAGGAGTTCATATACATTTTCACCCAGAGTCGAGGGGACCCCACCTCTAGCGGGGAGACCTCTTGAACATGGGTGACAGTGTGAGCTCGTATACCATCGCACACAGGGTCGAGGGGAACCCCAACTATGGGGGAGACCCCTCAAAATGGGGTGTCTGGGGGAGCTCCCACCACACCCAGGGTCAAGGGTGTTGAGAGCCACAGCTGAAGGGGCCCCAGCAAAATTGCAGCTTCCAGCAAACTTCTAGCTGCCAACTGATTGGCTCCTCTGTGGTGATGCTCATTGGGCTGTTTCCCCGCCCTTTCAGACCACGGAGCTGCTCATTGGGGGACTTTTTTTTGGCTCCGCCCATGAGACCCAGCCAATCGGCCTCAAGAGCAGGAGGAGTGGGGGAGGTTGAGAGGCTTGTGGGAAGCCGGTGGTGGCAGTTGGGCTCTGAGGGTTTTCCTGAAGAGCTGTGTGGTGCGGTGTGTGTGTTCTAAAAGTAAAGTTCGTTTCCTTTGACAAGCGGCTTCTGAATTGTGCCCAGCCAGACTGCGGCATTTGGTGGCCCGTACAGGGATCGAACCCTCGACCTTGGCATTATCAGCGGCATTTAGTGGCCTTCAAGGGGAACGACTGAGGGTAAGTGATAAGGTAAACTGCTTGCCCCTGAGGGCAGGGCGAGAGGATGGGTAGCCATTTCAAGATTCTTCTTTTGTTTTGTTTCACTTCTGTTTTAAGTTGCCTGTCCCTGTAGATGTGTAAGATGGAAGAAAAACCGCTCACATCTGAGGAAAAACTATTTGAGTTTGAGGAACAGATAGAAAGAAAGGATGGATGTATATTTCAGGAGAATAGAAAGGCTATCATAATGATTTTTTTGTTGTTCCATTTTTGTTTCATTCTGTTTCGGTTTTGTTTGGCGTTATCTTGTTGGGTTGTATTATAGTTATAGTAGAAATATGGGATCAGAAATTAGTAAAAAGCAAACCAAAAGAGTGTTAAGTAAATTGTTAGAGGAAGGAGGCATCCCAGTAAAATCAAGAGCAGTCAGGGCATACGTTGATACAATACAAAAATGTAGCCTATGGCTTTTTAAGGAGGAGTTGTTAAATATATCACAATGGAACTATCATGGTAAAGATTTAAAAAGAATAGAAAAGAAAAGCCCAGGGACTCAGTCAGTTGGCACATTGCCATTGTGGATGTTTGTATCTTGTTTGCTTAGCCCAAAGCCTTCGGTTCAGACAATGGTAGAGGAAGGAGAAGACATATTGATTCAAGTAAAAGAGAAGGTCTCTCAAACTAGTCAGACAGAGGAGAAAATTCAAGTAAAAAAGAAGGTCTCTCGAGCTAGTCAGACAAAGGAAGAAAGTTTAGAGCAGAAAAAGCCATCAGGGGAAAAGTTACAACAGGAGACTGCTACTAACACCTTTCTATCACCAGAGGGTGTAAGGGTCCAACCAACAGTGCCACCTCTACAGGAGACTGCTACTAACACCTTTCTATCACCAGAAGGCATAAGTGTCCAACCAAGAGTGCCACCTCCATATGCTGGGAGGCCCCCAACCCCCATAGTTGATAGATGGGATCCTCAAATATTAACATGCCCTGTGTTTGAGCAGGCAGGAGGGCAGCGGATTCACCATGCTTTAAATTTCAAAACAGTGAAGCAGCTAATAGAGGCTATAACAACCTATAGTCCTCAAGCACCCTTCACTGTGTAGAATCCATTACTAACTTTAACATGACACCAGCAGATTGGGCTAATATGTGTAAAGCTGTGCTAAATGGAGGACAATACCTGTTATGGGAGGTTGCCAATGAGGAATTTTGCAAGGAGATGGCTAGGCAAAATGCAGCAGCTGGTTATCCTCAGAGAAATCTAGATATGTTGTTAGGAAAGGGACCATATGAGGATCAGCAGCAACAAATTGCATATGATCCTGGTGTATACTTACAAATTGCTGTTGATGCAGTTAGAGCATGGAAGACTTTATAAGGACATGGAGGTTTACAAGGTCAATTATCTAAGGTAATACAAGGAGCTAATGAACCTTATGCTGAATTTGTATATATACTTATTCAAACAGCTACCACAGTTTTTGGGAATACAGAACAAGCAATGCCATTAATAAAACAACTGGCTTATGAGCAAGTGAATCGTTGGTGCAGAGAAGTCATTAGATCATGGAAACATGAAGATTTAAACACATATATTAAATTATGTAGAGACATTAATGAACAACAGCAAGTCGTGGCAGCTGTAGTACAACAGGTTTTAGATGCCAGGCCAAAAACGTGCTACAATTGTGAACAAAAAGGACATTTTAAAAGAAATTGCCCCATAGGAGGAGGGTTTAACAAAACTAGGTATCAAAGGAGTAGAATACCAGGTATTTGCCCACAATGCCGTAGAGGGAGATATTGGGCTAATGAATGCCGTTCTCAAACCACCATAGAGGGTACTCCATTGTAAAAAAATGAACAAGGACCAGGTGTATATCCCCGATATCATGGATAAAGGCATCGGGCTCCATTGCCAAAAAATAGACAGGGGGCCCAATGCTCCAGGGCCCAAGACCACAATATATATGGAGCACTGGAGGAACACAGCAACCCCATTAGGGTAGTGCCCAGGACACATTGTCCATTAAATGCCTCACTAGACAAACCAGAGGAAGCACAGGATTGGGCATCTGTGCCTCCACCAGAACAGTGCTAAATCCAGAGATGGGAGTTCAAATCATTCCCACAGGAGTAAAAGGACCTCTTCCCAAAGGAACAGAAGGCTTATTATTGGGACACAGCTCTTCTACTCTAAAAGGACTTTTGATAAGTCCTGGGGTAATTGATCCCAATAATGAAGGTGAAATAAAAATTATAGTCAGTAATTATATCAGTAATTTCACCAGGAAATAGAATAGCACAGTTACTAATAATACCCAGCCTACATGATAAATTTTCCAGTCGTACTGTAGAAAGAGTTTCCAGGGGATTAGGCTACACAGGTGTAGATTGGGCTATGCTTTCTTTAAATTTAGATTCTCATCCCATGCTAAAACTAAATATTCAAGGACATGAATTTAATGGGCTACTGGATACAGGTGCAGAACTTAGCATCATCTCTCGTCAAGAATGGCCAAAACATTGGCCATCACAACAAGTCACTCAAACACTTCGAGGCCTAGGAGTGGTGGCTAATCCCCATAGAATTGCAACGGTATTAGATTGGAAAGATCCTGAAGGATGTGATGGAACTATACAACCATATGTATTGGATCATCTTCCCATGAATTTATGAGGACGAGATGTCCTAGATCAATTAGGACTAACATTACCAAATAACATCAATCCAAATGAGCCCACTATTATGGCTAGACAAGGTTTTAGGAAAGGAAAAAGATTACAATCACAAGAACAAGGTATAGCAGCACCAATACAAATAGATCAAGGAATGGACAGACATGGGTTGGATTTTCAGAAGGAGTTACTGAGACAATAAAAATTATTTGAAAATCAGAAAGACCAGTATGGTTTCCTTATTGGCCCCTGACTAAAGAAAAGTTACAAGCAGCCCATGACCTGGTCAAACAACAATTAGCGGAAGGATATATACAACATTCCGTATCTCCCTATAATACTCCCATTTTTGTCATTAAAAAGAAATCTGGTAAATGGAGATTATTGCAAGATTTAAGAGCCATTAAAAATGAGATGGTTATTATGGGACCTGCTCAATCAGGGATTCCTCAATTGTCTACATTGCCAAAAACCTGGTACATTTTAGCTATAGATATTAAAGATTGTTTATTTTTCAATTCCAATTCATCCTGAGGATAGTCCACGTTTTGCATTTACTATCCCTGCAATGAATCATGAAGGTCCTGATCAGAGATATGAATGCAAAGTACTCCCTCAAGGGATGGCTAACAGCCAAACTATGTGTCAAATTTATGTTAACAAAGCAATCCATCCACTTAGAAATCAAAATCCTGAACTACAAATATTTCACTATATGGATGATGTATTATCAGCACATAAAGATAAAAACACATTGCTAGAATGTTATGCCACACTTACAAATTCATTTAAAAAATTATAATCTAGAGATAGCAATAGATAAAGTACAATTACATTTTCCAATTAGTTATTTAGGAGTTCTATTATCCTCAACCATGGTCTGTCCACCAAAAATTCAAATACGTGTAGATCAACTCAAATCACTTAACGACTTTCAAAAGTTATTAGGAGACATAAATTGGATAAGGCCTTATCTAGGTATACCAATAGGAGAGTTGGGACTTTATTTGATATCCTAAAAGGACCATAATATCCAAATTCACCTCTAATGTTAACACCTGAAGCAAGAAAGACATTAAAAATCTTTGAAATATATATGGAAAATATGCATTTGGATAGAATTGATATCAGTTTGCCTTTATTATTTATTGTACTACCAACAAAAAATATTCCTACAGGAGTATTTTTGCAAGAAGGTACATTATTATGGATACATTTATCTTATTCTCCTAACACTATTCTTACTGGGTATCCTGAGGCTGTAGGACAATTACTACTCAAAGGAATAAAAGCAGCAAAGGGAGTGTTTGGAATTTCTCCCAATAAAATTATTACTCCATATACTATGGATCAAATTGATGAATTAGCTAATGAGTTAAATACTTGGGCAATAATCATGTGCAAATCTAATGTTTCATTTATAACCAATTACCATCTAATCCTTTATTGTCTTTTTGGTCATGGCATCCTGTAATTTTTCCAAAAATGACAAGAAAAAGACCTATCATGAATGCTCCAAATATATTCACTGATGGTTCAAATAATGGTACAGCAGCAATTGTTACCTTTGATCAAACTTTCACATTTTTAGTACCCAAACAATCAGTTCAAAAGGTAGACCTTAATGCAGTATTACAAGCTTTTGTGATGTTTAAAGATTCTATATTTAATTTATTTTCCGATAGTCAGTATATAGTTAATGCTATAGTATCCCTTGAAGATGCTGGTAGGATTTCCCCTTCCTCTACTGTTTTCTCTTTGCTTTCCACTATACAAAGTATAATCTGGGACAGAAAAGATCCATTCTTTATAGGACATATTAGAGCACATACAGGATTGCCTGAAGCCCTTGGTTTGGGCAATGATTTAGCAGATAAAACAACCCATGACATGCATATTTTCTCTACACTAGAAGAAGCTACAAATTTTCATAAAAGGTTCCATGTCAATGCTAATACTTTACAAAAGCATTTCAAAATATCTAAGGAACAAGCTAGATGAATAATAAAACAATGTCAAAATTGTGTGACCTTTTTACCACAAGTTAATCTTGGAGTCAATCCTAGAGGACTGATACCTAATCATATTTGGCAGATGGACGTCACACACTTGCCAGAATTTGGAAAATTAAAATATTTGCATGTTACAGTTGATACTTCTTCTGGATTTTTGATGGGCTCCCTTCATGCTGGAGAAAAAACTAAAGATATTATAGCTCATTGCTTACAAAATTTTGCCACTGTGGGCGTTCCAAAACAGTTAAAAACAGATAATGGTCCTGGTTATACTTTACCTCTTTTAAACAATTTTGCTCATTATTTGGCATTACTCATATAACAGGAATCCCATACAATCCACAGGGACAGGCATAGTTGAAAGAGCTCATCAAACTATTAAAATGTACTTATTAAAGCACAATGAGGGAATTGGAAAGGGGTATATATTCCCCAAAGATAAACTTAAAATAACACTTTTTACTCTAAACTTTTTAAATTTGGATTCATCAGGGCTTAGTGCTGTGGAAAGGCATATGTGTCCAAAAAATGTACATAAGCCTAAGGTACTTTGGAAGGATATTCTAACAGGACAATAGAAAGGTCCTGACACAGTAATTGTCTGGAGTCGGAGGTCTGTTTGTGTGTTTCCACAGGGAGAACAGCAGCCAATTTGGATTCCAGAGAGATTAAATAAAGCGATTTCTACAGACCAAAAAGAAGATGATTTGGCTTAAATCCATAACAGCTGATACCCAAAACTCCAGTTTAGCTATCCTTACATCTGCGACAGAACCAGGATGCTTTTTTCAATATTTATTTTATTATTACCCTTTCCCACATCATGAAGTTCTATTTTGTTTTTTGAGCTCATACAGACCTAGGTTAATGTTTTGCTGATCAGTTCCAATTTTTGACTATAGAGTTTTTAAACATTGCAATGGAGATTACACCTATAAAATGTTATAAGACCTTTACTATTATGTTATGTGTTGTATGTATTATACTATGTGTGCGCACTTGTGTTTTATGTTGTATGTTTGTATGTACGTATGTCCATATATCATATATGATGAGCACTCATGAAAAATGGATCCAAATATTTTTTTTATTCACGTGATTTAAATGGTTTAATTTAAATTGGGTAAACAGCTGTTGAGGATTGTTTTAATATGTTAACAAAAAAGGAGGTTAACAGATCTGTTTGTTTACTTTCACCTTTTGTTTCCATTATATTTAATAATTCTGTCCAAGATAATGTAAATTGTTCAGAAAATTGTTTTCTTTTAGTGCCTTCTGGAATGTTACATAATTTTTTCTTTAGCCATTATTGCCAGAATTCCTATCTTCATCCCAGTGCCGGTGAAGACAAAGATAAAACCAATCTACAGCTTCTGCAATAGCTATCACTGCACTGCTTGCAGAACTTGCCTGGACTATGTATCACTTGTATGCATTGTGAACTCACTTGTATGCATTGTGAGATATCTGTTGGTGCAGCGACTTGTGGTAGTGTTGGGGTATTTTTGCTGATGATGTCATCGGTGGTACAATTTTTCCAAAAGGAGCCATCAATTGGCTTGCTGTATCTTCCTCCCTTCTGCTTGTGATGGTCGTTCAGCTAAAATTTGGGGGCCAACAGAGGTTAGGCAAAGAACCCCCCCCCCGCAGGTATAAAGACCTATCCACAGGTGTGGCTGTATGCTGGACCAGTAGTCAATGACGGGTAAGATCCAATTGCAATGGTACCAAGCTAAGACAGGGGGCTGACGCCTTGAGGTCAGATCATCTGATGATGGGTAAGGACCATATGTAGTATTGGACAACCTAAGGCAGGCATGGTCCCTAAGCCACATGCTTGTTGTTTAAACAGAGAGGGGGAGATGTGGAGAGCCACAACCAAAAGGGCCCCAGCAAACTTCCAGCTGCCAGCTGATGGTTGGCTCACAGCGGCCCCAGCAAACTTCTATCTGCCAACTGATTGGCTCCTCTGTGGTGATGCTCATTGGGCTGTTTCCCCGCCCTTTCAGACCACGGAGCTGCTCATTGGGGGACTTTTTTTTGGCTCTGCCCACGCGACCCAGTCAATTGGCCTCAAGAGCAGGAGGAGTGGGGAGGTTGAGAGGCTTGTGGGAAGCCGGTGGTGGCAGTTGGGCTCTGAGGGTTTTCCTGAAGAGCTGTGTGGTGCGGTGTGTGTATTCTAAAAATAAAGTTCATTTCCTTTGACAAGTGGCTCCTGAATTGTGCCCAGCCAGACTGCGGCAAAGGGGACCCCCAGTATAGGGTGGAGACCTCTCGAACCAGGATGGCTAGGGGAACTAACACTTCACCCAGTGTTGACACCCCGGTTCCAGGGGAATGCAATGGTATAGAGCTCCCCCGACACCCTAATTTCAGGGTTGTCCCACCTACAGAAGGAAGTCCCCTTGACCCTGGGTGCAGTAGGAACTATTCCTGACACCCCAGTTTGAGGGTTCTATCTGCTATGTAGGGTTTCCCTCGACCCTGGGTGTGGTGGAAGCTCCCACCAAAACCCCATTTTGAGGGTTCTATCTGCTACAGGGGATCCCTTGACCATGAGTATAGTGGGAGCTCCCCCTGACACCCCAGATCGAGGGTTGTCCCCCCTAGAGTGGGGGTCCACTTGACCCTGGGTGAGGTTGGAGCTCTCCCTGACAACCTGGGTTGAGGGGTCTCCTCTCTAGAGGGGACGGCCAATTACCCTGGGTGCAGTGGCAGCTCCCCCTGACACCTTGTTTAGAGGGTTCTCTTCCCTAGATGGGGGGTCCCAGTGGGGAGTGTTCCCTCGACTACGGGTGGGGTGCGAGCTCCCCATGACACCCCATTTGCGGGATCTCCCTCCAAGAGGGTGAGACCCCTCAACCCTGGGTGCAGTGGGAACTTCCCCCAACACCCTGTTCGAGGGGTCTCTGCCCTAGAGGGGGGTGTCCCTTTGACCCTGGGTGCAGTGAGAGCTCCACCCGACACCCTTGTTCCAGGAGTCTCTCCCATAGATGGGGGAGTCTCCTCAAACCTGGTTTGGTGGGAGGTCCCCCTGACACCCTGGTTCGAGGAGTTTCCCCCTAGAAGAGTGAGTCCCCTCAACCCTGGGTGTGATGGTATAGGGCTCTCCCCAACACCTTGGTTCAAGAAGTCTCCCACCTAGAGGGGGGAGACCCCTTGACCCTGGGTGTGGTGGTGGGGATCCCCTGACTCTCTGATTTGAGGGGTCTCCCCCCTAGAGGGGGAATACCCTCGAACTTGGGTGCGGTGGGAGCTCCCTCGACACCCTGGTTTGAAGGGGCTATCCCATAGAGGGGTGAGTGTCCTCGACACTGGGTTCGTTGGGAGTTTCACCAACACCTCAGTTCAAGGGTTCTCCCACCTAGAGGCGGGAGTCTCCTCGACCCTGGATTTGGAGGGAGGTCCCCTTGACACCCTGGTTCAGATGGTCTCCCCCTACACTTGGGAGTCCCGTCGATACTGAGTGCGATGGTATACGAGCTACCACTGACACCCCAGTTCAACGAATCCCCCCCCTAGAGGGGAAATTTCCCCTGACCCTGGGTGTGGGGGGGTTCCCCCTGACACCCTGGTTTGAGGGGTCTTTGCCCTAGATGGGGGGTCCTCTCCACTCTGGGTGTGGTGGGAGCTCCCCCGAATTCTCGGTTAGTGGAGTCTATGCTCTTTTGGGGGACGTCCTCTCGATCCTGGCTGAGGTGGGAACTCTACCCACCATCCCGGTTCCAGGGGTCTCCCCACTAGCGGGGGGTGTAACCTCAACCCTGGGTTCAGTGGGAGATCCCAAAGACACCCCAGTTTGAGGGTTGTCAGCATTAGAGGGGGGGTACCCTCGACACTGAATGCAGTGGGAGCTCCCCCTGACACCACGGTTTGAGGGGTCTCTGCCTTAGAGGGGGGTTCACCATGACACTGTGTGCAGTGTGAGCTCCCCTCAACACCCCGGTTCATGGTGTCTCTTTCCTAGAGGGGGAATTCCCTCAACATGGGTTGGTTGGGAGCTCCCCCTGACACCTTGGTTTAAGGAGTCTCCCCACTAGACTGGGGGTTCCCTCAAGCCTGGGTGCGGTGGAAGCTCCCCCTGACACCTGGTTCCTGGGGTCCCTGCCCTAGAAGAGGGGTCCACTTGACCCTGGGTGCAGTGGTGCTTCCCCCAAAACCCCAGGTTTCAGGGTTTCCTCTCTGGTGGTGGTCCCCTCTACCTGGGGTGCGGTGGTGTATGAGCTCCCCCTGACATGCCAGTTCTAGGGGTTTCCCACTAGAAGAGTGCATCCCCTCCACCATGGGTACGATGGTATATGAGCTCCCCTGACACCCCAGTTCAAAGGGGCGCCCCCCTAAATGGGGAGTCCCCTTGACCCTGAGTGTGGTGAGAGGTTCCCCCAACTCCCTGGTTTGAAGGGGCTCCACCATAGAGGGGGGAGTACCCTCGACCTTGGGTTTGAAGGATGGTTCCCCGGACACCCCAGTTTGGAAGTTCTCCCCTCTAGAGTGGGGGTCTTCTTGACCCTGGGTGCGGTGCGAGGTCCCAGGACACCACGGTTCAAATGATCTGAGGCAAAGAACCTCACCCGCCCACTGGAATTTGGGGGCCAACAGAGGTGAGGCAAAGAACCTCACCCCCCAACTGGTATTTGGGGGCAACAGAGGTGAGGCAAAGAACCTCGTCCCCCCACTGGTATTTGGGGGCAACAGAGGTGAGGCAAAGAACCTCACCCCCCTACTGGTGCAAAGGCCTATCCACAAGTATGGCTGTGTGCTGGACCAGTAGTCAATGATGGGTAAGATCCAATTGCAATGGTACCAACCTAAGGCAGGAGGCTGACGCCTTGAGGTCAGCTCATCCAATGACGGGTAAGGACCATATGTAGTATTGGACAACCTAAGATAGGCACGGTCCCTAAGCTACATGCTTGTTCTTTAATTAAACAGAAGGGGGGAGATGTTGAGGGCCACAGCCCATTTGGGGTGACACCTGGCATTTTGCCAGAGGGAGTGGTTGAGAGGTGAAGCCAGCGAGCCATTGACATGATGATGGTTAAGTTAAGCTGTGTATTCAATTGTATATAGACCCCTGCTGTTCCACTGGGGTGCCCACTACATTGGAGTTCTTGCGGGGATTCCTGGGGAGTTTGGGTTGGTGGGTGAAGTTCCAGTGGAGGGAGTTCCGGTTGGAGTGGTGTTCCTGGAAGGGCCGCGTGGGTGGCGAGTTCGGGCAATAAAGGAGTTCCTGTGTGAACCTACAAGTGCCTCCTGGCGGCTTGGCTTGGTTATTTTGTGCCCAGCCAGACTGCGGCAGAGAGGAGTCACATCGACAGTTTTCAAAGGTATATGAGCTCTCCCAGACATTCCAGTTCGAGGAGTCTCCCGCCTTAAGGGGAATTTCCCCTGACCCTTGGTGCAGTGGGGGGTCCCCCCAATCCCGGTTCAAGGGGTATTTCCCCTAGAGTGGGGAATCCCGCTGACACTGGGTGCGATGGAGGGGGGGGTCCACCGACACAACAGTTGGAGGGGATTCTTCCTTAGAGGGAGAGTCCCCCGACACTGGGTTAGGTGTGGGGCCCCCCAACACCCCTGTTTGAGGGATCTTTCCACTTAAAAGTGGAGTCCCCCCAACCCTGGGTGCGGTGGGGAGGTTCTCTCAGACACCCCGTTTTGAGGCATCTCCCCACTAGAGTGGGGAACCCCCTTGACCCTGTTTGCGGTACTGGGGCCCCCCTGACACCCAGGTTCCAGGGGTCTCCCCAATAGAGGGGTGGTCCCCTCGACCCTGGATCCGAGGGGACTCCCCCCGACACCCCGGTTTGAGAGTTCTCTCCCTAGTGGGGGTTGTCCCCTCAACCCTAGGTGCAGTGGGAGTTATCTCCAACATTCCGGTTCTAGCCCCTAGAGGGGGCATCCCTTCAACCCTGTGTCAGAGGGTGCTCCACCGACACCCCTAAGGGGAGTGTTGCCTCCATTCTGTGTGTTGTGGGAGCTCCCCACGACACCCCATTTGAGGGTTCTCCCCCCTAGACGGTGCTTCCCCTCAACCCTGGGTGCAGTGGGAGCTCCCCTTGAAACCCAGTTTTAGGGGTCTCTCCCCTAGAGGAGGGGTGCCCTCAACCCTGGGTTCAGTGGGAGCTCCCCGCAATAACCTGGTTCAAATTTTCTACCCCCTAGAGGGGGCATCCTCTCAACACTTCTTGTGCCGGGAGCACCCCACAACACCCCAATTTAAGGTGTCTTTGCCCTAGAAGTGGGGTGCCCTCAACCCTGAGTGTGGTGGGAGCTCCCCCCGACACCTTGGTTCAAGGGGTCTTTCCCCTAGAGGGCGAGGCTCCTCGACCCTGGGTGTGGGGGTGGTCCCCTCACCCCTGGTTAGAGGGGTCTCCCCCAATTAAGGGGAGTTCCCCTCCAACTTGGGTGGGGTGGAAGTTCCCCCTGACACCTCGGTGCAAGGGGTCGCCTGCCTAAAGGAGAATTGCCCCTGAACCTGGGTGCAGTAGGTTGTTTCCCCCGAACCCTGGTTCGAGTTGTCTCCCCCGAGCTCACACTGACGCCCCTATTCAGGAGTCTTCCCCCTGGGGGGAGGTCCTTTCGACTCTAAGTGCGAATGTATACAAACTCAACCTGACATCCCAGTTGGAGGGGTCTCCTCCGTAGTGGAGGGGTACCCTCTACCTGGGTGTGGTGGTAGCTCCCCCGCACCCCGGGTCAATGTGTCTATCCTGAGAGCAGGAAGTCTCCTGGACCCTGGGTACAATGGAGGGGGGCCACCCCGACATTCCGGTTTGAGGCATCTCCCCCATAGAGGGGGCAGTCTCCTCCACCCTGGGTGCGGTGGAGGGGTCCCCCGACACCCCAGTTTGAAGATTTTCCTTCCTAGAGTGGGGAGACCCCTAGACTGGGGGTGTGGTGTGGGGGTCCCTCCGACACCCCGGTTTGAGGGGTCTTTCCCCTAGAGGAGGGAGTCCCTTCGACCCTAGGTGTGTTGGGGGTGTCCCCCCACAACCTCGGTTCGAGGGGTCTCCACTCTAGAGTGGAGACCTGAATGTTGTGGGAGCTCCCCTCAACAACCTGGTTCATGTGGTCCCCACCTTTGGGTGGGGGGTCCCCTCAAACCAGAGTACGGTGAAAGCTCCTTCCGACACTCTGGTTCCAGGGATCTCTGTCCTAGAGGGCAGGGTACTATTGACTCTTGGTGCATTGGGAGTTCTCCGGACATCCCAGTTTGATGAGTCTCCACCCTAGAGCAGGTGTCTACTGGACACTTAGTTCAGTGAGAGCTTCCCCCAACACCCCAGTTTAATGGATCTCTGCCCTAGAGGGGGGTCCCTCGACCCTGGGTGGGCCAAGAGCTCCCTCTAACATCTCGGTTCAAGGAGTCTCTGCCCTAAATGGGGGGTACCCTCAACCATGAGTGCAGTGAATATTCCCACTGACACCCTGGTTTGGGGGGGCTCCATCCTAGAGGGTGGGGTCCCCTTGACCCTGGGTGTGGTGGGAGCTCCACCCAATACCGGTGATCGAGTTGTCTCCACCCTATATGTGGGGTCTCCTCAAATTTGGGTGTGGTGGGAGCCTCACTGACACCCCTGTTTGAGGGGTATCTGCCCTGGAGTGGGGGGTCAGCTTGGCTCTGGGTGCTCTGGGAGCTAACTCTGACAATCTGGATCTAGGGGTCTCCACCCTAGATGGGTGCGGTGGCAATTCCCCCCTACACCCTATTTCGAGGGGTCTCTGCCCTAGAGGGGGTGTCCCCTCAACCCTGGGAGTTGTGAGAGGTCCCCCCAACAACCCTGTTCAAAGCGCTCCCCCTCAAGGGGGGAGTCCCTTCGACCCTGGGTGCAGTGGGAGTCCCCCGGTACTCTGGTTCGAGAAGTCTCCTCCCTAGAGGGGAGAGGCCCTTCAACCCTGGTGCGGTGGGGGGGGGGTCCCTTGTGTATCTGGTTCGAGGGGTCTCCCACCTAGAGGGTTGTTCCCCTCTAACTTGGGTGTGGTGGGAGCTCCCCCTGACTTCCTGGTTTGAGGGTTCTCCCCCTTCAGAAGGGGCTCCCCTTGATCATGGGTTCAGTGAGTGCTCACCCCAACACCCCAGGTCCAGATGTCTCCCCCTACATGAAGAGGGTTCCCCTCGACCCCTCGACCTGGTGAGCTCTCCCGACACCCCAGTTAGAGGGGTCTCCATCATGTAGGATGTCTCCCCCTACATGAAGAGGGTTCCCCTCGACCCCTCGACCCTGGTGAGCTCTCCCGACACCCCAGTTAGAGGGGTCTCCATCATAGAGGGGTGGGTCCCCTTGAATCGGGGTGCTGTGGGAGCTCCCCCATCACTTCAGATGGAGGGGGCTGCGATGGTATACAAGCTCCCCATGACACCCCGTTTGGAGGGGTCCCTACCCAAATGAGGAATTCCCCTCAACCCTGTGTGTGTTGGGACGTCCCACGGACACCCCGGTTCAAGGGATTCCCTCTAGAGAGGTGAGTCCCTTCAACCCTGGGTGCGATGGTATACAAGCTCCCCCTGGCACTCTGTTTTGAAGGGGTTTCCCCTAGAAGCGGGAGTCCCCTCGATCCTGGATTTGGAGGGAGGTCCCCCCAACACCCCGATTTGGATGGTCTCCCCCTACAGGGGAGTCCCGTCGACACTGAGTGCGATGGTGTATATGCTATCCCCCCCGACACACCGGTTCAAGGAATCTCCCCACTAGAGGGGAAATTCCCCCTGACCATGGGTGAGGTGGGGAGGTTCCCCAAAAACCCTGGTACGAGGGGTCTCTGCCCTAGATGGAGGGTCCCTCGACCCTGGGTGTGGTGGGGCTCCCCATGATCCTAGGTGCAGTGGGAGCTATTCCCGACGCCACGGTTCATGGGGTCTCCGCCCTTCTGGGGTAGGTCCCCTCGATCTTGGGTGTGGTGGGAACTCCCTCTGCCATCCCAGTTTGGGGTTCTCTCCTCAGCTGGGTGGTAACCTCGACCCTGGGTGCAGTGGGAGTTCCAAGGACACCCCAGTTTGAGGGGTATCTGCACTAGAGGAGGGTCCCCTCCATCCTGTGTGGGTGGAAGCTCCCCCTGACACCTCCGTTCCATGGGTCTCTGCCCTAGACGGGGGTTCACCATGACCCTGGGTGCGGTGGGAGCTCCCCCCAACACCCCAGTTCAGGGTGTCTCTGTCCTAGAAAGGTGTCCCTTTGACACTGGGTGGGGTTGGAGCTCCCCCTGACACACTGATTCGAGGAGTCTCCCCACTAGAGGGGTTCCCCTCGAGCCTGGGTGAGGTGGGAGCTTCCCCCACACACTGTTCGAGGGGTGTTCGTTCTAGAAGGGGTCGTCCACTTGGCACTGGGTGTGATGGGTGCTTCCCCCACAACCCCAGGTCAAGGGATTTCCTCCCTAGTGGGGTTCCCCTCTACCTGGGGTGCGGTGGAAGCTCTCCCTGACACCCCGGTTTGAGTGGGGTGCAATGGTGTACAAGCTTCACCCAACACACCAGTTCAGGGGTTTCCCACTAGAGGGGTGCATCCCCTCAATCCTGGGTATGATGGTATATGAGCTCCCACCGACACCTTAGTTCAAAGGGGCTCCCCCCTAGAGGGGGAGTACCCTGGACCCTGGGTTCTGAGGGAGGTTCACCCGACACCCTGGTTTGAATGTTCTCCCCTCTAGAGGGATTGTCCCCTTGATCCCGGGTTCAGTGCGAGGTCCCCCCCGCCATACCACGATTCAAATGGTCTCCCCCTAAAGAGGGCAGTCACATCAACACTGTTTTCAAAGGTATGTGAGCTCCCCCAGCCACCCGGGTTTGAGGGGTCTCCCCCCTAAATTGGAAGTCCCCCTGACCCTGGGCGCTGTGAGGGGTTCCCCCCAAACCCTTGTTTGTGGGGTCTCCCCACTAGAGTGGGGAGTCCCACTGACACTGGATGCATTGGAAGGAGGTCCCTCTGACACCAGAATTAGAGGGGACTCTTTCCTACAGGGGGGAGTCTCCCCATGACCTTGGGTTTGGTGTGGGGGACCACCAACACCCGGGTTCAAGGGATCTTCCCATTAGAGTGGGGATTCCACCTGACCCTGGGTATGGAGGGTAGGGTCCCACTGACACCCCATTTTGAGGCATCTCCCTCCTAGATTAGAGAGGCCCCTAGACCCTGGGTGCAGTGGGGTGGGTCCACTGACACCCCGGTTTGTGGGGTCTCCTTTTAGAGGGGAGAGTCTCCTTGACCCGGGGTGCGGTGGGGGGTTCCCCCAACACCCCAGTTTGAGGGGTCTCCCCTGTAGAGAGAGGAGTCTCCTGACCCTGGGTGCAGTGGCGGGGGTCCCCACGACACCCTGGTTCAAGGGGTCTCTTCCCTAGAGGGGGGAGTCCCCTCGACCCTGGATATGGTGGAGGGGTCCCCTGACACCCTGGTTCGAGGGGTCTCCCCCCAGAGGAGGTAGGCCCCATGACCCTGGGTGTGGTTTGGGTGGTTCTCTCACCTCTGTTTAGAGGGGTCTCCCTCCATAGAAGGGGGTTCCCCTTGAACTTGGGTGCAGTGGGAGCTCCCCCCAATACCCCGGTGCGAGGGGTCTCCCTCTTCAGAAGGGGGTCCCCTCGACTCTGGGTGCAGTGGGAGCTCTCCATGACATCTCGGTTCAAGGGGGTTACAATGGTATACAGCTCCCCCTGACACCCAGGTTCGAGGGGGAATTCCTTAGAGGGGGAATTCCCTCAAACCTGGGTGTGGTGGGAGGTCCCATTGAAACCTCGGATCAAAGGGTTTGCCCCTAAAGGGGGTAGTCCCTTCAACCCTGGGTGCTATGTTATTTGAGCTCCCCCGGCACCCCGATTTGAAAATCTTCCCCCTAGAGTGGAAATTCCCCCTGACCCTGGGTGCAGTGTGGTGTCCCCCTGACACCCCGGTTGGAGGGGTCTCCCCCTTAGAGGGAGGAGTACCCTTGACCCTAGTTGTAGGGTGGGACCTCCCCCAGACAACCCTGTTCGAGGGTTCTACCCACTATGGGGGTGTTACCTCGACACTGGGTGTGGTGAGAGCTCCCCCCCGACACCCGGGTTCGAGGGGTCTCCCCTCTACAGGCGGGGACCACTCGATCCTGGGTGCAGTGGGAGCTCCCCCTGACACCCCAGGTTGAGGGGTCTCTCTCCTAGAGGAGCTGTCCCTTCGACTCTGGGTACAGTGGGATCTCCTCCCGACACCCTGGTTCAAGGATTCTTCCACATACAGGGGGGGTCCCCTCGACCCTGGGTGCGGTGGGAGCTCCCTCCATCACCCCGGTTAGAGGGTTCTTCTCTCTAGAGGGGCGGCCAATTACCCTGGGTGTGGTGGGAGCTCCCCCTGACACCTCAGTTAGAGGGTTCTCGTTCCTAGTGGGGAGTGTTCCCTCGACTATGGGTGTGGTGGGAGCTCCCCATGACACCCCATTCAAGGGTTCTCTCTCCTAGAGGGTGCATCCCCTCCAACCTGGGTGCAGTGGGAACTCCCCCCAACACCCAGTTCGAGGGGTCTCTGCCCTAGGGAGGGTCCCCTTGACCCTGGGTGCAGTGGGAGCTTCCCTCATATCTTCATTCCAGGGGTCTCCCACCTAAGTGGGGAGTCTCCTCGAACCTGGGTACGGTGGGAGGTCCTTCTGACACCCTGGTTCAAGGGTTTGCCCCCTAAATGGGTGAGTCCCCTTAACCCTGCATGAAATGGTATATGAGATCCCCCAGACACCCTGGTTTGAAGGGTCTCCTCCCTATATGGGGGAGTCCCCTCGATGCTGGGTGTGGTGGAAACTCCCCAGGACACCCTGGTTTGGGAGGTCTCCCCCCACAGATTGGAGTCCCCTCGATCCTGGGTGCAGTGGGAGCTCCCCTGTACAACAGGTTCAAGGGGTCTCAGTCCTAGAGGGGGGGTTCCCTCGACCCTGGTGTGGTGGGAGCTCCCCACGACAGCACGGATTGAAGGGTCTCCACCCATTGCGGGGCGGTTCCCTCTGCCCTGGGTGTGCTGGGAGCTCCCCCAGATACACCAGTCACGGGGTCCCCACCCTAAAGGGAGGTCCAATCAACCCTGGGTGTGGTGGGAGCTCCCACCAACACCCCGGATTTTGGGGTCTCCACCCTAGATTGTGGGGTCCCTTCAACCCTGGGTGCCATAGGAGCTCCCCCTGCCACCCAGGTTTGAGGGGTCTCATCCCGAGAAGGGTGGTTTCCTCGACACTGGGTGTGTCGGGAGCTCCCCCCAACACCCTGGTTCGAGGGGTCTGCACTATAGAAGGGGGGACCCCTAGACCGGGGGTGCTGTGGGAGCTTCCCCGAACCTCAGATAGTGGGGGCTGTGATGGTACACGAGCTCCCCCCAACACCCTGGTTTGAGGGATTTCCTTCCTATTGCGGGGAGTTCCCTCAACAATGGGTTAGGTGAGGTGGTCCCCCGACACCCTGGTTAGAGGGGTCTTTCCCCTGGGGGGGAGTCCCTTTGACCCTGGGTGCAGTGGGGGGTCCCCGACACCCTGGTTCAAGGGTTCTCCTCCCTAGTGGTTAGACACCCCTTGACCCTGGTTGTGGTGGGGTTTCCCCACAACACCCCAGTTTGAGGCATCTTTCCCCTAGATGGTGGAGTCCCTTTGACCCTGGGTGTGGTGGAGTGGTCCCCAACACCCTGGTTTGAGGGATCTTTTCCCTAGAGGGGGGAGTCCTCTCGACCCTGGGTGTGGTGGGGGTCCCACTGACACCCCAGTTTGAGAAATCTCCACCCTAGAGGGGGTAGGTCCCTAAATTCTGGGTGCAGTGGGGGTGTCCCTTGAATCTCTGGTTCAAGGATCTCCCCCATAGATGAGGTTCCCCTTGAACTTGGGTGCAGTGGAAGCTCCCCCCAAGAACCTGGTGCAAGCATGTCCCCCTTCAGAAGGGTGTCCCCTTGATCCTGGGTATGGTGGGTGCTCACCCCAACACCCCGGTTTTAGGCATCTTCCCCATAAAGGGGGAGGTCCCCTCGACCCTGGGTGTGGTGGGAGCTCCTCCCAACACCCCGATTCTAGGGGTCTCCACCATAGAGAGGTATGTCCCCTCAACCCAAGGTGCTGTGGGTGTTCCCCCGACACCTTATATCGAGGGGGCTGTGATGGTATACAAGTTCCCCCCAACACCCCGGTGTGAGTCATCTCTCCCCTAGGGGGGATTCCCCTCAACCCTGGGTGCTGTGTGAGGTCCCATTGACACCCCAGTTCAAGGGGTTTCCCACTAAAGAGGTGAGTCCTTTTATCCCTGGGTGCGATGGTATACAAGCTTCCCCAAAAACCTGGTTCAAAGGGGCTCCCTCTTGACCCTGGATTTGGTGGGAGGTTTGCCCAACACCCTAGTTCGAGGGGTCTCCACTGTGGATGGGTGGTCCCCTCAACTCTGAGTGCGATGGTATTCGAGCTCCCCTGACACTCCGTTTTGAGTGGTCTTCCCCCTAAAGGGGGATCCCCTAGACCCAGAGTTTGATGATATATGAGCTCCCACTGACACCCTGGTTTGAGGGGTCTCCTCCCTAGAGGGGGTAACATTGACCCTGGGTGCAATGGTATACAAGCTCACACTGACACCCTAGTTCGAGGGTTCTCCTCCATAGAGTGGGGGTCACCCTGACCCTGGGTGCAGTAGGAGCTCTCCCTGCAGCCATTTCGAGGTGTCTTCTCCCAAGAGTGTGGAGTCCTCTGGACTCTGGGTGTGGTGTAGGGTAGTCCCCCCAACAACATGGTTTGAGACATCTCCCCCCTCAAGGAGGGAGTCCCCTTGACCCTGGGTGTGATGGGGGGTTCCCCCGACACCCCGTTTTGAGGAGTCTACCCCCTGGAAGTGGGGAGTCCACTCGACCCTGGATGTGATGGTATATGAGCTCCCCCTGACAGCCCGGTTCGAGGGCTCTCCCACCTAGAGGTGGGGTCCCCTCTATACTGGGTGTGATGCTATATGAGCTCCCCTGACGCCTTCGTTCAAGGGAGCTCCCCCCTACTGGGTTCCCCTCAACCTTGTGTGCGATGACATAGGAGCTCCCTCTGACACCCTGGTTATTGCGGTTTCCCCTTAGGGGTTGTCCCCTCGAACCTGGGTGCGATTGTACATGAAATCCTACTGACAGCCTGGTTCAAGGGGTCTCTGCCTTACAGGGGGAGTGCCATTGACCCTGGGAGCAGTGAGAGGTCCCCCCGAGAACCCCATTTGAAGGGTCTCCCCCTTACATGGGGGAGTGCCTTCACTCTGTGTGCAGTGGCAGTTTCCCTGACACCATGGTTCGAGGTGTCTCCCCCTACATGGGGTAGTGCCCTCGACCCTGGGTGCAGTGGAAGGTCCCATTGACACCCCTGGGTGCAGTGCAAGGTCCCCTAAACATCCTAGAGGAGGAGTTCCCTTGACCATTGGTGCAATGGTATATGAGCTCCCTCCGACACCCCGGTTTGATGGGTCTCCCCCCTACAGTGGGGATTCACCTCAACTAACACAAACCCTAGCACTACTCCTAGCTCTAATTTAGCATTAACCCTAAACCTATCACTAACCCTAGCCCTAAGACTAACTCTAACTCTCACCTTAGCCTTATTTCTAGTTCTAACCTTATTCATTAGAGTAATTCTAACACTAGCCCTAACCTTAGCCTTAACCCTAGCCCTAGATCTAAAATAACAATGAATCTAAGCCTAAATCTCACCCTACCACTAGCCCTAACACTATTGCTAATCCTAAAACTAGCCCTAACCCTAGCCGTAGCTCTAAAACAAAACTGAGCTATAGCCCTAACCCTAACACTAACCTAACCTAAACCTAGACCTGACATTAGCCCTGTCCCTAATTCTTACCCTAACCCTAACACAAACCCTATCCCTACACCTAGCCTTAACCCTAGACCTAATTCGAGTCTTATCCCTAACCCTAAAAGTAATACTGATCCGGACTCTGACCCTAACAATAACCCTATCTTTAATCATCATTCTAAACCTAAACCTAACTCTAGCACTACACCTAAACTTAACGCTAACCCTAAAACTAGCCCTAATCATAACGCTAGTTCTTACAGTAGCCGTAGACCTATTCTAGCCCTAACCTAACCCAAAACCTAGCCCTAATCCGAGCCCTAACCCTAGCTTTAACCCTAACCCTAACCCTAACCCTAACCTTAACACTTAACCTAAACTTAACCCTAAACCTAAATTTGTCCTAACCCAAAACCTAACCCAAACGATAGTCCTGATCCTAACAATAACCATAGCCCTAATCCTAGCTCGAATCTTATCCATTACCCTAACCATAACCATAACTGAATTCTAACCCTAGGCCTAATCCTAACCATAGCACTAACCTAACCATAACCCTAGCCATAACCATAGCTCTAATCCTATCCATTACACTAACCATAACCACAACCGAATTCTATCCCTAGGCCTAACCCTATTCCTATCCCTAACCCTAACCCTGTCCATTACCCTAACCCTAACCTTAACCATAATGCTAATTTGATCCTTAATTCTAAATCTTAACCTAACCCATACCATAACCCTGATTCTGACCCTAATAATACCCCTATCTGTAAATCTGACCCTAATCCTCAACCTAAGCCTTACAATAGACCTGACCATAAACCTAACCCTAAAACTCTCCTGAACCATAACCATAGACCTGACATTAGCCCTAGCATTAATCCTAGCACTAATCCTAACACAAACCCTAGCCCTAGTCCTATCCCTAAAACTAGCCTTAATCCTAACCCTAAACTTAATCCTAGCCCTAACACTAATTTTATCCATTATCCTAGCCCTAAACCTAGGTATACCATCAAACATTACCCTAACCCTAATAGTAACCCTAATCCTAGCCCTAAATCTAGGCCTAATACTAACACTAACCCTAGCTCTAATCCTAGCCCTAATTTAGCTTCAACCCTAACCCTAACTCTATCCCTAGACCTAAGACTAACTCTAACTCTCACTCTAAACCTATCCCTAATGCTAAACCTATCCCTTAGCATAACTCAAACCCTAGCCCTATACCTAGCCCCAACCATGGTCCTAATCTTTAACCTAGCCTTGGATTTAAACCTAACCTTAAGCCAAACCTCACCCTATCCCTTACAACCCTAACACTAGCCCTAACCCTAATGCTAATTGGAAAACTACCCTAACCCTACCCTAGCTGTAATACAAAACCGAGACATAACCCTAATACTAACCCCTAACCTAAACCAAACTGTAACCCTACACCTAGTCCTCTACCTAGCCCTAACTTGAGTCCTAAACCTAACCCTAGAAATACCCCTGACCCTGACTCAAACCTAGCTTTAAACATCGCCCTAATGCTAACCATAGAACTCGCCCTAATCAGAAACCTAGATTTTACATTAGCTGTAGCCCTAATGCTAACACAAATCCTAGCTCTAATCTGAAACCTAACCCTAGATTTAACCCAAACCCTAATCTTAACCCTAGCCCTAACCCTAACACTATCACTAACTCTACCTCTAACCCTATCCCTTACCCTAAGCCAAACTCTCACCCTAATGCTACCCTAGTCCTAACACCAATCCTTAGCCTACCCCAAATTTTAACTCTATTACTAGTCCTAAACCTAGCCCTCATTCTAGCTCTAACCCTAACCAAACCCAAAACCTAACTCTGACCCTTATTCTGACCCTAACACTAACCCTAGGTCTAAACCTGACCCTAACCCTAAACCAAACTCTAACTCTAGCCCTACCGGTAAACCTATACCTAAACCTAACTATAACCTAGCACTACCCAAACCTAATCCTAAATAGAGTCATAAATTTAGCCCTAGCCCAACAAAAACCTAGCACTAGCCCTAACAATAACCCTTAACCTAACACAAAGACTAACCCTATCCCTAGACCCAATGCTAGTCCTAATTCTGGCCCTAACCTTAAACCTAATCCTAACCCGAACAATGACACTTACCCTAACACAAACTCTAGCTCTAAAACTTATTCTAACCCAAAACCTAACCCTAACACTAGACTTATCCATAACCCTAACCCTAAAATTAGCCATAGGCATAACCCTAGCTCTTCCATTACACATAGCCCTAACGCTAGCCATAAACCACACACAAAACCTAGATATCCTAGCCCTAAACCTAGCCCTAATCATAACCCCACTCTAACCCTACACCCAACCCTAACCCTAACACTCACCCTAGCTCTAAAACTAGCTCAAACTCTAACCCTTACCCTAAACATAACCCTAACACTAACACTAGCCCAAAATCTAATCCTAACCCTCGCCCTAGCCCTAACCCTAGCTAAAATGCTAACAGTTACCTTAAACCTAACATTAACAGTAACTCTAGGTTTAACCCTAACCCTAGCCCTAAACCTAACCTTAACCCTGGTCCTAACCTTAGCTCTAACCCTATCCATTTCCCTAAACATAAGCCTAACCCAAATGCTAACCCTAGGCCTAATACTAACCCTATCACTAACACTAACTCTATCCATTACTCTAAACCTATCCTGAACCCTAAACCTAAGCCTATCCATTACCCTAACCCTAACCCTAACCCTGATGCTAATTCAAACCTTAACCTTAAACCTTAACCTAAATCAAACCCGACCCTGACCCTAATAATATACCTAGCTCTAAACCTGACTCTTACTTAAACCTAACCCTTACACTAGACTTAGCCATAAAAGTAACCCTAAAAGTAACCCTAACCATAAACCTAGACCTGACATTAGCCCTCTACCTAATTCTTGCCCTAAACCTAACACAAACCCTAGCCCTCATCCTCGCCCCAAACCTAGCCTTAATCCTAACTCAAACCCTAACCCTAGCACTAACCCTAATTCTAACCCTCGCCCTAGCCCTAAACCTAGCTATAACCCCATCCATTCCCTTTAACCTAACCCTAACCCTAAAGCTAACACTAACCCTAACCCAAACGCTAACCCTAGGCCTAACTTTAACACTAACCCTGGTGCTAATATTTGCCCTAATTTAGCCCTATCCCTAAACCTACCCCCAACCCTAGCCCTAAGACTAACTCTAACTCTCAACTTAGCCCTATTTCTATGTCTAACCCTATCCATTACCGTAACTATAACACAAGCCCTAATATTAATTCTAACCCTAGCCCTAGCACTAAACCTAGATCTAACAATAACAATGAATCTAAGCCTAAACCTCACCCTACCACTAGCCCTAACACTATCACTAATCCTAAAACTAGCCCTAACCCTAGCCGTAGCTCTAAAACAAAACTGAGCCATAGCCCTAACCCTAACACTAACCTAACCTAAACGTAGACCTGACATTAGCCCTGTCCCTAATTCTTACCCTAAACCTAACACAAACCCTAACCCTACACCTAACCTTAACCCTAGCTCTAATTCGAGTCTTATCCCTAAACCTAAAAGAAAAACTGATCCTGACTCTGACGCTAACACTAATCCTATCTCTAATAATCACCCGAAACCTAAACCCTAACCCTAACACTAGACCTAGACCTAATGCTAACCCTAAAACTAGCCCTAATCATAACCCTAGTTCTTACATTTGTTGTAGACTTACCCTAGCCAGAACCTAGCCCTAATCCGAGCCCTAGCTTTAACCCTAACCATAACCTAACCCTAGCCCTAACACTTAACATAAACCTAACCATAAATCTAAAAGTTGTCCTAACCTGAAACCTAACCCAAACATAGCCCTAATCCTAACCATAACACTAGCAATAACCATAGCTCTAATCCTATCCATTACCATAGCCATGACCATAAATGAATTCTATCCCTAGGCCTAACCCTAACCCTGTCCCTAACCCTAATCCTATCCATTACCCTAAACCTAACCTGAACCCTAAACCTAACCATATTTATTACCCTAACCCTAAAACTAATCCTAATGGTAATTTGAGCCCTAACCCTAAAACTTAACCCAAGCCATGCCCTAACCCTGACTTTGACCCTAATAATACCCCTAGCTGTAAACTTGATCCTAACCCTCAACCTAACCCTTACAATAGACCTGGCCATAAACTTAACCCTACAACTATCCCTAACCATAACCCTAGACCTGACATTAGCTCTATCCCTAAACCTAGCCCTAACCCTGACACAAACTCTAGCCCTAATCTTATTCCTAAATTTAGCCTTAATCCTAACCCTAAGCTTAATCCTAACCATAACCCTAATTTAATCACTTGTCCTAGACCAAAATCTAGCTGTAACATCATTTCTAACACTAACCCTAATGCTAACTCTAACATAGAATTAGACCTAGGCCTAAACCTAACACTCATACTAGCACTAATCCTAGCCCTAATTTAGCCCTAACCCTAAACCTAACCCTATCCCTAGCCCTAAGACTAACTCAAACTCTCGCCCTAAACCTATCCCTAGTTCTAAAAATATTCCTTACCATACACCAAATTCTAGTCCCATCCCTAGCCCCAACTCTCGGCCTAACTTCTCCCAAGCCACAAATCTGGATCTAACCCTAACCTTAAGCCTAAACCTCACCCTATCCATTAAACCATAACACTAGCCCTAACCCTAATGTTAATTGGAAAACTAGCCCTAACCCTACACTAGCCCTAAAACAAAACTGAGCTATAATACTAACACTAAACCTTAACCTAAACCAAACCCTAATCCTACACCTAGCTCTAAACCTAGCCCTAATTTGAGTCCCAAACCTAACCCTAGAAATAATAATGACCCTTACTCTGACCCTAGCACTAAACCTAGCAATAAACATGGCCCTAATGCTAACCCTAAACTAGCCCTAATCGGAAACCTACTTCTTACATTAGCCGTAGGTCTAACTAACACAAATATTAGCCCTATTCCGAGTCCAAACCCTAGGTTTAACCCTAACCCTAATCCTAACCTTAGCCCTAACCCTAACCATAACCCTAACTCCAAAACTATCCCTTACCCTAAGCCAAACCCACACCCTACTGCTACCTTAATCCTAACCCTAATCCTTAGCATACCCCCCAACCTTAACTTTATTACTAGTCCTAACCCTAGCCCTCATTCTAGCTCTAACCCTAATCCAAACTCTAACCCTAACCCTGACCCTTATTCTGACCCTAACACTAACCCTAGGTCTAAACCTGACACCAACGCTACACAAACTATAAACTTACCCATACTGGTAAACCTATACCTAAACCTAACAGTAATACTAGTGCTAGACCACACCTAATCCTAAATAGAGTCATAAATCTAGCCCTAAACAAAAACATAGCCCTAGCCCTAATGATAACCCTTAACCTGTCGCGACCCCCTTGCCCCCAAGGAAGACGCAACAACAGGAATCTTCTTTCAGCCTTTATTCAGGTCCTTGATATTTCTTCTTCTTCTTCTCGGATGCCTCTCCCAGCCTTAATAAAGCATCTCAAGCCCCAATGCGAAGCTGCCACGTGGAGCTTTCTCATAGGGTGTTAAAAAACCATGCGCCAACTCTCCCAAATAAGGAGTTGTTTGTTACAGACCACAGCGGAGCCAGCGCCATCTTGTAATGGCGACCACAGTCCGCAGAAACGGCTCACCACATTAACCTAACACAAAGACTAACCCTATCCCTAGACCCAACGTTAGTCCTAACTCTGGCCTTAACCCTAAACCTAATCCTAACTTGAACAATGTCCCTATCCTAACACAAACCCTAGCTCTAAACTTTATCATAACCCAAAACCTAACCCTAAAACTAGCCATAACCATAACCCTAGCTCTTACATTACCCATAGCCCTAACATTAGTCATAAATCTCACATGAAACCTAGCCCTTATCCTAGCCCTAAACCTAGTCATATTCAAAACCCTAACTGTAACCCTAGACCTAACCCTAACCCTAACCCTCGCCCTAGACCTAAACTTAGCTCAAACTCTAACCCTTACCATAAACCTAACCCTAATAGTAACTCTAGGCCTAAACCTAATCCTAACCCTAAACATAACCTTAATCCTAGCCTTAACCATAGCTCTACCCTATCCATTACTGTAAAGCTAAGCCTAAGCCATGTGCTAACCCTAGGACTAATGCTTAACCTATCGCTAACACTAACCCTATCCATTACTCTAAAACTAACCTGAACCCTAAACCTAACCCTATACATTATCCACACCCTATCCCTAACCCTAATGCTAATTCAAGCCTTAACCCTAAACCTTAATCTAAACCAAACCCTACCCAGACCCTGACCCTTAACCTAAACCTAACCCTTACACTAGACCTAGCCATCACCTAACCCTAAAACTAACCCTAACCATAAACCTAGACCTGAAATTAGCCCTAGCCCTAATCCTAGCCCTAGCCCTAACACAAACCCTCATCCTAGCCCTAAACCTAGCCTAAATCCTAACCTGAACCCTAACCCTAGCCCTAACCCTAATTTGTACCCTCGCCCTAGCCTTAAATGTAGCTGTAACCCCATCCCTTCTTCTAAATCTAACCCTAACCCTAACACTAACACTAACCCTACCCCTAGCCCTAAATTTAGGCCTAACACTATCATTAACCCTAGTCCTAAACGTAGACACAATTTAGCCCTAATCCTAAACCTACCCCTAACCCTAGTCCTAAGACTAACTCTAACTCTCATCCTAGCCCTATTTCTAGTTCTAACCCCATCCAATACCATAATCCTAAAAACCCCTAAACTTAGCACTATCCCTAGCCTTAACCCTAAGCCTAGATCTAACACTAACTACCAATCTAAGACTAAACCTCACCCTACCACTAGCCCTAACACTATCACTAATCCTAAAACTAGCCCTAACCCTAGCCCTAGCTCTAAAACAAAACTGAGCCTTAAACCTAACCCTAACCCTAACCTAATTGTAACCCTATACCTGACATTAACCCTATGCCTAATTCTTACCATAACCCTAACACAAACTCTAACCATACACCTAGCCTTAACCTTAGCCCTATTTGAAGTCCTATTCCTAACCCTAGAAGTAACACTGATCCTGACTCTGACCCTAATACTAACCCTATCTCTAATCATCACCCCAAACCTAAACCTAAGCCTAACACTAGAGCTAGACCTAGCCATAGACATACATTAGCCATAGACATACCCTAGCCCTAACCTAACCCAAATATAGCCTAATCTAAGCCCTCACCCTAGCTTTTACCCTAACGTTAACCCTAACCCTAGCCCTAAAACTTAACCTGAAATTAGCCCTAGCCCTAATCCTAGCCCTAGCCCTAACACAAACCCTCATCCTAGCCCTAAACCTAGCCTAAATCCTAACCTGAACCCTAACCCTAGCCCTACCCCTAATTTGTACCCTCGCCCTAGCCTTAACCTAATTCTAAACTTAACCTTAAACCTAACCCAAACCATAGCCCTAATCCTAACCATAAACTTAGCCCTAACGCTAGCTCAAATCTTATCCATTACCCTAACCATAACCATAACCGAATTCAAACTCCAGGCCTAACCCTAACCATAGCCCTAACCTAACCATAACCCTAACCCTAACCGTAGCTCTAATCCTAGCCATTATCCTAACCATAACCCTTACCGAATTCTATTCCTAGGCCTAACACTAAACCTATCCCTAACCATAACCCTATCCATTACCCAAAACTTAACCTGACCCCTAAACTTATCCAAATCCATTACTCTAACCCTAACCCTAATGCTATTTAGAGTCCTAATCCTAAACATTAACCTAACCCATACCCTAACTGTGACTATGAACCTAATAATACCCCTAGCTGTAACCTGAATCTTACCCTCAACCTCACTTTAAAATAGACCTGGCCCTAAACCTATACCTAAAACAATCGCTAACCATAACCCTAGACCTGACATTGGCCCTAGCCCTAATCCAACCCTACCCTAACACAAACCCTATCCCTAATCATAGCCTAAGCCTAGCCTTAATCCTAACCCTAACCTTAACCCTAGCCCTAACCCTAATTTTTTCCCTTGCCCTAGCCCTAAACCTAGCTGTAACATCATACCTAACCCTAACCCTAGCTCTAAACCTAGGCCTAAACCTAACACTAACCCTAGCACTAATCCTAGTTCTAATTTAGCCCTAACCTTAAACCTAACCCTATGCCTAGCCCTAAGACTAACTCTAACTCTCACCCTAAACCTATCCCTAGTTCTAAACTTATCTCTTACCATGAGCCCAAACCTAGTCCTATCCTTAGCCCCAAATATAGCCCTAACCTGTGGCCTAGCCACAAACCTGGATCTAACCCTAATCTGAAGCCTAAACTTCACTCTAACACTAGCCCTAACCCTAATGCTAATTGAAAAACTAGCCCTAACCCTATCCTAGTTCTAAAACAAAACCGAGCCATAACCCTAACCCTAACCCTTAACCTAAACCAAACACTAACCCTATACCTAGCACTAAACCTAGCCCTAATTTGAGTCCTAACCCTAACCCTAGAAATAACCCTGACCCTGACCCAGACCCTAACACTAACCCTAGCTCTAAACATCATCCTATCGCTAACCCTAGAATTAGCCCTAAGCAGAAACCTAGTTCTTACATTAGCCATAGCCCTAATGCTAACATAAGTCCTAGCCCTAATCTGAGCCCTAACACTAGGTTTAAACCTAACCCTACCCTTAACCCTAACCTAAAAAATAGGTTTAAACCTAATGCTAACCATAAACCTAGCCCTAACCTTAACCATACCTCTAAAACTATCCCTTACCCTAAGCCAACCCTCAACCTAATGCCCCCTATTCCTAACACTAATCCTTAGCCTACCCAAACCCTAACTTTATTATGAGCCCTAATCCTAGCCCTCATTCTAGCTCTAACCCTAACCAAAACCCTAAACCTAACCCTGAACCTTATTCTGACCCTAACACTAACCCTAGGTCTAAACCTGACCCTAACCCTAAACCAAATTCTAACTCTATCCCTAACGGTAAATATATACCTAAGCCTAACAGTAACACTAGAACTAGACCAAACCTAATCATAAATATAGTCATAAATCTAGCCCTAGCCCTAAACAAAAACATAGCAATAGCCCTAACAAAAACCTTTAACCTAACACAAAGACTAACCCTAAACCCAGACCAGCATTTGTCCTAATTCTGGCCCTAACCTTAAACCTAACCCTGACCTGAACAATAACACTTACCCTTAACACAAAACATGGCTCTAAACCTTATTGTAATACAAAACCTAACCCTAACATTAGACTTTTCCATAACACTAACTCTAAAACTAGCCATAAACATAATCCTAGCTCTAAAATTACCCAGAGCCCTAAAGATAGCCATAAAACTCACACAACCTAGTCCTTATTCTAGTCCTAAACCTAGCCCTAATTGTAACCCTAAAATAACCCTATACCTAAATCTAACCCTAACCCTCGCCCTAGTCCTAACCCTAGCTCAAACTATAACCTTTACCCTAAACATAACCCTAATCATAACCCTAGCCCTGACTCTAACCTCAACCCTCGCCCTAGCCCTAACACTAGTTCAAATACTAAGACTTACCCTAAACCTACCCTAACACTAACCTTAGGCCTAACACTAACCCTACCCTAATCCTAACTTTAACCCTAGCCCTAACCTTAGCTCTAAAACTATCCATTACCCTAAAGATAAGCCTAAACCAAATGCTCACCCTAGGCCTGATGCTAACCCTACTGCTGACACTTACCCTATCCATTACTCTTAACCTAACATGAATGCTAAACCTAGCCCTATCATTACTCTAACCATAACCCTAAACCTAAAGCTGATTCAAGCCTTAACCCTAAACCATAACCTAAACCAAATCCTACCCAGACCCTGACTCTAATAATACACTTAGCTCTAAACCTGGCTCCTACACTAAACCTAACCCTTACACTAGACCTAGCCATAACCTAACCCTAAAACTATCCCTAACCATAACCCTAGACCTGACATTAGCTCTAGCCTGAATCCTAGCCCTAACTCTAACACAAACCCTAGCCCTACTTCTAGCCCTAAGCCTAGGCTTAATCCTAACCATAACCTTAACCCTAACCTAAACTGAATTCTGAACTTACCCCTACTGGTAACCCTATACCTAAACCTAACAGTAACACTAGCACTAGACCAAACCTAATCATAAATATGTTCATAAATCTAGCCCTAGCCCTAAACAAAAACAGCACTAGCCCTAACAAAAACCCTTAACCTAATGCAAAGACTAACCCTATACCTAGACCCAACACTTGTCCTAATTCTGGCCCTAACCTTAAACCTAACCCTAACCCAAACAATAGCACCCTAACACAAACCCAAGATCTAAACCTTATCCTAATCCAAAACCTAATGCTAACACTAGACTTATCCATAACCCTAACCCTAAATCTAGCCATAAACATAACTCTATCTCTAACAATACCCAGAGCCCGAATGCTAGCCATAAAACTCACACAAAACCTAGCTGTTATCCTAGCCCTAAACCTATCCCTAATCGTAACCCTACCATAACCATAGAACTAACCCTAACCCTAACCCTAGCTCAAACTCTAATCCTTACCCTAAACATAACCCTAACCCTAACCCTAGCCCTGACTCTAACCCTAACCATCTCCCTATCCCTAATCTTAGCTCAAACTCTTACACTTACTCTAAACCTAACCCTAACACTAACCTAAGGCCTAACACTAACCCTAGCCATAATCCTAACCTTAACCATAGCCCTAACCTTAGCTCTAACCCTATCCATTACCCTAAAGATAAGCCTAACCCAAATGCTAACCCTAGACCTGACGTTAACCCTATCACTGACACTTACCCTATCCATTACCTTTAACCTAACCTGAACCCTAAGCCCTCTAACATTAATCCTAACCCTAACGCTAATTCAAGCCTTAACCCTAAACCTTAACCTAAACCAAATCCTACCCAGACCCTGACCCTGACCCTAATAATACACAAAGCTCTAAACCCGACCCTTACCCTAAACCTAACCCTTACACTAGACCTAGCCATAACCTAACCCTAAAACTATCCTTAACCATAGCCCTAGACCTGACATTAGCCCTAGCACTAATACTATCCCTAAACATAACACATTCCTAACCCTAATCCTAGCTCTAAGCCTAGCCTTATTCCTAACCCTAACCTTAACCCTAGCCCTAACTGTAATTTTATCCCTTGCCTAAGCCTTTAACCTAGCTATAACATTATACCTTAGCCTAACCTTAAAGCTAAACCTAACACAACCCTAAACATAGGCCTAAACCTAACACTAACCCTAGCACAAATCCTAGCCCTATATTAGCCCTAACCATAACCCTAAACCTATCCCTAGCCCTAAGACTAACTCTAACTCTCACCCTAACCTATCCCTAGTTCTAAACCTATTCCTTAACACAACACAAATCCTAGCCCTATCCCGAGGCCCAACCCCAGGCCAACATTAAGCCGAGACCTAAACCTGGAGCTAACCCTAAGCTTAAGCCTAAACCTAAGCCTAACACTAACCCTAACCCTTATGCTAATTGCAAAACTAGCCCTAACCCTACCCTAGCTCTAATACAAAACCAAGCCATAACCCTAACTCTAAACCTTAACCTAAACCAAACCCTAACCCTACATCTAGCCCTAAACCTAGCCCAAATTTGAGTCCTAACACTAACCCTCGAAATGACCCTGACCCTGATTTGGACCCTAACACTAAACCTAGCTCTAAACATCACCCTAATGCTAACTAGAATTAGCTCTAATCGGAAACCTAGTTCTTACATTAGGCATAGCCCTAATGCTAAATCCTAGCCCTAATCCGAGCCCTAACCCTAGGTTTACACCTAAGCCTAATCTTAACATAAACCCTAAACCTAACACTAACCCTAACCCTACCTCTAAACCTATCCCTTACCCTAAGCCAAATCGTCACCCTAATGCTAACCTAGTCCTAACCCTAATCCTTAGCCTACCCCATACCCTAACTTTATTATTAGTCCTAACCCTATCCCTCATTCTAGCTCTAACCCTAACCCAAAACCTAACCCTAACCCTGACCCTAGGCCTAAAACTAACCCTAACCCTAAACCGAACCCTAACCCTACCCCTACCAGTAAACCTATACCTAAACCTAACAGTAACACTAGAACTAGACCAGACCTAATTCTACATATAGTCATAAATCTAGTCCTAGCCCTAAGTAAAAACCTAGCAATAGTCCTGACAATACCCTTTAACCTAACACAAAGTCTAACCCTATCCCTAGATCCAACACTAGTCCTAGTTCTGCACCTAAACCTAAACCTAACCCTAACCCAAACAATGACCTTTACCCTAACACAAACCTTAGATCTAAACCTTAACCTAACCCAAAACCAAACCTTAACACTAGACTTATATATAACCCTAACCCTAAAACTATCCATAAACATAACTTTAGCTCTTACATTACCCAGAGCCGTAACACTAGCCAAAAATCTCACACAAAACCTAGCCCTTATCCTAGCCTTAAACCTAACACTAAATGTATCCCTAACATAATGCTAGACCTAATCCTAACCCTAACCCTCGCCTTAACCCTAAACCTAGCTCAAATTCTAACCCTTACCCTAAACATAACTCTACTCCTAACCCTAGCCCTGAGTCTAACACTAAACCTTGCCTTAGTTCTAAACCTAGCTCAAATGCTAACACTTACCCTAAAACTAACCCTAACACTAACCTTAGGCCTAACACTAACCCTAGCCCTAATCCTAACTTTAACCCTAGCCCTAACCTTAGCTCTAACCCTAAAGATAAGCCTAACCTAAATGTTAAATATAGGTCTCACGCTAAACCTATCGCTGACACTTACCCTATCCATTACTCTTAACCTAACCTGAATCCTAAACCTACCCTATCAATTACTCTAACCCTAACCCTAACCCTGATGCTAATTCAAGCCTTAATTCTAAACCTTAACCTAAACCAAACCTACCCGGATCCTGACCCTAATAATACACCTAGTTGTAAACCTGACCCTTACCCTAAACCTTACGCCTACACTAGACCTAGCCATATCCCTAACCATAATCCTAGACCTGACATTAGCCCTAGCCCTAATCCTAGCCCTAACCATAATATGAAACCTAGCCCTAATCCTAGCCCTAAGCCTAGCCTTAATCCTAGACCTAACCTTAACCCTAGCCCTAACTCTAATTTTATGTCTTGCCCTAACCCTAAACCTAGCTGTAATATCATACCTTACCCTAACCCTAACGTTAACCCTAACCCAAACCTAAACCTAGCTAAACCTAACACTAACCCTAGCACTAATCCTAGCACTAATATTGCCCTAACCCTAACCTTAAACCTATTCCTAGCCCTACAAGTAACTAAATCTCTCCCTAAACCTATCCCTAGTTCTAAACCTATCCCTTAACATAACCCAAATCCTAGCCCTATCCCTAGGCCCAACCCTAACCCTAATCTTCTCCCTAGTCCTAAACCTGGATCTAACCCTAAACTTAAGCCTAAACCTTAACCTAACACTAGCCCTAACCCTAAAGATAATTAGAAAACTAGCCCTAACCCTACCCTAGTTCTAAAACAAAACTGAGCCATAACTCTAACCCTAACCCTTAACCTAAACAAAATCATAACTCTACACTAGCCTTAAACCTAGCCCTAACTTGAGTCCTAACACTAACTCTAGAAATAATCCTGATCCTGGCTTGGACCATAACACTAAACCTAGCTCTAAACATCGCCCTAATGCTAACAGTAGAATTAGCTCTAATTGAAAACCGAGTTCTTACATTAGCCATAGCCATAATGCTAACACAAATCCTAGCCCTAATCCAAGCCCTAACCCTAGGTCTACACCTACTCCCAACCTTAACCCTAACCCTAAACCTAAGACTAACCCTAAACCTACCTCTAACCCTATCCCTTACCCTAAGCCAAACCATCAAACTAATGCTACCCTAATCCTAAACCTAATCCTTAGCCTACCCCAAACCCTAACGTTATTACTAGTCCTAAACCTATTCCTCATTATAGCTCTAACCCTAACCCTAACCCTGACTCTTATTCTGACCCTAACACTAACCCTAGGTCTAAACCTGATGTTAACCCTAAACCTAACCATAACCCACTCCTACCAGTAAACCTATACCTAAAACTAACAGTAACACTAGCACTAGACCAAACCTAATCCTAAATAGAGTCATAAATCTAGACCTAGCCCTAAACAAAAACCTAGCACTATCCCTAACAATAACCCTTAACCTAACGCAAAGACTAAACCTATCCTGAGATCCAATGCTAGTCCATAATCTGGACCTAACTCTAAAGCTAACCCTAACCCAAAAAATGACACTTACCCTATCAAAAATCCTAGCTCTATACCTTATCCTAACCCAAAACCAAACCCTAACACTAGACTTATCTATAACCTTAACCATAAAACTATCCATAAACATAACCTTAGCTCTTACATTACACAGAGCCCTAACGCTAGCCATAAATCTCACACAAAACCTGGCCCTTATCCTAGCTCTAAACCTAGCCCTAATTGTAATCATAATGTAACCCTAGACATAACCTTAACCCTAACCCTTGCCCTAACCCTAATCCTAGCTAAATTCTAACCCTTATCCTAAACATAAACCTAACCTTAACTCTAGCCATGATTCTAAACCTAACCCTTGCCCTAACCCTAACCATAGCTCAAACACTAACACTTACCCTAACCCTAACCCTAACACTAACCCTAGGCCTAACACTAATCCTAAATTTAACCCTAGCCCTAAACTTAGCTTTAACTCTATCCATAACCCTAAAGATAAGCCTAACCCAAATGCTAACCCTAGGCCTGACACTAACCCTAACACTAACACTTACCCTATCCATTATTCTAAACCTAACTTGAACCCTAAACCTAACCTTATCCATTACTTTAACCCTAACCCAAATGCTAATGCATACTTTAACCCTAAACCTTAACCTAAACCAAACCCTACTCAGACCTTGACCCTAAAAATATACCTAGCTCTAAACCTGACCCTTACCCTAAACCTAAACTTTGCACTAGACAGCCATAACCTAAACTTAAAACTATCCCTAACCATAACCCTAGACCTGACATTAGCCCTAGCCCTAATCCTAGCCCTAAACCTAACACAAACCATAGCCCTAAACCAAACCCTAAGCCTAGCTTTAATCCTAACCCTAAACTTAACCTTAGCCATAACACTAATTTTATCCCTTGCCCTAGCCCTAAACCTCACAGTAACATCATACCTTACCATAACCCTAACACTAACCCTAACCCAACCCTAAAACTAGGCCTAAACCTAACACTAACCCTAGCACTAATCCTAGTCCTAATTTAGCCCTAACCTTCGCACTAGCCCTAACCCTGGATCTAACCCTAAATTTAAGCCTAAACCTCACCCTAACACTAGCCCTAACCCTAATGCTAATTGCAAAACTAGCCCTAACCCTACCCTAGCTCTAATACAAAACCAAGCCATAACCCTAACCCTAACCCTTAATGTAAACCAAACCCTAACCCTACACCTAGCCCTAAACCTAGCCCTAATTTGAGTCCTAAGCCTAACCCTAGAAATAACCCTGACCCTGAATTGGACTCTAACACTAAACCTAGCTCTAAACTTCGCCCTAATGTTAACACTAGAATTAGCCCTAATTGGAAACCTAGTTCCTACATTAGCCGCAGCCCTAATGCTAACACAAATCCTAGCCCTAACCGTAGCTTTACACCTAATCCTAACCTTAACCATAACCCCAAACCTAATATTAACCCTAACCCTACCTCTAACCCTATCCCTTACCCTAAGTCAAACCATCACCTTAATGCTACCCTAGTCCTAACCCTAATCCTTAACCTACCCCAATTCTAACTTTATAACTAGTCCTAACCCTAGCCCTCATTCTAGCTCTAACCATAAGGCAAACCCTAACCCTAACCCTGACCCTTATTAGGATCCTAACACTAACCCTAGGTCTAAACCTGATCCTAACCCTAAACTGAACACCCTGCCCCTACTGGTAAACCTATACCTGAACTGAACAGTAACACTAGCACTAGACCAAACCTAATCCTAAATATAGTCACAAGTGAAGCCCTAGCCCCCCCAAATCCTAGCACTAGCCCTAACAATAACCTGTAACCTAACACAAAGACTAAACCTATCCCTAGATCCAATGCCAGTCCTAATTCTGGACCTAAACCTAAACCTAACCCTAACCCAAACAATGACCTTTACCCTAACACAAACCTTAGATCTAAACCTTAACCTAACCCAAAACCAAACCTTAACACTAGACTTATATATAACCCTAACCCTAAAACTATCCATAAACATAACCTTAGCTCTTACATTACCCAGAGCCCTAACACTAGCCAAAAATCTCACACAAAACGTAGCCCTTATCCTAGCCTTAAACCTAACACTAAATGTATCCCTAACATAACGCTAGACCTAATCCTAACCCTATGCCTAGCCTTAATCCTAACCCTAACCTCAACCCTAGCCCTAACCCTTATTTTATCCCTTTCTCTAGCCCTAAACCTAGCTGTAACATCATACCTTACACTAACCCTATCACTAACCATAACCCAACCTTAAACCTAGGCCTAAACCTAACTCTAAATCTACCACTTATCCTAGCCTTAATTTAGCCCTAACCCCAACCCTAAACCTATCCCTAGCCCTAAGACTAACTCTAACTCTTGCCCTAACCCTATCCCTATTTCTAAACCTATCCCTTAACATAACCCAAAACCTATCCTTATCCCCAGCCCCAACCCTGACCCTAACCTTCGCCGAAGCCCTAAACCTGGATCTAATCCTAACCTTAAGCCTACAACTAACCCTAACCCTAGCCCTAACCCTAATTTTAATTGGAAAAACTAGCCCTAACTCTACCCTAACTCTAAAACAAAACTGAGCCATAACCCTAAGCCTAAACTTTAACCTAAACCAAACCCCAATCCTACACCTAGTCCTAAACCTATCCTTAATTTGAGTCATAACCCATACCCTAGAAATAACCCTGATCCTGACTTGGACCCTAACACTAAACCTAGCTCTAAACATGTCCCTAACACTAGAATTAGCCCTAATTGGAAACCTAGTTCTTACATTAGCCATAGCGCTAATGCTAACACAAATCCTAGCCCTAATCCGAGCCCTAACCCTAGGTTTACACATAATCCTAATCTTAACCTTAACCCTAAACCTAACACTAACCCTAACCTACCTCTAACCCTATCCGTTACCCTAAGCCAAACCATCACCCTGATGCTACCCAGTACTAACTCTTATCTTTAGCCTTCCCCAAACTCTATTACTAATCCTAACCCTATCCCTCATTCTAGCTCTAACCCTAACCCTAACCCTGACCCTTATTCTGACCCTAACACTAACCCTAGGTCTAAATATGACCCTAACCCTAAACCAAACCCTACCCCTACCCCTACTGGTAAACCTATAACTAAACCTAACAGTAACACTAGCACGAGACCAAACCTAATCCTGAATAGAGTCATAAATCTAGCCCTAGCCCTAAATAATAAACTAGAACTAGGCCTAACAATAACTCATAACCTAACGCAAAGTCTAACCCTATCCCTAGATCCAACAATAGCAATAATTCTGGACCTAACGCTAACACGAACAATGACACTTACCCTAACAAAAACCCTTGCTCTAAACCTTATCCTAACTCAAACCAAACCCTAACACTAGACTTATCCATAACCCTAACCCTAAAACTAGCCGTAACCATAATCTAGAGTTCTTACATTACCCAGAGCCCTAACACTAGCCATAAATCTCACACAAAACCTAGCCCTTATCCTAGCCCTAAACATAGTCCTAATTGTAATCCTACTGTAACCCTAGACCTAACACTAACCCTAACCCTCACACTAACCCTAACCCTAGGTCAAATTATAAACTTTACCCTATACATAACTCTATCCCTAACACTAAAATTAGCCCTGATTCTAACCCTAACCCTCGCCCTAGCCCTAACCCTAACCCTAGCTCAGACGCTAACACTAACCTTAAACCTAACCATAACACTAACCCTAGGCCTAAACCTAACCCTAGCCCTAATCCTAACTTTAACCCTAGCCCTAACGTTAGCTTCAACCCTATCCATGACCCTAAAGATAAGCCTAAACCAAATGCTAACCCTGGGTCTGACGCTAACCCTAACGCTAACACTTACCCTATCTATTACTCTAAACCTAACCTGAACCCTAAGCTAACCCTATTTATTATACTAACCCTAACCCTAACGCTAATTCAAGCCTTAACCCTAAACCTTAACCTTAACCAAATCCTACCCAGACTCTGACCCTAATAATACACCTAGGTCTAAACCTGACCTTTACCCTAAATCTAAACCTTACACTAGACCTAGCTATAACCTAACCTAAAACTATCCCTAACCATAACTGTAGTCCTGACATTGGCCATAGCCCTAATCCTAGCCCTATCCAGAACACAAACCCTAGCCCTAAGCCTAGCCTTAATACTAACCCTAACATTAACCCTAGCCCTAACCCTAATTATATCCCTTGCCCTAGCCGTAAATCTAGCTGTAACATCATACCTTACCCTAACCCTAACGCTAAACCTAATCCAACCCTAAACCTAGGCCTAAACCTAACACTAACCCTCACAATTATCCTAGCCCTAATTTAGCCCTAACCCTAACCCTAAACCTATCTCTAGTTGTAAGACTAACTCTAATTCTCACAATAACCCTATCCCTACTTCTAAACCTATCCCTTAACAAAACACAAATTCTAACCCTATCCCTAGCCCCAACCCTAGCCATAAATATGGATCTAAACCTAACCCTTCACCCTAGACTTAAACCTGGATCTAATCCTAACCTTAAGCCTCAACATCACCCTAACACTAGCCCTAACCCTAATGCTAATTGGAAAACTAGCTCTAACCCTACCCTAGTTCTAAAACAAAACCAAGCCATAACCATAACCCTAAGCCTCAACCTAAATGAAACCCTAACCCTATACCTAGCCCAAAACCTAGCCCTAATTTGAGTCCTAAACCTGACCCTAGAAATAGCTCTGACCCTGACTCAGACCCTAACACTAACCCTAGCTCTAAACATCGCTATAAGTCTAACCCTAGAAGGAGCGTTTATTGGAAACCTAGTTTTTACATTAGCTATAGCCCTCAGGCTAACACAAATCCTAGCCCTAATTCAAGACCTAACCATAGGTTTAAACCAATCCCTAAACTTAACCTAGTCCTAACCCTAACACTAATCCTAACCCTACCTCTAACCCAACCCCTTACCCTAAGCCAAATCCTCAACCAAATGCTACCCTAGTCCTAATCCTAATCCCTAGCCTACCCCAAACCCTATCTTTATTATTAGTCCTAACCCTAGCCCTCATTCTAGCTCCAACCCTATCTCAATCGCTAACACTAACCTTGATCTCTATTCTGACCATAACACTAGCCCTAGGTCTAAACCTGACACTAACCCTAATTTGAACCCTACCCTTACCCCTATCGGTAAACCTATACCTAAACCTAATAGTAGCACTAGCACTAGACTATACCTAATCCTAAATATAGTCATAAATCTAGCCTAGCTCTAAATGAAAACCTAGCCCTAGCCCTAACAATAACCCTTAACCTAACGCAAAGACTAACCTTATCCCTAGACCCAAGGCTAGTCCTAATTCTGGCCCTAACCCTACACCTAACCCTAACCCGAACAATGACCCTTACCCTAACACAAACCTTAGTTCTAAACCTTATCCTAACCCCAAACCTAACACTAACCACTAGACTTATCCATAACCCTAAACCTAAATGCAGCCATAAACATAACCCTAGCTCTTGTGTTACCCAGAGCCCTAAATCTAGCCATAAACCTCACACAAAACCTAGCCCATTTCCTAGCCCTAAACCTAGCCTTAATCATGACCCTACCATAAATCGAGACCTAAACCTAACCCTAACCCTCTTTGTAGCCCTAACCCTAGCTCAAATTCTAACCCTTACCCTAAACATAACCCTAACCCTAACCCTAACCCTAACCGTAGCCCTGACTCTAAACCTAATCCTCACCTTAGACCTAACCCTAGCTCAAATGCTAACACTTACCCTAAACCTAATCCTAACACTAACTTTAGGCCTTATCCTAACTCTAGCCCTATCCTAACCTTAATCCTAGCCCTAATTTTAGCTCTAACCCTATCCATTACCCTAAAGATAAGCCTATCCAAATGCCAACCCTAGGCCTAATGCTAACCCTACCGCTAACACACTAACACTATCCATTACTCTAAACCTAACCTGAAACCTAAATCTAACCCTATCCATTATTCTAACCCTAACCCTAACCCTAACCCTAAACCTTAACCTAAACCAAACCCTAACTGGACCCTGAACCTAATAATACACCTAGCTCTAAACCTGACCCTTACCCTCAACCTAAACCTTATGCTAGACCTAGCCAGAACCTAACCCTAAAACTATCCCTAAGCATAATGGTAGACCTGACATTAGCCCTAGCCCTAATCTTAGCCCTATCTCTAACACAAACCCTATCCCTAACCCTAACCCTCACCCTAATGCTAACTGAAGCCTTAACCCTAAACCTTAACCTAAACCAAACCCTACCTGGACCCGGACACTAATAATACACCTAGCTCTAAACCTGAACCTTACCCTAAACCTAACACTTACACCTTACCCTAAACCTAACACTTACTACCTAGCCATAATCTAATTCTAAAACTAACCATAACCATAAACCTAGACCTGATATTAGCCCTAGACCTATTCCTAGTCCTAGCCCTAAAACAAACCCTCATCCTTTCCCTAAACTGAGGCTTAATCCTAACCTGAACCCTAACCCCATCCCTAGCTCTAAATCTAGCTATAACCCCATCCCTTCTTCTAAACCTAACCCTAGCCCTAACATTAGGCCTAACACTAACACTAACCCTAGCGCTAATCCTAGCCCTAATTTAGCCCTAACCCTAAACCTAACCCTACCCCAAGCCCTAAGACTAACACAAACTCTTGTCCTATCCCTATTTCTTGTTCTAACCCTATCTGTTACTGTAATCCTAACACTAGCCCTAACCTTAGCCCTAACCCTAGCCCTAGCCCTAAACCTAGAACTAACCATACAATAAATCTAAGCCTAAACTTCACCCTACCACTAGTTTTAAAACTATCACTAATCCTAAAACTAGCCTTAAACATTGACCTAGCTCTAAACCAAAACTGAGCCATAGCCCTAACCCTAACCGTAACCTAACCATAACCCTAGATCTGACATTAACCCTATTCCTAATTGTTACACTAACCCTAACACAAAACCTAACCCTACACCTAGCCTTAACCCTAGCCCTAATTTGAGACCTATTCCTAATCCTAAAAGTAACACTGATCCTGACTCTGACCCTAACACTAACACTATCTCTAATCATCACCCTAAACCTAAACCTAGCCCTAACACTGGACCTAGACCTAATGGTAACCCTAAAACAAGCCCTAAACATAACCCTAGTTCTTACTTTAGCCGTAGACCTACACTAGCCCTAACCTAATCCAAAACCTAGCCCTAATATGAGCCCTAACCCTAGCTTTAACCCTAACACTAACCCTAACAAGTAACCTAAACCTAACCCTAAAACTAAACCTTGTCCTAACCCGAAACCTAACCCAAATCATAGCCCTAATCCTAACCATAACATTAGCCCTAACCCTAGATCGAATCTTATCCATTACTCTAATAATAACCATAACCAAAATCTAACCCTAGGCCTAACCCTAACCATAGCACTAAATTAACCATAACCCTAGCCATAACCATAGCTCTAATCCTATCTATTAACCTAACCATAACCATACCCGAATTCTATCCATAGGCCTAACCTTAACCCTAACCATAACCCTAACACTATCCTTTACCCTAAACCTAAACCTAACCCTAATGATAATTTGATCCCTAACCCTAAACCTTAACTTTAATTATACCCTAATTCTGACTTGACCCTAATAATACACCTAGATCTATCCTGACCCTAAACCTCAACCTAACCCTTACAAGAGACATGGCCATAAACCTAACTCTAAAACTATCCCTAACCATAACCCTAGACCTGACATTAGCCCTATCCCTAATCCTACCCGTAACACTAACACAAAGCCTAGCCCTAATCATAGCCCTAAGCCTAGCCTTAATCCTAACCCTAACTGTAACCCTAGCCCTAACCCTAATTTTATCCCTAGCCCTAGCCCTAAACCTAGCTGTAACATCATACCTTACCCTAACCCAATGCTAACCCTAACTCAACCCTAAACCTAGGCCTAAACCTAACACTAACCCTAGTGCTAATCCTAGTTTTTTGGGGAGCTCCCACCACACCTAGGGTCCAGGGGACTCATGCTTGTAGGGTGGGGGGGACTTCCCAAACCAGGGTGTCCTGGGGAGTTCCCACATCACCCAGGGTCGAGGAAACTCCTCCTTCTATGGGGGAGACCCTTCAAAAAAGGGTCCGGGAGGAGCTGGTATAACATCGCACCCATGGTTGAGGGGACTCACCCCTCTAGGGGGAAATCCCTCAGACAGGGATTTTGGGGGGACTTCTCACTACACCCAGGTTTGAGAGAAATCCCGCCTGTAGGGGGGAGACCTCCTGAACCGGGGTGTCCTGGGGTGTTTTCACCACACCCAGGGTCGGGGGTCTCAGGGTCTCTAGGGGGGAGACCCCTGGTACTGGGGTTTCAGGAGTAGCTCGTGTACCATCATGCCAAGGGTTGAGGGGACTCACACCTCTAGAAGGAAACCCCTTTAACCGGGGTGTCAGGGAGACCTCCCACTGCACCCAGGTTTGAGGGGAATCCCCCCTCTAAGGAGGAGAGTCCTCTTGAACCCGGGTGTTGGGGATAACTTGTATACCATTGCGCGACCCTTGAATTGGGATGTTTGGGGAAGCTATCACTGCACCCAGGGACAAGGGGACCCTTCTTATTGGGATCACCCCCGACCCTGGGTGCAGTGGGGGGGTCCCCCGAAACCGCTGTTGGAAATGTCTCTGCCCTACATGAGGGAAAGCCCCCTACTGTTGGTGCAGTTGGGGGTCCCCCTGATACCCCCATTTGAGGGATCTCCTCCCTACAGGGGGGAGCACCATGACCCTGGGTGCCATGGGGGTACCTGGACACCCCAGTTTGATGGGTCTCCCCACTACAGGGGGCACTGTCCTGACCCTGAATACGGTCGGGGGTCCCCCACAACCTGGTTCAAGGGTTCTCTCCACTACACGGGGATAAATAAAATTGGATAAGGCCTTATCTAGGTATACCAACAGGAGAGTTGGGACCTTTATTTGATATCCTAAAAGGACCATAAGATCCAAATTCACCCCGCATGTTAACACCTGAAGCAAGAAAGACATTAAAAATCTTTAAAATATATATGGAAAATATGCATTTGGATAGAATTGATATCAGTTTGCCTTTATTATTTATTGTACTACCAACAAAAAATATTCCTACAGGGGTATTTTGGTGAAAAGGTCCATTATTGTGAATACATTTGTCTTATTCTCCTAACACTATTCTTACTAGGTATCCTGAGGCTGTAGGACAATTAATACTCAAAGGAATGAAAGCAGCAAAGGGAGTGTTTGGAATTTCTCCCAGTAAAATTATTATTCCATATACTATGGATCAAATTATGGGTTAGCTAATGAGTTAAATACTTGGGCAATAATCATGTGCAAATCTAATATTTCATTTGATAATCACTTACCATCTAATTCTTTGCTGTCTTTTTGGTCTTCTCATCCTGTAGTTTTTCCAAAAATGACAAGAAAAACACCTATCATGAATGCTCCAAATATATTCACTGATGGGTCAAATAATGGTACAGCAGCAATAGTTACCCTTGATCAAACTTTTACATTTTTAGTACCCAAACAACCAGCTCAAAAGGTAGAGCTTAATGCAATATTACAAGCTTTTGTGATGTTTAAAGATTCTGTATTTAATTTACTTTCTGATAGTCAGTATATAGTTAATGCTATAGTATCCCTTGAAGATGGTGGTAGGATTTCCCCTTCCTCTACTGTTTTCTCTTTGCTTTCCACTATACAAAGTATAATCTGGGACAGAAAAGATCCATTCTTTATAGGACATATTAGAGCACATACAGGATTGCCTGAAGCCCTTAGTTTGGGCAATGGTTTAGCAGATAAAACAACCCATGACATGCATATTTTCTCTACACTAGAAGAAGCTACAAATTTTCATAAAAGGTTCCATGTCAATGCTAATACTTTACAAAAGCATTTTAAAATAACTAAGGAACAAGCTAGACGAATAATAAAACAATGTCAAAATTGTGTGACCTTTTTACCACAAGTTAATCTTGGAGTCAATCCTAGAGGACTGATACCTAATCATATTTGGCAGATGGACTTAATACACTTGCCAGAATTTGGAAAATTAAAATATTTGCATGTTACAGTTGATACTTCTTCCGAATTTTGATGGGCTCCCTTCACGCTGGAGAAAAAAAAAAACTAAAGATATTATAGCTCATTGCTTACAAAATTTTGCCACTGTGGGTGTCCCAAAACAATTAAAAACGAATAATGGTGCTGGTTATACTTCTACCTCTTTTAAACTATTTTGCTCATCATTTGGCATTACTCATATAACAGGAATCCCATACAATCCACAGGGACAAGGCATAGTTGAAAGAGCTCATCAAACTGTTAAAATGTACTTATTATAGCAAAAACAGGGAATTGGAAAGGGGTATATATTCCCCAAAGATAAACTTAAAATAACACTTTTTACTCTAAACTTTTTAAATTTGGATTCATCAGGGCTTAGTGCTGTGGAAAGGCATATGTATCCAATAAATGTACATAAGCCTAAGGTACTTTGGAAGGATATTCTAACAGGACAATGGAAAGGTCCTGACCCAGTGATTGTCTGGAGTCGGGTTCCGTTTGTGTGTTTCCACAGGGAGAACAGAAGCCAATTTGGAATCCAGAGAGACTAACCAAAGTGATTTCTACAGACCAAAAAGAAGATGATTTGACTCAAATCCATAACAGCTGATATCCAGAGCTCCAGCTTGGCTATTCTTACATCTGGAACAGTGATTAACCAGGATGCTTTTTTCAATATCTATTTTATTATTGCCCTTTCCCACATCATAAAGTTCTATTTTATTTTTTGAGCTCATACAGACCTAGGTTAATGTTTTTCTGATCAGTTTTATTTTTTGACTGTGGAGTTTTTAACATTGCAATGGAGATTTCACCTGTGTAAAGCTACAAGGCCTTTAATATTGTCTTATGTGTTGTATGTTATGTGTGCACACTTGTGTTTTGTGTTGTATGTCTGTATGTGCGTATGTCCATATATCATATATGAGGAGCGCTCATGAAAAAAATGGATCCAAATATTTTTTTATTCACGTGATTTAAATGGTTTAATTGAAATTGGGTAAACAGCTGTTGAGGATTTTTTTAATATGTGAACAAAAAAGGAGGTTAACAGATCTTTTTGTTTACTTTCACCTTTCCTTTTCATTATATTTAATAATTCGGTTCAGGATAATGTAAATTGTTCAGAAAATTGTTTTCTTAGTACCTGTTGGAATGTTACATAATTTTTTTTTTTTTAGCCATCATTGCCAGAATTCCTATCTTCATCCCAGTGCTGGTGAAGACAAAGATAAAACCAAATTGCAGCTTCTTCGGTAGTTATCACAACAAACTGTATAAACTGATGCATCAATGAATAATAACTCAACAAGTAATGCTCAATCGAGGAGTTGATTTACTTTGGGAGGAAATGGACATATATGGATTCCTGCACTTTAAACTGCTTGCAGAACTTGCCTGGACTATGTATCACTTGTATGCATTGTGAACTATCTGTTGATGCAGCGAATTGTGGTAGTGCTGGCGTATCTTTGCAGATGGTGTCACCGGTGGTACAATTTTTCCAAAGGAGCTGTCAATTGGCTTGGTGTCTAGGCATTTCTGTATCCTCCACCCTTCTGCTAGTGATGGTCTAAAATTTGGGGGCAAAGAACCTCACCACCCCACTGGCACCAAGGCCAAATTTGGGGACCAACACAGGTGAGGCAAAGAACCTCATCCCCCCCACAGTGGTGCAAAGGCCAAATGTGGAGGCCAACAGAGGTGAAGCAAAGAACCTCACCCCCCAACTGATGCAAAGGCCTATCCACAAGTATAGCATGCTGGACCGGTAGTCAGTGATGGGTATGATCCAATTTCAGTGGTACCAAGCTAACACAGGAGGCTGATGCCTTGAGGTCAGCTCATCTGATGATGGGTAAGAACCATATGTAGTATTGGACAGCCTAACAGGCATGGTCCCTAAGCCACATTGCTTGTTGTTCAATTAAACAGAAGGGGGGAGATGTTGAGGGCCACAGCCGAGTCGGGATGACGCATGGCATTTTTGCCAGAAGTAGCGGTTGAGAGGTGATGCTAGTGAGCCATTAAGATGATGACTTTTGAGTTCTGGAGGAGTTCCCGTTGAGTTCTGCTTGAGCTCTCACGGAGATTCCCAGAGAGTTCCCATTGGTTGGCGAAATGCCGGAGGAGGGATTTGCCGTTGGTGTGTGGTTCCTGGAGGAGCCGCATGGCGTTCGGGGGAGTTCCCGGGAGCGTGTGTGGAGTGTACTGGTGGAGTTCCTAAATAAAGTTTGTTCCTGCTTCAGTGGCTCCTGATTTGTGCCCAGCCAGACTGCGGCACCATCCTACCCAGGGTTGAGGGTACTCACACCTCTAAGAGGAAACCACTCAAACCGGGGTGTTGGGGGAACTCATATACCATCGCACCCAGGATCGAGGGGACAACCATCAAGGTGTGAGACCCTTCGAACTGGGGTGTCGGGGGGAGCTCATATACCATCCCACACCAGTGGAGGGGACTCCCCCTGTAGTGGGGGTCACCTTGAACCGGTGTGTCGGGCAAACTCCCTAACATAAACAGGGTCAGGGGCACTCCCCCCATATGAGGGAGACCCCTTTAACTGGGGTGTTTGGGGGAACCCCACCACACCCAGGTCCTGGGTGCTCCCCCCTTGAGAGCAGTGACCCCTCTAACCAAGGTATTGGGGAGACACCCACCACACCCAGGGTCAAGGATGCGCCCCCCTGTAGGGTGATGACTCCTCAAATTGGGGTGTGGAGGAATCCCCACTGAAACCAGGGTTGGGGGCACACCCCCTCTATGGCAAAGACCACTCGAACCCGGGTGTGGGGGGACCCCCCACCAAACCAAGGTTCGAGGGCACTCCCCCATGTATGGTGGAGACCCCTCAAACAGGGGTGTTGGGGGACCCCCCTGCACTCAGAGTAGGGACGCTACCCCTTACATCAAAGATCCCTTGAAACGGAGTGTTGGCAGGACCCCTCACTGCACCACAGTCGGGGCGTTTGCCCAGCTAGGGGCAAGACCCCTTGAACCAGGGTGTCGGGGGGAGCTCCCACTGCATCCAGGGTTGTGGGGACTCCCCACTCTAGGGAAAAGACCCCTCGAACCGAGGTGTTGGGGGGAACTCCAACAGCACCAGGGTTGAGGGGACCCCCCTTTAGGGTGGAGGCCCCTCGAACCAGGGTGTTGGGAGGAGTTCCCACTACACCCAGGCTCGAGGGGACCCCCCCTCTAGGGGGGAGACTCCTCGAACTGGGTGTTCAGGGACCTCCCACCGCACCCATGGTCAAGGAGACTCCCTTCTCTAGGGGGGAGATGCCTCCAACCGGAAGGTTGTGGTGACCCTCTTCCAGTGTACTCAGGGTATAGAGGACTCCCTGCTCTCGGGGGAGACACATCAAACCGGGGTGCGGGGGAGCTCCCTCCACACCCAGGTCAAGCGGATCCCCCCTCTATGGGGTAGACCCCTCAAACTGTGGTATTGGGGGCAATTTGTTTACATTCGCACCCAGAGTCGAGGGTACCCCCCTCTAGGGAGGAGACCCCTCAAACAGTAGTGTCACTGTAAGCTCATATACCATTGAATCCCGGGTCCAGGGGACCCCCCCTCAAGGGGGGAGACCCCTCAAACTGGGGTGTTAGAATGATCTCATATACCATTGCACTCAGGGTTGAGGGGACCCCACCTCTAGAGGGGAGACCCCTTAAATCGGAGTGTCGGGAGAATCTCATATACCATCGTACCCAGGGTCTAGGGGACCCCCTCTAGGGGGGAGACCCTTCAAAAAGGGGTCTCAGGGGAGCTCATATACCATCGCCCCCAGGGTCGAGAAGACCCCCCTCTAGGAGGGAGATCCCTTGAACCGGGGTGTCAGCTGGAGCTCGTATACAATCACACCCAGGCTCACGGTGACCCACCCTAGGTGGGAGACCCCTTGAACTGGGGTGTCAGGGGGAACTCATATACCATCGCACCCAGGTTCGAGGGGACCCCTCCTAGGCAGGAGCCCCCTCGAACTTGGGTGTTGGGAGCAGTTCATATAAAAATCACACACAAGTTCAAGGGGACTCCCTCCTGTAGGGGGGAGACCCCTTAATCCGGGTGTCAGTGGGACCCCCACCACACCCAAGATCAAGAGAATTCATCCCTCTAGTGGGGAGATGCCTTGAAATGGGGTGTTGGGGGGACTATCCCCACTGCACCCAGAGTCAGGGGGACTACCCCATCTATTGAGGAGATCCTTGAACTGGAATGTCGGGGTCCACACCACCGCACCCAGGGTCGGGGGAATCCCCCCTCTAAGGAAGAGTCCCTTCTAACCCATGGTATCTGGGAGACGCCCTCCACCTAACCCAGAGTCACAGGGACTCCCTCCTCTAGGGGGGAGACCCCTTAAACCACGGTTTGGGGGGAACACCCCACCGCACCCAGGTTCAGGGGGATTTCCCCTTTAGGCGGGAGACCTCCCGCACCGGGGTGTCTAGGGGAGCTCTTATACCATCGAAAACAGTGTAGACGTGACTCCCCTCTTTAGGGGGGAGCCCCTTAGAACTGGGATGTCGGGAGAAACTCCCTTCTCACCCAGGATCAATGGGACTTCTTCCTCTAGGGAGGAGGCCCTTTGAACCTGGGTGTCAGGGAACCTCTCAACACCCCCAGGGTCAAAGGGACTCCCCCCTCTAGTGGGAAACCCTTTGAACTGGGATTTGTGGGTAGCTCATACACCATCGCACCCCCTCAAACCAGGGTGTCTGGGAGATCTCCCAATGCACCCCGGGTAGAGAGACCCCCAGGATAGGGGAGAGACTCCTCAAACTGGAGTGTTGGGGGGAGTTTCATGGCACCCAGTTTGGGGGGAACTCCTCTCTAGGGCAGAGACACTGCGAACCTAGGTGTAGGGAGGGGCTCATACCCCACCCAGGGTCATGGTAAACCCCACTCTAGGGCAGAGATCCCTCTAACCTGGGTGTCAGAAGGAGCTACCACCACATCCAGGGTTGAGGGGACCCACCCTCTAGGGCATAAACCCCTCAAACTGGAGTGTTGCAGGGAGTTCCCACTGCTCCCAGGGTCAAAGGGATCACCCTATTAGGGATGAGACCCTGCTAACTGGAAGGAGCTCCCACCTCACCCAGTGTCAAGGGGACCCCCCCATGTAGGGCAGAGACCCCTGAAAACCAGGATGTTGGAGGGAGCTCCTACTGCACCCATTGTTGAGAGGACCCCCCTTCTATGGCAAAGACCCCTCGAACCAGGGTGTTGGGGGGAGCTCCCATAGCACCCAGGGTCAAGAACACCTCCCCTTCTAGGGCGGAGAACCCTCAAACCGAGTGTCAGGGGGAACTACCACTGCATCCAGGCTCGAGGAGACACTCTTCTAGTGTGGAGACACCTCAAACCGGGGTGTCAGTGGGAGCTCCCAATGCACCCAGCGTGGAGGGAACCTTCCACTCTAGGGCAGAGAACCCTTGAAATGGGGTGTTGGGGGTGGTCCCTCCACACTCAGGGTCGAGGGAACCCCCTTCTAGGGCAGAGACCCCTCGAACCATGGTGCCAGGAGGAGCTCCCACTGCACCCAGGGTAGAGGGGTCCTCCCCTATATGGCAGAGACCAATCAAACCGGGGTGTTGGGGGAGTTCGTATACCATCGCAGCCTCCTCGATCAGAGGTGTCAGGGAGGCTCCTACAGCACCCCGGGCCTAGGGGACCCCCCTCTAGGGCACAGACCCCTCGAACCAGGGTGTCAGGGGAAGCTCCTATAACATTGCACCCAGGTTTGAGGGGACTCATCCCTCTAGGGAGAAACACCCCGAACCAGGGTGTCGGGGGAACCTCCCACCGCACTCAGGTTCGAGGGGACTCCTGCCTATAGGGGGGATACCTCCCAAACCAGGGTGTCCTGGGGACCTCCCACTGCATCCAGGTTTGAGGGGACTCCCCGTTTTAGGAGGGAGACCCTTTGAACCGGGTTCCCGGGTGGAACTCGTATACCATTGCACCCCCCTTGAACCAGGGTTTCGGGGAAAGCTTTCTCCGCATCCAGGGCCGAGGGAAACACCCCTCTAGGGGAAAGACCCCTGAAACAGGGATGTGGGGGGGGGAGCTACCACTGCACCCAGTGTCAAGGGCACCCCTCCCTCTAGGGGGGAGACCCCTCAAACTGGGGTATCAGGGGGAACTCTTACCGCACCCAGGGTCGAGAGGACTCTGCCTCTAGGGCAGGGACTCCTCGAACTGGGTGTTGGGGAAATCTCCCACCTCACCTAGGTGAGGGGACGCACCCTCTAGCCGGGGAACCCTCGAACCAGGGTGTCATGGGGAGCTCCCATCGCACTCAGGGTTGAGGGGATCCCCCAATCTAGCTCTAGCGGGTAGAACCCTCTAAACCGGATGTATGTCCCACCGCACCCAGGGTCGAGTGGACCCCCTTTCTCGGGGGGAGACACCTCGAACTGGTGTGTCGGAGGGAGCTTATATACCTTCGCACCCAGGGTAAAGGGGACTCCTCCTCTAGGGGTGAGGTCCCTTGAACCAGGGTGTGGAGGAGACCTTCCACTGCACCCAGGGTTGAGGGCACTCCCCCCGTGTAGGGGGAGACCCCTAGAACAAAGGTGTCGGGGGAACTGCCACCGCACACAGGGTCAAGGCACTCCCCCATGTAGGGGGGAGTTCTCTGGAATGGAGGTCTAGACGAGACCTCCCACTGCTCCCAGGGTCAATGGTGCTCCCCCCCTATAGGGAGGAGACCACTTGAACTGGGCTGTCGGAAGGATCTCATCTACCATTGCACCCAGGTTTGAGGGATCAATCCCTGGGTGGGGGAACCCCTATAACTGGGGTATAGGGGGAGCTTGTATACCATTGCACAAGGTCAAGGGGACTCCCCCCTCTAGGGGGTAAACCCCTCAAAACGGGGTGTTTGGAGGACCCCTCTACCACACCCTGGGTCGAGGTTCTCCCCCGTATAGGGGGGAGATGCCTCGAACAAGGTTGTTGGGGTGACTCTGCACCCAGTGTCCATGGACTCCCCATTCTCTGGGTAAGACACCTCAAATTGGGGTTAGGGGAGAGCTCCTACGGCACCCAGGGTCGAGGGGACCTCCACTCTATGGGGTAGAACCTTCAAACTGGGGTATCAGTGTGAGATGGTATACCATCGCACCCAGGGTCGAGGGTCTGCCCCCTCTAGAGGGGAGACCCCTCAAACTGGGGTGTCAGGGGGAGCTTGTATACCATTGCATGCAGGGTGAAGGGGACCCCCCTCTAGGGGGGAAACCCCTTAAACTGGGGTGTCAGGAGGAGCTTATATACCATTGCACCCAGGGTCAAGGTGACGCCCCCAGAAGGAGACTACTCAGAACGGGGTGTCAGGGGAGCTCGTATACCATTGCACCCAGGGTAGAGGCGACCACCCCTCTAGGGTGGAAACCCCTCGAACTGGGGTGTCAGGGGAGCTTGTATACCATGGGACCCAGAGACGAGGGGTCCCCATCCTAGGCTGGAGACCCCTCGTACAGGGGTGTCAGGGAAAGCTCTTACACCAACTTACCCAGGGTCAAGGGAATCCCCCCTCTAGGGGGGAGTCCCCTCGAACTGGGGTGTCTGGAAGAGCTCGTATACCATTGCACCCAGTGTCAAGGGGGACACCTTACTAGTGGGGAAACACCTCAAACCTGAATGTCAGGGGGAGTTCCCACCACACTCAAGTTCCAGGGGAACCCCCCTCTATTTGGGGAGACCCCTCGAACTGGAGAGTCAGGGGACACCCCTACTGCACCAAGGTTCGAGGGTCCTTCCCCCTCTAGGGAAACTCCCCTCGAACCGGGGTGGCAGGGGGAGTTCCCAACACACTCAAAATCGAGGGGACCTTTCCCAGTCAGGCGGAGAACCCATGAACCAGGGCGTCGGGTGGAGCTCCCTCAGCACCTAGGGTCGAGGGGACCCTACCTCTAGGGTGGAGACCCCTATAACTGAGGTGACCGGGGGAGCTCCCACTTCACCCAGTGTCGAGAGGATCCCCCCACTAAGGCGAAGACCTCTTGAACAGGGTTGTCAGGGGTAGCTTCCACCGCACCCAGGGTCTAGAGGACTCCCACCTCTAGGGCGGAGAGCCCTTGAACCAGGGTTTTGCGGGAGCTCCCACTGTACCCATAGTTTAGGGGACCCTTCCTATATGGCAAAGACCCACTCAAACCAGGGTGTTAGGGGGAGTTCCCACCACACCCATGGTTGAGGGGACTCTCCTCTATGGCAATGACCCCTCAAACCAGGTGTCAGGGGAGCTCCCCCTGCACCCCTGTTCGAGGGGACTGCCCCATCTTGGGTGAAGATCCCTCAAACCAATGTATGAAGGGGAGCTCCCATTGCACCCAGAGTCAAGGGGACACCCCCTTCAGTGGAGACCCCTCGACAAGGAGTTGAGGAAGAAGCACCCACTGCACCCAGGGACAAGAGGATCCACCCCTCTAGGGCAAAGACCCCTTGACCAGGTCTCAGGGGGAGCTCCTATTGCACCTAGGTTCAAGGGAACCCCTAACTCTAGGGAGGAGACCCCTCGAACTGGGGGTGTTGTGGGGAGCTCCAACCTCACCCAAGTTCAAGGGTACCTTCCACTCTAAGGCAGAGACCCCTCGAACCATGGTGTAAGGGGGAGGCCCCACCGCAACCAGAGTCGAAGAGACCCCCCCTTCATGGGCAAAGACTGCTTGAACTGGAGTGTCAGGGGGAACTCCCACCACACCCAGGGTCCAGGGGACACCCCCTCTAGGTCTGAGACCCATCAAACTAGGGTATCGGGGGATCTCCCACCACACCCAGGTTCTAGGGGACTCCTGCCTGTAAGGGAGAGACCTCCTGAACTGGTGTGTCCTGGGGAGCTCCCACCACACCCAGGGTCGAGGAGATTCCCCCCTCTAGTGGGGAGACCCTTCGAACCAGAGTGTCGGGGGGAGCTCATATACCATCGTACCCAGTGTTGAGGGGATTCACCCCTCTAGAGAAAACCCCTAGAACCGGGGTATTGGGGAGACCTTCCACTGCACCCAGGTTCGAGGGGACACCTCCTCTAAGGGAGGAGACCACTCAAATTGGGGTGTTGTGGGAAGCTTATATACCACCGCACCCCCCATGAATCAGGGTGTTAGGGGAAGCTTTCACCGCACCCAGCATCGAGGGCCCCCATCTAGGTGGGAGAGACTTCTAACGGGGGTGTCAGGGGAGCTGCCACCACACCCAGTGTTGAGGGGACTGCCCTCAACTGTACCCAGGGTTGAGGGGACCCCCACTCTAGTGCGGAGACCCTGCGAACCAGGGTGTCGGGGAAAGTTTCCACCACACCCAATGTCGAGGGGTGCCCACCTCTAAGGGGACACCGTTCGAACAGTGTGGTGGGGGAAGCTCCAACTGCACCCAGGGTTGAGGGAACCCCCCACTCTAGTGCAGAGACCCTGCGAACGGGATGTTGGGGGAGATCCCACCGCACTCAGGGTCGAGGGGATCCCCCTCCAGGGCAGAGACCCGTGGAAACAGAGTGTCAGGGAGAAAGCCCACATCACCTAGGGTCAAGGGGACCCTAGCTTTAAGGTGGAGACCCCTCAAACCGGGGTGTCGGTGGGAACACCTATGGAACACAGGGTCGAGGGGACACCCCCTCTAGGGTGGAGACCCCTCCAACTGGGGTGTCAGGTGGAGCTCCCACCTCACCAAGGGTCAAGAAGACCCACGCTCTAGGGCAGAGAACCCTCGAACCATTGTGTCGGGAAGAGCTACCACCGCACCCAGAGATGTGGGGACCCCAGTCTAGGGTGGAAACCCCTAGAACCAGCGTGTTGGGGGAAGCTCACACCACACCCAGGGTTGATGGGACCCCCCATTTAGGGCAGAGACCCCTTGAAAGGGGTGTCATTGGGAGCTTTCATTGCACCCAAGTTCGAGGGGACCTCCCACTCTGAGGCAGAGACATCTAAAACTGGGTTGTGGAGGGGAGCAACACCCACTGCACTCACTGTCGGGTGACTCCCCCACTAGGGAGGAGACCTTTCCAACTGGGGTGTCCAGGGGAGCTCCCACCACACCCAGGGTCGAGGGGACCCCCCTTAAAGGGCTGAGACCCCTCTAACCAGGGTTTCTGGGGGGGGGATTCCCACCACACCCAGGGTCGAGGGGAATTCCGTCTGTAGGGGGGAGACCTCCAGAACTGGGGTGTCCTGGGGAGTTCCCACAGCCCCCAGGGTCAAGGGGACTCCACCCTAGAGGGGGAAGATCCTTCAAACCGGGGTATCGGGGAGAGCTCCTATACCATCACACCCAGGGTTGAGGGGACTCACCACTCTAGGGCAAAACCCCTCGAACTGGGGTGATGGCGGGACCTCCATACGCACCCAGGTTCGAGGAGACTCCTCCATCTCTGAGGGAGACCCCTGGAATGGGGGTGTGGGGAGAGATCCCACTGCACTCAGTATTGAGGGTAACCCTCACTCTAGGGCAGAGACCCCCTCAAACTGGGTGTTGGTGGGAGCTACCACCACACCCAGGGTGGAGGGGACCCCAGCTCTAGTGCAGAGAACCCTCGAACTCAGTGTCAGGGAGAGTTCCCACCACACCCAGGGTTGAGGGGATGAACCCACTAGGAGGGAGATCCCTCTAACAGGGTATCATGGGGAGCTCCCACCGCACCCATTGTCGAGGGAACACTCCCCTCTAAGGAAGAGAACCCTGTAACTGAGGTGTTGGGAGGAGCTCCCATCATACTCTGGGTAATTGGCCTCCACTTTAGAGAAGAGAACTCTCAAGCCGGGGTGATGGGGGGAGCTCCCAACACACCTAAGGTTATGGATAACCCCCCTTCCAGGGGGAAGAACACTCACACCGAGGTGTAGGGGGGAGCTTCCACCACACCCAGAGTCGAAGGGACACCTCCTGTAGAGAGGAGACCCCTCAACTTGGGGTATCAGTGGGAGCTCCCATCGCACACAGGGTCAAATGGACAAACCCTCTCGAGGGGAGAACCCTTGAACTGGGGTGTCAGTGGGAGCTCTCACCACATAGGGTCGAGGGAAGCCCTCCCATAGCTGTAGAATGCTCGAACCTGGGTGTCAGGGGGAGCTCCCACTGCACCCAGGTTTGAGAGGACTCCCTTCTCTAGGTGGGACAACCCTCAAATCGGGGTGTTGGGGGAGCTCTATACCATTGCGCCCCCCTGGAACCAGGGTGTGGGGAGAAGCTATCACCGCACCCAGGTTCAAGAGGACCCCCGATCTACAGGGGAGACCCTCGAACCAATGTGTTGGGGGGAGCTCCCATGACAACCAGGGTCGAGGGGACCACCCCCTCTATGGGGTGAACTCTTGAACCGGGGTGTTGGAGGGAACTTTCACTGCAAATCCTTGAACCGGGGTGTCGTGGGAAGCCCGCTCGGCACCCAAGGTTGAGGTGACCACCCCTCTGGTGGAGACCCCTTGAACCTGGGTGTCAAGGGGGCCCCCACCACTGCACAAGGGTCAGGGACTCCCCCTCTATGGAAGAGACTCCTCTAACCGAGGTGTCAGGGGAACCCCAAACGTACCAAGATTTAAGGGGACTCCCTTCCATAGGGGCAAGACCTCTTGAACCGGAGTGTTGAGGGGACCCCCCCACTGCACCCAGGGTCGAGGAGACTGCCCTTTTTAGGGGACACCCCTCAAACTGGGGTGTCAGGGGGATCCCCTTTGCACCCAGGGTCAATGGGACTCTCCCCCCATAGGAAGAAGACCCCTCGAACCGGGCTGTCAGTGGGACCCAACACCACATCCAGGTCGAGGTGTCTTCCCCACCACAAACCAGGGTGTTGGGGGGAACCTCCCACCAAACCCAGGGTTGAGGGGGCTCCCCCCTCTAAGGGGGAGAGTCCCCTCAAACTGGGGTATTGGGGGACCCCCATCCGCAACCAGGGTCAGAGGAATTTCCACTCTAGGTGGGATATCCCTCAAACCGGAATGTCAGGAGGACCTCCCACTGAACCAAGAGTTTAGGGGACCCCCCTCTGAAGTTGGAGACCCCTCACACCGGGGTGTCGGGGTAGCTCCCACTGTACCCAAGTTCAAGGAGAACCCCTCCCCTCTATGGGGGGAGAACCCTCTAACCAGAGTTGAGTGGACCAACCCCTACGCACCAAGGGGCCAGGGGTCTCCATTCACTAGGGGTGAAACCCCTTGAACCGGGGTGTTGGGGAGACCCCCCACCACACCCAGGGTCAAGGGGACTCCCCCGTCTAGGAAAGAGACCCGCCAACTGTAGTGTTGCTGGACCCCCCCCACGCACCCAGTGTTGAGGAGACTCCTCCCTCTATGGGGGAGATGCCTCGAAATGGTTGTTGGGATGAGCCCCCTCCACCATACTCAGGGTCCAGGGGACTATCCCCTCTCGGCTGACACCTCAAACCGGGTGCGGGGGGAGCTCCAGCACACCAGGTCGAGGGGACCATCCCTCTACAGGGAAGCTCCCACGGCAACAAAGGTCGACAGGACCCCCGATCTGGTGCAGAGACCCCTCGAACCAGGATGTGTGGGGAGCTCCCACCATACCCATAGTTAGGGGACCCCACCTCTATGGCAAAAAACATTCAAACTGGGGTGTCAGGGGGAGCTCCCGCGGCACCGGGGCCAAGGGGACTACCCCTCTAGGACTGAGACCCCTCGAAACTGGGTGTCCTAGGGAGCTTTCACTGCACCCAGGGTTGAGGGGACTCCCGTCTGTATGGGGGAGATCTCCTGAACTAGGGTATCCTGGGGAGTTCCCACTACACCCAGAGTCAGGGGGACTCCCCCCTCTAGAGGGGGAGACCCTTTGAACTGGGGTGTCATGGGGAGCTCATATACCATAGCACCCAGCATAGAGGGGACTCACTCCTCTAGGGGGAAACCCCTCTTACCGAGGTGTCGGGGGACCTCCCACCATAAACAGGTTTGAGGAGACTCCCCCATCTAGGGGGGAGACCCCTGGAATGGGGTTTTGGGGGGAGATCCCACTGCACCCAGCATCAATGGGACCCCACCTCTATGGCAGAGATCCCTCAAACTGGGTGTGGGGGAGCCCCCCTATAGGGCAGAGACCCCTCTAACTGAGTGGCAGGGGTAGCTCCCACTGCACCCATGGTCATGGGGACCTCACAATCTAGGGCAGAGACCCTGCGATCTGGGGTGTCAAGGGGAGCTCCCACTGCACCCAGCATTGAGTGGACCCCCCTTTAGAGCAGAGACCCCAAGAACTTGGGTATTGTGGGGAGCTCCCAACACACCCAGGGGTGAGGGGACCCCCTTAGAGGGCAAAGACCCCTCATACCAGTGTGTCGGGGGGAGCTCCCATCACACCCATGGTTGAGAGGACCCCACCTCAATGACAAAGACTCCTCGAACCAGGGTGTCAAGGGGAGCTCCCACCACACCCAGGGTTGAGGGGACAACCGCCTGTAGGGTGGAGACCTTCTGAACTGGGTGTCCTTGGAGTTCCCGTTTAACACAGGGTAGAGTCAAATCCCCCTTTTAGGGGGGGCACCCTTCAAACCAGGGTGTTGGGGGTAACTCGTATACCATCACAACCCCTCGAACCGGGGTGTCGGGGGAAGCTTTCACCACATCCAGGGTCAAGGGAAAACCCCTCTGGGGGGAGACTGCTGAAACAGGTGTGTCGGGGAGAACTCCCACCGCATCCAGTGTTGAGGGAACCCCTCCATCTAGGGGGAAGACCCCTCAAACCAGGGTGTTGGGGGAGTTCCTACCACACCCAGGGTTGAGGAGACCTCCTCTCCAGGGTGGAGAACCCTCGAACTGGGTGTGTGTGTGTGGGGGAACTCCCACGACACCCAAGTGAGGGGATGCACCCTCAAGGGGGGATAACTTTTGAACTGGGGTGTCCATGGGATCTCCCTCTGCACCCAGGTTTGAGGGGACCCCCCACTCTAGAGGGTAGAAGCCTCTTACTGGGGTGTCGAGGATAGCTCCCACCACACCCAGGGTCAAGTAGACCCCCTTTCTTGGCGGGGAGACCCCTCGAACTGGGGTGTGGGAGGGAACTCCTGTACCATCGCACCAAGGATAGAGGGGACACCGCCCTAGAGTGGAAATCACCCAAACCGGGGTCTTGAGGGGACCTTCCACTGTACCCAGGGTGTAGGGCACTCCCCTTTGTAGGGGGATGTTAGGGTCTGTAAACAAGTCGGGATGGCGCCTAGCATTTTGCCAGAGGGAGTGGTTTGTGAAGTAACGCCAGCTAGCCATTAAGTGTGGAGATGCCTTATTGGTTGACTGCTGTATCTAGTTTATGTTAATTAAGATAAGCTGTGTGGAATGTGTATATACCGCTCCTGTCCTACAATAAACGGCTCCAACTCCTGCTGTATCAATGTACACAAGTTGCTCGTCACCCCCCAGTTATTTTGCTGCAGCCGGACTGCGGCAGGGGGAGACCCCTTGAAGCAGGGTGTCAAGGGAACCGCCACCGCACACAGGGTCAAGACACTCCCCCATATAGGGGGGAGACCCTTTGAACGGGGGTGTTGGAAGGACCTCCCACTGCTCCCAGAGTCAATGGTGCTCCCTCCTGTAGGGGGAAGACCACTTGAACCGGGCTGTCGGAAGAATCTCATGTACCATCACACCCAGGTTCCAAGAGACAACCCCTAGGGGGAAACCACTATAACTGGGCTGTCGGGGGAGCTCATACCTTCGCACACAAGGTCAGGAGGAGCCCCCTTGAACCAAGGTGTTGGGGAGCTCATATACCATTGCACCCAGGATAGAGGGGACCCCCCATCTATATGGAACACCCCTGAACCAGGGTGTCGAGGGGAGCTCGCATAACATCACACACAGTGTTGCGGGGACTCCCCTTTCTAGGTGGGAGACCCCTAGAAACAGGGTATAGTGGGGACACCCCCACCGCACCCAGGGTCGAGGGAACTCACCCCTCTAAGGGGAAGATGCCTCAAACCAGGTTGTCGGGGTGACCCCTATACAGAGCACTCAGGGTTAAAGGGACTTCCCACTCTAAGGGGAAGACACCTCAAAACTGGGAGTGGAGGAGCTCTTACCACACCCAGAGTTAAGGGGACCTCCAATCTAGGGGGTAGACCCTTGAACAGGGGTGTCAGTGTGAGCTCGTGTATCATCGCACCCATGGTCAAGGGGACCCCCTCTCTATGGGGGAGACACCTCAAACCGTGGAGTTGGGAGGAGCTTGTATACCATCACACCCAGAGTTGAGGGGAACCCCCCTCTAGGGGGGAGACCATTTAAAACGTTGTGTCAGGGGAGCTCCTAACCATCGCACCCAGGGTCAAGTTGACCATCCCTCTAGTGTGGAGGACCCTCAAACTGGGGTCTCGGGTTGAGGTTGTATACAATTGGACCCAGGGAAGAGGGGACCCCACCATATGCGAGAGATCCCTTGAACTGGGGTGTCAGGGGGAGCTTGTATATCATTGTACCCAGGGTCAAGGGAATCCCCAATCTAGGAGTGAAACCCCTCGAACTGAGGTGTCGGTGGGGAGCTCCTATACCATTGTGGGCAGGGTCGAGGGAACCCCACCTAAGCAAGAGACCCCTCGAACTGGGGTGTCTGGGGGAATTGTATAAAATTGCAACCAGGGTCAAGGGGACTCCACCCTGTAGCGGGGAGACCCCTTGAACTGGGGTGTCGGTGAGACCCCCACACACACTGCACCCAGGATCGAGGGGACCTTGAAACAGGGTGTTGGGGGATCCTCCTCACTGCACCCAGGGTCAGGGAGACTCCCCCATCTACTGGGGAGATCCCTTGAACCAGGATGTTGGGGGACCCAACACCGCAACCAGGGTCTGGGGGACTCCACTTTCTAGGGAAGAGTCCCCTCTAATCGTGGTATCCAGGAGACTCCCCTCCACCTAAGCAAGGGTGGGGTGACTCCCCACTATAGGGGGGAGACCCCTTGAACCAGGGTTCAGGGGAAACACCCCACTGCCCAGAGGTTCAGGGTGAATTCCCATTTAGGCGGGAGAACCCTTGCACCGGGGTGTTGGAGGGAAATCCCACCGCACCCAATTTCGAGGGGAACCCCCTTCTATGGGTGAAGACACCTCTAACCAAAGGTAAGGGGACCACACCCACCGCACCCAGGTTCAAGGGGCCTCCCTCCTCTAGGGGGGAGACCCCTTGAACTGAGGAGTGGGGGGACACCTCCATCGCACCCAACATCGAGGGGATGCCACCCTCTAGGGAAGAGACCCCTCAAAACGGGGTGTCCGAGGGACCACCCCAACACACACAGGTCAGGGCACTCCCCCGCTCTGGGGGTGAACCCTCAAACTGGGGTGTCTGGGGGACCCCCACACCACACCCAGGGTCAAGGTGACTCCCCCTCTAGAAAGGAGACCCCTTCAACCGTGGTGTCGTTGGACCCCCTCACCACACCCAGTGTCGAGGAGACTCCACCCTCTAGGTTATTGGGGTGACCCCCCAAAATACCCAGAGTACTGGGGACTACCTGCTCTTAGAGGAGACACCTCGAACTGGGGTGCAGAGGGAGCTCCCAGCGCACCCAGGTATGGGAACCTCCTCTATGGTGAAGACCATTCGAACCAGACCAGGATATCTGGGGGAGTTCCTATACATTCTCAACTAGAGTCGAGGGGACCCCCCCTCTAGGGGGGTCCCCTCAAACAGGTGTGTCAGTGTGAGCTCGTATACCAACGCACCCAGGGTTGAGAGGATCCCCCTCTAGGGGAGAGATCCCTCGAAATAGCGTGTTAGGGGAGCTCCTATACCATGACCCCCAGGGTCGAGGGGACACCCTCTCTAGCGGGGAGACCCCTTGAACCGGGGTGTCAGTGAGAGCTTGTATACAATTGCACTCATGGTCAAGTGGACCTCGACTAGGCAGGAGACCCCGTGAATTGTGGTGTCGGGGGAGCTCATATACCATAGAACACAGAGTCAAGGGGACCCCCCCTCAAGGACAGAGGCACCATGAACCGGGGTGTTTGGGGAGCTCCCACCACACCCAGGGTCCTGGTGAACCCCCCTCTAGGGCTTGGAACCCTCAAACTATTGTCAGGGGGAGCTCCCACTGCACCCTGGTTTAGGGGACCCCCCCAGTGTGAACACCCCTCAAACCGGGTTGTTTTTGGAAGCTCCCACTGCACCCAGGGTTGAGGTTACCCCCCGCTAGGGGTGAGACCCCTGTAACCAGGGTGGCGGGGGGAGTTCCCATCACACCCAGGATCTAGGATACCTCCTCCTAAAGCGTGGAGACCCCATGAAGCGGGGCATCAGGGGGAGCTCCCACTGCACCTAGGGTTGAGGGGAGCTCCCACCACACCCAGGGTAGAGGGGAAACCCCATCTAGGGTGGAGACCCCTTGAACCACGATGTCGGGGGGTACTTTCCCACCACACCCAGGGTTAGGGGGAATTTCCCCTCTGGGGGGAGACTCCTCGAACTGGGGTTTGGGGGGTAGCTCGTATACCATCGAACTCAGTGTCGACGTGACTCCCCACTGGAAGGGGAGACCATCCAAACCGGGGTGTCAGGGCACCTGCCTCTGAATTCAGGGTGGAGAGGACTCCCGCTTCTAGGTGGGAGATCACTCGAACTGGGGTGTTGGGCAAACCTACTATGGAAACCAGTGTCGAGTGCACTGAATCCCTCTGGGGGGGAGCCCCTTCGAACCGGGGTGTCAGGGGAGCTTGTATACCATCGCACCCAGGGTTGAAGAGACACCCGTATAGTGGGAAACCCCTTGAACCTCGGAGTCGGTGTTACTTCCCACCGCACCCAGGGTTGAGAGGACTCCCCTTCTAGGGGAAAGACCACTCAAACTGGGGTGTCGGGGAAAGCTCATATACCATTGCAGCCCCTTCAATCCAAGTTGATGGGGGGAGCTCCCATAGCACCCCGGGTTGAGGAGACCCACCGCTCTAACGAGGTGACTCCTCAAACATGGTGTCAGGCATACCTCCCACCAAACCCAGGGTCGAGGGCATTCACCCCTCTATGGGGGAGCCCATCTAACCGGGATGTCGGGGGGAGCTTGTATACAATTGCATTCAGGGTTGAAAGGATTCACTCCTCTAGTGGGAACCCCCTTGAACCAGGGTGTCAGTGGAACCTCCCAACGCACACAGTGTTGAGAGGACTCCCCCCTCTAGGGGAGAGACCCCTTGAACCAGAGTGTGAGGGGGGGAGCTCCTAAACCATCACAGCCCCTTTGATCTGAGGTGACTTGGGTAGCTCCCACAGCACCCCAAGTCGAGGGGACCCACTCCTCTATGGTGGAAAACCCTCGAACTCGGGTGTCAGGGGGAGATCCCACTGCACTAAGGGTCAAGGAGACCCCCTCCTCTAGGGGAGAGACGAGTGGAACCCGGGTGTTGGGGTGAGCACCCACCACACTCAGGGTCGAGGGGACTCCCCTTCTAGGGGGAGCCTCTTTGAACCGGGGTTTTGGAGACCTCTTACCACTCCCAGTGTGGAGGGGGAGTCCCATTGAACCGGGGAGTAGGGGGGAGCTCATATCATCACACCCAGGGTTGAGGTGATGCACCCCTCTAGTGGGAAACCCCTCAAACAGGGGTGTTGGGGGGAGCTCATACACCATTTCACCCACCTCGATCTGGGGTGTCGGGGGGAGCTCGTATACAATCATACCCAGGGTAGAGGGAACCCCCCTCTATGGGGGAGACCCCTCGACCCAGGGTGTCAGGGGTAGCTCGATACCATCACACCCAGGGTCGATGGGACCCCCTAAGTGGGAGACCCCTCCAACTGGGGTTTTGGGGGGAGTTTGTATAAAATCCCACCCAGGGTCAAGGGGACTCCCCCGTGTAGGGGGGAGACCCCTTGAACTAGGGTATCGGTGGTACCCCCCCCACACCACACCAGGGATTGAGGGAACTCATCCCTCCAGGGAGGAGATGCATAGAAATAGGGTGTTGGGGGAACTCTAACCACCACACCCAGAGTCGGGGGGACTCCCCCATTTACTGGGGAGATCCCTCAAACTGGGATGTCGGGCCCCCCCACCAGGCCCAGGGTCAGGGGGAATCCACTTTCTAGGGAAGAGTCCCTCTAAGTGTGGTATTGGGAAGACCCCCCTCCACCTAACCTAGGGTTGGGGGGAACCCCCCATCGCACTCAGGTTCAGGGGGAAATCCCCTTTAGACAGGATTCCCCTCAGACCAGGGAGTTGGGGTGAGCTCCCAATGCATCCATGTTCGAGGAGAACCACTCTCTATGGGGGGAGACCCTCTAACCAGAGGTGAGGGGACCACCCTGACCGCACCCAGGATCAAGGGGCCTCACTCCTCTGGGAGGAGACCCTGGAACTGGGGAGTCCTTCGGACCCCTCCACTGCACCCAGGGTCGAGGGGACTCCCTCTTTAGGGAAGAGACCCCTTGAACTGGGGTGTCAGGGGGAACCCCCCAAAGCACCCAGGGTCAGGTGACTCCCCACTCCATGGGGAGACCCCTCCAGCCAGGGTGTCAGAGGGACCCTCCCACCACACTCAGGATCAAGGGGAATTCCCCCTCAATGAAGGAGACTCCTTCAACCGTGGTGTCTGTGGACCCCCCTCACCGCACCCAGTGTTGAGGGGACATCCCCTTCTAAGGGGGAGATGTCTCAAATCAGGTTGTCAGTATGACCCCCCGCCCACCATACCCAGGGTCCAGGGAACTACCCCCTCTCAGGGGAGACACCCCAAACTGGGGTGAGGGGGATCTCCCAGAGCACACAGGTCGGAGGACCCCCCTCTATGGGGGGAGACCACTCGAACCAGGATGTTGGGGGGAGTTCATATACATTAGCACCCAGAGTCAAGGGGAACCCCCTGTAGGCGGAGACCTCTCAAACAGGTGTGTCAGTGTGAGCTCGTATACCAACGCACCCAGGGTCTAGGGGATCCCCCTCTAGGAAGGAGACCCCTCAAAATGGGGTGTCGAGGGAGGTTGTATACCATCACCCCCAGGGTCACGGGGACCCCCCTCTAGGGAGGAGACCCCTCAAATCCGGGTCTTGCAGGGAGCTCCTATACAATCACATCCATGGTTGAGTGGACCCCGACTAGGTGGAAGACCCCTTGGATTGGGGTGTTGGGGGGAGCTGGTATACTATCATACCCAGTGTCCAGGGAACCCCCTTCTAGGGGGGAAATCCCTCGAACCGGGTGTTGGTGGGAGCTCATATACCATTGCACCCAGGGTCCAGACGATCCCCTCTAGGCGGGCGACCCCTCGAATCAGGGGATTGGGGGAACTCGTATAACATTTCACCCAGGGTCAAGGTGACTCCCCCCTGTAGGGGGGAGGCCCCTTCAACCGAGGTGTCTGAGGGAACTCCCAATGCACCCAGGGTCGAGAGGCATTTCCACTCTAGGAGAGAGACCCCTCCCACCGGGGTTCATGAGGAACCCCCCACCGCACCCAGAGTCAGGGGAACTTCCCCTTTAGTTGGGAGACCCCTAGAACCAGGCTGTCGGGGGGAGCTCGTATACCATTGCACCCATGGTCGAGGGTACCCCCCCTAATGAGAGACCTCTTGAATTGGGTGTCGGGTGAGCTCTTATAACATCGAACACAGTGTTGCGGAAATCCCCCCTCTAGGACAGAGACACCATGAACCGGGGTGTTGCGGGTAGCTCCCACCTCATCCAGGGTCATGGCAAACTCCCCTGTAGGGAAGAGCTCCCTCGAAGCAGGGTGGCAGGGGGAGCCCCACCACACCCAGGGTAGAGGTTACCCCCTCTCTAGTGTGGACACCTCTCGAACTGGGGTGTCTTTGGGAACTCCCACTTCACCCAGGGTTGAGGTTACCCCCCTGCTAGGGGGCAGACCCCTCGAACTGGGGGGCGAGGGGAGTTGCCACAGAACCCAGAATCGAGGGGAAATCACCCAAAAGTGTGGAGACCCCGAGAACCAGGGTGTCGAGTGGTGCTGCCACCACACCTAGGGTCGTGGGGAGCTCCCACGGCAGCCAGGGTCAAGGGAAACCCCCATCTAGGGTAGAGTACCCTCGAACCACGGTGTCAGGGGACCCCCCTACACCACAACCAGGATCAGGGGGAATTTCCCCTCTATTGTTGAGACGCCTCTAACGGGGGTGTCACGAGTAGCTCCTATACCATCAAACTCTGTTGACAGAACTCCCCGATGTAGGCAGGAGACCCCTTGAACAGGGGTGTCGGTGGGACCCCCCCACTGCACACAGGATCAAGAGGACTCATTCCTCTATGGGGGAGATGCCTAGAAACGGGGTGTTGGGGGGACCCTCACCACCACACCCAGAGTGGGGGGACTCCCCAATCTACTGGGGAGATTCATCGAACTGGGAAGTCACCCCACACACACAGCACCCAGGGTCGGGAGGACTCCACCCTCTAGGGAAGAGTCCCCTCTAACCGTGGTATCGAGGAGACCCCCTCCACCTAACCTAGGGTCGGGGGATTCCCCCCTCTAAAGGGGAGACCCCTCAAACCAGGGCTGGGGGGAACTCTCCAATGCATTCAGATTCAAAGTTTGAGGGGAACCCCTCTCTATGGGGGGAGACCCATTTAACCAGAGGTGAGGGGACCACCCCCACCGCACCCAGTGTCAAGGGGCCTCCCTCCTCTAGGTGGGAGACCCCTCCACTACACCCAGGGTCAAGGGGACTCTCCCCTATAGGGAACAGACCCCCCTCGAACTGGGGTGTTGGGGGACCCCCCAACACACCCAGTGTCTCCGTCTATGGGGAGACCCCTCAAACTGGGATGTTGGGGGGACTATCCCACCACACCCAGTGTTCAAGGGGACTCTCCCCTCTAGGAAGGAGACCGCTCCAACCGTGGTGTTGTTTGAACCCCCTCACTGCACCTAATGTCGAGGGGACACCCCCCTCTAGGCGGGAGATGCCTCGAACCAGGTTGTCGTAGTGACCGCTCTCCACCATACCAGGGTCCAGGGGACTACCCCCTCTCAGGGGAGACACCTGGAACCAGGGTGTGGGGCGAGCTCCCAGAGCACACAGGTCGGAGGACCTCCCCTTTACATGGAAGACCACTCAAACCAGGATGTCTGGAGGAGTTTGTAAACATTCACACCCCGAGTCCAGGTGACCCCTCCTCTAGGGGGAGACCCCTCCAACTGGTGTGTCAGTGTGCGCTGGTATACCAACACAACCAGGATCAAGGGGACCCCCCCTAGGAAGGAGACTTCTCAAAATGTTATGTTGGGGGTGCTTGTATAATATCACCCCCAGGGTCGAGGGGACCCCCAGTCTAGGGGCAGGCCCCTCGAACTGGGGTGTGGAGGGGAGCTTGTATACAATCGCACCCAGGGTCAAGACAATCTCCCCTGGGCGGGAGACCCCTAAAACCAGGGTGTAGGAGGGAACTCATATAACATATAACATTGCAACCAGAGTCGAGGGGACTCCCCCTGTACTGGGGAGACCCTTTTAACCAGGGTGTCTGGGGGACTCCCCACACTGCACCCAGGGTGGAAGGGCATCTCCACTCTAGGAGGGAGTCCCCTCGCACCGGGGTTCAGGGGAAACCCACAACCGCACCCAGGGTCATGAGGACTTCCCCTTTAGGTGGGAGACCCCCTCAAACCGGGGTGTCGAGGAGAGCTCATATACCATAGCACCCAGGGTGGAGTGGACCCCCCTAAGGGGGAGACCTCTTGAACTGAGGTGTTTGGGGATCTCTTAACCATCGAACACAGTGTTGAGGAGATCCCCCCTCTAGGACAGAGACACCATTAACTGGGGTGTTGGGGGGAGCTCTCACTGCTCCCAGTGTCATGGTGAACTCCTCTCTATGGCAGAGACCCCTTGAACCAGGGTGGCAAGGGAAGCTCCCACTGCACCCAGGGTCGAGGGGATCCCCCTCTAGTGCAGACACCCCTCAAACCGGGGTGTCTTTGGGAGCTCCCACAACCCCCAGGATTGAGGTTACCCCCCTGCGAGTGGGGAGACCCCTCCAACCAGGGTGGCGGGGGAAGTTCTCACAACACCCAGGATTGGGGGGACCTCCTCCAAAAGAGTGGACACCCTGAGAACTGGGGCATCGGGGGGAGCTCCCACCACATCTAGGGTCGGGGGAGCTCCCACCACACCCAGGGTCGAAGGGAACCTCCATCTAGGGCAGAGGCCCCTCAAACCATGGTGTCGGGTGGACCCCCTCACTGTACCCAGGGTCAGGGGTAATTTCCCCTCTAGAGGGAATACTCCTCCAACCCTGGTGTCGCCAGTAGCTCCTACCATCGCACTCAGTGTCGACAGGACTCCCCCCTGTAGGGGGAGACCATCCGAACTGGGGTGTTGGGGTGAACTCTCTTTGAATCCAGGATCGAGGGGACTCCCACCTCTAGGGGGGAGACCCCTCGAACCGGGGTGTCAGGCACACCTACCACCGAACCCAGGGTCGAGGGCACTCATCCCTCTAGAGGGGAGCCCCTTCAACTAGTGTGTCAGGGGGAGCCTGTATACCATCGCATCCAGGGTTGAAGGGACTCACCCATCTAGTGGGAAACTTCTTGAACCAGAGTGTCGGTGGGACCTCCCACCGCACCAAGAGTTGAGGGGACTCCCCCCTAGAGTGGGGAGACAACTCGAACTCGGGTCTCGTGGAAAGCTCATATACCATCGCAGCCCGCTTGATCTGAGGTGATGGGGGGGGAGATACCACAGCACCCTGTGTTGAGGGGACCCATCCCTCTATGGAGGAGAACACTCGAACTGGGGTTTCGGGGGAGCTCCCACTGCACCCAGGGTCGAGGGGACCCCTCCTCTAGGGGGGAGATGTCTGGAACCAGGGTGTCGAGGTGAGCACCCACTGCACCCAGGGTCAAGAGGACCCCCTTCTAAAGAAGGAGACCCCTTGAACCAGGGAGTCAGGGAGAGCTCCCACCACACCCAAGTGTGAGGGGAACCCTTCTCTGTGGCGGAGACCTCTCGAACCGGAGAGTCAGGGGATCCTCCCCACTGCACCCAGGGTCGAGGGACCCTCCCCATCTTAGAGGGGAGAATTCTCGAACCAGGGTGTCAGGGGGACTCCCACCACTCCCAGGGTCGAGGGGACTCCCCACTTTAGGGGGAAGCCCCTTTGACCCGGGGTATGGAGGGGAGCTCATATACCATTGCACCAAGGGTTGAGGGGACACACCCTTCTAGTGAGAAACCCATTGAACCAGGGTGTCGGTGGGAGGTCATACACCATCGCACCCACCTCAAACTGGGATGTTGGGGAGAGCTCCCACTGCACCTAGGGTAGTGGGTACCCCCCTCTAGGGCAAATCCCCCCCAAACCGGGGTGTTGGTGAGAGATTCCACTGCACCCAGGGTGGAGGTGACCCCCAGTATAGGTGGGAAACTCCTCGAACTGGAGTGTGGGGGGAGCTCCCACCTGACCTAGTGTCGACGGGACCCCCCCTAGGATAGAGACACCACAAACCAGATATTCAGGGGAGCACCCACAACACCCAGGGTCGTGGTGACTCCCCCTTGAGGGCAGAGATCCCTAGAAAGGGGGAGTCCAGGGGAGCTCCCACCGCAACCAGGGTCGAGGCACTCCCTTCTAGGGCGGACACCCTTGAACCTGGGTGTCAGGGGTAGCACGTATACCATCACACCCAGGGTCGATGGGTCCCCCCCAATCGAGAGACCGCTGGAACTGGGGTGTAGGGGGTGTTTGTATAAAACTGCACACAGGGTCAAGGGGAGCCCCCCTGTAAGGGGGATACCCCTTGAACAGGGGTATCTGTGGGACCACCCCACCGCACCCAAGATCGAGGGGACTCATTCCTTAAGGTGGGAGATACCTAGAAATGGAGTGTTGGGGGGACCCCCACCACAGCTCCCAGGGTTGGGGGGACTCCCCCATCTACTGAGGAGATCCCTCGAACCAGGATGTTGAGGGGGCCCCCTCACCACACCCAGTGTCAAGGGGACTCCACCCTCTAGAGAGGAGTCCCCTCTAACTGTAGAATTGGGGAGACCCCCTCTACCTAACCCAGGATCAGGGGGACTCCCTCCTCTAGGGGGGAGACCCCTCGAACCAGAATTTGGGAGGAACCCCCCACCACACTCAATTCAGGGGGAATTCCCCTTTAGATGGGAGACCCCTCCCACTGGGGTGTCTGGGGGAGCTCCCATGGTACCCAAGTTTGAGGGGAACCCCCCTCTATACGGGGAGAGCCCTCTAACCAGAGGTGAGGGTACCACTCCCACCACACCCTGGGTCGAGGAGCCTCCCTCCTCTAGGGGGGAGACCATTGGAACAAGAGTGTCTGAGGGACCCCTCCACCACACACAGGATCGAGGTGACTCCCCACTCTAGGGAAGATGCCCCTTGAACCGGGGAGTCGGGGGGGACCCCCCCACACCGCACCAAGGGTCAAGGGACTGGGGGAGTCCCCTCAAAGCCAGGTGTCATGGGAACCCCCCACCACACCCAAGGTCAAAAGGACACCCCACTCTAGGAAGGTGACCCCACCAACTGGGATGTCGGTGGACACCCCATAACACACGCAGTTTTGAGGGGATTCCCTCCTCTAGGGGAGAGATGCCTCAAATTGCGTTGTCGGGGTGACCTCCTAAACATACCCAGGGTCCAGGGGACTACCCCTTCTCAGGGGAGACACCTCGAACCAGGGTTCAGGTGGAGCTCCCAGCGCCTTCAGGTCAAGGGGAACCCCCCTCTACAGGGAAGACCACTCGAACCAGGATGTCAGGGACAGTTCCTATACATTCGCACCCAGAGTCAAGGGGACCCACCCTCTAGTGTGGAGAAACCTCGAACAGGGGTGTCAGTGTCAGCTCACATACCATCGCACCCAGGGTCGAGGGGACACCCCTCAAGGGAGGAGACCCTCGAAACGGGGTGTTGAGGGAGCTCGTATACCATTGCACCCAGGGTTGAGGGGATCCCCCCTTGAAACGGGATGTTTGGGCGAGCTCATATTCAATCAGAACCAGGTTTGAACAGACACCGACTAGGCGGGAGAACCCTCGAACTGGGGTATGGGGGGAGCTCATATACCATCGTACCCAGGGTCGAGGGAATCCCACTTCTAGGGAGGATACCCCTTGATCTGGGGTATGGGGGGAACTCTATACCATAGCACCCAGGGTCAAGGGGATTCCTCCTTGTAGGGGGGAGACCCCCTGAAGTGGGGTGTCTGAGGGACCCCACACTGCACTCAGGGTCGAGGTGGCTCACCACTCTAAGGAGGAGTTGCCTTGAAATGGGATGTTGGTGGGACCCTACCCACCATAGCCAGTGTTGGCGGGACTCCCCATTCTAATGGGGAGACCCTTCAAACCAGTGTTTGGGGGTGAACCCCCCACACTGTACCCAGGGTCAGGGGGACTTCCCATTTAGGCGGGAGACCCCTCAAACAGGGGTGTCTGGGGGAGCTCGTATCTTCGAAAACAGTGTCGACCCGACTTCCCTCTTTAGGGGGAAACCATTTGAACCATGGTGTCTGGGAGACTTTGCACTGCACCTGGGGTCAAGGGGATGCCCCCCTTTATAGGCGAGAACATCCAAACCGGGGTGTCGGGGGAACCTCCCTCCGAACCCAGGGTCGAAGGTACCCCCCCTAGGGTGGAGACCCTTTGAACCAGGGAATTGGGGAAACTTCTCACCACACCCAGGTTCGAGGGGGCTCCCCCTCTAGAGGGGAGCCCTTTGAACCAGGGTATCGGAGAGAGCTCATATACCATCTTACCCAGGGTGGAGGGAATCCCCTCTATGGGGGAGACCCCTCAAACAGGGGAGTCGGGGGTGTTTGTATACCATCACACACAGGGTCAAGGGACCCTCCTCTAGGGGGGAGACCCCTTAAACTGAGGTATGGGGGGAGCTGTATACCATCACACCCAGCGTCGAGGGTAACCCTTTTCTACAGGGGAGACCATTTGAAACTTGGTGTCAGGGGAGATCCTATACCATCGCACCCAGGGCTGAGTTGACTACCCCTGTAGATTGGAGACGCCTCGAACTGGGGTGTCGGGTTGAGTTTGTATGCCATCGGACCCAGAGATGACAGGACCTCCCTATGCAGGAGATCCCTCGAAATGGGGTGTTGGGGAAAGCTTGTATACCATCATACCCAGGATCAAGGGAAACCCCCTCTAGAGGGTAGTCCCCTCAAACCAGATGTTGAGAGGAGCTCGGATACCACCCTACCCAGTGTTGAGGGGACTCACCCCTCTATAGGGAAACCCCTCAACTTAGAGTGTCGAGGGAACCTCCTACCGCACTCAAGTTCGAGGGTACTCCTGCCAGTAGTGGGTAGACCTACCAAACCAGGGTGTCTTGGGGAGATCCCACCACCCCCAGGGTCGAGGGGACTTCCCCATCTAGCGGGGAGACCATTGTTCTGGGGTGTTGGGGTGAGCTGTATACCATCGCACCCAGGGTCCAGCGAACTCCCCACTCTAGGGGGTAGACCCCTCAAACTGGGGTTTCGTGGGGAACTTGTATACAATCACACCCCCCTCAAACAGGGGTGTCGGGGGAAGTTTCACCACACCCAGGGTCAAGAGGATCCCCCTCTATGGTGGAAACCCCTGGAATGGGGCTGTAGGTGGGAGCTCCCACTGCACCCAGTGTCGAGGGGACCACTCCCACTAGGGGGAGACCCCTCAAACCAGGGTGTCGGGGGGAGCTCCCATTGCACCCAGGGTCAAGGGGGCACCCTCTTCTAGGGCAGAGACCCTTCGAACCGGGTGTCAGTGGAAGCTCCCACTGCACTCAGGATTGAGGGGAATCACCTTCTAGGGGGAAGAATACTCGAATGGGTTGTCTGGGGAGCCTCTACCTCAATCAGAGTCGAGGAAACACTCCCCACTAGGGGGGAGAACCCTCAAACTGGGGTGACTAGGGAAACGCTCTCTGCACCCAGGGTCGAGAGGACCCCCCTCTAGGGAAGAGAACCCTCAAACTTGGGTGTCAGCAGGAGCTCCCACTGCATCCAAGGTCGAGGGGACCCCTCCTCTAGGGTGGAGAACTCTCAACCCAGGGTGTCGGGGGAGCTCCCACTGAATCTAGGGTCAATTGCCCCATCCTCTAGGGGAGAGAACCCTCGAACCAGAATGGTGGTGGGAGCTCCCACCACACCTAGGGTAAAGGGGACCCCCACTAGGAGGAAGAACCCTCAAACCTAGGTGTCAGGGGGAGCTCCTACTGCACCCAGGGTCGCGGGGACCCCCCTCTAGTGGGAGAATCCTTGAAATGGCTTGTTGTGGGGACCCCCACACACAGCACCCAGGGTTGAAGGGATCCCCCATCTAGGGGGGAGAACCCTCAAACAGGGGTTTAGGAAGGAGCTCGTATACCATTACACCCAGGGTCGAGGGGACTCCCCACTGTAGCGGGGAGACCCCTCGAACTGGTGTGTCATGGGGAGCTTGTATACCTCCACACCATGGTCAAGGGGATTTTTTTTCCTGTAGGGGGAGACCCCTCAATCGGGGTGTCTGAGGGAGATTGAATACAATTGCACCCAAGGTTGAGGGGACTCCCCCCATTAAGGGGTAGACCCCTCAAACCGGGATGTCAGAGGGAACTCATATAACATCACACCAAAGGTCAAGGGTCTCCCCGCTGTAGGGGGAGATCCCTTGAACCGGGGTGTCGGGGGGACCTTCCACTGCACCCATGGTCGAGGGCTCTCCCCCATGTATGCGGGAGAACCCTCCAACCAGGGTGTTGTGGGAATGGCCACTGCAACCAGGGTCAAGGGCACTCCCCCCTGTAATGGACAGCCCTCAAACGGGGGTGTTAGGGGGACCCCCCACTACTTCCAGGGAACCCTCAAACCAAGCTGTTGGAAGGATCTCATGTACCATTGCACCCAGGGTCGAGGGGACCCCCCAAGGGGGAAACTCCTCGAACCATAGTGTCAGGGGAGCTAGATACCATTGCACACAGGGTCGAGGGGACCCCCCTCTAGGAGGGAGGCCCCTGGAACCAATATGTTGGGGGAGCTTGTGTACCATCACCCCCAGTGTCAAGAGGAACCCCACTAGGTGGAAGACCCCTAGAACCGGGGTGTTGGGGAACCTCATATACCATCTACCCAGGGTCGAGAGGACCCACTCACTAGGGGAGAGACCGCTGGAACAGGAGTGTCGGGGTAGGCTTATATACCATCGCACCCAGGTAGAGGGGGATTCCCCCTGTAGTGGGGAGACCCCTTGAACCTGAGTGTCGAGGGGACCCCCCACCGTTTGCAGGGTCCGGGGAACTCCCCCCTGTAGGGGGAAGACCCATCGAACCCGGGTGTCGGGTGAACTCCCCACTGCACCCAGGGTCATGGGTGCTTTCCCCTGTAGGATGGAGGCCCCTCGAACTGGGGTATCAGGAACCACCTAAGGCACCAAGAGTCGGGGGCACTCCCCCATATAGGACGGAGACCACTTGAACAGGGATGTTGGGGGACCCCCCCACCACACCTAGTGTTGGGGTACTCTCCCCTCTAGGGGAGAGACCCCTCTGATCTGGGTGTCGGATAAAAAAAACCCTGCCACTAGATTCCAGGGCACTACCCCATCTTGGGTGGAGACCCCTTGAATTGGGGTGTTGGGGGGAAGCTCGTATAACATCACACTCAGTGTCGAGGGGACTCACCTCTCTAGTAGGAGAAACCTCTAACCAGAGTGTCGGGGTAACCTCAACCACACCAAGGGTTGAGGTGGCACCCCCACTTCGGGGGAGACCCCTCGAACTGGGGTGTTGTGGGGAGCTCTTATACCACCACACCCAGGGTCCAGGGCCTCAAGTCTCTAGGAGGATACCTATCAAACCGGGGTGTCGGAGACCTCCCACCGTACCCAGGGGTCGAGGGGACTCCACCCTTTAGGGGAGAGTCTTCTCAAACTGGGGTGTCAGGGGTACCACCCACCACACCCACCTTCAAGGGGACTCCCCACCCGTAGGAGGGAGACCATCAAACCGGGTGTTGGGAGGAACCCCACATCACACCCAGAGTCGAGGCAACTCCCCCTCCATAAGGGGAGACTTCTCCAACCTGGGTGTCATGGGATCCCTCTCCGCACCATGGTTGATGGGACTCTCCCCCCGAGGGGGAACCCCTCAAACTAGGGAGTCATGGGAACCCCCACCACACCCCATTTAGGGCAGAGACTCCAAGAACCATGGTGTCATGGGGACACCTCTCCACACCAGTGTTGAGGGGACTCCCCCTCTAGGGGGGAGACATCTCAAACTGGGGTGTTGGAGGGACGCCTCTCACACTGCACCCAGGGTCGAGAGGACTCCCTCCTCTTTCTCCCTCTGGGGGAGAAACCTTGAACCGTCTTGTTGGGAGAACCCCCTCCCACAGCACCCAGGGTCGGGGAGCTTTCCCCTCTAGGGGGAGACTCCTCAAACCAGGGTGTCGGGGCGGGGGAGCTCATTTACAATCGCACCCAGTGTCAACAGGACTCCCCACTGTAGGGGGAGACCATTTGAACTGGGGTGTTGAGGGTATCCCCACTGCACCCAGGGACGAGGGGACTCCCCACAATAGAGGGGAGATCATTGAAACAAGGTGTCAGGAGGACCCCCCACCACTCCCAAAGTTGAGAGGACTCCCCCCTCTAGGTGGGAGATGCCTCAAACTGAGTTGTTGGGGTGACCCCCCTCCACTACACCCAGGGTCCAGGGCTCTTTGCCCTCTCGGGTGCAGACACCTCAAACTGGGGTGCGAGGAGAGCTCTCACCGCACCTGGGGTTGAGGATACCCCCCCTTTATGGAGGAGACCCCTCAAACCAGGGTGTCAGGAGGAATTGGTATACATTTGCACCCAGAATGGAGAGGATCCCACCTCTAGGGGGGAGACCTATTGAACAATGGTGTCAGTGTAAGCTCGTATACAGGGTCTAGGGGAATCCCCTCTATGGAGGAGACCTCTCCAACCGGGGTGTAGGTGGGAGCTCGTGTACCATTGCACCCAAAGTCGAGGGGATCCCCCTCTAGGGGGAGACTCCTCAAATCATGTGGTGGGGGAGCTCCAACTTCACCCAGGGTCCAGTGGGCCACCCATTCTAGTGTGGAGATCCCACAAATCAGGGTGTTGCAGGGAGCTCCCATCACACCAAGGGTCTAGGGGAACCCCTCTATGGCAGAGACCCCTCAAACCGGCATGTCAGGGGGAGCTCCCACTGCACCCAGAGTTGAGAGAACCCCCCTCTAGGGCGGAGACCCCTCGAACAGGGGTGTCAGGGGAAGCTCCCATTGCACCCAGGGTTGTAGGGACCCCCCTCTCTAGGGCAGAAACCCCTCTAACTGGGGTATTGGGGGGAGATCATACACCATTGTACCCAGGGTTGAGGGGACTCATCACTCTCGAACTGGGGTGTCTGGGAAAACTCCCACTGCAACCAGGGTCAAGAGACACCCCCTCTAAGGGAGAAGACCCTCGAAATGGGGTGTCGGGGGATCTCAAATACCATTGCACCTCCCTGGAACTGGGGTGTTGGGGGAAGGTTTCACTGCACCCAGCATCAAGGTTCCCCCCATAGGTGGGAGACACCTTTAACTGTGGTGTTGGGGAAAGCTCCCACCACACCCAGTATCAAGGGGACCCCCTCTCTAGGGGGGAGACCCTTGAACCAAAGTATCAGGGGAGCTCCCACTGAACCCACATTTGAGGGGATCCCCCCACTAGGGGGAGACCCCTCAAACTGTATGGTGAGGGGAGCTACAACTTAATCCAGGGTCAAGGGGACCTCCATCCTACTGAGGATATCCAGCGAACAGGGGTGTCGGGGGGAGATCCCACCACACCCAGGGTTGAGGAACCCCCCTCTATGGCAGAGACCCCACAAACTAGGGTGTCGGAGGGAGCTCAAACCAAACCAAGGGTCGAGGGGACCCCCCATCTAGGGCAAAGACCCCCCTGAACTGGGGTGTCAATGGGAGCTCCCACCGTACCCAGGGTTGAGGGGACTGCACTTCTAGGGCAGAGGTACCTCAATCCGAGGTGACGAGGGGGAGCTCCCACTGCACCCAGGGCCAAGGGGACCCCCCACTCTAGGGCAGAGATCCTTCAAACTGGGGTGTTGGGCGCAGCTCCCATCTCACCCAGGGCCGAAGAGACAACCCTCTCTAGGGCACAGACCCTTCGAACCAGGGTGTTGGGGGGAGTTCCCATGGCACTCAAGGTCGAGGGGACACCCCTCTAGGGTGGAGACCCCTCGAACTGGAGTGTAGGAGAAGCTCCCACTGCACCAATGGTCGAGAAGACCCCTGCTCTAGGGCGGAGACCCCTTAAACCAGGGTGTTGGAGGAAGCTCAAGCCACACCCAGGGTCGATGTGACCACCACCTAGGGTGGAGACCCCTCTAATAGGGTGTCGGAGGGTGCTTTCAGTGCACCCAGGTTCGAGGGGACCCCCAAATCTGCGGCAGAGACAACTAAAACCGGGTTGTTGGGAGGAGCTCCCACTGCACCCAGGATCAGAGGACCCCCCCACTAGGGCGGAGACCCTTCAAACTGGGGTATCAGGGGGAGCTCCCACTGCACTTAGGGTCAAGGGGACTCCCATGTGTAGGGGAAGAACTCCCAATCCAGGGTGTCCTGGGGAGTTCCTTCTGCACCCAGGGTCGAGGAAACTCCCATCTCTAGGGGTGAGACTTTTCTTTTTTTTTTTAATTTTTTATTGGTTGTTCACAACATTACAAAGCTCTTGACATATCATATTTCATATCTTAGATTGAAGTGGGTTATGAACCCCCAATTTTACCCCAAATGCAGATTGCAGAATCACGTCGGTTACACATCCAAAATTTTACATAATGCCCTATTAGTAATTGTTGTATTCTGCTACCTTTTCTATCCCCTACTATCCCCCCTCCCCTCCACTCCCAACTTCTCTCTCTACCCCATCTACTGTAATTCATTTCTCTCCTTGTTTATTTTCCCATTCCCCTCACAAACTCTTATATGTAATTTTGTATAGCAATGAGGGTCTCCCTCCATTTCCATGCAATTTCCCTTTTCTCTCCCTTTCCCTCCCACCTCATGTCTCTGTTTAAAGTTAATCTTTTCTTCCTGCTCTTCCTCCCTACTCTGTTCATAGTTGCTCTTATTATATCAAAGACGACATTTGGTATTTGTTTTTTAGGGATTGGCTAGCTTCACTAAGCATAATCTGCTCTAGTGCCATCCATTTCCCTGCAAATTCTATGATTTTGTCATTTTTTATTGCTGCATAGTACTCCATTGTGTATAGATGCCACATTTTTTTTATCCATTCATCTATTGAAGGGCATCTGGGTTGGTTCCACAGTCTAGCTATTGTGAATTGTGCTGCTATGAACATCGATGTGGCAGTATCCCTCTAGCATGCTCTTTTAAAGTCTTCAGGGAATAGTCCGAGAAGGGCAATAGCTGGGTCAAATGGTGGTTCCATTCCCAGCTTTCCCAGGAATCTCCAAACTGCTTTCCAAATTGGCCGCACCAATTTGCAGTCCCACCAGCAATGTACAAGTGTACCCTTTTCTCCACATCCTCGCCAGCACTTATTGTTGTTTGCCTTCATAGTGGCTGCCAATCTTACTGGAGTGAGATGGTATCTTAGGGTGGTTTTGATTTGCATTTCTCTGACTGGTAGAGATGGAGAGCATTTATTCATGTACTTGTTGATTGATTGTATATCCTCCTCTGAGAAGTGTCTGTTCAGGTCCTTGGCCCATTTGTTGATTCGGTTATTTGTTATCTTATTGTCTAATTTTTTGAGTTCTTTGTATACTCTGGATATTAGGGCTCTATCTGAAGTGTGAGGAGTAAAAATTTGTTCCCATGATGTAGGCTCCCTATTTACCTCTCTTATTGTTTCTTTTGCTGAGAAAAAAACTTTTAAGTTTAATTAAGTCCCATTTGTTGATTCTAGTTGTTAACTCTTGTGCTATGGGTGTCCTATTAAGGAATTTGGAGCCCGACCCCACAATCTGTAGATCGGAGCCAACTTTTTCTTCTATCAGACGCAGAGTTTCTGATTTGATATCAAGTTCCTTGATCCATTTTGAGTTAATTTTTGTGCATGGCGAGAGAAAGGGATTCAGTTTCATTTTGTTGCATATGGATTTCCAGTTTTCCCAACACCATTTGTTGAAGATGCTATCCTTCCTCCATTGCATGCTTATAGCCCCTTTATCAAATATAAGATAGATGTAACTTTGTGGATTAGTCTCTGTGTCCTCTATTTTATACCATTGGTCCACCCGCCTGTTTTGGTACCAGTACCATGCTGTTTTTGTCACTATTGCTCTGTAATATAGTTTGAAATCTGGTATCGCTATACCGCCTGATTCACACTTTCTGCTTAGAATTGCTTTTACTATTCTGGGTCTTTTATTTTTCCATATGAATTTCATGATTGCTTTATCTATTTCTACAAGAAATGCTGTTGGGATTTTGATTGGCATTGCATTAAATCTATAGAGAGCTTCTGGTAATATCGCCATTTTGATGATGTTAGTTCTGCCTATCCATGAACAGGGTATATTTTTCCATCTTCTAAGACCTTCTTTTTTTTTTTTAATAGAGAGAGTGAGAGAGGAGAGAGAGTAAGAGAGAGAGAGAGAATTTTTAATATTTATTTTTTAGTTCTCGGCGGACACAACACCTTTGTTTGTATGTGGTGCTGAGGATCGAACCCGGGCCACACGCATGCCAGGCGAGCGCGCTACCGCTTGAGCCACATCCCCAGCCCCCTAAGATCTTCTTCTACTTCTCTCTTTAGGGTTCTGTAGTTTTCATTGTATAAATCTTTCACGTCTTTTGTTAGGTTGATTCCCAAGTATTTTATTTTTTTTTGAGAATATTGTGAATGGAGTGTTTTTCCTCATTTCCATTTGAGAAGTTTTGTCGCTGATATACAGAAATGCCTTTGATTTATGCGTGTTGATTTTATATCCTGCCACTTTGCTGAATTCATTTATTAGTTCTAGTAGTTTCTTTGTAGACCCTTTTGGGTCTTCTAGGTATAGAATCATGTCATCTGCAAATAGTGATAATTTAAGTTCTTCTTTTCCAATTTTTATGCCTTTAATTTCTTTCGTCTGTCTAATTGCTCTGGCCAGTGTTTCGAGAATTATATTGAATAGAAGTGGAGATAGAGGGCATCCCTGTCTTGTTCCGGATTTTAGAGGGAAGGCCTTCAACTTTTGTCCATTGAGAATGATGCTAGCCTGAGGCTTAGCATAGATAGCTTTTACAATGTCAAGGTAAGTTCCTGTTATCCCTAGTTTTTCTAATGTTTTGAACATAAAGGGATGCTGTACTTTGTTGAATGCTTTCTCTGCATCTATCAAGATGATCATATGGTTCTTATCTTTAAGCCTATTGATGTGGTGAATAACATTTATTGATTTCCGTATGTTGAACCATCCTTGCATCCCAGGGATGAATCCTACTTGATCATGGTGCACTATTTTTTTGATGTGTTTTTGTATTCGATTCGCCAGAATTTTATTGAGGATTTTTGCATCTAGGTTCATTAGAGATATTGGTCTGTAGTTTTCTTTCTTTGAGGTGTCTTTGTCTGGTTTCGGAATCAGGGTGATGTTGGCCTCATAGAACGAATTTGGAAGAGCTCCCTCTTTTTCTATTTCCTGAAATAACTTGAAAAGTGTTGGTATTAATTCTTCTTTAAAGGTTTTGTAAAACTCTGCTGTATACCCATCCGGTCCTGGGCTTTTCTTGGTTGGTAGTCTTTTGATGGCTTCTTCAATTTCATCCATTGATATTGGTCTGTTCAGATTGTGTGTATCCTCCTGACTCAGTCTGGGCAAATCATATGACTTAAGAAATTTATCGATGTCTTCACTATCCTCTATTTTATTGGAATATAGGTTTTCAAAATAATTTCTAATTGTCTTCTGTATTTCTGTAGTATCTGTTGTGATATTGCCTTTTTCATCCCGTATGTTAGTAATTTGAGTTCTCTCTCTTCTTCTCTTCGTTAGCATGGCTAAAGGTCTGTCGATCTTATTTATTTTTTCGAAGAACCAACTTTTAGTTTTGTTAATTTTTTCAATAGTTTCTTTTGTTTCAATTTCATTGATTTCTGCTCTGATTTTAATTATTTCTTGCCTTCTGCTACATTTGCTGTTGTTTTGCTCTTCCTTTTCTATGGCTTTGAGTTGGAGTGTGAGCTCATTTATTTGTTGGTTTCTTCTTTTTTTGAGGAATGACCACCAGGCGATGAATTTTCCTCTTAAAACTGCTTTCATTGTGTCCCATAGATTCTGATATGTTGTGTCTGTATTTTCGTTTATCTCTAAGAATTTTTTGATTTCCTCCTTTATGTCTTCTGTAACCCATTGATCATTCAGTAATATATTGTTCATTTTCCATGTGATGTAGGATTTTTCCTTCCTTCTTTTATCATTGATTTCAAGTTTCATTCCATTATGATGAGATAAAATGCATGGTATTATCTCCACCCCTTTATATTTACTGAGGGTTGCCCTATGGCATAATATATGGTCTATTTTTGAGAAGGATCCATGTGCTGCTGAGAAAAAAGTATAGCCATTTGATGATGTTTGATATATTCTATATAAGTCAGTTAAGTCTATGTTATTGATTGTGGTATTGAGTTCCATTGTTTCTTTATTCAACTTTTGTTTGGAGGATCTGTCCAATGGTGAGAGAGGTGTGTTGAAGTCTCCCATAATTATTGTGTTGTGGTCTATTTGATTCTTGAATTTGAGGAGAATTTGTTTTATGAATGTCGCAGCACCATTATTTGGTGCGTAAATATTGATAATTGTTATGTCTTGTTGGTGAATGGTTCCTTTTAACACTATATAATGACCTTCTTTATCCCTTTGGATTAACTTAGTCTTGAAGTCGATTTTATTCGATATGAGGATGGCCACCCCTGCTTGCTTGTGAGGACTGTGTGCGTGGTATATTTTTTCCCATCCTTTCACCTTGAGCCTGTGTATGTCTTTTCCAATCAGATGTGTCTCCTGGAGGCAGCATATTGTTGGATTTGTTTTTTTAATCCATGATACCAGCCTATGTCGCTTTATTGGAGAGTTTAAGCCATTAACATTCAGAGTTACTATTGATATATGGTTTGAACTTCCATCCAAGTTTGATTGTTTATCCTTTTTTTAAAAAAATTTTAGTTTGTTTCTCCATGATTGTCTTTCCCCTCGCCCTCTGTCTTTACTGAGGCACTTCCCACTGATGGTTTTGGTTATTGTTTTTCATTTCTTCTTCGTGTAGTGTTTTGCTCAAAATGCTTTGCAATGCTGGTTTTCTGGCTGCAAATTCTTTTAACTTTTGCTTATCATGAAAGATTTTTATTTCGTTGTCATACCTGAAGCTTAATTTTGCTGGATACAAAATTCTTGGTTGGCATCCATTGTCTTTCAGTGTTTGAAATACATTGTTCCATGACCTTCTTGCTTTCAGTGTCTGTGATGAAAAATCCGTTGTTAACTGTATTGGTTTACCCCTAAATGTAATCTGTCTCCTTTCTCTTGTAGCTTTTAATATTTTCTCTTTGTTCTGTATATTGGATATCTTCATAACAATGTGTCTTGGCATTTGTCTACTGTGATTTTGTGTGCTCGGTGTCCTGTATGCATCTTCAATTTGTATATCTGTTTCCTTTTTTATTTCTGGAAAGTTTTCTGTAATTATTTCATTCAGCAGGTTTCTCATTCCCTTGGTTTGAATCTCTGTACCTTCTTCTATCCCGATGACTCGTAAGTTTGGTTTCTTCATGTTATCCCATAACTCTTGGATATTTTTCTCGTGATTTTTTACCAGCCTTTCTGAGTTGGCTAGACCCTTTCAAGATGGTATATTTTGTTTTCATTATCTGACGTTCTGGTTTCTACTTGCTCCACTCTGTTAGTGATACTCTCAATTGAGTTTGTAATTTGGTTTATCGTTTCCTTCATTTCTAGAATTATTGTTTGATTATTTTTTATAATCTCTATCTCCTGATAGAGATGCTTAACTTCTTCTTTTATCTGTTTATGAAATTCATTCTCAATGTGTTCTTTAGCTGCTTGAATTTGCTGTCTTGTATCCTCTTTGAGGTTTCATTCCATCTGTCTAAGGTGCTCCTTGAGTTCTTTATATGACCATTTTTCTGATGACTCTAGGTCCTCCTGAATATTTAGGCTGTCCTGCATTGTTTGTACTCCTTTCCTTCCTTGTTTTTTGAAGCTGTTCATGTTGCTTCTTGTTCTGTTTGACTGCTGGGTTACTGTTTACTCCTATAAATTAATTTGATGCTTGGGAGGAAAGGTATTTGAAGGGAAGGGATGAAGTCACTAAAGAGAATGAGAGTAGGCTGGTAGAATTCAAGGAAAGGGGGGATAAGATAAATGAAAAGACTAAAGAAGAAAAAAATAGGAACTAAAAAAGAAAAAAATTAAAATAATAATACTAATAATTAGAAAAAATTTAAATTAAAATTAGTAGAAAAAAATATAAAAAATATTTTGTAAAAAAAATTAATTAAACAACAAGAAAGAAAAAAATGAAAATGAAAGAAAAACCCAAATCAAAAAAAAAGAGAAAAGAAAAAGAGAAAAAAAAACTAATAAATGCCGTCTTAGAGTTTGATTAACTTCTCTTCCAGTAGATGGCGCTGTGCCCACCAGGTCAAGTTTCTCCTGTCAATACGCGGGAACCAATCAGTGTGCAGCAGCTCCTCCCAGACTGGGCGAGTCTCCAATCCTGAGTGTCTAGGGCCTCCTCTTGTGTCTAGTCACTTCCCACTTTTTCTCTAGCCAGGCCCCTCTCACCACAATACTGGCTACATGCCAGGTCTGCTGCTCCCGGGAGCCCTGTTTTCATGAACGACTGGGCACACTCTTCCAGTTTGCCATTCCCTCAGAACCTAAGTTTGTAGAGCTTGGGGCTGAGAATCCTCAGCGGATTTTACTTGCCCTCCGGTATCCACTTCCCCGTAGCTGGTGCAAGAGACCTCAGCAGTCAGCCCTGGTGGGAGCGGTAGTTCAGCGCCGCAGGTTCCGCACCACCTCTGATTCCCTCGGGCTGTCTGTAGCACTCACGGGAGAGCTGGGAGGGGCCCTTACGGGAGAGCTGGGAGGGGCCCTTAAGGTTTTCCCGATGTGTGGAGAGGGAAGGCTGTGGGATCACACACCTGTAGCTGCAGGTTTCAATGAAGTTATCTCCTCTGCAGCAGTCTGATGACGTTGTTTCCCTTTGCCGGGCGACCAATGCAACGGGTGGGTCCTTCTCTCCCAAGCCCCGTTTCAAACCTGCGGCCACTACTTATGAAGACTCGGTAGGCACTTACCTTCGTATGATGAGAAGGGCTGACCAGTTGTTTCAGCCGGATGGATTAATGCCGAGTCATACCTGTTTGTCTGCGGAAAGCAGGTGACCGGGAGTTTGAATTCAGCGGATCAGGGCTCAGTGCGTGTTCTCGGATCACTTGGATTTTAAATTGTCACTCATCTTATCAGCTGTTTCATTTAATTCGACAGCTCATTCGCGCGGTGAAGAGTCTGCTCTATGGTGCTCCGCGGGAGGCGGCGGCGGCAGTGGCAGCGGCGGCGGCCTTCGGGACCCCCGGGGAGGGGGTGCGGGTTGGGGGAGGGGAGCCGGCGCCTGGGGCCATGGGGGCCGGGTACCGGACATGGGAGAGCGGGCAGGGTGGGGGAAAGAAATTGAGATCTAGATTTAGAGACTGAGCTTGGGAGGAGAGACAGCTGGGGAGAAGCAAGGCGGAGAGGTGGAGAGGAGAAGGAGATGGGGCCGATAGAGCCGTGCAGCTGGGGCTGCAGCCTTACTGCTCGCACTGAAGTTGTGATGGACTCCCTCCACCTTGGTTCATGACTTGATGTTTTGAATCACAGGCCTGGGCTCCGTCCCCGGCGGCAGCTCCGCGGGGCTCCGGCGGTGCGGGCCTGGCAGCGGCGAAAGCGCACTCGGCCACCCAGGGACCTCGGGGGCGCTCGAGCGGTGGGGCCCGCTCAGCGCCGGCGCTGCGGACTGGGCTCCCGACGAGGGTGGCGCGGACGGGTGGGCGGCGGCGCGTCCCGGCAGGTCCAGGTCCCACGCCAGCGAGGCGCCCTCCTCCTCGCGCACGGCGGGTCGCAGCTTTGGCGCGGACCAGTCCGAGGCGCCGGCGGCAGCGTTCGGGACGCGGGGCCGCTCCGCTCCCTCCGCCTCCGGCTCCGGCTCCGGCGGGCCTGTGTCGGCGGTGGTGGGAGCGTGGAGGCGCGGGGCGGCCTGTCACCAGGCGGCGGGGAGGGACCGGTGGCGCACAGGGCAGCGCGGCGGCATGGCCGGCGGCGGCGGCTGCGGCTCCTCTTCTTCTTTCCAAGCAGGCACTGTGATTTCTTCCAGTCCCTGGGGACCCTCAGTCTTCAGCTGAAATTGGGGCAGATGCTGCTACAGGAGCTGTGGAAAGGCTGATCTAAGCTTTCCGCTGCTTCCCGCTGCATTCAAGCCGCCATCTTGCCCCTTCTCCGGGGTGAGAATTTTCGAAATGTGTCGGGGGAGCTCATATACCATCACACCCAGGGTTGAGGGAACTCACCCCTCTAGGGGGAAACCCCTCAAACCGGGGAGCTGGAGGGACCTCCCACTGTACCCAGGTTCGAGGAGACTCCCTATCTAGGGAGGAGACCCTGAAATGAGGGTGTTGGGGGGAGCTCCCACTGCACCCAGGGTGAAGGGGACCCCTCCTCTAGGGTGAGACCCCTCGAACCGGGTATCCTGGGGAGCTTTCACCACACCCAGGGTCGAAGGGACTCCCACTCTAGGGTGGAGACCTCTCAAACCCGGTGTCAGGAGGAGTTCCCACTGCACCCAGAGTTGAGGAGACACACACTTTAGGAGGGAGATCCCTCGAACAGAGTGTCATGGGGAGCTCCCACCGCACCCATAGTTGAGGGAACACTACAAACTAGGACAGAGACCCCTCAAACCTGTAAGACGGGGGGAGCTTCCACCGCACCCAGGGTATTGGGGACCACCCCATTAAGGCGGAGACCCATTGAACCATGGTGTCGAGTACAGCTCCCACCACACCAAGGGTCGTGGCTATCCCCCCACTAGGATGGAGACCCCTCAAACGGGAGTGTCAGGGAGAGCTCACACTGCACCCAGGGTCAAGGGGAAACCCCTCTCGGGCTGAGGCCCCTGGAACTGAGGTGTTGGGGGAACACCTACAGCACCAAGGGTCTAGAAGATCCCCACATTAGAGCAGAGACCCCTCCAACCGGGGTGTCAGAGAAAGCTACCACCACACCCAGGGACGAGGAGACGCCCTCACTCAGGCAGAGACACCTCCAACCGAGGTGTTGGGGGAGCTCTCTGTTCACCCAGGGTTGATGGGTCCCCCTCTACGGTGGAGACCCCTCGAACCAGGGTGTTGGGGGGAGATTTCATAACACCCAGGTTCGAAGGGATGCCCCACTCTAAGGCTGAGAACCCTCGAATCAGGGTGTTGGAGGGAACTTTCAGCGGATCCAGGGTCAAGGGGTCCCCCCACTCTAGGGTGGAGACCCCTCGAACCGAGGTATGGGGGAGCTCCCACCACACCCAAGGTCAATGGGACACCCCCACTAGAGTGGATTCCCCTCAAACCAGTGTGTCAGGGGGAGCTTTCACCGCACCCAGGGTCAGAGGACCCCCCTCTAGGGCTGAGACCCCTCAAACTGGGTTTCTTGGGGAGGTCCTACAGCACCCAGGGTTGAGAGAACTCCCGACTGTAGGGGGGACCTCCTGAAATGGGATGTCCTGGGGAATTCCCACCACACCCAGGGTCGAGGGGACACCCCCTTCTAGGGGGGAGAGCCTTTGAACCAGGATGTCGGATGGAGCTCGTGTATCATTGCACCAAGGGTTGAGGGGACTCACCCCTCCAGAGGGAAACCCCTTGAACCGTTGTGTCGGGAGAACTTCCCAACTCACCCATGTTTGAGGGGACTCCCGCCTGTAGGGGGGAGGACCTCTTGAACCAGCGAGTCATCGAAAGTTCCCTCTGCACCCGGGTCGAGGGAACTCCCCCCTCTAGGGGAGAGATCCTTCGAACTGGGGTGTCAGGGGTAGCTTGTATATCATCGCACCCAGAGTTGAGGGGACTCTAACCTCTAGGGGGAAGCCCCTAGAACCAGTGTGTCAGGGGGACCTCCCACCGCACCCAGGTTCAAGGGGACTCCCACCTCTAGGGGGAAGAGTCCCCTGGAACAGGGGTATCAGAGGGAACACATATACCATCGCACTCCCCCCTCGAACCAGGGTATCAGGGGAAGCTTTCACCAAACCCAGTGTAGAGGGGACCCCCACTCTACAGGGAAGACCCCTGGAATGGAGGTGTCAGGGGAGCTCCCTCCGAATCCAGTTTCAGGGTACCCCTCCCTCAAGGCGGGAGACCCCTCAAACTGGTGTGTCGGAGGGAGCTCCCACCACACACAGGGACGAAGGGACCCCTTCCTCTAGCGGGGAGAAGCCTGGAACAGGGATGACGGGGAAGCTCCCCCCGATCCCGTTTTAATGGGACCCCTCCCTCTAGGGGAGAGACCCCTCGAACCGAATGTTGGGGGGAGTTCCTAATATGTACAGGATTGAGGGGATGCACCCTCTGGGGGGAGAATCCTCGAACTGATGTGTCGGGGGAGCTCCCTCAACAACTAGGGTCAAGGGGACACTGACTCTAGGGCAGAGACCCCTTGAACTGGGTGTCGAGGGAAACTCTCACTGCACCCAGGTGAGGGGACACAACCTCTAGTGGGGAGAACCCTCAAACTGGGGTGTCAGGGGGAGCTCCCACCACACCCAGGTTTGAGGGGACCCCCCAATCTAGTGGGTAGAACCCTCTAACCAGGGTGTCAGGGGGAGCTCCCACTTCACCCAGGGTTGAGGGCCCTCCCTACTCTAGAGGGGAGATGCCTCGAAACTGGGTGTTGGGGGGGGGCTAACCACCACACCCAGGGTTGGGGGGACTCCCCCCTCTAGTGGAAACATCCCTTGAAGAGGGGTGTTGGAGGCCCCCCAAACCTAACCCAGGATTGGGCGGACTCACCCTTCTAGGAAAAAGTCCCCTCTAACTATGATGTCGGGGGACCCTCCTCCACAGCCAGTGTCGGTGGGTCTCCCGACTCTGGGGTGGAGACCCCTTGAACCCGGGTGTCTCGGAGAGCTCATATACCTTCAAAAATAGTGTCTACGTGGCTCCCCTCTTTAGGGGGAGACCATTTGAACCATGGTCTTGGGGGAACCTCGCACTGCACCCAGGGTCAAGAGGATGCCCCCCTCTAGAGGGGAGAACATACAAACCGGGGTGGTGGGGGAACATCCCTCTTAACCCAGGGTCAAAGGTACTCCCCCCTCTAGGGGGGAGCCCCTTTGAACTGGGGCGTCGGAGAGAGCTCATATACCATTGTACCCAGGGTGAAGGGGATGCACCTTTCTAGTGTGAAACTCCTTAAACTGGCGTGTCGGGGGAGCTTATAAACCATCACATCCCCCTCGAACTGGGGTGTCAGGGAGAGCTCCCACAGCATCCCGGGTAGAGGGGACCCCCCAGGGAGAAAATTCCTTGACCTGGGGTTGTGGGGGAAGCACCTACTGCACCTAGGGTCAAGTGGACCTCTCTTCTAGGGTGGAGACCCCTCAAACTGGGTGTCGGGCGGAGCTCCCACCACAACCAGGCTCGAGGGAATCCCCAGTCTAGGGGGTAGACTCCTCGAACCCGGATGTCGGGGGAAGCTCCCACCCCACCCAGTGTCGAGGGGACCCTCCCTCTAGGAAAGAGACACTGTGAACCAAGCGATGGGGGGAGCTCCCACCACACCCAGGTTCATGGTGAACCCCCCTCTAAGGCAGAGACCCATCAAACCAGGATGCCAGGGGAGCACCCAACACATGCACGGTCGAGGGGAATCCCCTCTAGTGCTGACACCCCTCGAACCAGGGGGTCTTTAGGAACTCCCACTGCAGCCAGGATCGAGGTTACCCCCCCTGCAAGTGGGGAGACCCCTCGAACCAGGGATGTGGGGGGAGTTCCCATGGCACCCAGGATGGAGGGGACCTCCCCAAAAAGGGTGTAGACCCCGCAAACCAGAAATTTGGGAGGAGGTCCCACCGCACCTAGGATTGGGGGGAACTCCCGCTGCACTTAGATTCGAGGGGACCCCCCATCTAGCGTGGAGACCCTTTGACCAGGGTGTCGGGGGGAACCCCCCACCACATCCAGGGTTGGGGGGAATTTTCCCTCTAGGGGGGAGACTCCTCAAACCAGGGTGTCAAAGATAGCTCCTATACCATCACACGCAGTGTCGACGGGACTCCCCGCAGTAGTGGGAGACCATCTGAACCGGGGTGTCGGGGGGACCTCCCTCCGAATCCAGGGTCAAGGGGACTCCCGCCTATAGGGGGGAAACTCCTTGAACCAGGGTTTCAGAATAGCCTCTCACCAAACCCAGAGTAGAGGGCACTCACCCCTCTAGGGGGAACCCCTTTGAACTGAAGTGTTGGGGAGAGCTTGTATACCATCGCATTCAGGGTGGAAGGGACTCACCCCTCTACTGGGAAACCACTTGAACCTGGGTGTCAGTGGGACCTCCCACAGCACCCAGGGTTGAGGGGATTCCCCCTTTGGGAGGTGACCACTCGAACCTGGGTGTTTGGGGGAGCTCTATACCATTGCAGGCCCCTCAATCCGAGGTGTCAGGGGGAGCTCCCACAGTACCATGGGTTGAGGGGACCCATCCCTCTATGGCAGAGACCCTCGAACTGGAGCGTCAGGGTGAGCTCCCACTGCACCCAGAGTCTAGGAGACTCCCCCTCTAGGGAAAAGACCCCTCAAACTGGGGTGTTGGGGGACCCCCACCACACCCAGGGTCAAGGGGACTCCCCCCTCTAGGGAAGAGACCACTCGAACCAGGGTATCGCAGGGACCCCCCACTGCTCCCAGAGTCGAAAGGACTCCCCTCTCTAGGGGAAAGACCTCTCAAACATGGGTGTCAGAAGGACACCCCCCCCACGGCACACAGTGTGGAGGGTTCTCCCCCTACTAGGGAAGAGACCCCTCCAAGAGGGTGTCAGGAGGACCCCCTCACTTCACCAAGGGTTAAAGGGACTACCCCTCTAGGGGAAAGACCCCTCGAAATGGGGTGTTGGGGGGACCACCCAATGCACCCAGAGTCGAGGGGACTCCCCCCCTAGGAAGGAAACCCCTCGAACCGTACTGTCACAGATCCCCCTCCACCACACCCAGGGTCGAGGGGACTCCATTTTCTAAGGGATGACGCCTCGAACCAGGATGTCAGGATGATCCCCCTCCACTGTACCCAGGGTCCAGGGGACTCCCCGCTCTCAGGGAGACACCTCGAACTTGGGTGTCGGGGGTAGCTCTTATACCATCGCCCTCAGTGTCGACAAGACTCCCCCCTGTAGGAGAAGACCATCAGAACCGGGGTGTCTGGGGGACCTCCCTCTGAATCCAGTGTCAAGGGGACTCCCGTCTCTAGGGGGGAGAACCCTTGAACCAGGGTGTCTGGCAAATCTCCCACTGAACCCAGGGTTGAGGGCACTCGCCCCTCTAGGGGGGAGCTCCTTCGATCCGGGGTGTCAGTGGGAGCTTGTATACCATCACACCCAGGGTTGAAGGGACTCACCCTTCTAGTGGGAAACCCCTTGAACCCAGGTGTTGGTGGGACCTCCCACAGCACCCAAGGTTTAAGGAACTCTCCCCTCTAGAGGGGAGACCAGTTGAACCAGGGTGTTGGGGGGAGCTCGTATACCATCGCAGGCCCCTCCATCCGAGGTGTTGGAGCTCCCATAGCACCCCCCAGTCGAGGGGACCTACCCCTCTCTGGTGGAGACCCCTTGAACCTGGGTGTCAGGTGGAGCTCTCACCACACCCAGGATTGAGGGGACTCCCCCTCTAGGAAGGATACCCCTTGAACCAGAGAGTCAGGGGGCCTCCCACTGCTTGCAGGGTCGAGGAGACCCCACATTTAGGGTGTAGACACCTCAAACCGAGGTGTCCGGGGAGCTGCCACTGCACCAAGGGCCGAGGGGAACCCCCCTTCTAGGGCAGAGACCTCTCAAATAGGGGTGTTGTGAGTATAACACAGTGCACCCATGGTTGAGGGGACCCCTCCTCTATGGCAAAGACCCCTCAAACTGGGGTGTTGGGGGGAACTTCCATTGCATTTCGGTTCAAAAGGTCCTATCCATCTAGGGTGAAGACCCCTCAAACCAAGGTGTAAGAGGGAGCTACCACTGCACCCAGGGTCAAAGGGACCTGCCTTTTGTTGGAGACCCCTCGACCTGGGTTTGTGGAAGAAACACCCACTGCACACAGGGTCAAGCAGACCTGCCGCTCTAGGGCAAAGACCCCTCAAACTGGGGGTCGGGGGGATCTACCACTGCACCTAGGTTCGAGGGGACCCCCACTCTAGGGTGGAGATCTCTCAAACTGTGGTGTCCAGGGGAGCTCCCACCACACCCAGGGTGGAGGGGATACTCCCTCTAGGGCAGAGACCCATCGAACCAGGCAGTGTATTGGGGGATCTCCCACCACACCTAGCTTGGAGGGCACTCCTGCCTGTAGAGGGGAAACCTCCAGAACCAGGGTATCCTGGGGAGCTCCCACCACACCCAGGGTTGAGGAGACTCCCCCCTCTAGGGGGGAGACCCTTCAAACTGGAGTGTGGGGGGAGCTCCTATACCATTGTACCGAGGGTTGAGGGGACTCACACATCTAAGGGGAAACTCCTCGAACTGGGGTGTTGGGGAGACCTCCCACTGCACCCAGTGTCGAGGGGACAACCCCTTTAAGAGAGGAAATCCCTCAAATTGGGGTGTTGTGGGGAGCTTATGTACCATTGCACCCCCCTGGAACCGAGGTGTCAGGGGAAGCTTTCAGAGAACACATTGTAGAGGGCCCCCATCTAGGTGGGAAACACATCCAACCGGGCTGTCGGGTAGCTCCCAACACACCCAGTGTCCAAGGGACCCCCCCTATAAGGGGAGACACCTCCAACCATGTGGTAGGGGAAGCTCCAACTGCACCCAGGTTCGGGGGGACCCCCCACTCTAGTGCAGAGACCCTGCAAACTGGGGTGTCGGGGGAAATCCCACTACACCCACTGTCGAGGGGTATCTCCCTCTAGAAGGGAGACCCTCGAACCAAGGTGTCAGGGGAAGCTCCCACCACACCCAGTGTCAAAGATACCCCCCTCTAGGGGGAGACCCCTTGAACTGTGTGGTGGGAGAGCTCCAACTGCACCCAGGGTTGAGGGGACCGCCCACTCTATTGCAGATACACTGAACTGGGGTGTCGGGGGGAGATCCCATCGCACCCAGGGTCAAGGTGACCCCCAGTGTAGGGCAGACACCCTGCAAACTGGGGTGTTTGAGGGAGCTCCCACCACACCAAGGGTTGAGGGAACCCCCCTCTAAGGCGGAGACCCTTCAAACCCAGGTGTCAGGGGTAGCTCCCACCGCACCCAAGGTAGAGGGGACCCCATTTCTAGGGTGGAGATACCTCGATCTGGGGTGTCGGCAGGAGATCCCACCGCACCCAGGGCCGAGGGGATCGCCCACTCTAGGGCAGAGACCCCTTGAACGGGGGTGTCGGGCGAAGCTTCCCTGCACCCAGGATGGAGAAGACCCCCCTATTGGGCGGAGACCCCTCGAACCGGTGTGTCAGGGAGCTCCCATCGAACCCAGGGTCAAGGGGACTCCCCTCTCTATGGCAGAGAACCCTCGAACTGGGGTGTTGGGGGGAACACCGACCACTTCCAGGGTCGAGGGGACTCCCACTTTAGAGCGGATACCCCTCAAACTGGGGTGTCAAGGGGAGCTCCTATGGCATCCAGGGTCAAGGAGACAACCCCTCTAGGGTGGATACTCCTCGAATTGGGCTGTCGTGGGGAGCTCCTACCACACCAAAGGTAGAGAAGACCCCCGCTCTAGGGTGGAGACCCTCGAACTGGGGTGATGGGGAGAGCTACCACTGCACCCAGGAATGAGGGGACCCCCCTGTCTAGGGCGGAGACCCCTTGACCCAAGGTGTTGGGGGAAGCTCACACCACATCCAGGGCCAATGGGACCCCCCCATCTAGATACGAGACCCCTCGATCCAGGGTGTTGGAGGGAGCTTTCACTGCACCCATGTTTGAGGGAACCCCCCACTCTGAGGTGAAGACACCTAAAACTGGGTTGTAGGGGGGAACTTCCACTGCACCCATTGTCGAGGGGATCCTCCACTGTAGGCAGAGGCCCTTGAACCAAGGTATTGGGGGGGAGCTGCCACCGCACCCAGGGTCGAGGGGACTTCTGTCTTTAAGGGGGAGACGTCCCAAACTGGGGTGTCCTGGGTAGTCCCCACCGTACCCAGGTTTGAGGGGACTCACCCCTCTAGGGGGAAACCACTCGAACCAGGGTGTCTGGGGGACCTCCCACCACACCCAGGTCCGGGAAGACTCCCCCATCTAGGGGGGAGACCCCTGGAACGGAGGTGTTGGTGGGAGATCCCACTGCACCCTGTGTTGAGGGGACACCCCTCTATGGCAAACACCCCTTGAACCGGGTGTCAGGGGGAGCTCCCACCACACCCAAGGTCGAGGGGATTCTCACTCTAGGGCAGAGACCTCTAGAACCTAGTGTCCTGGGCAATTCCCTCCGCACCTATGGTTGAGGGGACGCACACTCTAGGAGGGAGATCTCTCAAATGGAGTGTCATGGAGAGCTCCCACCACCCCTATAGTCGAGGGAACACTCCCCACTATGGGGGAGAACTCTCAAACTGGGGTGTCGGGGGGAGCCACCTCCGCACCCAGGATTGAGTGGACCCTCCCTCTAGGGAAGAAAACCCTCTATACGAGTTGTCGGGGGACACTCCCACAGCTCCCAGGGTAATTGGTCATCCCCTTCCTAGAGGTGGGAGTCCCCTCGACCCTGGGTGTGGTGGGAAGGTCCCTCCGACACACCGGTTCTTGGTGGGGGAGACCCCTCGACTTGGGTGTGGTGTTGGGTCCCCCTGACAGCCTGGTTTGAGGGCTCTTCTTCCTACAGGGGGAGAGTACCATCGACCCTGGGTGTGAAGGGGGTCCCCCTGACTCCCCAATTTGAAGGGTCTCCTCCAATGAAGGTGAGTTGCCTCGACCCTGGGTGCAGTGAGGGGGTCCCCCCAACACGCCAGTTTGAGGAGTCTCTTCCCTAGAGGGGGGAGTCCACCTGACCCTGTGTTTGGTGGTGGTGGCCCCCTTGACACTCCGGTTCGAGTGGTCTCCCCCCAGAGGGGTGGTCACTTTGACCCTGGGTACAGAGGGGGCTACCCCCAATACCCCCGTTCAAGGGTTTTTCCCCCTTGTGGGGGGTGTCCCCCTCAACACTGGGTGCATTAGGACTTCCTCCAACACCCCATTTTGAGGGTTCACCCCATAGAGGGGGTGGTCCCCTCGACCCTGGGTGCGGTGGGAGTTTCCCATGACACCCCAATTTGAGGGGTCTTTGCCCTAGAGAGAGTGTCCGCTCAACCCTGGGTATGTGGGAGCTCCCCTTGACACCTTGGTTCAAGGGTCTCTTCCTAGAGGGGAGGTCCCCTCAAACCTGGGTGTGGTGGGAGCTCCTCTCAACACCCCCGTTCCAGTTATCTCCCCCCTAGAGGGGTGGTCCTCTCAACCCTGGGTGCAGTGATAGCTCCCCCCACACCAGGGGTGCGATGGTATAGACCTCCTCCAATACCCCGATTCTAGGGTTGTCCCACCTACAGAAGGGAGTTCCCTCGACCCTGGATGCAGTGGGAGCTCCCCCTGACACCACAGTTCGAGGGTTGTACCCACTACGGGGGTCCTCTTGACCCTATGTGTGGTGAAAGCTCCCCTCGCACCGCAGTTTGAGGGTTCTCCCCTCTAGAGGGGGGGAGGTCCTTTCGACCCTGGGTGTGGTGGGAGCTCCCCCTGACACCCGTGGTTGAGGGGTCTCCCCCCTAGAGAAGTTGTCCCTTTGACTCTGGGTGCGGTGGGAGCTCCCCCCTGATACCCCGGTTGGAGGCTTTTTCCCCCTAGAGATCCCACTGCACCAAGGATAGAGGGGACTCCCATCTGTAGGGGAAAGATCTCCCAAACCGGGGTGTCCTGGGGAGTTCCAACCACATCCAAGATCGAAGGGACTCCCCCCCTCTAGGGGGGAGACCCTTCAAACTGGGGTGTTTGGGGGGAGCTCATATACCATCATACCCAGCATTGAGGGGACTCACCCCTGTAGGAGGAAACCCCTTGAGCTGGGGTGTCAGGGGGACTTTCCCCACTGCACCCAGGTTCAAGGAGACTCCCCCATCTAGAGGGGGAGATCCCTGGAACAAGGGTGTCTGGGGGAACTCCCACTGCACCCAGATCAAGGGGACCCTTCCTCTAGGGCAGAGACCCCTTGAACTGGGTGTCAGGGAGAGCTCCCACCACACCCATGATCAAGGGGACCCCCCTTTATAGAGCAGAGACCACTCGAACTGGGTGTCGGGGAGAGTTCCCACTGCACCCAAGGTTGAGGGGACACACCCTCTAGGAGGAAGATCCTTCAACCAGGGTGTCGTGAGGAGCTCATACCAGACCCATAGTCGAGGGAACACTCCCCACTAGGCAAGAGAACCCTCTATCTGAGGGGGAGCTCCCACCACACCCAGGGTAATTAGCCGCCCCACTAGAGAGGAAAACCCTCGAACCAGGCTGATATGGGGAGCTCCCACCACACCCAGGGTCGAGGGAACACCCCTCTAGGGGGAAGAAGCCTCGAACCGGGGTGTTGGGGGAGCTCCCACCGCACCCAGTGTCGAGTGGACCCCCCTCTTGAGGGGAGACCCCTCGAACTGGAGTATCTGGGGGAGCTCTCACCAAACATAGGGTCGAGGGAACCCCCTGCAGCGGGTAGAACCCTCAAACCGGGATGTCAGGGGGAGCTCCCACTGCACCCAGGGTTGAGGAGACTCCCTTCTCTAGGTGGGACAACCTTCGAATCGGGGTGTTGGGGGAGCTCTATACCATTGCAACCCCCCCCCCCCGGAACCGTGGTGTCGGGGGAAGCTATCACGGCACCCAGAGTTGATAGGAATTTTCCCTAGGGGGGAGACAACTCGAACGGGGGTGTAGAGAGGAGCTGCCACAGCACTCAGGGCGGAGGGGATCCACCACTCCACGGCAGAGATCCCTCAAACCGGGGTGTCGGGGGGAGCTACCATCGCACCCAGGGTCAAGGGGAACCTCCTCTCTAGGGCAGAGCCCCCTCAAACCAGGGTGCCAGGGGGAACTCCCACAGCACTGATGGTTGTGGGGACCCCCCTTTAGCACAGAGACCTCTCAAACCGGGTATCATGGGGAGCTCTCGATGCACCCAGAGTTGAGGGGACCCCCCATATAGGGCTGGGGTGTTAAGGGGAGCTCCCACCATACCAAGAGTAGAGAAGACACCCACTCTAGGGTGGAGACACCTCACACTGTGGTGTTGGGGAGAGCTACCACCGCACCCAGGGACAAGGAGACCCACCCCTCTAGAGGGGTGTCCCCTAGAACCAGGGTGTTGGGGGAAGCTCCCACTGCACCCAGAATCGACGGTACCCTGCCCTCTAGGGCCAAGATCCATGGAAGGGGGTGTCAGGGGAGCTTTCATCACACCCTGGTTAGGGGGAACCCCCACTCGAAGGTGGAGACCACACTAACTGTGTTGTCAGGGGGAGCTCCCACTGCACCCAGGATCGAGGTTACCCCCACTCTAGAGTGGCAACCCCTAGAACTGGGGTGGTGGGTGGAGTTTCCACCACACTCAGGGGTCTAGGGGACTCCCCTTTAGGAGGGAGTCTTCTCGAACTGGGGTTTCGGGGGAACAGCACCCACCCCACCCAGCGTAGAGGGGACTCCCCACCCTTAGGGGAGAGACCCCTCAAACCGGGTGTCTGGGGACCCCCCACTGCACCCAGGGTCCAGAGGACTCCCCCCACTAGGGGGAGACCACTGGAATGGGGGTGTTGGGGGAACCCCGTACCACACCCAGGGTCGAGGCAAATCCCCCCTCGGTAGGGGGGAGACTTCACAAACCAGAGTGTCGTGGAACCCCCATCTGCACCATGGTCGATGGGACTCTTCCCCCATAGAGGGGAGATCCCTTGAACCGGGAAGTCAAGGAAATCCCCCCCACACCCAGGTTGAGGGGTCTCCCCCATTTAGGGGGCAAACTACAAGAACCGGGGTGTCATGGGGACCCCCTCCGCAGCAGTGTCGAGTGGATGCCCCGCTCTAGGAAGGAGACATCTCGAACCAGGGTGTTGGGGGAACGCCTCCCTCACTGCACCCAGAGACAGGGAACTCCCCCCTCTAGGGGCAGAACCCTTGAACCGGCTAGTCGGGGGGACCCCCCACCGCAAGCATGGTCGGGGTGCTTTCCCCTCTAGGGAGGATACTCCTCAAACTGGGGTGCCTTGGGGAGCTGGTATATAATTGCACCCAGTGTCGATGGGACTACCCCCCTATAGGGGGAGACCATTCGAACCGGGGTGTCGAGGGATCCCCACCACACCCAGGGATGAGGAGAATCCCCACTCTAGAGGGGAGACCACTGAAAGGAGGTGTCAGGAGGACCCCCACCACACCCAAAGTCGAGGGAACCCCCCCCTCTAATTGGGAGACACCTCAAACAGGGTTGTTGGGGTAACCCCCTCACTGAACCCAGGGTCAAGGGGACTCCCCCTTCTCGGGGGCAGACACCTCGAACCAGGGTGCCGTGAGAGCTCCAACTGCACCCAAAGTTGAGGAGAACCCCATCTATGGGGGAGACCCCTCAAACCGAGGTGTCAGGAGGAGTTTGTATACAATTGCCCCCAGATTCAAGGGGACCCCACCTCTAAGGGGGAGACCTCTCAAACAAGGGTGTCACTGTGAGCTCATACACCATTGCACCCAGGGTCCAGGGGACCCCCTCTATGGGGGAGACTCCTCAAACTGGGGTGTTGGTGGGAGCTTGTATACCATCGAACCCAGGGTCGAGGGGACCCCCCATCTAGGGGGGAGACCTCTTGAACTGAGGTGGCCGGAGGGAGTTCATATTCCATCGCACCCAGTGTTGCAGGGACCCCCTCTAGGCGCGAGACCCCTCGAACCTTTCGGAGGGAGCTCGTATACCATCGCATCCAGGGTCGAATGGAGACCCCGTAGGCAGAAGAGCCCTCAAACCAGGGTGTTGGGGGGAGTTCGTATACAATCGTACCTAGGGTCAAGGGAACCCTCTCTAGGAGGTAAAACCCTCAAATTGGGGTGTCGGGGGAGCTCCAACTGCACCCAAGGTCGAGGGGACTCCCAGTATTGGGTGGAGATCCTCAAACCGGGGTGTCAGTTGAGCTCCCACCCCACCCACTGTCAAGGGGACACCCCTCTAGGGCAGAGACACCATGAATCCAGGTGTTTGAGAGAGCTCCCACCAAACCCAGTTTTGTGGTGACCTCCCCCTCGAACCAGGGTGTCATTGGGATCTCCCACCGCACCAAGGGTCGAGGGGACCCCCACTTCTAGGGTGGACATCCCTCAAACCGAGGTGTCCAGGGGAGCTCCCACCACACCAAGGGTCGATGGGATCCCCCTCTAGGAGGGAGACCCTCGAACCAAGGTGTCAAGGGGAGCTCCCACAGCACCAAGGGTCCAGGGGACCCTCCCTCTATAGGGAGACCACTAGAATTATGTGGTGGGGGGAGCGCCAACTGCACCTAGGGTCAAGGGGACAGAGAACCCTCGAAACAGGATGTCAGAAGGAGCTCCAATCGCACACAGGGTCGAGGGGACACCTCTCTCTAGGCCAGAGACCCCTTGAATGGGGGTATTGGTGGGAATGCCCACCACACCCAGGATCAAGGGAACCCCTGCTTTAGGTAGGAGACCCCTCAAACCAGGGTGTCAATGGGAGCTCCCATGGAACCCATGGTCAATGAGACCTCCCTTCTAGGGTGGAGACCCCTCGAACCAGGGTGTCTGGGGGAGCTCTCACCGCACCCAGGATCCAGGGGACTCCCGTTTGTAGGGGGGAGATCTCCCGAACCAGGGTGTCATGGGGAGTTCCCATTGCACCCAGGGTCGAGGGGACTCCCCCTACTAAAGGGGACACCTTTGGAACTGGGGTGTTGGGGGAGCTCATATTAAATCACACCCACGGTTGACGGGACTCACCCCTCTAGGGGGAAATCCCTCTAACCGGGGTGTCGGAAGGAGCTCTCACCACACGGAATTTTGAGGAGACTCCCCCATCTAGGGCTCAGACCCCAGGACGGGGATGTTGGGGGGAGCTTCCACTGCACCCAGGGTCAAGGGGATCCCCCCTAGTGCAGAGACACCTGAAACCAGGATGTTGGGAAAAGCTCACACCACACCCAGAGTTGATGGAATCCCCCTCTTGGGTGGAGGCCCCTCGAACCGGGGTGTCGGGGGGAGCTTTCACCACACCCAGGTTCGAAGGGACCCCTGTCTAGAGTGGAAACCCCTCGAACTGGGTGTTGGAGGGAGTTCCCACCACACCCAGGGTTTAGGGGACGCAGCCTCTATGAGGGAGATCTCTTGAATGGGGTGTCAGGGGGGAGCTTCAACCGCACCCATAGTCAAGGGAACACTTCCCACTAGGAGGGAGAACTCTCAAACCCGGGTGTTCGGGGAGCTGCCTCCACACCCAAAGTTGAGAGGACCCCCCTCTAGGGAACAGAACAGAACCCTCTAACCGAGGTTGGGGGGAGCTCCCACCGCACCCAGGGTAATTGGTTGTCCCTTCTAGAGAGGAGAACCCTCAAACTGGGGTGTTGGGGGGAGCTCCCACCACACACAGGGTCAAGGGGACCCCCTCCTTTAGCGGGAAGATCCTTTGAACCGGGGTTTCGGAGGGAGCTCCCACCGCATTCAGAATCAAAGGGACACCTCCTCTAGGGGGGAAACCCGTCAATCCAGGGTGTCAGGGGGAGCTCCCACCGAACCCAGGGTTGAGTGGGCCCCTACTCTAGGGGGGAGAACCCTCGAACTGGGGTGTTGGGGGGAGATCCTACCACACCCAGGGTCGAGGGAACATGCCCACAGCGGGTAGAACCCTAGAACCTGGGTGTCGGAGGGAGCTCCCACTAGACCCTGGGTCAAGGAGACTCCTGTCTCTAGGTGGGACAACCCTCGAATCCAGGTGTTGAGGAGCTCTATACCATCGCACCCCCCTGGAAATGGGGTGTTGGGGGAAGCTATCACTGCACCCAGGGTAGAGGGAACCCCTCCTCTAGAGGTGAGACACCTCTAATGGGGGTGTCAGGATGGAGCTCCCACCGAACCGTGTCGAGGGGTCTCCCCCGTCTAATGGGGAGATGCCTCCAACCGATTGTCGGGGTGAACCCCCTCCACCATACCCAGGATCCAGGGGACAACCCCCTCTCGGGAGAGACACCTCAAACCGGGGTGCAGGGGAGAGACACCTCAAACCGGGATGCAGGGGAGATCCTCCAACACTGTGTGCGATGGTTGGGGGACCCCCCTCTACGGGGGAGACCACTCAAACCAGGATGTCAGGAGAATTAGTATATGTTCGTTACCAGATTCTTGTGACCCACCCTCTAGGGGGGAGACACCTCGAACAGGTGTGTCAGTGTGAGCTCGTATACCAATGCACTCAGAGTCGAGGGGACCCCCCCCTCTAGGGGGGAGACCCCTCAAATGGGGTGTCAGGGGAGCTCATATATCATCACCCACAGGGTCGAGGAGAACCCCCTCTAGGGGGGAGACCTCTCAAACCTGGTTGTTGTGGGGAGCTTGTATACCATCGGGTCAAGACGATCCCCCCTAGGCGGGAGACCCCTCGAACCAGGGTGTCAGGGGGAACGCGTATAACATCGCACCCAAGGTCAATGGGACTCCCGCTGTAGGGGGGAGACCCCTTGAACAGGGATGCCTGGGGTCCTTCCCACTGCACCGAGGGTCGAGGGGCATCCCCACTCTAGGGGGGAGACCCCTCAAACCAAAGTTTGGGGAGAACCCCCCACCGCACCCAGGGTCATGGAAACTTCTCCTTTAGGCGGGAGACCCCTCGGAACAGGGCTGTCGCTGGCAGCTTGTATACCATTATACCCAAGGTCGAGGGAACCGCTTCTCTAGGGGAGAGACACCTCGAACCAGGGTGTTGGGGGGAGCTCGTATACCATCTCAACCAGGGTTGAGGGGACTCATCCCTCTAGGGGGAACCCCTCAAACCAGGGTGCCGGGGAGACCTCCCACCGCATCCAGGTTTGAGGGGACTCCCACTGTTAGAGGGGAGACCTACTGAATCAGGTTGTCTTGGGGAATTCCCACTGCACTTAGGGTGGAGGGGACTTCCCCCTCTAGGGGGGAGACCCTTCAAACCATGGCGTCGGGGAAGCTCTATACCATCGCACCAAGTGTTGAGGGGACTCACCCACCTAGGGAAAAAACTCTTGAACCGAGGTGTCAGGAGGACCTCCTACCACACCCAGGTTCTAAGGGACTCCCTTGTCTAGGGGGTAGACCCTTCGAACAGGGGTGTCAGGGGGAACTCGTGTACCATCACATCCCACTCAAACCGGGGTGTTGGGGGAAGTTTCACTGCACCCAGGATTGAGGTGATGCCCTCTCTAGGGGACAAAACTCTCGAACCAGGGTATGGGGGGAGCTCCCACCCCACCCAGTGTCTAGGGGAAACCCCTCTAGGGCAGAGACACCGCTAACTGGAGTGTCAGGGCAATACCTTCCACTGGGGTGTCAGGGGCAGCTCTGATAATGGAGGTGTCCTGGTTATCCCACTGCACCCAGGGTCAGGGGGGAGACCCCTCGAACTGGAGTTTGGGGGTAACTCCCACTGCACCAGGGTCAGGGGGACTTCCCCTTTAGGTGGGAGACCCCTCTAACCAGGGTGTCTGGGGGAGCTCGTATACCATTGCACACAGTGTCAACATCACTCCCCCCTTTAGGGGGAGACCATTTTAACCGTGGTATCAGAGGGACCTACCATGGCACCCAGGGTCAAGGGGACTCCCACTCTAGAGGGGAGAACATCCAAACCGGGGTGTCGGGGGGAACCTCCCTCCGAACCCAGGGTCGAGAGGACTCCCCCCTCTAGGGGGGAGCCCCTTTGAACCAGGGTGTTGGGGGGACCTCTCACCACACCCATGGTCGAGGGGACTCCCCAATCTCATGGGAAGCTCCTTCAAACCCGGGTGTCTGGGGGACCTGTCGCCACTCCCAGAGTCAAGGGGACAACCCCTTCAAGGGGGGAGCCCTTCCAACCGGGGTGTCAGGGGCAACTCGCATACCATTGCACCAGGGTTGAGGGGATGCAGCCCTTTAGTGGAAAACTCCTAGAATCGGGTTGGGGGGGACTCGTACATCATCACATCCCCCTCCAACCATGGTCTCCGGTAGAGCTCCCATCGCATCCCAAGTACAGAGTACCCCTCTCAGGGCAAAGACCCCTCGAACCGGGGTTTTGGTGAGAGCTCCCACCAGACCCAGGATTGAGAGGAGCCCCATCATATGGTGGAGACTCCTCAAAATGGGGTGATTGGGGGAGCTCCCACCCCACCCAGTGTCAAGGGGACACCCCTCTAGGGCAGAGACACCGTGAACTGGGGTGTTGGGGGGAGCTCCCACTGTACCCAGGGTCGAAGGGACCCCCCACTCTAGTGCAGAGACCCTGCAAGCTGGGGTGTAGGGGGGTCCCATCGCACCCAGGTTTGAGGGAACACCCCCTATTGGGCAGAGACCCCGAGAACCGGAGTTTCTGTTGGAACTCCCACTATGCCAAGGTTCAAGGGGAACCCCCCTCTAGGGTGGAGACCCCTCAAACCAGGGTGTCCGGGGGAGCTCCCATGGCACCCAGGGTCAAGAAGACTCCCATGTGTAGGGGGGAGTCCTCCCCAAATGGGGTGTCCTGGTTGTCCCACTGTGCCTAGTGTTGAGGGGACTCCTGCCTCTAGAAGGGAGACTTTTCCAACCAGGTGTTGGGGGAAGCTCTTATACCATCACACCCAGGGTTGAAGGGACTCACCCCTCTAGGGGGAAACCCCTTGAACCGGGGTGTTGGGGGAACCTTCCACCACACCCAGGTTCCAGGAGATCCCTCATTTAGGGGGGAGACCCCTGGAACAAGAGTGTCAGGTGGAGCTCCCACTGCACCCAGGTTCGAAGGGAGCCCCCGCTCTAGGGCGGACACCCCTCAAACCAAGTGTTGGGTGAACTCCCACCACACCCAGGATTGAAGGGACCCCTCTCTGGGGCAGAGATCCTTCAAACCGGGTGTCGGGGGGAGTTCCCAAGGCACCCAGGGTTAATGGGACGCATCCTCTAGGAGGGAGATCCCTCGAACAGGGTGTTTTGGGGAACTCCCCACTGCACCCATAGTCAAGGGATCACTCCCCACGGGGGGGGGGAATTCTCGAACGGGGGTGTTGGGGGGAGCCGCACCGCACTCAGTGTTGAGAGGACCCCCCCTCTAGGGAAGAGAACCCTCTAACCGAGGTGTCGCGGGGAGCTCCAACTGCACCTAGGGTAATTGGCCGTCCCTTTTAGAAAGGAGAACCCTTGAAGCGGGGTAATGGGGGGAGCTCCCACTGCACACACGGTAATTGGCCATCCCCTCTAGAGAGGAGAACCCTCGAACCTGGATGATGGGGGGAGCTCCCACCACACACAGGGTCAAGGGGACCCCCCCCTCTAGGGGGAAGATCCCTCAAACTGGGATTTCATGGGGAGCTCCCACCGCATCCAGAGTCGAAGGACCACCTCCTCTAGGGGGGACAACCCTCGATCCAGGGTGTTGGGGGCAGCTCCCACCACACCCAGGACTGAGGGAACACCAACGTAGCAGATAGAACCCTCGAAACCGGGTGTCGAGGGGAGCTCCCACTGCACCCAGGGTCGAGGGGGCTCCCTTCTCTAAGTGGGCCAACTCTCGAATTGGGGTGTCAGGGGGGCTCTATACCATTGCACACCCTGGAACCAGGGTATCACTGCACCCAAGGTCAAGGGGTCCCCCCATCTAGGGGAGAGACCCCTCAAAACAGGGTATCGGTGGGAGCTCGTATACAATCATACCCAGGCTCGAAGGGACCCACCCTAGGCGGGAGACCCCTCAAATCTGGGTGTCGGGGGGAGCTCAAATACAATCACACCCAGGGTCAAGGGGACCCCCGAAGCGGCAGACCTCTCCAACTGGGGTGTCGGGAGGAGTTCGCATAAAATCGCACCCAGGGTCAAGGGGACTTCTAGAGTGAGGATGCCTCAAAATGGGGTTTTGGGGGGACCCTTCAATGGCACCCAAGGTTGGGGGGACTCCCCCATCTTCTGGGGAGATCTCTTGAACTGGATATCAGGGGGCCCACCACCGCACCCAGGGTAGGGGGGACTCCACCCTTTAGGGAAGAGTCCCCTCTTACCGTGGTATCGGGGAGACCTCCTCCACCTAACCCAGGGTCAGGGGGTAGTCCCCACTCTAGGGAGGAAACCCCTCAAACCAGGGTTTGGGGGAACCCACCACTGCACTCATGTTCAGGGGGAATTCCCCTTTAGGTGGGAGACCCCTGGCACTGGGGTGTATGGGGGAGTTCCCACGGCACCCAAGTTCAAGGAGAACCCCCCTCTACGGAGGGAGACCCCTCTAACCACAGGTGATGAGACCACCCCCACCACACCCAGGGCCGAGGGGCCTCCCTCCTCTAGGGAGGAGACCCCTAGAACTGGAGAGTCAGGGGACCTCTCCACTGCACTCAGGGTTAAGGGGACTGCCCCCTCTAGGGAAGAGACCCCTCAAACCGGGGTGTCGGGGGAAGCCCCAACACACCCAGGGCCTGGGGACTCCCCCCTCTATGGGGGAAACCGTAGTTTCAATGGACCCCCCTCACCGCACCCAGTGTGGAGGGGACACCCCCCTCTAGGGGGGAGATGCCTTGAACCGGTTGTCAGGGTGATCCCCCTCCACCATACCCAGGGTCCAGGGGAATGCCCCCTCTTGGGGGAGACACCTTGAACTGGGGTGCGGGGGGAGCTCCCAGCGCACCCAATTCAGGGGAGTCCCTCCTCTACAGAGGAGACCACTTGAACCAGGATGTTGGGGAAGTTCGTATACATTCCCACTAGAGTCGAGGGGACGCCCCCCTCTAGGGGGGAGACCCCTAGAACAGATGTGTCAATGTGAGCTCCTATACCAACGCACCCAGGGTCGAGGGGAACCCCCCTCTAGGAGGGAGACCCCTCGAAATGGGGTGTCAGGGGAGCTTGTATACCATCGCACACAGTGTCAATGTCACTTCCCCCTTTAGGAGGAGACCATTTGAACCGGGTTTCAGGGGGTCCTCCCACTGCACCCAAGCCAAAGGGACTTCCCTCTCTATAGGGGAGAACATCTGAACTGGGATGTCAGGGGAATCTCCCTCTGAACCCAGGGTCAAGAAGACTCCCCCGTCTAGGGAACCCCTTCAAACCGGGTGATGGGGGGACCTCTCACCACACCCAGGGTGGAGGGGACTCCCAATTCTAAGGGTGAGCTCCTTCAAACCGGGGTGTCTGGGGTCCTCTCACCACTCCCAGGTACAAGGGGACTCCCCACCTCAAGAGGGAGCCCTTTAAACCGGGATTTTGGGGGAGCTCTTATACCATTGCACCAGGGTTGAGGGGACGCACCCCTTGAGTGGAAAACTCCTCGAATTGGGGTGTCCAGGGGAGCTTGTACACCATCGCACCCTCCTCCTACCATGGTGTCAGGGAGAGCTCCCACTGCCCCCCAAGTAGAGCGTACCCCCGTCTAGGACAAAGACCCCTTGAACCGGGGTTTCGATGAGAGTTCCCACTGCACCCAGGGTCAAGGGGATCCCCAGTATAGGGTGGAGACTCCTCAAACTGGGGTGTCTGGGGAGCTCCCACCCACCCAGTGTCAAGGGAACACCACTCTAGGGCAGAGACACTGTGAACCGAGGTGTTGGGAGGAGGTCCCACCGCACCCAGAGACGAGGGGACTCCCTTCTCTAGGTGGGACAACCCTCAAATAGGGGTGTCAAGGGAGCTGTATACCATGCACTCCCTTGGAACCGATGTGTCTGGGAAGCTATCACGGCACCCAGGGTCGAGGGGACCCCCCCTCTATGGGGGAGACACCTCAAACAGGGGTGTTGGGAGGAGCTCCTGCAGCACCCTGGGTTGAGGAGACAACCCCCTCTACTAGGTGAGCCCTCAAACTGGGGTGTCTGGGGGAGCTCCCTCCGCACCCAGGGTTGAGGAAACGCCCCCTCTAGGGGGTAAAACCCTTGAACCAGAGTGTCAGGCGGAGCTCCCACTGCACCCAAGGTCGAGGGGACTCCTAGTAGAGGGTGGAGACTCCTCAAACAGGGGTGTCTGGGCGAGCTCCTATTCCACCCAGTGTCGAGGGGACACCCCTCTAGGGTGTAGACACCGTGAACCCGGGTGTTTGGGGGAGCTCCCACTGCACCCAAAATCAAGGGGACCTTCCCCAATAGTGTGGAGACTGCACAATGCGGGGTGGTGGGTGGATCTTCCACCGCACCTAGAAGGGCATCCCCCCACTAGGGCAGAGACCACAGGGTGTTGGGGGGAGCTCCCACCGCACACAGGGTTGAGGTGACCCCACCTCTAAGGCAGAGACCCCGCTACACAGGGTGTTGGGGGAGCTCCCACTGCACCCAGTGTCGAGGGGACCCAACCTCTAGGGCAGAGACCCCTCAAACCGGGGTGTCCTGGGGAGCTCCCACTGCACCCAGGGTGGAGGGGACCCAATCCTCTAGGGCGAAGACCTCTCAGAACCAGGGTGTCGAGGGTAGCTCCCACTGCTCCCAGGGTCGAGAGGACTCCCACAACTAGGGCAGAGACCCCCTCAATCGGGGTGTCTTGAGGAGCTCCATCTGCACCCAGAGTTGAGGGGATCCCTTCTCTAGGGTGGAGACCCTTCAAATATGGGTGTTGGGAGAGCTCCCACTGTACCCATGGTTGAGGGGACCACTCCTTTATGACAAAGACCCCTCCAACCAGGGTGTCAGGGGGAGCTCCCACTGCACCCAGGTTCGAGGGGCTGCCCTATCTAGGGTGAAGACCCCTCAAACCAAGTTGTAAGGGGGAGCTCCCACTGCACCCAAAGTCGAGGGGACCCCTCCTTCCGTGGAGACCTCTTCACCCAGGGTATTGGAAGAAACACCCACTGCACCCAGTTTTTAGCAGACCTGCCCCTCTAGGGCAAAGATCCCTCAAGCCAGGTGTCGGGGGCAGCTACCACCACACCTACATTTTAGGGGAACCCCTCTCTAGGGCAGAGAACCCTCGAACCGGGGTGTTGGGGGAGCTCCAACCACACCCCAGGTCGGGGGTACCTTCCACTCTAATCCAGAGACCCCTCAAAACGTGGTATCGTTGGAGGTCCCACTTCACTCAGCGTTGAGGGGACCCCCCATTCATGGGCAGGGACCCCTCAAACCTGGGTGTCAGGGGGAGCTCCCACCACACCCAGGGCTGGGGGGACACCCCCTCTAGGGCAGAGAGCCATCGAACCGGAGTATCAGGGGATCTCCCAACACACTCAGGTTCAAGGGACTCCTGCCTCTAGGGGGGAGACCTTCTGAACCAGGGTGTCCTGGGGATCTCCCACTGCACACAGGGTCGAGGAGAATCCCCCCTCTAGTGGGGAGACTCTTTGAACCAAAGTGTCGTAGGGAGATCGTATACCATTGTACCCAGGGTTGAGGGGACTCAGCCCTCTAGGGTGTACCAGGGTGTCTGGGAGACCTCCCACTGCATCCAGGGTCATTGGGACACCCCCTCTAAGGGAGGAGACCCCTCAAATCGGGATGTCGGGGGGAGCTCGTATACCATCACATGCCCCTGGATCTGGGGTGTTGGGGGAAGCTTTCACCACACCCAGCGACAAGAGCCCCTCTCTCTAGGTGGGAGACACCTTGAAGGGGGTGTCAGGGGGAGCTCCCATCACACCCAGTGTCGAAGGGACCCTCCCTCTAGGAGGGAGACCCTCGAACCAAGGTGTCAGAGGGAGCTCCCACTGCACCCAGGGTCAAGAGGACCCCCTCTCTAGGGGGAGAACCCTCGAAACGTGTTGTGGGGGGAGCTCCCACTGCACCCATTGTCGAGGGGACCCCCACTCTAGTGAGGAAACCCTGCGAACTGGGGAGTTGGGGGGAGATCCCACTGCACCCAGGGTTGAGGGGACCCCCCCTCTAGTGCAGAGGCCCTGTGAACCAGGGTGTCGGGGGAAGCTCCCATCACACCAAGGGTTGAGGGGACCCCTCCCTAGGGCACAGACCCCTCAAACCATGGTGTCAGGGGGAGCTCCTACCGCACCTAGGGTTGAGGGGACCACCCCTCTATGGGGAGAACCCTTGAACCGTGTGGTGGGGGAAGCTTCCACTGCACCCATTGTCAAGAGGACCCTCCACTCTAGTGCGGAGACCCTGAAAACTGGGGTGTCAGGGGAGATCTCACCACAACCAGGGTTGAGGGGACACCCCTCTAGGACAGAGACCCCTCAAACCAGGATATTGGGGGGAACTCCCATCGCACCCAGGGTTGAGGGGACACCCCTCTCTAGGGTAGAGACCCCTTGAACCGGGGTGTCGGAGGAACGCCCACCACACCCAGGGTCGAGGGGACCCCTGCTTTAGGGCAGAGACCCCTCAAACTGGGGTTTCAGGGGGAGCTCCAATGCCACCGAGGGTCAAGGGTACCCCCCTCTAGGTGGAATACCCCTTGATTGGGGTTTCGGGGGAAGCTCCCACTGCACCAATGTTTGAGAGCCTTCCCTCTCTAGGGCCAAGACCTCAGGAACGGGGATGTCGGGGAGAGCTACCACCACACACAGGGATAAGGGGTCCCTCCCTCTAGGGCAGAGACACCTTGAACCAGGATGTTGGGGGAAGCTCAAACCACACCTAGGGTGGATGGGACCCCCACTCTAGGGCGTAGACCTCTTGAACCGAGGTGTCGGGGAGAGCTTTCACAACACCCATGTTTGAGGGGACCCCCTGCCTAGGGCAAAGACCCCTCAAACCATTTGTCGGAGTGATTTCCCACCGCACCTATGGTTGAGGAGATGCACACACTCTAGGAGGGAGATCCCTCGAATGGGGTGTCGTGGGGAGCTTCCACTGCACCCATAGTCAAGGGAACACTCCGCACTAGGGGAGAGAAATCTCAAACCAGGGTGTCAGGGGGAGCGGCCTCCACACCCAGGGTTGAGTTGACCCCCACTCTAGGGAAGAAAACCCTCTAACCAAGGTATGGAGGGGAGCTCCCATTGCACCCAGGGTAATTGCCTGTCCCCTCTAGAGAGGAGAACCCTCCAACCGGGGAAAAGAGGGGAGCTCCCACCACACACAGGGTTGAGGAGACCTCCCCCTCTAGGGGGAAGATCCCTTGAACCAAGGAGTAAGGGGGAGCTCCCACCACATCCAGAGTCAAAGGGACTCCTCCTCTAGGGGGGAAACCCCTCAACCCAGGGTGTCAGGGGGAGCTCCCACCACACACATGGTCGAGTAGACCCCCCCCTAGGGGAGAGAACCCTTGAACAGGGTGTCGCCGGGAACTCCCACCACACCCAGGGTTGAGGGAACTCCTCCCATATTTGGGTAGAACCCTCAAACCAGGGTGTCGGGGGAGCTCCCACTGCACCCAGGGTCAAGGGGACTCCCTTCTCTAGGTGGCACAACCCTTGAATCAGGGTGTCAGAGGAACTCTATACCATCGAACCCCCTGGAACCAGAGTGTTGGGGTAGACTACCACCTTACCTAGGATCGAGGGGACCCCCCTCTAGGGGGAAGACACCTAGAACAGGGGTGTAGGAATGAGCTTCCACTGCACCCAGTGTCCAGGGGACCTCCCCTCTGGGGGGAGACCCTCGAACCAAGGTGTCAGGGGGAGCTCCCACCACACGCAGGGTCAAGTGGACCCCCCTCTAGGGCGAAAACTCAAATTGGGATGTGTGGGGGAGCTCCTTCCGCATCCAGGGTCTAGGGGACCACCCCCTGTATGGGGTGTCTGGGGGAGCTCCCTCCTTACCCAGGGTTGAGGGGATGCCCCCTCTAGGGGGTAAAACCCTTGAAACAGAGTGTCGAGGGAAGCTCCCACCCCATCCAGTGTTGAGGGGACACCCCTCTAAGGAAGAGACACCGTGAACTGGGGTATTGGGGGGAGCTCCCACCTCACCCAGGGTCGAGGAACCCCCAATCTAGGGTGGAGACTCCTTGAACGGGGTGTCATTGGGAGCTCCCACCGCACCCATGATTGAGGGGACCCCTCCTCTATGGCAAAGACTCCTCGAACCAAGGTGGGGGGGGGCAAGATCCCACCACACTTAGGGTGGAGGGGATCCTCCCTCTAGGACTGAGACCTCTCAAACCAGGGTGTCCCAGGGAGCTCCCACCACATCCAGGATAGAGGGAACTAATGTCTGTGGGGGGAGACCTCCCGATCCAAGGTGTCATGGGGAGTTTCCAATGCACCCAGGGTCAAGGGGACTACCCCCACTAGGGGAGAGACCCTTCAAACCAGGGTGTCAAGGGGAGCTCATATACTATTGCACCCAGGGTTGATGAGACTCACCCCTCTAGGGGTACCCCCTCAAACCGGGGTGTCGGGGCAACCTACAAACACACCCAGGTTCGGGGAATCTCCCCATTGAGGGGGGAGACACCAGGAATGGGGGTGTTGGGGGGAGCTCCCACCGCACCTCTACAGCAGAGACCCTGCTAACTGGGGTGTTGGAAGGAACTTGCACCCCACCCAGGGTCAAGGGGACCAGCCCTCTAGGGCAGAGACCCCAAGAACCCATGTGTCCGAGGGAGCTCCCACTGCACCCAGGGATAAGGGGACCCCCCCCCCCGTCTAGGGCGGAGACCCTGCAAACTGGGGTGTTGGGGGAGCTCCCACTGCACCCATGGTTGAGGGGATCCCCACTCTATGGCAAGACCCCTTGAACTGGTGTGTAGGTGGAGCTCCCACTGCACCCAGGTTCCAGGGGACCCTGCTGTCTTGGGTGGAGACCACTTGACCAATGTGTCAGGGGGAGCTCCCATCGCACCCAGGGTTGAGGGGACCCCACAATCTAGTGTGGAGACCCACGATCAGGGATATCTGGGGGAGTTCCCACTGCACCCAAGGTCGAGCAGACATCCCTTTAGGGCAGAGACCCCACAAACTGGGGTATTGGGGGGAGCTCCCACCACACCCATGGTTGAGGAGATCCCCTCTCTATGACAAAGACCCCTCGAACCAGGGTGTCCGAGGGGAGCTCCCACCACACCCAGGGTGGAGGGAGTCACCTGCCTGTAGGGGGAGACCTCCCAAACTGGTATGTCCTTGGAATTCCCACTGAATACAGATTCGAGGCAACACCCGCTTTTAAGGGGGAGACCCTTCAAACCAGGGTGTCGGGGGAAGCTCTATACCATGGTACCTAGGGTTGAGGGGACTCACCCCTCTAGGGGGAAACCCTTTGAGCCAGGATATCGGGGGACCTCCCACCGCACCCAGGATCAAGGTGACTCCCGCCTGTAGGGAGGAGACCTCCCGAACCAGTGTGTCCTGGGGAGTTCCCACCTCAAATAGGGTCGAGGTGACTCTCTTCTCTAGGGCAAAGACCCTTGGAACCGGTGTGTCGGGGGTAGCTCGTATATCATCGCACTCAGGGTTGAGGGGACTCACACATCTAGGGGGAACCCCCTCAAACCTGAGTGTCGGAGTGTCGGAAAGGGGGAGACCCCTCGAACCAGGGTGTCGGGGGGGAAATCGTATACCATCGCAACCTCTTCCAACCGGGGTGTTGGGGAAGCTTTCACCAGATCCAGAGTTGATGGGAACCCCCCTCTATGGGGGAGACCCCCGAAATAGGGGTGTGGGGGGAGCTCCCAACACACCCAGTATAGAGGGTACCCCTTCCTCTAGGGGATAGACCCCTCAAATTGGGTGCCGGGGGGAACTTCCACCATATACCCAGGTGAGGAAACACACCTTCTAGGGGGTAGACCCCTCGGGGTGTTGGGGGGACCCCCCACTGCACCCTGGTTCGAGGGGACTGCCCTCTCTGGGGGGAGACACTTCAAAGCGGGTTGTCGGGGTGACCCCCCTACACCGCACCCAGGGTCCTGGGGACTCCCCACTCTGGGGGCAGACACCTCAAAATGGGGTGCAGTGGGAGCTCCTACCACACCCAGGGTTGAGGGGACCCCCCTAGGGTGAACACCCCTCCAACAGCGATGTCGGGGGAGAGTTACCATGGCACCAAGAGACGACGGGACCCGACCCACTAGGGTGGAGACCCCTTGAACCAGGGTGTCAGGGGAAGCTCCCAGCGCACCCAGGGTCAATGGGCCAGCCCCTCTATGGCAGAGACCCCTCAAACCAGGATGTCGGGGGGAGATTTCACTGCACCCAGGTTCGAGGGGACCCCCCTCACTCTAAGGCGGAGACCCTTCGAACTGGGGTGTCTAGGGGAGCTCCCATCACACCCAGGGTCAAGAGGACCTCCCCACTAGGGCGGAGTTCCCTCTAACCGGTAGCTCCCACCACACCCAGGGTCGAGGGGACCCCCCCAGGGCTGAGACCCCTCCAACCGACGTTTCTTAGGGAGCTCCCACCACACCTAGGGTCCAGGGGACTCCGGCCTGTAGGGGGCAGACTTCCCAAACCAGGGTGTCCTGGAGAGTTCCCACAGCACCCAGGGTCGAGGGGGAGACCCTTCTAAACGGGGTGCCAGGAGCTTGTATACCATCGCACCTAGGGTTGAGGGGACTCACCTCTCTAGGGGAAACCATTAGAACCGGGGTGTTGGGGGGAACTCCCACTGCACCCAGATTCGAGGGGACTCCCGCCTGTAGGAAGGAGACCTCCTGAAATTTGTGTCCTGGGGAGTTTCCACCACACCCATGGTCCAGGGGACTCACCACTCTAGTGGGGAGAGCCTTCGAACCGGGGTTTTGAGGGTAGCTGGTATACCATTGCAGCCAGGGTTGAGAGGACTCACACCTCTAGGGGGAAACCGTCTAACCAGGCTGTTGGGGAAAACTTATATACCATCGCACCCCCCTCGAATCAGGGTGTCAGGGGAAGCTTTCACCACACCCAGGGTCCAAGGGATCCCTCTTCTAGGAGGAAGACCCCTGGAATGGGGGTGTCGGGGAGAGCTCCCACCTCACCCAGTGTCAAGGGGACCCCCACCTTCTAGGGGGGATCTCTTGAACTGGAGTGTCGGGGGGAAGCCCCACTGCATCCAGGGTGAAGAGGATCCCCCCTCTACAGTGGAGAACCCTCTAAATGGTTGTCGGGGGAACCTCCCACCGCACCCAGGTTTGAGGGCATGCAACCTCTAGGGGGCAGAACCCTCCAATGGGTTGTCATGGGGCGCTCCCACTGTATAAGGTTCAATGGTACACTTCCCACTAGGGGAAATAACCCTCAAATTGGGGTGTCGGGGTAAGCCCCCTCTGCAACTAGAGACAAGGGTAACAAACTCTAGGGAAGAGAACCCTCGAACTGGGGTGTCAGGGGGAGCTCTATCCACACCCAGGGTGGAGGGTAATCCCCCCTCTAGGGGGAGCCCCTTCGAACCGGAATGTCGGGGGAGCTCCTATACCATCACACCCAAGGTTGAGGGGATGCATCCCTCTAGTGGGAAACACCTCGAACCAGGGTTTTCTGGGGGAGCTTGTTCACCATCGCACCCCCCCAACAGTGTGTCGGGGAGAGCTCCCATTGCACTCCGGGTAGAAGGAACCCCCCTCTAGGGCAAAGGCGCCTCAAACTGGGGTGTTGGTGAGAGTTCCCACCACACCCAGGGTCAAGGGGACCCCCAGTATAGGGGGAAGACTCCTCGAACTGGGGTTTTGGGGGGAGCTCCTAAACACAGTGTCAAGGGGACCCCCGTCTAGGGCAGAGACACTGTGAGCCAGGGTGTTGGGAGGAGTTCACACCACATCTAAGGTCAAGCGTACCCCCCCTTCTAGGTAGATACCCCTCAAACCAGGGTGTTAGGGGAGCTCCCACTACACCCAAGGTCGAGAGGACCACTCCTCTGGGGGAAGACACCTTGATCTGCGGTGGTGGGGGGATTTCCCACTGCACTCATGATCATGTGGACCTCCCCCAATAGGGCCAAGACCTCGCGAATGGGGGTGATGGGGGGAGGTCCCACCGCACCCAGGGTCAAGGGGACCCCCCTAGGGTGGAGACCCCTCCAACCGAGGTGTCTTGGGGAGCTCCCACAACATGCAGGGTTGAGGGGAACCCCACTCTAGGGCAAAGTCCCCTCGAACCAGGGTGTCGTGGGGAGCTCCCATAGCATCCAGGGTCGAGGTGACCCCCCCTTCTAGGGTGGAGGCCCCTAGAACCATGGAATCCCACCACACCCAGGGTCGAGGGGACCCCCCCATCTAGGGCAGAGACCGCTTGAACCAGGGTATTGGGGGGAGCTCCCACCACACTCCCCCCCTCTAGGGAAAAGACCCCTCTAATTGGGGTGTCGGAAGGAGCTCCCGCTACACTCAGGGTCAAGGGGGATGCCCCCTCTAGAGGATAGAACCATTGAACTGGGGTGTTGGAGTGAGCTCCCACTGCACCCAGGTTGAGGGGATCCCCCTCTCTAGAGTGGAGACCCATCGAACCAGGTCTCGTGGGGAACTCCCACTGCAGCCAGGGTTGAGGGAACACACTCTCTAGGGGGAAGAACCCTCAAACACGGTGTAATGGGGAGCTCCTACTGTACCCAAAGTCGAGAGAATACTCCCCAGTAGGGGGAAGAACCCTCGAACTGGGGTTTTGAGGGGATCTCCCTCTGCACCCAGGGTCGAGGGGATACCCCATACTAAGGGGGAAACCCTTGTATTGGGTGCTGGGGGGAGACCCCTCTGCACCCAAGGTCGAAGGCAACACCCCTCAAGAAGCACGTATACCATCCCACCCAGGGATGAGAGTACAAACACCTCTAGGGGGAAACCCCTCAAACCGGGGTGTCGGGGGAGCTCATATACCATCACACCCAGGATCAAGGGGACACCCCCCCCAGGTAGAGTACCCCTCAAACCGGGGTATCAGGGGGAGCTCGTATACCACGACCCAGAGTTGAGAACACCCTCTCACTAGGAGAGAGACCCCTCAAACCAGGGTGTTAGGGGTAGCTCCTATACCATTGCTCGCAGGGTGGAGGGGACTCCCCCCTGTAGTGTGGGACACCATGAACCAGGATGTCGGGGACCCCCTACCATAAACAGGGTCTGGGGCACTCCACCCTGTAGGGGGGAGACCCCTTGAACCGGGGTGTTGGAGGACACCAAACCACACCCAGGGCCGTAGGTGTTCCCCGCTGTAGGGCAGAGACCCCTCGAAATAAGGTGTCGGGGGAGCTCCCACAGCATCCCATAGAGGGTTGGGGACCCAAACCTCTATGGCAGAGACTCCTCAAACTGGGGTGTCGGGGGGAGCTCCCACTACACCCAAGGTCGAGGGGACCTCTTCTTCTATGGGGGAGATGCCTGGAACCGGGGTGTTGGGGTGAGCACCTACCGTACCCAGGGTCAAGGGGACCCCCTTCTGAAGGGGGAGACCCCTCGCACAGGGGGGAGTTGGGGGAGCTCCCACTGCACTTAAGTTCGAGGGGAAGCCCCCTCTATGGGGTGACACCCCTCGAACCAGAGGGTCAGGGGACGCCCCCTCTGCACCCAGGGTCAAGGGGACTCCCCCCTCTAGGGAAGAGACCCCTCGAACCAGAATGTCAGGGGGACCCACCACTGCACCCAGGGTCGAAGTGACTCCCCCCTCTAGGGGAAAGACCCCTCGAACTGTGGTGTCGGGGGGACCCCCATACTGCACCCAGGATCGAGGGGACTCACCATCTAGGGAAGAGATCTCTTGAACCAGGGTGTCAGGGGATCCCCCTCTGCACCCAGGGTCGAACGGACTCCCCACTCTAGGGGAAAGACCTCTCAAACCGGGGTTTCAGGGGACTCCCACACAGCACCCAGGATTGAGGGGTCTCCTCCATATAGGGAAGAGACCCCTTGAGACAAGGTGTTGGGAGGACCCCCCCACCGCACCCAGGGTCGAGGGTACTCCCCCATCTAGGGGAAAGACCCCTCGAACCAGGGTGTCGGTGGGACCAACCCATTGCACCCAAGTTCAAGGGGACTCCCCCCTCTAGGAAGGAAACCCCTCGAACCAGAGTGTTGGGGGATCCCCTCCACCACACCCAGTGTGGAGGGAACTCCCCCATCTTGGGGGGAGATGCCTGGAACTGGAATGTCAGGGTGACCCGCTTCCACTGTACCCATGGTCCAGGGGACTCCCCGCTCTCAGGGGAGACACTTCAAACTGGGATGCGGGGGGTAGCTCCAACAATACCCAGGTCGAGGGGACATCCCCTCTATGGGGGAGACCCTTCAAACCGTGGTTTGAGGGAAGTTCATATACATCCTTACCCAGAGTCGAGGGGACCAGCCCTCTATGGGAGAGACCCCTCGAACTGGGGTGTCAGGGTGATCTCATATACTATCGCTCACAGAGTTGAGGGGATCCCACCTCTAGAAGGGAGACCCCTTAAACTGGGGTGTTGGGGGTGGTCATACCATTGCATCCAGGGTCCAGCGGATCCCCTCTAGGGGGGAGACCCTTCAAAATGGGTTCTTTAGGGAGCTCGTATACCATCACCCACAGGGTCGAGAAGACCCCCCCTCTAGGGGGAGACCCCTCGAACTAGGCTTTGGAGGGAACACCCCACCGCACCAAGGTTCAGGGGGATTTCCCCTTTAGGCCGGATACCCCTGCAACTGGGTTGTCTGGGGGAACTCTTATACCATCAAATACAGTGTCGACGTTACTCCCCTCTTTGGTGGGGAGCCACTTCAAACTAGGGTGTCAAGGGCACCTCCCACCACACCCAGGGTCAATGGGACTCCTTCCTCTAGTGGGGAGCCCCTTCAAACCAGGGTGTCAGGGGAACCTCTCAACACTCCCAGGGTCGAGGGGACTCCCCCCTCTGGGGGGGCCCTTAGAACCAGGGTGTAGGCAGGAGCTCATATACCATTGCACCCAAGGTTGAGGGGATGCACCCCTCTAGTGGGAAACCCCTCAAACTGGTTTTTGGGGGTAGTTCATACACCATCACAACCCCTCGAACCGGGGTGTCAGGGAGAGCTCCATCGCACCCTGGGTAGAGGGGACCTCCCCTCTAGGGCAAAGATCCATCAAACTGGGGTATCGTGAGATATGCCACCATACCCAGGGTCAAGTGGATCCCAGTATGGGAGGGAGACTCCTCAAACCAGGGTGTCAGGGGGAGCTGCACCCCCCAGTTTGAGGGGACCCCCTCTCGAGGGCAGAGACACTTTGAACCGAGGTGTTGAGGGGAGCTCACACCTCACACAGGGTAGCGGTAAACCCCACTCTAGGGCGGAGACTCCTCAAACCGGTTTGTCGGAAGGAGCTACCACTGCACCCAGGGTCAAGGGGACCCCTCTCTAAGACAGAAATCCCTCGAACCGGGTGTCACAGGGAGTTCCCACTGCACCCAGGATCAAGGAGACTTTCTTCTCTAGATGGGACAACCCTCGAATCGGTGTGTCAGGAGAGCTCTACACCATCGCACCACCTGGAACCGGGGTGTTGGGGGAAGCAATCACTGCATCCAGGGTTGAGGGGACCTCTGCTCTAGGGGGGAGACACCTCGAACAGGGGTATAATGAGGAACACCCACCGCACGCAGTGTTGATGGGACCCCCCCTCTAGAGGGGGAAAACTCCAACCAAGGTGTTGGGGGGAGTTCCTACCGCACGCAGGTTCGAGGGGACACCCACTCTAGGGCAAAGACCCCTCGAATTTGGGTGTCAAGGGGAGCTCCCGCTGCACCCAGGGTTGAGGGGATGCCCCCTCTAGGGGGTAAAACCCTCAAACCGATGTGTCGGGGGAACTCCCACTGCAACCAGTGTCTATGGGACATCCCCCACAAGGGGGAAGAACCCTTGAACTGGGGTGTCGGCAGGAGCCCCCTCTGCGTCCAGGGTCAAGGGGACCATCCCTTGGGGGGAGACCCCTTGAAACAGGGTGTCAAGGGGGCCCCCACCACTGCACACAGGGTCAGGGGTACTTGTGGCAAGCCATTCTCGCACGTGATTGGGCACCTCCCTGATTGGGTGTGAGGCGTTCTGGCCAAACTGTGTCAGAGATAATCCCCACCCTCTCCAGGTGCGAGAGCCTGTCCGTGTGGGGTGTGACTGACCATTGACCCTGAGGCCAATCACTGATCCTGACCTTGGAATGCTGCCCCCCTCGACCTTCATTGAATGGAATTTTCCCCAGAATTTCTTGTTCCCCAATAAAAGCCCACTCTCTGGCGTTCTCTCTCCTCTCCTCTCCTCTCCTCTCCTCTCCGCCCCTCCCCTCCCCTCCCCTCCCCTCCTCTTCTCCTTCTCCTTCGCCTTCGCCTTCGCCTTCGCCTTCGCCTTCTCCTTCTTCTTCTTCTTCTCCTCTCTCTCTCTCTCTCTCTCTCTCTCTCTCTCTCTCTCTCTCTCTCTCTCTCTCTCTCTCTCTCTCTCTCCTGCTAGACCTGAGTAAACCTCGCTGCTCCACCAGGTGGCTTGAGGCAGGAGCCAGAGGGGAGAGCCGTCGTCTGGGACCTGGTCATAGAAAAAGGTAATTGACTCTGTGTGTTTATTTTGATCTCACTAGTTAACTTCTATGCTACGAACCTCTTAAATGAAACCAGCGTGCTGGTCGCGTGTTGGAGGTACTCCCCCCTCTTGGGAAGAGAATCCTCAAACCAGGGTGTTGGGGGGACCCCCACCCTACCCATGTTTCAGGGGACTCCCCCCGTAGGAGCAAAACCCCTCAAAAAGGCATGTTGGGGAGACCCTCCACTGCACCCAGGGTCGACTGCTCTTTGTAGGGGGGAGACCCCTCAAATCAGGGTGTCAGGTGGACCACCCTTCACACCCAGGGTCAATGGGACTCTCCCTCCGTAGGATGCAGACCCCTTGAACCAAGATGTCAGGGGGATCCAACACCACACCGAGGATGGAGGGGACTCCCACCTCTAGGAAGGAGATTCCTGGAACCGGGGTGTCAGGGGGAATCCCCCCACCCGCACCCAGGGTCAAGGGGACACTTTCCTCTAGGGTGGAGACCCCTTGAACCGGAGTGTCAGGGAGAGCTCCCACCACACCCAAGGTCGAGGGACCCACTTCTAGGGGAGAAACCCTTCCAACTGGTGTGGCGGGGAGGGGGAGCTCCCACCGCACCCAGGGTCGAGGGTATCCCCCACTCTGAGGGGTGACCTTGTGAACCAGGGTCTCAGGGGGATCTCCCACCACACCCAGGGTCGAGGGGTCCTCCCCCTCTAGGGAAGAGATCCCACGAACCAAGGTGTCAGGGGGAGTTCCAACCAAACCCAGGGTCAAATGAACCCCTTCTCTAGGGCAGAGACCCTTTGAACTGGGGTGTTGGGGGGAGCTTCCACCATCCCCAAGTTCTAAGTTACCCACCTCTAGGGCAGAGACCCCTGGATTTGGCGTGTTCAGAGAAGCTCCTACGACACCCAGTGCTGAGGGGACCCCACACTTTAGGGCAGAGACCCCTCGAACCAAGGTATCGGGTAGAGCTCTCACCACAACCAGGGTCGAGGGGACCCATGCCTCTGTGGCGGAGACATCTCCAACCGGGGTGTTGGGGGGAGCTCCCTCTGCACCCAGCATCGAGGGTTTCTCCACATTTAGGGCTAAGAACCCTCAAACCTGGGTGTCAAGAGGAGGTCCCACTACAACCAGGGCGGAGGGGGCCCTTCTCTAGGCAGAGACCCCTCAAACTGGGTTGTCGGGGGGAGCTCCCACCACACCAAGGATCGAGAAGACCCTGCTCTAGGGCAGAGAACCCTCGAACCTGGGTGGCGGGGACAGCTTCCACCACACCAGGGACAAGGGGACCCTCCCCTCTAGGGGGGAGACCCCTTGAAACCAGGTTTCAGGGAAAGATCCCACCGCACCCAGAGTTGATGGGACACCATCCTCTAGGGCAGAGACCCCTCAAACCAGGGTGTCGGGGGAGCTTTCACCGCACCCACGTTTGAGGGGACACCCACTCTGAGGCAGAGATCCCTTGATCTGGGTACTCCCGGAGAGCTCTCACCACACCCAGGGTCAAGGAGACCTTCCAATCTAGGGCAGAGACCCCTCAAACTGGGGTGTCAGGGGGAGCTCCCACTGCTCCCAGAGTGAGGGAACTCCTGCCTGTTGTGGGGAGACTTCCTGAACCAGGGTCTCCTGGGGAGTTCCCACCACACCAGGGTCGAGGGGACCCTTGGAACCAGGGTGTTGGGGAGAGCTCTTATACGATCGCACCCAGGTTTGAGGGGACTCACCCCCCTTGGGGGAACCCCTCGAATCAGGATGTTGGGGGGAACTCCCACCACACCCAGGTTTGAAGATACTCCGGCCGATAGAGGGGAGACCTACCAAACCAGGGTGTCTTGGGGAGTTCCCACTGCACCCAGTGTCAAGGGGACATGGCCTTCTAGGGGGGAGACCATTGGAACCATGGTGTTGGGGGGAGCTCTATACTATTGCACTCAGGGTTGAGGGGTCTCACCACTCTAGGGGGAAACCCCTCAAACCGAGGTGTCTGGAGGACCTCCTACCGAACCCAGGTTCTAGGGGACTACCCCTGCTATACCATTACACCCCCTTCAAATGGGGGTGTTGGGGGTAGTTTCACCACACCCAGGGTTGAGGTGACGCACCCTCTAATGGGTAAAACCCTCAAACCAAGGTGTCAAGGGGAGCTCCCATCCCACCCAGCGTCGAGGGGACCCCAGTATATGGTGGAGACTCCTCCAACCGAGGTGTCTGGGGGAGCTCCCACCCCACCCAGTGTTGAGGAGACACCCCTCTTGGGCAGTGACACTGTGAACCAGGGTGTCAGGGGACCCCCCTCCACCGCACCCAGGGTCAAGAGTGGAGACCCCTAAAACTGGGGTTCAGGGGGAACACCCACTACTCCCAGGGTCAGGGGGACTTCCCATTTAGGAGGGAGACCCCTCAAACCGGAGTATCTGGGGGAGCTCATATACCATCGCACAGAGTGTTGACGTCACTCCCCCCTTTAGGGGAAGACCATTTGAACCGTGGTGTCCGGGCGACATCCCATCGCACCCAGGGTCAAGGGGACTCCCCCCTCTAGAGGAAAGAACATCCAAACAGGGGTGTCCGGGGAACCTCCCTCTGAACCTAGGGGGGGAGTCCCTTTGAACCAGGGTGTGGGGGGACCTCTCATCACACCCAGGATTGAGAAGACTCCCTGCTCTAAGGAGGGAGCCCTTCAAACCGGGGTATTGGGAAGAGCTCATATACCATTGCACCAGGGTTGAGTGGACACACCCCTCTAGTGGGAAACCCCTCAAACCCGGGTGTCGGGGAGAATTCATACACCATCACACCCCCCTCCAACCACAGTGTCTGGGAGAACTCCCACCGCACCACAAGTACAGGGTACACCCCCTCTAGGGCAAAGACCCCTCGAACCGGGGTTTCGGTGAGAGCTCCCATTGCACCCAGAATTGAGGGGACCCCCGGTATAGTGTGGAGACTCCTCACCCAGTGTTGAGAGTACACAACTCTAGGGCAGAGACAACGCAAACCAGGGTGTTGGGGGGAGCTCCCACTGCACCCAGGGTCGAGGGGACACCCTCTCTAAGGGTGGAGACCCCTCAAATTGGGGTGTTGGGGGGAGCTCCTATACCATCACGACCCCTGGAACCAGGGTGTCTGGGGAAGCTTTTACCGCACCCAGTGTTGAGATCCCCCCTCTAGGTGGGAGACACCTCGAACAGGAATGTGGGGGGAGCTCCCACCACACCCAGTGTCGAGGGTATCCCCCCTCTAGGGGGGAGACCCTCGAACCAAGGTGTCAGGGAGAACTCCCACCTCACCCAAGTCGAGGGGACACCCCTCTATGGGGAGACTCCTCAAACTGTGTGGTGGGGGGAGCTCCAACTGCACCCAGGGTCGAGGGGACCCCCCACTCTAGTGAGGAGACCCTGCGAACCAAGATGTTGGGGGGAGCTCCCACCATACCCAGGGTTGAGGGGACATTTCCTCTCGGGTGAATACCCCATAACCGGGGTTTTGGGGGGAGCTCCCACCACGCCAAGGGTCACAGGGACCCCCTCTAGGGCAGACACCCCTCAAACCGGTGTGTCAGGGGGAGCTCTTACCGCACCCTGGGTCAAGAGGACCCCACTTCTAGGGTGGAGATACTTCAATCTGGGGTGTCAGGCAGGAGCTAGCACCACACCCAGGGCCGAGGGGATCCCCCACTCTAGGACATAGACCCCTCAAACAGGGGTGTCTGGTGGAGCTACCATACCCAGAGTTGAGGGAACCCCCCATCTAGGGTGAAGTCCCCTGGAACCTGGGAGTCGTGGGGAGCTCCCATCGCACCCAGGGTCGAAGGGACCCCCACCCTAAGGCAGAGAACCTTCAAACCGGGGTGTTGGGAGAGCTACCACCACACCCATGGATGAGGGGACCCCCCCTCTAGGGTGGTGACCCCTTGAACCAGGGTGTTGGGGGAAGCTCACACTACACCCAGGGTCGATGGGACCCTCCCTCTAGGGCAGAGACCCCTCTAATCGGGGTGTCGGGGGGAGGTTTCACCGCACCCAGCTTCGAGGAGACCCCCTACTCTGAGGCGGAGACACCTAAAACTGGGTTGTCTGGAGGAATTCCCACTGCACCCAGGGTCGAGGGAACCCTCCATTCTAGGCGGAGGCCCCATGAACCAAGGTGTCAAGCAAGCTCCCACCACACCCTGGGTTGGGGAATTCCCCCACTAGGGCAGAGACCCCTCAAACTGGGGTGTCAGGAGGAGCTCCCACAGCACCCAGGGTAGAGGGGGCTTCCGTCTGTAGGGAGTAGTTCTCCTGAACCAGGTGTCCTGGGGAGTTCCCACTGCACCCAGAGTCGAGGGGTCTCCGAACCAAGGTGTGTGTGTGGGGGAGCTTGTATACCTTAGCACCTAGGATTGAGGGGACTCCCCCTCTAGTGGGGAGACCTCTGGAACAGGTGTGTCAGTGTGAGCTCATATACCAATGCGCCCAGGGTCAAGGGGACCCCCACTCTAGGTGGGATACCCCTCAAAATAAGGTGTCGGGGGAGCTCCTACACCATCGCTCCCAGGGTCATGTGGAACCCCCTCTAGGGGGGAGACCCCTCAAACCGGGGTGTTGTGGGGAGCTCATATACAATTACACCCATGGTCGAGTGGCCCCGAATAGGCGGGAGACCCCTCGAATTGGGGTGTCAGGAGGAGCTCATATACCATCATACCCAGGGTCGAGGGGACTGCCCCTTGTAGGGGGGATACCCCTTGATCCGGAGTGTCAGGGTGACCCCCACACACTGCACCCAAGGTCAAGGGGCATCCTCACTCTATGGGGAAGACCCCTCGAACCGGGGTTGGGGGAACCCCCACTGCACTCAGGTTCAGGGGGAATTCCCCTTTAGGCGGGAGACCCCTCGAATAGGGGTGTCTGAGGAAACTCTTATACCATCGAACACAGTATGGAGGGGACCCCCCCTAGGACTGAGACACCGTGAACCAGGGTGTTTGGGGAGCTCCCACCGCACCCAGCATCGTGGTGAACCCCGCTGTAAGGCAGAGACCCCTCGAACCGGGGTGTCAGGGGAGCTCTCACCGCAACCAGGGTCGAGGGGACTCCCCCTCTAGGGCAGACACCCCTCAAACCACGGTTTCTTTGGGAGCTCCCACTGCACCCAGTGTTGTGGTTACCTCCCCACTAGGGGAGAGACCCCTCGAACCAGGGTGGCGGGGGTGTTCCTGCCACACCCAGGATCGAGGGGACCTCCCCCAATAGGGTGGAGACCCTGCGAACCTGGGCAACCGTGGGAGCTCCCAATGCACCCAGGGTCGAGGGGACCCCCTATCTAAGGCAGAGACCCCTTGAACCAGGATGTCTTGGGGACCCCCACCACACCCAAGGTAGGAGGGAATTTCCCCTCCAGGGGGGAGACTCCTCGAACCCAGGTGTCAGGGGTAGCTGTATGCCATCGCACTCAGTATTGATGAGACTCCCCCCTGCAGGGGGAGAACATCCGATCCCGGCTGTCAGTGGGGGGAACTCCTGCCTCTAGGAGGAAGACCCCTCGAACCAGGATGTCGGGCAAACCTCCCACCGAACCCAGGGTCAAGGGCACTCACCCCTCTATGGGGGAGCCCCTTCGAACCAGGGTGTCGGGGGGAGCTTTTATACCATCGCACCCAGGGTTGAAAGGACTCACCACTCCAGTGGGAAACCCCTTGGTGGGACCTCCCACTGCACTCAGGGTTGAGGGGACTCCCCCCTCTACGGGGGAGACCCCTCAAACTGGGGTGTCAGAGGAGCTCATATACCATCGCAGCCCCTCAATCGGAGGTGGGGGGGTGCTCCCACAGCATCCTGGGTTGAGGGGACCCACCCCTCTATGATGGAGAACCCTCAAACTGGGGTATCGGGGGTAGCTCTGACTGCACCCAGGATCGAGGGGACCCCCTGTTCTAGGAGGGAGATGCCTGGAACTAGGGTGTCCGGGTGAGCACCCACGGCACCCAGGGTCAAGGGGACCCCCTTCTGAAGGGGAGACCCCTTGCACCAGGGTGTTGGGGGAAGCTCCCACTGCACCCAAGTTTGAGGGGAACCCATTCTAAGGGGGAGACCCCTCAAACCAGAGATTCAGGGGACCCCCACACTGTACCTAGGTTCGAAGGGACTCCCCCCTCTAGGGAAGAGACCCCTCCAACCAGGATGCCAGGGTGACCCCCACACTGTACCCCCGTCAAAGGTACTCCCCCATCTAGGGGAAAGACCCCTCGAAATGGGGAGTTTGGGGGACCAACCCACCACACCCAGGTCGAGGGGACTCTCCCCTCTCGGAAGGAAACCCCTTGAACCGTGGTGTCAGGGGTCCCCCCCACCACATCCAGGGTGGAGGGGACTCCCCCCTCTAGGGGGTAGAGGCCTCAAACCAGAATGTCAGGGTGAACCCCCTCCAATGTACCCAGAGTCAAGGGGACTCCCCGCTCTCAGGGAAGACACCTCGAACCGGGTTGCCGGGGGAGCTCCCACTGCACCCAGGTTGAGAGGACCCACCCTCTAGGGGGAAGACCCCTAGAACAGGGGGTGTTTGGAAAGCTCGTATAGCATCACATCCAGGATCTAGGGGACCCTCCTCTAGGTGGGATACCCCTTGAACCAGGGTGTCGGGGAACATATATACCATCGACCAGGGTAAAGAGGACCCCCTAACTAGGGGAGAGACCCCTCGAACCAGGGTGTCAGAGTGGCCTTGTATACCATAGCACCCAGGGTCAATGGGACTCCCCCCTGTAGTGGGGAGACCCCTTGAACCGGGTTGTGGGGGGACCCTCCACCATATGCAGGGTCCAGGGCACTCAACTTGTAGTGGGGAGACCCATCAAACTGGGTGTCTGGGGGACCCCCACCGCAACCAGTGTCATGGGTGCTTCCCCCTGTAGGGCAGAGACCCCTCAAACCAGGGTATCAGGAAGCCCCCACCAGCACCAAGAGTCAGGGGCACTCCCCAGTTTAGGGTGGAGACCCCTCTAACAGGGGCATGGGGGACCCCCCCACACTGCACCGAGGGTCAGTGGTGCTCCCCACTGTATGGCAAAGACCCCTCCAACCGAGGTCTCAGGGGGACCCCCCACTGCACCAGGATCAGGGGCAATGCCCCCTCTAGGGGGGACACCCCTCGAACCAGGGTTCTGTGGGACACCCCACCAAACCCAGAGTAGGAGGCACTCCCCCCCTCTACGGGGGAGACCCCTCTGACCCGGGTGTCGGGGGAACACCCCTGCCACCAGGGAAGGGGCGTTCCCTCATCTTGGATGGAGACCCCTCAAATAGGGTTGTCAGTGTGAGCTCCTATACCATTGCACCCAGGGTCGAGGGGACCCCCTCTACAGGGGAGACCCCTCGAAATGGGATGTCGGGGGAGCTCATATACCATCACCTCCAGGTTCGAGGGGACCCCTCCTCTTGTGGGGAGACCCTCCAACCGGGGTATGGAAGGGAGCTCGTATACCATAGCACCCAGGGTCAAGCGGACTCGACTAGGCAGGACACCCCTCCAACCGGTGTGTCATGGAGAGCTCGTATACCATCATACCCAGGGTCGAGGGAACCCCCCTTCTAGCAGGGAGACGCCTCAAACCTGGGTGTCGGGGGGAGCTCTTATACCATCGCACCTAGGGTTGAGACGATCCACTCTAGACGGGAAACTCCTCAAACCGGAGGGGGAATTCGTATAACATCGCACGCAGGTTCAAGGGGATTCCCCCCTGTAGTGGGGGAGACCCTGAACCGGAGTGTCTGGCGTACCCTCCCCACCACACCCAGGGTCAAGGGGCCTCCCCACTCTAGGGGGGAGATGCCTCAAGACGGGCTGTTGGGGGGACCCTACACTGTTAGAGTCTGTAAACAAGTCAGGATGGTGCCTGGCATTTTGCCAGAGAAATGTTAGAGTCTGTAAACAAGTCTGGATGGCGCCTGGCAAAATGCCAGAGGGAGTGGTTTGTAAAGTAAGGCCAGTGAGCCATTAAATGTGGAGATTCCTTATTGGTTGACTGCTGTGTGGAGTTTATGTTAATTAAGATAAGCTCTGTGGAATGTACAAATACCTCTGTTGTCCTACAATAAACGGCTCCCACTCCTGCTGTATCCATGTACACAAGTTGTTCGTCACCCCCCGGTTATTTTGCTGCAGCCGGACTGCCGCACTTCACACAATTCCCAAGGTCAGGGGAATTCCCCCTCTAGTGGGGAGATCCCTCTGAACAGGGGAGTCGGGTAACCCCCACACATAACCCAGGGTCATGGGGACTACCCCTCTAGGGAAGAGTCCCCTCTAACTATGTTGTGGGGGGATCCACCCTCCAACACACCCAGTTTTGGCGGGACTCCCTGTCAAGGAGGCAACTCCTTGAACCGGGGTTCATGGGAAACCCCCCACCACACCCAGTGTCAGAGGGATTTCCCCTTAAGGCAGGAGACCCCTGGAACCGGTGTGTCTGAGGGAATTGGTATACCTTCAAAAACAGTGTCGACATGACTCCCCTCTTTAGGGGGAAATCATTTGAACCGTGGTGTCGGGATGACCTCGCACCGCATCCAGGGTCAAGGGGATACCCCGCTCTAGAGGGGAGAACATCCAAACTGGGGTGTTGGGGAACCTCCCTCCAAACCCAGGGTCAAGAGTACCCCCCTCTAGGGGGGAGCCCCTTCAAACCAGGAAGTAGGGGGAACCTCTCACCACATCCAGGGTTGAGGGGACTCCCTCTTCTAGGGGGGGAGCCCCTTCGAACCGAGGTGTCGGTGGGACCTCATATACCATCGTACCCAGGGTGGAGGAGACGCACCCCTCTAGTGGGAAACCCCTCGAACTGTCATGTAAGGGGGAGCTGGTACATCATGTACCCCCCTCGAACCTGGGTGTCGAGGAGCGCTCCCATCGCAACCTGAGTAGAGGGGACCCTCCCAGGGAGGAAACCCCTCGACTTGGAGTAGTGGGGGAAGTACCCACCACACCTAGGGTCAAGCGGACCCTCCCTTCTTAGTGGAGACCCCTCGAACTGGGATCATGGGGAGCTCCCACCGCACCCAGGCTCAAGGGAACCCCCACACTAGGGGGGAGGCTCCTGGAACTGGGGTGTCATGAGGAGCTCCCACCCCACCCATTGTGGAGGGGACTCCCCCATCTAGGACAGAGACACTGTGAACCGGGGTGTTGGGGGGGAGCTCCCACCGAACCCAGGGTCATGGTGAACCCCCCTCTAGGGCAGAGACCCCTCAAACCAGGGTGTCAGGGGGAGTTCCCACCGCACCCAGGGTCTAGGGGACCCTCCTTCTAGTGTGGACACCTCTCGAACTGGAGTGTTTTTGGTAGCTCTCACTGCACCCAAGGTCGAGAGTATCCCCCCGCTAGGGGTAAGACCCCTCAAACCTGGGTGGCGGGGGGGGAAGTTCCCACCCTACCCAGGATTGAGGGGATCTCCCCCAAAAGGGTGGAGACTCCACTAACCGGGCATCAGGGGTAGCTCCCACCACACACAGGGTCGAGGGGATCCCCCATCTATGGCGGAGACTCCTCGAACCAGGGATTTGGGTGTACCCCCACCACCACACCCAGGGTCTGGTGAAATTTCCCCTATAGATGGGAGACTCCTCAAACCGGGGTGTCAGGGGTAGCTCATATACCATCACACCCAGTTTTGACGGGACTCCCCCACATAGGGGGACACCATCCGTACTGGGGTGTCTAGGGGACCTCTCTCCGAATCCAGGGTCAAGGAGACTCCTGCCTCTAGGGGGGAGACCACTTGAACTGGGGTGTCGGGCAAACCTCCCCCTGAACCCAGGGTCGAGGGTACTCACCCCTCTAAGGGGAAGCCCCTTCAAACCAGGGTGTCGGGGGAGCTTGTAACTCATCGCACCCAGGGTTGAAGGGACTCACCCCTCTAGTGGAAAACCCCTGAACCAAGGTGTCTGTGGAACCTCCCACCACACCCAGGGTTTAGGGGACTCCCCCCTCTAGGAGGGAGACCACTCAAACCGGGGTGTTGGGGGGAGCTCCTATAGCATAGCAGCCCCCTCGATCTGAGGTGTGAGGGGAGCTCCTACAGCACCCCAGTTCAAGGGGACCCACCCTCTATGGCAGAGAACCCTCGAACTGGGGTGTCAGGGGAAGCATCCACCACACCCAAAGTCCAGGGGACCCACTTTTGAACGGGGAGACCCCTCACACCAGGGTGGCAGGGGGAGCTACCACCGCATCCAAGTTAGAGGAGGGCCCCTCTCTATGGGGGAGACCCCTTGATCCAGAGAGTCAGGGGACACCCCCGCCACTCCCAGAGTCAAGGGCATTCCCCCCTCTATGGGGGAGACTTCTCAAACTGGGGTGTCAGAGGAACCCACACCATACCCAGGGTTGAGGGGACTCCCCCCTCTAGGGAAGAGAACCCTCAAACCGGGGTGTCAGGGGGACCCCCCCACCACACCCATGTTCAAGGGACTCCCCCATCTAGGGGAAAGACCTCTCAATCGGGGTGTCAGAGGAACCCCCCACCACACTCAGGGTCGAGGGGACTTCCCCCTCTAGTGAGGAGACCCCTCAAACTGGTGTTGGGGGGAACCCCTCACCGCCCCCAGGGTTAGGAGAATTTCCCCTTTAGTTGGGAGACCCCTCGAACTGGGCTGTGGGAGGAGCTAGTATACCATCATACCCAGGGTCGAAGGGACCACCTCTCTAGGGGTAACCGGGGTTTGGGGGGAGCTCATATACCATGGCACCCAGGGTAGAGGGGAATCCACTAAGTGGGAGACCCCTCAAACTGGGGTTTGAGGGTAAATGGTATAAATTTGCACCCAGGGTCAAGGGGACTCCCCCCTGTAGAGGGGAGATGCCTTGAAATGGGGTGTCGGTGGGACCCCCTCCCCACTGCACTAAGGATCGAGGGGACTCATCCCTCTAGGGGGGAGATGCCTCGAAACGGGGTTCTGGGGGAACCCTCCCCACCACCCCCAGAGTTGGGGGACTCCCACCTCTGGGGAAGAGTCCCCTCTAACCGTGGTATCAGGGAGACCTCCCTCCACCTAACCCAGGGTCGAGTGGACTCCCCCCTCTAGGGAAGAGACCCCTCAACCAAGGTTGGGGGGAACCCCCACCACATCCAGGCTCAGGGGGAATTACCCTTTAGGCGAGAGACCCCTCACACCGGAGTGTCGGGGGGAGATCCCACCGCACCAAAGTTCGAGGGGAGACTCCTCTAACCAGAGGTAAGGGGACCACCTCCACTGAACCCAGGGTCGAGGGGCCTCCCTCCTCTAGTTTGGAGACCCCTCAAACAGCACCCAGGGTTGAGGGGACGCACCTTCAACCGGTGTGTCAGGGCGAGCTCCTATTCCAACGCACACCAGGTCGAGGGGCCTTCCCCCTTAGAGAGGGGGAGACCCCTTCTGACCAGGATGTTGGGGGCAGTTCATATTCAAACGAACCCAAGGTCAAGGGGACTCCTGCACTCAAGGGGGCAAGACCCCCTCTGACTGGGGTGTCAGAGGGAGCTTGTATACCACTACACATCGGGTCGAGGGGACACCCTTCCTCGAGGGGTGGAGACCCCCTCCAACCAGGGTGTCCGGGGGAGCTCGTATTCCAAGGCACCCCAGGTCCAGGGGCCTCCCCTCTTTGGGGTGGGGAGACCTCCTCTGACAGGTGTGTCGGGGCGAGCTTGTATTCCAAGGCACCCTGGGTCCAGAGGACTCCCCCCCTCGAGGTGGGGAGATCCCAACCGACGGGGATATCGGGAGTAGCTCCTATTCCAAAGCACCCTGGGTCAAAGGACTCCTGCCCTTGAGGAGGGAGACCCCCTCTGACTGGGGTGTCGGGGGGAGCTCGTATACCACCGCACCTGGGTCGAGGGGACGCCCTTCTCGAGGGAAGGAGACCCCATCTGAACGGGTTGTCGGGGAGTGCTCCTATATCAGCACACCCGGGTCAAAGGGACACCCCCCCACCCTCTCCGACCCGGGTTTCGGCAGGAGCTCGTAATCACCGCACCCCGTTTCAAAAGGACTCTCGCCCTCGAGTGGGGGAGAATCCCTCCAACCCGGATATCGGGTGGAGCTTGTATACCACTGCACCCTAAATGGAGGGGACCTCCCCCTTGAGGAAGAGAGATCCCTGCTGACTGGGAAGTCGGGGGGAGCTAGTATACTTCTGCACCCCAGGTCGAGGGGACTCCACCCCTCAAGGGGGGGAAACACAGATCAAGGGGACTGCTCCCCTCAAGGGGGTGAGACCCCCTCTGAATGGAATGGCGGGAGGGCCAGCTCCTATTCCAACGCACCTGGGTCAAAGTGACTCCCCACTCTATAGGGGTAGTCCCCCTCTGACCAAGGTGTCCGGGGGAGCTCATACACCACCGAACCCCAGGTGGAGGGGACTTTCCCCTCCAGAGGATAGGAGATACCATCAGACGGGTGTTGGGGATAGCTCGTATACCACCACACCCCAGGTCGAGGGTCTCCTGCCTTCAAAGGGGTGAGACACCCTCCAACTGGGTGTGTGGGCGGGGGGAGCTCGTATACCACCAACTCTGGGTAGAGGAGACTCCCCCCCTCCAGAGGGGGAGACCCCTCCGACCAGGGTGTGTGGGGGGAGCTCATATTCCAAGGCATCCTGGGTAAAAGGGACACCCCCCTCAAGGGGGGATACCCCCTCTGACCAGTGTGCCGGGGCAAGCTCGTATTCCAAGGCACCCCAGGTTCAGGGGACTCCCCCCTTTGAGGGGTGAGATCCCCTCCGACCAGGGTGTAATGGGAAGCTCGTATACCACCGCACCCCAGATCAAGGGGACTGCCCCCCTCGAGGGGGTGAGACCCTCTCTGAACAGAATGTCAGTGCAAGCTTGCATTCCAACAAACCCGGGTTGAAGGGACTCCCCACTCGATAGGGGCAGTCCTTCTCCCACCAAGGTGTTGGAGGAAGCTCATATACCACCGCACCCCACGTCAAGTGGACTTTCCCATCAAGAGGGTGGGAGATACCATCAGACAGGGATGTTGGGGAGAGCTCGTATACCACCACCCCAGGTTAAGGGTTTCCCGCCTTTGAGGGGGTGAGACACCCTCCGACCCGGGTGTCGGGGGAGCTCTTATACCACCACACTCCGGGTCAAGGGACTCCTTGAGGAGTGAGACCCCTCTGACGGGGTGTTGGGTGGAGCTCATATATCACTGCAACCCAGATTGAAAGGAATCTACTGCTCGAGGAGGGGAGACCCCCTTTGACCGTTGTGTTGGGGGAAGCTGGTTTAAGACCGCACCATGGGTGGAGGGGACTCCCGACCTGAGGGTGGGAGACCCCCTCCAACCGGGGTGTCATAGGGAGCTCGTATACCACCGCACCCCGTGTCGAGGGGACTCCCGCCCTCAATGGGGGGAGACCTCCTCATACCGATTTTTCCGGGGAGGTCGTATATCACCACACCCAGATAGAAGGGACTCCCGCCCTCAAGGGGGGTAGATCCCCTCCCACCGGGTTTTCGGGGGAGTTGGTATACCAGCTCATCCTGGGTCAAGGGGGCTCCTGACCTCCAGGAGGGGAGACCCCCTCCATCCGGGATCTCTGGCCAATCTCATATACTACTACACACGGGTCGAGGAGACTCTCGACCTCAAGGGGTAGACAATCTTTGACCAGGGTGTGGGGGGAGCTCTTGTACCACCGCACCACGCGTGGAGGGACTCCCGCCTTCAAGGCGGGGGAGACTTTCTCTGACCATGGTGTCAGGGGGAGCTCGTGTATCACCACACTGCAGGTTGAGGGGACTCCCCCCCTCAAGAGGTAAGACCCCCTCTGACTGAGGTGTCAGGGTAGCTCATATTACAACTCACCCTGTGTTGAGGGGACTCCCCCCAATCAAGGGGGGAGACCACCTCCAACTGGGGGGGGGAGCTCGTGTACCACCGCACCACGTGTCGAGCGGACTCCTGTCCTCGAGAGAGTGAGACACCCTCCAACCGGGGTATGGGGGGAGCTCGTATACCACCACACCTCAAGTCGAGGGGACTTCCACCCTCGAGGGGTGGAGACCCCCTTTGAAAGGGGTGTGGGAGGGAGCTCATATACCACCGAACTTCAGGTCAGGAGGACTCATCCCCTCGAGAGGGGGAGACTCCCTCTGACCAGGGTGTGGGGGGAGCTCATATACCACTGCACTCTGGGACGAGGGGACTCCCCCCCTCTTGGGGGGGAGACACCCTCCTGCTGGGGTGTTGGATGGAGCTCGTATACCCACTGCACCCCGGGTCAAGGAGACTCCCACCTTCAAGCGGGAATACACCCTCCGACGGGGGTGTGGGGTAGAGCTCGTATACCACCGCATCACGTTTGAGGTGACTCCCGCCCTCAAGGAAGGGAGTCCTCCTCTGACCGTGGTGTCGGGGGGAGCTCGTATTCCACCACACCCCCGGTCGAAGGGACTCCCGCCATCAAGGGGGAGAGACATCCACCGACCGGGGTTTCAGGGGAAACTCATATGCCACCACACCCAGGGGCAAGTGGACTCCCCCCAGAGAGGGGGTGATAATCCCACTGACCATGGATTCATGGGGAGCTCGTATACCATCACATCCCTGGTCAAGGGATGGAGAACCCCTTTAACCAGGGTGTCGGGTGGACCTCGTATACCACCGCACCCTGGATCGAGGGGACTCCCGCCCTCGAGGCAGGGAGACACCCACCAACAAAGGTGTCGGGTAAGCTCTTATACCACCACACCTTGTGAAAGAATTCCCTCGCAAAGACACTTCGCCGGGAGAATTCCAATTTTATTGCAAAAAGCTGTGTGCTTATATAGAACTAAAGGGGAGATGGTAGGGCTTAGATAAATGGCAGGCCACCCGTTTATTGGCAAGTTCTTCCAGATATGAGTTCCTGCGCCCAGGCATTAGTTCTCATTGGGGCTAAGGTTCCCCGCCAGCGAGGTTTGAAATTGGCGCCGGCGGGAGAGTTCACAAGGGCGGGAACTTTTCGTGCCACTGCAGAGAAGAAGAAGGTAGGAAGGAGAAGTCCTTAGGTGCCATGTTGGGGTTTTTTCTCTGGGGTATGGCTGCCGTTTATACTTTTCCCAACATTCCTCCCTTTTTTGTTTTCTTAGGAATTGGGTCGTCGTTAGTCAGATCCGGCTGCTTCCTGCTGGGTGGGGGCGCCGTAGGGCCTAGAAAGGGAAGTGGAGGAATGTTCGGGGGGCAGGTCTGGGGATATCATGGCAGCCAGAAATAAAACCCAGTGGCTATAGACAGCTACTTCCGTAGGGGTGAAGTCTATGAATGTTCCCTGAAGCCACAAGTCGTTGATGGCATCGAACCAGTCCTGGATGGAGAAGATTGTTGGTATCAGCCATTGGTCCTGTAACAGAGACTCTAGGAAATACTGGAAGCGTTGCCTGGACATGGCGTCACCAGCACCTGAAGAAGATCAGAGCGAATAAAAACAGAATGAAGATAAAAATTAAAACAAAGGTCAATTTTTGGCAGAAGTTCCATGTTGGGGGACTGACAGAGAAGAGGCCAAGGGCCATGAGGAGGCTTAAAAGGACATAAAGACTTATGGATCCAGGATGGCAGATTAAGAGGTTCTTTGGGCTCGTTGTCTCCTGCTGTCTGATGTCCGTTGCATTCCATCGTGCCTGGTAGGGAGCCTCAGCACTGAGTGAACTGTTCTCTTGGAGATGTTGGGGGTTCATCGGTCATCAGAGGCTGGTAGTGCCTAAGCAGAAGCTGGTTGAAAGTTTGATTAGAAATTTTCTGCAATTGAGTTTGAAGGAACTTTATTATGCAGGGCAAGAGAGCACAGAAATGGAGCATCCCAATAAGGGGCCCCAAGATAGGTAGTAAGTACGTGGCAAGAGAGGATTGGAAGAACCCCGTTATGGGATTAGGGGAGGTGGGTTTAAGCAATTGGGTCGATAATTCCTGCAACTTAACAACATTTTTCTCTATTAGCCCAGACTCATTAACATAGTAGCAACATTCCTCTCTGAGGAACAAACATGTACCCCCTTTTTCTGCAGTAAGAAGATCAATCGCTCTTCGGTTCTGTAAAGCCACTTGTGCCAATGAAGTAACCTGGCGCTGCAAGGAGCCCAGAGACTCAGCAGTGGTATCAAGTGCTTCCTGCAGTTTTTGTTGCAGGTCATTAGATGCCCATAGAGCATGACCTAGAGCTCCACCAGAGAGTCCAAGACTCGCCACTGAGGTTGTTAAAGTGAGGCCTACCAGAACCGGCAGAAAGACTGCCCTACGGGTGTGGGAAGGCAGGGCCAGCTGTCGGAATTCGGTGGGAGTATACAAAGACAGCTGAGGAACTACAGTAACCAAGAAACAGGTGCCAGAGACATTGATTGTTGAGGTACTTAAAGACCCGTTACACCAGAGGAAATGTCCAGGTTGCATAAACATAGGGCTCGATGGGGTGCTATAGCTCCAGGAACAAATGGGTAAAGGATTCATTGTTGGCGGGTGGAAACAGATGAAAGGAAATGAAGCATTGGTGGAATAACTTTCCCATAGTGGGATACGTGTCACGTGTAGGGGTTGTCCTTTCTTAGAGAAATTGTAGGTTTTTGCTGAAATATTTCCTGCTGCTAATGGGACCGCTGCTAGAAGTGGACGACTAAGTGAAGCACAGAGAAAGCACTGAGAAGTAGGCACAGAAAGAGGGGTGGAGTTTAATAATCGAAGAGTTTGGTGTAGCAAATTGAGCCATGTGGGAGGGAGACCTGAGGGGGCTGAAGGCTCTGAATCCTCTTTGGATGGGCTATGGATAAGATCTCGAAGTTTTGATTCTGACTCCTTGATATGCTCGACTACCTGGATGGTTGCCTTAGGTGGCGTAATTAGGGTGCGGCCGACAGTCATCCACCCTGTGGGTTTGGCTGAGGTTGTCCTAGCATAGACAGCAAACTCAACATAGTCCCAACGTTTGGCCTTGGGGTCAGGTATATCTAAAGTATACCATCCATGGTTATCTGATGAAGAGCCTTTATGCCATTTTAGGTAACTAGAAGTCCATCCTACAGGGTAACCAAGTGAGTGGTAAGAATAGCTACCACGTTCATCATGGAACCTGCATGACCAATAGGGGCACCCATTATATATCTCAGGCTACCAATGGCAATAGCCTTTGGTTTGATCAAAAAGGAAGCAAATGAAAGGCCAGTTCCAGCTACCAGGGACGAAGGTCCTGGAAGGTGACAATTTTAGGGAAATAGAGGTGCAGTTGTGGATGAAGCAAGTAGTTGCATCCACTTCGCGGACCTTCAACATGCCATGTTCTGAGTATCATTCCCGGAGAGTGAATAGATACATGGTAGGAGAGGAGGGTAAAGACCGGTCCCGACAGAACACAGAAAAGAAGCAGAGCACAAAAACAAGCAGAGAGAGAAGACTGGGGTGTTGGGGAAGCTCATTGTGCCTTTTTTCTAAGAGGAATGGGGCTGCGGGGAACACCGTGTGAGCCGCAACTTAAAGGGGTGAGATGGGTGTGGAGAGCAGGAGTAAAGGGGAGGTTCAGGAGGTGATTCTTGGAGTTCCTCTGGGGTGGTCCTGTCGTCAGCAGGTGGGGCCTCCTGATGATATGGCTTCAACCTAGAAATGTGAATCCAGGGAGTGAGACGGTTGTCTGGTAAGGAGAGTTTGGCAGCGGTGGGGGTACAGAGAATGACAGGATAGGGGCCTTCCCATTTTGGGGTAAGAGGCCCTTTCTCCTCTGGGGTATTATAGTAGACTAAACTTCCAGGTGTTAAGGGAGGAGTGTTTGGAGAGGAGACTGGGTCCGGAAGAAGCCAGTCCTGACATTTCCAGAGTTCCGAGCGGAGATGAAACAAGAGAGGCAAAGACAAATCTCGGGTGAGAGGTCCTTGTGAAATGACCAACCCAGGGGGTATGAGAGGTCTTCCATACATTATCTCAAAGGGAGACAGTAAAGATGGTTTCTTAGGGAGAGCTCTGATTCAAAGCAAAGCCAAGGGAAGGAGTTTGACCCAGTCTAAGTTTAATTCCATTGTCAATTTGGTAAGGACTTCCTTTAGAGTCCGATTTACCCTTTCCACTTTTCCTGAAGCCTGGGGGCGATATGGACAGTGGAAGTGCCACTTGAAGGAGAGGGCTTGAGAGACCTTTTGTGTGATCCTAGAGATAAACTCAGGGCCATTGTCGGATTGTAGGGAAGTGGGCATACCAAACCTAGGGATGATGTCTGTCAGTAAGATTGAAGCTACAGTGGAAGCCTTTTTATTGGAAGTGGAAAATGCCTCAACCCAAGCAGAGAAGGTGTCCACAAAGACAAGGAGGTACTTAGTGCGCTGTACTGTGGGCATGTTGGTGAAGTCTACCTGCCAGTCAGCAGCAGGAGTGTGTCCCCGAGCTTGGTGGGAGGGGAAAGGTTTAGGCCTTAAAGGAGTATGAGGATTGGTCCGCTGACAGATCTGACAATTAGAGGCTATATTCTGTAGCATGGCTTTGTCAGAGGGGGTGAGGGAAAAGAAGCTCTGTAAAAAGAGGGTCAAAGACTGAGAGTTGGAATGGAATAGAGTATGAAGGAACTCGAAAAGATCCTTGTTCTTACTGGAAGAAGTAGGGGCTTCAGATGAGCTGTCTAAGGTGGCCATTATATGTCCCCCAGGGGGGCCATAATTGGAGGTGGTAGCAGCCATGCGTGCCGCCTGGTCAGCCCTGGCATTGCCCTCAGTGATAAGAGAGCCGTCCTTCTGATGGGACCTAAAATGGACGACTCCCAACTGGGTGGGTAAGTGGGAGGCCTCTATCAGATTGGTTATAAGAGCCGAATTAGTGATTGCATTACCTTTGGTGGTAAGTAGGCCTCGCTCCTTCCATATTGCAGCATGGGATAATAGAATATGGAAGACATATTTTGAGTCAGTATAAAGGGTGAGGGATTTGCCTTGAGCTAGAAGGCAGGCACGAGTGGCTGCTATGAGTTCAGCCTGCTGGTTGGTAGTTCCTGAAGGCAGAGCTTTGGCCTCTATAATCTCAGTGGCTGAAACTACAGCATATCCAGAGTAATGAGTGCCATTCTGTCTAAAGGAACTGCCGTCAGTGAACCAGATAAGGTCAGGCTTGGTGAGTGGTCCCTCAGAAATGGAAGGATGACAGGGAAGGAAATCATCTAAGGTTTCCAAGCAATTATGAGTTGGCGTGTCAGATGTGGGAGTCGTTGGGAGCAGTGAGGCAGGGTTCAGTGCAGAGCAGGGGAGGAACGTAATATTAGGGTTTTCCAGAAAAGAAGTGAGGAGTGACAGAACTCTGGATGGAGGAAGGGTTTGAAGGCCCTTATAAGCTAAAAGATCCTTCAAGTGATGTGGGGAGTGGATAGTTAAAGGGGCCCCAAAAGTCAGCTTAGAGGCTTCTTTGTGTAAAATTTGTCCAGCAGCCAGAGCTCTTAAGCAAGGGGCCCACCCACGGATGGTAGGGTCTAGTTTTTTGGACAAATATGCCACAGGTGCAAATGTAGGCCCATAGTTTTGACCTAAGACCCCAAGTGCTTGCCCCCTTTTTTCATGGACATATAGATGAAATGGTCTTGAAAGATCAGGAAGGTGAAGGGCAGGTGCCTTTAAGAGGAGTTGCTGAGGCCTGCAGAAGTAGTAGTTGGGGGAGGAGGCAAGAGATTCACTAGGGGGTCCCTTTGCTAGGTCATACAGGGGTTTGGCTAGAAGGGAATAATTTGGGATCCAGGCCCTAAAATAACCTGCTAGTCCTAGGAATGATAGTATTTCGGCTTTCGTATGGGGCACTGGAAGATTAGAGAGGAGTTGCCTCCTGTCCAGTGTTATTTCTTTTTTCCCAGGTGTAAGGCGAAAGCCAAGATAGGTGGCAGAAGATTGGGAAATCTGGGCCTTGTGGGGAGACACCCTATATCCCTTGTCTGCTAGGAAATTAAGAAGCTGGGCGGTGTGGGATTGAGAGTGTTCCCAAGAGGGACTACATAGAAGAAGGTCGTCGACATATTGAAGGAGAGTAGAGTCAGGACAGGTGGGTGAAAGGATGTGAGGTCCTGGGCAAGAACTTGGCCAAAGAGATGGGGGCTATCCCTGAATCCCTGTGGGAGGACAGTCCAGGTAAGCTGACAAGAATGGCGGGTGTGAGGGTCAGTCCACATAAAAGCAAAGATATCCTGAGATTCTGAGGACAAGGGAATAGAAAAGAATGCATCTTTCAAATCTAGGACCGAGAAGTGGGTAGTAGTGGCAGGGATCTGAGAGAGGAGGGTGTAAGGGTTGGGCACTAGCGGGTGGATAGGGACCACAGAGGAGTTGACAAGGCGAAGGTCTTGAACCAGCCTGTAGGACCCATTAGGTTTCTTAACTGCCAGAATGGGGGTGTTGAAAGGAGAGTGTGTAGGCCTAAGATATCCCTTTCATAATAAATCTTGGATGATGGGTTCTAATCCGAGGAGGGCTGTGGTTGTGAGTGGATATTGTGGCTGACTAATATATTTTGAAGGGTCCCGTAAGACAATATGAATAGGACTGCATTTAGCTATAGAGGGTGTAGTTGTGTCCCAAACCTCAGGGTTAACTGGTTTAGATAGTTGTGGAAGAGTGTGTGAAGGAGGTGTATCTGCCCCTAGGAACATCATGAGGAAATGAGAGGTGGGAGAAGTGTGGGGTGATATGTGAATGGTGACTTTTAATAGTGAGAGTATGTCCCTTCCCAGAAGGGGAGTGGGGCAATGGCTCATAACGAGAAAGGAGTGTGTGAAGGACAAAAGGGATCCCTGCATATAACATGATAAGGGAGGGGTTTTTCGAGGGAAAATCTGTTCACCTCCTACCCCGACAATAGGAGTTTTTGAGGGTGTGGTAGGACCCCAATACTCCCTCAAGACCGAAAAAGTGGCACCAGTATCTAAGAGGAAGGTAATGAAGCGTCCATCCACCAGGGAGGTGACCCTAGGCTCTTGCTTCTTGATGGTAATAGTCGGGAGGGAAGGCCCAGGGCTCCGTCAATCCTCCTCTGCCAAGCCCAGGAGAGGCTGGGGTTGCCGGGTGGCTGACCAACCTCCCTTCCGGGTTGTTGGGCAGTCCACCCCCCAGTGTCCCCTTTGGTGGCACTTTGGGCAGGGGGTGGAGGGTGTCCTTGGCGAAGGACAATCCTTGGCCCAATGTCCCTCCTTACCACATTTGAAGCAAGGTCCAGGGGGTGTCTTATTAGGACGGCGTGGTGATGACCTTCTCTGAAGGACCTGGGCCAACATTTGGAACTTGGCATTTTCAGCCCTCTGCCTACGGCGTTCGCTTTCATCCTCTCTACCATGAAAAACCTTGAAAGCGACAGCGAGGATTTCGGTCTGAGGAGTAGCAGGGCCCTGTTCAAGCTTTTTAAGCTTGGCTTTAATGTCAGGGTAGCTTTGGGCCAGAAAATATGTCATTAAGACATGACGGCCATCAGGGGTTTCTGGGTCGAGGTTTGTGTACTGTTGAAGGGCCTTGGTTAGTCTATCCAAAAATTCTGAAGGTGTTTCTTCCTTTTTTTGAATGACCTCCTGCACCTTTTGAAAGTTAACAGCCTTGCGGGTGGCCTTTTTCAGGCCCGCCAAGAGGCAGGATGTAAAAAGGTCACAAGACTGCAAGCCTTCAGGGGTGTTATAATCCCATAGGGGATCCTGCTCTGGGACAGCATGAGGGCCCGTGGGGTGGTTGGGATTGGTCCTATGATTTTCATCAGCATGGGCTTGGGCTAGCTCCCAGACCCGTCGCCTTTCCTCAGGAAGAAGTGTATTGGCCAAGAGCATGTATATGTCATGATGAGTGAGGCTATATGCCTGCAGGACCCATTGAAACTCCCGAATGTAAGTGGTGGGGTCAGTGGTGAATGAGCCTAGCTTTCTCTCTAGCTGAGTAATGTCTGACATGGAGAAGGGCACGTGGACTCTGATGACACCCTAGGGACCAGCTACCTCACAAAGGGGTGCGATTATCTTGGGGGTGGGAAGGAGTCCCTTAGACCTGGTAACAGGAGGACTGAAAGAGGCAGGCGGCGGACAGAAAGGAGAGGGAGGGGAAGGGGGTGTCTCTGCGGAGGAGGAGGTGGAGCAGGCAGAAGAGGGCGGAGGGGAGGGGGATGAAACGGAAGGTTGAGGATCCGTGGAACCAGGTGGAGGAAGAGGAGGGTACAGCGGGAGAGAAGGAGCAGATGGGGCTGGAGGATAAGGTGGAGGTTCATCTGCTGGGTCGAATGAGGAAGAATCTGCGAAGTCAGGAGTAGAAGTAGGGGAAGGGAGGGGTTTGCAAGCAAGGAGGACTTGAGAGGGGGAGCAGGAGGAGCAGAGAGCAGGGTGTTGTGCGAGAAGGCTAAAACCTTCAACGCAGGGAATCTCCCTCCACTTTTTCAGACGCTGGCAGTAGTTAAAAAGGTCTCGAAGTAGGTTTGAATCTAAGGAGCCTTCTGGAGGCCAGTGATTGCCATTATTCAGTGGATATGTAGGCCAATCTTGGGTACAGAATTTGATTAAAAGTTTGGGCTTGATGTCTGGTGTGAGGAAGAGTGTGGCCAGATTTTTTATTAAGCATTTGAGAGGTGAGGCTTCAGGTATAGACGAAGAGGTGCCCATAGTCACAGGGAGAGATGGAAGAGAGAAAGAGAGAAAGAGAGAATAAGCGTAAGCGAGAGAGGCAAAGGGAAAACCCGGGCTGGAACGGCTTCCAGGAAGCCCAGGGCGGACGGGGGTCAAGTAGGCGTCCCCAAAATGACCAGCCGTTGCCAGGAACTGCAGAGGGCACTACCTGGTCGTCACCAGTGAAGTGCGATCTGAGACCCAATGGGGTCGGAGCCACGGGCAACCTGACGTCAGGAAAGTTTTCGACCGCAGCGGAAAAAGTCAGTAATGAAAACAGAACTCCGGTTCCGGCGGAACGCAGTTCCAGGCCGGGAGTTCAGTTTTCCCCGAGTAGAAAGGCCAGATACAGTATCCCAGCGGGAGATAGTAGCAGCAGCGGCAGGCAGCGGGAGATAGTAGCAGCAGTGGCAGTGGGAGGAAGAAAAAAAAAAAAAAACCACAGAACCTTTCGTGTAAACTCAGAAGCCTCACGCCCCAAAGGGAAATGGATCACCAGAGGGTCCACTGCGGCCAGTGAAGGCCTTAGTGGTGGGAATTCCCTCCCCCCAACGGGCGTCCGGAGTGTGCCGGGCGATCAACGGTCACAGTACCAGCTGTAGCCCGAAGGGGGTTGGTGAGCCAGGGTCAGGGGGACCTTACCTACGGCCGAATCAGCGGTGAGTGCAGGGGAGCTGGCGTCTGAAAACAGCGGACTTGGGCGGAGAGTCTTCGGCGGGGCAGGGGATGGGGCTCTTGTTGGGAAGAGCTCACCCGGATCCTCACACGGGGCACCAGAATGAAAGAATTCCCCACGCAAAGACACTTCGCCGGGAGAATTCCAATTTTATTGCAAAAAGCTGTGTGCTTATATAGAACTAAAGGGGAGATGGTAGGGCTTAGATAAATGGCAGGCCACCCGTTTATTGGCAAGTTCTTCCAGATATGAGTTCCCGCGCCCAGGCATTAGTTCTCATTGGGGCTAAGGTTCCCCGCCAGCGAGGTTTGAAATTGGCGCCGGCGGGAGAGTTCACAAGGGCGGGAACTTTTCGTGCCACTGCAGAGAAGAAGAAGGTAGGAAGGAGAAGTCCTTAGGCGCCATGTTGGGGTTTTTTTCTCTGGGGTATGGCTGCCGTTTATACTTTTCCCAAACACCTTGGGTCGAGGGGACTCTCCCACTGGAGGGGGGAAGACCCCCTCTGACCAGGGTGTTGGGGAAAGTTCATATACTACCACACCCCGGGTCAAGGGGAGTCTCAACCTCAAGGGGGGGGGAGACCCCCTTTGACAGGATTGTCTGTTGGGCGGAGCTTGTATACCACCCCACCATGTGTCAAGGGGACTACACCCCTCGAGGCCGAGAGACCCCCTCCGAGCTGTGTGTCCGGGGGAGCTCATATTCCAACGCACATTAGGTCGAGGGGACTGCCCCCTCCAGGGAAGAAGACCCCCTAAGACGGAAGTGTTGGAGCAAGCTCATATTCCAAAGCACCCAGTGTCGAGGGGACTCCTTCCCTTGAGAGGGGCAAACCCCCTCCAACCAGAGTGTTGGGGGGAGCACATATTTTAACGCACCCGGTTCGAGGGGACTCCTGCCTCAAGACGGGGAGATACCCACCGACCAGGGTGTCAGGGGAAGCTCTTATACCACCTCACCCAGGGGTGAGCAGACTTTCCCCCAAGAGGGAGGGAGACCCCCTCCGACCAGGGTGTCAGGGAGAGCTCCTATGGCACCACACACCTGGTCGAGGGGTGGAGAACCCCTCGGACCAGGGTGTCGGGGGAAGCTCCTATATCACCATACCTCTGATCAAGGGGATTCCTGCCCTCGAGGGGGGAGACCCTTCTGCCCCGGGTGTCAGGGCAGTTAGTATACCACCGCATCCTGGGTCTAGGAAACTCCACCATTCGAGGGAGGGAGACCGTCTTCCACCAGGGTGTCAGGGCAAGCTTGTATTTCAAAGGACCCCAGGTCGAGGGGACATTCCCCTTTGAGAGGGACATACCCCCTCTGACCAGGGTGTGGGGGGAGCTCATATACCATCGCAGCCCTGGTTGAGGAAACTCCCGCCTATTCCAACGCACACTAGGTCAAGGTGCCTCCCCCGTCAAGGGGGGAGACCACCTCCGACTGAGGTGTTGGGGGAGCTTGTATTCCAATTCACCCTCCCTGGAGGGAATGAGATCCCCTCCAACTGGGGTGTCAGCGCAAGATCATATTCCAACCCACCCTGGTTGAGGGGACTTGCTCCATTGAGAGAAGCAGACCCACTCTGACCAGGGTGTGGGGGGGCTCATATTCCAATGCACTCCAGGTTGAGGTGACTCCCCCCCTCAAGAGGAGGAGACCCTCTCCGAATGGGTTGTGGGGGGGAGCTCCTATACCACTGCACCCCAGATCGAGGGGACTCCCGACTTCTACAGGGGGAGACCCTCTCTAAACGGGATGTTGAGGTGAGCTCGTATACCACTGCACCATGGGTTGAGGAGACTCCTGCCCTCGAAAGGGGGAGACCCCCTCTAACCAAGGTGCTGTGGGGAGCTCTTAACCAACACACCCTGGGTCAAGGGGACTCCCCCACTTGAGGGGTGGAGACCCCCTCTTACCTGGGTATGGGGGGAGGAGTTTGTATTCCAATGCACCTGAGGTTGAGGAGACTCCTCCCCTCGAGGGGAGGAGACCACCTCTGACCTTAGTGTTAGGGGGAGCTCAAATTCCAATGCACCCAGGGTGAGGGGGCACCACCCCCCCAGAGGGGCAGACCCCCACCAACCGGGGTCCTATTCCAATGCACCCCAAGTCAAGGTGACTCCCTCCCTCGAGGGGGGAAGACCACTTCCGACTGGGGTGTCATGGGAGCTCGTATACCACCGCACCCTAGGTAGAGTGGACTCCCCCACTCTCAGGGTAAAGATACCCTGTATGAACAGGGTGTCGGAGAGAGTTGTATACCACTGCACCCCAAGTCGAGGAGGGAGACCCTGTCCAACGGAGGTATCAGGGGAGCTCATATACCACCGCCCCCCATGAGGAGGGTACTCCCACCCTCAAGGGAGGGAGACCTCCTCCAACCAGTGTGTCGGGGGGAGCTCGTATACCACCACACCCCAGTCAAGGGTATTCCCGCCCTCGAGAGAAGGAGACATACTCTGATTGTTGTGTCGGTGCAAGCTCGTATACCATCGCACACCATGTCGAGGGTACTCCTGCCCTCAGGGGGGGAGACACCCTTCGACCAAAGTGTCAGGGCGAGCTCACCACTGCACCCTGGGTTGTGGGGACTCCCTTCCTAGAGAGTGGGAGACTCCCTTTGACCGGGGAGTCAGGGGGATCTTGTATACCACTGCACCCCAGGTCGAGGGGACTCCCTCCCTCGAGGGGTGGAGACCCCCTTTGACTGGGTGTTGGGGGGAGCTCGTATACCACTACAACCCGAGCCAAGGGGACTCCCCCCTATCGGTGGGGTGACACCCTCCGAACAGGGTGTTGGTGGAGACTGGTAAACCACTACAATCTGGGTCGAGGAGACTCCCGCCCTCAAGGGAGGGAGACATCCTTTGACCCGGGTGTCAGGGGAGCTCATATACCACTGCACCCCTGGTTGAGGAAACTCCCGCCTTGAAGGTTGTGACATACCCACTGACCAGGGTGTCTTGTGGAGTTCATATACCAACACACCCCGGGTTGAGAGGACTCCCCCTCCTCAAGGGAGGAGACCCACTCCAACCGGGGATTTGTGGGGAGCTCGTATACCACTGAACCCCGGATGGAGGGGACTCCCCCCTCAAGGGTGGGAGACCCCATTCGAGAAAGTAGTCTGGGCATGCTCATATTCCAAGGCAACCTGGGTCAAGGGGACTGCCCCCCTCGAGGGTGATGACCCCCGCCGACATGTATGTCAGGGCAAGCTCGAATTCCAACGCACCCTGGGTCAAGGGGACAACCCCCTCCTGAAGGGTAGACACCCTTTGACCGGGTTGTCGGTGGGAGCTTATATTCCAATGCACCCCGGGTGGAGGGTACTCCCACCCTGGAGGGGGGGAAACACCCTCCAACTGGAGTGTCGGGGGAAGCTCGTATACCATCGCACCCCGGGTTGAGGGGGCACCCTCCCTCGATGGGGGAAGAACCCTTCTGACCAAGGTGTCTGGGGAAGCTCGTATACCACGGCACCCCGGGTGGAGGAAAACCCCCATCGAGGGAAGAAGACGCCCTGTGACCGGGGTGTCAGGGGGTAGCTAGTATACCACAGCACTAGGTCATATAGCACCTCACCATGGGTCGAGGTGACTCCTGCCCTCGAGGGAGGAGACTCCCTTCCACCCGGGTGTCGGGGGTAGCTAGTATACCCCAGCACTCTGGGTTGAGGGGACTCTCCCCCTCTCAGAGTGAGACCCCCTACGTCCAGGGTGTCAGGGGGAGCTCTTATACCACTGCACCATAAGTCGACATGACTCCCCTCCTCCAGGTGTGGACACCCTCTTCAACTGGGGTGGCCCTCTTTGACCATGGTGTCGGGGTGAGCTCTTATACCACCACACCCCTGTCGAGGGGACTCCCTCTCTCAAGGGGGGGAGACCCTCTCCGACTAGGGTGTTGTGGTTTGCTCCTATACCACAGCAGCCCTGTCGTGGAAACTCCCTCTCTCGAGGGGGGAGACCCCTCCAACCGGGGTGTGTGGGGGGGTTCCACCGCATCCTGGGTTGAGAACACTCCCCCCTCGAGGGGGGAGACTCCTTGAATCGGGGTGTCAGGGGGAGCACCCACTGCACCCTGCAACCGAGGTGTCAGGGAAAGCTTTACACCATCGCAGCCAGGGGAGAGGGGACTCTTCCCTCGACGGGAGAGACCCCTCCAACCAGGGTGTTGCGGGGAGCTCCCACCGCACCCCAGGTAGAGGGGACTCCCCCTTCTAGAGGGGAGACCCTACAACCAGGGTGTTGGGGGTAGCTCATAAACCATTGCACCCTGAGTAGAGGGGACTTCCCCTTCTAGGGGGGAGACCTCTCCAATTGGGGTTTTGGAGGGAGCTCCCACTCAACCGGGGTCGAGGTGACTCCCTCCTCGAGGGGGGAACACCCCTCCAATCAGGGTTTTGGGAGAGATCCCAGAGCACCCCAGGTCGTAGGAACCCCCCTCGAGTGGGGAGACCCCTCCAACTGGAGTTTCAGAGGGAGCTCCCACTGCACCCCAGGTCGAGGGACTCCTCCCTCGAGGGGGGGAGACTTCTGCAACCGGGATGTCAGAGGAAGGTCTCACAGCAGCCCGGATTGAGGGCACTCCCGGCTCAAGGGGGGAGACCCCTGGAACCGGGGCCTGGGGGGAGCTCTCACCACACCCAGGTCAATGGTACTCCCCCGTCAAGGGGGAAGACCCCTGCAATTGGGATGTAGGTGGGAGCTCCCACCCCACCCTGGGTGGAGAGGACCCCCTCTTGAGTGTGGAGACCCCTCCAACTGGGGTGTTGGGGGGAGTTCACCTCACCCCCACTCAAGGGCACTCCCCACTTGAGGGGGCAGACATCTCCAAACGGGGTATCGGAGGAAGCTTCCCACTTCACCATGGGTTGAGGGACTCCTTCATCGAGGGGGGAGACCCCTCCAACCAGAGTGTCGAGGGAGATCCCACCACACCCCAGGGTCGAGAGGACTCCCCCCTTGAAGGGGGAGACCCATCCAACCGGGGTGTCGGGGGGGAGCTCGTATACCATCAAACCCCGGCAGAGGGCTTGCTACTCTAGGGCGGAGACCCCTCCAACCGGGGTGTCGTGGGGAGCTCCCACCGCACCCGGGTAGAGGGGCTCCCTTCTCAAGGAGGGAGACCCCCCAAATGGGGTGTCATGGGGAGCTGTATACCATCGCACCCAGGATAGAAAAGACTCCCCCCTCGAGAGGGGAGACCCCTCCAACCTTGGTTTCAGGGGGAGCTTCCACCACACCCTGGATAGAGGAGACTGCCCCCTTGATAGGGGACACCCCTCCAATCGGGGTTTCAGGGGAAGATCCCAGTGCACCGCAGGTTGAGGGTACACCCCCTTGAGGGGGGAGACCCCACCAACCGGGGTGTCCAGGGTAGCAGCCACCACACCCCAGGTCAAAGGGACTCCCCCATCGAGGTGGGAGACCCCTGCAACCAGGGTGTCATGCAGAACTCCCACCACACCAGGGTCAAGGGGACTCCCCATTGAAAGGGAGACCTCTCCACCCAGGATGTCGGGGGAGCTCCCACCACACCACCGGTCGAGGGGACTTCCCCCCTCGAGGGTGGAGACCCCTCAAACCGGGGTGTCAGAGGTACCTCCCACCACAAACCAGGTCAAGGGAACTATCCCCTCGAGGGGGGAGACCCATCCAACCGGGATGTCTGGGGGGCTCTCACCGCACACAGGGTCGAGGCGACTCCCCCCTCTAGGAGGGAGACCCCTCCAATGGATTGTGGTGGGGGGTTTCCACAGCACTTCGGGTGGAGGCCACCCCAACTCGAGGGGGAGACCTCTCCAACCGTGTCCGGGGGATCTCGCATACCATCGCAACCCACGTCTAGGCGACTCCCCACTAGAGGGGAGAGAGCCCTCCAACCGGGGTGTCGAGGGGAAATCGCATACCATGGCACTCCCGTCGAGACAATTCCCCCCTTGAGGGGGGAGACCCTCCAACCGGGGTGTCAGAGGGAACTCATATACCATTGCACCCCGGATAGAGCAGAATTCCCCTCCAAGAGAGAGACCCCTCCAACCAGGGTGTCAGAGGGAGCTCCCACTGCAGCCCAGGTAGAGGGGACTCCCCTCTCTAGGGGGGAGACCCATCCAACTGGGGTGTGGGGGGAGCTCGTATACCATCACACCCCAGGTAGAGGGGACTCGCTACTTGAGGGCAGAGACCCCTCAAACCAGGGTGTGGGGGGAGCTCCTGAGTAGAGGGGACTCCCTTTTGAGGAGGGAGACCCCTCCAAATGAGGTGTCATGGGGAGCTCGTATACCATCACACCCAGGGTAGAAAGGACTCACCCCTCAAGGGGGGAGACCCCTGAAACCGGGTTGTTGGGGGAAGCTCCCACCACACCCTGGGTCAAGGTTAGTCCCCCCCTCAAGGGGTGAAACCCCTACAACAGGGGTGTCTGCAGAGTTCCCACGGCACCCCCGTCAAGGGCACTCCCACCTCAAGGGGGAGACCCCTCCAAGTGGGATGTCAGGGGGCTCCCACCGCACTCCCGAGGAGGGGCCTCCCACCTCGAAGGAAGAGACCCCTCCAACCGGGATATCAGGGTGGCTCCCACTGCATGCCATGGTCGAGGGGACTCCACCTCAAGGGGGTAGACCCTTCAACTGGGGTATTGGGGGAGCTCGCATACCATTACACCCCAGGTCGGGGTAACCCAACTTGAGGGGGGAGACCCCTCCAACCTGGGTGTCAGGGGAGCTCGCATGCCATCGCAACCCACGTCGAGGCAACTCCCCTTTCAATGGAAGAGACCCCTCCACTCAGGGTGTGGGGGGAGCTCACGTACTAGGGCACCCTGCTTCGAGGCAGCTCCCCCCTCAAGGGGGAGACCCCAACAACCAGGGTGTTGGGGGGAGCTCACATACCACTGCACCCGCATTGAGGTGACTCCCCCCTGGAGGGAAAACACCCCTCCAACCGGGGTGTCGGGGTGGCTCCCACCACACGCCATGGTCAAGGCGACTCCACCCTCAAGAGGGTAGACCCCTCCAACCGAGGTTTCGGGGAGCTTCCACTGCACGCTGGGTCGAGGCGACCCCCCCTCAAGATGGGAGACCTCTCCAACCAGGGTGTCGCAGGGCTCCCATCCCATGTCAGGTCGAGGCGACTCCCCCAACGAAGGGGGAGACCCCTCAACCGTGGTGTCAGGGGGAGCTCGCATACCATCACACCCCGGGTCGAGGTAACCCAACTTGAGAGGGGAGACCCTTCCAACCGGGGTGTCAGGGGGAGCTCACATGCTATCACACCCCAAGTCAAGACAACTCCCCTTTCAAATGGAGAGAGCCCTCCACCCGGGATGTTGGGGAGAGCTCGCATACCACAGCACCAGCGTCGAGGGGACTTCCTGGGAGACCCCTCCAATAGGGATGTTGGGGGAGCTTTCACTGACCCCGGGTCGAGGGAACTCCCCCCTCAAGGGTGGAGACCTCTCCAAGCAGAGTTTCGTGGGAAGCTCCCACTGCACACTGGGTCAAGGGGGAGACTTCTGCAACCAGGGTGTCAGGGGGCTCCCACTGAACGGTGGGTAGAGGCAATTCCCCCCTGGAGGAGGGAGACCCCTTCAACGGGTTGTTGTGGGGGGCTCCTACAGCACGTCCTGTTGAAGTCACCCCACCTCCAGTGGGGAGACCCCTCCAATCCGGGTGTCAGGGGGGGCTCGCATAACATTGCAACCCGCGTCGAGGCAACTCACTCCTAGAGGGGGGAGAGCCCTCCAACGGGGGTGTCGGGGGGAGCTCGCATACCAAGGCACCCTGCGTGGAGGTAACTACCTCCACTAGGGTAGAGACCCCTCAAGCCAGGGTGTCAGGGGGAGCTCGCAAACCACGTCACCCGAAATGAGATGATTCCCCCCTCGAAGGGGGGGATACCCCTCCAACTGCATTGTCGGGGAGCTCCCACTGCACCCTGGATCGAGGGGACAACCCTCTCGTTGGGGGAGACCCCTCCAACGGGGTGTCAAGGCGAGCTCCCTCTGCACCCCTGGTCGAGGAGACTCCCCACTCTAGAAGGGAGACCCCTCCAAACGGGGTGTCAGGGCTAGCTCCCACCAAACCCCAGGTTAAATGACACCCCCCTCGTGGGGAAACCCTTCCAACCAGGGTGTCTTGAGGAGCTCCCACTGCACCCTGGGTCGAGGGGACTCCTCCTTCAAGAGGGTAGACCCCTCCAACCGAGAACCCTACAACTAGGTGTCAGGGAGAGATCCCACGGAACCTCAGTTTGAGGGGACTCGCCCCTCGACGGGGAGACCCCTCCAAATCTGGGGCATGGGGGGAGCTCCCACCACACCCAGGGTAGAGGGGACTCCCCCCTCTGGGGGGGAGACCATTCCAACCAGTGTGTCGCGGGGAGCTCAAACCGAACCCCGGGTCGATGGGAGTCTCCCTTTGAGAGGGGAGACCCCTCCAACCGGGGTATCGAGGAAAGCTCCCACCACACCACAAGTCGAGGGGATGCCCCCTCAAAAGGGGGAGACCCTTTCACCCGGGTTGTCTGGGGGTAGCTCCCACCACACCACAGGTCGACCCCCCATCCGTTTGAATTGTTTCCCCCCTGGAGGGGAAGATCCCTCCAACTAGTTGTCGGGGGGCTACCACCACACATCAAATGGAGGTCACCCCATCTTGAAGGGGGAAACTCCTCCAACTGGGGTGTAGGGGGGAGCTTGCATATCATGGCACCCTGCATTGTGGCGACCCCCCTTTTGAGGGTGGAGACCCCTCCAACCGGGGAGTCGGGGGTAGCTCCCACGGCACTCCGGGTAGAGGGGACTCCCATCTTGATGGGGGAGACCCTTCCAACCCTGGTGTCGGTGGAAGCTTGTATACCATTGCACCCTGTGTAGAGGGGACTCCCCCCTCGAGGGGGGGAACCCTGCAACTGGGGTGTCCAGGGAAGCCCCACCACACCCCAGGTCGAGGGGACTCCCCACTCAAGGGGGGGAGACCTCTCCAAGCAGTGTTTCGGGGAAGCTCCCACCGCACACTGGGTTAAGGGGACTCCCCCCCAGGAGGGGGGAGACCCTTGCAACCAGGGTGTCGTGGGGAGCTCCCACCACACCTCCAGTCGAGGGGACTTCCCCTCGAGCGGGGATACCTACCCCTGTAACTGGGGTTTTGGGGGAGCTTCCACCGCACCCCTGGGCAAGGGGACTCCCCGCTCAAGGGGGGAGACCCTTGCAACCTGGGTGTTGGGTGGAGCTACCACCGCACCTCGGTTCGAGGGGACTCCCCCCTCCAAGAAGGAGACCCCTGCACCGGGGTGTTGGTTGGGGCTCCCACTACACCCCAGTTCAAGGGGACTTCCCCTCAGAGAAGGGAGACCCTAGCAACCAGGATAATATGTGGAGTTCCCACCGCACACCGGGTCCAGGGGCTTCCTCCTCGAGGAGAGAAACCCTTGCAACCGGGGTTTTGGGGGGATCTCCCACTGCACCCCTGTTTGAGGGGACTCCCCCATCTAGGGGAGAACCCCTCAACTGGGCTGTTGGCGGCAGCTCCCACCACACCCTAGGTCAAGAGGATTCCCACTCAAGGGGGCAGACCTCTCCAACTGGGGTGTCGTGGGGAGCTCCCACCACACTCCAGATTGAGGGTACTTGACCCTCTAGATGGGAGAACACTCCAACCAGGGTGTCGGGGGAGGTCGGATACCATGCACCCTGAGACTAGGCGACTCCGCCCTCAAGGGTGGAGAGCCCTCAAACCCGGGTTAGAGGGGGGAGATCCCACAGCACACCTGGTCGAGGGAACTCCCCCCTCGAGGGGGGAGACCCCTTCAACCAGGGATTCTGTGGGAGCTCCCACGGCAACTAGGGTTGATGGGACTCCCCCGTCTTGGGGGAGATCCCTGCAACCGGGATGTCGGGAGAACCTCCCACCGCCCCATGGGTCGAGGTGACTCCCCCATTGAGGGGGGAGCTCCTGCAACTGGAGTGTCAGGGGGAGCTCCCACCACACCCCAGCTTGAGGGGACTTCCCCCTTGAGAGGGGAGACCCCTGCAACCAGGTTGTTGGGGGAGTTCCCACCACATCCTGGGTCGAGGGGACTCCTTCCTCGAGGGGGGAGAAATCCCTCCAACCGTGGTGTCAGGGGAGCTGCATCACACACCGGTTCGAGGGGACTCCCCCCATGAGAAAGGAGACCTCTCCAACCGGGATGTCGTGGAGAGCTCCCATCACACACAGGGTCTAAAGGACTCCCCCCTCGAGGTGGGAGACCCCTGCATTTGGGGTGAGGGGGGGGGAGCTCACACCACACACCTGGTAGAAGGGACTCCACCCTCAAGGGGCGAGATCCCTGCAATTGGGGTGTCGGGGTAGCTCCCACCAAATTCAGGTTTGAGGGGATTCTCCCCTCGAGGAAGGGGACCCCTGCAACCAGGTGTCATTTGGAGCTCCCACCGCACCCCAGTTCTAGGGCACTCTCCCTTCTAGGGAGTAGACCTCTGCAATTGGGGTGACGGCAGAGCTCCCACCACACCCCCAGTCAAGGGGACTCCCCTTTTGAGGGAGTAGACCCCTCCAATAGAGGTGTTGGGGGTGCTACCACAGCACCCCTGATTGATTGGACTCCCCCCTCCAGGGGAGAGATCCCTCCAACTGGGGTGGGGGGGCTCCGACCACACCCCAGTCGAGGGGACTCCCCCCTCGAGGGTGGAGACCACTCCAACTAGGGTGTCGGTGGGGGCTCCCACTGCACGCTGGGTTGAGAAGACTCCCCCTTCCAAAGGGGAGACCCTTCGAACCAGGGTGTCGGGGGGCTCCCATCGCATGCCGGGTCAAGGTGACTCCACCCTTGAGAGGAGAGACCCCTCCAACCAGTGTGTCCGCAGGGCTTCCATGCACGTCGGGTAGAGGCGATTCCCTCCTCAAGGGTGGAGACCCCTCCAACCTGGATGACAAAAAAAGCTCACATACCATTGCACCCGCGTGGAGGCAACTCCCATTTTGAGGGGACAGACACCCTCCAACCGGAGTGTGGGGGGAGCTCATATACCACGGCCACCTGCGTCGAGGCAACTCCCTTCTCGAGGGGGAGACCCCTTTAACAGAGGTGTCAGGGGGAGCTCTTATACCATCGCACCCCAGGGAGAGGAGACTCCCCCCTCGAGGAGGGAGAACCCTCAAAACAGGGTGTCGGGGGCAGTGCTCACACTTCACCCCAGGACAAGGGGACTCCCCCCTCAAAGCGGGAGACCCCTCCAACTGGGGTGTCTGGGGGGCTCCCACTGCACCCTCAGTCAAGGAGACTCCCCCCTCAAGGGTGAAGACCCCTCCACCCGGGATGTCTGAGAGGAGCTCCCACCGCACCCCAGGTAGAAGGGACTTCCACCTCGGTGTCCAAGAGAGCTCGTATACCATCACACACCGGGTATAGTAGACTCCCCCCTCAAATAGGAGGACCCCTCCTACCGAGGTGTAGGGGGGAGCTCCCACCACACCCGGGGTAGAGGGGACACTCCCACCTCGAGGAAGAGACCCCTCTACCAGGGTGTCAGGGGAGCTTGTATACCATCGCAACCCTGGTAGAGGGGACTCGCCATTCAAGGGCGGAGACACCAACAACCAGGGTGTCAGGGGAAGCTCCCACTGCACCCCGGGTAGAGGGCACTCCCTTGTGGAGGGAGGAGACTCCTCCAGACAGGGTGTTAGGAGGAACTCCTATACCACTCCCCCCTCAAAGGGGGAGACCCCTCCTACCAAGGTGTCGGGGGAGCTCCCACACCAATGCACTCTGGGTCGAGGGGACTCCCGCTTCGAGGAGTATAGAGCTCCCCCCAGACTCCCAGGTTGGAGGGGCCTGCCCCATGGAGGGGGGTGTCCCCTCGACCCTGGGTGCAGTGGTTACAAAATTCCAGCCAGCACACCCAGGTTCCAGGGTCCTGCCCTTTGGGGGGGGGAGGCCCCACTTCCCTGGGTGCAGTGGTGTACCGGTCTCCCCCAGGGACACCCAGGTTGGAGGGGCCTGTCCCCTGAAGGGGGGAGTCCCCTCTACCCTGGTTGCGGTGGTATACGGAGCTCTCCCCCTGACACCCAGGTTGCAGGGGCCTGCCCACTGGAAGGGGGAGTCCTGTCTAACCTGGGTGCGGTGGTTTATGGAGCTCCCCCACAACACCCAGGTTGGAGGGGCTCCCCTCTACCCTGGGTGCGGTGGTGTAAGGAGCTCCCCCTTAGACACTCCTGTTTGAGGGGCCTGCGCCATGGAATGGGGAGTCCCCTCTACCCTGGGTACTGTGGTGTACAGAGCTCCCACACACACACCACGGTTGGAGGGGCCTGCCCCCTGGAGAGGGGAGTCCCCTCTACCCTGGTGTACCGAGCTCCCCCCGGCACCAGGTTTGAGGGGCCTACCCCCTGTAGGGGGGAGTCCCCTCTACTCTGGGTGCGGTGGTGTATGGAGCTCCCACACACACACCCCAGTTGGAGGGACCTGCCCCCTGGAGGTTGAGTCCCCTCTACCCTGGGTGCGGTGGTGTCTGGAACTCCACCCTGGACACCCAGGTTCCAGGGACCTCCCCCTAGATATGGGAGTCCTATCTACCCTGGGTGCGGTGGTGTATAGAACCCCCCTCCCAACACACAGGATGGAGGGGCCTGCCCCCTGGAGGGGCAAGTCCCCTCTACCCTGGCTGCTGTGGTGTATGGAGCTCCCCCCCAGACACCCCGGATGGAGGAGCCTGCCTACTGGAGGGGGGACTCCACTCTACCCTGGGTGCGGTGCTGTATGGAGCTCCGCCCCCAGACACCCAGGTTCCAGGGACCTGCCTCCTGGAGGGAGGAGTTCCCCTAACCTGGGTGCAGTGGTATAAGTGTTGTCCAACAAGGGACAACCAGGTTCCAGGGACCTGCCCCCTGGAGGGGGGATTCCACTCTACCCTGGGTGCAATGGTGTAAGGAGCTCCCCTCTGGACACCCAGATTCCAGGGACCTGCTCCCTGGAGGGGCAAGTCCCCTCTACCCTGGGTGTGGTTGTATTCGGAGCTCATCCCCGGATACCCAGGTTAGAGGGGCCTGCCCCCTGGAGGTTCGAGTCCTCTCTTCCCTGGATGCAGTGGTGTATGTAGCTCCCCCCACACACACCCAGTTTGGAGGGGCCTGCCTCCTGGAGAGGGGAATCCCCTCTACTCTGGGTGCGGTGGTGTACAGAGCTCCCCCCGGACACCCAGGTTGGAGTAGCCTGCCCCCTGGAGGGGGGAGTCCCCTCTACCCTGGGTGCAGTGGTGTATGGAGCTTTCCGCAGACAACCAGGTTGGAGGGGCCTGCCCCCCTGGAGAGGGGAGTCCCTTCTACCCCGAGTGCAGTGGTGTAGAGACCTCTCCCCCTGACACCCAGGACGGAGGGGCCTTCCCCCTGGAGCAGGGAGTCCCCTCTACCCTGGGTGCAGTGGCGTATGGAGCTCCCCCTCAGACACCCCAGTTGGAGAAGCCTGCACCCTGGAGGTGCAAGTCCCCTCTACACTGGGTGCCATGGTGTGCAGAGCTCCCCCTGGAAACCTCGTTTGTAGAGGCCTGCCCCCTGGAAAGAGGACTCCCCTCCACCCTTGGTGCGGTGGTGTATGGAACTCCCCTCAGGACACCCAGGTTGGAGGGGCCTGCCCCCTGGTGGGGGGAGTCCTCTCTATGCTGGGTGCGGTGGTGTAGGGAGCTCCATCCCCAGACACACAGGTTCCAAGGACCTGCCACCTACAGATAGGAGTCCCCTCTACTTTGGGTCGGTAGTGTACCGAGCTTGTCCCCAGACACCCAGGTTTCAGGGACCTGCCCCCTGGAGGAGCGAGTCCCCTCTAGCCTGGGTGCGGTGGATTATGGAGCTCTGCCCCTGGATACCCCAGTTCCAGGTACCTGCCTTCTAGTGGGGAGAGTTCCCTTTATCCTGGGTGCAGTGATGTACAGAGCTCTCATCCTGGACACCCAGGTTCCAGGGACATGAATCCTGAAGGAGAGAATCCCCTCTAGTCGTGATGCGGTGGTGTACGGAACTCCTCCCGCCCGGACACCCCAATTTGAGGGGCTTGCCTCCTGGAGGGGGGAGTCCCCTCTATCCTGGTGTGGTGGTTTATGGAGCACCCCCCAAACCCAGTTTGGAGGGGACTTCCCCCTAGAATGACGAGTCCCCTATACCCTGGGGGCAGTGGTGAACGGAGCTCCCCCCAGGACACCCAGGTTGGAGGGGCCGGCCCACTGGAGGGGTGAGTCCCTGTCTCCCCTGGGTGCTGTAGTGTAAGGAGCTCCCACTTGCACACCCAGGTTGGAGGGGCCTGTCCCCTGGAGGGGCAAGTCCACTCTAACCTCAGTGTGGTGTTTTTATGGAGCTCCACCCCAGACACCCAGTTTCCAGGATCCTGCCCCCTGGAGGGGGGAGTCCCCTCTACACTGGGTGGGGTGATGGACAGAGCTCCCTCCTGGACACCCAGGATGGAGGGGCCTGCCCCCTGGGGGTTGAAGTCCCCTCTACCCTGGATGCGGTGGTGTACGGAGTTCCCCACATCCCAGACACCCAGGTTGGAGCAGCCTGCCCCCTGGAGGGGGGAGTCCCCTCTAACATGGGTGCGGTAGTGTATGGAGCTTTCCCCCGGACACCACAGTTGTAAGGGCCTTCTCCCTGCAGGGGCGAGTCCCCTCTATCCTGGTTGCGGTGGTGTTCTGAGCTCCCCCGCCCCACACCCAGGTGTGAGATGCGTGAACCTTGGAGGGGGGAATCCCCTCTACACTGGGTCCAGTGGTATACGGAGCTCCCCCACCCCCACCCCAACCCCGCACACCCAGGTTGGAGAAGCCTGCCTCCTGGAGTGTGGAGTCCCCCATACCCTGCTGCGGTAGTCCCTATGGACACCCAGGTTGGAGGGGCCTGCCCCCTGGAAGGGGGAGTCTCCTCTACCCTGTTTGAGGTAGGGTATGGAGCTCCCTGTCGGAAACCCCAGTTGGAGATGTCTGCAGAGTAGAGGGTGAGTCCCTTCTACTCTGGGTGCGGTGGTGTACGGAGCTCCACCTTGGACACTCAGGTTGGAGGGGCCTGCCCCCTGAAGGTGGTAGTCCCCTCTACCTGGGTGCGGTGGCATACGGAGCTCCCCTTCTCAAACCCAGTTTGAGGGGCCTGCCCCGTGGAGGGGCGAGTAGAATCTACCCTAGGTGTGGTGGTGTATGGAGTCCCCCCCGGGATACCCCAGTTGGAGGGGCGAGTTGACTCTACCCTGGGTGCAGTGGTGTTGGAGCTCCCCCCAGAAACCCAGGTTGGAGGGGCCTGCCCCCTGGAGGAGCAAGTACCCTCTACCCTGGGTGCCCTGGAGTACAGAACCCCGCCCCCTCAGACAACCCGTTGGAGGGGCCTGCCCCCGGATGGCTAGTCCCCTCTACCCTGGGTACTGTGGTGTAAGAAGCTCCCCCCTCACACACCTAGATGTGAGGGGCCTGCCCGCTGGAGGAGGGAATCGCCTCTACCCAGGGTCCAGTGGTGTAGCTAGCTTCCCCCACACACACACCCTCAGGTTAGAAGGGCCTGCCTTCTGGAGGGGGGAGTCTCCTCTACCCTGGGTGCAGTGGTGTAAGGAGCTCAGCGCCTGGACACCCAGGTTCCAGGGACCTGCCCCCTGGAATGGGGAGTCCCCTCTACCCTGGCTGTGGTGGTGTACAGAACTCCACCCCTAGACACCCAGGTTCCAGTGGTGGGTGGTGTACAGAGCTCCCCCCCAAACCCCTTTTGGAGGGGCCTTCCCCCTGGAGGGAGGAGTCCCCTCTACCTGCATGCGTCTACCCTGGGTGTGGTGGTGTATGAAGCTCGTCTTCGGACACCCAGGTTCCAGGGACCTGCCTCCTGAAGGGGGGAGTCCCCTCTACCCTGGGTGTAGTGTTGTACGAAGATCCCAAACACACACCCCTATTGGAGGGGCCTGCCCCCTGGAGGGGTGAGTCCCCTCTATCCTGGGTGCGGTGGTCTACCGCACTCCCTCCCAACACGCAGGTTGGAGGGGCCTGCCCCCTGTAAGGGGGTATCCCCTCTACCCTGGGTGCAGTGTTTGGAGCTCCCACCCTAGAAACCCCTTTTGAAGGGGCGTGACCCTTGAAGGGGCGAGTCCACTCTACCCTAGGTGGGGTGGTGTATGGATTTCCTCTCAGACACCCAGGTTGGAGGGGCCTGCCCCCTGGAGGAAGGAGTCCCCTCTACCCTGCATGCGGTGGTGTACGGAACTCCACCCCTGGACACGCATGTTCCAGGGACCTGCTCTCTGGATGGGCGAGTCCCCTCTATCCTAAGTGCAGTGGTGTACAGAGGTCTCTCTCCCCACCAGAACATCCAGGTTGCAGGGGCCTGACCCCTGGAGGGGGGTTTCCCCTTACCCTGGGTGCAGTAGTATAGAGAGTTCCCCCACCTTGGATACCCTGGTTGGAGGGGCCTGCCCCCTGGAGGCACTAGTCCCCTCTACACTGGTGTGGTGGTCTGCTGAGGGCCATTACCAAGTAGGAAATTTCCTTGCCAGCGTACCCCATGTTAATTTCGCTGTTGACATTGCATGTTAGGTGACCCTGCCCAAGGACGAGGGTGGATCCAGGATTAGGGTGTATCCTGCAGTTTGAGGAAGTATCCCAATCCTTGGGTTTAGGGCGTTCCCGGTTTAAGACAAGTTTAAGGCGTTCCCAGTTTAAGACCTTGGATTTTAGGGAAGTTCGATGTTGAGGATTATTGCTGCTGGAATTAGGGCGTTCCTGCTGCCTAAGCTCCTGTTGAACTCTCCTGAGATTCAGAGAGCATTTTGGGAAATAAGCCTCGTGGAGTAGGTGAATTGGGTGGCAGGAGAACGGGATTGCCAGAGAACGTGTGTGGAGGCCGGTGTGAGTTCGGGAATAAAGAATTGCTGTTTGAATCTACAAAGCTGTGTGGTGGCTCGTGATTCTGTGCCCAGCCAAGACTACGGCATTTGGTGGCCCGTACGGGGAACGTCTGAAACTTGGAGGTAAGTGAAATTCCTCGCCCCTGAGGGTAGGCGAGAGAATGGGTGACTATTTTAAAAAACAATGTGTTCTTGTTTTGATTTATCTCGTTTTTGTTTCAAGCTGCCTGTCCCTAGAAATTTCTCAGGCAAACTGGGAAAAATGGATGGCTGAAGGTTTGAAGTTTGTCAGCCCAGAGAAAGAGAAAATTGATACAGCGAATTTTTATTCAGTTTTTGTTTCATTCAGTTGCGGTTTTGTTTTGTGTTATCTTATTGGGTTGCGTTATTCTTATAGAAGATTAGAAATTAGTAAAAAAGAAACCGAAAAGGTGTTAAGCAAAGTGTTAGAGATTCAGACCATGGAGAAAGACATTTTAGACCAAGCAAAAGAGAAGGTCTCTCGAGCTAGTCAGACAGAGGAAGAAAATTTAAAGGAAAAGGGGTTATTAGGAAAAAGGCCACAACAAGAGGCTGTTACTAACTCCGTTTTATTACCAGAGGGCGTAATTCAACCAACAGCCCCACCGATGGAAACAGCTGAGTGGCCCTCAAACCCCGTAGTTGATAAGTGGGATCCTGAGACAGGACCTCAAAGATTAGCATGCCCTGTACTTGAACAGGTAGGAGGGCAGCGAATTCACCGTGCTTTAGATTTTAAAACAGTGAAGCAGTTAAAGGAGGCTGTAACAACCTACGGTCCCCAAGCTCCCTTCACGGTAAGCATGGTCGAATCCATTATTAACTTGGACATGACGCCAGCAGATTGGGCTAGCATGTGTAAATCTGTGCTAAATGGAGGACAATATTTGTTATGGAAAGTTGCCAATGAGGAATTTTGCACGGAGACAGCTAGGCGAAATGCAGCAGCCGGTTACCCTCAAAGAAATCTAGAAATGCTTTTAGGAAAAGGACCTTATGAGGGTCAACGGCAACAAATTGAATATGATCCTGCTGTATATGCACAAATTGCTGTAGACGCAGTTAGGGCATGGAAGACTTTACAAGGACATGGAGATTCACAAGGTCAGCTATCTAAGGTAATACAGAGACCTAATGAACCTTACGCTGACTTTGTAGATAGGCTTATTCAAACAGCCGCCAAAATTTTTGGGGATACAGATCAAGCAATGCCATTAATAAAACAACTTGCTTATGACCAAGCGAATCGTTGCTGCAGAGAGGTTATTAGACCATGGAGACACGAAGACTTAAATACATATATTAAACTATGTAGAGATATTAATGAACAAGGGCAAGTCTTGGCAGCTGCAGTACAACAGGCTTTAGATGCCAGGCCAGAAACATGCTATAATTGCGAACAAACAGGACATTTTAAAAGGAGTTGCCCTATAAGAGGAGGTTTTAACAAAACTAGAAATCAAAGGAATAGAATACCGGGTATTTGCCCACGATGCCGTAGAGGGAGACATTGGGCTAATGAATGCCATTCTCAAACCACCATAGAAGGTACTCCGTTATCAAAAAACGGACAAGGATCAGGTATTTACCCACGATATCGTGGAGAAAGGCATCAGGCTTCATTGCCAAAAAAAGGACTGAGGGGCCCAATGCTCCGGGGCCCAAAACCACAAATATACGGGGCAGTGGAGGAACCCAGCAACACCATCAGGGTGGTGCCCAGGACACATTGTCCATTAAATCCCTCATCAGACAAACACGAGGGAGCGCAGGGTTGGACATCTGCGCCTCTGCCAGAGCAGTATTAACTCCAGAGATGGGAGTTCAAATCATTCCCACAGGAGTAAAAGGACCTCTTCCCCAAGGAACAGTAGGCTTATTATTGGGACGTAGTTCATCTACATTAAAAGGACTTATGATAAGTCCTGGGGTAATTGATCCCGATTATGTAGGTGAAATAAAAATTATAGCTAGTTCTCCAGGAGGTATATCAGTAATTTCACCTGCAGATAGAATAGCACAGTTGTTAATAATACCCAGCCTACATAATAAGTTCTCTAGTCATAATGTAGAAAGAGGTTCTAAGGGATTAGGCTCCACAGGGGTAGATTGGGCTATGTTGTCTTTAAATTTAGATTCTCGCCCGATGCTAAAACTAAATATTCAAGGGCACGAGTTAAATGGGCTACTGGACACAGGTGCTGACCTTAGCATTATATCTCGTCGAGAATGGCCAAAACATTGGCCATTACAACAAGCCACTCAAACGCTTCGAGGCCTAGGAGTGGCTACTAATCCCCATAGAAGTTCTATGGTATTAGATTGGAAGGATCCTGAAGGATGTGAAGGAACTATACAGCCATATGTTTTGGATCACCTTCCTATTAATTTATGGGGACGAGATGTCCTGGATCAACTAGGTTTGATGTTAACAAATAACATCAATTCTAATGCGCCCACTACTAGGGCTAGACAAGGTGTTAAGAAAGAAAAAAGATTAGGAAAACAAGAACAAGGTTTAGCAGCACCAATTCAAGTAGATCAAGGAACAGACAGACATGGGTCGGATTTTCAGAAAGGGCCACTGAGACAATCAAAATTACTTGGAAATCAGAAAGACCAGTGTGGGTTCCTCAGTGGCCCTTGACTAAAGAAAAGATACAAGTAGCCCATGATCTGGTCAAACAACAATTAGCAGAAGGACATTTACAACCTTCCGTGTCTCCCCATAATACTCCCATTTTTGTCATCAAAAAGAAATCGGGTAAATGGAGATAATGAGATGGTTATTATGGGACCTGCTCAATCAGGGATTCCTCAATTGTCTGCTTTACCAAAAACGTGGCATGTTTTATCTATAGATATTAAAGATTGTTTTTTTTCTATTCCAATTCATCCCGAGGATAGTCCACGTTTTGCATTTATTATCCCTGCATTAAATCATGAAGGTCCTGATGAGAGATATGAGTGGAAAGTACTCCTTCAAGGAATGGCTAACAGTCCAACTATGTGTCAAATCTATGTAAATAAAGCAATCCAGCCACTTAGAAATCAAAATCCTGAACTAAAAATATTTCACTATATGGATGATGTATTATTAGCACATAAAGATAAAAACATATTGCTGGAATGTTATGCCACACTTACGAACTTATTAAAAAATTATAATCTAGAGATAGGAATAGATAAAGTACAATTAAATTTTCCAATTAATTATTTAGGAGTTCTATTATCCTCAACCATGGTCCGTCCACCGAAAATTCAAATACGAGTAGATCAACTCAAATCACTCAACGATTTTCAAAAGTTATTGGGAGACATAAATTGGATAAGGCCTTATCTAGGCATACCAACAGGAGAGTTGGGACCTTTATTTGATATTCTAAAGGGTCCATCAGATCCAAATTCACCCCGAATGTTAACTCCTAAAGCTAGAAAGGCATTAAAAATTATTGAAACTTATATGGAAAATATGCATTTAGATAGAATTGATATAAGTTTGCCTTTATTATTTATTGTACTACCAACAAAAAATATTCCTACAGGAGTATTTTGGCAAGAAGGTCCATTATTGTGGATACATTTATCTTATTCTCCTAACACTATTCTTACTAGGTATCCTGAGGCTGTAGGACAATTAATACTCAAAGGAATAAGAGCAGCAAAGGGAGTGTTTGGAATTTCTCCCAATAAAATTATTACTCCATATACTATGGATCAAATTGATGAGTTAGCTAATGAGTTAAATACTTGGGCAATAATCATGTGTAAATCTAATGTTTCATTTGATAATCATTTGCCATCGAATCCTTTGTTGTCTTTTTGGTCTAAGCATCCTGTAATTTTTCCTAAAATGACAAGGAAAACACCTATCATGAATGCTCCAAATATATTCACTGATGGGTCTAATAATGGTACAGCAGCCGTAGTTACCCCTGATCAAACTTTTACATTTTTAGTACCCAAACAATCAGCTCAAAAGGTAGAGCTTAATGCAGTTTTACAAGTTTTTGTGATGTTCAAAGATTCTGTATTTAATTTATTTTCTGATAGTCAATATATAGTTAATGCTATTAATTCCCTTGAAGATGCTGGTAGGATTTCCCCTTCCTCTACTGTTTTTTCTTTGTTTTCCACTATACAAAGTCTAATATGGGACAGAAAAGATCCATTCTTTATAGGACATATTAGGGCACATACAGGATTGCCTGGAGCCCTTAGTTTGGGCAATGATTTAGCAGATAAAACTACACATGATGTACATATTTTCTCTACATTAGAAGAAGCTACAAATTTTCATAAAAGGTTTCATGTTAATGCTAATACGTTACAAAAGCATTTTAAAATAACTAAGGAACAAGCCAGGCATATAATAAAACAATGTCAAAATTGTGTGACCTTTCTACCACAAGTTAATCTTGGAGTCAATCCTAGAGGACTGATACCTAACCATATTTGGCAGATGGACGTCACACACTTGCCAGAATTTGGAAAATTAAAATATTTACATGTTACAGTTGATACTTCTTCTGGATTTTTGATGGGCTCCCTTCATGCCGGAGAAAAAACTAAAGATGTTATAGCTCATTGCTTACAAAATTTTGCCACTGTGGGTGTTCCTAAACAGTTAAAAACTGATAACAGTCCTGGTTATACATCTGCCTCTTTTAAACAATTTTGCTCGGTATTACTCATATAACAGGAATCCCATACAATCCACAGGGACAAGGTATAGTTGAAAGAGCTCATCAAACTATTAAAACGTACCTATTAAAGCAAAAAGAGGGAATTGGTAAGGGGTATATATCCCCCAAAGATAAACTTAAAATAACCCTTTTTACTCTAAACTTTTTAAATTTGGATTCATCAGGACTTAATGCTGCGGAAAGACATATGTATCCGAAAAATGTACATAAGCCTAAGGTACTTTGGAAAGATGTTCTAACAGGACAATGGAAAGGTCCTGATCCAGTTATTGTCTGGAATCGGGGTTCCGTCTGTGTTTTTCCACAGGGAGAACAGCAGCCGATTTGGATTCCAGAGAGATTAACTAAAGCAATTTCTACAGAAAAAGAAGATGATTTGACTCAAATCCATAACAGCTGATATCCAGAGCTCCAGCTTGGCTATACTTACATCTGCGACAGTGATTAACCATGGTGCTTTTTTCAATATCTATTTTATTATTGCATTTTTCCCACATCGTAAAGTTCTATTTTATTTTTGAGCTCATACAAACCTAGGTTAATGTTTTTCTGATCAGTTTTATTTTTTGACTGTGTTTTATTTTTTGACTGTGGAGTTTTTAAACATTGCAATGGAGATTTCACCTAGGTATAGTTACAAGGCCTTTATTTACTATTGTCTTATGTGTTGTATGTTGTGTGCACACTTCTGTTTTGTGTTGTATGTCTGTATGTGTGTATGTCCATATTTCTTATATGAGGAGCGCTCATGAAAAAATGGATCCGAATTTTTTCTTTATTCACGTGATTTATATGGTTTAATTTAAATTAGGTAAACAGCTGTTAATGATTGTTTTTAAAGATGGTTAACAGATCTGTTTGTTTGCTAATTTAAATTTGGTAAACAGCTGTTAAGGATTGTTTTTAAAGGAGTTTAACAGATCTGTTTGTTTACTTTCACCTTTCCTTTTTATTATATTTAATAATTCTGTTCAGGATAATGTCTCTTTAGCATCATTGCCAGAATTTCCATCTCCATCCCAATTCCAGTGAAGACTGAGATAAAACCAAACTACAGCTTCTATGATAGCAATCACAGTAAACTGTATAAACTGATACATCAATGAATATAACTCAACAAGTAATGCTATCAAGGACTTGATTTACTTTGGGAGGAAATGGACATATTGATAGACACCTCCGATTTGAACTGCCTGCAGAACTTGCCTGGACTATATATCAGTTGCATGCATTGTGAAATATCATCTGATGCAGCGAATTGTGGTACTGCTGGCATATCTTTGCTGATGGTGTCACCAGTGATGCAATTTCCTTGCCAGCGCACCCCATGTTAATTGTGGTAATGCTGGCATATCTTTGCTGATGGTGTCACCAGTGACGCAATTTTTCCAAAGGAGCCGTCAATTGGCTTGGTGTCGTGGCATTTCTGTATCCTCCTCCCTTCTACTAGTGATGGTCTAAAATTTGGGGGCCAACAGAGGTGAGGCAAGAACCTCACCCCCCCACTGGCACCAAGGATATTTGGGGGCCAACAGAGGTGAGGCAAGAAACCTCACCCCCCCACTGGTGCATAGGCCTTTCCACAAGCTTGGCTGAATGCTGGACCGGTAGTCAGTGACGGGTTGATCTGATTGCAGTGGATTCAACCTAAGACAGGAGGCTGACGCCTAAAGGTCAGTTTTCCCATGACGGGTAAGAACCATATGTTGAATTGGACAACCTACCAGGCACGGTCCTTAAGCCACATTGCTTGTTGTTTAATTAATCAGAAGGGGGGAGATGCTGAGGGCCATTACCAAGTAGTAAATTTCCTTGCCAGCGTACCCCATGTTAATTTCGCTGTTGACATTGCATGTTAGGTGACCCTGCCCAAGGACGAGGGTGGATCCAGGATTAGGGTGTATCCTGCAGTTTGAGGAAGTATCCCAATCCTTGGGTTTAGGGCGTTCCCGGTTTAAGACAAGTTTAAGGCGTTCCCAGTTTAAGACCTTGGATTTTAGGGAAGTTCGATGTTGAGGATTATTGCTGCTGGAATTAGGGCGTTCCTGCTGCCTAAGCTCCTGTTGAACTCTCATGAGATTCAGAGAGCATTTTGGGAAATAAGCCTCGTGGAGTAGGTGAATTGGGTGGCAGGAGAACGGGATTGCCAGAGAACGTGTGTGGAGGCCGGTGTGAGTTCGGGAATAAAGAATTGCTGTTTGAATCTACAAAGCTGTGTGGTGGCTCGTGATTCTGTGCCCAGCCAAGACTGCGGCAGTGGTCTAAGAAGCTCCCCCCCACACACACACCCTGGTTGGAGGAGCCTGCTCCCTGGAGGGGGGATTCCCCTACCCTGGGTGCAGTGGTGTATGGCGTTCCCACCTGACACCCCAGTTAGAGGGGCCTTCCCCCTGAAGAGGAAAGTCCCATCTATCCTGGGTGCGGTGGTGTAGTGAGCTCCCCACCCCGGACAATCTGGTTGGAGGGGCCTGTCCCCTGGAAGGGCGAGTCCCCTCTACCCTGGTTGTGGTGGTGTTCAGAGCTCACCCCTGGACGCCCAGGTTCCAGAGACCTGCCCCCTGGAGGGGCGAGTTTCCTCTACTCTGGGTTTGGTGGTGTAGGGAGCTCCGACTCCCGACACCCAGATTCCAGGGACCTGCCTCCTGGAGATGGGAGTCCCCTCTATCCTGGGTGTGGTGGTGTATGGCAATCCCTCCCAACACCCAGGTTGGAGGGGCCTTTCCCCTGGAGAGGGGAGTTCCCTCTACCCTGGGTTCCGTGGTGTGCAGAGCTCCCCCATCGGACACCCTGGTTGGAGGGGCCTGCCCACTGGAAGAGTCCCTTCTCCCCTGGGTGCTGTGGTGTAAGGAGCTCCCACTTGCACACCCAGGTTGGAGGGGCCTGCCCCCTGGAGGGGCGAGTCCAATCTAACCTTGGTGTGTTGTTTTTATAGAGCTCTGCCCCAGACACCCAGGTTCCAGAACCTGCCACCTGGAGGGGGGAGTTCCCTCTACACTGGGTTTGGTGGTGTGCAGAGCTCCATCCCCCGACACCCAGGTTCCAGGGGCCTACCCCATGGAGATGGGAGTCCCCTCTACCCTGGGTGCAGTGGTGTACAGAGCTCAACCCCGGGAAACCCAGGTTCCAGGGACCTGCCCCCTGGAGGGGTTAGTGGCCTCTACCCTGGGTTTGGTGGTCTAGGGAGCTCTGCCCCCAGTCACCCAGGTTCAAGGGCCCTGCCTCCTCCAGGGGGAAGAGTCCCTTCTACCCTGGGTGCAATGGTGTACGGAGCTCCGAACCCTGACGCCCAGGTTCCATCGACCAGCTCCCTGGAGTGGCAAGTCCCCTCTACACTGGGTGCGGTGGTGGACAGAGCTCCCCCCGGACACCCAGGATGGAGAGGCCTGCCCCCTAGAGATTGGAGTCCCCTCTACCCTGGATGCGGTGGTGTATGGAGTTCCCGTCCACCCCAGACACCCAGGTTTGAGCGGCCTGCCTCCTGGAGGGGGGAGTCCCCTCTCCTCTGGGTGCTGTGGTGTGTGGAGCTCTCCCCCAGAAACCCAAAATGGAGGGACCTGTCCCCTGGAGGGGCGAGTCCCCTCTATCCTGGGTGCAGTGGTTTACAGAGCTCCACACTGGACACTCAGGTTGGAGGGTCCTGCCTCTGGAGGAGTGAATCCCCACTATCCTGGGTGAGGTTGTGTATGGAGCTCCCCCATACACACCCAGGTTGTACGGGGCTGCCCCCTGGAGGGGTGAGTCCCCTCTACACTAAGTGCAGTGGTGTATAAAGCTCCACCTCAGACACTCAGGTTAGATGGACCTGCCCCCTGGATGTGTCAGCCCCCTGTACCCTGTGTGCGGTGGTGTTCGGAGCTCCCCCCCACCCCGGGACACCCAGGTTGGAGGGGCCTGCCCTCTGGAGGGGCGAGTCCCCTCTACCCTGTGTGCCATGGTGTATGGAGGTCCACTCTAGGTCACCCAGGTTCCAGGGACCTGGCTCCTTGGAGTCCCCTGTAACCCTGTAACGGTGGTGTATGGAGCTTGCCCCGGGGCACCCAGGTTCCAGGGACCTGCCCCCTGTAGGGGCGAGTCCCCTCTACTCTGGGTGTGGTGGTGTACGGAGCTCCCCTCTGGACACCCTGGTTTGAAAGGCCTGGCCCCTGGAGGGAGGAGTCCCCTCTACCTGGAGTGCGGTGGTGTACAAAGCTCCCTCAGACACCCCGCTTAGAGGAGCCTGCCCCCTGGAGCGGCAAGTTCTCTCTACCACGGGTGCAGTGGTGTATGGAGCTCTCCCCAAGACACCCGGGTTAGAGGGGCCAGCCCCCTGTAGGGGCGAGTCCCCTCTACCCTGGTTGCGGTCGTTTAAGGTGCTCCCCACACACACACACCCAAGTTGGAGGGGCCTGCCCCCTGGAAGGGGTAGTTCCCTCTACCCTGGGAATGGAGGTGTACAGAGTTCCCCCCACCGACACCCTGGTGGGAGGGGCCTGCCCCTGGAGGGGCGAGTCCCCTCTACCCTGGGTGCGATGGTGTACAGAGCTCCCTGGCAGATACCCAGGTTGGAGCGGCCTGCCCGCTGGAGGAGCGAGTCCTCTCTACCCTGATTGCAGTGGTGTACGGAGCTTCCCCCAGTTAGAGGGGTCTGCCCCCTGGAAAAGCGAATCCCCTCTACCCTGGGTGCAGTGGTGGACTAGCTCTCCCAGGACACCCGGGTTAGAGGGGCCTACCCCCTGGATAACCGAATCTCCTCTTCCCTGGGAGCGGTGGTGGATGGAGTTTCCCCCACACACACCCAGGTTGGAGCAGCCTGCCCCTCTGGAGGGGGGAGTCCCCTCTACCCTGGGTGCGTTGGTGTATGGTGCAGTGATGTACGGAGCTCCCCAGCCCTGATACCCAGGTTGGAGGGGCCTGCCCCCTGGAGGGGCGAGTCTTCTCTACCCTGGGTGCGGTTGTGTGTGGAGCTCCGCTTTAGGTCACCCAGGTTAGAGGGGCCTGCCCACTGGAGGGGAGAGTCCCTTCTACCCTGGGTGCGGTGGTTTATGGAGCCCCCCCACACCCAGGTTGGAGGAGCCTGCCCCCTGGAGGGTGGAGTCCCCTCTACCTAGGTGCGGTGGTGTACAGAACTCCTCGGACACCCCGGATGGTGACCGCTACACCCTGGAAGGTGGAGTCCCCTTTATATTGGGTTCGGTGATTTACGGAGCTCCCCACACACACACCCAGGTTTGAGGGGCCTCCTCTCTGGGAGGGTGTTCCATCTACCCTGGGTGCAGTGGTGTACGGAGCTCCCTGACCCCAACATCCAGGATGGAGGGGCCTGCCCCCTGGAGGGGTGAGTCCCCTCTACCCAGGGTGCGGTGGTGTATGGAGCTCTGCCCCAGGTCACCCAGGTTGGAGGGGCCTGCCTCCTGGAGGGGAGAGTCCCTTCTACCCTGGGTGCAGTGGTTTTCGGAGCTCCCCCGTGATACCCAAGTTGGTGGGGTCTACCCCCTCGAGGGGTGAGTCCCCTCTACCCGGGGAGCGATGGGAGTTCCCCCCGATACCCTGGTTGAATGGGTTCCCCCTTCGAAGAGCGAGTCCCCTCTACCCGGGGTGTGATGGTATACAAACTCCCCAACACCCATGTTGGAGGTGTATCCCCCCTAGAGGGGGGATTCCCCTCTACCAGGGGTGTGGTGAAAGCTCCCCCCTACACCCTGGTTTGTGGGGTCTCCCACCTCGAGTTCGTAGTCCCCTCTACCTGGAGAGTGATGGTATACGAGCCCCCCATACACACACCCCGGTTGGAGGGGTGTCCCCAATAGATGGTGGAGTCCCTTCTACTCAGGGAGAAGTGGGAGCTCCCCCGACACCCCCTTGTGAAGGGTCTCCCTGCTAGAGTGGGGAGTCCCCTCTATCAGGTGTGTTGTGGGAGTGCCCCACAACATCCTGGTGGGAGGGGTCTCCCCTCTCAAAGGGGGATCCCCTCTACCGGCAGTGCGATGATATAGGAGCTCCCCCCCGACACCCCGTTGGGAAGGGTCTCCCCCTGAGGGGGCATTCACCTCGACCCTGCGTGCCATGGTATACGAGCTCCCTCCTACACCCCAGTGGGAGGAATCTCCCCCCTAGAGTGGGCAATCCCCTCCACCTGGCCTGCAATGGTATAGGAGCTCCCCCTGACACCCTGGTTGAAGGGGTCTCCCCCCTCGAGAGGGGAGTCCTCTCGACCCGGCGTGAGGTGGTTAGGAGCTCCACCCTACACCCTGATCGGAGGGGTCTCCACGCTCGAGGGGGGAGTTCCCAACACCCAGCGTGCAGTGGGAACTACCCTCGACATCCCATTGGAGGGGTCTCTCCTCAAGGAAGGAGTCTCCTCCACCCGGGGTTTGGTGGTGGTGGAGCTCCCAGCGACACCCGGGTAGGAGGGGACTCCTCCCTTGGGGGGAGCCTGGTGGGGGAGTCCCCTCAAGCCAGGGTGTGTTGGTGTGGGAGCTCCCCCTGACACCCTGGTTGAAGGGGTCTCCATCCTCTCCGGGGGAGTCCTCTCAACCCGTGGTGCAGTGGTGTGGGAGCTTCACTGACACCCCAGTTGGAGGGGTCTCCCCCTTCGAGGGAGTGTACCCTCGACCCGGGGTATGGTGGGAGCTCCCGTTGACACCCCAGTTGGAGGCATCTCCCTCCTTGAGGAGGAGTCCCCTCGACCCGGGTGCGGTGGTGTGGGAGGTCCCCTGACACCCCGGTTGTAGGGTTCTCCACCCTCCTGGGGGAGTTCCCTCAACCCCGTGTGCGGTGGTGTGGAGTTTCCCCTGACGCCCTGGTTGGAGGGGTCTCCCCCCTCGACGGGTGGAGTCCCCTCGACCCGGAGTGCAGTGGTGTGGAAGCTCCCCTCGATATCCCGGTTGTAAGGCTTCCCCCCCTCGAAGGGAGGAGTCCCTCCACCCGGAGAGCAATGGGAGCTCCCCCCATCACCCCGGTTGGAGGCGTCTTCCTCCTCGAGGAGGGAGTCCCCTCGACCAGGGGTGCAATGGGAGCTCCCCTGGACACCCTGGTTGGAGGGATCTCCCCCCTTGAAGGGTGGAGTCCCCTCGACCCAGGGTGCAGTCATGTGGGAGATCCCCTCGATATCCCAGTTGTAAGGCTTCGCCCCTCCAAGGGAGGAGTCCTTCGAACCGAGGTGCGGTGGGAGCTCCCGCTGTTACCCGCTGTTACCCCGGTTGGAGGCATCTCCCTCCTCGACAGGGCAGTCCCCTCCACCCAGGGTGTGATGGGAGCTCCCGGACACCCTGGTTGAATGGGTCTCCCCCCTTAAAGGGGGAGTCCACTTGACTCGGGGTGCGGTGGTGTGGGTGCTCCCCCCGACACCCCATTTGGAGGGGTCTACGCCTCAAGTGGGGAGTCCCATCCACCTAGTGTGGGTGGTGTGGGAGGTCCCCCACACCCTGGTTGGAGGGGTCTCAAGCCTTGATGGGGAATCCCCTAGACCCCGGGTGCAGTGTTGTGGGAGCTCCCACCAACACCCCATTTTGATGTGTCTCTTACCTCAAGGGGAAAGTCTCCTGGACCCAGGGTGCAGTGGTGTGGGCGTCCCCCCCACACACCCCAGTTGGAGGGGTCTCCCCCCTCAAAGGGAGGAGTCCCCTTGACCCAGGGTGCAGTGGTGTGGGAGCTCCCCTGACACCCCGGATGGAGGAGTCTCCCCCAGGATAGCGGGAGTCTTCTTGATCTGGGGTGTAGTGGTCTAAGAGCTCCCCTCAGGTTAGAGGAAATCCCCCCCCCTCAAGGAGGCAGTCCCCTCCAACCCGGTTGTCCAGAGGAGAGCTCTGTACACCAGCGCACCAGGGTAGAGGGGACTTGCCCCTCCAGGGGGCAGGCCCCTTTAACCGGGGATTCTGGGGGAAGCTCTGGACACCACCACACCCAGGTTAGAGGGGACTCCCCCATCCAAGAGGCAGGCCCCTCCAACCTGGGTGTCGAGGTGGGGTGGGGGGAGCGCCATACACCACTGCACACAGGATAGAGAAAATTCCCCCCTCCAGTGAGCAGACCCCTCCAACCTGGGTGTGTGTGTGGGGGGGAGCTCCGTACACCACTGCACCCAGGGTAGAGAGAACTCGCCTCACCAGGTTGGGGGAGGGGGGAGCTCTGTACACCACAGCACCCAGGGTAGAGGGAAATTGCCCCTCCAGGAAGGCAGGCCTCTCCAACCGGGTTGTCTTGGGGGGGGAGATCTGTACAGAATAGAGGGGACTCCCACCACCAGGAGGCAGGTCCCTCCAACCTGTGTGTGGGGGGGGGGAGCTCCATATACCACCGCACCCAGGGTAGATAGGACTCCCCCCTCCAGGGGTCAGGTACCTCGAAGCTGGGTGTACGGGGGCGGAGCTGTTACACCACCCCACCCAGGGTAGAGAGGACTCTCCCCTCCAGGGTTAGGTCCCTGGAACTTTAGAGTTACTGGGAGCGGAGCACCCAGGGTAGAGGGGACTCCCCACTCCAGGGTGCAGGACCCTCCAACTGGTGTGTCCGAGGGGGAGAACCGTACACCACTGCACCTAGGATACAGCGGACTCACCCATCCAGGGGGGAGGCCCCTCCGACCGGGGGTGTCCGTGGGGGGGCTCCATACATCACTGCACCCAGGGTAGAGGGGACTCCCCCCTCCAGGGGGCAGGCACCTCCACCCAAGATGTCCAGGGGGTACATCACCGTACACCACCGAACCCAGGGTAGAAGGGAATCGCACCTCCAGGGGGCAGGCCAGTCCAACAGGTGTGTCCAGGTGGGAGGTCCTTACATCATGGCACTCAAGGTAGAGAGGACTCGCCCCTCCAGAGGGCAGGCCCCTCCAACCTGGGTGTCTGGGGGAGAGCTCCATACATCACCACACCCAGGTTAGAGGGGACTCCCCACTCCAGGGAGCAGGTGTTTCCAACTGGGTGTCCGGAAGGGGAGCTCTGTCCACCACCGCAACCAGGGTAGAGGGGACTCCCCCCTCCAGGGGGCAGGCCCCTCCAACCGAGGTGTCCAAGGGGGAGCTCCGTTCACCACTGCACCCAAGGTAGAGGGAACTCACCCCTCCAGGGGCAGGCCCCTGCAATGGGGTTTGCAGGGGAGGGGCTCCATACACCACCGCACCCAACGTAGAGGGAACTCACTCCTCCAGGGGGCAGGCCCCTCTAACCTGGGTGTACAGCTCCATACACCACCGCACCCAGTGTAGAGAGGACTCCCTTCTCCAGAAGGAAGGCCCCTCCAACCAGGGTGTCGGGGAGGAGCTTCATACACCACTGCACCCAGGGTAGTGGGGACTTTCCCCTCCAGGTGGCAGGGCTCTTTAACCGAGGTGTCTGTGGGTAGCTGCGTACACCACCGGCACCAGGTTAGAGGGGATTCCCCACTCCAGGGTGCAGGCCCCTCCAACCGGGGTGTCCGAGGGGGAGCTCCATACACCACTGCACCCAGTGTAGAGGGTTCTGCCCTCTCCAGGAGGCAGGCCCCTCAAAACTGGGTGTCCTGTGGGGAGCTCCATACACCACTGCACCCAGGGTAGAGGGGACTCTCCCCTCCAGGGGCAGGCCTCTCCAACCTGGGTATGTGGTGGGGAGCTCCGTATACCACTGCTCCCAATGTAGAGGAGACCCGCCTCTCCAGGGGCAGTCCCCTCCAACCTGGGTGTCCGGGGGGAGCTCCCACACAACTTCACCCTGGGTCGAGGGGACTCCCCATCAAAAGAGGGAGACCCCTCCAACAGGGGTGTTGGGGACCCCAGGTAGAAGGGACTCCTCCCTCGAGGGGGGGAACACTCGTATACCATCACACCCCTGGTATAGGGGACTCGCCCCTTGAGAGAGGAGTCCTCCCCAACCCGGGTGTCAGTGAGAGCTCCCACACCACCACACCCCAGGTGACGGGCCTCTCCCCTGTGGGGGGAGACACTCCAACCCGGGTGTCCGGGGGAGCTCCCACACCACCGCACCCAGGTCTCGAGGGGGCCCCCGGTTGGAGGGGTCTCCTCCCCTTGAGGGAGAAGACCCCTCCAACCGGGGTGTCGGGGGGGAGCTCCCACACACCACACCCCAGGTGAGGGGACTTCCCCCTCGAGAGGGGAGACCACTCCAACACAGGAGCTCCCACACCACAGCACCCCGGGTCGACAAGACTTCCCCCTCGAGGGGGGAGACCCCTCTTACTGGAGTGTTGGGGGAAGCTCCCACTGCACACTGGGTCAAGTGGACTCCACCCTCAAGGGGGGAGACTTCTCCAACAGGGGGGTCGGGGGGAGCTCGTATACCATTGCACCCCAGGTCGAGAGGACTCCCCCTCGAGCGGGGAGACCCCTTAGACCAGGGTGTCAGGGGGAGCTCCCACCACACCTCAGGTAGAGGGGACATCCCTCTCGAGTGGGTAGACCCCACCAACCGGGGTGTAGGGGGGGATCTTGTATAACATCGCTCCCAGGGTTGAGGGGACTTCAACCTCGAGGAAGGAGACTCCTCCAACCAGGGTGTCGGGGGAGCTCCCACCACACTCGGGTCAAGGGGACTCTCCCCTCGACGGGTGACACCCTTCCAACCAGGTTGTCATGGGGAGATCCCACCACACCCCGGGTCGAGGGGACTCACCGCGAAAGGGGAGACCCCTTCAACTGAGGTGACGGGAGGGGCTCCCCCCACATCTCAGGTCAAGGGGACCCCCCCTTTAGGGGGTAGACCCCTCCAACCGGGGTGCGGGGGTAGCTCCCATCACACCCCGGGTAGAGGAGACTTCCCTCTCGAGGGTGGAGACCCCACCAACTGGGGTGTCAGGGGGAGCTCATATACCATTGCAACCTGGGACGAGAGGACTCCCCCTTCCAAGGGGGAGATGACTCCAACCTGGGGGTCAGGGGGAGCTCCCACACTACAGCACCCCAGGTTGAGGAAAATCCCCCCTCGAGGGGGAAGGTCATCCAACTGGGATTTCGGGGGGAGCTGCCACACCTCTGCATCCTGGGTCGAGGGGAATCTCCCATAGAGGGGCGGAGATCCTGCCAACTGGGGTGTTTTGGGGAGCTCTCACGCCACCACACCCGGGTAAAGGGGACTTTACCCTTAAGGGGGCAAACCTTCCAACCAGGGTGTCAAAGCAAGCTCCCACAGCACCTGGGGTTGAGGGGACTCCCCCCTCGAGGGAGGAGACCCCTCCAGCCAGGGTATCAGGGGAGCTCCCACCACACCCTGTGTTGAGGGGACTTCCCTCTTGAGGGAAGAGACCCCACCAACTGGGGTGTTGGGAGGAGCTCGTATACCATCGCACCCTGGGTTGAGGGGACCATCCCCTCGAGGGGCAGACCCCTCCAACCGGGGTGTCCGGGGAGCTGCAACACCACAACACCCCGGGTCTAGGAGACTCCCCATTCCAGCAGGGAGATGGCTCCAACCAGGGTGATGGCGTGGGGGAGCTCACACAACACTGCACTTTGGGTCGAAGGGACTCCCCACTCAAAGGGGGATACCCCTCCAACTGGGGTGTCAGGGGGCTCATATATCATCACTCCCAGGTCGAGGGGACTCACCCCTCAAGGAAGGAGACCCCTCCAACCGGGGTGTCCAGGGAAGCTCCCACCACACCCCGGGTTGAGGGGACTCCCCCTCGAGTGGGGAGATCCCTCCAACTGGGATGTGGGAGGGAGCTCCCACGGCACCCCAGGTCAAGGGGACTACCCCCATGAAGGGGGAGACCCCTCCAATTGGGTGTCGGGGAAAGCTCCCTCCGTAACCCTGGGTTGAGGCGATCCACACTCTAGTAGGAATACCCCTCCAACCAGGGGTGTCGGGGGAGCTTCCACCACACCTTGGGTCGGGGGGACTCCCCACTCTAGGGAGGAGACCCCTCCAACCAGAGTGTCAGGGGGAGCTCGTATACCATCGCATCTCATGTTGAAGGGACTCCCCACTCTAGGGAGGAGACCCCTCCAACCAGAGTCTCAGCGGGAGCTCGTATACCATCGCATCTCATGTCGAAGGGACTCCCCACTCTAGGGAGGAGACCCCTCCAAATGGGGTGTTGGAGGGAACTCCCACCACACTCCAGGTCGAAGGGATTCCCCCCTCTAGCCAGGAGACCCCTCCAACTGGTTTCCGGAGGTGCTCATATACCATCACATCTCAGGTTGAAGGGACTCCCCACTCTAGGGGTGAGACCTTTCCAAACGGGGTGTTGGGGGAACTCCTACCACACCCCGGATCAAAAGGACTCGCCCCCTTTAGTGGGGAGCCCCCTCCAACCGGGATATGGAAGGAGCTCCCACAGCACCCCACGTGGGAGACCCCTCCAACCAGGTGCAGTGAGTAGCTGGTATACCACCGTACCCCTGGTCGAGGGCAATCGTCCCAGTAGGGGGGGAGGCCCCTCGAACCGTGGTGTCCAGGGGAAGGGGGGAGCTCTTATACTACCACTCCCCAAGTCAAGGGGACTCCCCCATGTAGGGGGGAGACCCCTCCAACCAGGGTGTAGGGGGTGGGGAGCAGCAGGAACACTTTTACTTTCAGCCCCATCAGAGAAATACCAATTTGCTGAAAAGACACTGAAAATGTTTCCTGTTTGCCTTGATAATGTGCAGGAGGGAGCTGTTCACCATTGCACTTGGCTCTTGAAGATTCATTGTCCTATGTTCAACCATTCATTTGCAGGAAAAGTTGGAATTTTCAGGTTTCACTTGGGAAAACGTGTACTCCAATAAAATAGAAAATATGAATGCATCAACAAATTTCTAGAGTTATATAATTTGCCCAAATTGAATCAGGATGATACGCACAATTTCAACAGAACAATTTCAAGTGACAAAATAGCAGATGCCATCAAAATTCTACCAATCAAGAAAAGCCCAGGACTGGATGGATACACAGCTGAGTTCTACAAGACATAAAGAAGAACTAATACCAGTACTCTTCAATTTATTTTAGAAAATAAAAAAAGAGGCAGATGGAAGGTGGTCCAGTGTGGAGGTTGGCACTGATGGAAGTTTGTCCCCTACTCCACCTGGCGCCAACAGAAGGCAGTGTGGTGAGGCAAGCAGCGCTGATGGAAGGTGATCCCACACAGTGCAGAAAGCACAGGCTTTCCTTGTGGGTCACCAGACTGAGCTCTGGACATAGCACAAGGTCACCCCAGCACCCCCCCACACCTCACCAAACACCCTACATGGGAAACAGACAGAATCCATCTTGGAAAACCTTACTGGCCATCTATAGGTGGGCGCCACTACCAGCAAGGTTCTATGGCTGATCAGGTACCCGGTTTCCAACTCCCCCACCCTCAGATATGATAACTCAAAATTTTTCTCACAAGCTTTTGGGAGCCATAGCTATCAACACAGATTAGCAACTCTACAGGCACCTGATTTCCAACTCAGAGACTAAGAGCAGGAGGCTCCAGGCAGAAGCTCAAGCCCTCTCACACTAGCTACCTCCAACACCCTGAATGCAGAGACTCAAGCTAGGAATAGACAACTCTACCTATTGGAAGAAAAGAAAACAGAGATCTGAGAGGCCTTTTTTTCTTTTCTTTTCTCTCTCTTCTCATCCATTCTCCTCTACCCTTCCCCCTCTGGTCCTCACAGCCTCAACATATGTGAAACCAAGAACTCTGCCTGAAATAGGTCTTTAAGAACTGAATCACCAGAATAATATAATATAGAGGAATTGCATATGCCCCACCTCCACCCCTTTTTAAATTTTCTTTCTCATTCTCTCTTTTTCTTCTTTCTTTCCTTGTTATTTTTTTTCTTTTTTCTTCCTCCCTCTATTCCACTTTCAACCTTATAACTTTTACTATTTATATGTAGGGTAATTTTCTAAATACAGATAGGAGTTTAAATTTATACATTCTTCCATAAATTACCACTGTCTATGCATTAGATTTCTCCTCCCCATACACTCACTCCTTTCCCCCTTAACATAATGGTGAACAATTTTTCCTTGGATTTCTTTGATACTGAGCAGGAGGGAGCCTTTCACCAACTGCACTTGGCTCCCCAAGTTTGGTTGTCCTAGGTTTCACTTGGTTTTGACTTTTGGGAAGAATAGATATCAGCCTGGAAATCAAATATGGTTTGTGCTAGTTCTTGAAACTTCACAAACTCAATGAGTTCTCAGTGTGGGCATTGTGCATTATTCCTACTTGAAGTAGCCCTAAGCACAAGCACACAGGAACACTTTGACTTTCAGCCCTATTAGAGAAATACCAATTTGCTGAAAATGAGCTGAACAATTTTTCTCAATCTGCTTTGAGTGTGGGCAGGAGGGAGCCTTTCACCAACTGCACTGGGCTTCCCAGGTTTGGTTGTTCTAGGTTTATCTGTTTGTTTGCAGGAAAAGTTTGGATTTTCCGGTTTCACTTAGTTTTGCCCTATTGGAATCAATGGAGTTCGGCCTGGAAAAAAATATGGTTTGTGCTAGTTCCTTAGTTGTGAGTTGTCAGTGAGAAATACCAAGGCGCTGAACAATTTTTCTTCAGATTACTTTGATACTGGGCAGGAGGGAACCTTTCACCAACCACACTGTGCTTCCCAGGTTGTGTTGACCTAGGTTCAACCGTTCATTTGCAGGAAAAGTTGGAATTTTCAGGTTTCACTTTGTTTTTTTTTTTAATTTTTTTTATTGATTATTTATCGCATTACATAGTTCATGATATATCATCTTTCATACATTAGACTCAAATTGTGCTTTGAACTCCCATTTTCACCCCAAATACAGATTGCAGAATCACATCTGTTACATATTCACATTTTTACATAATGCCATATTAGTGACTGTTGTATTCTGCTACCTTTCCTATCCCCTACTATCCCCCCTCCCCTCCCCTCCCCTCCCATCTTCCCTCTCTACCTCCCCTGCTGTTGTTCAATTCTCTCCCTTTTTTTTCCCTCCCCCTTGCCCCTCATAACCTCTTATAATTTTATGTATCCTTGAAGGTCTCCTACGATTTCCATATGCTTTCCCTTCTCTCTCCGTTTCTTTCCCCCCATTCGTCTTTGTTTACTGTAGTCTTTTCCTCATGCTCTTTCTTCCTGTTCTGTTCTTAGTTGTTCTCTTTATATCAAAGCAGACATTTGGCATTTGTTTTTTAGGGCTTGGCTAGCTTTGCTTAGCATAATCTGCTCTAATGCCATCCATTTCTCTGCAAATTCTATGATTTTGTCATTTCTTAGTGCTGCATAATACTCCATTGTGTATAGATGCCACATTTTTTTTATCCATTCATCAATTGAAGGGCATCTAGGTTGGTTCCACAGTCTAGCTATTGTGAATTGTGCCGCTATAATCATTGATGCAGCCGTATCCCTATAGTGCGCTCTTTTAAGGTCCTCAGGGAATAGTTCGAGAAGTGTGATAGCTGGGTCAAATGGTGGTTCCATTCCCAGCTTTCCCAGGAATCTCCATACTGCTTTCCAAATTGGCCTCACCATTTTGCAGTCCCACCAGCAGTGTACAAGTGTACCCTTTTCCCCACATCCCTGCCAACACTTGTTGTTGTTTGACTTCATAGTGGCTGCCAATCTTACTGGAGTGAGATGGTATCTTAGGGTGGTTTTGATTTGCATTTCTCTGATTGCTAGAGATGGTGAGCATTTTTTCATGTACTTGTTGATTGATTGTATGTCCTCCTCTGAGAAGTGTCTGTTGAGGTCCTTGGCCCATTTGTTAATTGGGTTATTTGTTATCTTATTGTTTAATTTTTTGAGTTCTTTGTACATTCTGGATATTAGGGCTCTATCGGAGGTGTGGGGGGTAAAGATTTGTTCCCAGGATGTAGGCTCTCTATTTACCTCTTTTATTGTTTCTCTTGCTGAGAAAAAACTTTTTAGTTTAAGTAAGTCCCATTTGTTTATTCTTGTTGTTAACTCTTGGGCTATGGGTGTCCTATTAAGGAATTTGGAGCCTGACCCCACAATTTGTAGATCGTAGCCAACTTTTTCTTCTATCAGACGCAGTGTCTCTGATTTGATACCTAGCTCCCTGATCCATTTTGAGTTAATTTTTGTGGATGGTGAGAGAAAGGGATTCAATTTCATTTTGTTGCATATGGATTTCCAATTTTCCCAGCACCATTTGTTGAAAATGCTATCCTTCCTCCATTGCATGCTTTTAGCCCCTTTATCAAATATAAGATAGTTGTAACTTTGTGGATTAGTCTCTGTGTCTTCTATTCTGTACCATTGGTCTACCCACCTGTTTTGGTACAAGTACCATGCTGTTTTTGTTACTATTGCTTTGTAGTACAGTTTGACCTCTGGTATCGCTATGCCTCCAGATTCACACTTCCTGCTTAGAATTGCTTTTGCTATTCTGGGTCTTTTGTTTTTCCATATGAATTTCATGATTGCTTTGTCTATTTCTACAAGAAATGCCATTGGGATTTTGATTGGCATCGCATTAAACCTGTAGAGAAGTTTGGGTAATATCGCCATTTTGACGATGTTAGTTCTGCCTATCCATGAACAGGGTACATTTTTCCATCTTCTGAGATCTTCTTCTATCTCTCTCTTTAGGGTTCTGTAGTTTTCATTGTATAAATCTTTCACCTCTTTTGTTAGGTTGATTCCCAAGTATCTTATTTTCTTTGAGGATATTGTGAATGGAGTGGTTTTCCTTATTTCCATTTCAGAGGTTTTGTTGCTGATATACAGGAATGCCTTTGATTTATGCGTGTTGATTTTATACCCTGCCACTTTGCTGAATTCATTTATTAACTCTAGCAGCTTCTTTGTAGACTCTTTTGGGTCTGTTAAGTATATTATCATGTCATCCGCAAATAGCGATAGTTTAATTTCTTCTTTTCCTATTTTTATGCCTTTAATTTCTTTTGTCTGTCTAATTGCTCTGGCTAGTACTTCGAGAACTAAATTGAATAGAAGTGGTGATAGAGGGCATCCCTGTCTTGTTCCAGATTTTAGAGGAAATGCCTTCAGTTTTTCTCCATTTAGGATGATGCTAGCCTGAGGTTTAGCATATATAGCTTTTACAATGTTGAGGTAAGTTCCTGTTATCCCTAGTTTTTCTAGTGTTTTGAACATAAAGGGATGCTGTACTTTGTCAAATGCTTTTTCTGCATCCATCGAGATGATCATGTGGCTCTTGTCTTTAAGTCTATTGATGTGGTGAATAGCATTTATTGATTTCCGTATATTGAACCATCCTTGCATCCCAGGAATGAATCCTACTTGATCATGGTGCACAAGTTTTCTGATATGTTTTTGTATTCGATTCGCCAGAATTTTATTGAGAATTTTTGCATCCAAGTTCATTAGAGATATTGGTCTGTAGTTTTCTTTCTTTGAAGTATCTTTGTCTGGTTTTGGGATCAAAGTGATGTTGGCCTCATAGAATGAATTTGGAAGAGCTCCTTCTTTTTCTATTTCTTGAAATAGCTTGAAAAGTATTGGTATTAATTCTTCTTTGAAGGTTTTGTAGAACTCCACTGTATAGCCATCTGGTCCAGGGCTTTTCTTAGTTGGTAGTCTTTTGATGGCTTCTTCTATTTCTTCTTTTGTTATTGGTCTGTTTAAATTGTGTGTGTCTTCCTGTCTCAATCTGGGCAAATCATATGCCTTAAGAAATTTATCGATATCTTCATTATCTTCTATTTTATTGGAATATAGGGTTTCAAAATACTTTCTAATTATCTTCTGTATTTCTGTAGTGTCTGTTGTGATATTGCCTTTTTCATCCCGTATGTTAGTAATTTGAGTTCTCTCTCTTCTTCTTTTCGTTAGCATGGCTAAGGGCTTGTCTATCTTATTTATTTTTTCAAAGAACCAACTTTTAGTTTTCTCTATCTTTTCAATGGTTTCTTTTGTTTCAATTTCGTTGATTTCTGCTCTAATTTTAATTATTTCTTGTCTTCTACTACATTTGCTGTTGTTTTGCTCTTCCTTTTCTAGGTTTTTGAGGTGTTGTGTGAGTTCATTTATTTGTTGGTTTTTTTCTTTTTTTGAGGTAAGAACTCCAAGAAATGAATTTCCCTCTTAAAACTGCTTTCATTGTGTCCCATAGATTCTGGTATGTTGTGTCTGTGTTGTCATTTGACTCTAAGAATTTTTTCATCTCCTCCTTTATGTCTTCTACAACCCATTGATCATTCAATAACATATTGTTCATTTTCCATGTGATGTAGGATTTTTCCTTCCTTCTTTTATCATTGATTTCCAATTTCATTCCATTATGGTCAGATATGGTGCATGGTATTATCTCCACGCCCTTATAATTACTAAGAGTTGCCTTATGGCATAATATATGGTCTATCTTTGAGTAGGATCCATGTGCTGCTGAGAAGAACGTGTATCCACTTGATGATGGTTGATATATTCTATATATGTCGGTTAAGTCTAGGTTATTGATTGTGCTGTTGAGTTCTATAGTTTCTTTATTCAGCTTTTGTCTAGAGGATCTGTCTAATGGCGAGAGCGGTGTGTTGAAGTCACCCATAATTATTGTGTTGTGGTCTATTTGACTCTTGAACTTGAGGAGAATTTGTTTTATGAACGTTGCAGCTCCATTGTTTGGTGCATACAAATTGATGATTGTTATGTCTTGTTGGTGGATGGTTCCTTTTAACAGTATATAGTGACCTTCTTTATCCTTCTTGATTAACTTAGGTTTGAAGTTGATTTTATTCGATATGAGTATGGCCACTCCTGCTTGCTTCCGAGGGCCATATGAGTGGTATGATTTTTCCCAACCTTTTACCTTCAGCCTGTGTATGTCTTTTCCTATCATATGAGTCTCCTGAAGGCAGCATATTGTTGGATTTGTTTTTTTGATCCAGGTTACTAGCCTATGTCTCTTGATTGGTGAATTTAGGCCATTAACATTTAAGGTTACAATTGAGATATGATTTGTATTTCCAGTCATGCTTCTTTATTTATTTATTTTAGTTTGGCTAGTTTTGCTTTTTGGTTGTTTTCCTCCCCCTTTACTGAGATACCTCCTGCTGTTAGTTTTGGGCACTATTTATCAAATCCTCTTCTTGTAGTGTTTTGTTCAAAATGCTTTGCAGAGCTGGTTTTCTTGCTGCAAATTCTTTTAGCTTTTGTTTATCATGAAAGATTTTAATTTCATTGTCAAATTTGAAGCTCAGTTTTGCTGGATATAGTATTCTTGGTTGGAATCCATTATTTTTCAGCGTTTGAAATACATTATTCCAGGATCTTCTCGCTTTCAAAGTTTGTGATGAGAAATCGGTCGTTAACCTAATTGGTTTACCCCTGAAAGTAATCTGCCTCTTTTCTCTCGTAGCTTTTAATATTCTCTCCTTGTTCTGTACGTTGGCTATCTTCATAATTATATGTCTTGGGGTTGGTCTATTATGGTTTTGCATGTTTGGGGTCCTGTAGGCTTCCAGGATTTGGCAATCCATTCCATCTTTCATCTCTGGGAAGTTTTCTAGAATTATTTCATTTAAAATGCTGTCCATTCCTTTGGTTTGAAACTCTCTGCCTTCTTCTATCCCTATGACTCTCAGATTTGGTTTTTTTATGACATCCCATAACTCTTGAATAGATTGTTCGTGGGATTTAAGCATCTTTTCTGTGTTGACTATATTCTTTTCAAGTTGATAAACCTTGTCTTCATTATCTGATGTTCTGACTTCTACTTGATCAAGTCTATTTGTAATACTCTCGTTTGAGTTTTTAATTTGGTTTATAGTTTCCTGCAATTCTAGGATTATTTTTTGATTTTTTTTAAGATCTCTATCTCCTGGTAGATCTCGTTCTTTGCCATTTGAATTTGTTTGTTTAATTCATTTTCAAAATATACTTTTATTTCTTGGACTTGCTGTCTCATGTCTTCTCTAATATTCCTTTCCATTCGAGTTAGGTATCCCTTGAGTTCTTTCCATATCCCTGTTTCTGAAGTTTCTATGTCCTCCTGTAGAATTGAGTTGTCTTGCATTGTTTGAAATCCTTTTTTCCCTTGTTTTCTCATGTTGTCCACGTTACTTTCCAGCTCTTTTTGAATGTCGTGTTTCTGCTCTCTTCTATAGATTTGTTTTGTTTCTGTATTACTCTGATGTCTCTCCTTTGTGTTGTTGAACTATACCTGCTAACGTGGATTCTGCTAGGAAGGAATTCCGACGTCCGAGCTCCAGTGACGACACTACTCTGCTATGCCGTGCCCCAGTCTCCTTGCCGGGGTGCCCTAATGGGGGGGTGTGACTGGACTGTCTCTGTTTGGTTTCAGCACCCGGTCGTGGCAGGCGGGCAGACTCCCGCTGCCCAGTATCTCAGGCCGTGGGCAGGTGATCCATCGCCAGCGGGAGGGCGTTCTCCTACTGCCCAGTTACGCTGGCAGTGGATGAACTGTCGCCGGCGGGCCTGCAGTTTACAGCTGCCCAGTCACGAGAGCCTTGCCTCTAGTCTCCTGTTCTCTCCTGCTAGGCTTGGGTTCTCCTGCTAGACCAGATTTCCCCTCAGTGATGGTTCTCGGCAGTTCAAACTGTACTCTGGGCCTGTTTTGTTGCAATCTGTGGGAGAGTGGCGGTGGATACTTCAGCTCTCTAAGATGGTGGCCGCTGTTTGCCTTAGCAGAGTGTCCCTTGTGGGGGGCGGGGCCTTACCGGCTTCCTTCCCCGACTGCAATCCCGAACTCAGCCCGGGGGTCAGTGCGGGCTTGGGCTTGGCTGGTGGGATACCACCGTGTTGCAGCCACTTAATTCCCTGCTGACTGGTTAACCCCTTCTCTGCGGTGCCACGCCTTCTGTAGCCTCGGGGCAGGCCGCGCGTATCAGACAGCCTGGATCTCCGGGGTCACACCGTTGGCTTTTGGGATCCCCGGCACTCTATGGTTTTGATTTTTTCTGCTTGCCCCTCCCCCAGCGCTGGCTAGGCAGGTTTTGTTTTGTCCACTGATGAGAGGGGGGGTTGAGCGTCAGGTGCCTCTAGCTCCCCTTTAGTCTTTATGCAGGCTCACTCTGATACTGCCTCCCCCTGAAAGTCTAGGAGAGATTTTATGCGAAATTCCCCTAAGTATGGGGGCTGGGCTGGGTCACACACACCTGTTTTGTTGCTGCAATCTGTCGGAGAGTGGCGGTGGATACTTCAGCTCTCTAAGATGGTGGCCGCTGTTTGCCTTAGCGGAGTGTCCCTTGTGGGGGGCGGGGCCTTACCGGCTTCCTTCCCCGACTGCAATCCCGAACTCAGCCCGGGGGTCAGTGCGGGCTTGGGCTTGGCTGGTGGGATACCACCGTGTCGCCTCAGGTTTCACTTTGTATAGCTTCATAGGGATGAATGAATTTTGTCATGGAAATCAAACATTGTTTGTGCAAGTTTCTTGAAACTTCACACACTCAAAGAGTTCTAAGAGAGGGCTCAGTGCTTTACTCCTACTTGAAGTAGCCCTAAACACAAGCACACAGGAACACTTTGACTTTCAGCCCTAGCAAGAAATACCAATTTGCTGAAAAGGCACTGAAAAATTTTCCCTTGGATTGCTTTGATATTGGGCAGGAGGGAGCCTTTCACCAACTGCCCTGGCTCCCCAGATTTATTTTCCTAGGTTTATCCATTCCTTTGCAACAAAATTTGGAATTTTCAGGTTTCACTTAGTTTTGCCCTATTGGGATGAATGGAGTTTGGCCTAGAAATCAAACATGTTTTGTGCTAGTTTCTTCAAACTTCACACACGCAAAGAGTTCTCAGAGAGGGCACTGTGTTTTTTTCCTACTTGAAGTAGCCCTAAGCACAAGCACACAGGAACACTTTGACTTTCAGCCCTATCAGAGAAATATCAATTTGCTGTAAAGGTGCTGAACAATTTTTCCTCAGATTGCTTTGATACTGGGCAGGATGGAGCCTTTCACCAACCGCACTTGGTTCTGTAAGTTTCATTTCCTAGGTTCAACTGTTTGTTTACAAGAAAAGTTGGAATTTTCAGGATTCACTTCATTTTGCCCTATTGGGATGAATGGAGTTTGGCCTGGAAATCAAACACAGTTTGTGCTAGTTGCTTGAAACTTCACACAATCTTTGACTTTAAGTCCTATCAGAGAAATACCAATTTCCTGAAAAGGCACTGAACAATTTTTCCTCAGATTGCTTTGATACTGTGCAGGAGGGAGCCTTTCACCAACTGCACTGGGCTCCCCAGGTTTGGTTGTCCTAGGTTCAACTGTTAGTTTGCAGGAAAAGTTGGAATTTTCAAGTTTCACTTCGTTTTGCCCTATTTAGATGAATGGAGTTTAGCCTTGAAACCAAACACGGTTCATGCTAGTTGCTTTTAACTTCACTCAGTAATTGATTTCTCAGTGAGGGCACTGTGCTTTGTTCCTTTTTGAAGTAGCCCTAAGCACAAGCACGCAGAAACACTTTGACTTTCAGCCTTATCAGCTAGTTGCTTGAAACTTCACAAACTCAAAGAGTTCTCAGTGAGGACACTGTGCTTTGTTCCTACATGAAGTAGTCCTAAGCACAAGCATGCAGGAACACTTTAACTTTCAGCCCTATAAGAGAAATACCAATTTGCTGAAAAGGCACTGTACAATTTTTCCTCAGATTGCTTTGATACTGGAAAGGAGGGAGCCTTTCACCAACTGCACTAGGCTCCCCAAGTTTGGTTGTCCTATGATCAGCCATTCTTTTGCAGGAAAAGTTGGAATTTTCAGGTTTCACTTCTTTTTGCCCTATAGGGATGAATGGAGTTCAGCCTGGACATCACACACGGTTTGTGCTAGCTGCTTGATACTTCACACACTTCTGTCCCCTTTATTAAACCTATACTTGAATACTAGGATTATGTATTACTAATTTTATCCAGCATAATTTTATACCATATTTTATAATGCTTATATGATTCTGATAGTTATAATCATAAGGTTTTCTTTGCTCTAATGGATAATGTAAAGCCTTACTCTTTTGTGTAAAATAGAAGTAATATGCTAATAGCAGAATAAGAAATTCTTTCCAATATTTAAATTCTTATTTCTTAAATTTTTTACATCAAAACTTGTTATGAATGATTATAGTTCATTTCTTTAAAATGTTACTGATCTAACCACATGCCACCTAGTCAACATTTCTGCTCTGTATGGATGCAGTAACAGTTGGGAATCATTGATATTTAGGATTCTTAGGATTGTCTTTCAATACCATGCTGTTTTTATTCAGGATTACATGATTTTATATTTTTCTTAACATTATTGCACAAATTAATAATTCCTTTTTTTATTTTTAATGGAGAAAGTCCTTCACATCAGCTTTTTTTTTATTTGGCTTTCACCTGTATTCTATGATTGTGGGTGACAATTTTTACCTTGGTACGCTTCTTACAATGTGAAGTAAACTTTCAATATGAATCAGTCATGTGTCTATTGCCAATAAAGTTATGTGTGTATGTATGTATGTGTGTGTGTGTATGTATGTGTGTGTGTGTGTGTGTGTGTGTTTTCCTATATGTATTAAAACACTGTTTTATGGCTTATATGTTTCCATTCTTGCTTGATGTCAATGGTTGATTTAGCCTGTGCAGGTGAGTAGTCATGGAAATTGTTTTAATTTCTCCATCTGTTTATTGAAAAATCTGCATATTTTCTTTGTGAGAAAGAAATACTCTTATGATTTAAAGGTAATTTTTGAAGTTTTATAAATTTATCTCTCTTTTGAGTATTAGTATAAATTTTAATTATAATAACAAGATATATAACATACAATTTGGCATCATAAATATTTTAAGCATACAGCTCAGCAGTGTTCGGTGTAGTCACATTGTTATGGAACATATCTCTAAACATTTTCACCTTGTTTTAAGACCCAGTACTCAATTTATACCTACACTGTAAGGCAAACATAATTACTTTTAATTCTATGAGTTTGAGTACTTTGGTGTCTCATGTAAGTAAGTCATATAGTAATTGTTTTTGTGCCTGCCTTATTTCACTTAACAAAAAGTCCTCAATATTTATCTGCATTGTAGATGCTGTAAATTTTTTGTTTTGTATTGTGGTATAATATTCCATTTTTATATTATAACCTTCTTTCTATATTCAGGCATATTTCAGTTGCTTTACCTTTCATATTTTGTGTAAAATACTGTATTGAATATGGATGTGCAAATAAGCATGTCAGAGTTTACTTCTGTGCTCTCTATCCTATTCTTTTAATTTATTTGTTTGCTTTTATGCTAGACCAAACTATTTTTACAATTGTATATTTGTAATATATGTTAAGTCAAGAGCTGTGATACCTCCAATGTTTTCCTTTTTTTCTATTTCTATAAAGGAAAGGCATTGAAAGTTGATAGGAATGTCATTGAATCTGTAGCTTAATTTGGGTAATATAGGCATCATCATGATGCTAAACCTTTTAACCTTTAACAATAGTACATTCAAGAGTGTATTGTTTGATTTTTTATGAATTCAGAGATTCTCCAGGTTTTTTTTTTCCTTAGATTTCTAACTTTGTTTCATTTTTTCTTGAAGTTAATATATTGTAAGGTCAGTCCTTTTAAGTTTATAATGGTTGTGTTGTGGTGTAAGAGGTGGTCAGTCTGGGGACTGTATTATGAGCTATTGAGAAGGTTGTAAAGTTTACTATTGTAGCATAAAATGTTCTCTCTAGGTCTGTGGGGTCTAATTGTTTTATAATGTCAAAGATCTCTATTTTTTATTAATATTGGGTCTGGCTTTATCATCCATTATTGACAGTGAGGTATTGAAGTCTGCTGCAATTGCTGTGCTCCTGCATGTTTTTCACTTCAGTTCTGTCAATGTTTGCTTCACTTTGGGGAACACAGATATGAATTGCGTATATATTCATAATTGCTATAACTTTACACTGAATAGACAATTGTATCATTGCCATTATCTTTTTTTGTTCATCATCACAGTTTTTGACTAAAAATTATTTCTAAATACAATTATGTTGCTCCTCACTCTCATTTTGTTCCTGTTTGCAAATAATCTTTTTCCATGCTAACACCTTAAGCCTATTTTGACTCCTTAGGTCTTAAAAAAGTAATTTGTTTACAGATTACATGTAGTTGAATTCTGTTTTTAAGTTGATTTGTCTAATTTATATCTTATTTTTGAGGGATTTAATCCATGTGTGTTTAAAAACATGAAAAGAACAGCCAAGCACAGTGGCATGTATCTGTTATCCCAGTGACTTGGGAGGGTAAGACAGGAGGATTTCAAGTTCAAGGCCAGCCTCAGCAATTTAGTAAGGCCCTGAGCAACTTAGTGAGACCATGTCTCAAAATAAAAAATAAAAGTGACTGGGGATGTGGCTCAGTGGTAAAAGTGTCCTGAGTTCAATCCCTGGAGAATGGGATAGACAGCAGAATACATCAGTCACTAGAAAGGCAATTTGTAAATCAATGGAAATGTAACTGACGTGACACAGCAATCTGTATACGGGGTAAAAATGGGAGTTCATAACCCACTTGAATCAATCTGTGAAATATGGTATATTAAGAACTATGTAATGTTTTGAACAACCAACAATAAAATAAAAAAAAGAAAGAAAGAAAGAAAGAAAGAAGAAAACTTGGTATTTTGTGAATATTTTTGTTTGCTTATTTGTTTATTGCATCAGTGTTGTCCTGCTCTTCATTTTACTCATTTCATGTATTTGTGTATTGACATGCTTTGACTATGTTCTAGTTTCCTTTTGTGTATCTTTAATAGGAATTTCCTTCATGAGTACCATAAGGAGTACAAAAAATAGCTTAAAGTTTCAATGATATATTTTTAATTTGTAACGACCTAACTTCAATTTATATTCATTCTTTTCAGACCTTTTTGTTTTGATGATAATGATTTTGTTGATAATCTCATTTCTATGATTTTGGTTGTAGGTTCTCAATCAGCAAATTGGTCACCATTTAGTCAGTAGTATTTTACTTTTCCTTAAATAATTCATACCTTTCTAAGAATAGAGTAAATTCATTTTGTTATTTTGGGTTTTTTATCTTTTATTGATTTTATTTTTTTAAATACACGACAGCAGTGGAATGCATTACAATTCTTATTACACATATGAGCACAGTTTTTTGTATCTCTGTATATAAAGTATGTTCACAACAATTTATGTGTGTGTGTGTGTATATATGTATATATATATATATATATATATATATATATATATATATATATATATATATATACTTTGTGGGGGTTTTTGCATTACAATTCTTAATACACATATATACCACTTTTTTATATCTCTGTCTGTATATAAAGTATGTTGACACCCAATTCAAGTCTTCATGCATGTACTTTGTATAATGATGTCCATCACATTCCACCATTCTTGCTAATCCCCTGCCCCCTCTCTTTTCCTCCCATCCCTAATCTCTATCTAGAATTCACCTAATTCTCCCATGCTCTTCCTCCCTGCCCGATTATGAGTCAACCTACTTATATTAGAAAACATTTGGTATTTGTTTTGGGGGGTATTAGCTAACTTCACTTAGCATTATCTTCTCCAGTGCAATCCATTTACCTGCAAATGCCATGATTTTGTACTTTTTTAATGCTAAGTAAAATTCCATTGTGTATATATGCCACATTTTTTATCCATTCATCCACTGAAGGACATCTAGGTTTTCTCCACAGTTTAGCTATTGTAAATTGTGCTGCTATAAACATTGATGTGGCTGTGTCCCCGTAGTATGCTGTTCTTAAGTCCTTTGGGTATAGTCCAAGGAGAGGAATAGCTGGGTCAAATGGTGGTTCCATTCCCATATTTCCAAGGAATCTCCATACAGCTTTTCATATTACCTGCACCAATTTGCAGTCACACCAGCAATGTATGAGTGTACCTTTTTCCCCACATCCTCGCCAACACTTGTTGTTTGTCTTCATAATAGCTGCCATTCTGAATGGAGTGAAATGATATCTTAGAGTAGTTTTGATTTGCATTTCTCTTATCCCTAGAGATGATGAGCATTTTTTAATATATTTGTTGATTGATTGTATTTCCTCTTCTGAGAAGTGTCTGTTCAGGTTCTTGGCCCATTTGTTGATTGGGTTATTTGTTTTTTCAGTTTTTAGCTTTTGAGTTCTTTATATACCCTAGAGATTAGTGCTCTATCTGATGTGTGAGAGGTAAAATTTTGTTCCCAGGATGTAGGCTCTCTTTTCACCTCAAAGATTGTTTCTTTTGCTGAGAAGAAACTTTTTAGTTTGATTCTAGCCCATTTATTGATTCTTGTTTTAATTCTTGCACTGTAGGAGTCTTATTAAGGAAGATGGGGCCTAATCCCACATGATGAAGATTAGGGCCTATTTTTTCTTCTATTAGATGCAGATTCTCTAGTTTAATCCCTAGTTATGTTTTGTGCATGGTGAGAGATAGAGGTTTAATTTTATTTGGTTGCAAATGGATTTCCAGTTTTCCTAGAACCGTTTGTTGAAGATTCTATCTTTTCTCCAGTGCATGTTTTTGGAACCTTTGTCTAATATAAGATAATTCTAATTTTGTGGGTTAGTCTCTGTCATCTATTCTGTACCATTGATCTACCAGTCTGTTTTGGTGCCAATACCATGCTGTTTTTATTACTGTTGCTCTGTAGTATAGTTTAAGATCTGGTATAGTGATACCACCTGCTTCAGTCTTTCTTCTCAGGACTGCATTAGTTATTCTGGGTCTCTTATTTTTCCAGATGAATTTCTTTTCTTTTCTTAATATGGAAATTTTTTTATTGTTGGTTGTTCAAAACATTACATAGTTCTTGACATATCATATTTCACATTTTGATTCAAGTGGGTTATGAACTCCCATTTTTACCCCGTATACAGATTGCAGAGTCACATCAGTTACACTTCCATTGATTTACATATTGCCATACTAGTGTCTGTTGAATTCTGCTGCCTTTCCTATCCTCTACTATCCCCCCTCCCCTCCCCTCCCCTCCCCTCTTCTCTCTCTACCCCCTCTACTGTAATTCATTTCTCCCCCTTGTATTATTTTTCCCTTTCCCCTCACTTCCTCTTGTATGTAATTTTGTATAACCGTGAGGGTCTCCTTCCATTTCCATGCAATTTCCCTTCCCTCCCACCTCATATCCCTGTTTAATGTTAATCTTCTTCTCATGATCTTCGTCCCTACTCTGTTCTTAGTTACTCTCCTTATATCAAAGAAGACATTTGGCATTTGTTTTTTAGGGATTGGCTGGCTTCACTTAGCATAATCTGCTCTAATGCCATCCATTTCCCTCCAAATTCCATGATTTTGTCATTTTTTAATGCAGAGTAATACTCCATTGTGTATAGATGCGACATTTTTTTTTATCCATTCATCTATTGAAGGGCATCTAGGTTGGTTCCACAGTCTTGCTATTGTGAATTGTGCTGCTATGAACATCCATGTAGCAGTGTCCCTGTAGCATGCTCTTTTTAGGTCTTTAGGGAATAGACCGAGAAGGGGAATAGCTGGGTCAAATGGTGGTTCCATTCCCAGCTTTCCAAGAAATCTCCATACTGCTTTCCAAATTGGCTGCACCAATTTGCAGTCCCACCAACAATGAACAAGTGTACCCTTTTCCCCACATCCTCACCAGCACTTGTTGTTGTTTGACTTCATAATGGCTGCCAATCTTACTGGAGTGAGATGGTATCTTAGGGTGGTTTTGATTTGCATTTCTCTGACTGCTAGCGATGCTGAGCATTTTTTCATGTGCTTGTTGATTGATAGTATGTCCTCCTCTGAGAATTGTCTCTTCAGGTCCTTGGCCCATATGTTGATTGGGTTATTTGTTATCTTATTGTCTAATTTTTTGAGTTCTTTGTATACTCTGGATATTAGGGCTCTATCTGAAGTGTGAGGAGTAAAGATTTGTTCCCAGGACATAGGCTCCCTATTTACCTCTCTTATTGTTTCTTTTGCTGAGAAAAAACTTTTTAGTTTGAGTAAGTCCCATTTGTTGATTCTAGTTATTAACTCTTGCACTATGGGTGTCCTATTGAGGAATTTGGGGCCCGACCCCACAGTATGTAGATCGTAGCCAACTTTTTCTTCTATCAGATGCTGTGTCTCTGATTTGATATCAAGCTCCTTGATCCATTTTGAGTTAACTTTTGTGCATGGTGAGATAAAGGGATTCAGTTTCATTTTGATGCATATGGAAATTCAGTTTTCCCAACACCATTTGTTGAAGATGCTATCCTTCCTCCATTGCATGCTTTTAGCCCCTTTATCAAATATAAGATAGATGTAGTTTTGTGGATTGGTTTCTGTGTCCTCTATTCTGTACCAGCTGTTATCCTGATTGGTTTACCCCTAAATGTAATCTGCTTCCTTTCTCTTGTAGCTTTTAAAATTCTCTCCTTATTCTGTATGCTGGGCATCTTCATTATAATGTGTCTAGGTGTGGATCTCTTATGATTTTGCACATTTGGCATCCTGTAGGCTTCTAGGATTTGGGATTCTGTCTCATTCTTCAAGTCTGGGAAGTTTTCTCGTATTATTTCATTGAATAGATTGCTCATTCCTTTGGCTTGGACCTCTATACCTTCCTGTGTCCCAATGACTCTTAAGTTTGGTCTCTTTATGTTGTCCCATATTTCTTGAATGTTCTGCTCATAGTTCCTTAACAGTCTTGCTGAGCTGTCTATGTTCTTTTCAAGTTGAAATACTTTGTCTTCATTGTCTGATGTTCTATCTTCTAAGTGTTCTACTGTGCTGGTAGTATTCTCAATTGAGTTTTTAAGTTGGTTTATTGCTTCCTGCATTTCTAGGATTTCTGTTTGTTTGTTTTTTATTACCTCTATCTCCCTGTATAGTCGATCTTTTGCTTCTTGGATTTGTTTATGTAATTCATTGTCGAAGTGATCTTTCATTGACTGATTTTGCTGTCTAATGTCTTCCTTGAGACTCCAGATCATCTGAAGCATGTATATCCTGAATTCTTTATCTGACATTCCATCTGCTGCAGCTATTACCTCTTCTAAAGTTGAGTTGACCTGCATTGCTTGTGGTCCATTCTTTCCTTGTCGTTTCATACTGCTCGAGTTTCTTTCTGCTTGGTGAAACTGTTGTGTTTTTGAAATTTTCCCCCTATATATTTATGTTACTCTTGTATAGTTGAAAAGTCCCCCTTGCAGGGCGGGCAGCGGCTGTGCACCTCCTCCAGTTGGTGTGATTTGTCTACCACGCCCGCGGACCCCTGGGGCTGTTCTGCTGGTCGGTCGCAGGTCTGCCTACCTTGCAGGCGTGGGCGGCGGCTCTGCTCTGCCCTTACACCAATTGGGGTGATGTGTCTACCACGCCGGGGGGTTGCTGGGCCTGTTCCGGGTACGGGAGGCGGCTCTGCTCTGCCCCTGCTCCAATTGGTGTGATGTAACTACCACGCCGGCGGGCCACTGGGTCTGTTCAGGGTGCAGGCAGTGGCTCTGCTCTACCCCTACTCCAATTGGGGTGACGTGACTACCACGCCGGCGGGCCTCTGGGCCTGTTCCGGGTGCGGGCGGCAGCTCTCCTCTGCCCCTCCTCCAATTGGGGTGACATGACTACCACACCCGCGGGTCATTGGGTCTGTTCTGGATGCGGGCGGCAGCTCTGCTCTGCCCCTACTCCAATTGGTGTGATGTGTCTACCATGCCGGCAGGCCGCTGGGCCTGTCCTGCTGGTCGATCACAGGCCTGCCTACCTTGCAGGCTCAGGCGGCGGCTCTGCTCGGCCCCTACTGCAGTTGGGGTGAAGTGATACCACGCCGGCGGGTCGCTAGGCCTGTTCCGGGTGCGGGTGGCGGCCCTGCTCTGCCCCTACTCCTATTGGTGTGACGTGTCTACCACACCAGAAGGCCACTGGGCCTGTCCCGCTGGTTGGTTGCAGGTCTGCCTATCTTGCGGGCTCGGGCGGCAGCTCTGCTCGGCCCCCACTGCAGTTGGGGCGAAGTGATACCACGCCGGCGCGTCACTGGGGCTGTTCCGGACCTGGGCTGCAGCTCTGCTCTGCCCCTCTGGCCCCCACAGTATTCAGCAGGATCCGGACCGAAAAGCAGTCTCCGCGGGTTCCTCAGCCCTGGGTCAGAGCAGCTCCGGGAGCCAGAACTCAGCCGCTCTGGGCTCCGTGCATGCTCTGATAGGAGCAGGCTCCAAGAAGCAGCCCCTGCGGGCTCCTTAGCCCTGGGCCAGAGCAGTTCCGGGAGCCAGAATTCGGCCACCCCGGGCTCCATGTATGTTCTGATAGGAGCAGGCCCCGAGAAGCAGTTTCCATGGGTTCTTCAGCCCTGGGCTAGAGCAGTTCCGGGAGCCAGAACCCGGCTGCACTGGGCTCCGTGCATCCTCTGATAGGAGCAGGCTCCAAGAAGCAGCCTCCGTGGGCTCCTTAGCCCTGGGCCAGAGCAGTTCCGGGAGCCAGAATTCGGCCGCCCCGGGCTCCGTGTATGTTCTGATAGGAGCAGGCCCCAAGAAGCAGTTTACATGGGTTCTTTAGCACTGCGCCTGAGTAATTTGTCTGCGAGACGCAGGCGAATGGCAGCCTGAAATTACCTGTTCTATGGTTGAATGAGCTGCGATCAGTCGAAAACAGGGATGATGACGTCAACTCTCCAAGATGGTGGCCGCTGGCTTCCTCTGTGGTCTGACCGGTGGAGAACCGAACTGGACCACTTCCTTCCCCGTCTCAAACCCAGAATTCAGCACTGTGTACCGTGATTGCACAGCTGGCAGGAGCCTACAGAATCCGCAACGCTGTATCTTTGTGTTGCTATCTCTTGCTTCCCAGCGCATGCTGCAGATTCTAGCCACGGGGTGATTTGCTGAATAAGCGGCGTGACCCTCCGTGTGGACAAATCGTTCACGTTTGAGCCCCTGTAGCTGATCCTTGTGTGATGAAAATCCTTCCACTAGGTTTTGGAGCACCCCAGTTTTGCTAGAAATTCCTAACAAGATAGTTTTTAGCTGTTCTAACTCATCATTCTTCCGAACAGTGTCGCGGTACACGGGAGTGATGCACTCCCTTCACCGCCATCTTCCCCCTTTTCCAGATGAATTTCGTAATTGCTTTTTATATTTCTATGAGGAATGCCATTGGGATTTTTATTGAAATTGCATTAAATCTGTGCTTTTGGTAGTATGGTCATTTTGATAATATTAATTCTGCCTATCCAAGAGCAAAGTAAATCTTTCCATCTTGTAAGGTTTCTTTGATTTCTCTCTTTAGGGTTCTGTAGTTTTCATTATATAGATCTTTTGTAACTTTTGTTAAGTTGATTTCCAAATATCTTTTTTTAAGGATGTTGTAAATGAGGTAGTTTTCCTCATTTTCTTCTCAGAGGATTTGTCACTGATATACAGAAATGCCTTTGATTTATGGGTGTTGATTTTATATCCTGTTACTTTGCTGAATTCATTTACTAGTTCTAGAAGTTTTCTGGGAGATTTTTAGGTCTTCTAGGTATAGAATCATATCATCAGCAAATAGAGCTAACTTAGGTTCTTCTTTTCCTATATATATCCCTTTAATTTCTTTCATCTGTCTAATTCCTCTGGCCAGAGTTTTAAGAATTATGTTGAATAGAAGTGGTGAAATGGGAATCCCTGTCTTGTTCCAGTTTTTAGAGGGAATGCCTTCAATTTTTTCTTCATTTAGAATGATGTTGACCTGAGACTTAGCATAGATAGCCTTTATAATGTTAAGATAAGATATGTTCCTATTATCCCTAGTTTTTCTAGTGTTTTGAACATAAAGCAGTGCTGTATTTTGTCAAAAGCTTTTTCTGTGTCTATTGAGATGATTATATGATTCTTATCTTTAAGTCTATTGATGTGATGAATTACATTTATTGATTTCCGTATGTTGAACCAAACTTGCATCCCTGGGATGAATCCCACATGATCATGGTGCACATTTTTTTGATGTTTTTGTGTTCGATTTTTCAGAACTTTATTGAGGATTTTTTTATCTATATTAATTAGAGATATTGGTCTGAAATTTTCTTTCTTTAAAGTGTCTTTGTCTGGTTTTGAAATTAGGGTGATATTGGCCTCATAGAATGAGTTTGGAAGTGCTTCCTCTTTTTCTATTTCCTGAAATAAATTTAGGAGTATTAGTATTAGTTTTTTTTTTTAAAGGTCTTATAGAACTCAGCTGCATATCCATCTGTTCCTGGGCTTTTCTTGGTTAGTAATCTTTTGATGGCTTCTTCTATTCCTCACTTGGTATTGGTCTGTTTAAGTTGTGTATCTCTTCCTGACTCAATCTGGACTAATCATATGACTTAAGAAATTTGTTGATGCATTCAATGTCTTCTATTTTATTGGAGTATAAATGATTAGTAAAATAATTTCTAATTATCATCTGTATTTCTGTAGTGTCTGTTGTAATATTGCCTTTTTCATCATATATACTGGTAATTTGAGTTCTCTCTCTCCTTCTCTTTGTTAGTATGGCTAAGGGTCTGTCAATTTTATTTATTTTTTCAAAGAGCCAAGTTTTATTTTTATCAACTTTTTCAATTGTTTCTTTTGTTTTTATTTCATTGATTTCAGCTCTGATTTTAATTATTTCTTGCCTTCTACTGCTATTGCTGATGATTTGTTCTTCTTTTTTCTAGGGATTTGAGATGTAGTGTGAGGTCATTTATCTGTTGACTTTTTCTTCTTTTAAGGAATGAACTCCAAGCAATGAATTTCCCTCTTAGCACTGCTTTCACAGTGTCCCAGAGATTTTGATATGTTGTGTCTGTGATAGGAAAAGACATAAACAGACTGAAGGTGAAAGGTTGGGGGAAATCATACCACACCACTCACATGGACTGTAGAAGCAAGCAGGGGTTTCCATACTCATATAAAATAAAGTAGACTTCAAGCCAAAGTTAAGCAAAAGGGATAAAGATTTGACATTACATACTGTTCAAGGGAACCATTCACCAATAAGAAATAACAATCATTAATATATATGCCCCAAACAATGGTGTAGTTATGCTCATCAAACAAACTCTTCTCAAGTCAAGAATCAAATTGATCACAACTTCAGTGACTTTAACACACCTCTATCACCACTGGATAGATCTTCCAAACAAAAGTTGAATAAAGAAACTATAGAGCTCAATAACACAATTAATAACTTAGATTTAACTGACATATGTAGAATATTTAAACTGGCAACAAGCGGATACACTTTCTTCTCAGGAGCACATGGATCCTTCTCTAAAATAGACTGTATTCTATTCCACAAAGCAACTCTTAGCAAATACAAGAAAGTAGAGATTCTACCATGCATTTTATCAGATCATGATGGAATGAAATTGTAAATCAATGACAAAATAAAACATAAAAACTTCTGCATCACATACAGACTGAACAATATGCTACTGATTTAAGCAATGGGTTACAGAAGACATCAAAGAGGAGATTAAATAATTTTGTTATTTTGATTGGGTCTTGTTTGTCTGATTCTTTATATAATGTCTTCTGAACATTGGTTGGGATTTGGGCATTTAAAAACTTCCATTCACCCGTCCAACTAACAGACTACCATGGGTGGTCAAGCCCAGTTGCTCAGATCCACCCACACCAGCCTATGCAGGTCTCAGGATCACAGCAGGCCCAGTAAACCCCCCAGAGGAGTAGAAACTGGCCAAAGCCTAGATTCTGGTGCAGGACTGCCCCTTCTGACAAGCAGAATACCACAGGATGTCAAGCCATCATCCCAGATAAACCCACACTTGCCTGTGTGGGTCCTAAGCTCATAGCAGGCTCAATACACCCCCTGGTGGGGCAGACATCCACTAGAGCCTAGCCTCTTGTGCAGGATTGCCCCTTCTGAACAACAGACTATGAAGGGAGGTCAAGCCCAGTGGCCCAGATCAACCCACTCCAGCTTGCACAGGACTCAGATCCAGGATGCAGTAGCATTCATTGAGGGACACCAGCAGGGTCTGAAAACCCAACATCAAGGTGAGGTACAGACAATCTGCATGAGGACTACAAGAATATAGGAAAGAAAATGTAATATCTCAGGTCCACACTGCAAAAAAGGAAGGCACATAGACAACATGAAAAAACAAAGGAGGAAAGTGCTCCAAACAAACCAGAACATTATAATAACAGAAACTATGAACAGCAAAGTTGATGAAATGTCAGAGAAGGAGTTCAGAAGGTTCATAATTAAAATAATCTGTGAATTAAAGAATGACTTAAAAAAGAAAATACAGGGAAAAAAATATCACTCCAACCTTGAGATATGAGAGCACATACAGGTAGCAAAAGATACTTCAAGAGATAGAGACTCTGAAAAAAATAACAATCAGAAATTCTTGAATTGAAAGGTACAATAAATCAAATTTTAAAACTCAACAAAAAGCATAACCAACAGACTATATTGCTTGGAAGAAAGAACGTCAGATAATGAAGACAAAGTATAAAATCTGAAAAATAAAGTTGATCACACAGTGAAGATAGTTAGAAACCATCAACAGGACATCCAAGAATTATGGGACAGCATCAAAAGAACAAAGTTAAGAGTTACTGGTTTAGAGAAAGTCACAGAGTTTAAAACCAAAGGAATGAACAATCTCTTCAATGAGATAATATCAGAAAATTTCCCAAGCATGAAGAATGAATTGGAAAACCAAATATAAGAGGCTTACAGGACACCAAATGTACAAAATTCCAACAGATCTACACCAAAGCACATTATAATGAAAATGCCTAGCATACAGAACAAGGATAGAATCTTAAAAGCCACAAGAGAGAGGAATCAGATCACATATAGGGGCAGACCAACTTGTATCTCAGAAGATTTTTCAACCCAGACCCTGAAAGCCAGGAGATGATGAAACAACATGTACCAAGCTCTGAAAGAAAATGGATACCAACCAATAATCTTATATCCAGCAAAACTAAGCTTTAGATTTGATGATGAAATAAAAAATTTCCATGTTGAACAAAAGTTAAAAAAATTTACAACTAGAAAGCCTTCACTAGAGAACATCCTCAGCAAAATATCCCAAGAAGAGGAAATGAAAAACAATAATGAAAATCAGCAGAGGGAGGGACTACACTAAAGGTATATCTAATTAGAGGAGAAACCAAGTAATCTCAAATACCAAAAATAAACAAAAATGGCTGGGGTTAGCGGGCAGTGGCACCTGGCTCCACTCCCGCCTCTTGCAGGGCCAGAAGAGGTGTCATGGAAGGGTTCTTGTTCAACCCAGAGTATCCTCCAGACCCCGACCACCTGTGGATCTGGAAGAAGGCCTTGTACATAGACGAGAACTGGCGCACCTGGATGCCCATCATCAAGACAGAGGATAGCTTCAAGGTGAACATGCGCCAGGAAGACCTCCCCTTGGGGGGCGCTCAGAGACCACTGAGCTGACATGAGCCTCCTGCCTTTGCTGTGGCAGCTGTACCCTGGAGGAAGATACTGAGGTTCAGTACCCTCTGCTGCATAGTGTACCACATCGAGTACAACAGCATAGAGGACATGCTCCTGGAGCTGCTGCCGACCCCGGAATGACATGATCCTGCAGTTCCGGTCTCCACTGGCCCCAGGCCACCAGTGGGGGCTTTTTGTGCTGTGTTCACTTTGTTTTCTAGTCCATGTGTTCATTGCCATGCTGTGGTCGAAGAGGAAGCACATGGCCAAGGACGAGCCCACCCAGACTGCTGGACTTGCCTGCAGCCCCCTTGACTCTCTTAACACTCAGGACACTAGGATCTCTGTGGGTGATACCAGGGAGGCCCTGGGTCCCTGTCACTTCCTCCAGGTGTCCAACTGCACCTGTGCCTCTGATTTTCTCAGCTGGCAGATGATTTTTAGCATGTCTCTCCCCCTGTGTCCCTCACAGCAACTAGCATCTTCTTCGGACACTCAGGGGTGTTTTTCTTCTGTTCCCCTGGCTTCTTGTGCCTCTTGAGAACAGTATCTACTTGCCTGATCATGGGACAGTTCTTGGAGACCTAGATCACCCATCTCCTGGGGTGCTGTGGCTGCAAAACGCCACCCATCTGTGAGGTTCAGGTGCAGTTCAAGGGAAGCCTGAGAGGAACCATGTCTGTGTCTAGAACTTGGGATCCTGCTGGCCAATGACTGCCACTCACCAGGTATCAGGAGGCCAGGTGACTGGGAACTGCACATTGGCTTTCAGGATGCCCAACTAGAGAAGGGAAAGAGGTTGTTTTCCCTCCTGACAGGTGCCTTCACACCTGGTATCATGAGTTTTCATGTGGCATGAACACTTTGTAACATTGTCTGATTAAATGTAAGAAAACTCATCAAAAAAATGGCTCGGAATGCAAATCATGCCTCAATAATAACCTGAATGTTAATGGCCTAAACTCACAAATCAACAGACATGGACTAGCAGGTTGGATTAAAAAAAAGACTCAACAATATACTTCCTTCAAGAGACTCATCTCACAGAAAAAGACATCCATAGACTGAAGGTGAAGGGTTGGGAAAATCATGCCACTCTCATGGACTGCAGAAGCAAGCAGATGTTTCCATCCTCATATCAAATAAAGTAGATTTCAATCTAAAGTTAATCAAAAAGAATAAATAAGGACACTACATAATGCTCAAGGTATCCCTACACCAACAAGACTTAAACATTATAAATATATATGCCCCAAACAATGGAGCATCTACATTCATCAAACAAATTCTTTTCAAGTTTGAGAGTCAGGTAGACCTCTACATAATAGTTTTTGGTGACTTTAACAGACCTTTTTCATCACTAGATAGATCTTCCAAACAAAAGCTGATCAAAGAAACTATAGAACTCAATAATACAATCAATCACTTAGACTTAACTGAGATATATAAGATATTTCATTTTTCAATGAGAGAATACACTTTCTTCTCAGCAGCACAAGGATCCTTCTCTAAAATAGACCATATACTATGCCACAAAGCAATGCTTAACAAATATAAAAAAGTAGAGATACTACCCTAAATTCTATCAGATTATAATGCAATAAAATTGGAAATCAATGATGAAATAAGAAACAAAATTTATTCAAACACCTGGAGACTAAATAATATGCTACTGAATGAACAATGGGTTACAGAAGACATCAAGGATGAGATTAAAAAAATTTTAGATGTGAATGTGAACACAGATACAACATATGAAAATCTTTGGGACACTATGAAGGCAGTTCTAAGAGGAAACTTCATTGCATGGAGTTTATTCCTTAAAAGAAGAAAAAGTCAACAAATAAATGACCTCACACTGCATCTCAAAGCCCTAGGGGGAAAAAACCAAATCAACACCAAAAGCAGTAAAAGACAGGAAATAATTAAAACCAGAGGTGAAATCAATGAAATTGAAACAAAAGAAACCATTGAAAAAATTGTCAGAATAAAAAGTTGGTTCTTTGAAAAAATAAATAAAATTGACAGACCCTTAGCCATGCTAATGAAGAGTAGGAGAGAGAAAACTCAAATCACAAACATACATAATGAAAAAGGAAATGTCAAAACAAACACCTCAGAAATAAACAGGGTAATTAGAAATTAGTTTTGAAAACTTGTACTCCAATAAAATAGAAAATATCAAATGCATCAACAAATTTCTAGAGTTATATAATTTGCCCTAATTGAATTAGGATGATATACACAATTTAAACAGATCAATTTCAAGTGACAAAATAGCAGATGCCATCAAAAGTCTACCAACCAAGAAAAGCCCAGGACTGGATGGATACACAGCTGAATTCTACAAGACCTAAAAAAAGAACTAATACCAATACTCTTCAGTTTATTTAGAAAATAGAAAAAGATGCAGACGAAAGGCGGTCCCGCATGGCACGCGGCGCTGGTGGAAGGTAGTGATGGGCAGCGCTTGGCGCTGATGAAATGTGGTCCCATACAGTGCAGAACACAGAGGCTTTGCCTACAGGTCTCCAGACCAAGCTCTGGACACAGCACAAGGTCAACCCAACACCCCCTACCTCACCAAACACCCTACACGGGAAACAGACAGAATCCATCTTGGAAAACCTTACTCGCCATCTATCAGTGGGCGTGGCTACCAGCGCAGTTCTGTGGCTGATCAGGTACACAGTTTTCAATTCCCCCACCCCCAGCTGTGAGAAAATTTTTCTCACAAGCTTTTAAGGGCCATAGCTATCAACGCGGATTAGCAACTCTACAGGCACCTGGTTTCCAACTCAGAGACTAAGAGCATGGAAGCTCCAGGTAGAAGCTCAAGCCCTCTCATACTGGCTACCTCCAACACCCTGAATGCAGAGATCCAAGCTAGGAATAGATAATACCACCTACTGGGAGAAAAAAAACAGAGTTCTAAGAGACTTTTTTTCTTTCTTTCTTTTCTTTTCTCTCTCTTCTCATCCATTCTCCTCTACCCTTCCCCCTCTGGTCCTCACAGCCTCAACATATGGGAAACCAAGAACTTTACATTAAATAGATTTTTCAGAACTGAATCACCAGAATGATATATTATAGAGGAATTGCATATGCCCCACTCCACCCCATTTTTATTTTATTTCTCACTCTCTCTTTTTTCTTTCTTTACTTGTTATATTTTTCTTTTTTCTTCCTCCCTCTATCCCACTTTCAACCTCCTAACTTTTACTATTTCTATTTATGGTAATTTTCTAAATACAGATAGGAGCTTTGATTTATACATTCTTCCATAAATTACCCATGTCTATTTATTAGAGTTCTCCTCCAAAGTTACTAAGTTAGATTAACCCCATACACTCATTCCTTTCCCCCTAAACATAACGTCCTACCCCTGACACTCAGTTCTCTATATGCCACCAGAAATGGTATGCCTTCTATGAAACTAATGACTATATTCTTAATAATAATTGAAGCCAACATCTGTAGAGATAGAGTCTAAATATAAATGTATTAATAATGGAATCTTGCTCATACATGATGTATTATTGATATTGGGCACTGTCAACATTGCCTTTCTCCACAAAAGAGAGATTTTTGAACATTACTAGAGCAATATAAATATATAGGAGAGAAACATTATCACAAAAGTCACACAGAGCTGGAAAGAAATGTGAGCAGGATGAAAAGACAAGGAAAGAAAGGACACAAATGATGCAGGATAATTCAACATTAGAAGAGATAATATCTGCAGCAGAAGGAATGTCAGATAAAGATTTCAGGATATACATAGTCAGATGATCTGGAGTCTCAAGGAAGACTTTATACAGCAAATTCAGACAAGGAAAGAGCTCTTAGACAATGAATTACATAAACAAATCCAAGAAGCAAAAGATCAACTCTACAGGGAGATAGAGGTTATACAAAAAAAAAAAAAAAAATACAGAAATCCTATAAATGAAGGAAATAATAAACCAAATTAAAAACTCAAATGAGAGTATCACCAGCAGAATAGAGCACTTAGAAGATAGAACATCAGACAACAAAGACAAAGTATATCATCTTGAAAAGAATGTAGACAGCACAGTGAAACTGATAAGAAACCATGAGCTGAATATCCAAGAGATATGGGATAGAATAAAGAGACCAAATTTAAAGAGCTATTGGAATACAAGAAGGTATAGAGGTCCAAACCCAATGAATGATCAATCTGTTCAATGAAATAATATTAGAAAACTTCCCAGACATGAAGAATGAAACAGAAATCCAAATCCTTAAAGCCTACAGGACACTGAATGTGCAAAATCACAAGAGATCCACACCAATGGATGCTCAACATACAGAAAAGAAGAGAATTTTAAAAGCCACAAGAGAAAGGAAGCAGATTACATTTAGGGGTAAACCAATTAGGTTAATGGCTGATTTTTCAACATAGACTCTGAAAGCTAGAATATCCTGGAACAACATGTTTCAAATGCTAAAAGATAATGGGTTCCAACCAAGAATATTGTATCCAAAAAAATTAAGCTTCAGGTTTGAAGATGAAATAAAAACCTTTCACGATAAACAAAAGTTAAACAAATTTGCAGCTAGAAAATTGGTGCTTCAAAACATCCTTGGCAAAATATTACATGAAGAAGAAATGAAAAATAACAATGAAAACCAACACTGGGAGATAGTACAATAAAGGAAATACTCGAAGAGGAAAAACAAGTGAAGTTAAATAACAAAAATAAACAAATATGGCTGGAAATACAAACATATCTCAATAGTAACCATAAATTTTAATGGCTCAAACTAACCAATCAAAAGAAATAGACTACTAGACTGGATTTTAAAAAAAGATCCAACAATATGCTGCCTACAGGAGATTCATCAGATAGGAAGAGACATACACAGACTGAAGGTGAAAGGTTGTGAAAAATCATACCACTCACATGGACCTCGGAAGCAAGCAGGGGTGTCCATACTTGTATCAAATAAAATACACTTCAAGCCAAAGTTAATCAAAAGGAATAAACAAGGACACTACATACTGCTCAAGAGAACCATACACCAGCAAGTCATAACATTCATTAATATATATAACCCAAACAATGGTGCAGCTATGTTCATCAAGCAAAATTTTCTCAAGTTCAAGAGTCAAATAGACCACAACAAAATAATCATGGGGATTTTAACACACCTCTCTCACCACTGGACAGATCTTCCAAACAAAAGTTGAATAAAGAAACTATAGAACTCAATGACACAATTAATAACTTAGACTTAATTGATATATATAGAATATATCAACCAACATCAAGTGTATACACTTTCTTCTCAGCAGCATATGGATCCTTCTCAAAAATAGACCATATATTATGTTACAGTGCAACTCTTAGCAAATACAAAGGAGTAGAGGTACTACCAAGCATTTATCTGATCATAATGGAATGAAATTGGAAATCAATAATAAAATAAGGAAGAAAAATTCCTACATCACAGTAGAATGAACGATATGCTACTGAATGAACAATGGGTTACAGAAGACATCAAGGAGGAAATTTAAAAATTCTTAGAGGTAAATGAAAACTCAGATACAACATATTGAAATCTCTGAGACACTGTGAAAGCAGATAAAGAAGAAAATTCATTGCATGGAGTTCATTCCTCAAAAAAAAGAAAAAGCCAACAAATAAATGATCTCACACTACATCTCAAATCCCTAGAAAAAGAAGAACAAATCATTAGCAAAAGCAGTAGAAGTCAAGAAATAATTAAAGTGAGAACTGAAATGAATGAAATCAAAACAAAAAAATATTGAAAAAATTGACAAAACTAAAAGTTGGTTCTTTGAAAAAATAAACAAGATTGACAGACCCTTAGCCATTCTAATGAAGAGGAGAAGAGAGATAACCCAAATTACTAGCATCTGAGATGAAAAGGCAATATCACAACAGACGTTACAGAAATACAGAAGATAATTAGAAATTATTTTAAAACTTTGTACTCTAAAAAAATAGAAGATAGTGAAGGCATCGATGAATTCCGTAAGTCATATGATCTGCCCAGATTAAGTCAGGAAGCTATACACAACTTAAAAAGACCAATATCAAGTGAGGATATATAAGAAGCCATCAAATATTACCAACCAAGAAAAGCTCAGGACCGGACGGATATACAGCCGAGCCTTACAAGACCTTTAAAGAAGAACTAAGTCCAATACTCTACAATCTATTTCAGGAAATAGAAAAAGAGGGAGTACTTCCAAATTCATTCTACAAGGCCAATATCACCCTGATTCCAAAACCAGACAAAGACACCTCAAAGAAAGAAAACTTCATACCATTATCTAGTGAATATAGATGCAAAAATCCTCAATAAAATTCTGGCAAATTAGATACAAAAATATATCAAAAAGATCGTGCACCATGATCAAGTGAGATTCATCCCAGGGATGCAAGGTTGGTTCAATATGTGGAAATCAATAAATGTAATTCATCACACCAATAGACTTAAAGATAAGAACCATATGATTATCTCGATAGATGCAGAAAAAAGCATTTGTCAAAATACAGCACCCCTTTATGTTCAAAACACTAGAAAAACTAGAGATCACAGGAACTTACCTCAACATTGTAAAAGCTATCTACACTAAGCCTCAGGCCAGCATCATTCTAAATGGAGAAAAACTGAAGGCATTCCCTCTAAAATATGGAACAAGACAGGGATGCCTTCTCTCACCACTTCTATTCAACATAGTTCTTGAAACACAGGCCAGAGCAATTAGACAGACAAAAGAAATTAAAGGCATAAATATAGGAAAAGAAGAACTTAAACTAGCATTATTTGCTAATGATATGATTCTATACCTAGAGACCCAAAAAACTCTACCAAGAAACTTCTAGAACTAGTAAAGTGGCAGGATATAAAATCAACACCCATAAATCAAAGGCATTTCTGTATATCAGTAACAAATCCTCTGAAAAGGAAATGAGGAAAACTACCCCATTCACCATATCCTCAAAAAAAATAAAATAAAATAAAATACTTGGGAATCAACCTAACAAAAGAGGTGAAAGATCTTTACAATGAAAACTATAAAAGTCTAAATAGAGAAACAAAGGAAGATCTTAGAAGATGAAAAGATCTACCTTGCTCATGGATAGGCAGAATTAATATTATTAAAATGACCATAGTACCAAAAGCATTATACAGGTTCAACATGCAATTCTGATCAGAATCCCAATGACTTTCCTCATAAAAATAGAAAAAGCAATCATAAAACTCATCTGGAAAAATAAGAGACCCATAATAGCTAAAGTAATTCTAAGCAGGAAGAGTGAAACAGGTGGTATGCTACACCAGACCTAAAACTATACTGCAGAGCAAAAGAGTAACAAAAACAGCATGGTACTGGCACCAAAACAGGCTGGTAGACCAATGGTACAGAATAGAGGACACAGAGACTAACCCACAAAATTACAACTACCTTATATTGACAAAGGTGCCAAAAGAATGCACTGGAGAAAGGATAGCATCTTAAACAAATGGTGCTGGGAGAACTGGAAATCCATATGCAACAAAATGAAATTGAATCCCTTTCTCTCACCATGCACAAAAATCAACTCAAAATGGATCAAGGAGCTAGGAATCAGACCAGAAACTCTGCATCTAATAGAAGATAAAGTTGGCCCTAATTTTCATCACGTGGGGGCAGGCCCCAAATTTCTTATAAGACACCTATAGCACAAGAGTTAAAACCAAGAATCAACAAATGGGATGAACTCAAACTAAAAAGTTTTTTCTCAGCAAGAGAAATAATATGTGAGGTGAATAGGGAGCCTACATCCTGGGAACAAATTTTTACCCCTCAAACATCAGATAGAGCTCTAATCTCTAGGATATACAAGGAACTCAAAAAGTTAAACAACAAAAAAGCAAATAACCCAATCAACAAATGGGCCAAGAACCTGAACAGACACTTCTAAGAAGAGGATATACAATCAATCAACAAATACATGAAAAAATGCTCACCATCTCTAGCAATCAGAGAAATGCAAATTAAAACTACTCTCTGATACCATCTCACTCCAGTAAGAATGGCAGCCATTATGAAGTCAAACAACAACAAGTGCTGGTGAGGATGTGGGGAAAAAGGTACACTCATACATTGCTGGTGGGACTTCAAATTGGTGCAGCCAATTTGGAAAGCAGTATGGAGATTCCTTGGAAAGCTGGGAATGGAACCATCATTTGACCCAGCTATTCCTCTTCTCGGTCTATACCCAAAAGACCTAAAAAGAGCATACTACAGGGACACAGCCACATCAATGTTTATAGCAGCACAATTCACAATAGCTAGAATGTGGAACCAACCTAGATGCCCTTCAATAGATGAATGGATTTTAAATGTGTGGCATTTATACACAATGGAATATTACTCAGCACTAAAAAATAACAAGATCATGGCATTTGCAGGCAAATGGATGGCATTAGAGCAGATTATGCTAAGTGAAGATAGCCAATCCCTAAAAAAACAAATGCCGAATGTCTTCTCTGATATCAGGGGGGTGACTCAAAATGGGATAGGGAGGAAGAGAATGAGAAGAAGACTACCACTAAATAGGGAAGAGAGATGGGAGGGAAAAAGAAGGAGAAGGGGAGTTGCACTGAAGATGGAAGGAGAACCTCATTGTTATACAGAATACATGTATGATGTTGTGATGAGAAAAAGAGAAAAAAAGTGTGCCACTTTAGATTGGATAGAGAGAAAGGATGGGAGAGGAGGGGAGGAGTAGTGGGGATAGGAAGGGCAGCAGAATAGAATAGACAATATGATTGATGTATGTACATTCCATGTATGTATGTATTATATGTCAAAATACGTTCTGCTCTCATGTATGACTAAAAAAATAAAAATAAATCATATGGTTAAAAAAAGAATTGTATTTTTACCATCATTTGGAACTATTTTTTTCTATAATTCCTGTCCCCACAATTGATGATGTTGCAGTTACACTGCTGTGGATGACATCGTTTGTACCAGCTGTTTACTTTGATGCCAAAACTAGTCAATAATTACTTATTGTTTTTTGCTATTGGCAATTGCTGACTCCACCATTCCATTTTGGGGGCAATTAGTGTTGAAAATGTCATAGTAGGAAATGGGCATTTATTTTGATGATACATTGTTTGCATTGATTGTTGCTATTCTATGTTTTCCCCTTTTCTGTGAGGTTCAGGGAATCTACTGGGACACAAAATTTTCACAAGGTAGAGACTTGCCTGCTGAGCTAAACTCAGTCAAAAGACAGTGCACTTTGCCCACCACAGAAATTAATACACTCTATCTATATACTTTAATACAAAGAATAGAAGAGACAAAACCCACACTAATGACTAAGTCCCAAAAAGAAATGGCTAGGGTTTAAGTCCTCAAGTCTCACACACAGACATAGCCTGCTACAACAAAAACAGAGAACTAAAACAAATGCTGTAGATATCACATGTATGAGGAGGTCTTGATCTAGATTAGTCTAGAACATTTTGACCATAGAGGGCCAAGCCCTAAAAATCCCACACAAGAATGGAAAAGAAATCCCTCCCAACAGATACATAATACTTAAAATAGAAATACAAGAAAAATGAAAAAAACATGGTAATATTATACCTCCTAAAATTCATAATTTACAGCAACTGACCCCAAAGATATTTAAGAAGATAAAATATCAGATAAAAATTCAAAATAATCTTTATTAAAATGAATTAAGAAATTCAGTACAGAATATGAATGAGAATTTCAATAAGGATATAGAGATATTAAAAAATAAACAAACAGATCTTGGAATTAAAAGACACAATGAATCAAATAAAATGTTCAGTTGAATATCTCTGGAATAGAGAATTCCCCCCTAAAGACAGAACCTCAGAGCTGAAGATAAAGTTGCAAGACTTGAACATTCAGACAGCATTAAAAGTAGGGGATAGGAAAGGTAGCAGAATACAACAGTCACTAATATGGCATTATGTAAAAAAAGCAAATATGTAACAGATGTGATTCTGCAATCTGTATTTGGGGTGAAAATGGGAGTTCAAAACACAATTTGAGTCAAATGTATGAAAGATGATATATCATGAGCTATGTAATGCTTTAAACAATCAATAAAATAGTTTGACAAAAAAACAGATTATAAGTAACAATGTTCATAATATACAAGATATTTATACCCCAAATATGGGTGCAACTAATTACATAAAAGAGACACAAATGAAATTGAAGCCTGAAACTCTGACTTTCAAGTGGTCTAGTTTCCATGTAATAATCATATATTGCTTGTATGACTGCAAATTGGTGCAACCACTCTAGAAAGCAGTATGGTGATTCCTCATAAAACTTGAGCTGGAACCACCATTTGACCCAGTTATCCCACTCCTTGGCATACAACCAAATGACTTAAAATTAACATACTACAGTGGCATAGCCACATCAATGTTTATAGCAGCACAATTTAAAATAGCTATGCTATGGAACCAAACTAGATGCTCTTCAACCAATGAATGGATATAAAAAGTGTGGAATATATACACAATGGAATATTAGTCAGCCATAAAGAAGAATGAAATTATGGCATTTGCCTGTAAATGAATGGATCTGAGGACTACCTTGCTAAGTGAAATAAGCCAATCCACCCCCAAAAAAAACTGAATGTTCTCTCTGATATGTGCATGCTAACACAAAATTTGGATGGGTGAAGAGAATAGAAGTTCATTGGATTAGACAAAGGGAATGGAGGAGAGATGGGATTAGGAAAGACAACAGAATAAATTGGATATAACTTTCTTATTTCATATATGAATAAATGACTAGTGAAACTACATCATGTACAACTACAAGAATGGGATCCTTAAGGGAGGTTTCAAGATGGCAGTATAGAGAAGGTTGCTTTCCTAGCTGCTCCATGGTGTGAAACCAAGAAAGCAGTTAACAGCTTCTCAGAAAGATGGGCAAGAAAAAAAAAGTGGCAAGAGACTTTACTGGAATTTAATACTGGACATTCAAAGTATATTGGGGACTCAGGAGGTTGGATATAATAAAATAAGAAAGAAATTTCCAGTGCCTCAGCCACTGCTGTGGCTGGAGGCATGGACCAGAGTGGTACCTTTGTGAGCAAAGTGGAGGGTTGAGGGAATTAAAGGAACCTGCATTTTTAAGAGACATGAGGCATGTCTGGGTACCGAGAGTTTAGAGGTTACCCACACTACCTGACTAAACTGAAAGTCATACTGCACAATGCCCTTATGCAGAAAAGAAGCTGAATCTCTCCTGGCTGCTTATGTTTATAGAAACTCAATTTACAATAGCTAAGCTATAGAACCAAACTAGATGCTCTTCAACTAATGAATAGCTATTAAAAAATGTGGAATATATACACATTGGAATATTACTTAGTCATAAAGAAGAATGAAATTATGGCATTTGCCTGCAAATGAATGGATCTGAGGACTACCTTGCTAAGTGAAATAAGCCAATCCCCCCCCCCAAAAAAAGCTGAATGTTCTCTCTGATATGTGCATGCTAACACATAATTGGGAGAGGTAAAGAAAATAGAAGTTCATTGGATTATACAAAGGGGAATGAAGGGAATGGAGCAGAGAGGAAGAAACAATTTTGCATCCACAGTGCAGGGGCCAACAGCTGGGATTGCAGGCAAGCCAGATTATGACCTGAAATACAGGTCTGCACTGTATTACATATAGTGCATGGGCTCTCTATCCAGTGAGGATGTCCATGGAACAAGGTAGAGGAGAGTATGGCTGTGGAGTCACTAATCAAGACCTCTGGAAATCAAGCTGGAAGCCGGTATGATTTTACTCCAATTTACTTGGACAGTAGCTATATATACCATGTATATATATTTGAGCAGATTATAAGCAGCCACAAATACAATTTCTTGTTAACTGTCCTTGCAGCAACTAATCAAAGAGAAGGCCATGGAGCAAGCACAGGGACTGCTACACATGGCCTCATGCCAGGGCTGCGCCTATGGGGTAAACAGTCTGCAGCTCACATGCCTAGTATGAGGGCAGTAGCCTTCCACTCAGACACCCTTAAATATGCCATGTATGCAGTACGCCATGCACTTGTCCCCACAATATAGTGCTCCTAAGTGACCAGGAGAAAATAAAATGTGGAGAGAAGTTTACACAGGGGACAACTAGTTGTGAAAACCCACCTGGCTCTCCCCCTACCCCTTCAATCCAGCTGCTTACAGAACTTGCTGGAAGAGAGTACCTGAGAATTTGAAACGGTGTGAGTGGGAGGGTTTGAGTTTGGATACTGAACACAAGACAAGGAAACATGAGCTCCTCAGGTGACACAGTAGAATCAGAAATGGTTCCTCAATCACACAAGTGGAATGTAGGGGAGATCCCTAGAGTGCAGTATTCTATTGTAAATTGGCGATTGCTGGGCCCTGAAGGTGTGCTGTTGTAAAATTTCCAGACCAATTAGCATTCAACCAAGAGTTTGGAGCCTTACCTAAAATTAAAACTCCACCTCCAGGAGTTTCTCTTATAGGATTACCTTTTTCACAGCAGAACCCCACCCAGAGGGTGGGACATAACATTCCAGATGACCCTGCATAACACTGCTGGGAAAAGAAGTTGAGAATCTTTTAAATTCCAACAAAAATAATTCTTCAACTTTTCATCAAGATTCTCTCTCTCTCTCTCTCTCTCTCTCTCTCTATATATATATATATATATATATATATATATATATATATATATATCTCAGACACACACACACACACACACACAGTGTGTGTTTTGTGGGTGTGTGTGTTTTCTTCTGTTTAATTGTAACCTTAATGGCTCATGGATATTTAGACATATTTGTATTTGTATTTTTCCTCATTTCTAGCATTTGAAGCCAGTTATTTTTGATGGATCAGTTTTTGAATACTAGGATGTTTGATTAGTATATTTTTTCTTTTCTTTTTTTCTTTTTTCTTTTTTTTTTTTTTGCTTTGTATTCTTTTTTAATTTTATTTTTTCCTCTCACCTATTTCTCTTGATTTTTCTCAGTTTTCTACTGTTGACAGTCTCTACTTTTCTCTCTTTCACTCTTCCTTTAATTTTTACTTCTATCTTTTCTCTTCCTTCCTCATAATCATCACATCCAATATCACTTCTGTTTTCTCTCTCCATCATTTGAAATTACAAACACATTTGAAAACTTACTATTTGTATTGTAGGCAATAACAGATCATATCCTTTCTGTTTGTTGTAACAATTAACATTGTAAACATCATTTTTTTAATGCTGTATATTGTTTGCATTAGTTGTTATTATTTGTCTCCCACTAATTGTAGAAAATCAACTTTCAGGAAACTTTCAGGAACACTATAAGTTGATAGGACAAAAACTATACAGCCTCAGACCCATACTGTTAGATGAGTAGACACAAAAACATTAAAAAAAAGGTATTAATAATCCAAACAAACCACTATGCCCCAATAACAGTGTTCATTGATACCACAGTGGAAAAATGTCAGAGTTTGAGTTTAGAATGTATATACTTAAACTTATCTGCAAAGTAAAGAATTTAAGAGGTGAAATTAGAGAAAATATAGGAAATGGATGATCATTTAAATAGAGATTCTGGAAAAAATCAGAAATCCTCAAAATGAAGGAATCAATAAATAAAATTAAAAATTTAATTGAAAGCATTATCAACAGACTAGATCACCTGGAAGATAGAGTTTCAGGCAATGAACACAAAATATACAATCTTGAAAACAAAGTTTACCATGGAGAAAAATGTTAAGAGACCATGAACACAAATTTCAAGAAAAATGGAATAACTTGAAAAGATCAAATTTAAAATTTATTTGGAGAGATGAAGATGTGGAGGTACACACCAAAAGAATACACAGTCTTTTCAATGAAATATCAGAAAGTTTTCCAAACTTAAAGAATAAAATGGAAAATCAAATATAGAAAGTTCACAGAACCCAAGTATACAAAATTACAACAGACCCACACCAAGACAGATGATTATGAAAATATCTAATATAGAGAATAAGGTTAGAATTTTATAACTGCCAGATTAAAATAAATGGTAACATTTAGAGGGAAAACAATATGGATCTCAACTGATAGCCCAACCCAGATGCTCAAAGCTAGGAGATTTTGGAATAATATATACCAAGTCATGAAAGAAAATGGATGCCAAGCAAGAATATTATACCCAATAAAATTAAGCCTCAGAATTGATGGTGAAAATAATTTTCCATGATAAACAAAAGTTAACAGAATTTGCAACTACAAAGCCTGCACTATAAAACACTGAACAAGATGTTTCATGTAGAAGAAATAAAAAATAAAGGTGACAATCAGCAAATAGAAGAACTACACTAGAAAAATAGTCAAAGATAAAACTAATACATATTAAACACCAGAAACAAATCAAAATTACAGGGAATAGAAATTATTTCTCAGTAATAACATCGAAAGTAAATGGCCTAAATTCATCAAGCAAAAGGTGTACATTGGCAGATTGAATTAAAAAACAAGACCCAACAATATGCTGTCTTCAAGTGACTCACTTCAAAGTTAAAGACATCCACAGATGAAGGTAGAAAATGAGAAAAAATATATCATTTACATATCTCATAACAAGTAGGGGTTTCTATCCTCATATCAAATGAAGTGGACTTCAAGCCAAAGTTACCCAGAAAGGAAGGACATTTCATACTGCTTAAGGGAATTGCAGATCAACAAGACATAACAATTGTAAATATTTATGCCCCCCAAAATGGACATCTACTCACATCGAGTGAACCCTTCTCAAGCTCAAGAATCAAATATAACACAAAACAATAATACTGTGTAATTATAACGCACCTCGCATGCCACTGTATATAAATCCTCCAAACAAAAAAAAATCAATAAAGAAGATATAGAACTAAAAAAAATACAATTAATAATTTAGGCTTAACAGACATATATAGATTATTTCACGCATCAATGACTGAATACACTTTCTTCTCAGCAGCACACAATCCTTCTCTAAAATAGACCGTATCTATGCCACAAAGCAACCCTTAACAAATACAAAAAAGCAAGATAATTCCTTGCATTCTATCAGATCATAATGAATTATAATTAGAAATCAATGATAAAATTAAAAAGAAGATACTCTAACACATGAAGTCTAAAAAATACTATTGAATGATCAATGGATAGGAAAATATATCGGTGAAATTTTTTAAAAAATGTTTAGAAGTAAATGAGAACAATGACACAACATAACAAAATCTCTGGGACATTATAAATTCTAAAAGGAAAGTTCAATGCTCATTTATTAAAAGAATAATAAATAGCCTAACATTACCCTTCAGAACCCTAGAAAAAGGAGAATAAATGAACACTAAAAGCAGTAGAGGACAAGAAATAGTTAAAACCAGAGATGAAATTGAAGAAACAAAAAAATTTTTTAAAAAGTTGTTTTTAAAAAAAACATATATAAAATTGATAATTGCTTAGCCAATTAACAAAAAGAGAGAACTCAAATTACTAAAATCATGATGTAAATGGAAATATCATAATAAAGACTGTCAAAATACAGATGATAATCAGAAACTATTTTGAAAATTTACACTGCAATAAAATAGAAAATATTAAAGACATCAACAAATTTCTAGAGACATATGACCTGTTCAGATTGAATCAGAAAAACTTTAACATTTTAAACAGATCAATTTCAAGAAGTAAAATTGAAGGTACTATTAAAAGCCTACCAATAAAGAAAAGCCCAGGGACAGATGTTTTCTCAGGCAAGTTCTACCAGACCTTCGAAGAATAACTTACGCCAATACTCTTCAACTTATTCCATGAAATAGAAAGGCAGGGGACCCTTCTGAAACCATTCTATAAATATACTATCACCATGATACCAAAACCAGACAAAGACACATCACAGAAAGAAAACTTCAGAACAATAACCCTGATGAACAAAGATGCAAAAGTTCTTAATAAAATACTGGCAAGTCACATACAAAAAAATATTTAAAATATCATGTATAAATATTGATGTGGCTATATTACTGTAGTATGCTGATTTTTAGTCCTTTTAGTATAAAGGATAGCTGGGTCAAATGGTGATTCCATTCCAAGTTTTCTGAGAAATCTTCATACTGCTTTTCATTATGGCTGTACCAATTTACAGTCCCACCAGCAATATATAAGTTTATCTTTTTCACCACATAATTGCCAACATTTATTGTGGGCTGTATTCTTGATGATTGCCATTCTGACAGGAGTGAGATGAAATCTTTGAGTAGTTGTGATTTGCATTTCTCTAATTGCTAGAGATATTGAACACTTTTTCGTATATTTTTTATTAGTTGTATTTCTTCTTCTGTAAAGTGTCTGTTCAGTTCCTTACCCGTTTATTGATTGGGTTATTTGTTTCTGGTGTTAAGATATTTGATTTCTTTATATATCCTAGAGATTAATGCTATATCAGAGGTAAAATGTGGTAAAAATTTTCTCAGAATCTGTAGGCTCTCTTCTCACATTATTGTTTCCTTTTCTGAGAAGAACCTTTTTAATTTAAATCCATCCCATTTATGGATCCTTGCTTTTACTTTTTGTGCATTAGGAGTCTTGTTAAGAAAGTTGGATCCTATCCAACAGGGTGAGGATTTGAGCCTACTTTTTCTTCTACTAGGGACAGTGTCTCTGTTAAGGTGCATAAGTCTTTAATGCACTTTGAGTTGATTTTTGTGCAGGGTGAGAGATAGAGGTTTAATTTTATTTTGCTATAAATAGATTTCCAGTTTTGCCACCACCATTTTTTGAATAGGCTATCTTTTCTCCAGTGAATGTTTTTGGCACCCTTGTCTAGTATGAGATAGCCATAATTGTGTGGGTTCATCTCTGTGTTCTCTATTCGGTACCATTGGTCTACAAGTCTATTTTGGTGCCAATACTATGGCATTTTTGTTACTATAGCTTTGTAGTATAGTTTAAGGTCTGGTATTGTGTTACCTCCTGCTTATTTTTTCTTGCTGATAGTTTTAGCTATTCTGGGTCTCTTATTTTTTCAAATAAATTTTTTGATTGCTTTTTCTATTTTTGTGAAAAATATCATGGAGTTTTAATACAAACTGCAATAAAACTAACTAATGCTTTTGGTAGTATGGTCATTTTGACAGTATTAATTCTGCCTATCCAGAAGCATGGGAGACCTTTCCATCTTCTGAGGTTTTCTTTGACTTCTTTCTTTATTGTTCTACAGTTTTCATTATAGAGGTCTTTCACCTCTTTTGTTAGATTAATTCACAGGTATTTTATTTTATTTCAAGGTTATTGTGAGTGTGATGGTTTTCTTAATTTTTTTTTCAGTGGATTCATCGCTGATGTATAGAAATGCACCTGATTTATGGGCATTGATTTTATATCCTGCTACTTTGTTCTCAAGGTCATCTGGTAGAATTTTTTGATCTTCTAGATATAGAATCATGTTATGAGCAAATAGTGACAGTTTGAGTTCTTCTTTACCTATTTGTATCCCTTTAATTTCTTTTTTCTGTCTAACTGCTCTGACTAGAGTTTTAAGGATGAGGTTGAATAGAAGTGGTGAAAGAGGACATCCTTGTCTTGTTCCATTTTTTAGAGGAAATGCTTCCAATTTTCTTCATTTAGCAATGATGTGGCCTTGGGTTTAGCATAGATAGTTTTTATAATGTTGAAGTATGTTTCTACTATCCCTAATTCTTCTAGTATTTTAAACATGAGGGTGTTCTCTATCTTGTCGAATTCTTTTTTCTCCCTCTATCAAGATGATCATATTATTCTTGTTTTTAAGTCTATTAATATGATGAATTATGTTTATTGATTTCCATATGTTAAACCAACCCTGCATCCCTGGATGAACCCCACTTGATTATGGTGTACTATCTTTTCAATATGTTTTTTATGCAATTTGCCAGAATTTTATTGAGAATTTTTGCATCTATGTTCATCATGGATATTGTTCTAAAGTTTTCTCCCCTTGATGGGTCTTTGTCTGACTTGGTATCAGGGTGAAACTAACTTCATAGAATGAGTTTGTAAGGGTTCATTTATTTTCTATTTCATGGAATACTTTGAAGAGTATTGTTGTTAATTCTTCTATAAAAGTCTTGTAGAACTTGCCTGAGAATCTATCTGCTCCTGGGATTTTATTGGTTGGTAGGCTTTTGATAGCATTTTCTCTTTCATTACTTGAAATTGATCTGTTTAAATCTTGTATGGCCTTCTCACTCAGTTTAGGTAGGTCTTATGTCTCTAGAAATTTGTTGATATCTTTGATATTTTCTATTTTATTGGAGTATAAATTTTCAAAATATTTTCTAATTATCTTCTGTATTTCAGACATGACTATTGTGATATTTTCTTCTTCATCTTTTATTTTAGTAATTTGAGTTTTTTCTCTTTTTCTCTTCATTAGCATGACCATGGGTTTATCTATGCTCTTATTTGTCTCTTCTGATTAACTTTGGTTTGAAGTCTACTTTATTGGAAACCCCTGTTTGTTTATACAATCCATATGAGTGATAAGTTTTTTACCATCCTTTCACCTTCAGCCTGTAGATGTCTTTGCCCATGAGGTGAGTCTCTTGAAGACAGCATATCATTGGGTCTTGCTCTTTAATCCAATCTACCAATATGTCTTTTTATTGATGAGTTTAGGCTATTAACATTCAAGGTTATTATTGAGATATGATTGGTACTCCCTGTTATTTTGATTTATATCAGGTTTTTAATTTGACTTGGTTTCTCCTTTGGTTGAATATTTCTCTAGTGTAGTGCCTCCCTTTTCTGGGGCCTGGGTGCCAACACGTTTATCACAATAAGATCCTCTGTCTTGGGACTCTGACTGGCAACTGCAGGACTAGTGTGGGGGTGCCTGCAGGTTTGAAGGTGCCTAGAAGTTTGAAGATGCCTACAGGTTTGGAGGTGCCTGGGATCTTTTCTTCCACTTCATCCTCATGGAATATTTTGTTGAGAATGTTTTGTAGTATAGGCTTTCCAGTTGTGATTTTTTTAAATTTTTGTTTATCATGGAAGGTTTTTATTTTATCTTCAAATCTGAAACTTAATTTTGCTGGATATAAAATTCTTGGTTGGCATTCATTTTCTTTCAAAGCTTGAAATATATTATTCCAGGACCTCCTAGCTTTGAGGGCCAGAGTTGAGAAATCAGAGATCTGAATTTATTTTCCCCTATACTTAATTTGATTTTCTCTCTCTCACAGCCTTTAAGATTTTATCTTTATTCCCTGTGTTAGTCATTCTCATTATAATATGTTTTGGTGTGGGTCTGCTGTAATTTTGAATATTTGGGGTCCTGTAAGCCTCTTGTATTTGATTTTCCTTTCCATTCATTAGCTTCCAAAGTTTTTCTATTGTATCATTGAAAAGATTGTACATCCCTTTGGTTTGTATCTCTGCTCCTTCATCTATTCTGATAACTCTTAAATTTGGTCTTTTCATGGTATCCCATAATTCTTGGATGTTCTGTTCATGGTCTCTTACCATCTTCTCTGCATGGTAAACTCTATTGATTTTATAATTTGGTTTAATGATTTCTTCATTTTGAGGATTTCTGCTCACTTTTTCTTTTCATAATCTCTAACATTTTACTGAAGTGAACTTTTACATCCTGTATTTTTTTCTTTATTTCACTCCTTATACTATCCTTCACTTCACAGATCAATTAAACTTTATACATTCTTAACTCCTTCTTGATCATTTCATCTACTGTGTCATCAGTGGCTTCTGGCATTGAAGCATCTTGGGTTTTTGGGGGGTGCTTTATTCCCTTGTTTTTTCACATTGTCCATTTGTTTTCCCACCTAGAAGTATTGGATCTAAGGCAGCACAAATTCTACCTGGTAGATATAATGTCTCTGAAGGGTTCCAGCACTTCACCTTTAATGGCAAGACCAATATCAATAACACTCACTATAAAAATATATAGGCTTAAACTTAATAGCTTCTACTAAGGTGTCTACTACTTTCTCACATTAAACCAAAATCATGAGTTCAATAAGTATCTATAATATAAACAGAAAATTTGCTAAAAATGGTTTACAATTTCAAATGGTGGACAATAGAACACAAGTAGCATACTACACAATGTTCATGATGGAGGAAGAGAGAAGCTAGAAGCAAAAATTCACAGGAAGAGTGGAAGAGGAGCCAACAGAGATTGGCTTTGGTGGGAGAAAAGTTGGGGGAAAAAATCCAAGAAAACAGACAAGTGAGAGAAAGAATCAAAGAGAAAAAAATAAAGACATAAGAATACAACAAAAATACAAAACACCACTCATATATCATTGTCCTCCATACACTGGTGCATAAAAAACACCCCATTCCAAATATGGTAGAGATGTTAGTGAATCAAAAAATAAAATAAAACTTAATGAAAAGTTTAGTTGTTTCTGTCAACCTTCAGAAGTTTCTCAGCCCTGTCTCTGATGTCTCTTGGGATCATCTGCAAGGGCTCTTGCAGACCCAAACACTATCCCACTGATCTGGGCTTCATATACCTCAGGCTTGGCCATTCTGCAGTACCAAGATCTCAATTCTTCTTCTACTTGCAGAGAGACTGACAGGGATACACTCATCCAAAGGAGAAATGCTGAGATGAAGCAGCAGCTGACAAGGGCCACCAGCACTCTGGGCAGGAAGACCCCAGGTACCTCTAAACCTGCAGGCACCCCCACACTAGTCCTGCAGGTGCCAGTCAGAGTCCCAAGACAGAGGATCTTATAGTGGTAAACCTGCTGGCACCTGGGCCCCAGGCCCTGGCCAGTGTCCCAAAATGGGGGTGACCATGTGCAACCAAACTGGGAGTCTCCCCCACAGCAGACCTCTAGGCAGTGGTAGCAGTGGTAGTAGTGATGGTTGTTGGCAGCAGGCAGCGAGTAAGCAGCAGTGGTAGTGAAACAGTTTCAGCAGTGGCTGCAACAGCAGCTATGGGGCAGTTTCACTAGGTGATCCCTGGCGGGCAGCAGTAGTGTTGGCATTAGCTTCAGCAGAAGCAGTGATGTCTTTGTTGGCAGCAGCACTCAGAAAGAAGACCTACAGGTGACCTTGAAGTGGCAACAGTAGTATCAGAGGCAGTGCGATGGCAGTAGCAGTGTAGGCAGCAGCTGATTAGAGAAGAGACTTCCAGGCATCAGTAGCAGTGATCTCAGAGGTAATGTTAGAGGTAGCCAGGGGGCTTTGCACAGAGAAAATACCTCCTGCTTATAGCAGCTCAATCCACAATAGCTAAATTATGGAACCAACCTAGGTGTCCTTCAATGGATGAATGGCTAAAGCAAATGTGATATATATATATATATATATATATATATATATATATATATATATATATATATATTCCAATGGAGTATTTCTCAGCTTTAAAGAAGAATGAAATTATGGCATTTGTCAGTAAATGGATGGAATTGGAGAATTTCATGTTAAATGAAATAAGCCAAACCCCAAAAAACAAAGGCCAGATGTTTTCTCTAATATGGGATACTAATTCATAATAAGGCTGGGGGCACTAGAGAAGAATAGTGTCACCTTAGATTAAATATAGGGAAGTAAAGAGAGGAGGGGAGAGGATGTGGGGAATAGAAAGCATAGTAGAATGAAACAAACATTATTACTTTGTGTGTGTGTGTGTGTGTGTGTGTGTGTGTGTATCTGCATGACCAACATGATTCTACAATATCTACACTCAGAAAAATGAGAAATTATATTCAATCTATGTACAATATATCAAAGTGCATAAATGCATTCTATTATTATGTATACCTAATTAACACAAATAGAAAAAATAAATGTATAACTAATTAGAACAAATTAAGAATAATTTAAAAAAAAAAGATACTGCACCATCATCAAGTGGGTTCATCCCAGGGATACAAGGTTGATTCAACACATAGAAATCAATAAATGTAATTTATCACATCAATAGGTTTATAGACAAGAATCACATAGTTATCTCAATAGATGCACAAAAAGCATTAGACAAAATATAGCATCCATTCATTTTCAAAACACTAGAAAAACTAGGGATAGTAGAAATATACCTCAACATTATAAAAGCAATAAATGTTAAACCCAAGTTCACATCATTCTAAATGGAGAGAAACTGAAAGTATTCCCTCTAAAAACTGGAACAAGAAAGGGATGCCCTCTTTCATCACTTCTATTCAACATCATCCTTGAAACTCTAGCCAGAACAATTAAACAGAAGAAAGAAATTAAAGGTATACAAATAGCAAAAGAGAAACTCAAACTATCCCTAAATGCCAATAACATGAGTCTATATTAAGAAGACCCAAAAAATCCATCATAAAACTTTTAGAACTCATAAACAAATTTATAAAAGTAGCAGGATATAAAAGTATTAACATTCATAAATCAATTACATTCCTATACATTAGTGATGACTCAAATGAAGGAGAAATTAGGAAAACTACCCTATTCACAATAGCCTCAATGAAAATAAAATATTTGAGAACCAATGTAACAAAAGAGATGAAAGACTTCTACAATGAAAACTACAGAACACTAAATCAAGGAAGTGAAGAAGACCTTAGAAGATAGAAATTTATTCCATGTTCTTGGATAGGCAGAATTAATATTGTAAAAATGGCCATAGTACCAAAAGTGCTATGCAGATTTAATGCAATTCCTATTAAAATTCCAATGATGCTTTTTATGGAAAAAGAAAAGAAAGTCATTATATTAATTTGGAAAAATAAGAGGCCCAGAATAGCCAAAGCAACTGTCAGCAAGAAAAGTGAAGCAGGAGGCATCACAATACCAGACTTAAATTATAGAGTTATAATAACAAAATAGCATGGTATTGGCACCAAAACAGACAAAAAGACCAGTGGTACACAATAGAAGACACAGAGACAAACCCACATAAGTTCAATTATCTTATACTAGTCAAAGGTGCCATAAACATACATTAAAGAAAAAAATAGCCTCTTCAGCAAACGATACTGGGAAAATGGAAATCCCTATGTAGCAAAATAAAATTTGACCCCTTAGTCTTACCCTGCACAAAACTCAACTCGTAGTTGATCAATAACCTAGGCATGAGACCAGAGCTCCTACACCTAATAGGAAAAAAAATTAGGTCCAAATCTGCTAGGCACAATGGTGCACACCCGTAATCCCAGTGGCTCAGGAGGTGGAATGCAAGTTCAAAATCAGCCTCAGCAACAGCAAGGTGCTAAGCAACTCAGTGAGACCCAGCCTTTAAATAAAATACAAAAGATGGCTGGAGATGTGGCTCAGTGGTCAAATGCTCCTGAGTTCAATCCCCAGTACCCCCCATCAAAAAAAAATTAGGTCCAAATCTACATCATGTATGCTTAGGAAAAACAAGACTCCTAAAGCACAAGAGGTGAAATCAAGAATCAATAAATAGGATAGTATCAAAATAAAAAGCTTCTTCTCAGCAAAAGAAACCATTGAGAATATGATGAGAGAGCCTACAGAATGGAAGAAATTCTGCAACCTGCACCTCATATAGAAAATTCATCTCCAGGATATATAAAAAACTCAAATAACACCAAAAAAATAACCCAACCAATAAATAGGCAATGAAACTGAACAGACACTCCACAGAAGAAATAAAATCAATCAACAGGGCTGGAGGTGTGGCTCAAGCGGTAGCGCACTCGTCTGGCGTGAGTGAGGCCCAGGTTCTATCCTTGGCACCACATACTAACAAAGATGTTGTGTCTGCCAAAAACTGAAAAATAAATATTAGAAAAATTCTTTCTTTCTCTCTCTCTCTCTCTCTCTCTCTCTCTCTCTCTCTCTCTCTCTCCTCTCTCTCTCTCTTCTCTTCTCTTCTCTCTCTCTCTCTCCCTCTCTCTTTAAAAAAAACTCAATCAACAAACATATGAAAAAATATTCAACAACCCTAGCAATTAGAGAAATGAAAACCTGAACTATGAGATTCCATTTCACTCCAGTCAGAATGGCAATTATCAAGAATACAAGCAACAATAAATGTTGGCAAAGATGTGGGGGGAATACATTCACATATTGCTAGTTGGACTGCAAATTGGTGCAACTGCTATGGAAAGCAGTATGGAGATTCCTTAGAAAACTTGGAATGGAACCACCATTTGACCCAGTTATTCCAATCTTCAGTTTATACCCAAAGGACTTAAAATAAACATACCATAGTGAAATGGCCACATCGAGGTTTATAACAGCTTGATTCAATTCACAATATCTAAACTATGGAACTAACCTAGGTTCCTTTCAACAGGTGAATGGATAAAGAAAATGTGATACAGGGACTGGGGGTGTGGCTCAGAGGTAGGGTGCCCCTATAGCATGTGTGGGGCACTGGGTTCAATCCTCAGAACCACATAAAAATAAAATAAAGGTATTGTGTCTACCTATAACTAAAAAATAAATATTTTTTAAAAAAGAAAATGTGGTACATATACAAATTGAAATATTACTCAGCCTTAAAGAAGAATGAAATTATGGTGTTTGCTGATAAATGGATGAAACTGGAGACAGTCATGCTAAGTGAAATAAGCCAATACCTCCAAAACAAAGGCCAAATGTTCTCTCTGTTATGTGGGTGCTGACAATAAGTGGGGAGGGAGAAGGAATAGAAGTTTGCTGGATTAGACAAAAGCAAATAAAGGGAAGGGTCATGGAATAGGAAAGGCAGTAGAATGAATTGGACAAAACTTTCCTATGCTCCTATCTGAATACACTACCAGTAGAACTCCACATCAATTAAAAATGGAAGAGAATGGGATCCTACTACAATAAGTTAACTCCATGTATGTATCTCATGTCAAAATATACTCTACAGTCATATATATAAGAACAAATTTAAAACATTTCCTAAAGTAAAATAAACAAATAAAATTGAAGCCTCAGATGACATAAAATTGAAACTACCCAGTACAATAATAAAGTGTGTGTTTCAACACACCTCATTTACCATTAGACAGGTCATCCAGACATAAACTTGAAAAAGATTCTTTGAATCTGAAAAATATTGTAAATATTTTTTAACAAATATCAGATATTTACTTAAATATCTGTTAAGTAAATAATTGACTTAACAAATATCTATGGAATATTTTACCCAACAACTGCTGAATACCTTTTCTTCTGAGAAATTCATGGAACCTTTTCCAAAATAGACCATATTTTAGGCTACAAAGCAACTCTTGGCAAATACAGAAAAAAAATTATTTAATCCCTTGCATCTTATCAGATCATGATTGAATACAATTTGAAATCAACACAAAAACACACTCCAAAAATTATTAAGCACATGAAGATCAAATAATACAGTTTCAAATGATGATTGGGTGAAAGAAGAAATCAAGGGACAAATTTTAAAAATTTAAATATTCATAGACTCAAATGACAATATTAAAAAAAATATCAGAACCTCTGGGACACTATGAAGGCAGTTCTAAGAGAAAATACCCAAATAAACAACCTAATGATGCATCTCAAGGCCATTGAAAAGGAAGAACAAACCCATTTCAAAGTCAATAGAAGGAAGGAAATAATAAGGATCAGGGTCAAACTTGGAAATAAAAAAATATATAAAGGATCAATGAAAAAAAGAGATGATTCTCTGAAAAAATGAACAAGATTAATTGGGTTTTAGCTAAATTAACCAAAAAACAAAAGAGAGAGAAGAACCAATTTAATAAAATTAGAGATGAAAAAGGAGAAATCACCAGACATCACAGAAAACCATAATATAATTAGGGACTATTTTGAAAACATGTATTCCAATAAATTAGAAAACCTGGAAGAAATAGATCCATTTCTAAACAAATACCATTTGCCAAAACTGAATCAAGAGGACACAGAAAACCTAAAGAGACCAATAATGTGTAATAACATAGAAACACTACTGAAAAGCCTCCAACAAAGAAAAGCTCAGAACCAGATGGATTTTCAGCTGAATTCTACCAGACCATTAAAATACTCCTCAAGTTATACCATTAAATAAAAAGGATGGAATACTTCAATTTTTTCTATGAAGCCAGTATCACACACATTATCAAAATCAGATAAAGATACATCAGGAAAGAAACAACAGACACATATCCCTGATGAACTTAGATGCAAAAATACTTAATAAAATATTAGCAAATAATTTTAACAACATATTAAGAAGATTGTATACCAGGATCAAATTTGTTTTATTCCAGAGATCAAATTGTTTAACATACACAAATAAATAAATGTAATTCATCTCATGAATAGGATTAAAAATAAAAATCAATTAGTCAACTCAATATATGCAGAGAAGATCTTCAACAAAATTTAACTCCCATTCATGATAAAAACACTGAATAAATTAGTGAAAGAAGGAACCTATACATAAAAATGATATACAGGGCTGGGGTTTAGCTCAGTTGGTAGAGTGCTTGTCTTGCATACACAAGAACCCTGGGTTCTAATCCCCAGCACTAAATATATATATTTCTTGGGCTTGGTGGCTCATGCCTGTAATCCCAGCAGCCCAGAAGTCTGAGAAACAAAACATACTATTGCTGGGTGCAGTGGCACATGCATGTAATTCTATTGGCTGGGGAGACTGAGGCAGGAAAATCCCAAATTCAAAGCCAGTCTCAGCAATGGCAAGGCACAAAGCAATTCACTGGAACCTTGTCTCTAAATAAAATACAAAATAGGGTTGGGGGTGTTGCTCAGTGGTTGAGTGCCACTGAGTTCAATACCCAGTACCAAAATTTTTTAAAAAGTCTATATACAAAAAAAACAATGTCAATGAATGGGGGAAAACTAAAAGGATTTTTGTTAAAATCTAGAAAAAGAAAAGGATGTCCACTCTCAACACTCCTATTTAATATAGTACTAGAAATTCTAGCCAGAACAATTAGGCAAGAGAAGGGAACCAAAGGGATAAAAATTGAAAAGGAAGAAGTCAAATCAGCATTGTTTGCATATGATATGTTACTACACCTAGAAAATCTAAAAAAATAAAAAATAAAACTCAACCAAAAGACTACTAGAGCTAATAAACAAATTTGGCAAAGTAGTATGTTACAAAAATTAACATCAAAATACACCCTACTCTCATGTATATCTGAAAACAACAATATTTTAAATATTTACTTTTTTAGTTGTAGTTGGACACAATACCTTTATTCCATTCATTCATTTTTATGTGGTCCTGAGGATCAAACCCAGGGCCCTGCACATGCTAGGTGAGTGCTCTAGCCACAATCCCAGCCTCCCCCCCCAAAAAAAACCAAATTTTTAAAAATAAAATATTATGATTTATAAATTTGAAATAAATTAACATACAATAATCAATAACTTTTATGTATGCCAATGATAAATCTGGCCAAAAAAAATTCAGGAAAACAATTCTATTCACAATACACTAAAAAAATACCTTAGAATAAATCTATACAAGGGGCTGTGGCTGTAGCTCAGTGGTACAGCACCAGCCTTGCACATGTAATGCAATGTGTTCAATTCTCAGCATCACATAAAAAGAAATAAAGATATTTTTAAAATCTCCTTATATCAGAGAAAACATTCAACATTTGTTTTGGGGGGATTGGCTAACTTCATTTAGCATTATCTTCTCCTACACCATCCATTTACCTGAAAATGCTATAATTTTATTCTCTTTTATTGCTGAGTAAAATTCCATTGTATGTATGTATATATATATATATATATATATATATATATATATATATATATATATATATATATATGCCACTTTTTTATCCATTCATCTACTGAAAGGCATCTATGTTGGCTCCACAGTTTAGCTATTGTGAATTGTGCTGCTATAAAAATTGATGTGGCTGAGTCCCTGTAGTATGCTGTTCTTTATTCCTTTGGGTACAGTCCAAAGAATGTCTGGGTCAAATGCTGGTTCCATTCCCAGATTTCCAAGGAATCTCCATACTGCTTTCCATATTACCTGCACCAATTTTCAGTCTCACGAGCAATGTATGAGTGTACCTTTTTCCCCACATCCTTGTCAATGCTTACTGTTGTTTGTCTTCATAATAGCTGCAATTCTGACTGAAGTGAGATGATATCCTAGAGTAGTTTTAATTTGCATTTCTCTAATTACTAGACATGTTAAACATTTTTTAATCCTCTTCTGAGAAGTGTCTGTTCAGGTCCTTGGCCCATTTGTTGATTGGGGAGGAATTAATGAATTCTAGATAGGGCAGAGAGGTGGGAGGGAAAGAGAAGGGCAGGGGATTAGGAAGAATGGTGGAATGTGATGGACATTATTATCCAAAGTACATGTATTAAGTCATGAACCAAAGGTATGAAAAATTGTGTTGTATACATGTAATAAGTATTGTAATGCACTCCACTGTCATTTTTTAAGTCAATAAAAGATTTCTCTCTCTTTGATCATATATATATAAATCTAACCAAGGAGGTAAAAGACCTCTTCAATGAAAATTATATAGGATGAAGAAATGTGTGCTCATGCACACAGTTAAGTTTTGCTGTGCTCAGCAAAACAAAGGGTTCTGTGAGAAACTATGAACTCTTTGAACTGTGTCCTTGTTACTGTCTTAAGAAGATAAGAGAAAAGAATGTTCTGTCAAGTGTAAAATTTATATATATAAATATATATAAATTTTTGTTAACAAAGCAATAAACCTCCCTTTTTCTTTTTCTCAAAACCCTGTCCTCATTATTAAATTGGCATTAATTGGCTTCAAGGTCAGGAACCAAACTTTCAGTTACAAATTTTGACACCTCGGAGGGAACTTTTTGAGAGCTGACTACTGAAATGTTAGGAGATATTGAGCGTGCCTGGGGTGGAACCAGAGGAGCTAATCCTGTAAGTAAAAGGAGGGATTCAGGGACTCCCAGAAGCTGCCGAAGCCCTTTTTTGCTTCAGGGAACTCTCTCCTTCCTTCCCTGCACTGTAAGGATTATGTTATCTCTGTCTACTTAAAAGAGAGAGAGAGAGAGAGAGAGAGAGAGAGAGAGAGAGAGAGAAAAGGGCACTGAATGTAGTAAGGTCGCCAGCGAGACCCTTGATTTTACATTTCAGGTTGCCTCTCTGTGAAAACATCTGGTTCGCTCATGGGGACATCTATGGTGCCACTGGTGTAGGAGTCATAATTAAATGGGAGTTGAAAACTTGGGGAGATTTTTCTCTTATCTGCTCTGTTTTAAAGTTCCTGTCAGCCATAGTCTGGAGCTCCTTTCTGTCTGTCTGTCCTGTGACTTTGTTTCTGGCCCTTTAAGACATGTGCAATAATGTGTTGATATTATAAATTGTTTCTTGGGAATTATCTTGGCTGAATGTGTGTCTAAAAGATGATGTTTTATTGTAACAATCTGGTATCTGAATGGGTTTTTGAAGCATTGCACAATCTTGCAGTTAAAAGTTGGGTTTAGGAAACTGTTTAGTTTATGATTTCAGATAATTCATGCCACAAAACTTAGGATGGAAAAACTAAAGAACTCTACTTCCAAGATGGAAAGTAACTCCCAATCATTCAGGTTTTTTTTCACCAATTTTTGAATTGGGTACCCTGGGAAGATGTCACTATGTGTACCAGTGTGTTAATTTGGACAGATAGTAAATCATATTATGGTATCTGTTGACAAAACAAGATGTAAAGACATAAAATTTTGTAAGTTGTATCTTAAACTTGTATCATAATTTTCAACATCCAAAACTGAAAAGTATGACTTATGGTTAAAATGCCTTAGGCATGAGGTGTCTTCTCAGAATAGCAGTTTTCCCTGCTCCTTCCTGACCTCAGCCAAGACTTATGTTGAAATGCAAATAGAAGAAGCCTGCAAGCTCAGTAGGAGACTGATCTGAGGCCCAAAGAAAAAGGAATAAAGATGTCTTTTACCTGAAATCAAACCAGACTAAACCAAAAAGTAAATTGTATGGTATTTACTAATTACTGGCCAGTCATTTTTTCCTAGGACTCTTGATTTTTCTTAGATTCTGGGTTGTTTTTTTTTTGGTTTTTTTTTTTTTTGAGTTCATGAATTTGATCCTACAGAACTAGGTTAATGTTTTTCTGATCAGTTCTATTTTTGACCAACTGGAGTTTTTAAAACATTGTAATGGAGATTTCACCTGCTAAAAGCTACAAGGTCTTTACTATTGTGTTATGTGTGCACACTTCTGTTATGTGTTGTATGTCTACATGTACATATGTATGTATATCATATATATGATATACAAATTAACATATATAAGAAGCATTCATAAAAACAAATTTTTAAAAAATGGATCCAAAGATCTTTAATTCACGTGATTTAAATGGTTCAATTTAAATTCTATAAACAGGTAAAAATAAATGTCTTTAAATTTAAGCTTACAAATTTTTCTAGGTGTTCAAAAAAACTAATAAAATATTAATGTCTATAAAATGTCTAATATGCCTTGGTTCTAGGACTTTCCTTCAACAAAAAAAACCTGGCTAATGCTGATCAATACACTTGTCTAATATTTTGATAAAATAAGTAAAGTAAATTTGATATGTGATTACTCATTCATGAGTACTTTTGTTAGATATCTGATTGATTTACTAAGCTCTGTATAAGTTTATTTTTACAATCAGTCATGTGTTAAAAAGACAAAAAATTCTTAAAACATGTTTACCCATAACATTGTGTTTATCAAGTTTTTTTTTCTAGAGCAAGCAACCATAAAAATTAAACAACTGGATAAATAAGAACTGTTATTTTAGAGCATTGTACTGTCATTTCTTTAAAAGCTAAACTTAGTTAATATAAAAACATCAATGTAATTGTGATGTTATTAATGTGCACATATCTTCCAGGTATACAAGTCTGTAAGGTGGAAGCTTTAAAAAAGCATTATATCAAGCTTGTGTTCTAAAGTTACATGGTAATTTAAGCTTAAAAAACATATTGGGGATTTATTTACCTGTTATCAATAAGATATGTAAAATTTTATATTACTCTTTACATTGGGAAACAATTTAAATGTATTTCTAAGTTAATAAAAGCCTAATCTATGTAAAGGTTAATATTGAAAAGCACAAAATATTTTGCTACCTTTCCACAAAAGGTTAAAAGGTTTCAGCCTTTCTTTAATTCATGTTTTAAATGTGATATCATATGGTTTTAGCTAATGTTCATGTGACCTCAAACAATTTATGTAAACTTTCTAAAATGATATTTAAAAGGCAAAGATCAGCTTTAGAACTAGAACACTTAAGATTTATAAACAGCCCTGCCTTAGCTGAGATAAGGCTCTGTGTCCCATCTTACTACATGTGAGAATGACTACAAAAGCAATAGGCCAGATTTTAGTTCATTTAAAGTTATGTTCAGGGAGATCCAACATGGCGGAGGGCGCGGAGAGATCAAGTCTCTGACCTCTTCAGCTGCGTGGGCATAGGGAGTTGTAAACTGTCTAAATGCTGTTTACTCAGGATCACTAGGCAATGCTGAGCTGACGTGGATCTGGGGCAAACAGTTTGGGCCTCTCAGAACACACACCAAGCCCAGATCGGCTGCATTCAAGCTCTGGTTCACCTGCTTCTCGTGACTCAGCACTAACGATCCTGCTGAAATAACTGGTCGGCCCTTCTGAACTTACAGAGGTAAAAGCCAACCGAACCTTCATAGGCAGTGGCCACAGGATTGAAACGGGGCTTGGGAGAGACAGTCAGGACCCACCCGTTGCATTGGTCACCCAGCAAAGGGAATGAACGGTCACCATTTGCATGGGATACCACCATGGCAGAGAACTGATGTCACGGGGCGGAGGAGATAACTTCATTGAAACCAGCAGCGACAGGTGTGTAATCCCCTAGCCATCCCTCTCCACACAGCAAGAAAACTTAAGGGCCCCTCCCAGCTCTCCCGTGAGCGCGATAGCCAGACCGAGGGAATCAGGAGTGGCATGGGACCGCTCCCACCACTGCTGACAACAGAGGTCTCTTGCACCAGCTACCAGGGGTGTGGCTACCGGAGGGGAAGCAAATTCACTGGGGGTTCTCAGCCCCAAGCTCTACAAACTTAGGGTCTGAGGGAGGCAAACAGGGAGAGTGTGCCCAGGCGTTCATGAAAACAGTGCTCCCAGGAGCAGCAGACCTAGCATGTAGCCAGTATTGTGGTGAGCATCACAGGTGAGCGGGGCCTGGCTTGAGGAAACCCAAGAGAAGGCCCTAGACACTCAGGATTGGAGACCCGCCCAGTCTGGGAGGAAGAGCTGCTGCACAGTGATTGGTTCCCACGTACTGAGAGGGGATTGGCCCAGTGGGCACAGCTCCACCTACTGGAAGAGAAGTTAATCAAACTCTATGACTGCATTTATTATTATTTTTTTAAATTTGGGGTGGTTTTTTTTCTTTCATTTTCATTTTTTGTTGTTGTTCTTTAACTTTTTTAATGTTTTTAATTTTTTTTATTTTTTTATTTTATTATTATTTTTTTAATTTTAATTTTCATTTTTTATTATCATTATTATTTTTTTTAAATTTTCTTTCTTTCTTTATTTTCTATCTTTTTTTTCTCTTTTGTCTTTTCATTTCTTTTCAATTTTCTTATTCCCCCTTCCTTGAATTCTACCTGCTTACTCTCATTCTCTTTAGTGACTTCTTCCCTTCCCTTCTAATATCTTTCCTCCCAAGCATCAAATACATTTATAAGAGTAAACAGTAACTCAGCAGTCAAACAGAACAAGAAGTAACAGGAGCAGCATAAAAAAGCAAGGAAGAAAAGGAGTACAAACAATGAAGGTCATCCTAAATATTCAGGAGGACCTAGAGTCATCAGAAAAATGGTCATCTAAAGAACTCAAGGAATATCTTAGACATATGGAATGGAACCTTAAAGAGGATACGAGACAGCAAATCCAAACAGTGAAAGAACACATTGAAAATGAATTACATAAGCAGATAAAAGAATAAGTTAATCATCTTTATCAGGAGATAGAGATTATAAAAAAATCAAACAATAATTCTAGAAATGAAGGAAACGATAAACCAAATTAAAAACTCAATTGAGAGTATCACTAACAGAGTGGAGCAAGTAGAAGCCAGAACATCAGATAATGAAGACATCTTGAAAAGAGTCTAGCCAACTCAGAAAGGCTGGTAAAAAATCACGAGAAAAACATCCAAGAGATATGGGATAACATAAAAAAATCAAACTTATGAGTGATCAGGATAGAGGAAGGTACAGAGATTCAAACCAATGGAATGAGTAACATACTGAATGAAATAATTACAGAAAACTTTCCAGAAATAAAAAAGGAAATGGATATACAAATTGTAGATGCATACAGGACACCAAGCACACAAAATCACAGTAGACCAATGCCAAGACACATTGTTATGAAGATAGCCAATATACAGAACAAAGAGAAAATATTAAAAGCTACAAGAGAAAGGAGGCAGATTACATTCAGGAGTAAACCAATAAGGTTAACAATGGATTTTTCATCACAAACGCTGAAAGCGAGAATATCCTGGAACAACGTATTTCAAACACTGAAAAACAATGGATGCCAAACAAGAATTCTGTATCCAGCAAAATTAAGCTTCAGGTACGACAATGAAATAAAATTCTTTCATGATAAACAAAAGCTAAAAGAATTTGCAGCCAGAAAACCAGCATTGCAAAGCATGTTGAGCAAAACACTACACGAGGAAGAAATGAAAAACAACAACCAAAACCATCAGTGGGAAGTGCCTCAGTAATGATAGAGGGCAGGGGGTAAAGCTAATCATGGAGAAAAAAACTAAATTGAAAAAAAAGATACATAATCAAACATGGCTGGCTTAAACTCTCCAATAAAGCGACATAGGCTGGTAACATGGATTAAAAAAACAAATCCAACAATATGTCGCCTCAAGGAGACACACCTGATTGGAAAAGACATACACAGGCTGAAGGTGAAAGGTTGGGAAAAAATATACCACACACACGGTCCTTGTAAGCAAGCAGGGTGGCCATCCTCATTTCAAATAAAATCGACTTCAAGACTAAGTTAATCAAAAGGGATAAGGAAGGACATTATATACTGTTAAAAGGAACCATTCACCAACAAGACATAACAATTATCAATATTTATGCACCAAATAATGGTGCTGTGACATTCATAAAACAAATTCTCCTCAAGTTCAAGAATCAAATTGACCACAACACAAAAATTATGGGTGACTTCAACATATCTCTCTCACCGTTGGACAGATCCTCCAAACAAAAGTTGAATAAAGAAACTATAGAACTCGGTACACCGAGCTGGGAGAGGTTGGAGCAGCCAGGCTCGGGCTCCCGGGGCTGCTGGGGCCTGAGGCTGGGGTACCTCTGTGGAGCCTGCTCCTAGCAGAGTGTGGCAGGGATCGGAGTGGCTGGGTTCTGGTTCCCGTAGCTGCTTGAGCCCAGGGCCCGGGAACCTGCGGGGACTGCGAGCTGAGGCCAGCTACAAGTGAAACTTGCGACGAGGGGCAGCGGGACTCTGACTCCCAGAACAGTTTTGGCCCAGGGCTTGGGAGCCCGCGGGAACTGCGTCTTTGACTCTGCTCCCAGCGGAGCGTGCACCGAGCAGGGAGAGTCTGGTGTGGCCAGGCTTGGGCACCAAGCAGGGAGAGTCTGGTGCGGCCAGGCTTGGGCTCCTGGGGCTGCTTTGGCCTGGAGTTGGAGAACCCGTGGCAGTTGCTCTGTGGAGCCTGCTCCTAGCAGAACGTGGCGGAGACCGGAGAGGCCAGCTCCTGGCCCCCGAAGCTGCTCTGACTCAGGGTTGGGGATCCTATAGGGACTGCTTCTTGGTCCGGGTCCTGCTGGGTGCTGCGGGGGCCTGGGTGGCAGAGTGGAGCTGCCACCTGTGCCCAGAGCAGGCTAAGGGACCCGCTGGTGTGGTATCACGACACCCCAACTGCAGCCGGGGCCAAGGAGAGTAGCCGCCCACGCCTGGAACAGGACCAGTGACCCGACGGCAGGGTAGCCAAGTCACCACACTTGGAGTGGAGGCCGTGAAGACCCGCCATCTGATCCTGCAAGGTAAGCAGACCTGCGTCCCACTGGCAGGACAGGCTCGGCAGCCTGCCAGCGTGGTGGACAAGTAGCATTGAGGCAGTCACGTCACACTGGTTGGAGTGGGGGTTGAACAGAGCCGCCGCCAGTGTCCGGAAAAGGCCCAGCAACCCGTTGGAGAGGCAGTTTGGTACCCCCACTGGGAGTGGGGGCTGAGCAGAACTGCCGCCCAAGCCCACAAGGTAGGCAGATCTGAGACCCAACGGCGGAACAGGCTTAGAGGCCGACCAGCATGGTAGACACATCACAACAATTGGAGTAGGGATGGAGCAGAGCTGCCGCCCACATCCGGATCAGGACCAACGATCCGAGGACGTGGTAGGAACGTCACCACAATTGGAGTGGGGGCAGAGTAGAGAAGCCACCCGTGCCCGCAGGGTGGGCAGACCTACGACCAACCAGCGTGGTAGATAGATCACTCTAATTAGAGGAGGAGCACAGCCACTACCCACCCTACAAGAGAGATACCCCAACTATACAAGAGCAATATAAATAAATAGGGGGAAAATTTCAAAAACACAACAGTTTCACCAAGCAGAAAGAAACGCAAGCATTATGAAAAGACAAGGAAAGAAAGGACCACAAGCAATGCAGGTCAACTCAACTCTAGAAGAGGTAATAGCTGCAACAGATGGAATGTCAGATAAAGAGTTCAGGATATACATGCTTCAGATGATCTGGAGTCTCAAACAAGACATGAGACAGCAAAATCAGACAATGAAAGGTCACATTGACAAGGAGCTACAGAAACAAATCCAGGAAGTAAAAGATCAATTTCACAGGGAGTTAGAAGTAATAAAAAACAAACAAATAGAAATCCTAGAAATGCAGGAAGCAATAAACCAACTTAAAACCTCAATTGATAATACTACCAGCAGAATAGATCACTTAGAAGATAAAACATCAGACAATGAAGACAAAGTATTTCAACTTGAAAAGAACATAGACAGCTCAGCAAGACTGCTAAGAAACCATGAACAGAACATTCAAGAATTATGGGATAACATTAAAAGACCAAACTTAAGAGTCATTCGGATACAGGAAGGCATACAGGTCCAAACCAAAGGAATAAACAATCTATTCAATGAAATAATACGAGAAAACTTCCCAGACTTGAAGAATGAAACAGAATCCCATATCCTAGAAGCCTACAGGACGCCGAAAGTGCAAAATCATAAGAGAGCCACACCTAGACACATTATAATGAAGATGCCCAACATACAGAATAAGGAGAGAATTTTAAAAGCTACAAGAGAAAGAAAGCAGATTACATTTAGGGGCAAACCAATCAGGGTAACAGCTGATCTCTCAACACAGACTCTGAAAGCTAGAAGATCCTGGAATAACATTTTTCAAACACTGAAAGAAAATTGGTTCTAACCAAGAATCGTGTATCTGGCGAAATTAAGCTTCAGGATGGAAGATGAAATTAAAACCTTTCACGATAAACAAAAGTTAAAATAATTCGCAGCTAGAAAACCATCTCTTCAAAAAATCCTTGGCAAAACATTACAGGAAGAGGAAACTGAAAACAACAATGAAAACCAACAGTGGGAGGTAGGACAGTAAAGGGGGGAAAGTAATCAAAGAGGAAAACTAATCAGGTTTAGTAACATAAATAAACAAATATGACTGGAGGAACAAACCAAATCTCAATAATAACCCTAAATGTTAATGGCTTAAACTCACCAATTAAGAGACACAGGCTAGTCGAATGGATCACAAAACAAGATCCAACAATATGTTGCCTACAGGAGACACATTTGATAGGAAAAGATATACATAGACTAAAGGTGAAAGGCTGGGAAAAATCATTCCACTCATATGGACTGCGGAAACAAGCAGGAGTGTCCATACTCATATCAAACAAAATAGATTTGAAGCCAAAGTTAATCAAAAAGGATAAACAGGGACACTGCATACTGCTCAAGGGAACAATACACCAACAAGACATAACAATCATAAATATATATGCCCCAAACAATGGTGCAGCTACGTTCATCAAGCAAACTCTTCTCAAGTACAAGAGTCTAATAGACCACCATACAATAATCATGGGAGACTTCAACACACCTCTCTCACCACTGGACAGATCATCCAAACAAAAGTTAAATAAGGAAACTATACAACTCAACAACACAATTAACAACCTAGACTTAATTGACATATATAGAATATACCACCCAACATCAAGTAGTTACACTTTTTTCTCAGCAGCACATGGATCCTTCACAAAAATAGATCATATATTATGTCACAGGGCAACTCTTAGACAATATAAAGGAGTAGAAATAATACCATGCATCTTATCTGATCATAATGGAATGAAATTGGAAATCAACGATAAGAGAAGGAAGGAAAAATCATGCATCACTTGGAGAATGAACAATAGGTTACTGAATGATCAATGGGTTATAGAAGACATTAAGGAGGAAATTAAAAACTTCTTAGAGTTAAATGAAATCACAGACACAACATATCAGAATCTATGGGACACACTGAAAGCAGTTTTAAAAGGAAAATTCATTGCTTGGAGCGCATTCCTTAAAAAAAGAAAAAACCAACAAATAAACGATCTCATATATCATCTCAAAATCCTAGAAAAAGAAGAGCAAAACAACAGCAAAAAAAAGTAGAAGGCAAGAAATAATTAAAATCAGAGCTGAAATTAATGAAATCGAAACAAAAGAAACAATTGAAAAAATTGACAAAACCAAAAGTTGGTTCTTTGAAAAAATAAATAAAATCGACAGACCCTTAGCCATGCTAATGAAGAGAAGAAGAGAGAGAACCCAAATTACTAGCATACGGGATGAAAAAGGCAATATCACAACAGACACTTCAGAAATACAGAAGATAATCAGAAATTACTTTGAATCCTTATACTCCAATAAAATAGAAGATAGTGAAGGCATCGATAAATTTCTTAAGTCATATGATCTGCCCAGATTGAGTCAGGAAGATATAGACAGCGTAAACAGACCGATAACAATAGAGGAAATAGAAGAAACCATCAAAAGACTACCAACTAAGAAAAGCCCAGGACCGGAGGGGTATACAGCAGAGTTTTACAAAACCTTTAAAGAGGAACTAACACCAATACTTTTCAAGCTATTTCAGGAAATAGAAAAAGAGAGAGAACTTCCAAAGATATTCTACAAGGCCAACATCACCCTGATACCTAAACCAGACAGAGACACTTCAAAGAAAGAAAACTACAGACCAATATCTCTAATGAACCTAGATGCAAAAATCCTCAATAAAATCCTGGCGAATCGGATTCAAAATTGTATCAAAAAAATTATACACCACGATCAAGTTGGATTCATCCCTGGGATGCAAGGCTGGTTCAATATACGGAAATCAATAAAAGTTATTCACCACAACAATAGACTTAAAAATAAGAACCATATGATCATCTCGATAGATGCAGAAAAAGCATTCGACAAAGTACAGCATCCCTTTATGTTCAAAACTCTAGAAAAATTAGGGATAACAGGATCATACCTCAACATTGTAAAAGCAATCTATGATAAGCCACAGGCCAGCCTCATTCTGAATGGAGAAAAATTGAAGGCATTCCCTCTAAGATCTGGTACAAGACAGGGATGCCCTCTCTCACCACTTCTGTTCAACATAGTCCTCAAAACACTGGCCAGAGCAATTAGACAGACGAAAGACATTAAAGGCATAAAAATAGGAAAAGAAGAACTTAAATTATCACTATTTGCAGACGATATGATTCTATACCTAACAGACCCAAAAGGGTCTACGAAGAAACTATTAGAGTTAATAAATGAATTCAGCAAAGTGGCAGGATATAAAATCAACATGCATAAATCAAATGCATTCCTGTATATCAGCGACAAATCCTCTGAAACGGAAATGAGGACAACTACTCCATTCACAATATCCCCCAAAAAAATAAAATACTTGGGAATCAACCTAACAAAAGAGGTGAAAGACCTATACAATGAAAACTACAGAACCCTAAAGAGAGATATAGAAGAAGACCTCAGAAGATGGAAAAATATACCCTGTTCATGGATAGGCAGAACTAACATCATCAAAATGGCGATATTACCAAAAGTTCTCTATAAGTTCAATGCTATCCCAATCAAAATCCCAACAGCATTTCTTGTAGAAATAGATAAAACAATCAGGAAATTCATATGGAATAATAAAAGACCCAGAATAGCAAAAACAATACTAACAGGAAGTGTGAATCAGGCGGTATAGCGATACCAGACTTCAAACTATACTACAGAGCAATAGTAACAAAAACAGCATGGTACTGGTACCAAAACAGGCGAGTGGAACAATGGTACAGAATAGAAGACACAGTAACCAATCCACAAAACTACAACTACCTTATATTTGATAAAGGGACTAAAAGCATGCAATGGAGGAAGGATAGCATCTTCAACAAATGGTGCTGGGAAAACTGGAAATCCATTTGCATCAAAATGAAACTGAATCCCTTTCTCTCGCCATGCACAAAAGTTAACTCAAAATGGATCAAGGAGCTCGATATTAAATCAGAGACACGGCGTCTGATAGAAGAAAAAGTCGGCTATGATCTACAAACTGTGGGGTCGGGCTCCAAGTTCCTCAATAGGACACCCATAGCGCAAGAGTTAACAACTAGAATCAACAAATGGGACTTACTCAAACTAAAAAGTTTTCTCTCAACAAAAGAAACAATAAGAGAGATAAACAGGGAGCCTACATCCTGGGAACAAATCTTTACTCCACACACTTCAGATAGAGCCCTAATATCCAGAGTATACAAAGAACACAAAAAATTAGACAATAAGATAACAAATAACCCAATCAACAAATGGGCCAAGGACCTGAACAGACACTTCTCAGAGGAGGATATACAATCAATTAACAAGTACATGAAAAAATGCTCAACATCGCTAGCAGTCAGAGAAATGCAAATCAAAACCACCCTAAGATACCATCTCACTCCAGTAAGATTGGCAGCCATTAAGAAGTCCAACAACAACAAGTGCTGGCGAGGATGCGGGGAAATGGGTACACTTGTTCTTTGTTGGTGGGACTGCAAAATGGTGCAGCCAATTTGGAAAGCAGTATGGAGATTTCTTGGAAAGCTGGGAATGGAACCACCATTTGACCCAGCTATTCCCCTTCTCGGTCTATTCCCTAAAGACCTAACAAGAGCATGCTACAGGGACACTGCTACATCGATGTTCATAGCAGCACAATTCACAATAGCAAGATTGTGGAACCAACCTAGAAGCCCTTCAATAGATGAATGGATAAAAAAAATGTCGCATCTATACACAATGGAGTATTACTCTGCAATAAGAAATGACAAAATCATAGAATTTGGAGGGAAATGGATGGCATTAGAGCAGATTATGCTAAGCGAAGCTAGCCAATCCTTAAAAAACAAATGCCAAATGTCTCCTTTGATATAAGGGGAGTAACCAAGGACAGGGTAGAGCCTGAGAAGAAGATTAACATTAAACAGGGACGATAGTGGGAGGGAAACGGAGAGAGAAGGGAAATTGCATGGAATTGGAAGGTGAGCCTCAGGGTTATACACAATTACATATAAGAGAAAAGGAGGGGTAGGAAAAAAATTATTTAAGTGGAAGAAACGATTTATAGTGGAGGGGGTGGAGAGAGAGAAGGGGAGGGGAAGGGAGGGGAGAGGGGGGGAGGGGAGGGGGGATAGTGGAGAATGGGATAGACAGCAGAATACATCAGTCACTAGAAAGGCAATTTGTAAATCAATGGAAATGTAACTGATGTGACACAACAATCTGTATACGGGGTAAAAATGGGAGTTCATAACCCACTTGAATCAATCTGTGAAATATGGTATATTAAGAACTATATAATGTTTTGAACAACCAACAATAAAATAATAAATAAAAAATAAAAAAAATAAAATCCAAGTGCAGATGCAAAAAAAAAAGAAACTAAAGAACTCAATATCACAATCAATATCCTAGTCTTAACTGACATATATAGAATATATCAACCATCATCAAGTGGATATACTTTTTTCTCAGCAGCACATGGATCCTTCTCAAAAATAGACCATATATTATGCCATAGGGCAACACTCAGTAAATATAAAGGGGTGGAGATAATACCATGCATTTTATCTGATCATAATGGAATGAAACTGGAAATCAATGATAAAAGAAGGAAGGAAAAATCCTACAGAACAATATGTTACTGAATGATCAATGGGTTACAGAAGACATAAAGGATGAAATCAAAAAATTCTTAGAGATAAATGAAAATACAAACACAACATATAGGAATCTATGGGACACAATGAAAGCAGTTTTAAGAGAGAAATTCATTGCCTGGAGATCATTCCTCAAAAAAAGGAAAAACCAACAAAAAAATGAGCTCACACTTCATCTCAAAGCCCTAGAAAAGGAAGAGCAAAACAACAGCAAATGTAGCAGAAGGCAAGAAATAATTAAAATCAGAGCGGAAATCAAAGAAATTGAAACAAAAGAAACTATTGAAAAAATTAACAAAACTAAAAGTTGGTTCTTTGAAAAAAATAAATAAGATCCACAGACCCTTAGCCATGCTAACGAAAAGAAGAGAGAGAACTCAAATTACTAACATATGGGATGAAAAAGGCAATATCACAACAGATGCTACAGAAATACAGAAGACAATTAGAAATTATTTTGAAAACCTATATTCCAATAAAATAGAAGATAGTGAAGACATCGATAAATTTCTTAAGTCATATGATTTGCCAAGACTGAGTCAGGAGGATACACACAATTTAAACGAGCAATATCAATGGATGAAATAGAAGAAGCAATCAAAAGACTACCAACCAAGAAAAGCCCAGGACCGGATGGGTATAAAGTGGAGTTTTACAAAACCTTTAAAGAAGAATTAATACCAATACTTTTCAAGTTATTTCAGGAAATAGAAAAAGAGGGAGCTCTGCCAAATTCATTCTATGAGGCCAACATCACCCTGATTCCGAAAGCAGACAAAGACACTTCAAAGAAAGAAAACTACAGACCAATATCTCTGATGAACCTAGATGCAAAAATCCTCAATAAAATTCTGGAAAATCGGATACAAAGGCACATCAAAAAAAAATTGTGCACCATGATCAAGTAGGATTCATCCCTGGGATGCAAGGATGGTTCAATATATGGAAATCAATAAATGTTATTCACCACATCAATAGACTTAAAGATAAGAACCATATGATCATCTCGACAGATGCAGAAAAAGCATTTGACAAAGTACAGCATCCCTTTATGTTCAAAACATTAGAAAAACTAGGGATAAAAGGAACTTTCCTCAACACTGTAAAAGCTATCTATGCTAAGCCTCAGGCTAGCATCATTCTGAATGAATGGAGAAAAATTGAAGGCATTCCCTCTAAAATCTGGAACAAGACAGGGATGCCCTCTATCACCACTTCTATTCAATATAGTCCTTGAAACACTGGCCAGAGCAATTAGACAGATGAAAGAAATTAAAGGCATAAAAATAGGAAAAGAAGAACTTAAATTATCACTATTTGCGCATGACATGAATCTATACCCAGAAGACCCAAAAGGGTCTACAAAAAAACTACTAGAACTAACAAATGAATTCAGCAAAGTGGCAGGATATAAAATCAACATGCATAAATCAAAGGCATTTCTGTATATCAGTGACAAATATTCTGAAACGGAAATGAGGAAAAACACTCCATTCACAATATCCTCAAAAGAAATAAGATACTTGGGAATCAACCTAACAAAAGAGGTGAAAGATTTATACAATGAAAACTACAGAACCCTAAAGACAGAGATAGAAGAAGATCTTAGAAGATGGAAAAATGTACCCTGTTCATGGATAGGTAGAACTAACATCATCAAAATGGCGATATTACCAAAAGTTCTCTATAGGTTTAATGCGATGCCAATCAAAATCCCAATGGCATTTCTTGTAGAAATAGATAAAGCAATCATGAAATTCATATGGAAATATAAAAGACCCAGAATACCAAAAGCAATTCTAAGCAGGAAGTGTGAATCAGGCGGTATAGCGATACCAGATTTCAAACTATAGTTTTAAATAGCAATAGTAACAAAACAGCATGGTACTGGTACCAAAACAGGCGGGTGGACCAATGGTACAGAATAGAGGACACAGAGACTAATCCACAAAGCTACAACTATCTTATATTTGATAAAGGAGCTAAAAGCATGCAATGGAGGAAGGATAGCATCTTCAACAAATGGTGTTGGGAAAACTGGAAATCCATATGCAACAAAATGAAACTGAATCCCCTCCTCTCGCCATGCACAAAAGTTAACTCAAAGTGGATCAAGGAGCTAGATATCAAATCAGAGATTCTGCGTCTGATAGAAGAAAAAGTTGGCTCAGATCTACATATTGTGGGGTCGGGCTCCAAATTCCATAATAGGACACCCATAGCACAAGAGTTAATAACAAGAATAAACAAATGGGACTTACTTAAACTGAAAAGATTTTTCTCAGCAAGAGAAACAATAAGAGAGGTAAATAGGGAGCCTACATCATGGGAACAAATTTTTACTCCTCACACTTCAGATAGAGCCCTAATATCCAGAGTATACAAAGAACTCAAATATTAGACAATAAGACAACAAATAACCCAATCAACAAATGGGCCAAGGACCTGAACAGACACTTCTCAGAGGAGGACATACAATCAATCAACAAGTACATGATAAAATGCTCACCATCTCTAGCAGTCAGAGAAATGCAAATCAAAACCACCCTAAGATACCATCTCACTCCAGTAAGATTGGCAGCCATTATGAAGTCAAACAACAACAAGTGCTGGCGAGGATGTGGGGAAAAGGGTACTCTTGTACATTGCTGATGGGACTGCAAAATGGTGCAGCCAATTTGGAAAGCAGTATGGAGATTCCTGGGAAAGCTGGAAATGGAACCACCATTTGACCCTGCTATTGCCTTTCTTGGACTATTCCCTGAAGACCTTAAAAAACATGCTACAGGGATACTGCCACATCGATGTTCATAGCAGCACAATTCACAATAGCTAGACTGTGGAACCAACCCAGATGTCCTTCAATAGATGAATGGATAAAAAAAATGTGGCATTTATACACCATGGAGTATTAGGCAACACTAAAAAATGACAAAATCATGGAATTTGCAGGGAAATGGATGGCACTAGAGCAGATTATGCTTAGTGAAGCTAGCCAATCCCTAAAAAAAAAATACCAAATGTCTTCTTTGATATAATGAGAGCAACTAAGAACAGAGCAGGGAAGAAGAGCAGGAAGAAAAGATTAACATTAAACAGAGACATGAGTTGGGAGGGAAAGGGAAAGAAAAGGGAAATTGCATGGAAATGGAGGGAGACCCTCATTGTTATACAAAATTACATATAAGAGGTTGTGAGGGGAATGGGAAAATAAACATGAAGAGAAATGAATTTATACAATGGAAACTACAAAAAAAGATAGAGAGAAGATGGGAGGGGAGGGGAGGGAGGATAGCAGAGGATAGGAAATGTAGCAGAATACAACAGTTACTAATAGGGCATTATGTAAAAATGTGGATGTGTAACCAATGTGATTCTGCAATCTGTATTTGGGGTAAAAATGGGAGTTAATAACCCACTTGAATCTAATGTATGAAAAATGATATGTCAAGAGCTTTGTAATGTTTTGAACAACCAATAAGAAAAAGAAAAAAAAGAAAAAAATGTAGATGAAAAAAATAAATAAATAAATAAATAAATAAATAAATAAATAAATAAATAAATAAATAAATAAATAAAGTTATGTTCAAAAGTTGGGTTTTTTCTGCCAAGATTACTACGATCTCAAACAGAGGATGTAATGTATAACTCAGCCAAAATTTAAGGTAGCTATTACACAAACTAAATATGTTTTCACTCTTGATAATTTTATTTTGTATTTTTCTTATAAATGGTCTAAATATTGCCTGTTAATGTTTTACAGAGGTACTGCTTTAGAATACACAACCTGGGTTAATTTAAGATAATAAGCTATCAAGGATAATACAGACCCCAATTAATAAAAAAAGATAAATAATTGTAAAGTTATAGACATTAAAGCCCAGTACTCTTAATATAAGGCTGTTAAAATTTTATTTGCTGGATGTTTAATGCCGCAGTCTTGGCTGGGCACAAGATCACGAGCCACCACACACCTTGTAGATTCAAACAGCAATTCTTTATTCCCGAACTCACACCGGCCTCTACACACATTCTGGGGCAATCCCAGTTCTCTTCCGCCCGAATCACCTACTCCACGAGGCTTTTTCCAATCTACTTTCAGAATCTCACGAGAGCTCAACGGGAACTCAGGCAGCAGGAATGCCCTAATCCCGGCAGCAATAATCTTCAACCTCCAACTTCCCTAAAACCCCTATTGTCTTCCACTGGGAACGCCTTAAACCGAGAACGCCCTAAACCCAAGGAGCGTGATACTTCCTCAAACTGCAGGATACACCCTAATCCTGGATCCACCCTCGTCCTTGGGTCACCTTTCTCAAACACACATGCAATGTCACAGCGAAATTCCAATGCAAGTCCATTTAACATGGGGTACGCTGGCAAGGAAATTTCGATGTGCCATTCCTACTTGGTAATGGCCCTTAGCATCTCCCCCCTTCTGATTAATTAAACAACAAGCAATGTGGCTTAAGGACCGTGCCTGGTAAGTTGTCCAATTCAACATATGGTTCTTACCCGTCATGGGAGAACTGACTTTTAGGCGTCAGCTTCCTGTCTTAGGTTGAATCCACTGCAATCAGATCAACCCGTCACTGACTACTGGTCCAGCATTCAGCCATGCTTGTGGATAGGCCTATGCACCAGTGGGGGGGTGAGGTTCTTGCCTCACCTCTGTTGGCCCCCAAATAGCCTTGGTGCCAGTGGGGGGGTGAGGTTCTTTGCCTCACCTCTGTTGGCCCCTGCCGCATCCGGCAAAATGGACCGAGTCCAGCAGGAGACGTCGGGGTTAAAAGAATTCACAGGACACCAAGGTTCTTCATCCAGGGGAGACTGACTTTATTATCTCAGCTCATACTTATATATTTCTTTCAGATAGAATGGAAAGTCACTAGTAGGCGGGAGTAAGGAGGAGGGGAAAACAGGTGGTTCATGTCGACTCATAATGAGCCTTCAACCAGGAGCCTTATCAGACCCAAGCAGGTCAGGACATTCCCACATGACCATCATAGGCTGAATAATATGAAAACAGACACCACAAATCCTTCAAGGCCTTGTGAGCTCCTTCAAGGCCCTGTGAGCTGGCCTCTTTGACGTGCACAACAAGAAACCAGGGCTGGGCCCAAGCCCCGGGGGCCAGGGGGAGTCCGTGCCAGCAGGCCCCCAAATTTTAGACCATTACTAGTAGAAGGGAGGAGGATACAGAAATGCCATGACACCAAGCCAATTGACGGCTCCTTTGGAAAAATTGCGTCACTGGTGACACCATCAGCAAAGATATGCCAGCACTACCACAATTAACATGGGGTGCGTTGGCAAGGAAATTGCATCACTGGTGACACCATCAGCAAAGATATGCCAGCAGTACCATAATTCGCTGCATCAGATGATATTTCACAATGCATGCAACTGATATATAGTCCAGGCAAGTTCTGCAAGCAGTTCAAAGTGAAAGAGTCTATCAATATGTCCATTTCTTCCCAAAGTAAATCGAGTCCTTGAGTGAGCATTACTTGTTGAGTTATATTCATTGATGCATCAGTTTATGCAGTTTACTGTGATAGCTATCATAGAAGCTGTAGTTTGGTTTTATCTCAGTCTTCACCGGCACTGGGATGGAGATGGGAATTCTGGCAATGATGCTAAAGAGACATTATCCTGAACAGAATTATTAAATATAATTAAAAGGAAGGGTGAAAGTAAACAAACAGATCTGTTAACCACCTTTAAAACAATCCTTAACAGCTGTTTACCTAATTTAAATTAGTAAGCAAACAGATCTGTTAACCACCTTTAAAAACAATCCTTAACAGCTGTTTACCTAATTTAAATTAAACCATTTAAATCACGTGAATAAAAAAAAAAATTCGGATCCATTTTTTCATGAGCGCTCCTCATATATGAAATATGGACACACACACATACAGACATACAACACAAAACAGAAGTGTGCACACATAACATACAACACATAAGACAATAAAGGCCTTGTAGCTTTACCTAGGTGAAATCTCCATTACAATGTTTAAAAACTCCACAGTCAAAAAATAAAACAATCAAAAAATAAAACTGATCAGAAAAACATTAACCTAGGTTTGTATGAGCTCAAAAAATAAAATAGAACTTTACGATGTGAGAAAAATGAAATAATAAAATAGATATTGAAAAAAACACCTTGGTTAATCACTGTCGCAGATGTAAGAATAGCCAAGCTGGAGCTCTGGATATCAGCTGTTATGGATTTGAGTCAAATCATCTTCTTTTTCTGTAGAAATTGCTTTAGTTAATCTCTCTGGAATCCAAATCGGCTGCTGTTCTCCCTGTGGAAACACACAAATGGAACCCCGATTCCAGACAATAACTGGATCAGGACCTTTCCATTGTCCTGTTAGAATATCTTTCCAAAGTACCTTAGGCTTATGTACATTTTTCGGATACATATGTCTTTCTGCAGCACTAAGTCCTGATGAATCCAAATTTAGAAAGTTTAGAGTAAAAAGGGTTATTTTATCTTTGGGGGATATATACCCCTATAAGATCCTTTTAAATTTAAGTCATTCAAAAGCATTCTGCCTTAGTTTTTAGAATTACTTTAGTCCTTTTAATTTTTTGATGTGGTTTTAAACCATAGTTGTCTTAACCTCTTGCATTTTCTATCTGAAATACCTTTACTTGACATTTTCAACCATTTTCTATCTTATTTCTATCTTCTAGTTTTCTTCTAAGGTTTGTACATTCACCCTTAGTTGATTTTTTCTCTCCTAGTTTTCTTTTGTTTCCTATTTTGTGGGTTTAAAATTCTTGTCTTTCTACGTCTTTTTTATCTTCCTATATCTTTTTTATCTTTCTACATCTTCTCCCTTTTTTTACCTTTCTGTACTTCTGTTTTTAAAGTTTTCCACTTCAAATTTTTAATCTTCTTATCTAAATATCTTTCATCTTATTATCTTCCCATTTTCATGGTTTTTTTCTCCATCATGAAGGCATCTTAACCACCTTCAATTTAACCTTTTAAAGCCTTTTGCAACTTATTTAGACATTTTACAACTTTTTACTTTACCACACAAAGATTATCTCATCTCCCTCTTTATAGTTTAATAAGTACATTTAAATAGTTTGATGAGTAAAGCAATCTTTTTTCTGCCATGAAGGTATCTCAACCACCTTCAATTTAACCTTTTAAAGCCTTCCAATTATCATCTATACTGTACTTTTAAATGTACTTTTTCACCACCTACAGCTTCACTCTTTTAAATGAGGCTTCGATTCTGTTTAAATCTCTTAAATGTTAGTTTACATGGCTGCCCTTCAACCAAAGGCTTTTTATTTTTTTTCTCCATTAAGAAGCTTTGTCTCAATCTGCCATGTACAAATACCTTTTTTCTTCTTTCTTCCTTTCTCAAGCTTTTAAATTAAGTCTAGTTTCCTCAAAATCTTTTTAAATGGCATTTACAACTTTTTACATTACCACAGAAATTATCTCATCTAGAAACATTTCTTTTTCCTTTAACCTTTTATATAAAATATATTTCCACATCTTGAATCCTTTTATATCTTTTTTAACCATTAACCCTTTTTATAAATTCACATTCTGAAACAACTCTTATAAAATTTCTGATTTAGACAAATTACTCCACTTTAATAAGATGAAATACTTTCATGTTTTCTAAGGTACTATTATACTGTAATTGAAACCAACTGAAACTACTTATACTCGTTGTATATAAATTACACATGATAGAATCTTAAGACCTAGTAACCTTGTTTCAGTAAAGACACAGACCAAACCAATAATGCCGCAGTCTTGGCTGGGCACAAGATCACGAGCCACCACACACCTTGAAGATTCAAACAGCAATTCTTTATTCCAGAACTCACACCGGCCTCTACACACATTCTGGGGCAATCCCAGTTCTCTTCCGCCCGAATCACCTACTCCACGAGGCTTTTTCCAATCTACTTTCAGAATCTCACGAGAGCTCAACGGGAACTCAGGCAGCAGGAATGCCCTAATCCCGGCAGCAATAATCTTCAACCTCCAACTTCCCTAAAACCCCTATTGTCTTCCACTGGGAACGCCTTAAACTTGTCTTAAACCGGGAGCGCCCTAAACCCAAGGAGCGTGATACTTCCTCAAACTGCAGGATACACCCTAATCCTGGATCCACCCTCATCCTTGGGCAGGGTCACCTTTCTCAAACACACATGCAATGTCACAGTGAAATTCCAAGGCAAGTCCATTTAACATGGGGTACGCTGGCAAGGAAATTTTGATGCACCATTCCTACTTGGTAATGGCCCTCAGCAGTTTAAGATTAAGATTTAAAATTAAGTTAAATCAAAAGGGCCAAGAAAACCAATATTGGCTCTTGCCCTCTGAGTCAGTCTGAATTCAGGGAACAGGGGACTTCTCTAAAGAGCTTTGCAACTCTGGGCCACATAATCCCCTGATCAGGGAGATTAATGAGACCACAGGATAACAGAAAATGAATCAGTGAATTTGCTATGAAGAGAAGGGTCATCAGAAAAGGGAGACATCCCTTATGCTTCCAAAGGAAGCCACATGGTCAAGCAAGACCTGAACCCATCCTAGCACAAATGGCACTAGCAGAACTGAGAAGCTTCTCTCAAGTTTCCCCAGGAATGATTCCCATAAAACTCACCTGACATATAATAATAGATAAAAACAAAAGTCAGTTTGACTGCTTCATCTTAAACACTCAGTGAATACAGTTACAACCAAAACACAGCCATTCCAGGGCATTTTTAATAATAATAATAATTTAAGTTATACACCTAATGTTAGCCTGAGATAAGTAAAATAAGTAAGACTGGAGGCTGCAAAGAAGGATTCTCAGACCGAAATGGCTGACAACTATAAAAACAGACTATCAAGAGGAGCTTCCAGAGACAAAAGTTCTTATTTTAAGGCCTACAAATATTCCTAACCTACACAGGTAGTCTTGGTGTTTGCTAGTATGATTATCCAGCCCTGAGTAACAGAATTAAATAATATTTAATTAAATATTTAATTAAATATTTAATTAAATAATTAAATCATAACACAGAGGTCATTCAACTTTACCAGGATCACTTAGTGAGGGAAATGCTGCCACTGATTTAGCCTCCAAAATGTCTGCCTTTCTATCTATGGATCCCCAAACTTTACATTCTGAATTTCATCTTAATGCTTCTTCTTTAGCTCATCATTGTAAAATTTCTTGTGAAGCAGCTTCTCAAATTATTCAATATTGTTCCCTCTGCTCTGCACAGATACAGTCTCCTAATTTTTTCATTAATCCTAGAGGCCTTTTACTGGGTCATTTATGGCAAATGGATGTTACTCATTATCCTTCTTTTGGCAAATTAACGTATGTTCATGTGTCTATAGATACTTACTCTCATTTCATTTATGCTTCTCCTCATTCAGAGGAAAAGGTCAAAGATGTAATTGCTCACTGTATGGAAGCTTTTTCTATTATGTGTCTCCCTAAATATATTAAAACAGATAATGGACCAGCATATACTAATACATCATTTGCAAGATTTCTTCACACTTATGATGTAAAACACACAACAGGTATTCCTTATAACTCTCAAGGACAAGGTATAGTAGAATGAGCTCATCAAACTCTTAAAGCATATCTGTCAAAAACAAAAGGGGGGAATAGCAGTAGTCCCCGCTCCTGTTTAGCACATGTATTATTTATTTTAAATTTTTTAACTGTAGACCCAGCTACAAAACTGACAGCTGCAGATCACTTATGGCATGCTAAGGGACAAACAGCCCATCCACTTGTAAGGTGGAAAGATGTTTTAACAGGATAATGGATGGGTCCTGATCCTGTATTAATGTGGAGAACAGGAGCTGCCGATGATTTTCTGCAAAATGATCCCGGATCTCGATGGATTCCTTCTCGTTTAATATGGTTTGACTCTTCTAAAACTACATCATGAATGCTCTTACCTCTTTGGTTTGTTTTATATTTTATAGATGCTGTCCCTAAGCTTTTTTCTCCTTTTCAGAGCTGTGGAAGTTGCCTCTTTCAATCATACCAATGTATGGCTAAAATTGGCTCAATTGGCAGGAACTGATAATATCTGCTTAAAAGGAGATGTCCATCTGGGAGCAGTATTGGGTTCCTGTTTACTACCTGTCTGTCATCCAGCAGAAGAAATAAAAAATATTACCTTTTTCTCCAATTTTGATAAAACTATTACTTATGCTGATTATTCTAATTGGGGCACCCCTTCTTATTACTTACTCTACAATGCAGTTCAAGTTATAACCACTACTGTTATTGTAACAGATAATGACACCTACGCTGAGTTTTACAATTGTGCAACTAAATGTAGATCTATGGGACCTTCCTTTGCATGTAATAATTCCTTTATGGTTCTTTCAAGTTATGGACATGTACCACTTCCAAGAGGCTGGGTTTTTTTCCTGTGGAACTTATACATTCAACTACATACTGGCAAATATGATTTATGGAACTCATTGCTGTCTTAGTTGTCTCATTGTTTTCCTTCCCTCCATTGGTGATTTGCTTCCCAAACATCCTTCTCATTGCTTATGAAGAATGGCTATGCTAACATCAGACTGTAAGGACGATATAAACTCACTTTCTAAAGCAGAGTTTGATGCATTGACCTTTTCTCTTGTGGGGATCCCTGGATTGGCAGTAGGAGCTTATAAGACAGCTATGAAATTGGCATGTGTAATGGCAAAAAAGATTAATCATACATCTACTGCTCTAGCCTTGTTGAATGAAGAACATCAGGTTTCACGACAAGGAGTTTTGGATAATAGAGGTGCTAAAGATTATTTACTATTGTTACACCATAAAAAATGTATTCAAGTAAAAAATATGTGCTACTTTAATCTGACTGATAACAGTGTTTCTATTGATACAGAAATTCATTATTTGAAAGAAATGATTGATAATATTAGACAATATGAAGGAAATGAAGAATTATTTTCATGGTTAACATCTTGGCTTCCTAATATTTCTTGGTTAAAATAATTAATTATATGTATGATTTTGCTACTTGTCATGACTATACTTTGTATCATTGGTCGTTGTATGATCAGTTGTCTCTTATCTCGTCCTCCTGTGGTGACTTCCTATGCCCCCTGACGGTTTGGATGATTGTTGCCAGTGATGGGTAAGACGAATCACTGCACATATCAACCTAAGACAGAGGCTTTCATTTTCCATCAATGAACGTCCTCCATGACGGGTAAGAATGTTGCAGCATGGTTCACAACCTAAGACAGGAGCAATCGCCATCATTATTATTTAAGGGGGAACTGTGTGCTCACACACACAAACAGTTAAGTTTTGCTGTGCTTAGCAAAACAAGGGGTTCTGTGAGAAACTATGAACTCTTTGAACTGTGTCCTTGTTGCTGTCTTAAGAAGATAAAAGAATGTTCTGCCAAGTGTAAAATTTGTGTGTGTGTGTGCGTGCGCGCGCATGCGCGCGCACCTGTGCCTGCCAGGAAATAACTAACCACAAGTTAAATGATAAGAAATACGGAGCACTATGACCATAAACAAAGTTTTTTCTGAGAATGTTTATCCATGCTTGAAAGGATTAAGCTGCCAAAAGGATGTTTTTTTTTTCTTTTTCCTTATTTTAATTAACAATGCTGTATAAAAGAAAAAGAGAAAAAGTAAAAACAGTGTTCATTCCTACTGGCTGTGTGAGTGTGAGTGTGTGTGTGTGTGTGTGTGTGTGTGTGTGTGTGTGTCTTTCTTTCAGCATCTCTGCTGTTACAGCCCGATCAGGAACTACAGATTGTCAGCGGGTTCTGACAAAGAAAGAAATAGAAGAAGCCTTCAGAAGATAAAAAGACCACCCATGTTCATTGGTAGGCAGTATTAATATTATTCAGATGGCCATACTACCAAAAGTAATACATAGATTCAATATAATCCCCATCAAAATACCAATGACATTCTTCAAGTACCAGAAAAACAGACCTAAAATTTATTTGTAAGAATGAAAGACCCAATAGTAGGGGATAGGAAAGGTAGCAGAATACAACAGTCACTAATATGCCATTATGTAAAAATGTGAATATGTAACAGATGTGATTATGCAATCTGTATTTGGGGTGAAAATGGGAGTTCAAAACCCAATTTGAGTCAAATATATGAAAGATGATATATCATGAGCTATGTAACATTTTAAATAATCAATAAAAAAAAAGAAAGAAAAAAGAATGAAAGACCCAGAATATACAAAGCATTTTTTTTTGTTCTTAGTTTCGTGTATTTCTTCTCTTTGTTATTTTTTTTTTCATTCTTCCTTTGGGTTTAGTTTACTGATATTTTTAGTTACAAAGCAATTTTAAGCTAAAAATAAATGCTGGATACATCACAACTCATGTCTTCAAATTATACTACAAATTATATACAAACTATACTGTACTGGCATGAAAACAGCACAGATCAATGTTACAGAATAGAAGGCACAGAGACAAACACAGACAAGACTTTCATCTGATCCCAATCAACAAATGGGCCAAGGACCTGAACAGACACTTCTCAGAAGACGATATACAATCGATCAACAAATATATGAAAAAATATTCATCATGTCTAGCAATTAGAGAAATGCAAATCAAAAGTACTCTAAGATGTCATCTCACTCCAGTCAGAAGGGCAGCTATTTTGAAGACAAACAACAATAAGTGCTGGTGAGGTTGCGGGGAAAAAGGTACACTCATACATTGCTGGTGGGATTGCAAATTGGTGCAGCCAATATGAAAAACAGTATGGAGATTCCTTGGAAATCTGGGAATGGAACCAGCATTTGACCCAGATATTCCTCTCCTTGGACTATACCCAAAGGAATTAAGAACAACATACTACATTGACTCAGCCACATCAATTTTTATAGCAGCACAATTCACAATAGCTAAACTGTGGAGCCAACCTAGATGCCCTTCAGTAGATGAATGGATAAAAAAAGTGGCATATATATACACAATGGAATTTTACTCAGCAATAAAAGAGAATAAAATCATGGCATTTTCAGGTAAATGGATAGCGTTGGAGAAGATAATGCTAAGTGAAGTTAGCCAATCCCCCAAAAAAAGAATGCTGAATGTTTTCTCTGATATAAGGAGGCTGACTCATAGTGTGGTAGGGAGGGGGAGCATGGGAGGAATAGATAAATTCTAGATAGGGCAGAGAGGTGGGAGGAAAAGGGAGGGGGCAGGGGATTAGCAAGGATAGTGGAATATGAGAGACATTATCATCCAAAGTACATGTATTTGTGTCACATACTTGATATACAACAAGAGACATGAAAAATTGTGCTGTATACATGTAATAAGAATTGTAATGCATTCCACTGTCATTTTTAAAAAAATCAATTAAAAAGTTAATCAGTCATCAAAAAATGAAATTATGTCATTTGCAGAAAAAGGGATGGAACTTGAGAGCATAATATTAAGCAAAATAATACAAATTCAGAAGGTCAAGCATCATGTTTTGTCTCGCATTTGGAAACAGAGAGGAAAAAATAAAAGAAAGTTTGGGGTAGGTCTTATAAAAATCAAAGGAGATGCATACACTAAAGGAAAGGAACTGGATAAGGGAAGGGAAAAATATTGGGGTGAGATAACTGGCAAAATTATACTGATAACAATATAAATATAAACTGTGTGCATATCTAAATATTCAGCAACAAATTCCACAATTATGTATAACTATAATGCACCAATAAAAACTATGTGGAAAAAGAATGATTTTTGAAGAGTACAGTATTCTTGATTGGCAGGTTTTTATACTTCAGTTATAAAAAAAAAAAAAACCCATGCTCCTCTCCTGACCTTTCAAATTTCTGCTTATAAGATGTCTTGGGATACTCAGTTATGTTAAATCTTATCAATGATCTTTGACATTCCTATATATGGATATTTGTATTATTCTCTAAATTTCATAAGGTTTTTGTTATTATTTCTTTCAATAAGCTCTCTACTCCATCGGAATTCTGAAGGCTTACTTGGATGCTAATAACCCAATTACTTGCTCTTTTAATGGTGACTCAAAGTACCTGTAAGCTTTCTTTTTCTTTCTTTCTTTCTTTCTTTCTTTCTTTCTTTCTTTCTTTCTTTCTTTCTTTCTTTCTTTCTTTCTTTGAATGGCAGGGATTGAATATTGAGTGCTTAAATATTGAGCCACATCTTCAACTAGTTTTTCATTTTTTTTTTTAATTTTGAGACAGGGTCTCGCTAAGTTGCAGAGGTTGCTTTGAGCTTGCAATCCTTGTGCCTCAGGCTTCTGAGTAACTGGGATTATAAACATGCACTATAAGCTCTCTTTATTCCCCTTCATTCCTTTTTTTCTTTTCTTTTCTGTCTGTAATGTGTCTTGTCTTCAGGCTTGCTAATTATGTCTACTGTTATTCTGTCCTGCTGTTGATGATATCACATTTTTTATTTCATTAAGTTTATCTTTAAGCTCAAAATTTCTGTTGTTTCTCAGTTTAAAAACTTAAAATTATTTCTCTGTATTTTCTTCAAGTATACTGTCTCCTTAAAATATCTATTTTAAATCCTCTGACAGTTCTCCCAGATTGATTACTATCTGTCCAGTCTTTAGCACCATCTTTTGGTTCTCAGGGTAGGTCATGCTTTCCTAAAAGCTCTCAGTGCTTGTTGTTTGACATCTTCTGGGCATTGAAACATTAGGTATTTATTCCAGTCTTCTTCATGCAGCTTTTGTTTTGCCTGTCTTTCCAGATAGTCTAAATTTATTGCTTTTGTTTCTGAACAAATAATCAGTTCCACTATTTCAGCACTGAATTATTCCCACTTACTGGTGTCCTGAGTCTGTTGTTGATATGTATTATCTCTATTTCAGCAGTAGAGGGTGATCCAAGACCAAGTTTGTCCCAGAGCTTCAGTTGGTGTGTTGTTCAAAATAACAGGGTAGCACTAGAAAGAGTAATCCATTCCTACACTCCTCTCTGTGGATGAAGATTAGGGATGACCCTAATTTGCACTAAATTAAACTTAATTTAATTAAAGTTATTTTCCTCCTTTATTCATGAGCAAAACCTTTAATGTGATGCCAAATGAGATGTGGTAAAAATGAATATTCCTAAACTCTTCCAATATTAGAGAGAAAATATGCTTTAAGTACAATGTTTACTTTAGTTTTTATATACATGTCCTTTATCAGATTATGCAAGTTTCAATAGTTTGTTTAGGTTTTTAATCATAAATGGATGCTAGATTTAAAGTGTTTTTTCTGTACTGATTGAAGGTAAAGTATATTGATAAGATGTATTTTATTTGTATGGTATATTACATTAATTTTTAAATAACCACTGATATGTAACTGATATTTATAGTAAACTCGTGTTTAACTATCCAATTTCAGATTGGATAGATGCATATACATCTGTGATACCTTCACCACAATCAAGGTAATAAGCATACCCATGTTAAGTGTTCTTATGACAATACACACATACATGCACAAAGAGACTCATGAGAAAATATTGGGTAATTATGGATGTATTAATAGATTTTTGGACGTTAAACCAAATGTGTGTTTTTGACAAATACCACTGGACTATGGACTATAATCCTTTCTATATGTCATTGTATTCAGTTAAATAATAATATATTAAGGACTTCTTTGTCAACATTCAAGAGAGATGGGTTTCATAGGGTTTTCTGTGATGCATTTGTGTGGTTTATATGTCTTCCCTTCTCTTTTTTTTAAGTTTTATAAATGACATTCATTTTCATTAAAATTTTGTAGAATGAGTCAGTAAGACCACATTAGTCTGAGTATTCTTTGCATAAAGAATTTCACCTAAATATCTTTAAATTTTATGTCTATTAATCTACACATGAGACTGTTTTGATTATTTCTATCTCTACACAACTTTTTTATGATTTATAGTATTCAATATTTCTGCTATTATCATGGAAGTACATGTGTGAAATAATGTGAAACATTAAAGTTTTGGGGTAATACATGAATACTCTATGTTTCAGAGGTCTTTTTATAGGAAGGAGAAAAATGATTGTATCTGCCACCCAGACTGTAGGGTATGGCTGCCTGCTTCCTGGTTTTGAGGCTGCACATGTGGCTGGGATGGCTCCTGGTGATCAGCCAGGAGGTGGTGCTTTGGGCAGTGACAGAGGAGATGGACCACCTCAGCAGAGGTCCATGAATCTTCCGCCCTAGTGGACAGCTTGTGCCTTCCCTTACAGACCATGGGATGGGTGTACACGTGAACTTGCTCCACCCCTCTGACTTTTTTATGATTGGCTCCTGTGCAGTATATAAGCTGTGTGTACTTCCTTATTAAATGAGATCCTGCTTTGACTGTTCTCCCTGGCAAGTCTGATTGTCTTCCCAGGAGGGAGGGCTGGGTGTGGGCGGCCAGTCGACCTTTACCTTTCTTGGCTCCTCTTTGTCAGGGTGTGCTTTTCCCACTTCTCCCACTGGTCAGGAGGAGACAGGAGCTAAAAACCCCAACATCTGGTGCCCAGAACAGGGACGCTGAACACAGACTCAGAACAGGGACACGAAGAAAGTATCGGTGAGCCAAGCCAAGCGAGTACCGAGGTAAGGGTATCCCTGGAAAGATGGGGCAATCTCATACTCCCTGATTGATGCTTCTCCTGCTTCCCAGTATGGCTGAGGGGAAGGAGGAGGAAGAAGTTTGTGAGAGGGAGCCAAGCCAGCCGTCTCAAGGCTCGCCCCATGCCCTGCCGGCGCTGGGGATTCTGCGTTCCCCATCCTGTCCCACTCCACCCTCGGGCATTGGGCCACCTGGGACCACACAGAACAGTTGGGGAAGAAGAGGGAGAATCTGGGAGAGGACCCCCCCTCTGGGGGTCTACCCAAACTTATCTGCCCTCAAAGCCTGTTTCTCCCCTGGCCCCTAAGAATCAGAGTGCCATTTTTTGGTTCAAATGCACCTCTAGCTTCCCAGGAGAGAAAGGCTTAATCACACACCAAGTGCCCCTGTCCCAGACAGCCAGGACGGGGAGCAGCCTCTGCCATATTGTTGCCCCTCCCCCCACAGAAAATTCTCTGCTGTCTTGTACAAACCCAGAAAAGCCGGTTAAGCTGAATTCACCCTGGGCCAATTCATCCAGGGTCTAGCCCACCAACAGTATACCACCCAAGTTCCAATCTGTCTTAGATGTGTGGAGAAAACTTTAACTTTGATGTCTCCCTTTTTATTTTTTACAAATTTTGACATCACAGGAGCCCTCACTCCACTTTCTTGGGGAAACCTACTACTGAAAAGTTGGGAGATATGGAGGGTGCCTGGTGCCTGGGGTGGGACAAAACCAGAGGAGCTAATCCTGTAAGTAAGGGGTGGGACTGAGGGACTCCCAGCAGCTGCCAAAGCCCTTTTGCTTTGGGGAACTCCCTCCTTCCTTCCCTGCACTGTAAGGATTACTCCACCTCTGTCTAGCAGTAATGTGTTGATATTACAGATTGTTTCTTGGGAATGACCTTGGCTGAATGTGCATCTACAAGATGATGTTTTATTGTAACAATCTGGTATCTGGATTTTTGAAACTTTGCACAATCTTGCAGTTAAAAGTTGGGTTTAGGTAATTGTCTAGTTTATGATTTCAGATAATTAATGTCAGAGAACTTAAATACTTAGGATGAGAAACTAAAGAACTCTACTTCCAAGTTGGCAGGTAATTCCCAATCATTCAGTTTTTTCATCAATTTTTGAATTAGGTAGCCTGGGAAGATTTCATTAGGTGTACCAGTGCATTATTAATTTGGGCAAGGATAGTAATCTGTTCCCCTCAGTGTGTAGGATTTAGGAAAGCAAAGTGTTGGGTTGGGACATTGGTCTGGTTTATTAAAATGACATTGAATAGCAACAGTCTTGGAAATTTTATTTTCAACATCCAAACCTGGGAATTATGACTTAAGGTTAAAATGCCTTGTGCATGAGGCTTCTGCTCAGAATAGCAGTTTATCTCTGCTCCTTCCACACCTCAGCCAGGACTTAAGTTGAAATGCAAAGGGAAGAAGCCTGCAAGCTCAGTAAAAGACTGATCTGGTGATCCAAAAAAGGAGGGGGGGGGGGAAATGTGTCTTTTACCTGAACTCAAACTAGACTAAACCAAAAAGTAAATTGTATGTCATTTACTAATTACTGGCCAATCATTTTTTCTAGGACCCTTGATTTTTCTTAGATTCTACATTTTTTGAGCTCATGATTTTGATCTTACAGAGCTAAGTTAATGTTTTTCTGATCAGTTCTATTTTTTATCAACTGTGTAGTTTTTAAACATTGCAATGGAGATTACACCTGTGAAAAGCTACAAGGCCTTTACTATTGTGCTATTTGTGCACACTTGTGCTATGTGTTGTATGTCTGTGTGTGCATATATCCATATGTCATACACATGGTATGAAGATTGGCAGATATATGAGGAGCACTCATGAAAAATTTTAAAAAATGGATCCAAATATCTTTCATTTACATGATTTAAAGGGTTCAATTTAAATGGAGTAAACAGATGAAAGTAAAAATGTCTTTAAAATTAAGCTTATCAGTCATATGTTAAAAGGACAAATGTTCCTTAAAACATTAATTTACCCATAACATTGTGTTTTATTAAGTTTTGTTTCTTATTTCTAGAGCAAATAATCTTAAAGAAATTAAACAGCTGGTTAAACAAGAACTGTTATTCTAGAGAATTGAGCTATATTATTTCTTTAAAAGCTAAATTTAGTTCACATAAAACATAAATGTATCAATCTGGTGTTCTAAAATTGTATGGTAATTTTAGGCTTAAAAGAAAAACATGTTGGAGATTTGTTAGTATCATTTGATGTTCTATGGCTGGACCTGTTGTTGATGGGATATATGGGGTTTTGTGTTGCTTTTTGCACTGAGGTATGATTCTTTCATTGTAAGAATGAAAGACCATTCTGGACATTTTGCCTGGTTGTGGCCAGATTCCTCGTTGTCTCCCTCGTGGCATTTGTCATGGCCACAAGGATAGGAACTGGACTTGCTGGCCTCAGTGCACCATGTTGTCAGCCCTACCTCCAATCTCAACTCGATTCCTTGGCTGCGGTAGTCCTCCAAACCTCCTGACCACCCAAGAAGGAGGACTATGTCTGTTCCTACAGGAGGAGTGCTGTTTCTATTGAGCTCATCCAGTTTCTCAAGGATCCAGCCAGAGCTGTTCAACTGATGGTGGTCCGGCAGCAATACACCATCTTACAAGATACTGACTGTGAACCCTATGAGGTAGGCCATGGCCCCTACCAGGATGTGCGGATGTAAGCCAGGAGCAGAGGCATCTGCCTTCCTTGAGGCTTCCCGTTGGGCCTGCAGACCCTGCAGGAAGGATTGCCAGAAGAGCTAGAGTGGTAGTCAATGATGGGTAAGATCCCCAGAGGGGGACAACCTAAGAGGCACACTCTTGAGTAAGGCAAACAACTGCTAATAAAATGAAAAGAGGGAGATGTAGGGTGTGGCTGCCTGCTTTCTGGTTTTGAGGCTGCACATGTGGCTGGGATGGCTCCTGGTGATCACCAGGAGGTAGTGCTGTGGGCGGTGACAGAGGAGGTGGACCACTTCAGGATAGGTCCAGGACTCTTCCATCCTAGTGGACAGCTTGTGCCTTCCCTTACAGACCATGGGATAGGCGTACACGTGAACTTGCTCCACCCCTCTGACCTTTATTCTGATTGGCTCCTGTGCAGTATATAAGCTGTGTGTACTTCCTTATTAAATGAGATCCTGTTTTGACTGTTCTCCCTGGCAAGTCTGATTGTCCTCCCAGGAGGGAGGGCTGGGTGTGGGCGGCCAGTCGACCTTTACCTTTCTTGGCTCCTCTTTGTCAGGGTGTGCTTTTCCCACTTCTCCCACTGGTCAGGAGGAGACAGGAGCTAAAAACCCCGATGCCAGACTTATTTTATGAGAAAAAATAGAGCATTTGTCTAAATCAGGGATTAGAATATTTGACTTTAAGGGATTCTTTGTGTTTTTGTTTTTGTTTTTCTTGTTGAAAAGAAATAGACTATTATGTAAACCTGCCCAAGCCAAAAAAATAAATAAAAGAAAGAAAGAAAGAACAAAAGAAAGAAAGAAAGAAAGAAAGAAAGAAAGAAAGAAAGAAAGAAAGAAAGAAAGAAAGAAAGACCATAATGTGCAGTAGTTTGGCTTTGAGTTTTAATCAATATGGCAGACTAGGACTGGGGATACAGCTCAGTTATAGTGCTTGCCTAGCATGTGTGAGGCACTGGGTTTGATCCTCAGCACCACATAAAAATAAAATAAAGGTATTGTGTCCATCTACTGTAAAAAATATACTTTTTAAAAAGATGGCAGACTAATTTTGATATCAAGGTAATTCTGAATTCAGAAAAATTTCTTTCTCTTTAATTTTTTTAAATTGAGAGGAATTGGTATTAGTTCTTCTTTTAATGTTTAGTACAATTAAGAATGAAATCTTCAGGTCCTGATCTTTGATGTCAGGGTTTCTATTAAAAGTCCAAACTCTGTTCAGATTTCTATTTCTTTATAGCTTAGTCTGGTAAGTTATAGGTGCACAGAAATGTACCAGTTCTTTGTCATCCAATTCATTGTCGCATGATTGTTCATAATAATATGATGATCCTTTGTATTTTAGGGGTATTAGTTGTGATGTCTTCTTTTTATCTATTTATTTGAGTATTCTCTTTTTTCCTTAGTCTAGCTAAAATTTTGTCAATTTGTCAAATTTTCTAGTTCAGATTTCATTTATTTCTTTTCTAATCATTATTATTTCCTTCCTTGTACTAGTTTTGCAAGCCAATATCTCTTATAAACATAGGTGCAAAAATTATAAACAAAATACAAATAAACTGTATTCAACAACACATTGACTAGATCATTCACCATACCAAAGTCAAGAGATATTTATCCTAGGAATGCAAGCATTATTCAACATGCACAAATGAATAAATGTGGCACATCACAGTAAGAGGTTGGAGAACAAAAAAAAAAAGATTATTTCAATAGATGCAGAATTATTTAATAAAATTCACATCCCCCCATGATTTATAAAACTCAACAAATAAATATAAAGAAATGTACTTCAGGACAATAAATGCAATATATGGCAAACTCATAATTAACATCATACTGAACTTGAGATGGCTGAAAGAATTTCCTCAAAGATCTGGAACAAACCAAGGAAGTCCAATTTTACCACCTATCTCATAATAGTGTAAGTTTGAGCCAGAGCTATTTGACTATAGAAAGAAATAACAGGCTTCCAAATCAGAAATGAAAATGTTGAATTATTTCTCCTGGAAGATAATATGAGCTTATGGAAAACCCTAAAGACTGCATGAGATCAAAGATGTTGGATTAAGAGAAGAGTACATTTTCCAGTTTCTCCATGACTTGGGATTCAGGCAGTGGAAATATTGCTTCTCAGTGAGGTGGATAACATAGAAAATTCACTGAAATTCATTATTAATATTCAGAGATTCATAGAGACCCAGAATTCCATGTCCTTTAAACTAAGGACAAGAAAGAGCACATTGGAGTTAAGCTGGTGGTGGCAGCAGTGCCAGTTCACTGCAGAGGGGAGGGTAACACAAACAGAAAGAGAAACCCAGTGGACAAATTTGGTAAGGAAAACCTGTAGAATAGAAAAACAGTCTGAACTTAGCTGATTCAGAAGCTCCACAATGAGTTGGTGTTTGAAACTGCTTCATGTTTCTCAACTTATAAGTGGAGAACCTAGGAGGAGAGCAAACTCAAGGAGGTCATGATTGAGCAAGGACCTGGGAGACCACAGTGAATATGGCTACCCTGTCCTGGCTAGTGCTTATCATGTGGCCTACTGCGTACCTGCCAGAACACGACTGAAACAAACAGAGAAGATTGAGCCTAGGAAAAGTCAGTTCAGAGATATAGAGGGTGACTTACAGAACCAACTAAAGAGGGTCAGAAAGGTGAACAAGGGGACTATTTCCTTTTATTTTTTGAGGATTAAGGGAATTTTTGTTTGTTTTTAATTATTTTTTGTTGTTATTTTTGTTTCTTTTGCTTCTTTCTCTTCTTTCTTCTCTTAATAGCCAAATTCTCTTGTTCTTCCTCTTTTGTTGTCTCTTTATTTTTCTCTTCCTTCTTTTTTAGCCTTCATTTATTACCTTTATTCTGCTTTCCCTCTATTCACACTTTAAATATTCTAAATTTATTTGTGTGTTTCTAACCCCATTTTCTTTTCTCTTAATGAATTGTATTTTACCATCCTTTAGAACTATTTTTATGTAAATTCTGCCACCAAGTTTCATGTTCTTGCAGCTATTAGTACTGTGGATAGCATGGATGACACCAAACTGTTTACTTTAATTCTAGAACTAGTTATTAGTTGTTTGTTGTTGATGTTGTTAATTGCTGAACCATGTAGATCATTTCCATACTTTTTTCTTTTTTTCTTTTTTATTTGTTTTAATTAGTTACACATGACAGTACAATGATCTTGTCATATCATACATTTAAATCAGATGGGATATAATTTCCCATTTTTCTGATTGTACGTAGCAGAATTACATTGGTCATGCAGTCACGTATATACACACAGTGATAATAATGTCTATTTTATTCTGCTGTCCTTCCATTCCCCCCTCCCTTCCCCTCCCCTCCCCTCCCATCACTTCTCTCTACCCAATCTAATGTGGCACACTTCTTCTTTTTTTTCCCCTCACATCTTCATACCTATATTCTGTATAACAAAGGTGGTCTCCTTCCCTCTTCCATGCAATTAACATTCTCCCTCCCTTTCTTTCCCACCTCTCTTCCCTATCAAAAGGTAATTTTCTTCCCATGCTCTTCCTCCCTACCCCATTTTCAGTTACCTTCCTTATATCAGAGAAGACATTCGGCATTTGTTTTTGGGGGGATTGGCTAACTTCACTTAACATAATATGCTCTAATGCCATCCAGTTCCCTGCAAATGCCATGATCTTGTTATTTTTAGTGCTGAGTAATATTCCATTGTGTATAAATGCCACATTTTTTAGTCCATTCATCCATTTAAGGGCATCTAGGTTGGCTCCACAGTCTAGCTATTGTGAATTGTCCTGCTATAAACATTGATGTGGCTGTGTCCCTGTGGTATGCCACTTTTAGGTCTTTTGAGTATAGCCCGAGAAGAGGAATAGCTGGGTCAAACGGTGGTTTCATTCCCAGTTTTCCAAGGAATCTCCACACTGCTTTCCAAATTGGATGCACCAATTTGCAGTCCCACCAGCAATGTATGAGTGTACATTTTTCCCCGCATCCTCGCCAGCACTTGTTGTTGTTTAACTTCATAATGGCTTCCATTCTTACTGGAGTGATATGGTATCTTAGAGTAGTTTTAATTTGCATTTCTCTGATTGCTAGAGATGGTGAGCATTTTTCATGTATTTTTTGATTGATTGTATATCCTCTTCTGAGAAGTGTCTATTCAGGTCCTTGGCCCATTTGTTGATTGGGTTATTTGTTTTCTTGTTGTTTAAATTTTGAGTTCTTTGTATATCCTAGAGATTAGAGCTCTATCTGATGTGTGAGGGGTAAAAATTTGTTGCTCCCCATTCACTTCACATATTATTTCTCTTGCTGAGAAAAAAAAACTTTTCAGTTTGAATTCATCCCATTTGTTGATTCTTGGTTTTAATTCTTGTGCTATAGGTGTCTTATTAAGGAACTTGGGGCCTAACCCCACGTGATGCAGATTAGGGCCTACTTTTTCTTCTATTAGATGCAGAGTCTCTGGTTTGATTCCTAGATTCTTGATCCATTTTGAGTTAACTTTTGTGCATGGTTAGAGATAGAGATTCAATTTCATTTTGTTGCATATGGATTTCCAGTTCTCCCAGCACCATTTGTTTAAGATGCTATCCTTTCTCCATTGCATGCTTTTAGCACCTTTGTTTAACATAAGGTAGTTGTAATTTGTGGGTTGGTCTCTGTCCTCTATTTTGTACCATTGGTCTACCAGGTGTTTTGGTACCAGTACCATGCTGGATTTTTTTTTGTACTATTGCTCTGTAGTATAGTTTAAGATATGGTATGGTGATACCACCTGTTTTACTCTTCCTGCTTAGAATTGCTTTAGGTATTCTGGTCTCTTATTTTTTTCCGAATGAATTTAATAATTGCTTTTTCTATTTCTGTGAGGAATGCTGTTGGGATTTTGATCAGAATTGCATTGAATCTGTAGAGTGCTTTTGGTAATAAGGCCATTTTAATAATATTAATTCTGCCTATCCATGAGCAAGGTAGATATTTCCATCTTCTAAGGTCTTCTTCTATTTCTCTCTTTAGGGTTCTATAGTTTTCATTGTATAGATCTTTCACCTCTTTTGTTAAGTTGTTTCCCAAGTATTTTATTTTATTTTTTTGAGGATATTGTGAATGGAGTAGTTGTCCTCATTTCCATTTCAGAGGATTTGTCACTGATATACAGGAATGCCTTTTATTTATGGGTGTTGATTTTATATCCTGCCACTTTGCTGAATTCATTTACTAGTTCTAGAAATTTCTTGGTTGAACTTTTTGGATCTGCTAGGTATAGGATCATATCATCAACAAACAGTGCTACTTTAAGTTCTTCTTTTCCTATATTTATGTCTTTAATTTCTTTTGACTCTCTAACTGCTCTGGCTAGTGTTTCAAGAACTATGTTTAATAGAAGTGGTGAGAGAGAGCATCCCTGTCTTGTTCCAGATTTTTTTTTAAATAGTATTGTTCCATTTTTATTCAAAAATGTTATACTCATCTTTCATGTAAACACACTTAAACATGTTATTCTTTTTTTTTATTGGTTGTTCACAACACTACAAAGCTCTTGACATAACATACTTCATACATTGGACTGAAGTGGGTTATGAACCCCCAATTTTACCCCAAATGCAGATTGCAGAGTCACATTGGTTACACTTCCACAATTTTACATAATGTCCTATTGGTCATTGTTGTATTCTGCTACCTTTCCTATCCCCTACTATCCCCCCTCCCCTCCCCTCCCAACTTCTCTCTCTACCCCATCTACTGTATTTCATTTCTCTCCTTGTTTATTTTCCCATTCCCTCACAACCTCTTGTATGTAATTTTGTATAGCAATGAGGGTCTCCCTTCATTTCCACGCAATTTCCCTTTTCTCACCCTTTCCCTCCCATCTCATGTCTCTGTTTAATGTTAATCTTTTCTTCCTACTCTTCCTCCCTGCTCTGTTCATAGTTGCTCTCATTATATCAAAGAAGACATTTGGTATTTGTTTTTTAGGGATTGGCTAGCTTCACTAAGCATAATCTGCTCTAGTGCCATCCATTTCCCTGCAAGTTCTCTATAGGTTTAATGCAATGCCAATCAAAATCCCAACGGCATATCTTGTAGAAATTGACAAAGCAATCATGAAATTCATATGGAAAAATAAAAGACCCAGAATAGCAAAAGCAATTCTAAACAGGAAGTGTGAATCAGGCGGTATAGCAATACCAGATTTCAAACTATATTACAAAGCAATAGTGACAAAAACAGCATGGTACTGGTACCAAAACAGGCGGGTGGACCAATGGTATAGAATAGAGGACACAGAGACTAATCCACAAAGTTACAACTATCTTATATTTGATAAAGGGGCTAAAAGCATGCAATGGAGGAAGGATAGCATCTTCAACAAATGGTGTTGGGAAAACTGGAAATCCATATGCAACAAAATGAAACTGAACCCCTTTCTCTCGCCATGCACAAAAGTTAACTCAAAATGGATCAAGGAACTTGATATCAAACCAGAGACTCTGCGTCTGATAGAAGACAAAGTTGGATCCGATCTACAAATTGTGGGGTCGGGCTCCAAATTCCTCAATAGGACACCCATAGCACAAGAGTTAACAACAAGAATCAACAAATGGGACTTAATTAAACTTAAAAGTTTTTTCTCAGCAAGAGAAACAATAAGAGAGGTAAACAGGGAGCCTACATCCTGGGAACAAATCTTTACTCCTCACACTTCAGATAGAGCCCTAATATCCAGAGTATACAAAGAACTCAAAAAATTAGACAATAAGATAACAAATAACCCAATCAACAAATGGGCCAAGGACCTGAACAGACACTTCTCAGAGGAGGATATACAATCAATCAACAAGTACATGAAAAAATGCTCACCATCTCTAGCAGTCAGAGAAATGCAAATCAAAACCACCCTAAGATACCATCTCACTCCAGTAAGATTGGCAGCCACTATGAAGTCAAACAACAACAAGTGCTGGAGAGGTTGTGGAGAAAAGGGTACACTTGTACATTGCTGGTGGGACTGCAAATTGGTGCGGCCAATTTGGAAAGCAGTTTGGAGATTCCTGGGAAAGATGGGAATGGAACCACCATTTGACCCTGCTATTGCCCTTCTTGGACTATTCCCTGAAGACCTTAAAAGAGCATGCTACAAGGATACTGCCACATCGATGTTCATAGCAGCACAATTCACAATTGCTAGACTGTGGAACCAACCCAGATGCCCCTCAGTAGATGAATGGATAAATCATAGAATTTGTTCCAGATTTTAGAGGGAATGCCTTCAACTTTTCTTTGTTTAGAATGACGCTGGCCTGAGGCTTAGCATAGATAGCTTTTACAATGTTGAGGTAAATTCCTGTTATCCCTAGTTTTTCTGGTGTTTTAAACACAAAGGGAAGCTGTATTTTGTGAATGCTTTTTCTGTATTTATCGAGATGATCATATGGTTCTTATCTTTAAGTCTATTGATGTGGTGAATTACATTTATTGATTTCCATATGTTGAACCAGCCTTGCATCCTGGGAATGAAACCCACTTGATCATGGTGTATGATCTTTTTGATATGTTTTTGTATCCGATTTGCCAGAATTTTATTGAGGATTTTTGCATCTATATTCATTAGAGATACTGGTCTGAAATTTTATTTCTTTGAAGTGTCTTTGTCTGGTTTTGGAATCAGGGTAATATTGGCCTCATAGAATGAATTTGGAAGTACTCCCTCTTTTTCTATTTCCTGGAATAGTTTGAAGAGTATTTGTATTAGTTCTTCTTTAAAGGTCTTGTAAAACTCTGCAGTATATCTGGGGCTTTTCTTGGTTGGTAATCTTTTGATTGCTTCTTCTATTTCTTCACATGATATTGGTCTGTTTAAGTTGTGTATATCTCTCTGACTCAATCTGGGAAGATCATAAGACTTAAGGAATTTATCGATGCCTTTGCTATCTTCTATTTTATTGGAGTATAAGGTTTCAAAATAATTACTAATTATCTTCTGTTTTTCTGTAGTGTCTGTTGTAATATTGCCTTTTGCATCCCACATGCTAATAATTTGGGTTTTCTCTCTTCTCTACATTAACATGGCTAAGGGTCTGTCAATCTTGTTTATTTTTTCAAAGAACCAACTTTTAGTTTTGTCAAGTTTTTCAATTGTTTCCTTTATTTTGATTTCAGCTCTGATTTTAATTATTTCTTGCCTTCTACTGCATTTGCTGCTGATTTTCTCTTCTTTTTCTAGGGCTTTGAGATGTAGTGTGAGATCATTTATTTGTTGACTCTTTCTTATTTTGAGGAATGAATTCCATGCAAGGAATTTTCCTCTTAGTACTGCTTTCATAGTGTCCCATAGATTTTTACATGTTGTGTCTGTGTTTTTATTTATCTCTAAGACTTTTTAAATTTCCTCCTTGATGTCTTCAGTAACCCATTGTTCATTCAGTAGCATATTGTTCATTCTCCAAGTTATGTAGGATTTTTCTTCCTTATTTTATCATTGATTTCCAATTTCATTCCATTATGATTGGATAAAATGCATGGTAATATCTCTACTCCTTTATATTTGCTAAGTGTTGCCCTATGGCATAATATATGGTCTATTTTTGAGAAGGATCCATGAGCTGCTGAGAAAAAAAAGTGTATCCATTTGATTTTGGTTGATATATTCTATATATGTCAAGTAAGTCTAAGTTATTAATTGTGTTATTGATGTCTATAGTTTCTTTATTCAACTTTTGTTTGAAAGATCTGTCCAGTGGTGAGAGAGGTGTGTTAAAGTCACCCATGATTATTGTGTTGTGGTCTATTTGTCTCTTGAACTTTCAAAGAGTTTGCTTGATGAACATAGCTGCACCATTGTTTGGGGCATATATATTAATGATTGTTATGTCTTGTTGGTAAATTGTTCCCTTTAGCAGTATGTAGTGTCCTTCTTTATCCCTTTTAATTAACTTTGGCTTGAAGTCTATTTTATTTGGTATGAGTAATGGACACCCCTGCTTGCTTCCAAGGTCGATGTGAGTGGTATGATTTTTCCCAACCTTTCACCCTCAGTCTGTGTATATCTTTTCCTGTCAGATGAGTGTCCTGTAGGCAGCATATTGTTGGATCTTTTTTAATCCAGTCTACTAGCCTATGTCTTTTGATTGGTGAGTTTAAGCCATTAACATTTAGTGTTACTATTGAGATATGGTTTGTACTCCTAGCCATGTTTGTTTATTTTTGTTATTTAATTTGATTTGTTTTTCCTCTTTGATTAGTTTTTCTCCTTAATGTACTACTACCCACTGTTGACTTTTGTTGTTGTTTTTTATTTCCTCTTCATGTAATGTTTTGCCAAAGATGCTTTGTAGAGCTTCAAAATTCATTTAACTTTTGTTTATCATGGAAGGTTTTTATTTCATTGTCAAACCTGAAGCTTAGTTTTGCTGGATACAAGATTCTTGGTTATAACCCATTATCATTCAGCATTTGAAATACGTTGTTCCAGGATTTTCTCGCTTTCAGCGTCTCTGATGAAAAATCAGCTGTTAACCTAATTGGTTTACACCTAAATGTAATCTGCCTCCTTTCTCTTGTAGCTTTTAAAATTCTCTCCTTGTTCTGTATTTTGGATATCTTCATTATAATGTGTCTTGGCGTGGGTATCTTGTGGTTTTGTACATTTGGTGTCCTGTAGGCTTCTAGGATTTGGATTTCTGCTTCATTCTTCATGTCTGAAAAGTTTTCTAAAATTATTTCATTGAACAAATTGTTCATTCCTTTGGTTTGAACCTCTATACCTTCCTCTATCCCAGTAACCTTTAAATTTGGTATTTTTATGGTATCCCAGATTTCTTGGATGTTCTGCTCATGGTTTCTTATCAGATTTTCTGAGTTGTTTAGGCTCTTTTCAATATGATATATTTTGTCTTCATTGTCTTATGTTCTGACTTCTAATTGGTCTACTCTACTGATAAGACTCTCATTTGAGTTTTTAATTTGGTTTATAATTTCCTTCATTTCCAGGATTTCTGTTTGGTTTTTTTGTATAACCTCTATCTCCCTGTAGACTTCATCTTTTGCTTCTTGGATTTGTTTATGTAATTCATTGTCAAAGTGAACTTTCATTGTCTGCATTTGCTTTCTAATGTCTTCCTTAAGACTCCAGATCATCTGACTATGTATATCCTGAAATCTTTATCTGACATTCCTTCTGCTTCAGATGTTACCTCTCCTAATCTTGACTTGTCCTGCATTGTTTGTGGTCCTTTCTTTCCTTGTCTTTTCATATTACTCACATTTCTTTCCAGCTCTGTGTGACTATTGTGTTAATATTTCCCCCTATATATTTATATTGCTCTTATATAGTTCCAAAATCTCTCTCTCATGGAGAAAAACAATATTAACAGTTTCCAATATCAATAATACATCATCTATGAGCAAGTTTTCATTATTAATACATATATAGTTAGACTTTATGTCTACAGATGTTGGCTTCAATTATTATTTAGAATATAGTCATTAGTTTCATAAGAGGAATATCATTTCTGGTGACACTTAGAGAACTGAGGATCAGGCATAGGACATCATGTTAAGGTGGAAAGGAGTGAGGGTATGGGATTACTCTAACTTAATTAGGAGAACTCTAATGAATAGACAGGGATAATTTATGGAAGAATGTATAACTTCAAACTCCTTATCTGTATTTAGAAAATTACCCTACGTATAAATAGTAAAAGAGGAAGTTGAAAGTGGGATAGAGGGAGGAAGAAAAAAGAAGAAAAAAGAAAAGAGAAAAAATAACAAGGAAAGAAAGAAAGAGAGGGAGAAAGAAAATAAGAGAAAACTAAAGGGGGGATGAGGTGGGGCCTATGCAATTCCTCTATATTATATTATTCTGGTGATTCAGTTCTTAAAGTCTAATTTCATGCAAAGTTCTTGGATTCACATATGTTGAGGTGTGAGGACTAGAGGGGGGAAGTGCAGAGAAGATTGGATGAGAAGAGCAAGAAAAGAAAAGAAAGAAAAAAAAGTCTCAGAACTCTGTTTTCTTTTCTTCCAGTAAGTGGAGTTGTCTATTCCTGGCTTGAGTCTCTGTGTTCAGGGTGGTGAAGGTAGCCAGTGTGAGAGGGCTTGAGCTTCTACATGGAGCCTCCCTACACTTAGTCTCTGAGTTGGAAACCAGGTGCCTGTACTATTGCTGTTCTGCATTGATAGCTATGCCTTCCAAAAGCTTGTGGGAAATATTTTGAATTATCACCATGGGGGTGGGGGAGTTGGAAACTGGGTACCTAATCAGCCTCAGAACTGTGCTGATAGCCACTGATAGATGGCAAGTAAGGTTTTCCAAAATGGATTCCATCTGTTACCCATATAGGGTATTTGGTGAGGTGGGGGTGCTGGGGTAACCTTGTGCTGTGACCAGACCTCAGTCTGGAGACCCACAAGCAAAGCCTCTGTTCTGCACCACCTTCCATTTGTGCTGTGCCCAGCGAGTGCCGCACAGCCGGGCCTTCCACCTGTGCTGAGCAGAGTGAGGGCCGGGCCTTCCGTCTGCCTCCATACTTTTTTAGAACATACAGAGTCGTCAATTCTAGAGAAGCAATCACAGAGGATGTACCCCATATGCCCTACTTAAGCAACACATTGACCTAATATACAAGAAGGACCCCACTCTGTAAGGACTAAAGAAAAAGTGGACCCTCAAGCTTTGACACATCTCACACATCAAAGTACTAGCAGCAGAACTGTTACCAAAGAACTAGCAGGGAAACTATACTACAAAACACATTTGGAAACACATTTAAATTCACAAAACCTGAACACTTTAACAATAGAAGGCCCTGTCCTAAAAAGAGCCACAGATAAGAGTTGAAGAGAAATCCAACCCAATAAACTCACAAATATCAACACAGGAAAGCAAGAAATATGAAAAAGCAAGGTAACATGATACCTCCTAGGTTCATAATTCACCAGCAATTGACCCCCAAGGTCTCAAAGTGGGTGAAATACCAGCTAAAAAATTCAAAAGAATGAATATAAAAAAATTATCAACAAATTCCAACAGAACACAGAAAAATAACTAGATGAATTAAGAAAGTCAGTACAGAATATGAATGAAAATCCAACAAAGCATTAGATAATGAAAAAGATCCAAATAAAAATCTTGTAAATGAAAAGCACAATGAATCAAAATTTTAAATTAATTTACTATGTAGAAGACAGACTCTCAAAGCTGAAAAACAAAGTAACTAGCCTTGAATATTCAGATAATATTAAAAAAATAAGTAATTATGATCAGAATATACAAGAACAGTCCATGACATATTATAGTTGAAATGCCTAATGTAAAAAGAACAAGAATGGTACAAAAAGTCTGGGGATCAAGTCAAATAGATGATCTACTTATTAAAGCATCAAAGATGGCAAGTAAAATAACTTAAACATGCTTAGATCTGGTGCATTTGTGGCAAGGTCCATGTGATCAATGGGAAGAAAATCAGCACTTTATCATCAGATAATATTTGACTAACAAAGTGTTCCACTGTTTGTCAGAGAATAAAAAAATAACATGTAAAAAGTATAATAGGCTGAACACAGCCAGGTTTAGAGCTGGAGCCTTCTGTGAGAAGGACAAATCTTATAGTTTGTATATCAAATGATATTTTTATTAAAAATGGAACTGCAAATGTGATAGTCATAATTAAGTATAATTCTAAAGTTAGCTAGAATAGAGGTGTGGTTGATGAGTTTCACAGAAGTGATTGAAATCTGGCAGTTGGTAAGGATGCTCTAATTATTTGATTGTACATACTAAAATGCTGAGTGAAAACAACAGAAAAAATTGAGATATGGGTGAGAAAATACAGCATCATGGTAGCCTGGAAGTCCACAGTTTATATGGCTACTGGAAGGAAAGCACATATGCCAGCCCTCTTGTTTTATAAATAAAGAACTCTTTTTGTTGTTCAAAAAGCATGCTCCCAAATTAGTTTGGGTATAGAAATAAAATTTTGTCACTATACTGCTTTCTATACCAGTGTCCTCAGCTTAGCGCTATGTCTGAAAGAGCCTTTGTAGTTCTGGTAAAAGGGGCATTTTCTTCATTCCCCAAAAAGTGACATAAAGACTTTTTGTGATCCCAAAATCCAGAGACCACAGGAGAACATATGTGAAGTCCCCCAGAAATCTCTTTAGTAAACAAAGATGTATTAGTAATATAACATTGAATGAAAAATAAATTGAAGTCAGAATTATTATGTAACCATATAACCCAATCAATAAATGGACAAAAAAAAAAACTGAACAGGCACTTCACAGAAGAAGAAATATGAATGGACAAAAAAAAATATATGAAAAAATGTTCAACATCTCTAGCAACTAGAGAAATGTAATTTAAAACTACACTGAAATTCCATCTCATTAACTGGAACTTAGACCAATGAAATTATGGCACTTGCTGGTGAATGGACGGAACTGGAGACAATCATGCTACATGAAGTAAGCTGATCAACAAAAAACAAAGGATGAAGGTTCTCTCTGATATGTGAATGCTAACCCACAAGAAGAGAGAGTGGGGAGAGGAAGGATAGAAGTCCATTGAAGGAATAGAAGTCCAAAGGGAAATGAAGAGAATGGGGAGGGGAGGGAAATATCCTCCAGACAGTAGAATCAGACATAATATTCCTAACCTTGTATTTGAATACATGACTAGGATATTTGTACAACCACAAGAATAGAATCCTAATTAGAATAAATTATACTCCATGAATGTATGATATTCCAAAATACATTCTACTGTTGTGTATAACTAAAAAGAACGAATAAAATTAAATTTAAAAAGAAGAATTATTATTTAACAATATTGACAGGAACTAAGTCCAGTCAACCCACCTGAGAACATTTACTAAAGAAAATGAGCATACACATAATAAATTTTGGATTTTAGCTGTTCCTACTCTGCTGATCTCCAGGAAATAAGGAAATAGTTTTCCCTTTGGTGACTTCCCTAACAATTCAGGGCCAAGACTTTGCTTGCTTGTAGAACTGCCTTGAAAATTATGAGCCCGCAAGGAAATGAACTGATAGCATCCTTTCCTTATAATAATGTCCTCAGGGGCACAATTCACATATACAAAAAAACTCCAAGACTCAGCTGCATGAATGTATTTCTCAGCCATATTAAGAAAAGTATTAAAGGAGTAATCCTTGCTGCCCTGCTGGGCGGTTAGAAGTGGGAACCAGAGAGGGGAGCTGTCTGGGACCTGGCAATAGAAATAAGGATCACTAGGCAATGCTGAGCTGACGTGGATCTGGGGCGAACAGTCTGGGCCTCTCAGAACACACACTGAGCCCGGATCGGCTGAATTCAAGCTCCCGCTCGCCTGCTTCCCGCAAACAAACAGCTGTGACTCAGCACTAATCCATCCGGCTGAAACAATTGGTCAGCCCTTCTCATCCTACGGAGGTAAATGCCTACCAAGCCTTCATAGGTAGTGGCCACAGGTTTGAAACGAGGCTTGGGAGAGACAGTCAGGACCCACCCGTTGCATTGGTCGCCCGGCAAAGGGAAACGAACTGTCGCCATTTGCAAGAGATACCACCATGGCAGAGAACTGACGTCACCAAACTGCGGTGGAGGAGATAACTTCATTGAAACCTGTGGATACAGGTGTGTAATTCCCTAGCCTTCCCTCTCCACACATCGGGGAAACCTTAAGGGCCCCTCCCAGTTCTCCTGTAAGGGCCCCCCCCAGCTCTCCTGTGAGCACGATAGCCAGACCGAGGGAATCAGACGTGGCGCGGGACCCGTTGCGCGGAACTACCGCTCCCACCAGGGCTGACAGCTGAGGTCTCTTGTACCAGTTACTGGGGGCGTGGCTATCGGAGGGCAAGTAAAATTCACTGAGGATTCTCAGCCCCAAGCTCTACAAACTTAGGGTCTGAGGGAATGGCAAACAGGGAGAGTGTGCCCAGTCGTCCATGAAAACAGGGCTCCCGGGAGCAGCAGACCTGGCGTGTAGCCAGTATTGTGGTGAGCGGCACCCATGAGAGGGACCTGGCTAGAGGAAAAGTGGGGAAGTGACTAGACACAAGAGGAGGCCCTAGGCACTCAGGATTGGAGACTCGCCCAGTCTGGGAGGAGGAGCTGCTGCACAGTGATTGGTTCCCGCTTACTGACAGGAGAAACTTGGCCTGGTGGGCACAGCGCCACCTACTGGAAGAGAAGTTAATCAAACTCTAAGACTGCATTTATTAGTTTTTTTTTCTTTTTTTCTTTTCTCTTTTTTTTTTTGATTTGGGTTTTTCTTTCATTTTCATTTTCCTTTCTTGTTGTTTTTTAAATTTTTTTTACAATTTTTTTAAATTTTTTTTTCTTTTAATTTTAATTTTAATTTTTTTATTTTTTTTTAAATTTTTTTAATTTTTTTATTTCCTATTATTTTTCTTCTTTTGTCTTTTCATTTCTTTTCAATTATCTTATCCCCCCCTTCCTTGAATTCTACCTGCTTACTCTCATTCTCTTTAGTGACTTCTTCCCTTCTAATACCTTTCCTCCCAAGCACCTAATAAATTTATAGGAGTAAACAGTAACTCATCAGTCAAACAGAACAAGAAGTAACATGAGCAGCTTCAAAAAGCAAGTAATAAAGGGAGTACAAACAATGCAGGACGGCCTAAATATTCAGAAGGACCTAGAGTCATCAGAAAAATGGTCATATAAAGAACTCAAGGAGCACCTTAGACAGATGGAATGGAACCTTAAAGAGGATATGAGACAGCAAATTCAAGCAGTGAAAGAACACATTGAGAATGAATTACATAAACAGATAAAAGAAGAAGTAAAGCATCTTTATCAGGAGATAGAGATTATAAAAAATAATCAAACAATAATTCTAGAAATGAAGGAAACGATAAACCAAATTAAAAACTCAATTGAGAGTATCACTAACAGAGTGGAGCAAGTAGAAGCCAGAACACCAGATAATGAAGACAAAATATATCATCTTGAAAAGAGTCTAGCCAACTCAGAAAGGCTAGTAAAAAATCACGAGAAAAACATCCAAGAGTTATGGTATAACATAAAAAAACCAAATTTATGAGTCATCAGGATAGAAGAAGATACAGAGATTCAAACCAAGGGAATGAGTAACCTGCTGAATGAAATAATTACAGAAAACTTTCCAGAAATAAAAAAGGAAACAGATATACAAATTGAAGATGAATACAGGACACCGAGCACACAAAATCACAGTAGACCAACACCAAGACACATTGTTATGAAGATATCCAATATACAGAACAAAGAGAAAATATTACAAGCTACAAGAGAAAGGAGACGGATTACATTCAGGGGTAAACCAATAAGGTTAACAACGGATTTTTCATCACAGACACTGAAAGCAAGAAGGTCATGGAACAACGTATTTCAAACACTGAAAAACAATGGTTGCCAAACAAGAATTCTGTATCCAGCAAAATTAAGCTTCAGGTATGACAACGAAATAAAAATCTTTCATGATAAACAAAAGTTAAAAGAATTTGCAGCCAGAAAACCAGCATTGCAAAGCATTTTGAGCAAAACACTACACGAGGAAGAAATGAAAAACAATAACCAAAATCATCAGTAGGAAGTGCCTCAGTAAAGACAGAGGGCGAGGGGAAAGATAATCATGGAGAAACAAACTAAATTTGTTAAAAAAAAAAAAGGAGAAATAATCAAACATGGATGGAAATACAAACCATATATCAATAGTAACTCTAAATGTTAATGACTTAAACTCTCCAATAAAGCGACATAGGCTGGTATCATGGATTAAAAAAACAAATCCAACAATATGCTGCCTCCAGGAGACACATCTGATTGGAAAAGACATACACAGGCTGAAGGTGAAAGGATGGGAAAAAATATACCATGCACACGGTCCTCATAAGCAAGCAGGGGTGGCCATCCTCATATCGAATAAAATCGACTTCAAGACTAAGTTAATCAAAAGGGGTAAAGAAGGACATTATATACTGTTAAAAGGAACCATTCACCAACAAGACATAACAATTATCAATATTTATGCACCAAATAATGGTGCTGCAACATTCATAAAACAAATTCTCCTCAAGTTCAAGAATCAAATAGACCACAACACAAAAATTATGGGTGACTTCAACATATCTCTCTCACCATTGGACAGATCCTCCAAACAAAAGTTGAATAAAGAAACTATAGAACTCAATATCACAATCAATAACCTACACTTAACTAACATATATAGAATATATCAACCATCATCAAATGGATATACTTTTTTCTCAGCAGCACATGGATCCTTCTCGAAAATATACCATATATTATGCGATAGGGCAACCCTCAGTAAATATAAAGGGGTGGAGATAATACCTTGCATTTTATCTGATCATATTGGAATGAAACTTGAAATCAATGATAAAAGAAGGAAGGAAAAATTCTACCTCACATGGAAAATGAACAATATGTTACTGAATGATCAATGGGTTACAGAAGACATAAAGGAGGAAATCAAAAAATTCTTAGAGATAAATGAAAATACAGACACAACATATCGGAATCTATGGGACACAATGAAAGCAGTTTTAAGAGGAAAATTCATCGCCTGGTGGTCATTCCTCAAAAAAAGAAAAAACCAACAAATAAATGAGCTCACACTTCATCTCAAAGCCCTAGAAAAGGAAGAGCAAAACAACAGCAAATGTAGCAGAAGGCAAGAAATAATTAAAATCAGATCGGAAAATCAATGAAATTGAAACAAAAGAAACTATTGAAAAAATTAACAAAACTAAAAGTTGGTTCTTTGAAAAAAATAAATAAGATCGACAGACCTTTAGCCATGCTAATGAAGAGAAGAAGAGAGAGAACTCAAATTACTAACATACGGGATGAAAAAGGCAATATCACAACAGATGCTACAGAAATACAGAAGACAATTAGAAATTATTTTGAAAACCTATATTCCAATAAAATAGAAGATAGTGAAGACATCGATAAATTTCTTAAGTCATATGATTTGCCAAGACTGAGTCAGGAGGATACACACAATTTGAACAGACCAATATCAATGGATGAAATTGAAGAAGCCATCAAAAGACTACCAACCAAGAAAAGCCCAGGACCGGATGGGTATAAAGTGGAGTTTTACAAAACCTTTAAAGAAGAATTAATACCAATACTTTTCAAGTTATTTCAGGAAATAGAAAAAGAGGGAGCTCTTCCAAATTCATTCTATGAGGCCAACATCACCCTGATTCTGAAACCAGACAAAGACACCTCAAAGAAAGAAAACTACAGACCAATATCTCTAATGAACCTAGATGCAAAAATCCTCAATAAAATTCTGGCGAATCGAATACAAAAACACATCAAAAAAATTGTGCACCATGATCAAGTAGGATTCATCCCTGGGATGCAAGGATGGTTCAATATACGGAAATCAATAAATGTTATTCACCACATCAATAGACTTAAAGATAAGAACCATATGATCATCTCGATAGACGCAGAGAAAGCATTCGACAAATACAGCATCCCTTTATGTTCAAAACATTAGAAAAACTAGGGATAACAGAAACTTACCTTGACATTGTAAAAGCTATCTATGCTAAGCCTCAGGCTAGCATCATTCTGAATGGACAAAAGTTAAAGGCATTCCCTCTAAAATCTGAAACAAGACAGGGATGCCCTCTATCACCACTTCTATTCAATATAGTTCTCGAAACACTGGCCAGAGCAATTAGACAGATTAAAGGCATAAAAATAGGAAAAGAAGAACTTAAATTATCACTATTTGCAGATGACATGATTCTATACCTAGCAGACCCAAAAGGGTCTACAAAGAAACTACTAGAACTAATAAATGAATTCAGCAAAGTGGCAGGATATAAAATCAACACGCATAAATCAAAGGCATTTCTGTATATCAGCGACAAAAATTCTGAAACGGAAATGAGGAAAAACACTCCATTCACAATATCCTCAAAAAAAATAAGATACTTGGGAATCAACCTAACAAAAGAGGTGAAAGATTTATACAATGAAAACTATAGAACCCTAAAAAGAGAGATAGAAGAAGATCTTAGAAGATGGAAAAATGTACCCTGTTCATGGATAGGCAGAACTAACATCATCAAAATGGCGATATTACCAAAAGTTCTCTATAGGTTTAATGCAATGCCAATCAAAATCCCAACGGCATTTCTTGTAGAAATAGATAAAGCAATCATGAAATTCATATGGAAAAATAAAAGACCCAGAATAGCAAAAGCAATTCTAAACAGGAAGTGTGAATCAGGCGGTATAGCGATACCAGATTTCAAACTATATTACAGAGCAATAGTGACAAAAACAGCATGGTACTGGTACCAAAATAGGCAGGTGGACCAATGGTATAGATAGAGGACACAGAGACTAATCCACAAAGTTACATCTATCTTATATTTGATAAAGGGGCTAAAAGCATGCAATGGAGAAAGGATAGCATCTTCAACAAATGGTGTTGGGAAAACTGGAAATCCATATGCAACAAAATGAAACTGAATCCCTTTCTCTCGCCATGCACAAAAGTTAACTCAAAATGGATCAAGGAGCTTGATATCAAATCAGAGACTGCGTCTGATAGAAGAAAAAGTTGGCTCCGATCTACATATTGTGGGGTCGGGCTCCAAATTCCTTAATAGGACACCCATAGCTCAAGAGTTAATAACAAGAATCAACAAATGGGACCTACTTAAACTAAAAAGTTTTTTCTCAGCAAGAGAAACAATAAGAGAGGTAAATAGGGAGCCTACATCATGGGAACAAATTTTTACTCCTCACACTTCAGATAGAGCCCTAATATCCAGAGTATACAAAGATCTCAAAAAATTAGACAATAAGATAACAAATAACCCAATCAACAAATGGGCCAAGGACCTGAACAGACACTTCTCAGAGGAGGATATACAATCAATCAACAAGTACATGAAAAAATGCTCACCATCTCTAGCAGTCATAGAAATGCAAATCAAAACCACCCTAAGATACCATCTCACTCCAGTAAGATTGGCAACCACTATGAAGTCAAACAACAACAAGTGCTGGCGAGGATGTGGAAAAAAGGGTACACTTGTACATTCTTGGTGGGACTGCAAATTGGTGCGGCCAATTTGGAAAGCAGTTTGGAGATTCCTGGGAAAGATGGGAATGGAACCACCATTTGACCCTGCTATTGCCCTTCTTGGACTATTCCCTGAAGACCTTAAAAAACATGCTACAGGGATACTGCCACATCAATGTTCATAGCAGCACAATTCACAATAGCTAGACTGTGGATCCAACCCAGATGTCCTTCAATAGATGAATGGATAAAAAAAATGTGGCATCTATACACAATGGAGTACTATGCAGCAATTAAAAATGACAAAATCATAGAATTTGCAGGGAAATGGATGGCACTAGAGCAGATTATGCTTAGTGAAGCTAGCCAATCCCTAAAATAAATACCAAATGTCTTCTTTGATATAATGAGAGCAACTATGAACAGAGCAGGGAGGAAGAGTAGGAAGAAAAGATTAACATTAAACAGAGACATGAGATGGGAGGGAAAGGGAGAGAAAAGGGAAATTGCATGGAAATGAAGGGAGACCCTCATTGCTATACAAAATTACATATAAGAGGTTGTGAGGGGAATGGGAAAATAAACAAGGAGAGAAATGAATTACAGTAGATGGGGTAGAGAGAGAAGATGGGAGGGGAGGGGAGGGGGGATAGTAGGGGATAGGAAAGGTAGCAGAATACAACAATTACTAATAGGGCATTATGTAAAATTGTGGATATGTAACCGATGTGATTCTGCAATCTGCATTTGGGGTAAAATTGGGGGTTCATAACCCACTTCAATCTAATGTATGAAATATGATATGTCAAGAGCTTTGTAATTTGTGAACAACCAATAAAAAAAAGTTGTACACACACACAAAAAAAGATGCTTCAGTGGTAATGTGGTGTCAGAACCACCACCCTAGAGATTTGGGAACCTCTAAAGCACCATGTACATATCAGAATCTTTTCCTCACCTTTTAAATGCAATTACTGCTGCTTGCATAAAAAATAAAACACTATGTATAAGACAGGTAAATGAGAATTAAATTCTCTGGAGGCACCGAGGTTGATCTTTAATTCTAGTTGATAATTAGTCAAATAAGAAAGAGCTTGCAATTGCCCCATCTTTCCCAACTACATGAAATAGAACATAAAGAAAAAAAAAGTATTAAAGACTAAGGTGGGTTTTCAATGGATGCAGTGTGCTTTCAATAACATATAATTCTCTCAAAATTTTATTCTTATATCTCACTGAACTATAACTAATGCATAGATATTTATAGATATAAATAACATTAGTACTATGGGCACATAAATTTATATATTTGTGGAGGGAAGTTTGTAATATTGTAATGATATATTTGAATAAAAATTTTATTCAACTATTTCTCATTTTGGTAAATTGGTACAACAAATTATTTCTCATTCATTAAAAAGTTCTATTATAAGACAAAAAATATAAACTGATTTAGAATAGTTTGATTATACTACTCTGGTTTTTTGAAGAATTTACTATATTTAAGAATTTACTATATTTCTAAGACTAATACTTAGAACTATTTAAATAATTATATAATAAAATGTGAATTTAAAATAATTTGCAGCAATGAAATTTTAGAATATGACCATATGACCAAATAAACCTGTGATGGTTTACTTTATGTGTCAATTTGTCTGAGCCACAGAGTGCCCATATATTTGATTAACTATTCTTTCTGTGGCCCATGAGGGTATTTCCAGATAAGATAGCATTTTATTTGGACAAGCAGACTGATTAAAAGAGATTGAGTTCCCCAATGTGAGTGGGGTTTATCCAATTCTTTGAAGGCCTGAAAAGAATAAAAATTTGAATAACAAAGAATTCTGTCTGTCTGTATTTCCAGATAAGATAGCATTTTATTTGGACAAGCAGACTGATTAAAAGAGATTGAGTTCCCCAATGTGAGTGGGGTTTATCCAATTCTTTGAAGGCCTGAAAAGAATAAAAATTTGAATAACAAAGAATTCTGTCTGTCTGTCTTCTAGCTGGGTTACTTTTCTCCTGTTTTTGGACTAGGACCTAACTGGAACTTATACCAATGACTCTCCTGATTCTCAGTATTTTAGATTCAAGAGTGTAACTGTATCATTTGTTCTCTTGGATCTGCATCTTATTGATCAAAGATCTTGGATTTCCAGAGCTATGAGAAAGTTATGTTGTTAAAGCCACTTAGTCCTGATATTTTGTTATGGCAGCCAATGCTGACAAATGTACATACTCAAATCCAGACCACCTCTGAAAATTCATGTTTACCAGTTTTACTTAAGTGTGTGTACAAGGAGAGGGAAAGAGGTAAAAGATATCCTAGCTAGTTCTCTAGGCACAGGTCACAACCGTTTATCTCTTATTCCTCATAGTAATCAGAAAAGGCATGATACATCCCCTAAAGATCATCTGCTTTAACAATGGAAGGCTGGGGAGAAACAAATAATGAGGATGTGTTATAGGGTTTCCTGCCCTTTTCTCCATCAATTTTGTCAATGTATTAATTAGTCCATATGTTCTTTAGTGTCTTTCCAGTGTCCTTGTAATAACTTCCTTGTTGGCCTATGTGTCACCTACTTCCTCTCCCACTCATCCTTCACTATACATCTAGAGAAATCTTGCCTGGACTCATCCCTTCATTTCTTGGTGGCTAAGAACATGAGCTTTAGAGTCTGACTGCTTAGATTCACATCTCTGCTCTGCTATTACTAACTATATTATTTTAGTAAGTTACTCAAATTCTTATATATAAAAGAGGTTGATTTGTGCCCCCCAGAATAAACAAACATATCCTGAGCCTATGAAACTGCTAATCAATCCATCCTAGTTTAAATGGACTGACTAGGTAGTAACTGTGGGATGGTGGGGTATGGCTGGAGGAGCTGGGTCCTGGGTGTGTCCTGAAATGGTTCATCTTCCCTGGGCCTCCCACTGTTCCTGACCCCACCATGAGGGGTGTAGCTTTCCTCCACAGCACCCTTTGGTCATGATGTTTTTCTTCTATCTTGTGTCCAGGGAAATAGGGGGTGGTCATCTGTGGATTGAGACCTCTGAAACTGTGAGCCAAAATCAACTTTTTCTTCTCTTAGTTTTTCTTCTTAGGTATTTTGGTCACAGCAATGAAAAGCTAACTAAAAACATCACTTTTTTCTTTTCTTCTCTTATTCTTTTCTTGTTTTCGTTCCTAGGATGAGTTTCCTATTATGCATTTTTATTATTCTGTGGCCTAAGAGGTGATCACCTGTCCCCTGTTTTCTTCTGCTTTGACTCTCCCTGACACCCATTTCCATTCTTTTATGAGGAGAACATAAACTTGATCAACAACATCACTTTTTATTGGCCTCTCATTATACACTCTCTGCTTTAGGATGAAGGTGTCCAGTTTTATGTGGACACTAGCAACTCTTTTAGATATATAAGAAAAATATAGGATGCCAAGGCAGGAACTAAAGAATTCATTAATAACAGTGAGCACATGAATGTTTTCATTGTTAGAATTAGGTAATTATTTAAAAGTGAATTTGCTTGCTTATAAGTTCCTCAAACATGCTTACTGCTTGTCTCATCACATCCAAGGAACACTCACCTAGACTGGAACTATTTATAGGTCCATTAACCTGGCATAAGTTCTTTGTGCTTTCATATTGCTATTGCATCTTCTTGTTCATGAGAACAAATTCATGGAGAAGTTTGAAATATCTTTGGCTTTTCAGTAAAGTGCAACTTGATAATACAAAAAGTTTTGTGTGCATGTGGTGTGTGAATCAAGTTTTTCAACTCACATTCTTATACTATACATAACCCTAAAATGTTTTTAATCTTTTAAATTAAAATATTTTATTATTTTATTAGTACATTATAGTTATACATAATTCTGGGGTTCACAAATGTGGAACTAGAGTAAAATTTTTAAAAGGGAGATCCCATGAAAGTGAAAGGGAGATTAGTGGAGTAGAAGAAGGGGATGGGGGAGAGGGATGGAAAAGGACAGGAACTAAAGAATGAAATTGACAAAATCATTCTATGTATATACATGAATACACCTCAGAGAATTCTACCTTTATATGTATCTATAAAGCACCAATTTAAAAACCAACAAATAAATAGGAGGAAAACCAGTTAGAAGAAAGAAAACAGGGGGAAGAAAAAAGGGAGAGAAAATTGGGATGCATTTTTTTTTTGATAGTGGGAATTGAATCCAAGGGCATTTAATCACTGAGCCACACCCCCAGCCCTATCTATCTATCTATTTATTTATTTATTTAAATTTTCTTAAAGCTTCAATAAGTTGCTAAGGCTGGCTTTGAACTTGCACTCCTCCTGCTTCAGTGTTCTGAGTCGCTGAGATTACAGGCATGTGACACCATGCTCAGCTGGGACTGCATTATTTTTTTATTTTAGTTGTTAATAGAATTTTATTTTTATTAATTTATATGTGTTGCTGAAAATCAAACCCAGGGCCTCACACATGCTAGGCAAGTGCTTCATCACTGAGCCACAAACCCAGTCCCTGGGACTACATTTTTAAAAGCTACTCTTTGTACTTCTTTGTCATGCTGACTTAAATTGATTGAACGTTTGTCTAAATTAGTTCATGTAACATTATTGCCATGTATGTATTTGTGTCTTCACACTAGATCATAAGGAACTTGGAAATTTTATCATAGCAACAAGAACAATTATGAGTCTATAATGGAAAGTTTATAATAGTATTTTTAGTACTTGTACTAAAATTTTTAGTATTTGTACAAATTTAGTTTTTGTACTCATGCAAGATATTACTACCATGATGTTTCTTTCTCCCTTCATATAAAGCACAAATCAAGCTCTATCTTATATAAGATATGCAAACATGGAATAAGCTACCACGAGTCATGTTCTTGTGACCCAGAGCTGATGATTTGAGTTAAGGAAAAAAGTGCCATTTCAGGGATTGGTATCATCTGAGAATGTAGCTATGAACTTCATCTTAAAGGAGTAGAAGGACCTAGATGGTGCTAACAGGACTCTGTACAGGATGTGGTACTGGAAAGCTACAGCAACCTATTGTCATTGGGCAAGTGAAATTCCCCAAGCACTTTCTTTTTTGTTGATAAATACAGGAATAATTTCTAAGGTTCAGTGTTATATAGGTGTAAGATTCCCAGTACATGAAGAATGTGTGTCAAAATTTTTTAAGGAAATATTTAATTTGGCCCCTTGAATGAACAGTTCCTAAAGTTAAACATGTCATACTTCAGAAGACATGAGTTAGCTGTTTGGTAAAGTCCTACATAATTTCCCATTAAGAAGTTCAGTAGATTAGACAAAGGGGAATGAAGGGAAGGGAGGGGTAATAGGAAAAGAAAAGACAATGTAATGATTCTGACATAATTTTTCTATGTACATAATGAATACACCACAGTGAATCTCACCATTGTATACATCCACAAAACTGGGATCCTAATTAGAAAAAGATATATTCCATGCTTGTGTATTTATACCAAAATTCACTCTACTGTCATATATAACTAAAAAGAACCAATAAAGCTGATTAATAAATCTTTTTTTTAAAAAAAAAAAGGCTGCATTAACAAACCTGAGGTGATCTTCAAGCCAGAGCAAGAAACAGAGACAGAGACAGAGGAAGTACCATATCAGAGCCTTCTGGGTCAATAATCACACACTGAGAATATTGGCTGGAAGGAGTACAGGCCAGGAGATACTGGTCAGGTTGAGTTGCTTTTACCCATTTTTCCCAGGTGCCAAATCTGTTTATAGCTTGTCTCAGGGGCACCAGACACAAGCATTGTTCAGACTAAGGCAGACTCTCAAGTATAAATCTATACTCTCCTTTTTGTCAAGTATTTTCTTAAGACTTACCAAAGATCCAATCCCTTTCTAGTACTTCACAGACTTTTCTTTGGTTAGTTAATTTCTCCTAAATTTTCAGTTGATTTTAATTTTTTATGTCAACTTTTATTGACACATATTAATTGTACACATTAATGGGATTCACTTGGTAATTCCATACATGCAGACAGTTGTGCATTGATCATATCGGTCTCTGGACTGTCTTCATTCATCCTTCCCTTATTCCCCACAGCACACTTCCAAGTCCCTAATAATCACCTTGTTACTTTCAGGTTGACTTTTTTTATTATTACCACATATTAATTGTACAAATTAACACTATTATGTTTCCATACATGCATATATTGTGTATTGATCGTATTGATCATGTCTGCCCTCCTTACTAGTCTCCTTTGCCCTTTCTTCTGCCAGTCTTCTACATATCCCCTAAAAGAACCTCTTCTGCTTTCAGGTTGTTTTGTTTTGGTTTTTGTTTTATCTCTACATATTAGAGAAAACATGTGAGACCCACAGAAGAGTCATTATCAAAAACTTATTCCTTGACCACCCCTCCCTCTATAGCACATTTACAAGCAAAAATCTCCCTCTCCTATACTTTCATTCATATGAAGTAAATAAGAAATGAAAAAAGGAAAAGAAACAAAGTCTTACCTCCTTATCTTAAAATAAGAAAATGGAGGCACCAAGAAGTGAGGTGACTTGCTCAAGGTTACAAGACTTTGAACAGCTAAAGAAGGACTGGAGCCCAGCTATCCCAGTCCAATATTCCCCTCACGAACTGTGCACCATTAAGAGGTGACTGGATGAAGTAATTTTGTGTGAGGAGAAATTAGTGGAAAATTTAAATGAACAACCAAAGAAGTTAATTATTAAATCATGACATAACTCCCCGAGGGAATGCTTTGTAGTTACTAGAAACAAGTGACAAACAGTGACGAAATGGGAGGTCTTGTGCTCTCACATGGAGCAACTCGGCATCATGCATACTGTATGAATTTGACTTAAAAAAAAGTGTTAAAAAAGGGTGGAAGAAATATATCAAAATGGTGACTTCTGGAAGGTGGGATTGTGCTATTTTTCCCCTTTCCTTCAAGTTTTCTGTATTTTCCCAGGTTTCTAAAATGCACATTTCATTTATTACAGGAAAAATATATCCCTCTATATTTTAGTTTTAAAAAAAAACTGCTTGGAAGCAGCCTCTGTGCCTTTTGTGAATTTTCAGGGAGGCACTCTGAGCCTCCTTTCATCCTTCACTGCCTGCTCCATCACTAGTTCATGGGAAGGATCATGGTTTCTGGAGGGACATCTCTGCTGGGAGCCTCCATGTGCTATTTTGCATTTTAAGAACAGACCACTTTTGTGTGGTGGGGGTGTCTAGGTGACTACCCCACAGTCTTACAGTGGCACCCGAGCATGGAACTAGCCTCCTGAGTCCCAGACCAGTGCTCTTCTCTCCAGGGGCCGTAGTTTCCTGCATCCTCAATACTGGAGCATCTCCCTCTGGCACTCCTGTGAAAGTAGGCAAGGCTAACGTGAACCTTCTCCATCTCTGGTGGCCAGATCCACTCCTTGCCTCTGTGGGCCAGCAAGTGGGTAGCCAGGCACACAGAGGGGCATGTTGGGGCACCACTGTCCAGAGAGCACCAGGGTCTTGCCCCCATGTGGCTGTTCTGTGCCTCAGTCATCCAGGTGTTGCTCTTCCCAAGTAGATGTGGGAATGGCACTGTATGGGTCCATGATGACCTTGGCACAGCGAATGATCATTACTATGAGGAAGAGACAAAGGAAGACAAAGCAGGCCAAGGTCAGCCCCTTGTCCACATCGACATAGACAGGCTCAGGCGTGGGCTCCTCCATCTCCTGGCGGCTACTGTAGGCTCCTCCTGCGGCTCAGGCTTGACTGGTACCATTTTCCAGCCCTATGGAGAGCCAGGGCAATGGAGAGGGGAAGGTTAGGGCCACTTCTTTGGATCAGTACAGAGTGATGATATCTTTTTTTTTCTGGCCCCCACTACCACCTCAAGCAAGAACTTGCTGTTCAGGGCACCCACAGGAGGGTAAGAAAGGGAAGAGGTTATATGCATACCTTTTAAGGGAGCCACATGGTCATAGCCCTAACTGGTGTCTCTAACTGTGCAGCCTATTCCTTCCCAGGGTGGATGGGGAATGTGACAATGATTCCCAACAGGGGTGGGGCTCAAGTGGGGCTGAGGGCAGCTTGAGATTAGAGCCCTTGCAGCTGCCTTCACTCCCTGAAGCCATTCAGGAAGAAGATGAAAATAATGTTTTCCACTTAGTCAACCCAACATTTGAACACAATCAAATGCATTTTTTAAATTAGGCAATGAATTTTTCAAATAAAACTGAATGTCAAACACAATGTATGAACAGATAGAAGAGAAGCTGCTGTTATGTCAGAGGAAAGGAGTCATGCAGGGTCTATGTTTCCTTTCCCTCTGTGCAGGCCTCAGGTGACACCATTTGAAAATTGCAGGTGCAATGGGAGTAGAATTTTGGCAGTCAGAAGGAGTTGAAGCCCCATTGCTGCTCTGCAGAGCAAGTCTGGGCAACTCACCATCATTGACCACTCATTCATCTTAAGGAGGTTTACTGACTTTTCAAGGACCTGATTTTCCTCCTGCTGACTGCAGGAAACAATGCATGCATTACAAGAGTGTGAGTATTATAAGCAATAAAACTTAAGTGTAAAAACTCAGCACAGTCCCTGGCCCCAGTGAGCAGTCAGTAAGCACTTGAAATGATATAGGAACTCTGGGAGCAGGCAAGGGTGGGCAGAGCTGCTTCCTGCAGGGAAGGAGAACCTCAAGATAAAGGGCCAATTGCAGTTCTCTCCATTCATAACAAGCATTCCTGTACTCATCTCTGAACCTGCATAGCACTAGTACTCATATTGTGCTGTCACATCCAGTTTTGTTTTTTAAACTTCATGACTGCCCTGGAAGCTAGTTAGCCAGGCATCAATACGTCCATTTTATGAATGTGAAAACTGAATCACGGAGCAGAAAAATGACTTACCCAAGGTCCTACATTACAAACCCGAGATCTCTACATATACCTTCCTCTTCTGGTGCAAGGCAAAGTGAGGATACCCCCCCCCCCTAATCTGAGCTTTAAGAACATGGCTATGTAAGCATTCTCAAAGCTTATTCCAGACCCAGCTGGCCTGGAATATCTGTGACCATGAATCCCATGCTTTCCCCTCTCTTAGACCTTGCCTCTTCTTACCTACTCACTGGGCTACTGACCTGCTTTTGGAGTGGTCACCACTTCCGAAGGACCTTGGGTCAGGCTGTTCCAGGAAGAAGGGGGAGCAGCAGGACATTATAGCCCAGAGCCAGTGAGAACAGCATGGCCTTTCACTCAGAGAGAATCACTGTGCTGGCAGTGGCCCTGGAGCAACTGAAACAGAATGGGACAGAGGAAAAATTGTTATTTCCTGAGATGCTCAGCCCCAGTCCTGATCTCTCCTGGCAAAAAGCATTGGCCCTGGCAGCTTCTTCCTGATTCAGGGCTGGGAGCTGCCATGCTGTCAGCTCATGCTGCCTTTCCCTTTCCTTTTTAAATATAACTTTAAATATTATAGCAAAAATGCACATACACACATAACATAAAATTTATCACCTTAACAGTTTTGGGGGGAATCAATTTGGGAGGAATTTTGTTTTGGTGCTGGTATCAGGGATTGAACCCAGGGGTGATTTACCACTGAGCTACACCCCCACCCAGGATGTAGCTTTTTATTTTTATTTTTATTTTTCATTTTGAAACAGGTTTCACTGCTTAGGGTCTCACTAAATTGCTGACACTGGCCTTGAACTTATGATCCTCTTACCTCAACCTCCTAAATTGTTGGCTTTATAGCCATGCACTCCTGTACCCAACCCCATCTTAACTGTTTTTAAGTGTACAATTCCAGGGCTGCAGATGTAGCTTAGAGGCCTGGCATGAGAGAAGCCTGAGTTCAGTCCCTAGTACTGGGGAAAAAAAGTACAATTCCAGTGGCATCAGATACATTTATATTGTTGTGCAACCATCATTACCTTCCATCCCAGATCTTCTTTATGGTTTCACACTGAAATGCTCTACCATTAATCAGAACTCTCTGTTCTCCTTACCCCTAACCATGGGTAACCACTATTCTTTCCATCTCTATGAATTTGACTACTTTGGGGACCTTGTGTATAAGTGGACTCATTCTGTGTTTGTCCTTTCATGACTCTCTTATTTCATTTAGCATACTGATCTCAAGTTTCTTCCATGTTGTATCCTATGCCATAATGTCCCTCCCTTTTTAAGTTTGAATATGTCATTGTATAAACACATGACATTTTGTTATCCATTAATCTGTCACTTGTTAGCTGAGCTGTCTCTATCCTATCAGCTATGGTAAACAATGCTGCTACAAATGGGTGTACGAATCTCCTTGAGCCCCTGATTTCAATTCTCTGGGGTATATACACAGAAGTGGAATTGCTGGATCACCTGGTAATTCTATTTTTAACTTTTTGAAGATTAGATTTAACATTTTTATATAAATGATACATGTACATAATTCAAAAGCATAAAAAGAAAACAAGGAAAAGCAGGGTTTTTAAATTTTTTATTAACATGTATTACTTGTATATATTAATGGGGTTTAATGCAATGTTTCAATACCAGCATATAGTGTGCACTCATCAAATCCAGTCTCCCTTTATCCTCATTCCACTACTCCTTCCCAACCTCAAGTAACCCCTATTCTATATCCAGAACAACTTTTTTTAACTTCCACTTCTGAGTGAATATATAGTACTTGTCTTTCTGTGTTTAGTTTGCTTCATTCAACATAACATAATGTTCTCCAGTTCCATCTGTTTAAATGTAAATGACAGGATTTCGTTCTTCTTTATGGCTTTAATATTCCACTGTGTGTCTGTACCATGTTGTCTTCATCTATTATGGAACTCTTATACACTGTTGGTGGGAATGTCAACTAGTACAACCATTATGGAGGAACAATATGGAGTTTCCTCATAAAATTGAAAATAGATCCATCATATGATCAAATTATCCAATTTCTGGATATAAATCCAAAAAAAATTTAAATCAGCATACCAAAGAAATACCTACATACCCATGTTTACTGCAGCACTGTTTGTGATAACTAAGATACAGAATCAACCCAAGTGCCTAAAAATGAAAAAGCAGTTTCTAGTGATCCAATTCACCTTCAGAAAGGTAGCTATTATTTTTAGATCCTTCTACATCCTTCTTGTCTGTAGGTATCCTATGCTTATGAAAGAAAATAACATATTTATTTGTTTTTCATACACATGCAAGCCAATTATACAAACTGTCCCACATCTTACTTTTTCAATTTGTTTTATCTTGGAGATTATTACATATCAATATATACAAGTCTGTCTCTTTCTGTTTAATAGCTGTAGTATATTTCATTGTATGGATATACCACAGTATACTTAACCATACTTCTGTAAAACCGTTTTTCTATAAAAGATGATTTCTAATATTTTTTTAATCAAACAATCATGGAACAAATATCCCTGTAGCTTCGTCATTTTCCATATGCCTGAGTATGACTTTCAATTAAATTCCTATAGAGGAAATTGCTGTGTGTAAAGATAAATCCATTTTAATTCTGATTGGTCTTATTCTTTTTAGAAACTGTACCAAGGTAAACTTCTACTTTCAAAGATTGAGAAAAGCTGTTGACCTACAACTTTGTAAACAGAGTTAGTAAGCTTTTTCATTTTTGCCACAATGAATTTTTTTCCTGAACATTTTCAAACATACAGAAGATTTGAAAGAAGTACACAGTACAGTGATATTTTGCCACATTTGTTTTATTGATAATCAGTCCCCTATCCATTATTCTTGCTGTTTAATGCATTTCAAAGAAAGATATAAGTATATATCAACATGCATAGTAATAACTAAAATTCAATATTTGTTTACAGATTTTTAAAGGCAAATTTTACATACAGTGAAATAAACAGATAATATATATCACTTTTAAAATTTGACAAATGAATACATCCTTGTAACTGTCAGTGTAGCTTTAATTTTGATTTATTTTAGTGAACAAGGTTAACATTATTTCATATGTTTAAAGTCCATTTGCATTTCCTTTTTTGTGAACTTTGTTAATATCCTTAATCCATTTCCTCCTGAGTTTTTGGTCTCCCCCTATTTTGGCCTTGAAAATGGAGTTTAGGTATATATACTTATTTTATTTTTCTGATTTTTATTTCATTTGTGTTTTTTTCTTCATTGCCAATTGCTACTCTTATTCCTCTTTTTCTCTTCCAATATCTAATTTTAGTCACTAGTATTAGCTTTCTTACTGTTTACCTTTGTTTTTTAGATGTGCTTCAATCTCTGTAGTTTGAATAGTCAACTTTAAATATCTTTCTATTTCCTGCTATTAAATATTAGGAAACTAGGAATCTTGCTCAGGAGTCCACCTTCTTTCAACATTCTCTTCCCATTGGCCATTATTCTCTTATTTCTACACAGTCAGGGTATGTAGCATTCACAAATTAATATGATATTTATGTCCATCTACATTTTCTCCAAGTTTTGCAGTGAAGTCAGCTTAAGGATCATCCCCAACCCCACATTTCTTTTATTTTTGTGCTGTAATCTGAATATTTTCTGATGAAATAACTTCCAATTCATGCATCTGATCTGCTGTGTCCAATCAGTTGCTAAACCTATCAGTTCAAATTTCATTTCAGCCATATTTTTTGTTTTTAGATATACATGACAGTAGGGTGAATTCTGACATATTATACATACATGGGGTGCAACCCATACAATTTTGATCCCATCCTTGTGGCTGAATATCATTATGCGGAGTTACACTGGTCATGTATTCATATATGAGCACAGGAAAGCTATAACCAATTGTTTCTGATGTCTTTCCTATTCTCATCCCTCTTCCCTTCCCTTCATTACCCTTTAGTTTTAGAATTTCTATCTGATCTTTTGATCCTTTGAAATAATTGTCAGCCCTCAAAAAAAATATTTCTACCTTGTCACTTGTTTTCCTGGTAATATTTATCACAATGATTTTTTTTGGAGGTCTTGTTTTATTTTGCAGTACTGGGGGTTGAACTCACAGCCTTATGCATGGTAGGCAAGTGCTCAACCACTGAACTACATTTCCAAACCCTTATCATAATGTTTTTATAATCCACATTTTAGAACTTCTATGTCTAGGTCTTCTGTGAGTCAGCTTCTATTGTCTTGTGGGTTTTTTTCTTCATTTTGTTCAATTTCTTGATAACACCTGATAAAAATTTTGGTGGGATTTTTTTAATATTTAGTTTTACTTGTAGTTGAACATAATATTTTTAATTCACTTATTTATTTTTATGCGGTGTTGAGGATCGAACGCAGAGTCTCGCACCTGTGAGGCGAGTGCTCTACCGCTGAGCCACAACCCCAGTCCCAATTTGGGTGGGATATTGAACATTAATATGAAACACTGCATGGCTAGAATAATATTCTCCTGCAGAGAGGGTGCACTACTTCCTCTGAGAAGGAGCTGGAGTGCAGGTATAGCACCTTAAGCCACTGTGGGGCTGAGCCAAGTTGAGTAGTTCATTTCTTATAATCAAGGATAGTGTCTACATCTGGTTTGACAACAATTCTAGTGTTCTGCCCTCCAGAGTTCCAAGCTGAGGACCTGAGATATTTCTTTAAACTGTTCATTCTATTCAATGTCTTGAGATAACAGAAAACTGTTTAGGAAGAATAATCAGGGTTCTTCAGCAATTGGTGTTTGATTCTGTCCTGTGGATTGTAAAAGCATGAAGCTTGAATATGTGTGCTGTTTGCTATTAGCCACTAATAAGTACATAGCCAGGACTAGGAATGTGTGTTTGGTTGAAGTTCTGCTGCTCTTTGGCTCTGGGATTTTTAAAAAATTATTATTAATAGGCATAATTATTATGCATGGGGAACAGTGTGATATTTTGATAGCTATATACAACATGTGATGATTAAGTCAGGGTAATTAGTATGCGCATCATCTCAAATACTTTGTGTTGAAAATATTCAAAATTATTTCTTCTAGAGATTTGGAAATATACAATAAGTTATTAACCATAGTCATAGGTTCTAGGTTCTATATAATTAATTCTGATTGGTATTATTCTTTTTAGAAACTGTACCAAAATAAACTTCCACTGTCAAAGATTGAGAAAAGCTGTTGACCTACAACTTTGTAACAGAGTTAGCAAGCTGATCCATAATGGGGGGGAGGAACATGGGAAAAATGGAGGACCTTTGATGGGGCAAAGGGGAGGGAGTAGTAGGGAAGGACTATGGGGGCAAGAAAGATGGTTGAATGAGATGAACATCATTACCCTAGATGTATCTAAGGTCTTACTGCACATATGGTGCGACACTACATCAAGTACAACCAGAGAAATGAAAAGTTGTGCTGCAATTGTGAATAATGAATCAAAATGCATTCTGCTGTCATATATACCTAATTAAAATAATTTTTTTCAAGCTACCTTGAATTTTATTTTGTAATTATGGCTACAGAGCTGTCATGTTTTTGTTACACTATGGACATATACAAAAAAGTCAGAAGCATTAAACTGTAACTGATTTTAAAATAGATATAACCATGTCTGTCAGGGAGAGCAGTCCAAATGCTTGTCAGAACCCAATGAACCTTAAGAAAACACATTTTTACCTAGTCTTGGTCAGATACTTCCAGCAACAGAACACTTTTTGGAGAGTGTTTCAAGAATTGCCATGGCATATGAAAATGAGTGGATGCTTGGGGGCGTTATGCAGCTTTCTCACAAACCCAAGGTGAGTCTTGCCTGTCTAAGTCTTTATGTTTACACACATTTGGCTTTTCTGTTTTAATGTTGTTTAGATACCTATGGTTCCCTTGAGCAAGATGCATTAATTTATTCATTCAACTGCCCACTTGTTCATCTGGATGGGACCACCATCTGCCATCAGCTTCTGGGATTGATGGATCCCCTAGGTTGCTCCAGTCTGTCTGTCTGTCTCTCTTGCTCTGCAGAAGGTTCTTTTCCCCTTTCACTCTCTGTCCATCCTCTTCAAGTTAACTGGCATTCCAGAGAATAGGACAGGATTTGCAAAGGGATAAGGATGGGCTGTGCTCTCCTGCAAGACCCTCCTGTCTTCTTTCCTTCTTTTCCCTATTTATTTCATCTTCCCCCTTCCCTCCCCCTTCTCCCTTCTTTGTCTTTTTATTTTTTTCATTTGTTTTAATTAGTTACACATGACAGTACAATGATCTTGACATATCATACATTTGAATCAGATGGGGTATAATTTCTCATTTTTCTGAGTGTACAGGTTGCAGAATCATATTGGTCATAAAGTCACATATATATATACAGCAATAGTAATGTCTATTTTATTCTGCTGTCCTTCCCTTCCCCCCTTCCCCTCCCCTCCCCTCCCCTCACTTCTCTGTACATATGGTGTGACACTACATCATGTACAACCAGAGAAATGAAAAGTTGTGCTGCAATTGTGTATAATGAATCAAAATGCATTCTGCTGTCATATATATCTAATTAAAATAATTTTTTAAAAAAATATACAAGCACACAGATATACAAAAGAAGGATAAGAAATTCTGTAAAGCAAAGAGGTGAGTTCAAGAAAAATACTTCAAGTATGATGTATTATACATACAACACAAAATAAGTCATACATTGCTGTGTGCACATGTTTGTGATGGGATGGGAGGCTCTTCTGATCCTGCTTTGATTTTTCTATTGTTTGAGAAATTTATAACCTTAGAAAAGTTCAAAAAAAAAACAATATACTAAGCACCTACATTTCCATGGTGCAGAATCTGCAATAATTATGTGACTATATTTGCTTGGTCTTTTCGTTTTTTAAGAAGTAAATCCTCATGTAATTCCTAACCTTCAGAATCATATCTCTCACTCTTCCCATAAGTACCACAGTCACGAGTACACTCCAGAGGCCCCCAAAACTTCTAGGGTTCCTTGGATTTCACTCTGAACACATGATCTAGCCACCTATTTCCATTTCATAGAGGAGGATATTGGAGAGTAGGGAAAGGAAGGGGTTTGTCCAGAGTCACAGAGCAACACCACAGGTGAATGTGGATCAAGCCCAGGTTTCTGATTTCCTCCTGTGCCTGGAGGCCTGCCGTGTGGATTTTACCTGGTCATTTACTGACTCTCAGATGAGGATAAATGTGCTGAGCTTCATTCTCCTGTGTTTCACAGTAGGACTGAGTCTGGCCTTTTAAGCTCTGACTCTGAAATTCCAGGCACAGAGTCTACCTCAAATTAATATCACACACCTCATCCATCATAGGCATGGGACCTCAGTGGGATTTTCTTGTGACCTCCATCTTGTCTGGGACCAGAATAGAGCCCCAGAACCTGGCCAACATAGCCCAGGGGATGATTATCAGTGTCTTCTGGATCCTTCCTGCTGGGGAAAATGAAAAGAATGTGGACTCAAAGAATAGATTTGTCTTTTGGCCTTCCAGATGGAGTGTGCTCATTAACCTTAATTACCAGGCCAGCACAAGTCCCATTCAGCTAGAAGTGAGGACACAACACTCAGAAGGGAACACATTGAACTCTGCTGCTGTTCCCTGGGACCTGAGCTGCTGATCTTCCCATGGCCTGCTCAGTGGTTCCCAAAATAATGGCACCTTCAGTCAGCACCTAAGCTAAATACTTCATCTGTCATCTTCTTGGGGTGGAAGGAGGTGGCTGCTTCAGTCAGAGCAAGCAAATGACCCTCAAGGGAATTGGCTCCTGGTGACCAAGCATACTTGTCAAGGTGTGCAGTTTTAGTAGCAGGCCCAAGTGGAAGAGTCCTACCAACTGCCATGAGAAAAAACAGAGAACAAAATGAAGAACCCAAATACAGGACCTAGAACAAATACTGAGTCGTGATTTTAGAAAAAAAAACTAGAAATAAGGGCAGTCAAATTAAAAGGGTGCACAAATCCAGGATTTACATACAAATTTGTGTACTTCCTCAGGACTGGGGTCAGGGTGGTATTCAGGGAAGGCACATACATTTGAATGGTCTCATCTCATCCTCTATTTTTTACATTTTTTTTTGTTTTGGTTAACCTAAGTTAGACTCACATATAACCTTTTTTTAAAGTCTATTTGTTTATTTTTTAATGTTTTCTTACATGTAGTTATGCATAATACTAGGGTTAATTTTTATATATTCATATATGCACAGAATATAATTGGCTCCATTTCAGTCCCCAATACTTCCTCTTTCCCTCTTTCCTCCTCCTGCTATTCACCTTTCTCTATTCTATAGGTCTTCCTTCTATTTATTCATTATGTTTTTAAGTTGATACTTTATAGATACACAAAAAATATTGTGATATATATATATATATATATATATATATATATATATATATGTGTGTGTGTGTATATATATATATATATGTGTGTGTGTGTGTGTGTGTGTGTGTGTATGTGTGTGTGTATACATATCCATAGATAGACAAACATAGCATAATTTGGTCAATTTCATTCTGCAGTTCCTTCCTCCTCCCTCTTCCTCTTACTCAATTCACTTCCACAACTCCTCTGCTCCACTGATCTCCTTTATATTTGTGTGGAATCCCCACCCACTCCATTTTTTCCTTATTTTTCTCTAGCTTCTGCATACAAGAGAAAATATTAGACCATTTACTTTCTAAGCCTGGTTTATTTCCTTAGTATCACCTGCATCTGCATTTTTGATATCATTTACTAAAATGTCAACTGGGACAATTTTACATTTCATAAATTCAACAATTTATTTGTTTTTAAAATCATTTATGTAACTACTAATACAAACTTAAACTTAAAAACAGTTATAGATTATAAACCTTTATGAAGAGATATGAAAAAAAATGTTCTTGCTGTTTAGGTTGCTTCAGGAATTTCACCAATCATCTGGTAAAGTAAGCACAAGCCTGGCATGTCAGACCTTCTCTTTAACTGACCTCAGACTCAGATCCATTCACTCACTGCCTCCATCATTGCTCTTTGTTCTCTGGCAACAAGGTGACCATGAGGCATATAGCCAGGCTCATTCTAGGCAGTGCACTAAAGGTTAGTATTAATAATTAATGCTAATTTAACTATTAATTTACTGAATATTAGCACTCATTAAGTATTTCTTCTCAAGTGAGTAAAACTTGTTCCACCTTCAATCTGCTTAGTTGGTCAAGCCAAAATGAATCAAAAAGCTGTTTCCAGTTCTGTGGTTTTATTTATTTTTCTTTTTTTTAGGGGTGGGGGTTGGACCCTATGCCTTACACCTGCTAACTACACAATCTACCACTGAGCTATGTCCACAGCCCAGTTCTGTGGCATTCCACCCTCCCACAGGCAAAGAATATATACAGAAAAGGAGGGATTTCCCCTTTTTTGCACAATATATGGACTTGGTCTCTCATGTCACCTCTCTGTTCCTGGACAGGTATCTAATGAAACAATAAGATCATGGTTGGTGGAGCTTTGATATCTGTTTGGAAGATCAATCCTTGGGATGTGAGCTCAAAGCAACCCCATTCCCAATGACTCAGACTCAGCAGCCTCACTTTCTGTGCCAGTGTATTTATTGCTGACCCTGTGTGTGTCTCAGTCTGCTCAAGCTCGATAACAAAATATCACAGACTGAGTAGCTTAAACAAGTACTTATTTGCTCACAGTTCTGGAGGTTGGAACTCTCAGATCCAGATCCAGCAAGGATCTGGGAGTTGCTCATGAAGGCCCTCTTCCTGGCTGGCAGATGGCTGCCTTCTCACTGTGGCCTTGCATAGCTTATCTTTGGTGTGTGTGTGTGTGTGTGTGTGTGTGTGTGTGTGTGTGTGTGTGTGTTTATTAGGCCACCAATGCTAATGAGTTGGGATCCCATTGCTATGACCTTATTTAATCTTAATTACTTTCTAAAAGCCCTATCTCCAAATATCATCATATCATATTAAGGGTTAGGGATTCAACATATGGTTGTTTGTTTGTTGGTTGGTTGGTTTGTTTTTTGTTTTGTTTTGTTTTGGGGGGGTAGGGACAAAATTTAGTTCAGAGCATTAAGTTCATTGAGGGTAGTATATCTGGCTCTGACTGAGGAGTATGGACTTGGATCTATATCTAAAGCTAGCTCACAGCAAAAGTTGGATGAGAGCTGATATCTGCCTATTTCTCTCCAGGAATCAACAGGAAGAAAATGAGGGTGTTGAAGAATTCCACTTATCACTGTGTGGATAAACAGCAGGCTGTAAGGACATTGTGCATTCCCTCCCAGTAGCATAAATCTACACTGACCACGAGCACTAATCAGCTGGTTCTATAAATAGAAGTGGAGCCATTATGAAAGGTGACCTGTGAGAATGACATCCCCAGCTGACAAATGGGTTAAGTGGATGGCATTTGCTCAAATAAGAGGAGACTCCAGTGTCATAACCCCTACCACTCACATTGTCCTATGGGATTGCACCTTGTGGTCTTGCTCCTCTGTCAGAACAATTAACAGGTCTGTCAGAGGGAAATGATGAGTATATGCTAACCCATGATTAAAAGCGTGATGGCTGTTGGGATTGCAGAGGTGCACGGAAGGAATGGGGTTAATGGAATATAGTATTGTGTTTAGGACTTCTCTTTCAATACCTAAATATTCCTAATCTCTTAGAAGCCTTCCAGAATAAAGAAACAGTATGAAACAGCACTGTTTTTAGATAAAAGTAAGGGACTATTTCTGCCAAGAGAATGTATGCTCATTGTATCATACTTCATAACCCACCATTACAGTTCTGCTGTGCCAATTTATGAGATGGTGCTCTTGCTGTTGCTCTCCCTCAGGTCTTTCTGGGTTCCCTTCACCATTCTGCAGCACAACACCTCACTGCTGCATGATTTTCTTCCAGAAGCCCACACTTATGACTTCCTAGAAGCAAACCCTTGGGCTACTAGAGTTTCTCCAACCATGTTTGCAGAATGCTACAAGTACCCAGGAGATTATGTCACCATGGGGTGGTCCATGGCTAACAATTGTCTCTTGCAGGAAAATGAAAGTCCAGCCCACTGGTCTTGAGAGGGAACAGATTCTGAGGTGTAATTTATACTCCAGGGCATCTAAAACCAGGCGAGAATTGTCTTTCACCTGAAATTGCATCTTTGCTAAGATTCTAGTCCCTCTTGCCCTGCTTCTTCCAGTTTTCTACTAGATTCATGTGGGAACTCTTCCTAAATATACATCTTTGTCCGTGAGTTACTATCTCAGAGCTTGCTTGGGGTAACCTGACCCAAGACAGAAAAACATTAGTCCCCTGTGTTTATCCCATACTTTAATTCAAGATATCAGATGTCCACTGGAAGTCAGATAGGTAGCATAATATGTTCAAGGTTAAACAAGACCCAGTTCTTGCCCTCCAGGATTCTTAGCCTGTCTGAATAGAAACAGATGCAAAAATTAGGACATCGTGGTCAGAAAAATCATGTACTAGAGAGAAGTCCAAGGGTGTGACTGGACAATCTTTCACTAGAGCTGAAGATTTAGATTGTCACTCATGGATCTCCCCACCATCCCTTCAGAAGCCATCAATTGAGATGAGATTACCCAGAAAAAATCTTTGGAGGACCCTTTGGTCTAATGAATTGAATCCCCATAACATTTTTGGGAGAGCCACAAAACTTCTGAGAATGTTATATCAGCGTAAACACCATCAGGTTAGACTAAAATGAAGAGACAGAGGAAACCAAAGAAAGCTGTTGGCTCCTAAAATTCTACAAGTGGAAAACATGCTGATAAAACCAACAAATATATGTTACCCTTCAAGCAAAATAATTCTTTGGAAACAGTGGTGGCCCAAAGGGCAGAGAGGATAAGAACAGAGGGTGGCACCTTGAACTATATAGGATTAGCCTCAGGCTTTGAAAACTAATGGAATTTTTCTGATTGGATTTTGAAATTTCTTTGGACTAGTGAGTCCTTTCTTCATTTAATCATTTTTCTTTTCTCTTTAGAAAAGGGAATGTGTACAACATTTAGCTTGTCTGTCCTACCATTGTATTTTCAGAGCAGATAACTAACTTGTTTTCTAGGTCCACAGATGGAAAGAAATTTTTTTCCAGGATGAATCATACTCAGAGTCTGAATGTCACCCATACCTGATTTAATTGAGATTTGGGGCTTTGAATTGATGATATAATTGGTTGAGACTCTGGGCAATGTTGGAATAGGTGAATGTATGTAAGACAGACACTAACTTTGGGAGCCAGAGAGTATACTGTGGTAGGTTGAGTAACCCCACTATAAATCTACAATATATTCCTTGGAGTTTCTGAGTATTATCTTATGTGGCAGAAGGGACTATTAAAATGTGATTAAGTTAAGGATCTTGAGATGGGGATATAACCCTGGGTTATCTGGGTGGGCCCAAATGTAATCACTAGTGTTCTCATTAGAGCTGGGGACAAAGGGAGATTCAACTACAGCAGCAGAGAAGGCAAATCAAGCACAAAAAGAAAGACTGGGACAATGTGGCCAGGAGCCTAGAAATGTTGGCAGCCTCTAGAAGTGGTTTCTAAAGGAAAATTGAAAACTTCTCTGGAGCTTTCAGAAAGAAACTGAAATCTTGATTTTTATTCTCTAAAATTCATTTTGGATTTCTAAGCTTCAGAACCATAAGTGAATACATTTGTGTTGCTTTAAGGCACCAAGTTCATAGTAATTTATTAAATTTATACAAGCAGTCACTGTGGAGTTTTAATATAATGCACTTTTGTACATAATCCTTTTAATCTTAATATTCAGTCTATAAAAGACATGGGCTATTTTTGCTCTATTCCCCAAGTTTAGAGAAATGAAAACAAATCAATCAAGGGTACACAAGAACATGATGCTTGGCTACTAGATGAGAAATGACTCACCATTCCTCATCATTCCTAAATGAATGTCAGAAAAATACACCTTAAAATGGAACCAAAAACCAAAATGATGTGTGCCAACTTTGAGCACTGACTGCCAGAGAAACCACCCAGCTGGGGAAAGGGAAGAGAAAGAAGTTTCACAAAGCTAAGGAGACCTTCGTCAGTGCTATTGCTGAGACATGGACCCTATTGCAATGGGAGCTATAGATTCACCTTCCTGACCTACTGATCCACCTGGTCACATGATCCCATCTCTAGTAGTGGCAACAGCAACAAAAGAAGCCAGAGTGGGAACATCAGTAAAGACTATGAGAGAAGAACTGAGGTGAGACGGCTGCTTGTATTTGTACTAAAACATCCATTCCTCAAGGAACCTTAGGACCTTGTGTCTCTTAATTCCTCTCAAGTATAAAACACCTGAAAAAAAATCATCAGCACTAAAATGGGTGCCAGCTTCCCACTGGTTATGAAGGACAGAGGTGGGAGAAACAATGATACTATACACTAGCTCCACAATACCTCCTAAGGCAATGTAGATACTACAGAAAAACACACACAGGAGACACATGCTTGTGGGTCCAAATTTTGTGGAGGGTCTTTAGAATATTGCTCCTGTTAGGCTTCAATCTCCTTGTTTGTAAAATAGGGCTAGCCAAGCCCATTTTATGGAGTTTCCAAGCTAATCAAATGAAAGAAATGTCCATTTCTTTACCATGTCTTTTCCCCTTCTCCCATTAGCACAGGGACAGGATGCACTCTGGAAGCTTCTGGTTGCTTCTAGCTGTAAGTGACCCTGATCTTCTCAGAGGTTTCTTTCTAAGTTTTACTACCTCTGGTGACTCCAAATTTGGACCTGTGCCTCCTTGGATTTGGCTTGCTGTGGATGCTCTTCTGTCCCTGAGTTACCTGCTTGCCTCCCAGTTTCAGTATGTATATAAGGCCCTAGTGAATTTTTATATTTCTTCAAAATTTTAACTATGAGAAAATGCTCCAGTGAGCATTCTTATATAGGTACTCTTAGGCCAGGTTTTTTTCCCCCTAGAAATTCCTGAGTCATAAAATAGGCATCACTCTAGCTTTATTAGACATTTCCAGTCTTTCCTGATCCACAGTTACCCCCAGAAATCTTGAGAGCACCTACCCCTGTCCATCCTTGGCATGACTTGGTACTGTCAGCCTTGAATTTCTGTCATTCCATTAGGTTTAAATGGAATTCATTATAGATTTAATTGGCATTTCTCTAATTTCCAATGATGAACATCTCATCATTTTATTGAGTGTAGTGTTTTCCCTTTTGAATTCAGTCTATTGGGTTGATTTTCTTTTTTTGTTGTCTTTTTGGTTTTGATTTTGTTTTTGTTTTTGTTTTACTCAATTCTAAATGTCATCTAAATGTCATTTCTTCTTTGGTACTATGTTTTGTACTTTTTTCCCATGATTTTTCTTTCAACTTTATTTATAGAACCTTATTCTTGTTTAACTGTTTTAAATTTTTAACGTAGCAAGCATTATTGCTTTCAGTAAATTATAAAATTGATGAATTATAATTTTTTTCCTTTCCCAATATCATAAATATATTCTTCTATATATATAGTCTAGAATTTTGAGATTTTTGTCTTTCACATTTAGGTCTACAATCCATCTGAAGTTGATTTCATTTCAGATTTTAGATTGAGCTCTTCCCATATGAATCAACAATCATCTCATCCCCATTGTAATATCAATTCTCACTTCCATCTGCACAATAATCCATTTCTGGGTTCTCTATCCTTTTGGATTTGTTTACTATCTACCTCTGTGCCAACACTATACTGTCTTAGTTTGCAGTAAAATGGCTTTATCATATAGCTTGCTCTTGGCTAACCCAAGTCCCATACCTTGTAATTTTTATTCAAGGATACCCTTGCTCCTCACTATTTCATGTATGTCAAGATTACATTGTTACATCCATGAAGAGCTCTACTGGGATGTTGACTGGAATTGCATTGAATTTGTAATTTAATTTGTAATGAATATCATCCTTATGATATTGCATTTTTGAATTTTTGAAGACTCTCACCATACCCATTAATCATGTTTTATAATTTTCTTAATAGGGAAACACATTTTTCTGTTTATCTATACTAGGCATTTTGTGGTTCATAGACTCAATTTTATTAGTAATAGCCTTTTTTCTTTTGTGTTTTATAACTGGTCCTGGTTGGTACATAATACCAATAGAAATTTTTATACAAGAAAAAGAGATAAGGTGACTACTTCAATTGGTAATTTCCTGATGGACTTAGGGTAAAACTTCATAAGGTTTTGTGCTCGTTCTTTGATGTCAGTCATTCAACCTGCCTTCCTCTCCAGACGATGTTATTGAGGATTTGGGGTAGTTGTGTTAGGTTGGAGATATATTTCAGCAGAAAATAAGGAAACTATTCCAATGAAGGTTGAAAAGCAATTAGGACATTTTTCTTTTTAAGAGTCCTCTTATCCTTGAATAAGATATTAAATCTCTGTATATCCCACTTGTCTCCTCCATGTAAAATATATGATAATAAATACTGCCATCCTTAAAAAAAAAAAAGAGTCCTCTTCCCCATTGTTTGCTGTGATGGCCCCATCTATCTATGGCCCTCTGGTGTTAGGAGCCTTCCAGAGCATATCCTCTGCTTCATTTAGGAACCAGTTCATGTACATGACCCTGTGGCAAGTGGCAAGTCTTCCATGTTTGGAAGGAACCCTCTTAAATCAGAGTTTTTCCATTTCTCCATCCCCTCTATAGCTGAGTATTCCAGATTCCCCTTGATGAAACACCTGACCCCTGACCCTGGAATCTTCTGCTGCTCTATTGGGCACACTGTCCACTCTTCTCCTGATGGGGGTCAGCCTTTGACATGAGGGCGGAACATTCATTCAGCCATTGACTGTCAGTCTGACCCTATCTTTTTCATGTCTTCCAGAAATTCCTGTTAGTTTTCAGTTCCCCAATAGCACCCTGCCTTTTCTTCTAGCATCAGTACAGACTTTTGCATCTATTTTTTAAAATTTCTTTGATAATTTTAATGGGATATTTTTCTATATCCCACTAAACAAGTAATTAATCACCATTTTGATTGAACAGGATTTCTCCTCATCTCTTTGCTCCTTTGCCTATTAACTAGTCTAGTCTTCATATTTTATTCATTGAGATCATGGTTTATTGAGTTTTATTGACTGAATCAAACAGATGCTGTTTAAAATTTACTTCTATTTTGTGAAATACATCATTTCCTATGTGTTTCCTCTGGCTCTTGAATTCTAGCTTCTTCTTTAAAGTTATGAAGAAAAACAAAATAAGCAAGCAACTGGTATATAGTAAGTGTAGTTCTGAAGCTTTTCTTCTATTATTCCCAGGGAGCTACTGCCCCCATGTTCTTCTGCTTTTTGCTTGTTTGTTTTATGGTACTGAAGATTTAATCCAGTGCCTTGTGCATGCTAATCAAGTGTTCTACCACTGAGCTATATTCCCAGTCCCTGGTCCATGTTCTTGAGCTTCTCACGTGTAGCTGGGTATTTTGAAAGCCTCTAGCATAACTCTGAAACTGGTGTGAAGCTGGCAAACAAGACCCTATCACCTGATAACTTGACTTTCTCTGTCTTCTCCGTCCTTCCCACAGTCCAGGTTGGAAGGGAATGTTTTCAGGCTTTCTGGATCATTTACATTGTGCATCATCTGTTGTTACTGGTTCACATTGGAAAGCAAGCATTAGTAAACTTTTAGAGCAATCCGACACTGTGGTGATATCTCAATGTGTGCTAATGGACTCTTCTTGAACAGGACACAGACCAGTTTTGTGAGTCACATGTTGTCTATTCTGGGTATTTTTCACATGCAGTAAAACCATGTACAGTCCATGACAGATTGGAAATTTGGGGAAAAGCTTAATAATAACAGTTCAATTTCCAAAGGCTTCTAGGAATATTGCTTTTTGTCAAACTCTCCTTCTATTCTACCTAGGCCTGGCCACCACAATGGGGGCACCAACCCTTCCTTGAAATGGAAGAAACAATGATCTCTACAGTCTAATGGGAAATAAAACATGCTACAACATCTGTTTTTCCTTAGTATTCTGGCTCTCCACAGAAATTGACTTGACTAAAAACATTCTAGTAGGGTGTATGATAGCCCAAAAGCTAAATGAGCCATTCTTTTTCTTTGCACCCTTGTTATAGAGTTCACTTTGAGTGGACTATAATAAAGATTGGATGAAAAATATACAAAAGATACATTACAGATTTTTTTTAAATTCTATGTTACATTTCTCTTTCTCACAAAAAGGTTCTATCCAGACTGGAATTTGCTGAATATGAAAATTCTCCTTTCACAGGCTGAAAGTCTGTTTACTGAAGTGAGGCCAGAGGAGCAAATGAGAGCAAGAGGGCACGTTTCCCATTTGGAGGACAAGAACACTGAGACATAGGACCCCTGGGGGTGTTCAGAATTATTTGAAGGACTTGCACCCTACAATCTTACATAAATAAGGCTTAGTTAGGTATTTTCTGGGAATTTTATAGGCATTGCCCACATCAACTAATTAATTTCTAGAATGTCTTTCTAGAACGCTTGTGTCAATAGCATTGCATAAGGTTTTAAAAAATGGATTCTGTTTCCAGATCTACAGCAATATAATTGCAAATTGTATCCTGCTGGGCTGGCAAGTGTGATGACAATCTCTAAACACCTCTGTGGAGTGGGGCCATGTCTTTATTGATAAGAATGAAGATTTTTAGTTCCTACTATTTAAATATTCATGACCTCCAAATGTTATAAACATGAGCACATGCTCACAGACTAATTAAGAAAAATTGGACATGATTTAAAAATGGACTGAAAGGATTCCTACAGGCCTTTCTGTGTCTTGCTGGGCATGTCTGATCAGCAGCTTACAGTGGGTTATCTGATTCTCTATGTCTCTGTGTCTTTGATTGATCTGTTTCTTATTATTGATTTGAATTTTTAACAACTCTGAAAGATAAATATAATTTGCAGGATACTGATAGAAATGCAGATGATTTTTGCCTTGATAACAATGCGAGGAATTTTGTATAGTAGGAAAGATCATCCGAAGGCTATAGTTTCATTACTTGTGGGACAGAAACAAATTCTATATGTAAATTAGCAATTTTATTCAAGCAACTTTTCTTTCAGTAACTATAAAGATTCACTATCTCTGGTTCTCTTTGACTAGCTGTCTTAGTCAGCTTGGGCTGCTATAACAAAAACACCATAAACTGGGTGGCTTGAAAAAACTAATGCATATTTCTCACTGTTCTGGAGAATAGGAAGTCCATGATCAAAGAGCCCACAGATTTAGTCTGGTGAAGGCCTGTTGCTCATAGGAAGTGTCTTATCAATGTGTCCTTACATGGAAGGTACAAGGCAGCTTCCTCGGGTCTCTTGTATAAAAGCACTAATCTCATACCTGTGGCTCTGTCGTATTACCTAATCACCTCCCAAAAATTCCCCACTATTAATACTATCATATTGGAGATTCAGTTTCAGTCTATGAATTTGGGGGGTACACATTCAGACCATAGTGCCAGCTTTTCCATGTTACCTGTTCTCTCACTAATGAACTCAAGAATTCATTATCACTGACTCACTTTATATATTTCTATGATTTTCATGACTTTACCTTTTTGGAAGATCATACTCTGTGCCCTTGGAAATAAGGCAATGTGTGAAAATTAAACATCATTCATACTAGTTTGACATTCAGAGAAAATGTACTATCTCTATTTGGACAATAACTGAAATAATCCTTTTCTAAGCATGTAATACAGTTTGAATTTCTTCCAATTCAATGATCTTATGATTTTCAGTACCTGCAGGAAGCAACCAGGCTCTCTAAGAAAAAGTGTGAAACTTTCCTCATGGTTTCTCTTTCCCTGAGAGTGTGTCTGGATTCAAGAGATTGTGACTGTATGGGTTATGAGCCCTGTGGCACCCAGGAGAAAATGCCCTTGGGGTGCTGTGGCCTTTGTCCACATGGTCTCTGGAGTCTTGTTGTTATTGTTACTGCTGCTACTGCTGCTGTTGTCATTTGCTTAAAAATTCTGCTTTTAAGTTTTTGTGTTGAGGGAGCTTTGGCTTTTGGTTCCTTGGTTTATGTGAATTCTCACCAGCTTTCCCTGCCTCCAGAACTTCTGATCCCCTTGCCTCTTTGCCACCCAGCCTGGTGTCCCTAGAGCTCACTCCAGATTCTATAATGAGGTGCTGGGCCACTGTGCTGGCCTCGGGGCTACACAGAAACCCAGAGAGACCTCACTCTACCCACTATTTTCAATAACCTGTGTTTCTAAAGAAATTTGTCCATTTCATCTAAATCATCAAACTTGTTTCTATATAATTAGATATTTAAACTGTGTACATTTAAACTGCATTAACTACTTGGAAAAAGATTACTTCAGTAAAAGGTCAAATAGGGATATTACATTTTCTCTGAATATCAGAACTTTGGTATGATGTTCAATTCTGACACAGCACCATGTTTCCAAGGGCATAACAGAAGTGTAAAAATATAAATGTCCAAATTTTTGAAGTGATGACTCTCACCCAAATACCTAAAATGAACAAGTGGAAACTTCCTGTTTTTAAATGTTGGCCAAATCTATAGTGATGCCTCTTTTTCATTTCTGATATTGGTGTTTGCATTTTTTTCCTTCCTCCTCTTCTCCTTTATCAGATTATCAGTTTTATTGATCTTTGAAAAGAATCAGCTCTTTACTTTGTCCTATTTTTGCTTTCTATTTCATTAATGTTTACCCTTGTCTTTATTATTTCCTTCATTTGATTTTCTTTGGATATAATTTGTCATTCTTTTTCTACTACACTGAGCAGGAAGCTTACATACATTGATTTTAGACCCTCCTTCTCTTCTAAAATATGCATGTTGAGCTATAAATGTTCCTCTAAGTAGTGCTTTAGATGTAACCCACAAGTTCAAATATTTTCTAATACAAATTGCTTTCTTCTTTGACTCATAGGTATTTAAAAGGATGCTGCTTAATTTCCAAACATTTAGAGATTTCGTAGCTATCTTCCCATTCCCAATAGCTGATGTAGTTCCATCCAGTCTAATTACAACTTCTCTGGCTCAACCTCACCCCAGACTCATATGGGCAGTCTTCAAAATGGCTTTCTGTCAGCCCCAAATGGTCAAGACCCCACCACCCAGTCCTCAGTGTTCTTTCACTTTTTCCTCATGTGCCTCGCTCCCCCCAAGTCTAACTAGAAGAGAAATTGGAAGACATCTTTTCTCTCTCTTTTATCATACATTCTGCCATTTTTGTCCTGCCTTTTTAATTTCATTTCCCCTGAATCAACTTCTCCTTCCTGAACACAGCTAATATCTCATTAAGGACATGAACATGGCACTAAACCACAGGAGAAATTTATGAACCAACTCCTCTAAATTGGTTTGTGATATGCTAAATAAAGAAGGAAATACGGGAGTTTGGAAAATTTATCCTGGAGAAAAGAGCCTGGTCTGCAAGGCTATTATTCTGCTACATAATCATATTTTTGATTATCGGGAACTGACTATCCCCATGGCCGTTCTTTCTGCATGCCTCCTGTAATGTTCTAATTTCCTTCCAGGCAAGCATCACCAGGACAATCTAGGCTCAAGGTCACATACCCTGGAGTAAGAAAAAGAAAAATATTGTAAAAATATTTCCCATCTTGCAACAAGAGAAAAGTCTATATGTTGAGAATAGCAGCTATTGTTTGTGAATAATATATATTTCAGAAGAAGTTTGCCATTCATAGTGTTGTTTAAGTATTAACAATTGGCTTTCTGTTTTTCTCTAGCTAAGCAGGATCACAGAGGTGTCCAAGTCTCAGGCACCTGGGTAGTAAGAAGCCTCTGGGTACCGCATGGGATCAAGTCAAAGAAACTAACAGTGACTCTGGTTGTGATGGGAAAAAAATGACACAAGATGGGCATGAGGGGCAAGGCTATAGGAATAGAGTGGGACTTTACTGTGACAAGCACTGAATGACAAGCACAGATGATGGGGTGTGACCTAGGCAGTAGCAGCAAAAATGTGCAAAGTGTGGGAAAAGCTGCTGGACCAAAGGATAACCCCTTGCTTCTACACTCCTTCTTCATCTTTCAATTACAGAGAAACCACTGACAAAATCTCATGTGTTTGGAGATACCTAATACCTTAGATCAGACCAGTGGCCAAAGACACTTTTAGGAAGTCAATCTGGCATTTCTAATCTGATTGCAATTTCATCTGTGGTCCTTATTTACCTTGTACATTATTAAACACTGGCAAAGAGCTCCTAGTGGATTTCTTTTTTAAAAAAAAAATCTTTTTTTTTCCTCCAAATCATGAAATTGAGTCAAATAACTTAGATAAGCAGTGAGAATCCTCCTAGCAACCTGATACACCTCTTCTCCACTTGCCCCTCACAGAAGCCCTTGAAATCCTCATGACCTCACACACAAGCCTTCTGAACTTGTGCTGCCCTGTCTGCAACCTCACCCCAAAATAAAACCTTTCCCTCCCCAAAGCATCAGCAGGTAGTTTCTCTTCTCAGACATATACTCAGGTATTTATGCTTTTGTAAGCATGTCCCACCAGGACAAGAAAAAAATCCCAAAGCCCTTTCCAAGAGTAAACAGAAATTAGGCACTTGCAGAAAGTCTGCATCCTGGCAGGATTTGCAGTGATTAACAGATGTGTCCTGGGATATAATAAGCAGCGCGACAACGAAAAAGCAGTGTGGCTTCAAGTCTCGTGCTTATCTTTAAAATGGGGATAATAATATTCCAATGAAGCTCATTGGATCTCTGAGAAGAATAAATGAGAATATATGTCCAAAGTGCTTAGCATAACACATAACCCATAGTAAACACTCAATAAAAATATTAGCTGATATTTATAGTAGTGTTTTTATGCCTTCCCTCTATAGGTTTCTGGTCCCCCAGTCAAGCTACAGAAGTATAGGATGTTCCTATCCTCCATCCTGTGGACCTGGTTCTGTGTGGTGGCTTCCCCACAACCCATCCCTGGAGTCTCTTCTAATAAAGGGACATGCCACAATGATTAGGTCTCCCAAGGATCATTCCTCACAGACCAAAGTAAGCTCAAAGGTCTGGGGCTGCAATCTACTGGTCAGGACCAGCCCATGACAGGCTAGGACCCTTTTGGTACAAAAAGTCTGGGAGAAGCTACACAAACCTACATCCCCCACAATGAGTCAGACCAATTACAATGAGCAGCAAGTGACTGATTTGGCTGTCTTAGGAGTAATTAATCTCCCTGAAATTAATGACCCCTCAAAGGCAAGCATCCAAGTTGCAAGATTCATTTACATCTGCAAAGATGTTTATAGGACAGACAATCCCCCATCTAACCCACCCCTGCCTCCCTTGGGCACCATGGTCCTCAGAAATCCACAGAGGTCATCCATGATTCAGCAAATGCTCAGGGGTCACCATCCTAAGGGCCCCCTGCCTATCTCCTCCATGCCCATAAACAGAGAAATCTGCAAACAGAGAAATTCTGCTGTGGAGAAGCTGAGTGACCTTGAGCAAGTCACTGAGCCTGGATCCTTACCAGCAAATGATCATGTTGTTTTGGAGAATTGGGTCCTTGAGTGCAGGGCAGCATGCAGAAATTAGAAAACAAAGGCAACCTTGCTGTCTTGATTTAATGCATTGATAAACCTCCTGGGGGGCAAGGGATGTCTTGGGGACAGAAATTGATTATGGAAACCTGACATTTTAGAGGCTGCTCTTCTGAGACCAGGGGAATTTGGATGAAATTTAGTAGACAAATCATTAAACATGCTTTATTTTATTCAAGCAATGTGATGAATCTGTGCTAAATCAGTAAAGTGGTTACCGTCAGGAAAAAGTAAGAAGCAGGGCAAAGGTAGGATTATGAACAGAGTGAGATGGGGCTGTGCATAATACACAGTATGTAGAAATAAAACCTCTGATACCAGGCTTCTTTTGACAGAGCTATGTGAAATCACCTGTGTCAAATATCTCCTTATCAAAACTGCCATGTCCAGTGTCCTGCTCCCCAGAATTCTACAGGACATCATTCTATTCCAAGCCATTTCTGAACACAAACCGACCATGTTCCATTCTCTGCTGCATGACCATGGCTTTTTTCAAAGAGAAAGTGACAGTGAGGCATAAAGAGCAATAGGCTGAGGGTCAGTCCCCAAGCAGAGCAATGGCTCTGTCCCTTAGTAGTTGTATGATTCGAGGCATATTGCATAACTTCTCTGTGCCTTGCAACTGGGATTCTTCCCCTGCCCCTTAGCTGATCTTCCCTGGAAGTTTACAAGGAAGTTAGGGAAGGAGGTTCCTGTACTAGTTGGCTAGAAAGATGCAAGGCAGCCCTTCCAACCTGACTGAGCAGATGGAGAACCAGTGCACCAGCCTCCTGAGTTCCTCCAGTTAGGGTGTCCTGGGGTCCCTCCTTAGCTGCTTATCAGGTAGTTGATAGGAAGCCTGATCTTCAAAAGCCTAGGAAACAAGACTGTCTCCCAGTACACAAGAATACATCATAAGGCAGGCTGTGGAAGGATGCAGGACAACAGTCCTCCAGATCCAAGGGCCATGGTACACACAGCCCCATGGTAGAGTACTGACAAGGAAGGCTAGCCTCCTTGACTGGCATCTCAGAAAAAGTCTGCCCTAAATCATGCCCATTTGCATAACCTAGTTGTAGACTTGGTTGACAGGGACAGCAGGCATACTGGGAGTGCCATGACAAAACTCTGGAAGGCTGCAAGGAAAATCAAGTCCTAGTTTCCATGTTTGGCCTGACCTCTTTCCTAAGGGCCAAATAACACTGAATATCTTCACTGGGGAGTTCCAGCATGTGGCTCTGGGGCCACAGTCATCACTGTGTAGTTCCATATCCAAGACCTAGAGCCCCTCCAGCTGTCTTACCATGACTACCTGACTCTGCTACTCCCTTCCTTTCCTCAACAAGCTTGTATGTGCCTTGGCCCCTTGCCCACACTGGATGGTATGGAGCCAACCTCTTATCCCCTTTGAAGCTCAGTTTGTTCATCTACAAAATGGATCACAGCCACTCTCCTTGTCTGTCCTGCCAGGCATCCCACTGGGGACACGGCTCAGCTCCCCTAATAAACTGACTCACAAGTTTGTACCATTTGTTCAACTGAATAGTACACTCAACCTACTGCTGCCTTTATGCCCTCCACACACACTCCCCCACCTCCCTCACCAACAGCTCTCAGCAATGGAAATCAGCTCTTAATCACTGTGTAAAGTGGAAGTCTCTCTATATAAAGACTCCCCTCTGAAAGTTCTGAGAACTTTCCAGACATCTGTTAAGGGGAACAGGATTTGTTTCCCCAATTCATAGATAAGAGCTCTTGAAAATGTATCTGTTTATTGGAGATACTTTGTACAAGATATAAAAATCAGTAGCAAATGTCACTTGAAGTGAAAATAAATTCAATGAATAAAGACTACACAGTCCTTATGAAAATTACAAGAGACGTAATTTTCATATAATCAGGAAGCAGTAAAAATCCAAATCCAGGCACCTGGATATTCTGAAGGCTAGAAAATTCCCAGGACATACCTGGTCTGCTTTACCTTTTCACCCTGCTTGATGCCAGACCCTGAGAGGAAATTGCTGAGGACACAGGTTCTACCGAGACTAGCTCTACAGTGTAAAAAGTGCTGAAACACAACAAATACTATCTGCTGTTCACTGGATCCTTAAAACACAGTGTGCTTCACACCTCATTGGACCTCACCACCACAGCCTTGTGAGGGAAGCCAAGCTAACCCTCCTTTATAAACAAACAGATAGAGGTCATTACTAGCTGCTGCTAAGTGAGAGATGGAGCCAGAGATGAACATTCAGGAGTGGCAGCCAAATCCCCTGGATGACCACTAACTTAGGACCCTCCCCAGGGTAGGAGGAGCCTCACAGGGCCTCTTTTGGAGACCTCCCACTAAGAGATGTCTCCACTCTGGAGACTAAGGGGTTTGGATGGGGGAAGGTAACAGGTAGCATTTCAATTTTCCACAGTCAATATCTCCTAAGATAGTGGGCATACAGGCAGAAGAATCTGCCTCTCCTTTTTCTCTAATCCCCTTTCTTCCCTCCCACACACTCCCTCTCTTCCTTTTACTTTCTTGTCTCCTGCTCCCCTTTTTCTCCTACATTACTCTCCAATCACCTAATATCTCAAACACAATATGGACTCCTCCCACATGCATGCCTCTGTTCAACAGATCTTTTTGCCTGGAGAACCTATATTCCCTTTACATGCTCAGACATGCAAGGTCTTGTACAGCTGTGAGGGCAAGGATCTTGTTCACCTCTCACCTCTGTCTGGTCCAGTGTTCTCTGGGCCAAGCTCCAAGAGTCCTAGGATGCTCAGTGACGACGCACAGTGGGGACAGCAATCCCACTGTGTGCCCCACTTTCCCACAGTGGGGAGGACTGAACAGGCTGTAGAGACAGCAGGCAACATGAATGCTAGGTGTACTTTTCTGGAAGCAGAGTTGCTTGTTTCCCACTCCTCTTCTACCCACAGCACTGTGATCATAATAACCTACTGACAGCCAGAACCAGTGAGTCCTGATGATCAGGACATTCAGAAATCCAACAAGGCCAAGCCTACCTCCTGGAAATCTGTCTAGCACAGATTATGGAAGAAGGAGCAGAAATACCAAGGTCAAGTTCTTACCCTCCTACAAGTAGAGAACACAGATGTGCAAAACGATAATAAGTCCTGTCTTCTGCCTGGTTTCACCGTTGGAAACATGACCATATCCCACTTGTTCATTCCAGTATCACCCTTGTAAGGTAGGTAGGGCAAGGATGAGTATTCCTATTTTACCGATGAGAAAACAGAGGCTCACAGGCTTATTTATTATGTTATATGCTATGGAAGTTGAGAAGACTCAGGGCACCCTAAAGAAATAGGAGGCTGCATTGGACCTGTATCATGGTTATTCTGTGTTTTGGTCTAAAATGAGTGCACAATAGGTATCCTTCACCCAAGTCTCAGGACTTGGTGGCTAGTCAGCATCTCTGAAATCTGCAGAAACTCCTGGTGCACAGGGGTCTCTGTGAGCCAGGGCAAAAAGTTAATTTAGAAGACTTAGCATAGAGACCTCAGGGTCAGAACACCTTGTGGAAAGAAGAGGAAGCCAAGCTATGACTCCATCTGGCCTCCCTTCAAACAGAACTGCTCTGAACAGTCTCTTTATTCTAAACTGGGGTGCCCCTGATGACTGTTTTTGAGACAAGTTTGTTCCCCATTCCCTAGTTTATCTACACAAACAACACCTCATTTTCAATGTCTAGGGAACACCTAAATCAAAAGTCACAAAACAGTGGCCCTCAGTTGATCTGTGCAAAGATGCTATGTTTGAGCTTCAGGTGGCTTTAGGTTTACTTTTGAGGACTATCTAGGATGTAGCCCAGGAGTACAGCATCTTCCTAGCTTGTGTAAAGACCTGGGTTCAATCCCTAGCACTATCAAAAAAAAAGTTTTTTAAATATTGTTCTTACTTGAAAGAGTTAGCCATTGAAAATTTTCACATAAATTTCTTCATTAGTCTGGCTACCCTGCGACTGTTTCTGCATGGCACTGTGCAGCTGGAGCTGAGTGGCCACTGCCTTCTTTAGATTGCTCATGGAGCTGGTTTTCCACTATCACTCAGACCCAATCTTCATCATTATTTATGTCACCCAACTGATCTCCATAAGCATTTGATGTTTTTGTTCCATATATGTGTGGCTTTCAAGAAGCAGGCTATGAGTTAGAGCCTGCAAACTTTGTAATTGGGAGAGTGCAGGAGCGTTGGACTTGTAAAAGGGTTGACCTATGCCCACATGAGCTGCCACCCCCATCTTCCAGTTTCCTGATTCCTTTGAACCACCACCTCCTCCTCACTCAAGAAGGAGCCATGTGAAGGGCATCTGCCTGTTTCCCTTAACCTGCCACACAGAACAGATACCAGTCAGTACTTCCACCAAGGTCTGACTTTGGGGATCTCCAAAGTCTCCTATGTGGCCTAGTTGTGGGGGCTACTATAAGCTATTTCACATTGGCAAAGTTAGATTTCCCCAAGTTATATCCCCCAAGCCTGGATTACAATGTAAGCTACACTAGAGACAGTGGCTATTCCAATGGATATCAAGATATTTTCCCACTTGGGGGATTCCCTTTGCCAGTTGTCACCTTGGAATGTTCTCTGAGCCAAGCTCTAAGAGTCCTAGAAAGTAAGGCATGGCTGGCCACTTGGGGTATGAGTTGTGAGGGGTTTGGGTAGTGGAACCCTGCCAAGGCAGATTTTCCACATGCTAGTGCCCCAACAGTTACAATACAAGAGTCCAGAATTATTTTCTAGGCCAGGCAAGTAGTGACACATTAAAATAATCATACTGGTTGCCATCATCATCTTCCTTCCTTCCTTTCCTTAAAAATTCTGATCCAAAGTTGCCTTTCTCCTTGCTCTCCATGGATAAATAATGCTTCCAACTGAGAGTCATAAAGATGAGGTAGGGACAGAGTTGCAGACTTGGCACCTCACACTGGCTTGGTCCACCAATCACCAGGGAGGTGAGTCCCTGCAGTACCTGAGTCTCTGTGCCCTTCTCATGTGGGTGGAGCAATAAAACCCCATCTCTAGAGCTTATGGCTTAGATGGTATAGTCAATATGGAAGAGCATTTTGCATAAGTGGAAAGAGCTGTGTTGCCAGCTCCTGGGAGGAGAGCAATGGATTTTGGAGGAAACTGCTCCTGGCCATCCAGAGGGCAAAGAGCAGTCTGGCTCCACTGGAGTTCCCCATAGTGCCTGGCCTCAGACACCCCCATGGCTTGCCCCTCTCCTGCATCTCCACAACTGAGCACAGAAAACTTTCTTCTCATATCCTAGTCACCAAAGATGTGGGAAGATCAATCCAGCCATATTACTCATTACCTTTCCTCTGCTTAGAGTCCTTGAAAATGCCTGCTTGTTTTCTGCTGAACATAAAACAATCCTATTCAGACTCTACTAATGCCTTTTTCCTCTGAACCTAGCAAGTTAGATTCAAATGAACAGATGAGACCTGAGAATGGATGTACAAAGCCCCACACTTAGGACAGTAGGAGATACACTGTTAAAGTATGTGTCAAAATCAACAGAAACTGTAATGATCTTTTTAGTATTCTTTTTTTTTTTTTTAGAGAGAGAGAGAGAATTTTTTTAATATTTATTTTTTAGTTCTCGGCGTACACAACATCTTTTGTTGGTATGTGGTGCTGAGGATCGAACCTGGGCCACACGCATGCCAGGCGAGCACCCTACCGCTTGAGCCACATCCCCAGCCCCTCTTTTTAGTATTCTTGATAAAACAAACCACCAGGAGGCAAAGCCTGAGGCAGGGTTGGTTGTGGGAGGCTGGGCCAGTAGCCACCTTCTTCTCAGATAAGTCATTGGCTAGACAAAGCCAGATCAAATGCTCCCAGGAGGAGTGCAGCTTATGAAGAGATCTCAATTTCAGGAACAATGAAGAATCACCCTTGTTGGTGATCCAAGAAAATGTTGTCTGAGTCAGTACAGATGGGCTCACACCAAGAAGTGATACATGGGACCCAGGTGGCTTTAGTGAACCAGACCGAGACATTACCCTCTGCAGTTGGTGCAAAGGAGATTTAAATGACTAGGAATTTCTCTCTTACAAGTTTCCTGTTGATGCTGATACTGCAGGTCCAGCATTTGATCTGGCTTTGTCTAGCCAATGACTTTGTCTAGCCCCATGGGCTGAATCTTTCCTTCTGAGAAGGGCAAGCTCAGCCCCTAACAGTGTCAGGCATCTCACACAGTATAAATGTTCTCAGGTACATAATCTCATCTGTGTACCACATGTAAGTGTTGAAAATAGGGACAGAGCCAGTCTTTGGGTTTTGAATACCAGCCCCAATTCCACTTATTAGCAAGGCAACTTGGGTGAATGCTTTCACCTATCCTGTCTCAGACTTCTGGATAGAATAGGAGCAATGATCAGAGTTTTAGCCCCAGAGACTCAGAACTGGAGGCATAATGTCATGTGGACCACCAAGAAAAGTGCCTGCACAGAGCTGGTAATCACATGTCAGCCATTCTTGGCCATCTCTCTATAGGCAGGGGCTGGTAGCTAAGCAAGTGAGGCCTCTGACAACCCTCAATGCTATGGGCATCAAGGCCTCTCCACTCTGTCCCCAACCCACCTCACAAAGTATGTTGCCCTTGGCAATCTTGTGCTTATCTCAAGACCAAGGTAAAAATTTTTTTTCTCAAACTAGCTATTCTTGTTTTATTTCAAACTAGTAACAATCATTTCTTTTGCTCATGAATCTGGGGGTGACTGGATTCTCCTGGGCAGTCCTGGAATGGAATTCTACCAGGTACAAGGTGGTTGGAGCTGGGGTTCTCAGGAAGGCCCCTTCACTCATACTGGTGCCAGGGTGAGGAAACACACAGCTGGGCCTGGGGTAGCTGAGGTTCCTTCTCAGGCTTCACTGTCTCCATATGGTCTCTCCACAAATGGGGCTCCAGAACAGCCAATTCCTGTCATGGTGGATCAAAGGTCAAAGAGGGAGCATCCAAAGAAAGACTAGCAGAAGCTCTGTGGTCTCATCTACCTCAGTTCCAGGAGCCAATGCAGCATCATTTCCATCCCCTTTTATCCATCACAGCAGCTAAAAACACCAACCAGTTTCAATGGGGAAGGGCATGGACTCCATCAGTAGATTGGGGTGACTGTCAAGGAATCTATGGACATGTATTAGAACTACTCTGAGGCTCTGTCCTTGCCACCTCAGCTTCCTTCTGTCACCTCTCTGTCCCCCTGCAATACCTCATGCCTACTTCTATTGCCTGATCCTGCCTATGGTTTAAGGATCTTACAAACTCTACTGTCTCCAAGATCTCCTGATCTGGCCTCACTGCACACATGCACACACAAAGACTCGCCAGTGGTCATGACTACAACTTAGTGCACTTCATTCTCACAGGCTCCAATTTTGTCAAAATACAATAATAAACAAAACAACACCAAAAATTTACACAGAGGAAAGCAAAACTGCAAGAGGTACTAAAGAATAGCTATGTGTCTGAGATAATAAATAGCTGTTATTTCCTTTTTTATATTTTCCAGAATTTTCTGAAGCTTCCACATAATATATCTATAACTTGTATAATCAGAAAAATGCTTTTTCCAGAAAAATTTTTTAAAAATCAACAGAAAACATCCTGCTTTGAGTCCAAAGGACTTAGCTATTAAGCTATTAAAATCTTTGTTCTCCAAAAAGGCAAATTGTAATTCCAAAGTTCACTTTATTTAAAAATGAACCCCAAAAAAATCTACCTTGAAGCAACTAAAGCTGAGCAAAGAATTTTCCTACTAACAAGATTGAAACTGAAGCAACTCAGGATCTTCTTGTAGGAGTAATAGTTCAAAGACACAGTGGCATCAGGTCTATAAGCACAGTTGTTTCTCTCCAGATCTGGGCTCTGCTGTTTGCTCTTCTGTGATTTTCCAGGGCTGGAGCAATGCAGATTGGGACCAGGTCAGCAGGACAGGGAAGCTTCGGCTTTAGGCAGTGCTGCCAGCCTACCACATCCTGATGTTTGTTGAAAGCAGGAAATTAAGAAATGTCCTGTGGGAAGCCCACTGTGGAAGTACATATGCAACACTACATTTAGAAAGGGTGGACTGTGAGTAATTTTTTGTCCAGACACAATGAGCTGTGGATTTTAGAAGATTAAGAGTTTGTCAAGTAAGTGTGCAAACTGCTAATCTGGCCAAGATTAGTTAGCGACTCTCAGAGTTTAAACTCTACATTTTATGATTAATAATCTCTCACAGAGGGGCTGGGGCTGTGGCTCAGTGGTAAAGGCTTGCCTTGCATGTGTGAGGCACTGGGTTCGAGCCTCAGCACCACGCAGAAATAAATAAAGATACTGTGTTTTCATCTACAAGTAAATAATTATTTAAAAAAAAACAAAACAAAAAAATAATAATCTCTCACAGAGTATTTAAAACATGCATTGTCAGTGTTTAAAACATGCATTGTAAGTGCCAGGAAGTTCTGGTTTAGGGGTTCAGGATAAGGGCCCTGAATCGCATACAATCTCCCAAGTGATTCTTTGAGCATCTCTTCTGCCTTCTTACTCTGTAAGACATGTTCCCACGGCCAGATCATTCCACATGAATCACCCCAGGCCTGCTGTATGACAACTATGGCCTCTTTAATTTCACATTTTCTCCTCTGTGATCTCCCTCTAAAATTTAGGAGGTCAGTATTCCTAACTCTGTTTTACCTATGAGAAAATGATGACTCAGCAGCCAGGATGATGTCTGTGGTCACCAAACTGGAAGTGGTAAAATTTGAAGCCCAATTAGGAAATCCAACAATGGAGGGTCCTGTGTTTCCCCAGGGAGGATTATCTCCAAGGCTGTCTGATAGATGAGTACAACCAGCAAAGGTGTTGATTACTAGGTCACTCCTTTCCCCATTTGATCCATCTTAGCAACATTGCATATACAGAAAGTCCCTCAACTCCCACCTGAACTTCTAGGTGTCCTAAGAGGGGTGACTTTTGTCTTTGGGAAAGAGTAGAAAGGTTAAATTAAAAGACCTTGAGTGCTGGTTTCCAGAGGAAGCAAAAGTCCCACTGACTGGCAGTATGGTAGGGATACCTCCTCTGAATTGAAGAACAAATGGCTGACTGAGGGTGGGGAGAATGGAAAAGGGGGAATTCAGTTGAAGATGGTGATTAAGGTGACTCTTCCACTCAAAACAACCTCCCCCACACTAACATACAAACTTGTTATTTTTTTAAGGGAAAATCTCAAGTTGGAGAAATTGCTGAGCATAAAGATGTATTTTAAGAGTTAGATTTCACTGGGCATATATATTGATTAGCAATAATGTCCTTGTTCACTTGGATATGTGGCTGCTGGGGAAAGCAGGATTTTCACGGCTCCACTTGCTAAAAGTAGCAACTTTCTTTGATTCTTTTGCAGAAGCTGAGAATGAATATGCTACTATTATAACTAGAGCACGAAGAAGGGGAACACAGGTTTTGACAGTGAACAATTTGAGCATATAGCATTGATGCCAATGGAACCAACTTCACTTCCTGGGAGTTGAGTTCAGAATGTTAATTTGTCAAGTCATTTGGCCCCTCTGATATATCACTTAAAAAGAGGAGTGATGGACTATTTTCCAAGAGGAGAGCCATCTTGGAAGCTATGCAGTAATACTCTTGATGAAGATTTAGATGGCAAGTCTACCCCTACCCTCCAGGTACCTGGTGCTCTGGCTATTATGATGCATGGGGGTGTCACTGCTGAGCCTGCCTGGTCTGTGCCCTCTCAGATGCAAATGAACCAAGTCTCAGGTCTCTTCTGCCTAATATTCAACAATGTAAGTCACTTCTAAGTTAATGCAGACAAACTGAGGAGGGCACAGACACATTCTCTCAGGCCTTTAAGCAGTGCATTGAACAAGCTAGAGGTCCTATGTCTGCCTGGAGGAGTCTTGAGCATGTTTAGCTACACAGAAATAGTTTTTATAACTGCCCTTTTTGCTCTTAGGAGGCACAGGGGGAGAGGGTGAGGAGGTTAGGAAGGAAGAGTGAACACTGAATAATTTTGCCACCACATTACTAAACTGACTTAAAACTTCTTAATCTTCCCATCATCTACAGTACCCACATAGATACTGTTTCCTAAGCCAACTTCAGTCCACATTGTAGTTTGGTAGGAAAGAGTATCATAGCCAAATAGTAATGTCTGCTCTGGGTAGGAGAAGGAGGCATGACAAGCATCTGCCTTCTTTTTTGTTTGTTTGTTTGTTTGTTTGTTTTTTAATTATCATTATTTTTTGTTGTAGATGGACACAATACCTTTACTTTATTTATTTATTGTATGTGGTGCTGAGGATCAAACCCAGTGCCTCATACATGCTAGGCAAGTGCCTTCCACTGAGCTTCAACCCTAGCCCACAAGCATGTGCCTTCTATTTAAGGACTCTTAAAACACAGGGAGCTCCACCTGAGCCAAGGAGGTGTCTGTGTAACCAGAGGAAGCAGGTTATGACCACTGAGGCCATGTGGTGTCAGGCCACTTGTTAGCTATCAACCTCTGGATGACAAATGGGTGTCATAATGCCTGCCACCTCTAGTCAACTCATCATGGCCACCCAAGCATGAAAATTCACATCTATAGAAAGAACACTATTCTTATAATCACCTGTGTCTACCCTAGCCTGGTTTGCAAGGGTGACAGAACAATCCCTGCCTTCCTGACCCTGATCCAACCTTGAGAGGCAATCAGGGTCCATACCATGTTTGAAAAGCACATGCTCCAGCTAGTCTAGCTCATTCACATGCATCAAGGGTATAGATGGACTATTTTGAAATCCTTGGGATTCTGAAGGACTAGAGAAGGATACAAAATCCTCATAAGGACAGAGGATAAACTCTATATTGAATACAAAATATGTAGCTTGAGGACATTTCCTGAGACCCCCGGGTCACATTTTCTGTCACTAGGAGAAGCTCAAGTCTAAGTGGAGAATGGTCTTTCTTTTCATTCCTCTGTCTGAACCTGTCCTTGCTACATGAGTGTAAAACCTTAAAGTTCCACGCCATAAATATGTGTAATTGTTATAAGTCAATCAAAAATAAAATAACAGATTTTTTTAATCCTAGAATAATCTCAAGGGTCAGGATTATAGGGTGGGCGCTAAGGAGAAGACCAGGGAAACACTTGCTGTGCTTCTAGTCTAGACCTTGAGTGAGAGGCAAATGCATTCCTGGACCACCAACCAGGCTGGACACCATAAAGGACCTTGACGCCAAAGCTTATAGGTACAGAGGAGGATGCCCATTTATGTGGAAGCCACTCTGTGCTACGAAGGCCTCTTAGAAGTGTCTGGCTCTAGAGGTAAACAGTGGGCTGGGGATTCTGGAATGAAGTGTCCCAGCCTAATCTCTTCCCATCACTGACTTTTGTCTTCCCAAATTTCTCTTGTAATGAGTTTCTCAGAAGGGCTTCACCTGGAAGAGCTTGAAACATCACAGCCAAGGGGACTCAGTGGTGACCCTTCCAGGAATATCCAGCCATAGAGGCATGCATTCAAGGACACATGGAGGAAATCTATTGAGCATTGGAGTCCATGGGAAAATGACAGGAGCAAACTATGGGAGGGAATGGTTGGCAAGAACTATGTTTGAAAAGCACATGCTCCATGCTAGTCTAGCTCATTCACATGCATCATCAACTACAATTCCTGCATAATACAACCAGGAAGGCAATATTGCCCTAAGTTTATAAACATGGAAACTGAGTCTTAGGGCAGATTCTAGGACCTTGCAGGAGATAACCAGTGCAGTCATGACCATTCACAAAGCAGCCACTCCCTAGGCTCAAAGATTAAATTATCTCAATTTAATCTTCAAAATGTGAAACTGGTAGCCATAATTAAGTAAAGCTACATTTTTTTTTTTTAGTGCTGACTTTGTATCAAAGATTTTTTTTTTCCTTTAAGCAATCTCATACAATAAGTACAACACAGGAGAGAAGAATGTAAGCTTCCAAATCAAATATCCCAGTTTGGAACACAGTTTTTTCCCTACTCTCAATTAACCTTAGGAAACTCAGAACACTTCTCTGATCACGAGTTTCCCTGTCAGAAAAATGGAAGGGGGAGGGGTGTTATTCTGAGAATTGAATGATATCATATTTAAAATGCTTGGTCTACAATTAGGTGCTTAATAAACAGAACTGACTTAGTATTGATTATAGTGGGACTTCATAAATAAGAGAACTGAAAATCAAAAAGGCAACTAGTTTAAGTCCATCTGACTAGTGACAGAGCCAGGACTAAGCATGGATCTATCTGACAGACACTGAATTCTTGCTCTCCTATGTACACAGGATAACTGATTTCCTCAGTGCTGATTCTGAGCTGGCAAGAAGCACACACATCCCCATTAGCCAACTCTCTAATGATAGGAGCCAAATCATGCACTTTAGGAATATTTCCTTCCAAAGTAATTCAAATATTCAAAAATGTCACTTTTAATAATGAACTTCAGTTACTTAAAAAATCCCCAGACATAGACCAATTCTATAGCCTTCAATGCCAAAATTCAGAGCCATTATGGTCTTCCTCTACATTTGAACTTATTAGAAGCATTAATCTCAGAGATTTGGAACCTCATCAATTTCATAAACATTTTTCTTTCTATTGTGGCCAAACAGGATAATTTAAGGTCATTTTCCTTCATATCGTTTTATCTTTCATTTAAGGCTTACAAACTTAACAATAGTATACATGAACAATCTCAGGGCTACAAATTTTGAGTCTTTGCTGTAGCAGTGTGTCCTGGTAGTGTAAATATTTGTCAAAGAAAGATTAACTAGCATGAACGTATATTCAGAATGGCTGCTCTTTCATTAACCCAGTAAGGAAATAAACTAGAAAAATACACAGTTCTCTAAATGACACTTATAAGTAGTCACTGAACTTCTAGTTACTTTTTAGGCTTATCAAATTTTAGATTTTTTAAAATCATTTCCCTCATAACCTTGTTTATTTTAAATTTACACCTGAAAAATTTAACACCTAGAAATTTGCTGTAATATTTCACACTTATTTGAATTCCTGTATTCATAACTTATGTTTCATTCAGAAATAATAAAAAGTATTTCTGGAAAAAGTGATTAAGAAATTAATCCTTTGGAACAAGAGTATATTAATGCAAAGATTACATAAATAAATGAATAGCTTACTTACAATTTTTCCTTTTAATAAAGATAAAGCCATTTGTTTCAGAAGTTCTCCTAAGGAAGTAAGGTTTTGCTTGCACATTATTCCCACTAATGCATCCTCAAAGCTGATACATACCCCATGCTAAACCATCCCTGAAAATGTAGCTTTAATCGAAATCCAGCTTATAAATTACATCTAAATCCTTGAATGTTTGGCTTTATGACATCTTAAACCTACTTTGTAGGTCCACAAAGATCAAAAAGTGGCTTCATGAAAGTGAGGAAATACAAGACTCCAGTCCCAGAACCTCTAGCATTAAACCCCCTAATTCATTGAATACATATTTGATGCGAAGTAGTGAGACTGAATCATAGTGTCCAGCCAAAGGCTCTGGTCCTCTCGGGTAAATCCAGAGAATGACTGAGAACCTTTCAGCCAATGCAGATGGGGTCAGAATGGAACCTGTCTAGGAAGGCCAGCAGGAAGGTTGTGATGGGACTCTTCTCCCACCCCAGGAGACAGGCCATTGTGACACTATTGTGCATCTAGTGACAAAATGCATCACCTTGGACTTTCTGACATTTCCTTTTCCAGAACTTTCCCTGTGGGCAATAAAAACCCCAATGATCAGATCCATAATACATTCCCCAGAAGCATTTTCACTTCTCCACTGATGGGGGGACATAAAATTGTGTGTGTGTGTGTGTGTGTGTGTGTGTGTGTGTGTGTATAAAACATTGGATTAGGCTTTTCACAGCAGATCAGAACAAAATGCGTCTCAGACTTGCCATTTCTTAAGAAAGACTGCCACCAACATAACTTTTCCCAGAAGTTACATCAATTATGACCTTCATCAACTATGCTTAGAAAAATCTGTTCTACGTTACTGTCAGCCACAAGAGGAAACTGAAATTTAAGTGCTGAACTTGAGGAGAAGAAATTCTAACTTTGATTCAGTTTCAATTCACACTACCCAAAATCCCCAGGGGTAGAGAGACCAAGAATCTCCCAAATTGGGAGATAATGGCTCAGCACAGCGATGGTGGTGCCTGAACACAGCATGCACTCTCCCAGGATTTAGACCCGAAACCGTAGCCTAAACGGTTGCTGCAAAACGGGCCCATGCGTGGTTCCCATTGAGGCAGCCCAAGGGCTGCTGTTACCTGCCACGTAGGTCTGATCCCGGCCAACAGAGAAGCCCCGGGGCGCAGTGCCGCTGAGGGGAGAGTCCGGGCCTCAGGTGTCCACGCGGCTCTCCTCGCAGCTGTGGCGCTTCTCCGCCCGACTTCAGCTAACAGTTCCCCTGCCTGCGGCCAGCGGGCTCACTCAGCTGCGGGGACCCGCGCGAAGCCCTCGCAGCGCCGAAGATCCTGCGCTCCAGCCCCGGAGGCACCGCGGCGGCAAGTCCCGGGATCCTCCTGGGATGCTCCCTATTCGGCCAGGCCCATCCCGAGCGCTTGCGGAGCCGCGGCCCGGCCAGCACCAAGCCCGGGACTACCGCGGTTCCTTCGCTGCAGCGCTTTCCTGCGCTGGGGACGCCGGGCGTGGGGCCGGGGCGACGGCGAGCCCCAGGCCCGGCTGAGTGGGCAGCGGCCGGGCTGCGGCTGAGTCAGCGCCCAGGTGGCGCGGGCGAGCCCGGACCAGCCGCCGAGAGGGTGCTCTAAGGGGAGCCGCTGCCGCCCTGGCATTTTAAAAGCGAGGCAGCTGGACGCTGTTCAAGCGGAAACGGAGGGAGAAACTTCGGCCCCCGGGGTGGAGCTTTGCCAGCGCGAGGAGTGGGCCCAAGAGCCAATCTGGTTTATTCTGAGATGTTCTTCAAATGCGTTCTCTTCAGAGACTCCTTTTACAGTGAAAAACAAAAACAAAGGGGTGGTGGGGGGCGGGGGCGGACCATAAAACCCAACTCAATGCCTGCATTATGCTTAATAGCAAGACAAACGTTTCCATTAAAGTTAGAGGAAGCTCAAGCGGAAAGAAAGTCTGATCAAGGCAACCAGACATAAGAAAGAAATCAAGTGTAAAATTAATGAAGTTGTGCCTTTTTACTATGTATATATATTCAGTTTTTGAATTGGAAAGCAGGAGGAAAATTACTGCTGTTTTCAGCAGAGGTAGTTGTCTGGTTGGAGAATCCAAACTGAACATCGAGTGAAATCGATTTTCCAATGAATTGGCAGGTTGTAAAATAAACTTAACAAATTAACAGTGTTCTTGTACACTTATTCACCAGTGAGAAATGTGAATGCCAAATCCCATTCTCACTAATAGCAAAAACATTCATAACTAGGAATATAAACTTACCAGGAAATGTGTTCTGTAAAAATAAATAGATAGATAGATAGATAGATAGATAGATAGATAGATCTACTCTGTACCAGAGGACTAAAGGAGATCTGACTCAATTATTAAGACGCAAAACTTATTCTAGGACAAGAAGTAAATATTGTGATCCTAACAAGCCCTCTTCAATGTAATCTTCACCAAATTACAAGTAGAATTTTCTTTTTACCTCAATGATTCCTAGTCTCTTTAGAAAGAAAAAAAAAGAAAGTAAATAAAATGTTAATAAAGATTATAAGGGAAACTAGTCCTATTGGGTATATAAAAGAAGTCATGCATGCACACATGATTTATAAATAAAAGCCACATTGGCTGAGTGCTTAATGTTTAATGCTTTACATGTATCATTTATCAATGTGTTTATCATTTATCACTACAACCCTGTGACACAGATGATATTGCTGGCACTTAAGTGTAGGAAATGAAAGGCCAGTAGAATAGGTATCACACTCAATTTCACACAGGCAAAAGTGGGGACTGGGGATTGGACACAGGCATTATGCCTACAGAATCCTTGCATCCTGTGCATAGCCTTGTTCGCTCTGGCACAGAGCAGCAGTAATTAGAACAGCTCACCATTGGCACAGAGTAGGACCAAGATCCCAAAATGAGAAGTACGCAAGAAACTGTGATATTCTAGTTGATGGAATAGAAGGATTTTTAAATAAGTGATATTTAAACAATAGGGAGCTATTAACAGGAGATAGAGCTGATTTTCTACCTAGTGCCCCAAACCAAAGTAAATTCCTGATTCATCAAATATTAAATGTAAAAATGTAAGGCAAAAAATAAATAAGTAGGTGAATCCCATGAACCTGGGATTCTCAAAAGACTTTCTAAATATATCATGAAACCATAAAAACTGAGAGATATGATATAAAAATGTAGACAAACTTCTTTATGGGAAACACTGCAAACAGAATTCAAAACTAAATGACAATCTGTAAAATATTTGCTATGCATGTGATGGAAGATTGTTAAACTTAACAAACTGAAATCATAAACACCCAGTTGAGTTTGAATTTTAGTTTAGCCACGAATTATTTTTTTGTCTCACTGTTGGTTTGAAAGTCAAATTTAAATGAATGCCCTGTCTTGTCTCTTTTGGCCATATTATGATAGCAACATTTTAATATAATAATTTGCAAAAAAAATTCTTATAATCATTAAAAAAAAGTATAGATGATTAAGCCACTAGAACAAGGAGAAAAAGAGATCAGCAGGCAATTCACCAAAGAAAATAAATAACAGAACAAAATAAGTATTCTCTCTAGCAATGAAACAAATGCAAATAAAAAGTACAGAAAATTGTACTTTTTAACCTACTAACTGGAAAAGTTTAAAATATTGGTAAAATCCAACACAGGTGAGCAATTTGGAGAATGGGTATTCTCCCTTACTACTTATGATAATGTGAATTAGTACATATTTCTACAATACAGTTTGAGAAAAAATACCAAATTAAATACTTTATGTTTATAGCAATATACCAAACAAATCTATTTTCAAGGATTTTTCTAAAGGGATCATTTGACAAGTGGACAAAATGCATACAGCATATATTTATACAATTTATAATAGTAAAAAATTGACACAATAATTGAGGATTGGTTAATTAAATATAATTAAATAAAATAATATTATATTTTATTTAATTCAATTCTAAGCACTAAATGTGACATAGTTACAATTCTAAGCACTTCCTATATAATAATTTACCAAAATCAAAACAAAAAACAAATCCTCACTAAGAAGGTACAACTACGGGCTGGGGCTGGGGCTTAGTGGTAGAGTGCCTGCCTCCAACATGTGAGGCACTAGATTCAATCTTCAACATCAAATAAATAAATAAATAGATAGATAGATAGATAGATATTGGGGCCATTTACAACTAAAAAGAAGGTATAAGAAGTATCTCCATTTTATAGGAATGGAATCAAGACAAAGATCTAAGCAACAAATAAGCTAAAACTACTACAACCATCATTGACTCCGAGGCTTCTCTCCACTCCCTGTCTCTGCTTCTGCCAGGGCATTAGTTTTATTCTCCTTTTTAATTCTACACTGGCTTTATTACCTCCTTAATTCAAGAAAACATGGCAGCCTCCTGAGCTTCATGTAATAGCATTAGTCACACAAAGATATTAATGTTCATGGTTCTTAGTTTTAAAAACCTATGTTGGTATAATGCCCACTGGGCAAAGCATTAGTCAGAACAGGCTGGGTTTTGCTGTGTTTACAAACAGTCCCTAAATCTCAGTACCTTATGATAAAAGTGTTTCCCTCTCACTTGCTCTATACATCTACAGTGGGTTGACTGTGGCTTGGCTCTATTACAGGAACTCCACTGGGGAATACAGGTCATCTCGCACCTTCACCTTGCACCTTGACACCTAGGCAATTTTGCAGGAAGAAAATGAAGATACAGCCAACCACAGGTTCTTAACACTTCTACCAGAGTGTTAAGTCATCTAGCCAAGCCTAATGTTGTGGGGCAAGGAAATCATCAGCTTCCCCAGAAGAATAATATGGCCTCAGACATCCAGTAAATCTAGTGAAGGAAATGTGTTTGTAACTGCATATGACATTAAAGACCATAATGATTATATAGGAATAGACAATGATGCTGTGTTCTGAAATGTCTCCATTTGGAAAAAAACGAAGTGAGAAAATTGGGCAGAAAATGGACAAATTTTGACCACAGAGATTATACGGTTAGGACTCTGGACTGAATGCTAGACTTGGAGTCAAACAGCCCTGGGTTACAGTTCTTACTCTCTAATTTACTCAATATATAACCATGGCCAACATATGGCAGCTAATATCTTCTCAATCATAAAGTAGAGAGAACAATTCTTGCAACATCAAATGTGAACCATCTAGCAGAATGTTATAGGGTGAGTTCAGTCTTTATTGTTAAGCTTGAAAAAATGCCTGTTGCTTCTCACTGTCCACTCAATGCCTTGCAAAGAAATTTCTAATTTCAGTCTATTCTTTTTAAATTAGTTAACTAATTTTAATTTACAAATAAATGTATGGGTGGTATACAAAATGAATGTCCAATTCCTGTTTTTAAATTAATTAATTAATTTTAATTGACAAATATGAATTATATGATTATTGCTGGTATACAATGTGATGTTCTGAATATGTTCATTGTGGAATAGCTAAATGCACACATGCACTATCTCACATTCTTATCTTTTTATTTTGTGTTTTTGAAATGAGAATTGCTTCAGTGTTAAATAATAACTTTCTCTCATTCTCAATATTCAAAGCAGAAGATACCTTCAACTGGATTAGTTAAATCTCACTCACTGATACCTAATTTAACCAGCACTTAGGTTGGATGTTGAATCTCCCCAAAAGGCTCTTTCCACTCATGACTTTGAATCAGCCCCTGTGTCTCTCCTTTTCTCCATTAGACAAGGACATGGGGGAACTTGGAGCTTCCTATCAGCTCTGGTGTTCCTGTTCCATCCCTAGATAGTTTGAGGAGGCAGCTTTTGAGAGAAGCTTTGGGAAATCCCCAGCTGTTGGCCATTGTCACAGGTGCTGTTGATGTCTCTGCTCTGGGCTCTCTGCCTCTGCTGAATGACACAGCAAGGGGTCAGCTCCTCCTCCAGCCCTTCCCTGTGCTTCAGGGCCACACCTCCTACTTGATACAGGCTCTTCTGATGTTAGAAAACAGAGGAAAGCACACATGAGTGAAAGCTGTCTCTCCTCTTCATTTCAGGAAGTCTAATAGGTGGTCCAGTTCTAAATGAAGGAGAAAATTCCTACCAGCTGGACCAGTCTCAGGGTATGCAGAGTTCTTTCTCATATATCATCTGCATTTCTAACTGTCACTCTATTGGAAGGCAGATCAGGCAGTGATGTATTCCCATTTTACAGATGAGGAAACTGAGGGCAGAAGCCAGTTAAGATGCTTATTCAATGTCTTAAGACTTCAGTCCCAAATCCCAGAACTAGCACTCAAATCTCCTGAGCCTATGTCTGGAACAGTTTCTGCCACATCCATGTGGCCCATTGTCACATTATCACACATCTGAAATTGAAATTGTTACTGTGTGGCAGAATGGAATTAGACACCTAGATTCTGTTACACCGTCAGAGAAGTAGGTCCTGTTACTTCCCTGCCATTTTGTGAAAAGAGAAAGATATGTCTTAATTTTTTTATTTTTGTTTTATTTTAATGCATTGTAGTTATACTTAATTGTGAGGTTCATTTTGATACAGTCATAAGTGCAAGAACAGTTTTCTCAATTTTAGTCCCCAGTACTCCCCTCTTTGCTCCTCTCCTTCTCCCCCTGGTCCTCTTCTACTCTATTAGTCTTCCTTATATTTTTTAAATTGGTACATTATAGTTAAATATAAAATTGGAATGGATTGGATAGCATCTTCAACAAATGGTGCTGGGAAAACTGGAAATCCATATGCAACAAAATGAAACTGAATCCCCTCCTCTCTCCATGCACAAAAGTTAACTCAAAATGGATCAAGGAGCTAGATATCAAATCAGAGACTCTGCATCTGATAGAAGAAAAAGTTGGCTCCGATCTACATATTGTGGGGTCGGGCTCCAAATTCCTTAATAGGACACCCATAGCTCAAGAGTTAATAACAAGAATCAACAAATGGGACCTACTTAAACTAAAAAGTTTTTTCTCAGCAAGAGAAACAATAAGAGAGGTAAATAGGAAGCCTACATCATGGGAACAAATTTTTACTCCTCACACTTCAGATAGAGCCCTAATATCCAGAGTATACAAAGAACTCAAAAAATTAGACAATAAGATAATAACCCAATCAACAAATGGGCCAAGGACCTGAACAGACACTTCTCAGAGGAGGATATACAATCAATCAACAAGTACATGAAAAAATGCTCACCATCGCTAGCAGTCAGAGAAATGCAAATCTAATCACCCTAAGATACCATCTCACTCCAGTAAGATTGGCAGCCACTATGAAGTCAAACAACAACAAGCGCTGGCGAGGATGTGGGGAAAAGGGTACGCTTGTACATTGCTGGTGGGACTGCAAATTGGTGCAGCCAATTTGGAAAGCAGTATGGAGATTCCTGGGAAAGCTGGGAATGGAACCACCATTTGACCCAGCTATTTCCCTTCTCGGACTATTCCCTGAAGACCTTAAAAGAGCGTACTACAGGGATACTGCCACATCGATGTTCATAGCAGCACAATTCACAATAGCTAGACTGTGGAACCAACCCAGATGCCCTTCAATAGATGAATGGATAAAAAAAAATGTGGCATTTATACACCATGGAGTATTAGGCAGCACTAAAAAATGACAAAATCATGGAATTTGCAGGGAAATGGATGGCACTAGAGCAGATTATGCTTAGTGAAGCTAGCCAATCCCTAAAAAACAAATACCAAATGTCTTCTTTGAAATAATGAGAGCAACTAAGAACAGAGCAGGGAGGAAGAGCAGGAAGAAAAGATTAACATTAAACAGAGACATGAGGTTGGAGGGAAAGGGAGAGAAAAGGGAAATTGCATGGAAATGAAGGGAGACCCTCATTGCTATACAAAATTACATATAAGAGGTTGTGAGGGGAATGGGAAAATAAACAAGGAGAGTAATAAATTACAATAGATGGGGTAGAGAGAGAAGATGGGAGGGGAGGGGAGGGGGGATAGTAGGGGATAGGAAAGGTAGCAGAATACAACAGTTACTAATAGGGCATCATGTAAAATTGTGGATGTGTAACCGATGTGATTCTGCAATCTGCATTTGGGGTAAAAATTTGGAGTTCATAACCCACTTGAATCTAATGTATGAAATATGATATGTCAAGAGCTGTGTAATGTTGTGAACAACCAATAAAAAAATAAAATAAATAAAAAAATTGGAATGGATTGTTATATATTCATATATGCACATAGTATAATGGGGTCAACATTACTCCCCAGTTCTTCCCCTTTTCCTCCCCTCCTCCCTTACCCTTGGTCCCCTGCTTCTACTCTACTATTCTCCCTTCTATTTTCACAAGACCCCCTTTTATTATTCATTTGAAAGGCATGTTTTAAGCAAAATTTCAGGAAATCCTATTGGGTGTTATAAAATGTATACAACATAGTTCTCTGTTTTTCACCCCATAGTGGAGAAAATCTTTAGTAAAGATCCACATTGCTGCTCTAATGCTCTAATTTAAAAACAAAAAAGTAAAAGGTGAAAGATTTATATGATCTGAAGAGAAACCAGAGTATAAAGAGGGATTATCATTCTCATCATAACTTTCATTAATATACATTTTTTTAGTTTTAGGTGGACACAATATATTTTTTTATGTGGTATTGAGGATCGAACTACCGCTTGAGCCACATCCCCTATAGGTGACTGTATGACCAATGTGATTCTGCAACCTGTACCATCAGAAAAATGAGAAATTATACCCCATTTGATTCAAATGTATGAATTTGTCAAGATCATTGTACTGTTATGTGTAACTAATAAAAAAAAAAAGTGATCCCCATTGCTGAAAATGCCTGGAGTCTGCTTTGGGAAGAGTCTTACTGTGCTAGTGAGTAGAGTTCATGGGGGTGCAGGACAAGAACAGAAGCCTGATAGCATGAATCTCTAATGGGCTTCTCGACACATGAAGCATAATCTATAGATGCAAAAACTTGGTCATTGTCACGGGTTCAAGTTCTGACTCTGCTGCTTGCCACAGCAATGTTTTCCTGAGATGGAAACACGCTGACAGGTACCTGAGTCTTCTTTTCTTAACAGAAGCAGAGGAAAGAAGCTCAATTGTACCTGACTCAAAAACTTGGTCCTCCTTCATTTCTGACAGTCTCCCACCTGCAGCTTCTCCATATTCCTCTGGACCAAAGAAGAATTTGAGACCCATTCACTAATGTTAGACCAAAGTTCAAAGAAACTCAGCACAGACCTTGGCTGAAATGGTGTGCAAGAGCCAGGGAGACACCAAGGGAAAGGAAAGAAGAATGTACAGAAGAACATACAGACATTGAAATGGGATGGTAAGGAAGTCGGGGACTTCCTGGAATCTAAATATTTAGTTATGGTAAGACATTTGCTGAGGGCCCAGATGTGGGTCCACCTATTGCCTGTTGCTCACAGTGTATCCCCCATTGCCTTCCTATCTGAGCACCCTGCTATCTGAGCACCTGACCCATGCTAGCTAGCCTGAGCCACAGCACAGTATCCTTCCTGGAAGCAAATGATCTTGCGTTAAAGATGTTAAGAATCGATTAGCCCTAACTAAGGCTCTCTCAAGTCAAGTCAGAATGAAGAATGAGTGGCTTGCTATCCAAAGTGTTGGATACTGAAACCAAATGTGCCTTATTGGTTTATTCCTGAATCTCTCATCTTCATATGCCTGAAATTCCTTTTAAATTGTAATTTGCTTGAAGCTATTTACTTGAAGATATTCAAGTTATTATTTTACTTCAAGTTCAGAGGGATAAGAGAGGAAACAAATGGCATCCTATAACCATTGTTACATTATATCAGAAAGGATTCCATATTTGGAGAAATAAAAACAAATTAAATTTATAAAAATTGCTTGGGACAACTTTTTTAAATAGTCATAATTTTGAAGAACTTAATCTTATGCCTAGTGCAACATTATAAATTGACTTAAATAGCAGATCGCAAAGCACTTTTATATGCAGATAATGAAGCAGATGCAGAGGTTGACATCATCAGTACATCATAATTACAAATGAGGAAACTTATTAGAAGCCAGGCTGTTCAATGCTGGGGTAGGACTGAAAAGAGTAGCTATGACTGGACTGGAAACTCCATAAGAGCAGGGACCTTGTCTTGTTTATTTCCAGACCCAAGTCTAGTACAGTACCCTATGTGTAGAAGACACACAGAAGTAAATAATGAATTAATGAACTAGTGAATGAAGGAAGGGTGTGGTCCCTGGGATGGGGGGAGCAGTGTTAAGCACAGTGACTCAGTGCCCTGATGGGGCAGGGATAAGATGAGAGAAAGTCTTCATGGTCTCTATGAGCCAGATTGTAGTCTCACCCATGCCAGTGGCCAGCTTCTCATCCTCCTACTGTCCATAACACCAGGTAACATTAGTCCTCTCTCTAGACTGTGCTCAGTATCCAGGACCAAGTCTGCTGTTTGTAAGGTATGTTTACTGCTAACTTAAGAGGACCCAGAAACTCCAGAGAAGGAAGTTTGTGTTATTCTGCTGTATAAAAGGAGCTGAGTCATGGGGGATGGAGGCAATCAGTCTCCAATCCCTAATATTGTAGGAGCTATGGGGCCATGGCAAATGAAGGCAAGTGCTTTCCCTCAGTGTCTGACTGCCTGAATGAACACTACTTAATAAATCCAGGATGCAAGCTTAGCCCTCCTAAATAGGATCTAGAGATGCAGAAAATGTAAGCAGATACTTAATTTTTAATTGAGTTAAAATTCACATAACATAAAATTCACCACTTAAAATATTTTAAAGTGTACGATTCAGTGGCATCTGGTACATTCACAATATTGTACAATCATCACTACTAATTGTAGAACATTTTCATCACTCTAAGGAGAAACCCTATACCTATTAAACAGCCACACCTTACCCTTCCCTCCCCCATTCCCTGGCAACCACTGATCGGCATTTTCTCTATGGATTTGCCTATTCTGGACATTTCATATATGAAATGATATTGCATGATTATTTTGTATCTGGCTTCTTGCCTTCAGTATAATGTTTTCAAGGTTCATCCATGTTGTGGCATTTATCAGAATTTCTTTCTTTTTCATGCCTAAATAATATCATGAATATACCACATTGTGTTTATCCATGCACCAGTTGATGGACTTCAGATTGTTTTCACCTTTTAGCTGTTTTGAAGGTTTCCACATACATGTTTTTGTTTGGCCCTATCTGCAAGTTTCTAGGTGTATCCCCAGGAGTGGAATTACTGAGTAGCTGCATTTTCTGGTTTCTGAGGATTAATGGCAGGTACTTAGGAGGATAAAAGTGCTTATGATTGGAGGAGCTTCAGGGGCTATGTAGGAGACACCCTTTCCAGACAGAAGAAACTGTGTCCATCTGACACTCCTATTTGTTCCTGCTGTCAAATCTTTGTCCAGGCTCCAGCCCCAGTGTTACCTGCCAGTTTCCAGGGCTCCTCCTTTCTGCTCCAGGCTCTCCCAAGATCACTCCCAAAGTCAAAAACCCACACTGATCTTCTTGCAGTGGGGTTATTACAGTCTGCAAAAAGCAAAGTGTAGGCCTGAAACCCCAGGAACTTCACCAGAGTCACCAGAGAATTTCCATTTTTTATTAGCAATGCACATTCATGTGCCCCCACCCAGATCTGGTGGATCAGAATCTCTGGACTGCACAGTGGGCCATCTTTGTTCTAATATGACCCGAGAGAATTATTTTACTCAGCCCTGAGAAATAAGTGCTCCTGGGTGTCTGCCCACTCTCAGCTACTCCTTCAACCCATAATGGGTGACCACATTGTGTATGATGTATGGTGTATGTGCATATGTGTGTGCTTGGGCACTGGGGGCTATTGAGAGGTGGTGTCAAAACATGAAGTGTTTCCAGGAAGAGGTGATGAGTTTGTGATGCCCACAGGAGCCCTGAGGCTGCAGAGCCCTTGTCTACTGAGGGCTCTTTTTCCATTCTTGTAGAGACTATGGAATTCTTCCTCCTTTTGGAGCTTGGCCCAAGCCTTGACTCTTGGGGTTTCTCTTGAAATAGGACTCACAACCCTTCCCCTAGTCTGTATTGTGCATCATCCAGAGAAAATCATGCCAGCTGTGTGCTTCTGAGCCTTCCTCCCACCTTCTGGGCAAACAGAAGGCAGTGACAATGGCAGGGGCAGATATCTGAATCCTCAGTTTTGGTCCTGCTCTGTGATTCTGACTCTCCTCTTGTGAGTCAACACAGATGCCTCCTGGGAGGCCCTGCCCATGCAGAGACCGTGGTCCCCTGGGAAGTCATAACGGACCCCATTCCAAAGAGGACTTTTGCCCCTTCACCCCTTGTCCACCCTCCTCCTGGGTGTTCCACACATCAGCATTCTCTACCCAAAGGGATGCATTTCTAACCCAAAAAGCCCTGTCTCCAAGAAGGTAAAGCCAGAGAAGAGAGAAGAAAAGCAGAGAAGTAAGACTTTTAAAAGCTTTGAACCTGAGATAGGAAGAGGGAATCCCTGAAATTAAATCTCAGGCCACTCAAACTTGGTCTGTGATTTAATCTTATCCCCTAAGGTACTAATTAATCTGCCATTGAAAAGGGCCTGACACAGTGGAAGGCTGAGAATCCCAGGTATTCCTTATAGTGATTCCTACCACCACTGCACATATCTCGAGAGATGACCTGCTCAGGACAGCCTGGCTGCTTAGACTACAGGGTAGTAACCTGCCACCTCTACTCATGGGAGCAGGCATGACCCTCTTTTTTTTTATCTTCTATCCCCCTATCATAGTGCCTAGTAATTCCATATTCTCCACAAGCCTGCAATGTGATGACAAATCTTTCACTCTTCTTTTGTCCTCCCAATACCACATCTATCTCCTCTCTCCCCACTGCCACACCACACACTCACTCATTCAATAAGCATCCATTGTTTTTACTGTAGGTTCAGTGAATAATATAAGGCACAATCCCTGCTGTCCCTGAAACTTGCAATCCACTGTGTTGGAGAGGCGATCGAGAAACATTTACACATTATCTGTTTACAGCTGCATTAATGCTTGAGAAAGAAGTGAAGTCATGTGAGAGAAGGTAATAAGAGACCTAACCAAACCTGAATCGTTGGGAAAGCTTTCTGGAGAGGGAACATTCATGCTGACATCTTCAGTAGGAGCAGGAGCTGAAAAGGCAAGAGTGAAGAAAGAGCAGATGGTTACAGAAGTGCATGCCAAGGCCCTCAGGGAGCCAGGGGTTCAGTGTGAAGAAAGGGGGAGGTAGGGCAGGAAACGAAGTCATAATTGTGATCAGAAATGAAATGCAAATGCCCTTCCGGAGGCCTTGAAAAGGCTTTTGGCCTGAAAATGGCAAAAGAAGTGACCTGGTCATATACATTCTTAAAATAATGTCAGATAATGAATTATAGGGAAGAAAGGAGGTATAAGGTGATGGCCTGGATGAGGGTGGTGGTAGGGATAAATGACACAGAAGTGCCACCATATTTGTTTGGGGGCAAAACCAACTCTACCGATCTGTGAATAGCTGTGGAAGCTCAGCAGCATGGGGTTTACCAAGAATAGTGCTCAGGTTCTTAGCTTGAGCAATTGCACAGCAGTGGAGCTAGAGCTGAAGGGGACTAATTTGTTGAGGTATGCAGAAGATTTGATAAATATCATGAGTTCAGATTTGATAGGTCAAGTGTGAGATGTGTGTAAGATGTTTAAATGAGGATTTTGAGGAAAAAATAGATGCATAAAGTTGGAAGGAAAGTAGAGGGAGAAGTCTGAGGGTGTTGGGGGTAACTGACATCATACACTATGTTGATATTGCTGGAGAGAGAGCAGAGACTACAAGGAGGGTAGGTGTTCATAAGATAAAAACCCAGGACATCTGTGCTTAAACACAGATTGGAGAAGGGTGAATAGGAAAAGGAGATTGACATAGAGTGGCAGAGTGTTATTAGGGGAAAACCTCAAGAGAAAATTGCTGCGCAGAGCAAGGAGGGCTCCTTCAAGCAGAGGGTGTGATGGATGCCAGCAAATGTTAAGGAGGTCAAGTACCATAAGAGCTATAAAGTATCTCTGGCCTGGGGCTTAGCAGTGTGAAGGTCAAGGGTGACCTTTGCAAGGACAGTTGCAGTGCAATCAGATTGGAATTGACAGAGGAGTGAGCAAGAGGGATGAGATGGAAAAGCTGAGGTCAGACAACTCTTGAAAAGTGAAGAGAATGGAGGAGCATGTAGAGTACTGGAAAAGTACTTATCTTTGCTTTTTACTCTTTCCCAAAGGGGAATGACGTGGCAATTTGGATGCTGATAGAATGAATGTCATCAGCAGCAGAGACAGAGAGGCTGGTGAGCACAAGGAACTGCTCTGGAACCTGAGAAGTTTAGGCACAGGGTCAGGGTATAGGAGGAAGAGGTGGCCTCCAGTTGGAAGAGAAAGCTGTCCTATTGAATCAGGATACAGATGAAAGTACATCCCTGGAAGCTGAAGCAGATGCCAACCAGTTCCCTATCTGATGGCTCCTATCTTCACTATGAAGAATGAAGCAAGTTCCTCCTCTAAGAATGAAGGAAGCAAAGTAGAAATCAGAGGTTAAAAAAATGGAGAAGTTACAAAAAAAATGTGTTACCTGGTGGTGTTTGTCAAAGATTAGAATTTGGGGGAGCAAGGTTTGGAGATAATGAAAGACCTTCCATCCATGGTTGTGTTAGTTTTCCACTCATTGTGATGACCAAAATACCTGATCAGAACAACCTAAAGGAAGAAAAGTTTATTTGGGGCTGATGGTGTCGAAGGTTCAGTCCATAGGCAGCCATTTCCCATCACTCTCAGTCTGAGGTAAGGCAGAACATCCTGTGGAAGGGCTTGTCAGAGGAAAGCTTCTCAGAAGTCTGGAAGCAAAAAGAGAGTGTAAGAAGACAAGGACAAAAAATTTAATCCTCAAGATACCCCTCAAGTAATCTTCTACCTCGAGCCACACCCCACATGACTACAGTTACTACCAAATAAACCATTCAAATTAGTAATCCACTAAATAGATTAGATTGTGACTCTTTTAATCTTTTAATAACATTTTGCCTCCCAAATTAACATAAGAGTTTTTTGAGGGGATACCTCATATCTAAACCATAACAGTGGCCCTCAGGTACCAACCATTCTGCATGCTGGATGAAATTGATCCCCTCTCTCAACCTACTGTTCCCCAGGTCTTTACATCCATATTTGGTGCCACAACCCACACCCAATTTCTGAGATCCACAACACAAAGTCAGCCCAGATTGAAGCCTCCTGGACCTCCTAACAGCAGTCACTAAAAGCAAGTGACTCAAGATATCTCCACCCACCACCCACCATCCCTCTGGTTTTAGTTAGTTTTTTCTCTGTTCTGACTTAAAGACCTGACAAGAATAATTTTATAAGAGGGAAATTTCATTTGGGGGCTCTTGGTCTCACAGGTCTCAGTCAGTTCATAGATAGCCAGCTTCATTCCTCGAGGCTGGAGGTGAGGCAGAACATCATGGCAGAAGAGCTTGGCAGAGGGAAGCAGCTCACATGATGATGTGAAAGCAGAGAGAGAGAACTCTACTCACCAGATAAAAATATATACCCCAAAGGCACGCCCACAGGGACAGAGCTCCTCCAGCCATACCCTATCTACCTTCAGTTACCACTAAATTAATCCCATCGGGTAATTAATTCACTGACTGGTTAAGGCTCTCATAACCCAATCATTTCTCCTGTGAACCTTCTTGCATTGTCTCAAACATGAGCTTTTGGAGGAAACTTCACATTCAAGCCATAATACCATCACTCTCTCCACAAACATAACTGCCTCCATTGCATTTTCCATTACATCAGCACAGTTAGAAAAACCAAAGCAAAGCAGAGTTTTTTATGACAAATGCCCACATACCTACCATTTAGATTCAATGAATACTCACATTTTGCTCTATCTTAATTGCCCCTTTCTTAAGACAATGAATAAAGTATACTGGAATCCTTGCTTTTGCAACATATTTGTTTTGCATTTGATTCATATTTTTAATAAGTGGATAGTCAAATAGTACAAGATTCAAAAGAGATGAGAATTCATTCTTCTACCCAATCTCCCAAACTCATCATCTGATTCTGTGAGTGTATATTTTAAAGAGGGATATATCTCAGTCTCTGATCCAGTCAGGCTATAATCAAAATGGAAAAGAGTAGTTAAACACCAACACACAAAGGACCCCATGGATCCTACATCCTTCTGTGTGCCTCAAAGAACCCATGAGAACCAAACTTCTGTTTACAATTCAGTTTTGTGTTAGTTAGCTTTCCATTACTGTGACAAAAAGACCCAAGAAAAACAACTAAAGGAGGAAAGATTTATTTTGGCTCACAGTTACAGAGGTTTCAGTCCAAGGTCAACTGGATCCATTGTTTCTGGGCCTATGGTGAAATAGAACAGAAGGGTGGAAGGGTATAGGATAGGAAAGATGCTCACCTCATGGCAGCCAGGAAGCAGAGAGGGAAAGTAAGAGAATTGCAGACAAGTCATAACCTTCCATGGCATGTTTCCAATGACCTACTTCCCCCAACTAGGCCCCTCTTACTAATCGCCCATTCAGCTATATATAAATGCATGAACTGACTAATCCACTGATACAGTTAGCACCCTTAAGATCAAATCACTTCCCAAAAATTCCTGCTTCTGAACATTGCTGCATTAGAGACCAACCCTTCAACACATGAGCCTTTGGAAGACATTCTGGATACAAACAATAACAGTGTTGTCTTTGTTTGGTTTGCTCTGACAAAATACCTTTGACTAGGTAACCAATCAACAGCATAATTTTACTGATCACAGTAAGCAGAGGACAGGAAGCACAAAATCAAAGCACCAGCAGATTCTCTATCTTGAGGGCCTGTTACTCCTAGGGATACCCCAATGTGTCCTCACATGGCAGAAGAGGCATAAGTTTTCATCATACCTCTTCAATAAGGGCACCAATCCCATTCATGAAGGTGGAGCCCTCATGATCTAATCACATCCCAAAGGCCCACCTCATAACACCACCACAATGCATATTAAAACATCTAGACCATTGCAAGTATTATTTGAAATTAGATGTGGGAGTTGGCCCAGGTCTATCTGATTCTCAGACCCATGTCTCTTTCTCTATCAAATCACCCAGGAGGATAATATGGTAATGTGTCACAGTCTTAGCTGCTCTCAGGATTGTGATAGTTGTGAGGAAGAGTTGCAAAGAGGCTTGGGTGTCATTTCCATAGAACTTCCAACCCAGCAAGGTCCTGGCAATTTCAGAACTGTCATACAAAATCCAGACGAGGGGGGTCTATAGCACTAGTTGCCAGTGCAGCTTGATTAGATCTCCAGGGTCTAGAATAAGCAAAGTACAAGATCCTTCCCTGGTCTTGATGTTATAACCATCACTTTGCACCACTTTGTGCATACCCTGGGATTTGTGGGAGCTGGAAGCCTCTATCCACAGTTGTCATCAGCACCAGACCATATGGTGGAAAAAACAATGAATTCCCACCACATGGCTAAGCCAGTTCCATGTGATTTTTGTACCAATGGAGGAACATGGGTTGCCTCTATCCAAATCCTACAGAAGCAAGTCACACTACCTGCACTTTGTCCCTGGAGTGGGTGTGGACTGGTCTTAGCCAGACACTATTAGTCATTCATAAAACACAAATTAAATCCTCAGATTGCTTCTTGGTCAACTTTTGGGTGTTAAGCACCACTGGGACAATGTGTATGAGAAAGACTATTCCTGGATTTAAGGTGTTAAGGAGCCAATTTTATAAAACTTTGTTTTATAGAACAAAGTTTAATAGCAATGCATTAACTTCTGGATAACCAAGAAAAGAGAGCTCAAGGCAGTATGATGCCTATCCCCCAGCTGCATCTCTCTCCAGCTTCTTCATCACTCTGCTCCCACTCTTAGCTATGTTGTCTAACCTTTCACTCACTATTCACTTTACTGAAACCTGACTTCCCACTCACAGGGCTTCAGCTTATCTCACCAAGAGTATCAATGACCCTGAGTATCCTTCAATCCAATGGTTTCTCCCTCTCTTTTGCCCTCCTTTCTTCCTTGTTGAGAATATGCAAGTAACTCAACAATAAACAATGAACGACAATAAAAGGGCAAACAACATTTCTCCAAAGACACACACACACACTTGCACGCACAAGATAGGCAACAAATACATACAAAGATGCTTAACATCATTGGTCAATAGGGAAATTAAAATCTGAATCACAATGACACTTTACATCCACTAACAATATTAAAAAGCCAGTTTTGATAAGGATGTAAAGAAATTGGAACACTCATGCACTGTTGGAAAAAATGTAAAGTGGTACATTCACTTTGCTAAACATTTTGGCAGTTTCTCAAAATGTTGAACATAAGAGTTAATATACGATGAGAAATTCCACTCCTGGGTATATATCTGAATTGAAAGCTATGTCCACAAGAAACCTTGTACATATACATTTATAACAGTAATGTACGCTAGTTATGAAAATGAAAACAATCCAAATGTTTATTAGCTGATGAATGAACAGATAAAAATGTGGTATAACCATGAAATGGAATATTATTGGGCAAATAGGGATGAATTACTAATAAATGCTACAATATGAATGAACTAATACTACATGGTACAGTTAAACACCCAGGTGTCGGGAAGGGCAGGAGCTAGCACAGTGTCAAAAATCTTGTTGTTGGCAGCAAGGACTCACATCAGTGCCACTGTCACAAACAGATTTAGCTTATAGTTTTTTCTGTGACTCAGAGGAGAGAGAGTCAGATTGAAGCCAGAATTAGACAGGCAGTCAGTGTAGATAGGTAAATCGAGTCAGGTCGGACCTAAGAGGCCAATTTTGAGTGAGTCTGGAAAGTTGGAGACTGTCCCCTGAGGGATCTTATCTGCCCCTGCTCCAACCTGTGGCCAAGGTAACCTGTCCCAGGAATTTCCCCTCCCTACAGGGAGCTATAAAGTTGTTAATGTGTCCTTGTCTACTCCATCCTGCCCTTCCCCCTTCAGCCCACCTATTTCCCACCTTTTGGCCATCCCAGGGAACATTCCTGGACCTAGTCACCTCCACAGGAAGGAGAAAGATAAAGGGGGAAAGGCAGGAGAACAAAGGAAGCCTAGGACATATAAAAAGGGCAGAACACCTTGTTTCTTGGAATACCATATTACCAGCTATGGCCTCCTTCTCCCTCGCAGGAGAAGTCTTTGTTACTCTTTTTTAAATAAACCCTGTTCCATATGCTTGCCTTAGTGTGCTTCTCTAATGTTCAAACTTCAACATGTGGGAAAGCAGGACTCATCACTGATAACCAGCAGTATCATATTGGCAGCAGGGACTCACATCAGTGCCACTGTCATGAACAGATTCAGCTTGTAGTTTTTTTCTGTGTCTCAGGGGAGAGACAGTCAGATGTCCCATAATATTTTCTAATAAAAAATATTAGAAAACATTATGTCCCATATATTATGCAACTTGATAATAGCTGTTCATAGCCACTTTTTTGAACTCTGTAAAATAAGCAAATCTATAGAGACAGAATATAGATTAGTATTTTCTATGTGTTGGGGAAATGGAGATGTACTGCTATTGGGAATGGTCTTTTTGGAGGTAGCGAAACTATGCTGCAACTAAATAGTAGTGATAGTTGTACAAATCTGTAACTAGACTAAAACCACTAGACTGTGCATTCAAAGGGTAAATTTCATAGGATGTGAATTATACACAATAAAACTTTTATACACAACAAGAAAAAATGAGTAGAGCAGAGCAAATGGCACAGTGCAGGATGAGCTAGAGCCAATCACAGAGGTGAGGTCTGTTGGAGACCTCAGAGAACCCTGAACCTGGCAGTGACTCCAGAGCTGTGCCTTGAACAAGATGAGTCTGGAATGGGGAACTTGAGCACCATCATGTTGGTGTCTGCAGCCAGCTGGGATGGATTCCAGAGTGTCTGTGTTCAGGGAACTGAATAATTCCTGGTCTTGGCCTTAGTACCATCTGCCATGTGCTGAGCTGAATGTAAAGGCCACCCAGGCACTGGAAAATGACTCAAAATGACTCACCCCTTGCCAGCCCTCATGATCCTAGAGATGTCTTATTCTCCACCTCTCTTTCTTGTCAATACCATCTGGGTGGTTACCTGGCTCATAGTCAGTCTCCCATGACAAGAATCCCATCAGTACAATGGTCCCGGGGAATCCAGCCCCTGACCACAGGTGACTGGTCTCTAGTCACCCCTAACTAAAGCTGCGACATCGGATTCTCTGTCCTCTGAGACACAGAAAGAACTACAAGCTGAGTCTGTTCATGGCAGTGGCACTGATGTGAGTCTCTGCTGCCAACACCAAGATTTCTGACACTGTGCTAGCTCCTGCCCTTCCTGACACCTGGGTGTTTAACTGTACCATGTAGGACATAGGATGCCCCAATTCCCCTAATATATTTGTCGCGAGCAACTCCCGAAGCTGGAGTGGATCACCTCCCAGGGGTCCTCTGATCGGCCTAGTATCGTCTTGCCCTCGAAGGTGTCCTCACTGGCCTGGTAACCCGGCGACGTACTCAAAGAACACACTGTAACCCGGTTGTCGTTTGCTTCATTTATTCAAGTCACCACCGATAAAGCACCACACACACCGGCTCCGGAGCAGAGACTGGTCGGACCCACGAACGGCCAGATGTTAGCCCGTTCGAGGATGGCTCCCAAGTCCTCTGTGCCTCATATATATATTCCTTACTTTTAGCATTACATCATTTGTTTATACCTTAAGCATTACATCACTTATTTTTCACACATGTTTACGTCGCGGCCTATCTTATCACTAATACACACACTTGTTTACTCTTAAGTCAACAACATTACCTCATCTTATATCTTATGTCAACAACACACATCACTTCCAAACAAACTATTCCTTAATCCCTTGGGGTACTCCTAACAATATTCCATGTTGACTCCATGAACTGAAGAGGTATCTCAGGTTTCTGACTGGAGTAGCTGAGCTCCTCATGTGCTGACAATCTCAGTCATGGAAGTCCAGTCTCAGGAACAGAAGCCACCAAGCTGTCACCAGTTTCCTCAGTAAAAGAATATGGGGCAAATAGAATGTTTTGGCAGGTCTTCAAATTCTGCTTTTTTTCTAAGATGCTTTCTCCCTCTGCCTCAGTCTTGAGGCATCAGGTCCAGGGTCACCCCAGGAAGTAGGAGACATGGTATGGGGAGAGAATGAAGCCAGATTTAAAGTTAGGTAGTCAGTGTAGTTAGGTAAATCGGGTCTAATACCGAGTGAAATCTAAAATGGAGGCCATGCTGGGAATGACTCAGGGAAAACACAGGACAACTCATGGAATGTTGACGAAGTCCCAAAAAGGCCCTAGGCCAAAGTCCACCTCAAAGAAGTGTTAAGGAACAGCCCCCAGCAAACTTAAAGATAGCCTGTCACAAAGAAGTGTCCCACCCCTCGGGCCTTCCAACCTACATTCCATCCCCAAAACTATAAGAAGGAGAAACAACTGCACTGCCACTGATTCCACCTCTTGGGTCCCCTTCTTCCTCCGGGAGAAGTCTTTTCTGCTGTTCTTTAATAAACTTCTACTTTCCACTCTGACCTTGCCTCGGCGTGCTTCTTTGGTGTTATTCTTCAACATCGGGGAAGCAAGGACTCGTCACCGGTCAACAGCGGTAACATATTGGAGGTCCCATACCGAGATTCTACACCGAGGTAAGTGCATGCACCCCATGTCTGTTTGAGGTGCATCTCTTTCTCTCTTTCTTTCTGGAGGTAAGGTGGGCACCCGACGGCTACTTAAACGCAATTAGTGCAGCCGCCACTCTACAAGACTCGGGTGAGAGGTTTCTCGGCCTAGGCAGCTCTCAATCACCTGTTCAATACAGAGCAGGCATGTTGAGTACTGCCAAAGCCGCTTCCAACTTTTCTGTCTGGGCCCGGAGAGCAATTGGCGTGAGTACACAGTGTCCCGAATCCTGATCTGCCTCGGATGCGTGGAGGTGGAGGAAGGAGTTTGGAACAACTGCGGAATTCCGGTCTGGGCTACTCTCAGACGTTTCCAAAGGTTCCTTTCTCTTGAGCCCCCTTCCGACAGCCCTCAGGGGTATCTAGGGTGATCGGAAGATGAATGGCACTGAGGGAAAGCCCCAATCACATTTGCCTCCGTATGGGCTATGCGCAACACTCCCAACACCGCATCCATTCCTCCTGGATGCTTCCCTTCCTTCACAGGTCAGAAATGTTAGCAATTCAGGTTGCAGGACTAAGAAAGGCATGAGATAATTAGTAAAATCTGCCCAGGTTCCCTAAGATGCATAGGTAACTTTTACTAGTCTGTTTTACCGCCCCAATGTTTAAAATGTGCTGTGTTCTTTAAGCTACTAGAGAGGCATTTTTAGAATCAACTCCTCTGGTAATCTGCTACCTTACAACCAGTAGATATCCCTTAACACTTAGGCGGCTCCTTTAGTCTACAGAGCAAAGACAACAACAAAAGAGCACAGGATTCTCTTTTGCAATGGGTCTTTAGTGGTGGGGAGGAAAGCAGTAAGGCCCTTAAGTCTGAATCCTCCCAGGGTCTCTGGCACAGGGCAAACTGAGACCCTAGCACTTTGCCAAAGGGGACCAGAAACCCCTTGGCAAAAGCAAGGTGAGAGACGAGTTTTCTGGACCGTTTAGGAAGCTCAAACTTAGGAAGACGTCCCTAACGAGAACAGTTTTCTCCGGTGCAGCATGGGCACCTGAGTCCTGTTTTCTTCTCAGAGAGGAGCTTCTCTCTCTCTAATACGCCAGGTGGACCACTAGCCTGCGTATTGAAAAATTGGGATAAATTTGAACCTCAGACGCTCAAGAAAAAGCGCCTCATTTTCTTGGCCTGGCCTCAATACAAACTCTCTGATGGAGAAACCTGGCCACCAGAGGAAAATATCAATTTTAATACAATTTTACAGTTTGATAAAATTTACAAAAAAGGAAATGGTGTGAGGTGCCATATGTTCAGATTTTCTTTGCTCTAAGGGAAAATCCTAAATCATGCCAACAGTGTAAAGTAGACTTAGCTATGATATCTGCCATGAAGAGAAAATCTTGAACTCACTGAGGAAAAGAATCAAGAGAAAAATTTGGGTCGATCAAAGTACATACCCCCTTCCCCCTTCAAGACCTAAAGCAGAGTAAAAACTGACTCTACTGGAAAGTTAGGAGATATGCCAGATTGCCTAGGATTGGATCTACCCAAAGGAGCTAATCTTGCAAGTGAAAGGGAAACTGAGGAATTCCCAGCAGCTGCCAGAGCCATTTTCGCTTTGGGGAAAATTTCCTCATAATTTCCCTGCACTTAAGGATTACTCCACCTAAATGCAGTAAAGTCAGTCATGCTGAGACCCTTGATTTTACACCTATAGTTGCCCTTATGTGAGAACATCTGGTCCACTCATGGGGAAATCTAAGGTGCCACTGATAAGAGTCATAATTAAATGAAAGTTCAAAACCTGGAGAGATTTTTTTCTTATCTGGTCTGTTTTAGAGGTTATTATAGATTGTTTCCTGGGGATAATCTAGGCTAAATGTGTGTCTAAAAGATGTTTCATTGTAACATCTGGTATCTAAATGAGTTTGAAGCATTGCGTAATCTTGCAGTTAAAAGTTGGTTGTAGTTAATTGTTTAGTTTGTGATTTCAGATACTTCATGCCAGAGAACTTAAATACTTAGGATAGAAAATTAAAAGAACTCTACTTCCAAGTTGGCAAGTAACTCCCAATCATTCAGTTTTATTTTTTCATCAATTTTTGAACTGGGTAGCCTAAGGAGATTTCACTAGGTACACAGTGCATTGATTTGGACAAGGATAGTAAATTATGATTTGGTATCTGTTTCTCTCAGTGTGTAAGATTTAGGAAAAAGTGTTGAATTAAAACGTTGGTCTGGCTTATTGAAATGACATTAATTAGCAACAGTCTTGGGAATTTTCAAAGCTTAATTTTAGATATACATGGTAGTGTGTGGATTTTTTCCAGGTGATTTAATGTAACTTAATACTACTTTAGGAACTTCAGAACAAAGAAAGTAGCTTAATGATCCTGAAGGAACTTCTTCTGATGGTGGCTTTTATATTATCAAGAAAGATCCTATTTTCAGTTTTGTGTGAGCAAGTTTTTCTAGTGTAGGAAGATATAAAGATGAAATTTTGTAAATTGTATCTTAAACTTTTACCATATTTTCAACTTCCAAACCTGAAAATTGTGACTTATGGTTAAAATGCCTTAGACGTGAAGTTTCTGCTCAAAATTCCAGTTTTCCCAGTTCCTTCCAGACCTCAGCTAGGACTTAAATTGATATGCAAATAGAAGAAGCCTGGAGCACTCAGTAGGAGACAGATCTGAGGCCCAAGGAAAAAAAGTAAAGGTGTCTTTTACCTGAACTCAAACTAGATTAAACCAAAGAGTAAATTGTATGGCATTTACTAATTACTGGCCAGTCAATTTTTTCTAGGACTTTTGCCTTTTCTTAGATTCTGGTTTTTTTTGAGCTCATGATTTTTATCCTACAGACAAGTTAATGTTTTTCTGATAAGTTCTATTTTTGATCAAACTGGAGTTTTTTTAAACATTGCAATGAGATTTCACCTGAGAAGGCTTCGAGGCCTTTTGTGTTATGTGTTACACTTGTGTTACGTGTTGTATGTTGGTATGTCTGTCTGTGTGTATGTCCATATATCATGCAGTGATATGACAATTGACAGATGAGGAGCGCTCATGAAAAATTAAAAAATGGATCCAAATATCTTTGATTCACGTGATTCAAATGGCTCAATTTAAATTGGGTAAACAGATGAAAGTAAAGATGTCTTTAAAATTAAGCTAATAAGTTTTTCTAGGTGTTCAAAAAGGCCCTAATAAAATGTTGATGTCTATGAAATAATCTGCTTAAATTCAAAAGTTTACAAGTATTGTTTCAAAATGTGAACAGAAGGAGGTTAACAGATAAAAAAGAAACTAGAAGGTTCTAGGTATGGATTTAATAGAGGGAAAGTGTGTTTCTGGTTAAGAGTTTAAGTAATTAAGAGGGTTTAAGTAAGTGATGAAGAAGGTCTGTGCAAGTTGGTTATAAGTGTAAGTTTTCGAGCAAGTAATCTTAAAGACATTAAACAGCTGGTTAAACAAGTGCTGTTGTTTTAGAGAATTGTGCTATGTTATTTCTTTAAAAGCTAAACTTGGTTAATATAAAAACATCAATGTAATTGGTGCCATTAATGTGTTCATATCTTCCAGGTATACAAGTCTGTAAGGTAGAAGCTTTAGAAAGAGCATTATATCAAGCTGGTGTTCTAAAAGTGTATGGTAATTTTAGGCTTAAAAGAAAAACATGTTGGAAATTTATTTATATCACTTGTGTTCTATAACTGTACTTATTATCAATAAGTTATGTAAAGTTCCATGTTACTTTCTAAATGTATTTTTAAGTTAATGAGAGCCTAATCTATGTAAAGGTTTTATTGCAAAACACAAAAGTACTTTGCTACTTTTCTACAAAAGGTTAAAAGCTTTCAGCCTTTCTTTAATTCTTGTTTTAGATGTGATATTATGTTGTGTTAGCTAATATTCATGTGAACTTGAGCAACAATTTATGTAGGCTTTGTAAAATGATGTTTAAAAAAGCAAAGATCAGCTTCAGAACTATAGTATTTAAGATTTATGAAGAGCCCCACCTTACTTGAGATAAGGCTCTATGTCCCATCTCATGTGAAAGTGACTATGAAAGAAGTAGGCTAGATTTCAGTACATTTAAGATTGTGTCCAAAAGTTGGTTTTTGTCACGATTGCCAGGATCTCAAACAGGGGATATACTCCACCAAAATTCAAGGTAGCTATTATATGAACTAAATGTTTTTACTCTTGATAATTTTATCTTGTAGTTTTCTTATAAATGATTTAAGATTGCCTGTTAATGTTTTGCAGAGGTACTGATTTAAGAACACACAACCTGGGTTAATTTAAGACAAGAAGTTATCACCTACAGGATAGAGAGATAGACATTAAAGCCCAGTACCCTTAATATAAGGCTGTTAACTTATTTTGCTGGATGTTTAAGATTAAGTTTTAAAATTAAAAATTTGGCTCTTGCCCTCTGAGTCAGTCTGAATCAGGGAATAGGGGACTTCTTCAAAGGGCTCTGCAACTCTAGGCCACATAACCTCCTGATCAGGGAGATTAATGAGACCAGTGGAGGACAGGAAGCCAGTCAGTGCATTTGCTGTGAAGAGGAGGGTCATCAACAAGGGAGACATCCCTGATGCTTCTGAAGGAAGCCACATGGTCAAGCAAGGCCTGGACCCATCCTAGCGCAAATGGCACTAGCAGAACTGAGAAGCTGTTGTGAAGTTCCCGAGGACTCCCATAACTCAGCTGACTGTTAACAATAGATTGAAACAAAAGTCAGTTTGACTTGCTTCATCTTAAACACTTAGCAAAGACAGTCAAAGCCAAAACACAGCTATTCCTGGACATTTTAATGATAATAATAGTTAAATGTAACTTCCATAAAAAAGTAGACTGGAGGCTACAAAAGAGATTCTTAGAAATGCCTGATAACTGTCAAAGGGACTGCTAGAGTAGTTTTAGTCTAAGGCCTTTATTTCTAACCAACGCAGGTAGGCTTGATGTTTGCTAGTATGGTTATCCAGCCCTGTGTAGCAGAATTAAAGATTTTTCTATTAAACACAGAGGTCATACTAGTAAAAGGATTTTGCAGGATCAGATGGCATTAAATTATTAGACTATATCTTAAAGGAAAAGACATCTGTAACCCTAAATGTTGTGTTGACATCCCTGACATTTCTGGCAATGTGGCAAATATCCTTAAAGATTTACATGCTCAGATAGAAGCCATGTCCTCAGCAATATTGTTGTGGAAACAGTATCTTAACTCTTAGTTCCTGGCACTGCCTGATAGAAAACATTGTTGATCTTTGTCTTGGCCATTATACTCATTGGCATATTTCTGTGCTGTGGCATTTCTTGCTGTATCAATCTGGTTCCAGTACTAATGAACTCTTGTTTCTCTTATAGACCACCTATCACTCGAATGGCCCTCCAGTCTATTACTTCTCAATCAGACTTCTATCATGGACCACTCGATAGACCCGATTTTTAAAGGGAGACTCCAAACTGCTTGACCCAACATCGCCCCTTTTGTCAGCCTGAAGAAGCCAGAAAGATCTTCTTCACCCCCTTTCCTTACAGCAGTAAGGAGTTCCCAAATTAGAGGGGGGAATGAAGCCAGATTTAAAGTTAGGTAGTCAGTGTAGTTAGGTAAATCGGGTCTAATACCGAGTGAAATCTAAAATGGAGGCCATGCTGGGAATGACTCAGGGAAAACACAGGACAACTCATGGAATGTTGACGAAGTCCCAAAAAGGCCCTAGGCCAAAGTCCACCTCAAAGAAGTGTTAAGGAACAGCCCCCAGCAAACTTAAAGATAGCCTGTCACAAAGAAGTGTCCCACCCCTCGGGCCTTCCAACCTACATTCCATCCCCAAAACTATAAGAAGGAGAAACAACTGCACTGCCACGGATTCCACCTCTTGGGTCCCCTTCTTCCTCCGGGAGAAGTCTTTTCTGCTGTCCTTTAATAAACTTCTACTTTCCACTCTGACCTTGCCTCGGCGTGCTTCTTTGGTGTTATTCTTCAACATCGGGGAAGCAAGGACTCGTCACCGGTCAACAGCGGTAACAAGAGGAAGTGTCCCTTCCAGGCAGTGCATCATAAGAAAAACAAGGGAAACACATGGCTAACTTCTGGTCAGGGCCCGAGGGAGAATGTCCTACAACTGAGGATGTTCTCCTTCTGTTGCAGTCTGAGAGTCTGACAGGGAACTCTTTGTGCCCAAACACCTCCAACATGGACACATGGTCTGCCTCCTGGCTCTCCATTTCAGGGGAGAGCTGCTCTGGCATCAACATAGCAGGAGTTTCACAGTCCAGCATGTTAGACAGGGAGATGCACTGCTGAGATCCTCTCAAGGGACGCCGGCTGCCCCCTGTGGGAGTGCAGCCTGTGCAGTGGCTCTCTCAGTGACCACCTCAGTCTCAGTCTCAGGAACCTGCCTTGCACAACTGTGGACTTCTAGGAATAGACTTTTTCTGGGAACAGAGGCAAGGTATATAGGCCATTTGGGTCTGATGCTGGACAACTTCAGTGGCACTTCTGCCCCAAAGTGACCTGCCACCTTCCCTCTGCCCAGCCTGCCTCCCCATTCCTCACACAGCTGTGATCCATGATAAGCACTGGGTGTCTCCAATTCCATTTTACAGCATCTTATTCTAGGGAGGCCCCTGGCAGTGCCTGCAATACCAGCAGAAAATCTGGGTAGCAAAGGCTTCCAAGTGCAGAATTTCTGCCCTACCTGAATACGAGTTGCCTCGAGGGGCTGAAGGTGGTCATGGGAAGGGAGACAAAGCATTGGCTCTTGTTCTTGTAACCCAGAGCACAGATTCTTCTTCATGGGCTTCCATGACAACCCACTTGTATGTCCTGCAGAAGAGGGGCTCAGGAGGAAGTTCTGGTTGCTGAAATTTACCTACCAGGGCCTGTTCAAGGAGAAACAGAATTGTTTAAGCCAAAAGGGACTCAAATATCATGGATTTAGCCATGAAGATTAAATCATAAGCAGAGCATTTAAAGAGCCTGCCTTTTAAGTATCTGAGTAACCCCCACACATATTCAAATGTAAACTCACCTTGTCTCTTTTGAGCCAATTTCATTTTATGTAGGGCTTTCAGGGAGGGCCTCTCAGAGATCATCTATATTTTTCAGTTTTTTTTCCATGAACCCTCTTTGGTTTTCAGAGAAGGTGAGGGAAACTAGAGGGAGAAGGGAAGGGGGACAGAGGATACAGGAGAAAGGGAGGGGAGAGAAGGGCAGGATAGAGAGAGAGAGATAACAAGGAAAAAGAAGGAAAGGAGGAGTAAAAAGGAAGATTATATATGATTTGGGGTGTTTAAGGACAGACAGGCATGATAGTGGTTCTCATCATCCCCAGAAGAGTAAGAGTGCTATCAAGTTCATTCCTGGAAAGCCCAATGTCCATTTCATAGTGAAGTTTACATATGTGTGATTTCTTATGTAAGTTCCCTAATGCTAAGTCCCCAGAAGTCAGGACCTTACACCTGACCCACCTTGATAAAGCATGAAGTACTGGCATTTGTTAACTGTGCTGTGATGGCTCTGCCTCTGGCTTCCCCAACTCAGGTCCATGCCTGCAATGGCAGAGAGTTTTCTGAGAAGGCTTAGCCCCTTCCTTCCATCTCACTTGCTTTCTCTCTCAAATCAATATCTGCAGGGAGCTGCTGGGACCCACAACAGACATGCTGCCAATGCTCTGAGAGAGAGGCAAAGCAAAGCCACTCATGCGGGTGACAGGAAGGAACAATTTGTTCTAAGGTTTAGTTTGGTCTAAATAAAACCAGCTTTGTGATATGCAGAGAATTGAAATCTTTCTTAATGAAGAAAACTTTCAGAGTCAAAAATGAACTTAATCACATTTGGTGGGGTGGGGGAAGGGTTAAAAAGAACTTTGGGGGCAATACTACCTTTCTTCCAGACCCAGGAAAGGTACTGCCCAAAGTGACACAGTGAGAGAGTAACAAAGTTGAAGACAGGAAGCAATTACTGCTCTTCTGATGGCCCACGCTATAAGAATTTTAACTGGAGTACTTGTAACAGTGGAAGGGTGGGCCACCAACTGAACAGTGTATGATGTAAATCTCAGAGTGCAGAGAGGGCTAGGACCTGGAAGGGGTGGGCCTCAACTATGACTTTGGACATTGTCTCCATTGTCTATTTACACAGAGATGTGTGTGTGTGTGTGTGTGTGTGTGTGTGTGTGTGTGTGTTTTGTTGTTGTTGTTGTTGTTATTGTTTAAAATGTAATTTTGGTAAATATAGGCATTTAAAGTATAATTTTCCTTAACCCATTATGACATTTTTCAAAAATTTTTCAAGCAAGGCATGGTGGTGTATACCTGTAATCTGAATGACTTGGAAGGCTGAGTCAGAAGATTGCAAGTTTGATGTCAACTTCAGAAACTTAGCAAGACCCTATCTCAAAATAAAAGAATAAAAAATATTTGGAGATGTGGCTCAGTGGCAAAGCACTCCGGGGTTCAATCTCCAGAATCAAGAAAACAAAAGAAAGTTTCCATACATCAGCAGTCAGAGGAGGGAAAAAAAACAGCTGGTTCTAACCCTTCTCAACAATGAGAGGCCTGGCAAATTATTATATTAATCCATCATCAAGTTTTCAAATATTCATATAACACACAGTGGGTGCAAGTATGAACAAGAAGTATAGGTTATGCAAATTAGACATTTCAACCCTTTTAAAATAATTTCCTCTCCATATGGGTTCTGTTGTTATAAGCTTCAACCAAATGATACAACTTGTCATTGGCCTGTCATGCTGTTTCATTTCTCTGTGAGTTTCAGCACCCTGGGAGCTGCTGAAAAGCCAAAAAAGTTTTTGAGTCTTCAGGTACAGGTGGCAGCCCTGTCCATGGGGAAGACACCTGGGCTGCACTAGACCTCCCAGCACACTCATCCCTTATGTCAAAGGGATCCTTACCTCAAATTGTATCCTCCAGTTTGGACAATGAGAGAAAGGGGTGTAGTGGGTTTGGTAAAGATGTTCTTGTCTACCTCACTGTTTGAGGAGCTTGTCTGATTGTCAACTGATTGTGATTTGGTAGCAAGAGGAGATTCAAACTCAGTTTTTCTGAGTCCTGCTCCTGCATCATTTCTAATAAAATGTGCAGAGTTGTGTGGATCAGCCCAAGTCCCTATGAGCTTCTCCAGCAGAAAAATGTGTGCCACCACCACTCCCACCACCCCACTTCAGCCCTCCAAGCAGTGGATCTGAGTCTTTGTTATTGCCAATATAGGCCCAAAGTGTCTCTCTAAAGGGCGTCCTTCCCTAGGAGGAAGTTCTCATCTGATTCTAACATCCTCAGCTCCTCCCTTCTCAAACATCACCACTGTGCTCATGTGCATCTGTTCCCATGAGTTCTACTTTCCTTCCTGGTAATTGGATGGCTGGCCCATCCACCTCTGCCCAAGAGCCCATCCACCTTTATGGCCTCAAGGACTTGGTGCCTGCAGTTCTCTTCTCCCTACATCAACAGTTGTCCCCTTGCCACTGGGTGATTCTTGCCAGCAGTGATACTGCTCCCTAGGTGACAGAGTGGAAATGTACTTGAACAAGACAGTGGATCTACAGGTAAGGACTATGGCAGACTGAGTGTGGCAACTAAGTCAGAGACTCTCTTGCCCCCACCCAGTCCACTTATTCATCCATACAAATGTTTATCTGGTGTCTATTATGTCCCAGGCTCCACTTCAAGTCAGGGGATACAGCAAGAATAACCATAGTCCTAACTTCCTGGAACTTAGAGTTTATTGGGGGATGGAGGACTGGCTATAGACAAGTCAACAAAGGGTCTTCAGAAAGTGGTCAGTGATGTAAGAACAAACAGGACAAGGGGCATGGTGAGTAGTGGGACATGGGGTGGAGGATGGGTTTGCTGTTCATGTGGCGTGACCAGGGAAGGTCAGCACCAGAGACTTTTCATCAGATCCCATTTCAGGTGTCACCTCCAGGAACTTGTTTCTACTTGGACTTTGGACTCTTGACCCCTTAAATTCAAATCTCATCTCTGCATTTTATCAGCTACATAAACTCAAACAAATAAACACCTTAGATTCTTCAGCTATAAGGTACAAATTATAATGGGTCTTATAATAATTATAATAAATAATAATAGTTGTTATAATAAATTAAATAAGTTCCTATAGTGCACATGGAACCCAACAAATGGTACCTGACCACAATATACCTTTTTTTTCTTGTGCTTTTACTTTTTTGCTTTCTATTTCTCTTTCTCCCAATTATTCTTTGCTATGTTGCTAACATTTTTCATGCTGCTTTTTTTTCCTCATGTGTTTCAGAAGCTATACATCTCATTTTATTGCACTAGTTATTACCTTTAAGGAAAAATATAGAGTTAAACTTGTGTTTTTCTGCTTAAGTGAAAACTAAAATAAAAAATTTAATATGATTTTTAAGACTCTCATTCGCCCCTTCATTTAACACTATATTTTGTCAAAAAAAAACTATGCTCTTAGATCTAGATTATTAGCAGCTTTTTATTCTATAATTTTTGAAGATATATTTAGTGTTTTCATTAAGTTAATATCTATGTTAATAGAAGCTGTTTAAACACTATCTATGCATTGTACATGTTTAACTTCTATAATTTGTCTCCATCATTCTTGAAATCTTATTCTATCAGTTTTCTTTTGGGGACAATGGAACAGGCAGAGCACTGTCAGTTCTCCACTAAAAACTGGTTCCTTCTTAGGGAGGCAGAGGTGCCAGGATGAAGAGCAGGCTCTGGGGTCAGACTGCTGGATTCTAGGCCAACCTACCTTCTTCTACTCTACTGTGGTCATACCTCTACCATAGCCTCATCTGGAGTGGAAGTAACTTCTCTTTCCCTTGACTTTGACCATGAACACGTGGCTTATGTTGGCCAGTGATATATTCATTAAAATGAAAGCTATCAGTTCTGAGTTTGGACTTCTAAGGCCTATTTCTGCCTTCCTTTTTGCCCCTTTGTTTGCACCAAGAGAGCACAAGCCCTTGCTCACATATTGATCTCAGGCTGAGGGTGACAGATGTGTACAGCAAAGCCTCTCTGTCAACCAACAGACCTGTAAGGAGAAGAAGTACTGTTCCACCATGTCCCTTCGGTGTCTGCCAAACCCAGGAACCACAAATTTGTGAGTGCCAATAAATGACTGTGTGATGGTAATTTTATGTGTGGCCCTCAGTGGGTCACAGGGAGCCCAGGCCAAACAGAGTTTCTGGGTATGCCTGTGAGAATGTCTTTGGACATGAACTGAGTAAAGTGTGGTTTTGCAATGTGGGTGGGAATCATCCAATCCATTGAGGGCCTGAAGAGAACAAAAGGTTCCTCTTCTGACAGAAGGAGGAATTTTCCCCTTTTTACCTGCTTCCTGCTTGAGCTGGGACATCTCATCCACGATTCTTCTGCCCTTGAACTGGAATTTATACCATTGGCTCTCCTGGTTCTCAGGCCTTTGGCTTGGACTAAATTATATCATCAACTTTCCTGAATCTTCAATTTGCATATAGAAGATCATGGGACTTTTCAACCTGCATAATCATGTTACCCAATTCTTCACAAATCTCCTCTCTCTCTAATATACTTCTATCTCTATATATCTGTCTGTCTTTCTGTTTTTCCCTCCTATGAGTCCATTTCTCTGGAGAATCCTGCTAATATATTAGTTTTGGGGTAGTTTGTTATGAAATAATAGGTAACCAGTACATAGGAATTCTAGACAGGATAAATAAATGATGTATTTTCTAAACTCTTTCTCATTAGAAAGATCTTGTGCTCTGTTGTTTTGGGACATTTAATATTGTGAAGAAGCAACTAAATTTTACCTTTTACCCTTGATAGTTCACTTCTCACAACTTCCTGGCACTCCCCCAAATGAGATGCTTAACAATTTCTTTTTTCTTCAGGATGTCTGGGTACTAATCTACTTTCGTTGTCCTTGCTCTTTCAGTCTTGTCCTCTTGTTTTTGTTTTTGTTTTCCACAGTACAGACAATTTTTTTTTCTTTAAGTATTTTTTCTTCCCCATCCCCTCTGTTCTCTACTTCTGGAATCACTTTTGCACCCTTATTGGGGCTTATACCACAATATTCACACTCAGCCGTAGATTGATCTTTTTCTCCTGCCTTGTGAGAAAAGTGGCTGAGTTCATTTTCTTATTCTGTGATGTTGTTTCTGCAAAACCCAATCTGTTTTCTGTCTACTAACTTTTATCATCTCTGCTTTTAAAATTTCACAATAGCATTTTGCATCTGAAAACAATCTTTTCTGGTGTCGGGTTGTTTTTTCCTCCTTATGTATAAATTTTTCCACATAATATCAATAAAAAGGGAAAATAGAGATTTGGGGGGATTCTTAAAACTTTTTTTCCTCCTCTTTCTTAAATGTGTTTCATGGAAGAATTGTGCTTTTATTCAATGGATTGGTTCCTTCTTAGGGAGCAAGCAGGTACAAAGGTGAACAAGATGGGCTCTGGCATCAGACTGCTGGCTTCAAGGCCAACTCTACCACTTTGGGCCGTGTGGTCTAAGACAAGTGACCTGATTGCTTTGAGTCTCAGTTACTACACCTTTTAAGTGGAAACAACTATAGGTCCTGCCTCATTAGATAGTTTTGGTAATGAGATGAGTTTAATATTCATTTAGCCTTTAGGACAGTCCTAGTATCATTACAATCACATTTGATAAAGAAAATGAAGGTGTGGATTCATTCATATTTCTCTTTGCCCACCTTTATCTTTGCCTACTACTGAGAGTTTATGTTGGATCCACCATACTTAAAGCTTATGCTATATATATTTTTGCATTGCTGCTTGGCAATCTCATGGGCCAAGAACAAGAGAAGAAATACAGAGCTGCATGCAGAGAACTTCTCAGCAGGCTGTTGGTTGCTGTCTCATAATCGTGGCAGCTCCTGGTGAGTAGGACAGAACATCCTGATCCAGCTGTGTCCCTGTGTTCCTCAGCTCATACCTGCACTAAGGGAGACCCTAGGAAGCCTATGTCCATCCTAAACAGATACTGGCTGTTTGCAAAGTTTTTTCGTTAGTACCACACCCACCTTCATCCTCAGTCTCTATTGTACACAACAAGAGGAATAGATCATAAATAGAGAGTCCTGGAAAGGTGAGCAGTACATTAGTCCTTAGGAAGAAGAAATTTCTTTCATTTCTGACCTGTTGATGGACTCCTTTCATTTTATCTGGCATCAATGCAGATTTTTTTAAAACTTTTTAAAAAGTTTATTTTATATATATATATATATATATATATATATATATATATATATATATATAGTTTTCTTAATTTCAGCAAGAATTTGGGAGGATTTGGAGCTTAGCTGTGGATTCAAATCTTTCTTGTTGGAAAGAACAGTTAAAAGGATGGTGGAATGTGATAGACATCATCATCCAAAGTACATGTATGAAGACACGAATTGGTGTCAACATACCTTATATACAACCAGAGATAGGAAAATTGTTCTGTATACATATAATAAGAATTGTAATGTATTCTACTGTCATTTTTTTAATCAATTAAAAAAGGATAGTTACAGTCTCCTAACTGGTCCCCTTGGCCCACTCTCCTCCCTCTCCCTCCATCTGTCTTCCTGCAGGTGAAAGAACTTATCCATGCAGCCTGCTGGTCTCTCTTCAAAGCATCTGCCACATGATAGACCAGGAACTCAGCAAGGACACAGGCTCCCCATACTCTGGCTTGCTGGACTCAAGATTTTTCCATCTCTGTGTAGCCCCTTTCTCTAACCACATGGAGTCACTGTGCCTCTGGTACCTTTGGAACTTCTTGTATGCTACCAACAATCCTTGTACCCATCCTCATAGGCCTGCCAAACCCCTGCCTTTCTAGAGCCTTAGGCAAGCTCAGGAGTCCAGCCTTTCTTGTACGTTTACTGTCAATTTGTTATTATTTATCTACAACCTGTTCCCTTCCTGGACCGCCAGTCCTTGGAGAGTAAAAATTGTGTCCTTTTTAGTACATGACAGAGGGCTTAATACCTCCTAATGGATCTTTTTCTGAGTGTTTTACCATCCCTTAGAATCCTTAGTGACAGTCATGCTGTTTAAGTCAACTTTTGTACCACTGTGACCAAAGACCTGACAAGAACAACATAAGGAGGGAAAGCTTATTTTGGCTCATGATTCAGAGTTTCAGTTCATGGTCAACCAACTTGATAGCTCTGGGCCTGAGGTGAGGTAGAACATCATGGCAGAAGAGTATGGTGTAGAAGAGCAGCTCAGGACCTGGGATTGTATACACAGGTAGAAGTGTATTTCACTCTTTTTACAATCTAGGCAGGATGTACACTATGGCCCACACCTGTAATCCCAGCAACTCAGGAGACTGAAGTAAGGAGGATCACAAGTTTGAGGCCAGCATCAAAACTTAGCAAGACCCTATCTCAAAATAAAAAATAAAAAGGACTAGGGATGTAACTCAGTGGTAGAGCACCCCTGGGTTCAGTCCCAGTTACTGCAAAAAATAAAAGTAAGGCTGTTACTGTAGCTCTGCTCATAGTCATCACACTAGCAAGTCTCTGGTCAACATGTCCTATTGATGCTAACTTGTAACTCCCTTTTGCTAGTACAATTAGGTGCTATTTCTGGGCATAGACCTTAAGAGTACTGGCAGTTTTGTCTTGTCACTATTTGGGGATTCAGTCTTCATATATGAAACTCGGATGAAACAACTGAATTATGAGAGACTGCTTGGGGATAGTGGGAAAGAAGTGGTGGATCCAGCTAGTCCCCCACCTATTCCAACATTCCCAACACATGCACCAACTAAGATACCAAATCTAGCTACTTCTGAATGTAGCTGCCTATATACTTGCTACCAAGAGTATCCAGCAGCAGAATGCCACAGATGATGTTTAATGTGAGAAATATTAAAACCTTATTTAAGTCACTAAGTTTTGGGGTGATTTGTTATTCAACAATAGATAATGATTAAGCAAGGAACAAACGCTGGGAGACAATTAGGAGTTCCATTCATGGAATTTCATGAGCTCTTCTGTATTTATGACTACTAGGCATTTAGTGCAGCTCTGACCCTAAGAGACATATGCTGAGGCTGAAAGCTTGCCATGGCCTTTAGTGTGAAAGCAGCCACCTTAACACAAAACCTGTGGTACATCCCATACAAACACGGTTGAAGACCAGGAACTGGCTCAGAAGGGTATCTGGGGAGCAGATTCCATTGTTGTCTCTAGTGGTTTACCACTACCAAGGACAAGAGAGAGGATGTGGCACTAACCACCCACTAAAAACTAAGGCTGAGGGGTGTCCTCTTTCCAAAATCTGCAAGGAATCCAAGTTTTAATAAATATAGTGGGGAGGGAAAAAGAAAACTTAAAAACACCTGAGGGTGTAGCCCAGTGGTAGAGCACCCCTGGGTTAAATTTCCCATCAAGAAAGAGAGAGTGAGAGTGAGCGAGAGAGAGAAAGAGAGAGAGAGAGAAGAAAGGAAAGCGGAAGGAAGGAAGGAAGGAAGGAAGGAAGGAAGGAAGGAAGGAAGGGAGGGAGGGAGGGAGGGAGGGAGGAAGGAAGGAAATGAAACATAAGAGAAGAAAAGTATATAGTGATATTCCATTAGGTTGCTACAAAAGCAATCTCCTTGCCCACACCTCAAACTTGAGATACTCAGGCTAGGTGACATCCACCACACCGGGAAAGTTAAAGGACAAGGAGTTGACTCTGCTTATACAAAACAGACTGGAGAGAAGAGAATGTAGGAAGTGAGAGGCAAATAACAGGGCATTGGGCATGAAACACAGACTGCCAGGCTTCCTTTTATGATAGCTCAACTTATAGTTCTGTGACTTCCTGATGGTGTGAAATGATACGAGTTCAGTAGGAACCACACTTCAAATTTTTTTTGGTACCAGGAATTGAACTCAGGGACACTCAACTACTGAGCTACATCCCCAGACCTATTTTGTATTTTATTTAGAGACAGGGTCTCACTGAATTGCTTAACACCTCACTTTTGCTGAGACTGGCTTTGAACTTGCAATAATCCTCCAGCCTCAGTCTCCAAAACAGCTGGAATTACAGACGTGCACCACTGCGTCCAGCTCACACTTTGAATTTTGAATGTGAATCTTTTCCCTGGCTAGCCACGTGCACTACAATCATCTCTCCAGATGCTGGACAGACTGCTCCCAATCAGCCCCACCATCACAAGGGGCATAACTAATGTCCTACTGTGCTGTGTTGCTAAACTAGGTTGTTCAGCAGGTTGGGAGTATTCAATGCCCTCTCAGCTTATTTTCAACTTGCAATGGATTTAATGAGACATACTTCCATCTAAACAGAGCAGCATCTGTACAATCCCCCTACGGTCTGAAGACAACATGAGGATGTCGTTTAAAAAAAAAATTCAGCTGAGAGGGGTGGTGTGTGTTTGTAATCCCAGTGACTCAGGAAGCTGAAGCAGGAAGATTGCAACTTAGCAAGGCACTAAGCAATTGAGCAAAACACTATCTCTAAATAAAATATTAAAAAATGGCTGGGGGTGTGGCTCAGTGATTGAGTGCCCCTGGGTTCAATCGCCAGTACCAAAAATAAATAAATAAATAGAATAAGTAAAAATTCAAACGGAAAATGTGGAGACATCTAGTTACATGAAGAACTGAACACCCATGCAGGCTCTTTCAAGAAATTAAGAGCCCCTAAAGGAGAAGATTTTTCCATTCCCCATCTCTAAGTCCACATGAATGATGAGAGTTACTGCCTCATTGGCCAGAGAGTTGGGCAGACTAGTTCCTGACCACAGGTGTAATCTGGAAGTGGCCTGGGTCCTAGTGTACTTCTTGTCATACTTCTATATGCAAAGTTTTCAGAGCTCGGTTGAAATGCAGGAAGGCAGGTGAAAAGTATAATAAATGTGGTTGGTGACTGTACTCTGCACATTGCATTTAGCATTGTCCCTACAAGGAGTGCTTCCAAGAGCAGAGCAAGAGATGGACTCATAATGGTTTAAGAGAATTCTCTAACATGAGGGAGAATAACTCTCAAAATGATAGCCAGACTGTGATGGCTTTCCCTTAAAGCCAGGAACAAAAGGATAACCCTTAACAATATAACCCTACTCTATCACTCAACCAAAAAAGAGAAGGAAGGATAGCCATGAGAAAGAAGGGAAAAGCATTCAAAATTCAAAAAGACATATTTGTCTTAGCAATAAGTACATAGAAAATAAAATACACTCCACGAAAAATAGCAATACAATTAATAAAATACATAGAAGTAAACTTAACAGTTAAGCTGGGTCTTTATTTTTAACAATGGTCTGCTTTCTTACTTAATAATCTACTTGAATAATTAAAGAAATACCTTCAGGCAACAGAACAGTTATTGCCAAGATTCTCCCCAAACTAATTTCTAGGTAAAATGTGATTCTAACAAAAATTAAAACAAGAGGGTTATATTTTGAAACTTGTCAAATAGATTAAGTTCACCTGAAAGATTAAAGGACCCTAAAAAGTCAAGAAATTTTTGAGAAAATAAATACAATAATGCCAGTAATTGTGCTACCGGTGTTCATTCAAAATTATGACAACTAAAATGGTTTAGTTCTGGAAATCCATATGTAGCCAAATAAAATTAAACCTTTATCTCTCACCCTGCACAAAACTCAACTCAAAGTGAATCAAAGACTTAGACATTAGACCAGAGACCCTGCACCTAATAGAAGAAAAGTAAACACAAATCTTCACTATATCAGCTTAGGAACTGACTTCCTTAACACCACTCCTGAAGTACAAGAAGTAAAATCAAGAATCAATAAATGGGATGGATTCAAACTAAACAGCTTCTCAGCAAAGGAAACAATCAATAAAGAGAGAACCTACAGAATAGGAGAAATTCTTTTTTTTTAAAGAGAGAGTGAGAGAGGAGAGAGAGTGAGAGAGAATTTTTAATATTTATTTTTTAGTTCTCGGCGGACACAACATCTTTGTTGGTATGTGGTGCTGAGGATCGAACCCAGGCCGCACGCATGCCAGGCGAGCGCGCTACCGCTTGAGCCACATCCCCAGCCCATAGGAGAAATTCTTTACCACTAGATAGAGCACTAAACTACAGGATATATATATATATAATTAACTCCAAAAAAAAAACCCAATCAATAAATGGGCTAAGGAATCGAACAGAAAAAACACAACAATTTGATCAACAAATATATGAAAAAATGTTCAACATCTCTAGCAATTAGAGAAATGCAAATCAAAACTACACTGTGGTTCCATCTTACACAAGTCAGAATGGCAATTATCAAGAATATAAATAATAATAAATGTTGGCAAGGATGTGGGGGGAAAAGTACACTCACACTTTGCTGGTGGGACTGCATATTGGTGCAGCCAAATGGGAAAGCAGTATGGAGATTCCTTGGAAAACTGGGAATGGAACCACCATTTGACCCAGCTATCCTACTCCTTGGTTAATACCCAAAGTACTTAAAATCAGCATACTGTGGTGACTCAGCCACATCAATGTTTATAGCAGCTCAGCTCACAATAGCTAAACTATGGGACCAACATAGGTGCCCTTCAACAGATGAATGAATAGGAAAATGAGGTGTATATACACAATGGAATATTACTCAGCCTTAAAGAAGAATGGAATGATAGCATTTGCAGGTAAATGGGTGGAGCTGGAGAATATCCTACTAAGCAAAATAAGCCAATCCCAAAGAACCAAAGGCCGAATGTTTTCTCTGATATGCGGATAATAATTCACAATGGAGTATATTTAGGGAAAAATAGAGGTATTTTGGATTAGATAGAGGGGAGTAAAGGAAGGGAAGGGGGTGTGGGGGTAGGAAGGACAGTAGAATGAATAAGACATTATTACCCTAAGTACATATATGACTACACAACCAGTGTGATTCTACATCATGTACAACCAAAAGAATGAGAAGTAATACTCCATTTATGCATGATGTGCCCAAAACTTATCTACAAAAATGCTCATAGAAATGAACCACCAAAAGAGAGGAAGGAAGGAAAGAGGGAGGGAGGGAGGGAGGGAGGATACCATTAGTATAAAGGCCAAGGCTTCCCCATCTAGGTCTTCCTCAGCAGTGAGGTCCTGACCACTGTGCCCTCCTTAGCCTGCTTCTCTACTGTCCTTCTTGGTCCTGAGACCTATTCCTAAGAGGTCTAGGACCTTACCTGGAGAAGTCTCCAAAACTCTCCTAATCCACCCACACAACAATCCACCTGCTCTAGGACTTCTGGCCACCTGAAACTCATATGCCAAGTTGAGTTATCATTTTTACTTTCACTTTTAAGAATAGAACAAATTTGTCCTTTAATGAAAGACTTACATAAATATCATATGCCATGTATTTTATTCTCATTGCAAATTTAGCCAATTCCCCCAAATGTGTTTCTGCCTTCAGTAGCATTTGTCCCAAATAAACTTCTTTAGTACTATTTTCTTTCATTCATTCATTCCTTTTTTATTGTTTTATTTTAACAATGGGAAATAAGATTTCTGTGACCTAACAAAGGTTAACAAGTATTAACAAATAAGATTTCTGTGACCTTGGGTGCCAGGAGGCATCTGAGTGCCATGTATTTCAAATCCCATCCTGGTCACTCCTGTACAGGAATAACACTGAAGCTCAGAGAAGATAATTTCTTACTATTCCAGTCAGTTAATGGCTGAATCTTTTCTGAATTAGGTACCACTTCTGTGCTCTGAACTGTTCATTTCTCTTCCACTTTAAGTGGCTCCTGGGCTACAATCTCCCACCAGCTTGTCTTCTGATAGCTCATCTAATTGGTTAGTCTCAAAGTCTTCTTTTTTCTCCTGCTATGAAAAATCTTTGCTGTGATGTGCACAAGAAACTAGATAGCCATGACCACTGATGCTGAGTTTTCAATGACTGAATCACAACCTGGGTTAAATACCTGGTACCACAAAAAGAAAAGGCACGGGGTCGGGGGGGAGCTTCTTTCTAAATGGTTCCCCTTTCCTCTGCAAAGGAGTTGGAATCACGTGTAAACCAGGGAGGGAGGGAGGGAGCCAGGCATGATGATGAATGCCTCTAATCCCAGTGGCACAGGAGGCTGAGGCAGGATCACATGTTCAAAGCCAGCCTCAGCAAAAACAAGGCACTAAACAAGCAACTCAGTGAGACCCTGTCTCTAAGTAAAATACAAAATAGGGCTGGCGATGTGGCTCAGTGGTCAAGTGCCCCTAAATTCAATCCTTGGTACCCTGACAAAAATTAAATAAATAAATAAGAGTGAAGAGGGGGGAGTGAGCGGCAAGGGATTTGAGCCCTCATCATACTCACCTCCAATTATCATCTCCATCAGGGTCAACTCTGTTTGACATTAACAATCTGCATCCCATGAGAAGTGACTGTTCTTAGAAAAGGCAATGGTGGCCCTTGAAGTTTGCCTGGAGCTCACTCACACAGCAAGCGGCAAAGACAGACTCAACTGTAGAACCTTAGAGAACTGTCCTGTGTCCAGACACCTATGCCTAGTGGCTTTTTATGCAATTATCTTTCATTTTTCCCCCTCCTGCTGGTTATAAATATCAGTGTACACATTGTCTTTCTTAACTTTATTCTCAATCTCATATAATCTCCTTCCAGAATTGTGAGTTCCTAATTCTACTTTCCATTTTCCTTCTTGAAATTTTGCCACTTTTCTGATTGTTCAACCTGTTTTCATCTTTACTGTCTCACTACCCTCTTCTTTTTTTTTTACTAACCTCGTCTTTTGAAGATATTCTTCACAAATACTATTTTTTATTATTTAATCTGATCATCTTATGTAATGATTTTTTGGTAACAATTTTACTGAGATATAATTTATGTGGCATACAATCTACCCATTTAAAACATTAAATTCCATGGCTTTTAGTACATTCATAGTTAATGTGACCATCCATACAATCCACTTGAACATATTTTCATCACCGCTGCAAAAACCCCACCCATTATTAGTCCCTATTCATTTCAACACATTCCTTATTCTCAGTCCACAAGTTACCTATGTCCATCTTTATGGGTCTGCCTATTGGGGACATTTCATGTAAGTGGAAACATATGAAAAGACTGGCCTCTTTCACTCAACATAGTGTTTTCAAGGTTAATCCATGTCCTAGCATGTGTCAGTATTTCATTCCTCTTTATTACTGAATAATATTCTGGTCTATGTATATATGTTTTATTTATACATTTATCAGTTGATGGACATTTGGATTATTTCAATTTGGGGTCATTATGAGTAATGCTCCTATAAATATTCAAGTGCAAGTTGTTTTGTGGACAAAAGCTAAGAAATGGAATCAATGGGTCATATGGTAACTCTACATTTAGCCACTTGAGGGGCTGACAGACTGTTTTCCAAAGTGGCTGCATCATTTAATTTTTTTTATTTTTATTTTTTCCTTCTTATGTGAATATTTTTTAAATTGAGAAAAATTTCATATGTTTATAATGTGTGATATGATGTTTTGGAATATGCATTATGTATATGTATCATGGAATAATTAAATTAAACTTACTAACATATCCATTGTCTCATATATTTGTCTTTTTTTGTGGTGAAAATACTTACAATTTACTCTCCTACCAATTTTCAAATATATAATGCATTGCTATTAAGTCCTGTTTGTCCATTTTTTCTTATGTTGCTAGTGATTTTGGTGTCTTATCAAAGAAACCACCAAGTCACAGAGATTAATGTACATATGACCTTGTGAAAGTGTTGCACTTTAACTCTTTGATTTATTTTTTAGTTATATAATATGAGGTAGGAATCCAATTTTATTCTTTTAAATATAAATATACAGTTGTCCCAGCATCCTTCATTAAAAGAATTTTCCTCATTAAATTTTCTTGTCAGAAGTCAATAGACCACAAATATGAAATTTTATTTTTGTACTCTCAACTCTATTCCATTGATCAGTCCTTATGCTGTAAGTCGATCCCTATTGAATCTAGTCCATTGACCAGTTCTCAAAATCACACTATCTCAATGACTATAGTTTGAAGCAAGTTTTGAAATCATTAAACATGAATCCACCAATCTTGTTCTTTTTTCAAGAATGATTTGGTTACTCTGGATCCCTTGATTTCTTACAAATTTTAGACTTAGCTCATTTATTTCTGCAAAGAAGTCAGCTAAAGCCTTGGTAAAGATTGTGTCAAAACCACGTATCAATGGGGCTGGGGTTGTGGCTCAGTGGTAGAGTGTTCAGCTAGCATGTGTGAGGCACTGCATTCATCCTTAACACCACATATAAATAAATAAAATATTGTGTCCACCTACAACTAAAAAAATAAATAAATAAATAAAAATAAAACTATATATCAAGTTGGGATTTATTACCATCTTAACAATAAATCTTTCAATCATAAACAAAGATTGTCTTTCCATTTATGTTTTTAAATTTTATTTTAACAATATCTTATAGTGTTTAGACTATATAAGTTTTACATTCCTTTCATCAAATTTGTCACTAAGTATTTTATTCTCTTTTTAATGTTATATTAAACCCAATTGCTTTCTTAATTTTCAAAGTGTTCATTAGAAATGAATGTAGAGAAATGCAACTGAATTGTTATTGTATTAATGTAAATGCAATATTGAAGTTGTACCATGAAAATATGTTGAGCTTGTTTATTACTGTTGGCTATGCCTTTTTGACTTGTATTTCCTAGTCTATTTTATCTACAATTAATATAATCTTCTTTTTTGAGTCTTCTTCTTCAGTATATTTCATTTAAAAATCTATCTCTAAAAGGAGACAAAGACAAATTAAATAGGCCAATGTGAAAAGTAAACTAAAGGAACCTAAAGTATTAAAACTTTAATAGAGACAAAAGTAACCCGAACTGCATAGCTGCTTGCTGGTAAAATCAGGATTATATTTGCCTTAAAATTTTCTAAAGTCAAATATATTTCTAATTAATGATATTTGAAGAAAATATAGAAATAAGAGTTAGTGCTTTTCATTCCAGTGGAAATGTTTATTTCTTTGATAACAAAAGAATGGGTCCTCTTTGAAATTGTGGCTTCTTTCCAACAAAGAGACCAGTTTCTTCTATCTTAGTACATTCCCTAATGGTGATATTTCCAGGATTCTAATAATAAATTTGCCATCTTCAGAAAACTCCCAAGGGGCTAGGCAATTTCATTTAATTGTGGCCATGCTGAATTTACTTCCAGCCACATGTGAACATTGACAGACACTTGAATTGACAGGACCTGATAACTTTCAGCATCTGCTACCCTCATTGGCCTTAATTCTCTTCTTGGTATCATCTGAAAGCCATGTCGGCTCTCATACTCCTCAGACAAATGTACATATAAGATGCAATTAGCTCCAGACAGCTGGAATAATTGAGGAACTGTAATGAAGAAATCAATGCAATTGAGTTGTACAATGCAATGTAGTATCAATAATGGATGACTACATGTCACACGGGTCTGAAGAGAATACTGACTCTAGTGTATCATGAGGAGCAATTTCTAATGCCAAATGAGGGGGAGAATGTGGATACTCATAAACTTTCCCATATACTTTCAACTTTTGTACTGAGATCATTGGAACTGATTTACTGGGAGTCTCTGAGACCTTCCAAGTTTATGAAAGGAAGATTAAATTCATTTGTCATAAAGGCAAAATAAATGGGATCTTAATTAAATATATAAACTCAACAGATTAAAATGCACAGCTATTATTTATCTGTGCCATAGAGTCAGTGTGGCAAAGCAACTCTATGTCAAAAGTTGTTAATTTACTAACTTACAACTCATTCCTTTGATTAAGTCAAATTTGTAACGTTTTGTAAACAGGAGTCCTGGTGTGTACATTGTTTAAGAGACATATGTAAAGAACATTTGAGGAGGCTCTTCTCTAGGGTCTTTTCATCTCCTAATGGCAAGACTAGTAAGACTTCCTCTAGGAACTTCCAAGTTTAGGTCAAAGCCGTCAAGCAGCAAAAGGAGATGAAATGCTGCATTGAATCCATTTTAATTCCCTCCCTCACTTTCTCATTCCCTTTCTCCTCTGTTTCACACATTGTGTCTTATAAGCCTAAAAGTCTTTGGAGATACATGGAACAAATATGAAGTGAATAGTCTCTATAAATTGGAAGGTATCTCATATGTCTCCTCTTTTCAAATCAATCTCTTTCTCTAATATTCTCTTCCATCAATCTATTTTTCTATGTATTTTCTCACTTCAGTTCCACTGTCATTAATTTCTTACATACCTCTCCAAAGTACAAATTCAAATATACATCTAATTTCCCATTCTCCCTCTTTTATATAAAAGGCAGAATAGTATCCACAGTGTTCTGCACTTTGTTGTTGTTGACTCTCTAATTCAGCAAGAAGATTTATCTATTTTCAACCCTTGAAGGCAGAGTATTCCATCTTAGAGATGCACCACAATATTTTCAAATTTTTAACCTGTTTTTGTTTGATGGGCATTTTAATCATTTGTAATATTTTGACATTACAAACTTAGAACTGCAATGAGTGATTTAGTATGTATGTTATTTTGTATAGGTGCCAGAGTATCTGTGGGATGCATTCCCAGAAGTGAAATTGCTGGATGAAGGAGAAAGCACATTCATAACTTAGATATGCCACATTGTCTTCCTGAAGGAGGAAAATGCATCAATTTCTCCTCCTGCCCAGAAGCATAACAAGGGCATAGAGATACAGGAAGCCTGCCCCCAGTGCAGGTAAAAGAGATGCAATGTCTATATAAAACTTAGGAGCCAGCAGCAGGCGCTGGAGATGTAGCTCAGTGGGAGAGCACTTGCTTATCATGTGCAAGGTCCTGGGTTCCATACCCAGAAATAGAAAAAAAAAGCCAATAATAAAATCAATGAAAATCAGTATGCTTCTTACTGACGCCCTGAACTAAAAATTCTACAAACGTGGCTTCTTCCTATGTTAGTCAGATTATCATTGCTGTGACCAAAGTACCTGGGGATAACAACCTAGCGAAGGAAAAGTTTTATGGGGATCATGGTTCCAGAGCTTTAGGCTATGGTCAGCCCACAGTATTGTTCTGGGTCCAAGATGAGGCACAGCATCAAGGCACACAACCGAGGAAGAAGAATGCTATTCTTGGCTGCCAGGAAGCACAAAGAGAGGAAAGGAGCCACAGAGAAGATGCAACCTTCCAGGGCATGCCCCAAAAGACCCATCTTATCCAGCCACTCCCCACCTTGTCTTCAGTTACCACCCAGTCAATCCATTCTAGTTTGAATGGACTGGTTAAGTTTCACCTCTCATAATCTAAAATTTCCTCTCCTCTGAACATTTCTGCATTATTAACACAGAAGGTTTTGGGGAACACCTCATATCCAAACCATAAAACCCCTCAAAATCCTTGATTAATTTCCATTCTAAATAATTGCTATAGTTACTTTGGGGTTATACCAACCTACATGTCATTATCGCATTTTAGCTTCAGGGAAGTTAATCTGGAGAAATCTTAGTCATATGGGTGGCCCTCTTTAGACTTGATTCTATATTCATGTTTTACAGTAAGAGGAGAAAGGTTCTGAAATCAAAGTGCACAGGTCCACAGCGGCTTGCTTCAAGCTCACTTCAAGTCTTCAGACCCCATGGTCCTACACATGCCTGCTTTTAAAAGTAGATTTGGGGATGGGCATGTGGCTCAAGCGGTAGCGTGCTCACCTGGCATGCGTGAGGCCCGGGTTCGATCCTCAGCACCACATACCAACAAAGATGTTGTGTCCGCAGAAAATTAAAACATAAATATTAAAAAGTTCTCTCTCTCTCTCTCTCTCTCTCTCTCTCTCTCTCTCTCTCTCTCTCTCTCTCTCTCCCCCCCCCCATCTCTCTCTTTAAAAAAAAAAGTAGATTCAAAATGGTCAGGATAATGAAGAAATGGAACACTAGTTACCTATTACCTCAATTCTGCCCTTCTGTGTGACCATGGAAGCTTCAATTAAGCCTTAGAAAAAGTTAAGGCTTAAAAAGAGAAGCCTCAATGGTTTTATTTACTACTGTGACATAGCAATATGTGGACTAAAAATGTTAATGAAATTAACTTTTGCTTTCTGTACCATAATATTCACCTTTTTTGTAACCTTTTTACCTTCCTTACTGGTATGATTGATTATATAAAGGAAATTCAAGAACAACAACAACAACAAAACACATTTCTTTGCTGACCATAATCATAGATCTTTGCTTTATTTCATTTTTACTGAAAATATTCATATGTATAATAATTCATAAATGATGCATAATAATTCACATATAGAGAGGAGGGAATATTTAAAGTTATCTGCCTTGGCTGTAAAAAATACACCTTCTATCTACTCCTAAGTATCAGGGCTATATCAGTCACCTTAACATTGAGTTGTGTCATGTAAGGTTTGGAATGTAGCTCAGTGGTGGAGCATTTGCCTCGCATGTACAAGGCCCTGGGTTTAATCCCAAGTATTGAAAAAACAAAAATGTGTCTTGTAGCATTTTGCCCTCTGCCCACCTGGATGAACATTGAAAAAATGGGATTTGTGTTGCTTTATTTTCTATTTTTCCTATGATGAATGTTATGGTTTGAACTTGTGGTGTCCCCCTGTATTAATGAAGGGTTGCTCAGAGATGAAATTAGTGGATTGTGAGGCTGTAACCACATTAGTCTGTTCTAGTTTGAATGAACTGACTGGATGGTAACTGTAGGCAAGTGGGGCATGGCTGGAGGAGGTGGGTCACTGAGGTGTGCCCTGGAAGGGTGCACCTTCCTTGTGGCCCCTCCTCACTCCTCTGCTCCCTGACTACTGTGAGCTGCTTTCCTCCACCACACCTTTCCCCCGTGATGTGCTGCCTCATCAGTGACAATGGACTAAACATCTGGAACTCTGAGCCCAAATAAACTTATATGCTCCTCTAGGTTGTTCTTGTTGAATATTTTGGTCATAGTAACACAAAGCTAACTAACACAGTGAATGAGAGCAAGCACTTATTCACATATTGAATAGCCTTTTGCATTTCCTCTAGTTTACTAAACTTGAGACACTAGGCTTTTTAATTCTTGAGTTGTTTCCTCTCGTTTTCTTCTGGATAAGTTTCACTTGACTAATGTGTATCCAAAGCAATGCAAACTTTCAGCAGCTGTCTAAGCACCAAATGAAGTCCCAGATCATCTTCTCCCTTGTTTTGGACATTCCCCTTGTATTAATACAGCCTCAGTATCCACTGTTAGCAGCTTGTTCAACTGTTGGCTAATACTGAATTTAGAGTCAACCTAACCCCTTAATTCCACTGAATAATGACCTTGCTTAGTTATTATATCTACATTTCTGCATGTGAGCAATCAGCTCTTTGAACCCAATCAAGAGTATATTGTTGTTTGAACATTTGGTTTCGTTAAATTTATAATATTGTTCCAGCTTGTTGAGATTATTTTAACTTTTGCCTCAGGCATCTGTGGCAGCTTCTAAGGAAAATTTGAATAATCAGAATCATCTATCCTCATTCTGACCATTTAAAAAAAATTGGACCATAAATGGCAAAACCAGAACCTTGGGGCCTGTTAGAAGATGATTCCATCAGCTGGCATTCTCCCACTTGTGAACACTGCACAGGAATGGCCCTAACACATTTTTGGTGCTTTACCATCATTTAGGAATAAATAGATGCTTATTAGAGAAAATTTAGAAGATGTAGGAAAATATGAAGTAAAAGGTAGAACAACCCCCTCCAGATAAGACATGGCTAACACTTTAGTGTTCTCATGATATGCACCTATGCTGTTTAACGCAATAACTATTAGCTATGTGAGCTATGAACCACCTGAAAATATGGCTTGCCCAAAATGAAATGTGGTATAAGTGTAAAATACACACTAGAGTTTAAAGACAGCATAACAGAATAAAATATCTAGTTAATATTAATTTATTACACATTGAAATAATATTATTTTGATGTTAGGCAAAATATATTAATAAAATAAACTTGAATTGCTTCTTTTGACTTTTTTAATTTTTATGACTTTTTTCTCTTGACAATTTTTTTCAATTTTATGCATTATATCATAGTGAGGTTCATTTTTATATGTTCATAAATTCATATAACATAGCTTCTTCCATTTCAATTCCCAATACTAATCCCTTCCCACCCTTCCCCCATACCCTGACCCCCTTGATCCCCTGATTCCTCTGGTCCCCTGATCCCCTTCCTCCACTGTATTGATGTTCCTTCTATTTGTTTATTTTTAATTGATGCATTATAGTTATAAATAAAATTGGAAGTCATTACGGTATATTCATGCACTTATTATAATTTAGTCAACTTCATCCTCCAGTTCTTCCTCTTTTTCCCCTCCTTCCTCCCTCTTGGTCCCCTGTTTCTGCTCTACTGCTCTCCCTTCTCTTTTGGCATGATCTACATTTTTTATTCTTTTATTTTTCTTTGACTTCTACATGTGAGAGAAATATTTCACCCTTGATTCCCTGGGTCTGGCTTATTTCACTTAGCATGATGTTCTCCAGTTCCATCCATTTGTCATTCTCCTTTATGGTTGATTACACTTCCATGGTGTATATGTACCACATCCTCTTTATCTATTCATCTGTCAACTGCACCTAGGCTGATTCCATAACTTGTATATTGTGAATTGTGCTGCTATAGACACTGGTACAGACAAATGATCTACCACTCTCAAAAAACGAAATTATCTTTTTAATTTTTAAAATAAAACCAATTATCTTAGCAATGGGTTGTGTCACTACACTGTAGCATGTCTGCCAATCTGATTGAACATTGAAAAATGTCATCTCAGTGTTGCTTTGTTTTAGAGTCCTCTAATGTTGGTTGAGGATGAAAAATAAAAATTACTAATGTTGGAGACACCTCTATTGTATATTCTCTTTTTTTTTCAGTGCTGACAATTGAACCCAGGGCTTTATGAATATTTGGTGAGTTTTTGTCCCTGAGCTATAGGCTCAGCCCTATTTTCTGTTTGATGATATCTGAGAAGTCCTGAAGGAGCTTGACATGGATGGGAGCATCCACATACTTTTTTAGCCATGAATCTATGCAGAACTCTGTAGGAAAGCACCTTACCATCATCTTAGTCCTTGAGACTCTGGTAGACCTGAATCCACACATGGCTTAAAGATACATCAGTCATCCAGGCCTGGCCAATTGACATAGTCCACTCTTCAATCAGCCTGGGCATGTAGACAGAGGAGACAATTAGAGCTATTCTCTGTACTTCTACAACTGCTGGGAAAGAGACAAATTATTTCTGTTGGCATGACCCACAGAATAAAATTCTGCATCTTCTAGTGACCATTGCTAACCATGCACAGAATGACTGCATAAGAAAGAAGTCAGCAAAGAAGACACAGATAGGGACAGGCCACCTTTTTAGTTCACCTGAGTATAGCTCTTCCTAAAGTTGGCAGCCTCTGACTTTTTGTGATATAAGAGTCAATATATTCTCTTCTTTTTTTTTCCTACTCTATCCCCATATTTCTTTAGAATATACAAATAAACAGATCAAACATCATTTCTTATAGGACAATATGTTGTATTTTCAATTTAAAATTAGTAATTTATAATATTGTATCTTAAATTTTAAGATCCAAAAAGTATTTACTGCAAAATGTGCATTTAATCCTTTTGACGCAAGAAAACTATAAAATGTAAAATCAAGAATCAACTGTATATGCAGTGACACTCCCCCAAATTCTATCCAGTTAAGGAGGAGAAATGTTACTATATTTATATAATTGAATAATATTAGTTATTAATTATTACATTTTCAAGCTGGGGACAGAGGCCCATGCCTATAATCCTAGCATCTTGGGAGGCTGAGGCAGGAGGGTCACAAGTTTGAGGCTAACCTCAGCAACTTAGCAATATCCTCAACTTAGGTCCTGTCTTAAAAAATAAAAAGGACTAGAGGTATATCTCAGTGGTAAAGGGACCCCTAGCTTCAATCCTCAGTAAAAAATAAAATGCATTTTCAAATGTTTTCAACAACTCTGAGTTAAAAAATAAGCTTTACAGATAGCATAAAGTATGCACCTCTGGGAAACAGAATAGACCTAAACACAAGCAGTATAGATAGAGCCAATGAAAGGCAAAGTAGACCTCTGAACTCATGCTGACATTTTCAGCAGCTTCTATCGCTGCTAATAACATCTAATAACTGCCTAAAATATAATAAAATATTAGAACACTTCAGTTTTTCCTTAGTTGTATCATCAGCAGAGCAGTTGGTTTGGGTGGGTGCATGAGAAGAAAAAATTCCCAAAATTTATGTTTTTATTAGTTGCAGCAATTAATAACATAAGCAAAATAATAATGAATGGCAGTGACCTCGATTTAAGACCTGGCCCATTGCCGTGTTCTCTTACCAGCTGAAACATTTGGCTCCACACAAAAACCTCATAGGATATAAACTAGCCAGGACTTTTCAGATTACAAGTGACAGAAACTCAACTGAAATGAAATTAAGGGTCAAAAACAGGTAGAGAATAGAATGTATTGATTCTTGTAACTGAAATGTCCAGAGGCTCCCAACTTATAAATTTATGTATACACATGGAGTTCTGGTGATTCAGTAAGAATTTAATCCCTTAATTTGTCTGTTTTATCTGTAATTACACAATAGCACTGTGATAAAATCTCCCAGTACTAATAAGGGCAAATATAATGGGTGACTTTGAGAAGGGATTTTATTCTTTCTTATTCTCTATAAGCTTTCAACTCCCAAAATCCCAGAGAAACATGACTTCAGTAAAAACCTAACTTGTTCTGTTTTAAGATAAATCCCCAGTCTTTCTTCCAACCAAACTGCTATCGTAAAAACCTTTCCATATGGATAATTTGAAACCTACTGCAAATGTGATTCTGGTAAATTGTTTTAAAATCCTTGAAGAAATAGTTTCTTTCATTGCTTATACTTTAAGCAATGGGGAAGATTTTAGTTTCTCTTTGCAAGCTAAATAAGTTGGGCTTTAACTATGTTTTATTCTAATTTTTATATAGTTTTATGCCTGTTATACCTTTTATTGATCACAATGCCTCTCAATTTCAATGACTTTTCCCCATGTATAGGGACACACAATGTATGGGTTACCATTTATCCTCTCTCAACTCCCCATATAGCTTTCATTGTTCTGCTTTGTTTTACTGGAAACTGACCCCATAAATGTGATATATGGTATGTATTTTTTTGAATAATAACAAGTATTTATTATTTATTATGTTACAGACTCTCTCATGTATCACATATATATATGTATGAATACATATATATGTATTATATATATATATATATATATTTGTGTGTGTATTTCTTTTTTTTTCTTTTTTCATTGTTGGTCGTTCAAAACATTACATAGTTCTTGATATATCATATTTCACAGTTTGATTCAAGTGGGTTATGAACTCCCATATTTACCCCGTATACAGATTGCTGAATCACATCATTTACACTTCCATTGATTTACACATTGCCATTCAAGTGTCTGTTATATTCTGCTGCCTTTCCTATCCTCTAATATCCCCCCTCCCCTCCCCTCCCCTCCCCTCTACTCTCTCTACCCCCTCTACTGTAAATCATTTCTTCCACTTGTATTATTCTTCCCTTACCCCTCACTTCCTCTTGTATGTAATTTTGTATAACCCTGAGGATCACCTTCCATTTCCATGCAATTTCCCTTCTCTCTCCCTTTCCCTCGCACCTCTCATCCCTGTTTAATGTTAATCTTCTTCTAATGCTCTTCGTCCCTACTCTGTCCTTAGTTACTCCCATTATATCAAAGAAGACATTTGGCATTTGTTTTTTAGGGATTGGCTAGCTTCACTTAGCATAATCTGCTCTAATGCCATCCATTTCCCTCCAAATTCTATGATTTTGTCATTTTTTAATGCAGAATAATACTCCATTGTGTATAAATGCCACATTTTTTTTATCCATTCATCTATTGAAGGGCATCTAGGTTGGTTCCACAATCTTGCTATTGTGAATTGTGCTGCTATGAACATCCATGTAGCAGTGTCCCTGTAGCATGCTCTTATTAGGTCTTTAGGGAATAGACTGAGAAGGGGAATAGCTGGGTCAAATGGTGGTTCCATTCCCAGCTTTCCAAGAAATCTCCATACTGCTTTACAAATTGGCTGCACCAATTTGCAGTCCCACCAACAATGAACAAGTGTACCCTTTTCCCCACATCCTCGCCAGCACTTGTTGTTGTTTGACTTCATAATGGCTGCCAATCTTACTGGAGTGAGATGGTATCTTAGGGTGATTTGATTTGCATTTCTCTGACTGCTAGCGATGATGAGCATTTTTTCATGTACTTATTGATTGATTGTATGTCCTCCTCTGAGAAGTGTCTGTTCAGGTCCTTGGCCCATTTGTTGATTGGGTTATTTGTTATCTTATTATCTAATTTCTTGAGTTCTTTGTATATTCTGGATATTAGGGCTCTATCTGAAGTGTGAGGAGTAAAGATTTGTTCCCAGGATGTAGGCTCCCTGTTTACCTCTCTTATTGTTTCTTTTGCTGAGAAAAAACTTTTTAGTTTGAGTAAGTCCCATTTGTTGATTCTAGTTATTAACTCTTGCGCTATGGGTGTCCTATTGAGGAATTTGGAGCCCACCCCCACAGTATGTAGATCATAGCCAACTTTTTCTTCTATCAGACGCCGTGTCTCTGATTTGATATCAAGCTCCTTGATCCATTTTGAGTTAACTTTTGTGCATGGCGAGAGAAAGGGATTCAGTTTCATTTTGATGCAAATGGATTTCCAGTTTTCCCAGCACCATTTGTTGAAGATGCTATCCTTCCTCCATTGCATGCTTTTAGCGCCTTTATCAAATATAAGATAGTTGTAGTTTTGTGGATTGGTTTCTGTGTCCTCAATTCTGTACCATTGGTCCACCCGCCTGTTTTGGTACCAGTACCATGCTGTTTTTGTTACTATTGCTCTGTAGTATAGTTTGAAGTCTGGTATCACTATACCGCCTGATTCACACTTCCTGCTTAGCATTGTTTTTGCTATTCTGGGTCTTTTATTTTTCCATATGAATTTCATGATTGCTTTATCTATTTCTACAAGAAATGCCGTTGGGATTTTGATTGGCATTGCATTGAACTTATAGAGAACTTTTGGTAATATCGCCATTTTGATGATGTTAGTTCTGCCTATCCATGAACAGGGTATATTTTTCCATTTTCTAAGATCTTCTTCTATATCTCTCTTTAGGGTTCTGTAGTTTTCACTGTATAAGTCTTTCACCTCTTTTGTTAGGTTGATTCCCAAGTATTTTATTTTTTTTGAGGATATTGTGAATGGAGTAGTTGTCCTCATTTCCATTTCAGAGCATTTGTCACTGATATACAGGAATGCCTTTGATTTATGCGTGTTGATTTTATATCCTGCCACTTTGCTGAATTCATTTATTAGCTCTAATAGTTTCTTTATAGACCCTTTTGGGTCTGCTAGGTATAGAATCATGTCATCTGCAAATAGTGATAATTTAAGTTCTTCTTTTCCTATTTTTATGCCTTTAATTTCTTTCGTCTGTCTAATTGCTCTGGCCAGTGTTTCGAGGACTATGTTGAACAGAAGGGGTGAGAGAGGGCATCCCTGTCTTGTTCCAGATTTTAGAGGGAATGCCTTCAATTTTTCTCCATTCAGAATGATGCTAGCCTGTGGCTTAGCATAGATTGCTTTTACAATGTTGAGGTATGATCCTGTTATCCCTAGTTTTTCTAGAATTTTGAACATATAGGGATGCTGTACTTTGTCAAATGCTTTTTCTGCATCTATCAAGATGATCATATGGTTCTTATTTTTAAGTCTATTGATGTGGTGAATAACATTTATTGATTTCCATATATTGAACCAGCCTTGCATCCCAGGGATGAATCCTACTTGATCATGGTGTACAATTTTTTTTATATGTTTTTGAATCCGATTCGCCAGAATTTTATTGAGGATTTTTGCATCTAGGTTCATTAGAGATATTGGTCTGTAGTTTTCTTTCTTTGAAGTGTCTTTGTCTGGTTTAGTCATCAGGGTGATGTTGGCCTTGTAGAATGTCTTTGGAAGTTCTCCCTCTTTTTCTATTTCCTGAAATAGCTTGAAAATATTTGTATTAGTTCCTCTTTAAAGGTTTTGTAAAACTCTGCTGTATACCCATCCGGTCCTCGGCTCTTCTTAGTTGGTAGTCTATTGATGGTTTCTTCTAGTTCCTCAATTGTTATTGGTCTGTTTAGGTTGTCTATATCCTCCTGACTCAATCTGGGCAGATCATATGACTTACGAAATTTATCGATGCCTTAACTATCTTCTATTTTATTGGAGTATAACGATTCAAAATAATTTCTGATTATCTTCTGTATTTCTGAAGTGTCTGTTGTGATATTGCCTTTTTCATCCCATATGCTAGTAATTTGAGTTCTCTCTCTTCTCTTTGTTAGCATGGCTAAGGGTCTGTCGATTTTATTTATTTTTTCAAAGAACCAACTTTTAGTTTTGTCAATTTTTTCAATTGTTTTTTTTGTTTCGATTTCATTAATTTCAGCTCTGATTTTAATTATTTCTTGCCTTCTACTTCTTTTGCTGTTGTTTTGCTCTTCTTTTTCTAGGATTTTGAGATGAAGTATGAGATCATTTATTTTTTGGTTTTTTCTTTTTTTAAGGAATGAACTCCAAGCAATGAATTTTCCTCTTAGAACTGCTTTCAATGTGTCCCATAGATTCCGATATGTTGTGTCTGTGTTTTCATTTAACTCTAAGAATTTTTTAATATCCTCCTTGATGTCTTCTAAAACTCATTGATCATTCAGTAACCTATTGTTCATTCTCCAAGTGATGCATGATTTTTCCTTCCTTCTTATATCATTGATTTTCAGTTTCATTCCATTATGATCAGATAAGATGCATGGTATTATCTCTACTCCTTTATATTGTCTAAGAGTTGCCCTGTGACATAATATATGATCTATTTTTGAGAAGGATCCATGTGCTGCTGAGAAAAAAGTGTAACTGCTTGATGTTGGGTGGTATATTCTATATATGTCAATTAAGTCTAGGTTGTTAATTGTGTTATTGAGTTCTATAGTTTCCTTATTCAACTTTTGTTTGGAATATCTGTCCAGTGGTGAGAGAGGTGTGTTGAAGTCTCCCATGATTATTGTATGGTGGTCTATTAGACTCTTGAACTTGAGAAGAGTTTGCTTGATGACCATAGCTGCTCCATTGTTTGGGGCATATATATTTATGATTGTTATGTCTTGTTGGTGTATGGTTCCCTTGAGCAGTATGTAGTGTCCCTCTTTATCCCTTTTGATTAACTTTGGCTTGAAATCTATTTTATTTGATATGAGTATGGACACTCCTGCTTGTTTCCGCAGTCCATATGAGTGATATGATTTTTCCCAACCTTTCACCTTCAGTCTATGTATATCTTTTCCTATCAAATGCGTCTCCTGTAGGCAGCATATTGTTGGGTCTTGTTTTGTAATCCATTCAACTAGCCTGTGTCTCTTAATTGGTGAGTTTAAGCCATTAACATTTAGGGTTATTATTGAGATATGGTTTGTTCTTCCAGCCATATTTGTTTATTAATGTTACTAAACCTGATTTGATTTCTTCTTTGATTATTTTCCCCCCTTTACTGTCCTACCTCCCACTGTTGGTTTTCATTGTTATTTTCCATTTCCTCTTCCTGTAATGTTTTGCCAAGGATTTTTTGAAGAGATGGTTTTCTAGCTGCAAATTCTTTTAACTTTTGTTTATCGTGGAAGGTTTTAATTTCATCTTCCATCCTGAAGCTTAATTTCGCCAGATACACGATTCTTGGTTAGAATCCATTTTCTTTCAGTGTTTGAAATATGTTATTCCAGGATCTTCTAGCTTTCAGAGTCTGTGTTGAAAGATCAGCTGTTATCCTGATTGGTTTACCCCTAAATGTAATCTGCTTCCTTTCTCTTGTAGCTTTTAAATTTTTCTACTTATTCTGTATGTTGGGCATCTTCATTATAATGTGTCTAGGTGTGGATCTCTTATGATTTTGCACATTCGGCGTCCTGTAGGCTTCTAGGATTTGGGATTCTGTCTCATTCTTCAAGTCTGGGAAGTTTTCTCGTATTATTTCATTGAATAGATTGTTTATTCCTTTGGTTTGGACCTCTATGCCTTCCTATATCCCAATGACTCTTAAGTTTGGTCTCTTTATGTTATCCCATATCTCTTGGATGTTCTGCTCATGGTTTCTTAACAGTCTTGCTGAGCTGTCTATGTTCTTTTCAAGCTGAAATACTTTGTCTTCATTGTCTGATGTTCTATCTTCTAAGTGTTCTACTCTGGTGGTAGTATTCTCAATTGAGTTTTTACGTTGGTTTATTGCTTCCTGCATTTCTAGGATTTCTATTTGTTTGTTTTTTATTACCTCTATCTCCCTGTATAATTGATCCTTTGCTTCTTGGATTTGTTTATGTAATTCCTTGTCAAAGCGATCTTTCATTGTTTGATTTTGCTGTCTCATGTCTTCCTTGAGACTCCAGATCATCTGAAGCATGTATATCCTGAATTCTTTATCTGACATTCCATCTGCTGCAGCTATTACCTCTTCTAAAGTTGAGTTGAACTGCATTGCTTGTGGTCCTTTCTTGCCTTGTCTTTTCATACTGCTCGCGTTTCTTTCTGCTTGGTAAAACTGTTGTGTTTTTGAAATTTTCCCCCTATTTATTTATATTGCTCTTGTATAGTTGAAAAATCTCCCTTTCAGGGCCGGTAGTGGCTGTGCTCCTCCTCCAATTGGGGTGATCTGTCTACCACGCTGGCGGGCCACTAGGCCTGCTCTGCCGGTCGGTCGCAGGTCTGCCCACCCTGAGGGCGTGGGTGGCAGCTCTGCTCTGCCCCCACTCCAATTGTGGTGACGTGTCTACCACGCCCTCGGGTCTTTGGGCCTAATCCGGATGCGGGCAGTGGCTCTGCTTGGCCCCTACTCCAATTGGTGTGAAGTGTCTACCACGCTGGCAGGCCTCTGGGCCTATTCCACCAGTGGGTCGCAGGTCTGCCTACCTTGCGAGCTCGGGCTTCGGCTCTGCTCGGCCCCCACTCCAAATGGGGTGACTTGACTGCCATGCCGGTGGATCGCTGGACCTTTTCCGGGCACAGGCAGCGGCCCCGCTCAGCCCCCACTCCAATCGGCGCGACGTGTCCACCATGCTGGCAGGCCACCAGGCCTGTCCCGCCGGTGGGTCGCAGGTCTGCCTACCTTGCAGGCTCGGGTGGCGGCTCTGCTCGGCCCCTACTCCAAATGGGGTGACTTGACTACCACGCCATCGGGTCGCTGGTCCTGTTCCAGGCGTGGGCGCCTGCTCTCTTCGGCCCCAGCTGCAGTTGGATTGACGTGATACCTCGCTGGCAGGTCGCTTGGCCTGTTCCGGGCGCAGGCGGCAGCTCCACTCTGCCCCTCTGGCCCCCACAGCACCCAGCAGGACCCGGACCGAGAAGCAGTTTCTGCGGGTTCCCCAGCCCTGGGTCAAAGCAGCTCCAGGAGCCTGAACCCGGCCGCTCTGAGCTCGGTGCACGCTCTGCTAGGAGCAGGCTCCAAGAATCAGTCTCCGCGGGTTCCCCAGCCCTGGGCCAAAGCAGCTCCGGGAGCCAGAACCCGGCCGCTCCGAGCCCGGTGCACGCTCTTCTAGGAGCAGGCTCCAAGAAGCAGTCTCCGCGGATTCCCCAGCCCTGGGCCAAAACAGTTCAGCACCCGGACACTCCGAGCTCGGTGCACGGTCCGCTAGGAGCAGGCTCCAAGAAGCAGTCTCCGCAGGTTCCCCAGCCCTGGGCAAAAGCAGCTCCGGGAGCCAGAACCTGGCCGCTCAGAGCTCGGTGCACGGTCCGCTAGGAGCAAGCTCCAAGAAGCAGTCTCCATGGGTTCTCTAGCCCTGAGCCTGAGCAATCTGTCTGCGAGATGCAGGCAAATAACAGCCTGAAATCACCTGTTCCGTAGCTGAATGAGCTGAGATCAGTAGAAAACAGGGATGATTACGTCAGCTCTCCAAGATGGCGGCCGCTGGCCTCCTCCATGGTCCGACCGGTGTGGAGAACTGAACTGGACCGCTTCTCTCCTCCGTCTCAAACCCAGAACTCAGCACTGAGCACAGCCATTGCACCGCTGGCAGGAGCCCACAGAATCCGCAGCGCTGCACCTCCTCACCGCCACCTCGCCGCTTCACAGCGCTCGCCGCAGACTCCAGCCACGGGGCAATCAGCTGAACAAGCAGTGCGACCCTCCGTGCAGAGAAATCGCCCGCGACCGAGCCCCCGCAGCCGATCCTCGCGTGATGAAAATCCCTCCACTAGATTCTGGAGCACCTCAATTTCGCTGGAAATTCCCAACAAGACAGCCTTCAGCTGTTTTTACTCGTCATTCTCCCACACAGTGACGCGGCACACGGGGGTGATGCACTCCCTTCCCTGCCATCTTCCTCGTGTCTATGGTATGTATTTGATACTGCTACTTGAATGACAAATTTTTTCTATAACTATAATATTGCTCCTCAAACTCAGTGATTCTAGTCCATCAAAATGATCAATATTATCTGACTCCATGTAATAATGCCTTTGCTATTACTATAACAACCTTTGTAGTCACTAACTACAGTCTTCCATCGATTGAATAATTAGCAAATGTTTTCTGAGGCCCTTCTATTTGTACAGTATTATTTAGGGAAAGGATCATAAATTAATTTACTATGAAGAACTTGCAATTTGCCAGGTTCTAGCCTGGGAATGTGGATACACAGGTGAAAGCAAGTGTGCATTTGTAGGAAGATGGATATAGGGATGAAGGCAGGAATGTGCTCCTGAAGGAAAGTATGCACCTCTGGGAATGTGGGTAAAGAGATGAAGGCAACTTTGCACTCTGACAGCCCCTGGGAAGGTGGGAGGGAACCTAAATGCTCTGCAAGCTCCTTTGTAGCAGTGGAAACAAAGAGCAATCAATGCAAGGAAGAAAGAAAAGGGAAGTTTTCCTGCTACAGGAATTTTCCAGCCTCCTGCCCACCCTGGAGGTGGACTGCTCCTCATCTTTGGTGTTCTTTGAGACCAGCACAGTGCCCATCAGGGAGCAGGTTCTTGGCATCATCAGTAATTCAATATGTGATTATTGATCATAATGCCTCTCAATTGAGTGGAGCTCGAACTCAAGCCATAAATAAAAGCTACAATAATTGTCACACTATAAACCTGTTTCCACTCACTGGGGAAATAGGACTTGAATCTTTCCAGAGAGGAGTGCTCAATACCTTCAAGTAGGGACACACCAATTATGTCTCAAAAAATAGTTTCTGCACCATGCTTTGGAAACTATTTCTATCACTGAGTCATGTGAACAAGGAAATTAGCTTAGTCAGGCATTTAGTGACAAGGGATGGCAGGCAAAAGGGGACAGAGTAATTTATGTCGTATAGTCCTTCATTCCTTTAGACCAGTGATTTCAGAATCAAGGAGTAAGGCCAGAGGTGGTGGCACACACCAATAAACCCAGCAAACTGGGAGACTAAGCAAGGAGCATCACAAATTGGAGGCCAGCCTCAGCAACTTAGAGAGACCCTGTCTCAAAATACACAGTAAAAGGACTGGGGTTGTAGGGATGTAGCTCAGTGGTAAAGTGCCCCTGGGTTCAATCCCCAATACCAAAAAAAAAGGAAGTAATAACTTGGAAAGCAATTGAGTTAGGAAATGGAAAGTGTAAAAGAAATGATTTGTGCCTGGATGAGAGTGATTCATCGGCTGCAATTTCATTTTTAATTTCCAGTAAGCTTGCCTAATCTTACTTCCTCTGCTATCAACTGAAATATTAAGTGTAATTTCATCACATTTATTCCTAGTGATATTAAATAAAACTGAAAGCTCAATGACACCTTAGTATGCACATAGAGTGTGGACTGCAGACTAATAAGCCTAATTTAAAGGAACTCAGGTCATGGCATTTATTTTTAATTAAGTAAAAAAGAACTTGGAGGTATTCTCTTGAGCAAATCCATCTCCTTTAAATAGACCAGTAACCACTCCAGCAGGATGCTATAAAAATCCATACCTCTGAAAAGCTGACTCTTTAATTTCTAATTAAATCTAATTTAATTTCTAAATTCATTTCTACCTAACTTACACTTAATTTCTACTTAACTTATACCTTAATTTCTAATTCTGTGGTCAATAACGTATAAACATCAGACTGAGAGATGACCTAAATGGAAAATCACAGGATCCCTAAATGTTAGAACTGAGCTATCCTTACATCCTCTGCCTCACTTCATAGAGGGAAGAGAGGGACTGGGACTGGGTGGAAAAAGTGACTGACCCAAAATGGACAGCACCCAGCTCTGCAAAACCCAGACAAGATGAGAAGAAAAAAAAAGCAGCAGCAACAACTGGAAAGAAATAAGACACTCCTTTCAAACAAAAGTAAGAACAAAATTTCTAGTTCAAATTCCAAAATGTTTTGTTAAAGATTAGTTGTTAGAGCTCTTCAAGAAGAATGTGCCTCTCCAAATCATTTATTTCATCTGGGGATATTTGTCTTCCTCCTTCAATACTCTCAAACATGAATTTAATAACTTTACTCTAAAACAAATAGGCCCATAAAGCTCAAAGGACAGGAGAGATATTACAATCCACAAGGTCCTATAAGATCATTAATTATTTTGCTGACCACTGAGCACTGATCCTCTGAGTTGCTTGAAAAATGATGGCTAAAAGCCCATCAACATGTCCTGTGTCATTAGAATCCATTACCCACACACTGAATGCATATGGGTCCTCAGTAGATAGTCTACCTCTGGTCCCTTGTCACCATCGCTGAACAGTGTTTGGAGCATCTCTCGATTCTGAGCCTCTGCACATGCTCAAGGCCTCAGGATCTGTCCATGTGTCTTGACTCTAGTCACATCTCTGCCTGGTCTTCAGTGGGACTCCTACCTCCTGGTCTAACATTCATCTCAGACTCTCTTAAACAAATCCCCCATCCCAGGCCCCAGAAAAACTTTTCCTTAATACTCTGTGAGCACCCCAGAAAGGGGAGTCTGTCCCTCCACTCCACACTCCATAATGACCTTCTTCTACCCCAGCCCTGTCCTCAAGTCATAAATACATAGATACCAGAGTGAATTATCAGAGGTGTTCTTGTGAGCCACCTCTTATTTTACATTTTCCTGTAGGCTGGATATTACAACCATAACCTGGTGATGCCTGATGGTTTTAGAATATCTCACAGATAGAGGTACCAACCGTTAAAAGTTGTCATATAGTCTTTATTCGCAAACAACTTCAAGGTATTTGGGGGGAAAAAATAAGAGAACCAGAGAAGAGAGGATGTCTGAATAATCATGTGGATTCTGCCAGGAAGCACTCAACCCCAAACACACAAATTTTCCCTCTTTAAGTCACAGACAAGTCCCCCCGGCGCCCCCGCATTGCAGTTGTGCCAGGGCAGTGGGGTAGGATGCAGACAGGCCAAAGAAAGTGCCCAGAGGCAGTGTGAACAATATGTGGTTTGTTGGGGAAAGCTCACAAGAGATCAGTGACTTCTCCAAGAAGAGCTCAGTGGCAATGGGCTGACAGGACCTCAGTCCCTCATGGTGCTTTTCCATCTCCCTCTCAGTATGTTGTCCAATGGCGGTCAGCAAGATGAGTAACACATACCCTTTCCACGGTGTCCTCAGATCTGTGCCTGTCCTCCCAACTCAGAAAGAAGTTTTATATGTCAGGCTGCAGAAGCAATGACATCATCATCATTATCTTACTCAGTTTGCTAGTCTGACCAGCATCCCAAGGAGCAACTGTCCCAGTGTTCGCGCAAGAAAGTGGTTTTCTACAGATAACACTAACTTGTCCTAATTCCCAGTGTACATAAGAGAAAGCCAGTGGCCTTCAAAATAATATGTATCTGGACTTTCCAGCCCAGAATTCCTCTCATTGTTCTCTTAACTTGGCTAGGTTCTGGGGAACAGAAAGCGGGTATTCAGGAACATAGTGTCCTACTGTTCCCCTTTGCTTTAGGGATGATGCACTCCTTCATGGTTTGATGGTAGAAGTAGATTCTAGTACAATACAAGTGAGAAAAGACAAGCCCATCCCTCGTGGTACTAAATAGAGAAGAGGAAATAACAAGAGAAACTCAGTTGGAGAAATCTGCACAGTGGAGACAGGCCACTTTTGTTCTTGGGATCATGATCAGGGAACCTACTGAACCAAAAGACTGAGAATGTCCTGGAACCAGATTGTCAGTTCTGAGGCCACAAACATGAGTCAATTTGGCAAGCAGGAACAGGAAACACAGGTGAAGGAATCATGAAGAATAAGGAGGATGAAATAAGCCAAGAGCCAGGGCATGATCAGAATGTGGCTATGCTAGCACTTCAACTGGCTGAGGGGAGGCAAAGTCCCAAGGGAAAACGAATGTCCAGATCCACATTTCAGGGTCTGGCAAGGACCTTTGAATGAGTCCCCCTCATCCACCCGATGTTCAGGAGTAGGCTTTACTTTAGAATGGAGTAATTTTCAAAGGTAGGGTCGGTAAAAGAAAAGGTTGGGATTCTCCCTCATCCCAATGTTCGGATGGAGAGCGTGCTGGGCAGGGGTTCTGTGTTCCTCAGCTCTCCACTGGCCTCTCATTTTAGGCATGTATTGAACATGTATTGAACAGCTTTACCAGTGAAGGGCACACAAACTCTTGGACCAGCATTAGCGGAATGGGTGCAGCAGTTACTACAACTACCTCAGTCTATTTGGAAGGCTACAACAAAATACCACAGGCTCATAGACGGGTTTGTTTATAAACAACAGAAATGTATTGTTCACAATTCTGGAGGCTAGAAAGTCCTAGATCAAAGTGCCAGCAGATTTGGCATCTAGCAATGCCTGTGAAAGTTAATTATATAGAATGAAGCCAAGAAGTCATGGGGGCGAAATACTCATGTGCCTGTTTCAAAAACTACCTCACTAACTCATTCCAAAACTGCAGGGTTCTAGCCTTAACTCCAGATTACAAATCCTACCTAGCAATGAGAGAGTCACCAAATAGAACTTTCCAGCTCTAGTAAGCCACTGCCAGCACCAATGAACTTTTCTTCAAAACAATTTATACCACCTCCTCTCTCCCCAGTAAAACCCTAACATTTTCTCTGATCTCTGAACAAACCAGAGGCCCACCCTCAGCTGCATATGTTCTGAATTGAAATTCAACTTCTTATATATCATTCCCAAATAAATCCTTTGGTGGGGTATTTTTGTCCTCTGTAGATAAGGCCCACCTCTTGGTTCAGAGGCCACTATCTTCTGTGTCCTTACATGCTGGAAGGGACAAGAGTTTTCCCAGGCCTCTTTAACAAAGGCACTTATCCCAGCCAGGAGGGCTCAACCTTTCTAAGTCCCCACTTCCACATACAATCATTATGGTGGTTAGGATGTAATATGTGAATTTCAGGGGAGCATAAGCATTAAACATAGGAGCAACTGTCTGGGAATGTGGAATATGGAAACCTTGGCTCTCATGGGAAGTTGGAACCACCTGGCCTGGGTATATCTCCCAGGGATCCCTGGTCCTATTCAGGTTAGTGTTGGGACCATCAGTGGTCCCAGGGTTATTTTATGACTCTCTCTGTTTCTGTATCACAGTAAATCAGGGTAACTTCCTAGAATAATGGCAGATTCCAGTCAGGTGTCAAATTATCCAAGTGGGAAATGTGAGATGTGGGAACTAGAAAAAGCATGAGTTTCATCAAAGGGGACAGCATCCATGAGGCTCAGGCTACTCGTGTTCCAAAAGAGTCTGGGTTCTGGGAAGGAAGGAAGGAAGGGAGGGAGGGAGGGAGGGAGGGAGAGAGAGAGAGAGAGGGAGAGGGAGGGAGGGAGGGAGAGAGAAGGAAGAAAGGAAGAGAGAGAGAAAGAAAGAAAGGAAGGAAGGAAGAAAAGAAAGAAAGGAAGGAAGAGAGAGAGAGAGAGAGAGAGAGAGAGAGAGAGAGAGAGAGAGAGAGAGGGGAGGGAAGGGAGGGAAAGAAGGGGAGAAGGAAGGAAGAAGAAAAACCTGATCTCCACATCCTTTTAATGTGAAATCTCCCCTGTAATCCCAGTGACGCAGGAGACTGAGGCAAAAGGATCACAAGTTTGAGGCCAGCCTGGGCAATTTAGCAAGACTGTCTCAAAATAAAAATAAGAGCTGAAGATGTAGCTCAGTGATAGAGCACCCCTGGCTTCAATCCCTAGTACTTAAAAAAAAAAAAAAGGAATCTCTTGATTTTGCATGTTGTTAAGGAACTCATTAATAAAAACTGTATGAGCCTAATAAAATCATCCATGAGCTAGATGCAGCCATGGCTGCCACTGTCAGCCTGTCCTGTAAGCTGTAATTTGCAATGTGTTTTAATTCAGCAAACATTTTATTACTACTCATTTTTGCAAATTTCATTCCCCTCTCCCTGTGAACAGAGATATCAGTCTCTTATCTACAATCCCATGGGTTTTGGAGTGGGAAAAGGCAGTGCTGCCCAGAGCAGGGCTCACAGTTATTCGTTTTGTTTTTGTTTGGTTTGGTGTTTTTTGTTTTTTTGTTTTGTTTTGTTTTGTTTTTGTAGCAGAACTCTCCTTTTCAAATAAAACCTTCTGTAGCACTCTAATATATAAAGCCCATAAAAGTGATAAATGAGTTCTTTTATTTCCACAGTTAAATAGATGTTTTTTCCCCTGCTGATTATAAAAATAGCACATGGTTGCTGGTGTAGGGAGGAATAAAAAATATAATACACTGTAAGGGGAAAAAGGGCTAAAGTCACGGAAATCAGATCCTCTGAATGGAACCTCATTACCTTTTCCATCATCTTCCTTTTGTGCATCTCCTTGCGTGTGTGCAAATACATATGCACATATATACACATACACACAAGTTTTCACAAATGGTCATATTCTGAATTTACTATAGATAACATTTCAAATGCTTATTTGAATTTTTTTCTTGCCCATCCCCTTCTCTCTTCTATCTTTCCCCTTTACTTTCCCACTTCTCTGTCTCCATTCCTATCTGCAACACCTGTTAAGAATCTAATGGGCTTGCCTCGAATGCACAAGGTCCTGGTATCAATCCAGCACCTAATAATAATAATAATAATAATAATAATAATAATAATAATAATCTAATGAGTAATTTTCCATTTCTATTTTTCTTTTCCTCTTTATATCTATGTCAATGCTTACATGTACCCCTTGTGTCCATCCATGTATCTGTGCACCTGTATGATGTGTCTATATCATGTGGGATAAATATTTTTTAAATCTCTAAAGTCAAATTTGGGGGATCATTGATTTTGAAAAATGAACCAGATATCTGCATGCTTTCCTGCATGCTGCTTTTGTTACTGAACCTGGGCACTGGCACACAAACTAGTCTTTAACTGCATGGGCTGCCAGGGTCCTAATGCATCCACTTAGTTCACATCTCCTTTACCAACACACAGCCATGTTAATTATGGGTCTGGGCCACTACAAATACACTGTGATAAGCATCCTTGTACATAAGATTTTATGTCTTAGAGCATATTTTTCCCTGTGGGTAGAATCTCAGGCATGAGATAATAGGATCAAGTGTATATTGCCAATTTTAATTTTAAAATATACTTTCAGATTATTTTCTAATAGTCTAAAATAATCCCCATTTCTATCAGCAGTGAGTCAGTCATCTGTTTCTCTGAAAGTTTACCAGACGGAATGTTTGCAATTCATCTCAATTTTGCCAGTTGGTCTTAAGAGAATAGCACATTATTTGATTTGCAATTCTCTTATTTCTAAGGGTTCTGGGCATCTTCTCATAGGCTCAGCCACCATTTGGCTATGCATGGCCTAATCTCATCCTTTTAATATAGATTTGAACACTATATATAACTAGTTACTTACAATATGTGTTGAGTTTTCCCTAGTCAATTTATCTGTTGAATATATGGGTTTCAGGTTTTTCTGTGAAATTAGAAATATAAATCAGTTACTTTGATTTTGGTGTCTTTTACCATGGAAAATTAAAACATTGTGCAATTGGTTCTCCACATGTGCAGTTCCCACATGCATTGATTCAACTAGCAGTAGATTAATAATAGTATGGGAGGAAAATGCATCTATACTGAGTATGTACAGAATTTTTTCTTGTCATTATTACCTAAATAATACAGTATAACTTCTATTTACATAACATTTACATTGTATTAGACATTGTAAATAATGTAGAATAATCTAATGTAGATGGGAAGATGCAGGTAATACTACACTATTTTAGATACAAGGCCTTATACATGCTAGGGAAGTACTCTACCAAATTGAGCATTTGCAGATTTGGACAGTGCCAGCCAAGAAGGAAGTCTTATTGAAAGTGATACCAATCACTTTTGCTATATTCTGTCTTTAGAAACAGGTCACAAGGTCCATCCCCAGCTAGGGAGAAAGTATGAAAACCGGGAGATGGGAATTATTGCGGACCATCCTAGAAACTTGTCTGCCACCAGCACAATTACATCAGTGCATGTGCTTCTGTTTGGAAAGGAAAGTTATTTTGTCCCGAAGGAGAATCTCACATTTGGTTTTTTGTTTGTTCTACCTCTAGACTTTACATTGAGTCAATTTATTTTTATGATGGTGTGTGTGTGTGTATGTGTGTGTGTATGTGTGTGTGTACTGGGGATTGAACCCAAGGCCTTATACATGCTAGGGAAGTACTCTACCACACAGATATCAGCCACATCCCCAGCCCTAGTCAATTTATTTTTATGAAAATTGTTGCATTGTTTTTGTGGGAATTTTTTCTTCTCTGTGTATTAACAAATATATCTTCAAAGACCTCATTCATTCAAAGACTGAGTTTGGGAACCACTAGATTAGAAGTTCCTTTCTGATTTTCAAACTCTACCTCACTTTCCCACCAGAAATTAACTTTCAAATGTAGCAGTGCTCAACAAAATGCATTTCATCCGTTACAGACGTGGTTTTATCATCTAATTAAGCTGCTTAGGATTTAGTGAACAGAGAGTCCGTTACCAGCTTCTCTCTCCATTCATTATGCAGATGCCATTTGATATGTATTTTGAAGCTGATTCATTGACTTTTTATATTTTCATTTAAAAGAGAAAGGCTTTATTTAGCCTTGTGCAAACTACATCAGAACAAATTCAGCAATAAGCATGGAAATGTGAAACTTAATCAAGCCCCAATGTATTAGGAATTACACTTACACTAATATTTTCTTAGCAAATAAATGTTAGTTCAAAGCATAAAACTAAACTGGAAGGGCATTATTGTGCATTTATAATTTTATTTAGCTGCACATATTTGTGAATTTGTTTACTTGCTGGAGTTTACAATAACCAGGATAGAATGTTATTTGAAGCTGCTTAAAGAGCTAAGTAAAGAAAAGAGGATTTATTTTAATGTGAGGAAAAATGACCCATCTTAAGGATGTTTCACTGTACTTGAAGGGAAAACAAAAGATTCATGAAACATATGGTGAGAGACATTTTATTATGAAAAGCAGCCTTTGTTCAGGGAAATAAATTATGCTACTTTAAATCATCTCAAGAGGATAACATTTGCATAATTAACCTAGTAGTATAGACATCAGATAAACACAAGCATGACAGATTTATTTCAAAATTAAAGTAATCAGAAAATAAAAAGGCATGTTAAAGATTCTCATAAATGTGTGTTATTCTGATACCCACAGAATACCAGCCTAATTAATGCTACCCAATGCATGTACTCACCACTCATTCTTATTTCATTTAAATTTTTAGACCTTTTTTTAGACCTTTTATTTTATTTTTAATTTTGAGACAGAGCCTTGCTAAGTTGCTGAGGCTAGCCTTGAATTGAGATCCTCCTGCCTGATCCTCCCCAGTCACTGGGATTACAGGCTTGTACCACTGCAACAGGATTTTTAATTAAATTTTTGCACATTTATTGAGGTATATCTGACATTCAGTGACTTGTACATTTTAGAGTGTACAATTAGATAAGTTTTGACCTACAAAAAAATCAGCAGCACAACCAAGATAATGGATTTCTATATCAACTCCCAAGGTTTCTTTATGTCCGTGATTTCCTCAACCAACCTCACTCCTAGTGTCCCCAGTCAGCCAACCATCAATGTTCCAATACTTCACATTGGTTTTCATTTTACAGAATATTTCATAAATGGAATTATTCAATATTTTTTCTTTGTTGTCTGGTTTCTTTCACCACACGATTACTTTGAGATACAACCATGTTACTCTATATATCAATAGCTTTATTCCTTTTCTGATGCTAAGAAGTTGTCTACAGTATGAATATCCAAAATTTGCAATCCATTCACCTATTGATGAACATTTAGATTGTTTCTAGCTTGCAGTGACAAATAGAAGTACCATTAACATTCATATATAAGTGTTTGTGGACATATATTTTCATTCCTATTGAGGAATACTTAGCAGTGGTATGTATGAGTCTTATGGTAGGGCAGTTATAACCTTTTAATAAACTACCAAATCTCATCTTCTAAAGTGTTTGTATAATTTTACACTCCCCCTACTTAGTAGGCACAAGACCATCACCTCTTCTCAGTAGCACCACCCTAGGGATCAAGCCCTTAAAACATGGGCTCTTAGAGGGATTTATCCAAGCCAGGCAGTCCCCATTTCTTCTTAATTCAATGAGACTCAGAAACTCCTATTTTAATTTGAAGAGATTTTCTCTGTGTGTGGCAAGGGTTGGGGTTGCATTTAGAGTGTGAGCTTTGAAATCAGATTGCTTTGTTTGAACTCGACTTCTGTCACTGATAATTGTGTTGCCTCAGTTTCTATGCTGTAAAATGTATTAAACGACAATGTCTATCTTACAGAATTTGGGGACAATAAATACTTTAATACAGTAAGACACTATGTTCTGGGCACATAAAAATTAATAAGTGTTACTTACATTTATACAGAATAGATGAGCTATAGTCCCTTGCAGTTCTTATTTTAAAAATAGGATTTGAGCCTTTATCCTAGAGATGAGAAAGGGATTACTTGTAAAGTTATTGGATCTCTATTTTTAACGAACATTTTTTATTGACTATACATACTATATATTCATTATACAGAATTTGGAAAGCAGAATTTTGGCAACACGTCAGGTGAGCTGACATACAAAAATTTCTCCTATTACAACTACATGGAAATAGTGGATATAATAAAATGAAACAATTTTGAAAAATACACAACTAAGCCTCTGGTAATAGTAAGCTAGGGAAGTCTGATCATCTTGTTGAGGAAAAATACTGAAGTTGAACAGAATACTGAAACTAAAACAAAGCATCTATTGGAGTTGCCACGTTGCTAAGAAGATAGAAAAGAAGGACAGGAGTGTGGGACCCCATAAGCACCCTTTACTTGGGGCTGGGACCTACAAGGGCTGCAAAAGGTGAGTGAGAGTGGGAAGAAGAAAGGCATTCAGTGGGACTTAGCTCAAATCATTTGGCTCCCTGGACCTGCTATGAAGGGATTCTGGATTGGTATTCACCCTAGGGACCTAGCAAAAATAAACATAAATTTGCTCTAGGCAAAGATAAGAACCCCTTAGACATCAAATTATTTCTGTAAACAACTTTGCAAAAATAACGAATAAGCAGTAAGCAATAAATAGTAAGCAAGCCAAGACGAGAAACAGCAACAGGAACAAAATAGAGCAAAAACAATTAACTATGGAAATGAACTCACAGAGACTCAGTTACTGAGTTTTTAGAAGAGATGTCTTTAAGACACCTATGTTTGCTAGAGTCAAGGAGAAAAAAGTCAAAACAGAACTTTGACAGAGAATTTGAAACTGCAAAACAGAAAAAAAAACTGTAATTTTTAAAATTTGACATATAATAATTGCACATATTTATAGAACATATTGTTATAGTTCAATACATGTATACAATGTGTAATGACCCAATCAGGGTAATTAGCGTTTCCATTTCCTTAGAAATTTATCACATCTCTATACTGGGAATTTTCAAACTCCCCTCTTCTAGTTCTTTACAAAACATGTCATAAATTTTTGTGAAGTATAGTCACTTTACTGTGCTATGAAACACTGGTACATATTCCTCCTAACTGTGGAATAAAAAGTAATTCTTACATGCAAAACTTAATCAAAATTAAAAATTCCCAATAAGTGGGTGTAATAGTAGAATAGACACAACTTAATAACTAGTAACTTGGAAGGTCAGAATATCCAAAATGAAGCATAGGGAGACAGAGGAGGTAACAGAAAGGAACAGGAACAAATGATAAAGGATACAATGAGTTCTAACACACATGTATGTGAGTCCCATAAGGAAAGGAGAGAGAATGGATCAGAAGGAATAGTTGAAGAGAAAATGACTGAAATTTTTCAAAAGCTGATGAAAGACATCAAGGTACTGATCAAATCCCTTTGAATATCAAGCTCAAAATATAAAAACAAAACAAGAACCCAAACCAAAACAACAGCGTGAAAATAAAACACCTGGGCCTGGGGTTGTGGCTCAGCAGTAGAGCACTTACCTAGCATGTATGAGGCACTGGATTCAGCTCCACATAAAAATAAAATAAAGGTATGTGTACTTCTACTACAAAAAAAAAAGATTTAAATAAGAAAGAAAAGAAAACACCTAACACAGTACCATTTGAATTTTTTTGAAAAAAGAAAAAATATTAAGTGACCAGATTAAAAAGATAAATGTTCTTGAAATAAGTGATAACTAGATCTAGCAGCTGAACTCTTAATGGAAATCATGGAAGAAACCTAAACTGCAATGTGGTACTGAAAAAAGAAATAAGGACATTTTCAGATATCATCAGCTTTTAAGAAGGCTGAGACAGGAGGATTGCAACTTCAAGGCCAGTTTCATCAACTTAGTGAGATCCTGTCTCAAAATGAAAAATAAAAAGCTCAGCTCAGTGCAGAGTACCCCTGAGTTCAATCCCCAGTGTGTGTGTGTGTGTGTGTGTGTGTGTGTGTGTGTGTGTGTGTACGAAATACCTTCCAATAATAAGGAAATTGAACCTTGAAGAAAAATATGGGCTATAGTAACCATAGCAAACAAAAAAAAAAAACCCACCTAAACATGTTGGTAAATCTAAATGAGATTCAATTACTAAAAATAAGGTTCTAGTTAGGGTTAGAAGAGTAGTCAGGAGGAGGAGAAGAAGAAGGGAGAGTTATGGATGAATGTTGAGCAAAGTATGCTATAAGCATGTACAAATATGCCACAATGAAACCCAATGTTCTGTGTTATTAAAAAGCACTAGAAAGAAAGAGAGAGAGAGATAAACAGGCACACTCTAGGGTAAGGCTGCAACCCAGTGGAAGAGCACTTGCATGGCACGCAAGAGGCCCTAGATTCAATTCCCTTTAAAACACACACACACACACACACACACACACACACACACACACACTTGTGCTAGAGGTAAATCCTAAGCTACTACTAGATAGTAAATGACTAAACTACTTCACAACATTAGCAAGAAAAAAATGAATAAGGAAAGTTTGAGCATGCCAATAAGAATCTGGAATGGTAAAAAACTAAAAAAAAAATGAAGTAAGCAGAAATATAAAATTTAATATTAGCAGTAAGCCTAAATATAAATACAAATATATATTTATAAGAAATACAACACACAATAAGAAAAAATTTTAAAGAAATAAAAAATTTCCTAGCAGGAAAATAATAAGAAAACATTAGTTGTAGCAACAAACATAGTCATTCAACTTATGCATAGAGCACTGTCCATTAAGATGATCTGAGCATTGTTCTTAAGGCATTCTAGGAAAGTCCAGGGAAAGCTGCACTTGGAGAATTGCCAACTGCCCAGGTTCCTGCAGATTTCAGTCATCATGTGATCCAGAAAAGAAGTTCTGCATTCTGAAATCTCCAGGAGCAAACAGAGGGCCATGCACTGGGCTACAGAGACAGACAGGAATGACTGGTCTCCCTGATTCTCAGGTGGTTCATTGTTTCTCAGCCTCTGTGGAGGCCATCCTCTAGGGCTGAAGTGCAAACTTAGATTACAGAGAAGCAGCAGCATCTAAAAACAACTAAAATCTCCTGTAGGGACCATATGATGGAATTTGAATTCATCTGCTTGGCTACAGCCTAAATCTTCACTAGAGGTTCTTAGGATAGTGGTACCTGGTCAACACAGGGGCACTAGTCAGGAATCATGAGAGCTAGCTAACTGGCTGTATGGCTTCAGACAAAACATACTCCCAAAAAGGCAATAAAACTAGTCAATTCCCAATGCCCTTTTCAGATAATTTTGTGACATAGTAACCTTGATGAAGGCAGAAATGTTTGGAAGATGGCAATGACAACTCTTGGCCTTGAACAAGCCATTCAACCTACCTAAGTAATAGCCTGCTATTCCCAAAAATAAGAGAAATAATCTCTCTGACTTTGAGAGTGGTTTTAAGTGGAAAAAAATTGAATATATACACATAGGACTTTTGGACATATGGTATGTAGGGCCACAGCATATTGTTAAAAGGCTGTGCACTACACAACCCTGGGCATGGCTTTTGTGCAGACTGTGAAGAAAATGGCAAACCCTGGCAGTTGTGGAACACCATGTCCTAGGTCACGGACACTCTATAAATAACAGTAGAAAATCACAACTTACGTCCTCTCTTTAACAATCTGCAGATCTGCTCATTTCACTCAATGACTCCTTGACTCTCCTCTTGTCAAAAAAAATCAGATGTTAGAAAATGCAGAGATTATATTGCTTTCAGAACTCCTGTTTACTCACTTTGAAAACTTCTGAAGGGTGAGCTTGAGCTGAAGCAGGAATTTTTATTTTGAGGGGATGACTTTTGAACATTTGTACACACAGCTAAGACAAGGCATCTCAGGGCTTCAAACTCCTGCAGTGTGAGCCCAAGAAGCTCTCTCTCCAAAGCAAAGGGAAAAGTGGCCATTAAATTGGTGCAGGCAGAAACTTACATTTTTCTATTGCTTCATTATATAAACTTTCTTCTAATTTAATCCAGAATCATATGAAAATACCTACCTTATCCCTTTTTCACTGATGTAAAAAAAATACAGCAGGTCAAAGTTAATATACCCACCAACATTCATTTATTCATATATTTTTTTCATTCATTTAACAATTATTTTTGTGTGCTTCCTATCTAGATGCTAGATACAGTCCAGTACACTAGGGTCACATGGACAGAAGAGGCACATTCCCATCTTCTCAGACATTCCCATGTGTGAAAGAGGCAAGCAAAACAACACATAAATAAAAGAATATCAGGGTGGGGTACCTATCATTTTAGAAGAGTCCCACATTATCTCTCTCTCATTATGAACTTGTGAACTCTGCCAAAAGGATTCTGTGAACTCAAAAATATGAAAAATAATTTTCATTTATTTTATTGATTTTATAATTATTGAACTATAATTATGCAGCTGACAGTGGACACAAAGCAATTATTTCAGGGAATCTGAAAAATGCTCTTTGTGGAAGTATGAGGGACTAATTCATAGTTCTACTAATTTACAAGGGGTGAAGATGCTGGAGGGCAAGAACGGAGAGTTATTCCAGGAGCTTGATAGAGCCATCTCTGCTCTTTGCTCTCCCCCATATATTATGACACTCTAGAAATTCTGTTTCTATTATCTTGCAACTTGTAAGAAGCCTAGGGGGATTCTTCTGCAGGGTCCTTTTAACACGTATGGCAAGATAATTTATTAAAACATGAAATTGCATATAAAATCTTCATGTATTTTCTTTCTACTCAACTTCATTTCAAGGAAGTGAGTGGGCTCAGCAAAACCGTTTAAGTACATGTATTTAGGATCTGTTGTAAAATCCTCATCCCACTGAAGTGAAGGGTAGGAAGAAGTGAATTTTAGGTACTCAAAGGGGCAGACCCTGTTTCTGGAATGAGACCTGAAGTAGATGACCACATATACCCTTCGTAATGATAATACCTAGGAAGACACAGATCCTATCATGAAACTTTGAGCTTTTTCAGATGCTGTTATATGGAACCACAGAGTTGTGTTTCTAGAGATACCATGCAGGCTAGAATAAGAGCCTGAGGATCTTCCCCAGTACTTCCCTTGTTCATTAGACCCTAGCATCATTGCACAACTCTGTGTGGGGTAGACTACAAGAATAATCAAACTTAAATTCACTACTTATTGGAGAAGCAAGAAGACCTGAGATGCAATGGTTTAATATCATAAATATCTTTTGCATTCCTGAATTTATAAATAGTTTCACATTGCATATATATAGTCACCCAGCCATTCCTTCAGGACGGATTTACTGCAAATAGACAATACCAGACCCTGCCAGAGATGCTTTTATTTTTTTAAATTTCTTAGTTGTACACAATATCTTTATTTTGTTTATTTATTTTTAATGTGGTGCTGAGGATCAAACCCAGGACCTCTCATGTGCAAGATGAGTGCTCTACTGCTGAGCCACAACCCCAGCCCCCAGAGATGCTTTTGATTCAGAAATGACTTAGAGAAGATTCCTCACTGTAGGTGAGGGACATGGCCAATTAACAGGTGTATCAATTATCTGATGCTGGGTAACAAGTTACTCCAAAATGTAATAGCTTAAAAACACAAGCCTTGGGGCTGGGGATGTGGCTCAAGTGGTAGCGTGCTCGCCTGGCATGTGCATGGTGCTGGGTTCCATACTCAGCACCACATAAAAATAAAAATAAAGATGCTGTGTCCACCGAAAACTAAAAAATAAATATTAAAAAATTCTCTCTCTCTCTCTCTCTCTCTCTCTCTCTCTCTCTAAAAAAAACAAAAAACAAAAAAACAAAAAAAAACCCTTGCGCGGAATGGACCAGCTGAACAGCTACTTGCCAGAGACAGGCGGAATTGAGCGCTGCAGAGTTCTTGCAGCGTAGAGAAGCAGAGTTTTAGATCCTGTGGAAACAGAGGGCACCAGACTGCCACCCGTATCTCCACAGGGCACCAGACCGAGGACTGAAGTTTGGACTTAGTGGAGAAACAGCCCAGTTCCCTCCTCCGCACCAGACACCCTGGAGCTGAAAAGGGAGGTCGCCATCTTGGAGAATCTACCTCGTCAGCTTTAGGCGGGTCTCACAGGCAGCGAGATTGGTGACGGAACAAGTGTGTGACCCTCCACCCAGCTGGGATAACTCAAAAACTTTCTCGCCACCTCTCAGTGGGCGTAAAAATCACAGCCAAGTGAAACTGAAAAGGTGCCTGATCTCCAATTCCCCCTTCCTCAGCTGCGATAACCAAAACCTTTCACGCCAGCTCTTGGTGGGCACGGCTATCAGAGGGAATAAGTAAAAACAGGTTGCCGGTTTCCAACTCCCTCTCTCCACAGCTGTGATGACTGGGTGACTACCCAACAAATAGAGCACTCAGTTGATCATAAGCGTGGGGCGGCCAGGGCACCGCATGCCCAGAGTAAACCCAGAGCTTTGGAGAAAAGTCCCAGTAATTGGGGCCTGGTGGGCAGGAGAAGTGAGGGGGATAGAGACTGGGAACAACCCAAAGAGACCCGGATTGGAGAGGCACCTGGCAGGGGAGGGAGAGCTGTCCCACAAGGATTGCTTCCTACATCCTGAGGGCAGTGACTCAACCTGGAATACACAACGCCACCTTCTGGAGGAATAGAAAACAGAATTTTAAGAGAGCATTTTTTTCTCTTTTCTTTCTTCTTTGTACTTTTCTTCCACCTTCTCTTCCCCTCCCAACCTCCCAACCGTTACTACTTCTACTACATGTAATTTACTAAATGCAAATATGTGACTATTTCTATGCTTCTTATAGTCCTCCCAAGTACTTAGCTAACCCAAAATACTCCTGTCTATTCTCCTGTTAATAACCCCCTTCATTAGAGCTCTCCTCCAAAGTAGTAGATATATTAACCCCCATATCCTCACATCTTTCCCTCTAAACATAAAGCCCTATGTCCAACCCTCAGTTCTCTATATGCTACAAGAATCAGTATGCCTTTTATGAAGCTAATGAATTTACTTTAAATTACAAGAGAACGCAACATCTCTAGAAGTTGTCAGTCATCACAAAGGAGAGACTGCAAAGCTATACAAAAGCAAAACAAATTTACAGGAGAAAATAACACAGCAGTCACACAGAGATGGAAAGAAATGTGAGCATCATGAAAAAACAAGGAAAAAAGGAACAAAAACGATGCAGGACAACTCAACAATAAAGTACTTGGTAGCTACAACAGAGAAAATGTCATATAAATATTTCAAGATATACATGCGTCAGATGATCTGGAGTCTCAAGGAAGACCTTATACAGCAAATGTAGACAATGAAAGATCACTTTGACAATGAATTACATAAACAAATCCAAGAAGCAAAAGATCAACTCTACAGGGAGATAGAGGTTATACAAAAAAATCAAACAGAAATCCTGGAAATGAAGGAAATTATAAACCAAATTAAAAATTCAAATGAGAGTATCACCAGCAAAGTAGAACACTTAGAAGTCAGAACAACAGACAATGAAGACAAAGTACATCATCTTGAAAAGATTGTAGACAGCTCAGAAAGGCTGATAAGAAACCACAAGCTGAACATCCAAGAAATTTGGGATAACATAAAAAGACCAAATTTAAGAGTTATTGGGATAGAGGAAGGTATAGAGATCCAAACCAAAGGAATGAGCAACCGCTTCAATGAAATAATTTTAGAAAACTTTCCAGACATGAAGAATGAAATGGAAATCCAAATCCTATAAGCCTACAGGATGCCGAATGTACAAAACCACAAGAGACCCACATCAAGACACATTATAATGAATGTCCAACATACAGAACAAGGAGAGAATTTTAAAAGCCACAAGATAAAGGAGGCAGATTACATTTAAGGGTAAACCAATTAGGTTAAATGCTGATTTCTCAACACAGATGCTGAAAGCTAGAAGATCCTGGAACAACGTATCTCAAACGCTGAAAGATAATAGGTTCCAACCAAGAATCTTGTATCCAACAAAATTAAGCTTCAGATTTGATGATGAAATAAAAACCTTCCATGATAAACAAAAGTTAAAAGAATTCACAGATAAAAAACTGGCACTGCAAAGCATCCTGGGCAAAACATTACATGAAGAGGAAATGAAAAACAAAAACAAAAATCAACAGTGGAAGATAGCACAGTAAAGGGAAAAACTAATCAAAGAGGAAAAACAAATCAAATAACAAAAATAAACAAACATGGCTGGAAGTACAAATCATATCTCAATAGTAACACTAAATGTTAATGGCTTAAACATACCAATCAAAAGACATAGGCTAGTAGGCTGGATTAAAAAAAAAAGATCCAACAATATGCTGCCTACAGGAGACTCATCTGATAAGAAAAGACATACACAGACTGAAGGTGAAAGATTGGGAAAAATCATACCACTCACATGGAACTCGGAAGCAAGCAGGGGTATCCATACTCATAGCAAATAAAATAGACTTCAAGCTAAAGTTAATCAGAAGGAATAAAAAAGGACACTACATACTGCTAAAGGGAACCATTCACCAACAAGACATAACAATCATTAATATATATGCCCCAAACAATGGTGTAGCTATGTTTATCAAACAAACTCTTCTCAAGTTCAAGAAACAAATAGACCACAACACAATAATCATGGGTGACTTTAACACACCTCTCTCACCACTGGACAGATCTTCCAAATGAAAGTTGAATAAAGAAACTATAGAACTCAATAACACAATTAATAACTTAGACTTAATTGACGTATATAGAATATATTAACCAACATCAAGTGGATACACTTTTTTCTCAGCAGCACATGGATCCTTCTCAAAAATAGACCATATATTATGCCATGGGGCAACTCTTAGCAAATATAAAGGAGTAGAGATATTACCATGAATTTTATCTGATCATAATGGAATGAAATTGGAAATCAATGATAAAATAAGGAAGAAAAATTCCTACATCACTTGGAGAATGAACAATATGCTACTAAATGAACAATGGGTTACAGAAGACATCAAGGAGGAAATTTAAAAATTCTTATAGATAAATGAAAACAAAGACACAACATACTGAAATCTATGGGACACTATGAAAGCAGTACTAAGAGGAAAATTCATTGCATGGAGTTCATTCCTCAAAAAAAGAAAAAGCCAACAAATAAATGATCTCACACTACATCTCAAAGCCCTAGAAAAAGAAGAGCAAATCAACAGCAGATGCAGTAGAAGGCAAGAAATAATTAAATTCAGAGCTGAAATAAATGAAATCGAAATAAAAGAAACAATTGAAAAAATTGACAAAACTAAAAGTTGGTGCTTTGAAAAAATAAATAAGATTGACAGACCCTTAGCCATGCTAATGAGAAGAAAAGAGAGAACCCAAATTACTAGCATACAGGATGAAAAAGGCAATATCACACTACAGAAATACAGATGATAATTAGAAATTATATTGAAACCTTATACTCCAATAAAATAGAAGATAGTGAAGGCATAGATAAATTTCTTAAGTCATATGATCTGCCCAGATTGAGTCAGGAGGATATACACAATGTAAATAGACCAATATCAAGTGAGGAATTAGAAGAAGCCATCAAAAGAATGTGCTATAATCATGCAATGGAGAAAGGATAACATCTTCAACAAATGGTGCTGGGAAAACTGGAAATCCATATACAACAAAATGAAATTGAATCCCTATCTCTCACCATGCACAAAGTTAACTCAAAATGGATCAAGAATCTAGGAATCAAACCAGAGACTCTGCATCTAATAGAAGAAAAAGTGGGCCCTAATCTGCATCACGTGGGGTTAGGCCCCAAGTTCCTTAATAAGACACCTATAGCACAAGAATTAAAACCAAGAATCAACAAATGGGATGAATTCAAACTAAAAAGTTTTTTCTCAGCAAGAGAAATAATATGTGAAGTGAATAGGGAGCCTACATCCTGGGAACAAATTTTTACCCCTCACACATCAGATAGAGCTCTAATCTCTAGGGTATACAAAGAACTCAAAAAGTTAAACAAAATAAATAAATAAATAAATAAATAAATAACCCAATCAACAAATGGGACAAGGACCTGAATAGACACTTCTCAGAAGAGGATATACAATCAATCAAAAAATACATGAAAAAATGCTCACCGTCTCTAGCAATCAGAGAAATGCAAATTAAAACTACTCTAAGATACCATCTCACTCCAGTAAGAATGGCAGCCATTATGAAGTTAAACAACAACAAGTGCTGGCGAGGATGTGGGGAAAAATGTACACTCATACATTGCTGGTGGGACTGCAAATTGGTGCAGCCAATTTGGAAAGCAGTCTGGAGATTCCTTGGAAAGCTAGGAATGTAACCACCATTTGACCCAGCTATTCCTCTTCTTGAACTATTCCCAAAAGACCTAAAAACAGCATACTACAGGGACACAGCCACATCAATGTTTATAGCAGCACAATTATAGCTAGACTGTGGAACCAACCTAGATGCCCTTCAATGGATGAATAATTTTTTAAAAAATGTGGCATTTATACACAATGGAATATTATTCAGCACTAAAAAATAACAATATCATAGCATTTGCAGGGAAATGGATGACATTAGAGCAGATTATGCTAAGTGAAGTTAGCCAATCCCCAAAAAATAAATGCCGAATGTCTTCTCTGATATAAGGGGGGTGACTCCAAATGGGGTAGGGAGGAAGAGCATGAAAAGAAGATTACCACTAAATACGGAAGAAAGGTGGGAGGGAAAGAGAGGGAGAAGGGGAATTGCACGGAAGATAGAGGGAGACCCTCATCGTTATACAGAATACATGTTTGATGATGTGAGGAAAAAAAAGAAGTGTGTCACATTAGATTGGGTAGAGAGAAGTGATGGGAGGGGAGGAGAGGGGAGGGGAATGGGGAAAGGAAGGACAACAGAATAAAATAGACATTATTATTGCTGTATGTATATACGTGACTACATAACCAATGTGATTCTGCAACATGTACACTCAGAAAAATGAGAAATTATACCCCATCTGATTTAAATATTATATATCAAGATCATTGTACTGTCATGTGTAACTAATTAAAACAAATTTAAAAATTAAAATAAAAAAAACACACACAAACCTTTGGAGCTGGGGTTGTGGCTCAGCAGTAGAGCTCTCACCTAGCACGTGCAGGTTGCTGGGTTCGATCCTCAGCACCACATAAAAATAAAATAAAGGAATTACAACTAAAAAAAATATATTAAAAAAAAAAACACAAACCTTAGGCTGGGCACGGTGGTGCATGCCTGTAATACCAGCAGCTCAGGAGGTATTGGCGGAGGATCACGAATTCAAAGCAAGCCTCAGCAATTTAGCAGGGAGCTAAGCAATTCAGTGTCTCTAAGTAAAATACAAAATAGGGCTGGGATGTGGCTCAGGGGTCGAGTGCTCCTGAGTTCAATCCCTACTACTCCCCTGCCCACCCTCCACAAAAACCTTTAATAAGCTTATAAATTCCCAGGTTGACATTTTGGATTCTTTAGGCCATGCTCCACTGATCTCAGCTGGATTGACCCATAAGTCTGCAATCCACTAGAGGTTGACATCTCAAAAACGCATCCAGCTACCAAAGCCCCCTCCTATCTACAAGGTCTTTCACCACTTAGCAAGCTGACTAGTCTTGTTCCCAAGGATTCTTGTACTAGAAAGGGGCAGATACAGAGGCAAAAAGATTATATGGCCATTTTCATAATCACAAGATATAAATGCAATCAAATATATTTCAAGCTATAGAAAAGTATTTCCTGAGGAAAATAGAGTCCACAAAAGGGAGTGGAAAATTCTACTTGGGACAAATATGGAGAAGGCTTCAACCTAGAAATGGTTCTTGAACCAGATTTTTAAATTCAAGTAGACAGTAAGGGCTGGGAAATGGCCTATTGTACTCTGGAAACCTCAAGGGCTGTTCTGAGAGCATAGTGCAAGGTGAGAAGTAGCATGGGGAGGGAAAATCCTGAAGAGACAGGATGGGTTCCTGAGTGTTTCCTTTATCCACAACCAAGCCCAGATCTTCCCTGTTCCATGTGCTTCTGACCACTTGTCCCTGTATGGCCCTCTCTCTTCCCCATTTTGCTTTGCATATTCAGTCTCCTCCCTTCCACTGCCCCAATGTTACATAACGTTCATTGAAAGTTTTGCAATATGCTGCTTCCTGATCAAGATAGCCTCCAGAGCAAAAGCAGAGTCCAGGCAAAGCAGAGCTCAGCAGCTTTCCCCCACATGTCCTCCTCACCTCCTAGACAGAGCCACAGGAAAACACAGGAATACTCAGGAGCTTTAGATCACATTTTCTGAAACCTGAGGTTGGGGCTGCACAGATTATGGAGCAGCAGCCCTGGGCCCACCCTTGAGTAATGGCACCAGAACAGAGTCAAATTCTATATCAAAACCTGTGGAGGATACGTCTTTTGGAGGAGTTTATTATTCATTTATTCAACAGATATACACTGAGTATCTGCTGTGTTTATTACCCTGTCTTACTTTCTGGGACTCCAGACATGAGATAGACCCCATCTTTACCCCCAAATTGCATTCAATTAGACAGTAAGGGCAGGGAAATGGCCTGTTGTTATTATTTATTCAACAGATATACACTGAGTATCTGCTGTGTTTATACCCTGTCTTACTTTCTGGGACTCCAGACATGAGGTAGAGAAAGTTTTAAAAAGAAGTTGTGAAGACACTGAAACAGGGCTTATTGGGGAAATGAGCACAGGGAGTAGGGACATCACCTAGTCTGGATACCTTCCATCAGCTGTGGCTTATATGGGGTGTGCAGTAGCTCTCACTCTTTTAAGTGTTTCATGTGGATTAACCAGTTCCAAGTCTACCCTGTGAGGTGGTGGGGTCCTCTCTTTCTTACAGATGAGGAAGGAGGCAGAAGAAGCCAACTCCCCCAGGTCTCCAAGGCAGGAATGCCATTGCTACATTGACCTTAGAGGATGGTGAGGAAAGGCCACCACAGCTACATCATCATCTGAGATTCTGGGCATGACTTTTCCTATGAAATAAGACCCAAAGCTTCAGGCAAAAGTCCCCCAACACTGCAGGAGAAGTGAGGGTGGGCTAAGGAGATGGTATATTCAATCACATGCTGTCATCTTTCTACTTCTCATTCTGATAGTGGTGCACTGTGCCTGTTATGCATCTGGAAAAGAGGAATAGGAAAGAGATGTCCAACTTAGAGATGACTCTTAAGGCTCATAAAAATGACTCCAGGCTGATCTGGGCTGCAGAGAGAGGGTTTGGCATGCCTGGGGGTAGGCAGAGACTATGATTAGGGACTGCACCTGTGTGAATGACATATCACAGGCAAACAGCATCTGCTCCAAAAAAAGCAGCATCAATCAAGATAGTGCCCTCTGAGCTTTCTCTTGAAAGTAAGTTTTGACCACAGTAGGCATCTTTTGTGTGTGTGAATTTTCATTTTGGAGCTAAGGATTGAAGCCAAAGCTTCATATGCTCTATCACTGAGCTACATCCTCAACTCAGGGTGAGTTTTCTGAAAGAGGATATTCTGGAGCCAGAAAGTAGTAGCATATCTATTACAGATACTCTTTCAGTAATGCATTCACAAAGTTTTATCTCACAGAATCTCTGATTCACTAAAGTGCACATCAAATATGCTTGACAAATATGTGCATTATACTTATAGTAGACATCAGAAAAGTAATTTTTGTCATTCTAGGTCTGGAGACTAGAAAAGTATGTTTAGATCTAAAGAGAAAGAGATAAAACTGCCTTACTCAAAGAATATAGGTTGTGAAGATGTCCATCTAAATATATTTGTTGGTCATGTTCTATTTCTCTACTTTCATTGAAAATTTTGTCTACTAGTTATATTTGATTCTGAAATACTTACATTGAAGATACCCAAGTTATTCTCCATGGATTTGTCTGTATTGGGTATTTAAACATCTATGCATTTCTTTGTATTAAAATCACCTATGTGCATATATGTATGTATATACCTATATGATAAATAACTATTTTGAATGCTTTAAACTTTATGTAAGTAGTGTAATTCTTTGTTATTCTTCAATTTACTCTAAGAAAGCATCTCACCACAGCCCATATTTAATATCATGAACAGAAAATAAGAATCTTTTTAGTAATATTTCAAGTAATCAAAAGAGGATCTGATATGCTTTGAAAGGACAAATATTTTTAAATGAAAATAATTTTATCAAGCAGAAATGGTGTCTTATCAAAGGGAAATAGAAATACTAAAATGCTAAACTGGTATTGTTCCTCAAATAATTCATTAAAACTAAAATCCCCAAACAAATACATAAATCCAGAACATTCTTTGAAAGCTCCATAGCAAAACTTCATGAGAATTATAAAATTATCTTTTTCTAGTTTTCTTATTCTTTGAATAGCTGTTGTACACATACAACACAACTGCAAACTCATCAGTAATTAGTTTCCATTTTTAAGTATATATTATAATTATCAGAAACAATTGCTAGAAGAAATCTGAGGCCACAATATAAATAGGGAATGAGAAACATAGTGGAATTTTTGACCATATTATTGTCAGGGAGAAGCAACTGTCCTGTGTCTTTGTCCAATAAAAAATTACTTGATGCTGAGCAATTACACTAAAAATTTTTAGTTTGGAGCCTAATTTCAATCAGTATACCAGACTCCAAAATCTTCTTCTCATTTACACACAGAAATTAAAATTGATCTTGTAGAAGTTGAAAAGCATGGGAAGGGTTGGGGACTAAGAAAGGGGATGGAGAAAGAATGGGTAATGGGCATATTGATGCAGTTGGATAGGAGGAAGAACTTCTAAGGTTCTTTAGCACAGTATGATAATTATGGCTTATAATTAATTATATATATAATTATATTTCAAAATATCGAGTTGAGAGGATTTTGAATATTCTAAACACAAAGATTTGATAAATGTTTGAGGTGATGGATGTGCCATTACCCTGATCCAATCATCACACACAGTTTGCATGTTTTAAAATGTTACCCAGTACCCCATAAATAGGTATAGTTACTGCATCAATTAAATATATATATGCACATATATGTATGTATCTATGTATATTTTTTAAAGAATGAGAAAGAGCACACAAAAAGAAAAAATACTTTTGTCTTTCTTTTTAAGGATAGTGTGTATAATATTCAGTTAATTATATTGCTATCCTCATCATGCCCCTAGAAGTTATCCAATAAAAAATTTTTCCTATTGTGATAACTGAAAAGTAAATTAGGAGAACAAGCAGTGAAGAAAAAGGTTGCTTATTTGAAGGGAAAAATCAGAGAACATAAGTTTCTTTGAAATTAAAAAAAATATAAATCACAAATATTTTTGTGACGTATATAAAAAACACCCACAATTCATTTTGTGTAAACATGGAAGTCAAAAACTCAGTTGAACCATTTGAAAGTAGATTAGTTCCTGCTTGTACAGTTTTGAGTTTCATGAGTGGTGGGTCAGAAGAAGACAACATTGTTAAATGTCCTGAAGTTAGAAAAGCCTTTCACAAGTTATATATTCACTATTTGCTGTTTAATCACAAGTTCATGGCATGTGATGATATCCTTGGATATCTCTTTCCAAAAGACAGCCTGCTAGACAGATCTGCTTTGCCTTCCCCAGCTGGGCTCAGCTTTCTTCAGCACCACTTGGTTGCTCAACAAATGGTGATCAAAGCTATGACATTGAAGGATCCCAAACTCCTAGTAGGTCTTCATTAATTGACCTTTAGCAGAATGTGGCCTTATTTTGAATTGGACTACTGATTAATCCTGCCCACTAAATATTACATTGATGAGATAATTATATGTCCATATCCATTTTGAGGCCTTCAGTAATACATCGAGGAAGGTTTACACTCCTTCTGCTAGGAAAAAAAATAATAATAATTTCCCACTTATTGATTGAGTTATTTATTTATTTAGTTAGTTGTTAAGTTTTTTGAGTTCTTCATATATTCTGGATATTAATCCCCTATCACAAGAATAGCCCACAAAGGTTTTCTCCTATTCTTTAGGCTCTCTCTTCATGCTCTTATTTCCTTTGCTGTGCAGAAGGTTTTTAATTCAAAGCCAACCCATTTAAAGAAGAAATACAAATAGCTAACTAATATACAAAAAAAAAGTTCAACATCCTTAGTAATCAGGAAATGCAAACCAAAACTATAATGAGATTTCATCTCATTCCAGTTACAATGTCAATCATCAAGAATACAAAGAATGAAAAATGGTGGCAAGGATGGCTGGGGGGGAGGGGGGTATTTACACTCATACATTGTTAGTGGCACTGCAAATTAGTTCAACCACTTTGGAAAACAGTATAGAGATTCCTCAAAAGGCTAGGAATAGAATCACCATATTACCCAGCTATCAGACTCTTCAGTATTTATCCAAAAGAACTAAAATCAGCATACCCTAATGAAACATCATACGAATGTTTATGGCCACACAATTCACAATAGCTGAGTTATGGACCCCAGGTGCCCATCAACAGACAAATGGATTAACTCCACACAGTGGAGTTCTCTTTAATCATCAGGATGAACGAAATTACTCCATTTGCTGGTAAATGGATGGAACTGGAGAACATCATGCTAAATGAAATAAGCATAAGCGGGACTCAGAAAGTAAAGGGTTGAATATTTTCTCTCATATGTGGAAACTAGAAAGAAATAGGAATTTTAAAAATTATGAGGGGAGTCCCTTGAAAAACATAAGGGTGAAGAGTAAAGTGGCACTAAAACTAATATTTTTAAAAATCCATTTTTCTTGACAGTTCCAGAGACTCACTTTGTTCCAGGCCCTATAATAAAGGTCCTTCCTTTGTCCCACAGCTAATACCCAGCCTATGTCTCATCTGCCAGGGGCTTTTCAGCAGATGAGTGACTGAGGAGTGGACTCAGGGAGGGAAAGCCAGTCAAAGATTTTATTCATCATTATATTTGTGAGTTGCATCTATATACATAATTAATTCACTTTCACTCCTGAATATTCATTTTTATTTATTCTTTTTTAGATATACATGACAACAGAGTATATTTTGACATATTACACCTACATGGAGTATAACTTATTCTAAGAATTCTAAGATCCCATTCTTGTGGTTGCACATGATATAGAGTTACATTGGTTGTGTATTCATATATAAGCATAGGAAAGTTATGTATGATTCATTCTATTGTCTCTCTTGTTCCCATTCCCCCCTCCTTTCCCTTCATTCCCCTTTGTCTAACCCAATGAACTTTTATTCTTCTGTTCTTTTGCAGGTGGCAAAGATTTCTCCCATTCCATAGGCTCTCTGCTCATGTTCTTGATTGTTTCTTTTGCTGAGAATCCCATTTATTGATTCTTGATTTTACTTCTTGTGCTTTAAGAGTCTTATTGAGGAATTTGGTTTCTGAACTGACATGATGAAGAGTTGGGCCTACTTTTTCTTCCAGGGAGCACAGGGTCTCTGGTCTAATGCCTAGGTCCTTGATCCACTTTGAGTTGAATTTTGTGCAGGGTGAGAGATAAGGGTTTAATTTCATTCTACTACATATGGATTTCTAGTTTTCCCAGAACCATTTTTTTATTTTCTCTTTATTTATTTTACTTATTCTATTCATTTTAGTTGTTGACAAACCTTTTATTTTTTAATTTATATATGGTGCTGAGAATCGAACCCAGTGCCTCACACATTCAAGGCAAGTGTTCTACCACTGAACCACAACTCCAGCCCCCTAGAACCATTTTTTAAAGAGGCTATCCTTCCTCCAATGTATGTTTATGGTGCCTTTTTCTAGTATGAGATAACTATATTTATGAGTGTTTTTCTCTGTATCTTCTGTTCCATTGGTCTTCATGTCTGTTTTGGTATCAACACTATGCCATTTTTGTTACTATAGCTTTGAGTATAATTTAAGATCTGGTATTGTGATGCCTTCTGCATCCCTTTTCTTGATAAAAATTGTTTTGACTATTCTGGGTCTCTTATTTTTCCAAATGACTTTTTTCTATTTCTGTCAAGAAAGTCATTGGGATTTTAATAGGATTTTCATTAAATCTGTATAGCACTTTTGGTAGTATAGCCATTTTGACAATATTAATTCTACCTATCCAAGCACATGGGAGATCTTTCCATTTTCTAAGCTCTTCTTCAATTTCTTTCTTTAGTATTCTGTAGTTTTAATTGAGGTCTTCCACCTCTTTTATTAGATTTGATTCCTAAGGGTTTTTTTGTTTTGTTTTGTTTTGCTTTTGTTTTGAGGTTATTGTAAATGGGATAGTTTTCCTGATTTCTCTTTCTGCTGATTTGTCATTGGTGTATAGGAATACCATTGATTTGTGGATGTTAGTTTTATATCCTGCTATTTTGCTGGATTCATTTATGAGTTCTATCTAGAATCTTTCTGGTGGAGTTTTTTTGGATCTTCTAAATACATAATCATGACAGCAAATTGGGATAGTTTAAGCTCTTCTTTTCCTTGAATATTCATTTTTAAATAGCTATATGAAGGTTCAATTATCCAGAGCCAGGCATGGTGATGCATACCTGTAATCCCAGCAAATTGGAAGGCCGAAAAAAGAGGATTGCAAGTTCAAGTTCAGCTTCAGCAATTTAGCAAGAGCCTAAGCAATTTAGCAAGACCTCATCTCAAAATGAAAAGGGCTAGGGGATGTGGCTCTGTGATTGTCCTGGGTTCAGTCCCTGGTACCAAATAAATAAAGGGCCACATCCCCTAGCCCTTTTCATTTCATATATATACTTGCCTGTTCACAAATGTTAGCTATTTCTGAGATTTAAGTATTGCCATGTTTCCAAATTCTTGTATATTTGTCTCTCAGTGCACTCCTATACATATCTCTCTAGGATATATATATCTGTGGGTGGAACTGATGGTTATAAGTCATGAACATTTCTCACTTTACTTAATATTATGATATTGATCTCAAAATGATTGTTTTTGTGGTTATAAAGAACTACAACAGCTCCAGATATCTGATCCATTATTACAACAGCCAAAAGAAGAAATTTTTTTTTCCGGTTCCTCTGAGAAATGAAAGAAACTTTCTCAGACACCTTTTGACGGACTTTACTTCAAGTCTGGGACTGGAATTAAGTCACACACCTATTTCTAAAGCAACCATTGGTGAATGAGACCCAGAGACCAGGATTTCCCCACCTTGGCCCTCTTGATATTTTGGGCCAGATCATTCTTTGTTGTGAAGAGCTGACTTGTGCACTTTAGGATGTTTAGTAACATCCCTTATCTTCTACCCATTAGATACCAGTAGCACCCCCTAAGATGTGACAAATAAAAATGTTATGAAGGGCAAAACAATCTCTGCAACCACTGACTTAGACTAATCATCTGGTCAGGACCAGATGGTAGGGACCAACCAGCAGATCACCACAGAGCCCAGCAAGTGTCAGTGCAGGGTACAAATGAGCCTTCCAGAATCTGGTGTTAAATCACCTACCTCCCTGCTTCCAGAACTGCTGCTTCTGCTAAAGTTTTCTTCCCAGGAGATGTGAGAGCTGTAACTGTTTCTGCTTTTAGCCTGGCTCCTGGAGTGCAGTAAAAGGCACCCCTGGAAATGAAGCAATTTCAATTGTGCAAAGAGGCGAGCTGTAAAGACAGCTCAAGTCATTACTATAGAGGGTTTATTTCATTTTCAGGTCAAAATGTAATTGAAAACCAGATTCTAATATTCCTGAAGGTCCAAGACTCTTTTCAGCTCTTTTCTTTCAAGGTTCTTTAGAGATACTTGAAAATATTGCTGAATGTTAAAATAAGATGTACCTGATTTATTTTTCCCCTTCCAGTTTATATGTTCATGCTCTAATTTTCAGTCTTCTGTTTCAGTGACAGTGACATATACTGTTCCTTACAGATGACAGAATTGCAGTCTGCTTTTTCTGAAGTTATAGGTGCATCATTTAGGGTGTCTCTTCCTCTCATAACTTCTTTTAATAAAAGAGGAGAAGGCTCATCTCAGAGGCTTTCACAGCAAGAGGGTGTACTTCCATCACTGAGGCAGTGCTCTCTGAAAGCCTTTTGTGGGTTTCCTTTTAAAAAAAAAGATTGATGTGATTTTTCTATACCTTTATTTTATTTATTTATTTGTTTGTTTGTTTATATGGTGCTGAAGATCCAACCCAGTGCCTTGCACATGTTAGGCAAGCGCTCTACTGCTAAGCCCAAGCCCCAGCCCCTTTTTGTGGGTTTCTTTAAGCTTGTAAACATTGGGGAAATTGAGCATGGTAGCACATGCCTGTAATCCCATCAGCTCAGGAGGCTGAGGCGGGAGGATCACAAGTTCAAAGCCAGAGTCAGCAACTTAGTGAGGCCCTAAACAACTTAGTGAGTCCCTTGCTCAAAGAAAATAAAAAATAAAAAAGGACTGGGATTGTGGTTCAGTGGTTAAGCATCTCTAGGTTCAATACCTGGTATAAAAAGAAAAAAGTGTCATTTGCCCCAGATGACACTGACTAGCGATCCCTCATATAACTAAGTCCAAAACTTTTCTCTGAGTGCCCAGCTTGACCAAACAAAGGATTCAGAAAACTTATATTCAGCAAAATCTTCAACAGATGTTTTTGTTTTTAAGAGTCAAAGGACTCTTAAAATGCTTCCCCTTCTCCCACTTCTCGCACCAACCCCAGGTCAATTCAAGCTGTTTCTGAGCCCTGTATTCTCAGTCTTGTGCTCCCAGAACAAGATCTGGTCTCTGCTCTCAAGGAACTCATGGGGTGGAGGAAAAAAACAAACAAACAAACAAATCTTTCATGGTCTATGAAAAGCTGGTGTCATGGATGTCCTAAAGAAGGACAGCTCCATGCCTGGGCTCCTTAGGGCAGAGGTTGGGTGTGAGTGAAAAAGCACTAGTATGGGACCTGAAGGGTTTCCTGCCTAGCTTTCCCTCTTAACTTTGTGAACATGGATGCAGGAAGGGTATTATCTGACATTTTGACTCTACCATTTCTCATCTGCATAGGGCTGGTGTGATAATATAATGACATAAAAGATGGTAAAGACCCTAGTTCAATAAAGTGACATTCCACTTGAATTACTATATAGGGAGTTCTCTGTTCCTGAGAAACTCAGAAGTAGCCAGACAGCAATATGTGTCATGCACGTAATAATAATTAAGACTTATTGAACACTTGACCATGTGCCTGGAACTAGTCTTCCTAGGTTGTTCATGTATTCTGCAGACATTTACTAAGTATCTACTGTGTATTAGAGATGTTTTAGGAGTTGAAGACAGAGCAGAGAATGAGACAGTCCAAGTCTCTGTCCCTATGGCCCTTCCAGTCTGCGATGAAAGACAATGAACCAACTGCTATATCAGGAGTTATGAACACTATGAGGAAAAAAAAGTGATGTAACAAGGCAGAGAGGAGCTGGTGGTGCTAACCTCAGATAGGGTGTTCAGGGAGTCAGAGATATATAGGAAGTGAGACTGTGTGTAGGTAGGTATTAGAAGAAAGAACTTGCAAGAACACTAAGACTACCAGATGCCCAGTCTGCTGGAGGAGCAGTCAGGAGTCAGCATGGCTGAGGCAGAGCAAGCAAGAGTGAGAGAAGAGGAAGATAAGGCAACACACATGGTCAGGGGCTAGATATATAAGGCACTGGATTCTTCCGTATATGTGATAGGAACCCATTGGAAGGTTGAATACAGAAGTGTCCCCCAGCTGCTGTGAAGGGGTTAAGGATGAAGGCAAGGAGTGTGGAAGGAACTATTGAACAATCCAGCACAGACTAGGTCTGTGATAGTAGAAGTGAGAAGAGGACCAGTATACTGAGGAATTGGATGTGCAGTGTGAGCAAAAGAGTGTTCTGGGCCGATCACTCAGAAAACACTCTTAGAATTTTGTGCAAATTAGAGTCTTTATTAGCCAGCTGGCAACTGCCCCTCAGCAAGAGGCTATTCACTGTGCAGTGCCCACCTCTGTGCACACAAGCTTTTTCTTTTTTTTTTTTTAAATTTCTCTCTCTTTTATCTATTTTTTTAAAGAGAGAGAGAGAGAGAAATTTTTAATATTTATTTTCTAGTTTTCGGCGGACATAACATCTTTGTTTGTATGTGATGCTGAGGATCTAACCCAGGCAGCACGCATGCCAGGCGAGCGCGCTACCGCTTGAGCCACATCCCCAGCTCTACACACAAGCTTTTTCAAGTTAAAAACCACTTCCACCCTGTTCAGGGGTCTCCAATTGTGCAAAGCAAGCTCCATTACAGAAGCTAAATTTAGCAGTTATGCTGGCAGCTACAATGTTGCAAGTGTCTGTGTGCAATCACTAGGGATTTTTCATTGGTTGGCCGGGGGGTTGCAACAATAAAGTTTCTTAATCAGGTTAACTGCCCACTCTAACCAAGATGGTTTCTTTTTTAAATGGAGTTACTTAAGCTAAAATCTTTAAGTATAACCAGAATAGCTTAATATTACTTATCCTATAATTTTACCTTATCTTATTTATTGATATCCTATAATCTATAGGGTACTTACTGATTAAGCTAGACCATAACAAGAGGCAGCAACATTTCAGCCACAGCAACTGAGTGAATGACAATGCTGCTCACCAATAAGAGAAACTGTCGGGGAAAAGCAGGATGAAAGGTAGAGAACTGAGGGCCTTGATTTTATTTTGGCTACATAAAGTTTTAGGATCCCCTTAGATATAAGTGAAGATGTTATGTATGTAGCTGGAGACATGAAACAAATTCAGTTAATATACTTTTCACATATTAATGATCTTCTCAGAAAACTGAGCCACTTGCTCCTATCATACCCATTTTGCAGATCGGAAAACAGGCTCAGAATAGTCCAGTAAATTGAAACTCTTTGGATCAACTGTCTCTCAAAGCAAAGGACATGATTCATAAATGAAGCAGGTAGAAGAATAAAGAAGTTGTCCATATCACATCATGAGAGACCCTGCATTGCACTAGAGCAATGACTATTTGGGACTTAGACCACAGAGGACTAACCACCATAACAAAACAGATTTGAATTGAGACTCCCCAACTCAGCCTTTTCCATCATTCTCCTTTACTACATTTCCCACCTTTCAATAGTTTTCTCATGCCTTCCCTGTCCATGGACACTGGACATGCTTCACTGGTTGGTAGTCAAGAAGAGAAGTGGAGGGGTTAGGGTTGTGACTCAGTGGTAGAGCACTTGCCTAGCATGTGTGAGGCACTGGGTTTGATTCTCAGCACCACATATAAATAAATGAATACAATAAAAGTCCATTAACAACTGAAATAAATTTTTAAAAAAAAAAGAGAAGTGGAAAGATCTATGTAACACAGGATGTTCCCATGTTAGTCAGCTTTTGGTTATTGTGACTAAAATACCTGACAAGAACAGCTTAAAGCAGGAAAAGTTTACTTAGGCTCATGATCTCAGAGGTTCAGTCAATGTGGACTGACTCCATTGCTCTGGGCCCAAGTGAGGCAGAAGATCATGGCAGAAGGGCATACAGATGAACATGGCTCTGTTCATGGTGGTCAGAAGCAGAGAGAGGGAGTAGGGGAGAGAATACTGTAAGGAAGATGCACCCTTCCAGAAAACATCCCCCAGTGATTCACCTCCTCCAGCCATACCCCGCCTACCTACAGTTACCACCTATTCAGTCCATTCAAGCTAGAATGGACTTATGAGGTTTCAGCTCTCACAATCCAATCATTGCACCTCCAAATATTCCTACATTAACACGGGAGCTTTCAGGGATGCCTCATATCCAAACCATAACATTGCTCATGGCCAAAGACCCTTAGAAAGAAAAGAGTTTCTTAAGAGCTAGGAGCCAAGGAGAGCATCTTTCCCCACTGTCTTCTTCAAGACACACCATCTCAGAAGGATCTATGGTGAGGAATAGTATCTTCTACAAGAGCTTGGTTCCTAATTCTCTATTTAGGAAGAGGTTAAAACTTGCTCAAGATTGAAGGAATACACTACATCAGGCATCTTGTGGACTTCGAATTTGCTCTCTGGTGCTAAAAATCACGAGAGCAAATAGTAGATGGAATACGTCTTTAGTTCTGCCCAAGCTCTGAAACGCCTTTTGTGTTTCCTATAAATGTATTCACTCTATTCACTGGATGGCCATGGAAACCGGCAGCAAAGGCATTTTTATTAAATTCTAATTCAAAAAGCTTAATCACATTTTGGCAGCTTTTCTCCATGACATAGAAGTAGAAACCCTGTTCTCTCTTCTCATGCCCTTTGGGTTTGGGCATTAGGCGTGTCTTTGTAGAACATCTCAGCAGTTAAAAAAAGAAGAAATCTGTCAATTTCCTGATGCATGGGTTAGCTTTGCTTCTATTCCATGAGCAAATTCCTCAGCATTTCCTCACAGCCAACTTCCTCCACAGATCAGTATCTCCCTTTGAATCTGGAAACAGTCCGGGAGAAGACCTGTGAAATGTCATTCCGGAATCAAATACGGAAAGGATCCTTCTGATCTCACTCATTTTGTAGCATGCCAGATTCTCCCACATGTTGGGGGCTGAGCAAGGGGAGGAAAAGCCCGAAAGCTATAGGATTGTGGAGAGCTCACAGCAGGTCTATAGCTTTAATAAGAAACCAGCCTGGACCAGCCTGGCACTGAGACTTGAATGAAGGAAGGACACTTGAGGGTAAGTGGGGCACCTGGAACAATCCCAGAACAATTGCAGTGATGCAGAACAAGAAATACAAAAGAAGGAACAAGAAATACAAGAAAGAGAGGACTAACTCTGAGTATAGGGCTAGTAGGAAGAATAGAAGAAAGCTAGCAGGCTGGGGAAACAATTCTTAGTAGTCTACTCACACTGGCTCATGAGAGCCATTGTTAGATTTTTCAGGATTTTTCTGCTGAAATTACACTGGTCATAGAAAGTTGGTTACAGTGCACTCCTGCTACAGAAGTTAGCAAATCCAGGTGTCTGCCCCGGTTTTCCAAACCCTCAATGGCCAGTTAAAATTTACCAGCACAATATTGATTGCCAAGCTCTGAGATTCCTGTGGCTTGAAATCCCATGATATGAAAGATTCAACTGGCAAGATGATTTAGTAGCCAAGCCTCTTCTCTTCTCCTTGTGCTCCGAAGGGTCTACTTCCTAAGAACAACATGAAGGTACCTGTCCTCTATCCCCACCCCAACCTACAGTTCCCAGGAAGGGAATCCCTCTGAAAGAGAAGTGGTAATCACAGCCTAGATTAGTTGTTCTCAAGGTGCAGTCCAAGATTAGCAGCATCAACCTCACCTGGGAACTTGTTAAAAATGCAGATTCTCTAGCTCCTCCCCACACCTGCTTAATTAGAAACCCTGGGAATGAGGCCCTATTGATGTTTGACCAAGCCTTCCATATGACCCTGATATTTGCCTGACTTTGAGAACCACAGGGCTGGGCAGTGGTAATGATAGGGCACAGCATACATGAGCAGTGAGAACATAAGGTTAAGGGAATAAGTCTATAAAATGGGCTTACTGTGCTGAGCTCCCACACACTTTCTTTTTAAAAGCAATTTACCTTGAGCCAGGCATGGTGGCACACATGCAATTGGGAGGCTGAGGCACGAGGATCACAAATTTGAACCAGCCTCAGCAACTTAGAGAGAATCTGTCTCAAAATAAAAAATAAAAAGGATTTGGGATGTAGCTCAACAGTTAAGAGACCCTGAGTTCAATCTTTAGTACAAAAAAAAAAAAAATTACCTGCAGCCCTGCCTGGCTTTTGTCAACAGAATATGTTACTTACCTCCGGAAACTGTTATGTGCAAGAGAAATACAAGCCCTAAATAATGCTGATAAGAGAAACACAAGTTACCCTGCAGGAAGGGAATTTTGTGACTCTTACACAGACCAGATCCCAGAACTTAGGGAAATAAGAAAAACTTCCCCTATTCATAAAATCCTAAGAAGAGGTTCCAATTAGAACTGTCAGTATGGGCCAAAGTGTCCTAGGTTTATCATGGTAGTGTTATCAAGTCCCACTACTTGATAATATCAAGTCTGATGTTATTCTGTTGTCAATCAGAAGTCAAGCAGTGTACCTGGGCAGGACTCTCCCTGGAACCCCCAATAAAACTGGAGGGTAGGAAAGGTACAGCATGCCTGTCGTCTCTCAGAGACTCACTCTCTCTCTTGAGAATGTCCCCCTTTCCCCATTCCTATCCATTCTAATAAACTCATGCCTCTTACTCTGAGTGACATGTCTGAAATCTTTCTGACTTGATCATAAGATTTGGGGTTTGAAGTTGGTACTGCTGGTTATCGGTGACGAATTCTGCTCCCTCACCTGTTGAAGTATAACATTAGAGAAGCACACCCAGGCAAGCATATAAAGCAGGGTTTATTTAAAAAGTAGTAACATAGACTTCTCCCAGGAGGGAGAAGAAGGCCATAGCTGGTATCCTGGTATCCCAAGAATGAGGTTGTTTTGCCTTTTTATATGTCCTGTGTTTCCTTTGTTCTCCTGTTCTCTTCCCCTTATCTTTCTCCTTCCTGAATAGTGACTAGGCCCAGGAGATGCTCAGTGGGATGGCCAAAAGGTAAGAAGCATATGGACAAGGGTTGGGGGCAGGTTGGATGGACCACCCCAGGACACGTTTATTAACAACTTTTACAACTCCAGGTTTTTCAAAAAGTAATTCCAGTTTCCTTTTCTCTATAGGGAGGGGCAATTCCTGGGACAGGTTACCTTAGCAACAGGTTGGAGCAAGGGCAGGTTCTATTAAGGGTGGAAGAAGGGCTCTGAAGGAATTAACATTTCAATCCCCCCATTTTCTGGATCTGACCCCTGCCTGTCTAATTCTGGCTTCAAAGGGGGTCTGCTACACCAAAGGGGGAAACTGCTACCTCAGTTTCCCAGAAGTCCCCCAGCCCTGTAATATTAATGAGAATTGGTCCCAATCTGTGAAGCAAGGCAATAAATTTAAAAACAAGTCACAATGTCAGATCAAGGACTGGAAAGAAGTTGAAGAATGGAATACAAGATGGCAGAGCTAATGTTTCAGGGTGAAGTTGTCACAGATGAAGATTTTGGAAGAGTCGGAAGGCTTTATAATCCCAGGTTAGGGAAGGAGCTAATTAACTGCTATATCAGACCTGGGTGATTCCCATATATTACTCAACACTCTGCTACAGTGAAGTTCACAACGTCTGTCACCATTCACTGATTGATTCATTCATTAAACAATTATCTTGGAAAACTACCATTATTTGAGGGTTCTGTGCTTTGGAGGAAGAGAAGTGAATAAGTTACCCTCTCTACTCATAAACAAGGGGAAACAGTGGGCATAGTAATATTATGAGAATTAGACATCTGAATAATAAATGCCACATGATCTCAGAGGTGGGCAGAGCCTCCTGCCTACCTGCCCTAGCTGGGAACGCTTTCCAAATTATAGCATTTACTTCTTGCAAATAACCTGCCAATTATGATTTTCTCTTCTACATAGAGAAGGAAACAAAAACTCAGGGAAGTGAAGTGACTTTTCTAAGGATTCACAGCCTTTAAATAACAGAGTCAGGCTTAAATCCAGGTTTTTCAAAAACTAATTCCAGTTTCCTTTTCTCTGCAACTGAGGCCTGAAGGTTAAAACATTTACAGCTTCATCCAGTGTCCCCCCCCCCCATTGTTTGTAGCATTAATAATGATAGTGTAACTGAAAGCTGGGTCCCTGTTAGGTCGGAGGAGGTGGCTGAGGAACAAAGCACCAAGCAACCCTCATGAAAGAACGACTAATCAGGCACCAACAGAACTGCCTGTCAATCAGCGGGATCTCCTGGCCAATCCTAGATCTTAAACAGCTTCCCCAACTAACCCCAGAAGGACAAGGGACTCTAAAAACCCCCTTTTCCTGTCCCAAGTCTTCCCTTCCTGCCCTAAACCCAATAAAAATTCCAATCTGGTATAGCCCCGCACTTCTCCTCGGACCTGCCCTGTTGGTCTGAGGGTCTTACCTGGGATCGAAATCTCAATAAAGCCTCATTTAGCAGCCTTTTAAAATCTGCCTCCTTTTAGTTGCTGCTGCCTGACTTTACATCTGGTGCTGAAACACAGGAGGGATCTTCGGGCCTCTCCCTTAAGGGATTGAGGTCCACCTCCCACCTTCAAAGGAACCAGAAAATTCCTAAGCTGCTCCTTCTTTTCTTCTCCCTTCATCCAGGCCAACAGGAGTGGGGTAAGTTCTCTCATCTTCCCCGACCTTCCAGCCTCTTTCCATCTGGCGGGGGAGGGGGGTCTATCTATAAGTCATGTGCTTGCCATAGACTCACCTGTTCCATTCAAGGCCCTGGGAACTGTGGAGATGTCCCAGTCTGATTCGTTTGGGCTACTGGTGGGTTGCAGGGACACCTCAACCCCCGCCCGGCCCTTATCCGTTCCTTGAGTGAGTGCGATCAGAATTTGGGATGCCTTTTTCTGCTCCCACCCACCCATGAGGGTGCCGGAAGGTCATGGGAAACACTGAATCCTCCTGAGACCCCCAAACTCCTTTGGGCGTCTATATTCAAATTTTGCCAAGTTAGGACCATAACCACCTAGTCTTTTACTCCACTGAGGCCTGGCCCCAGTGGGTCACAATGGCCCCAGAAGGAACTTTTGATTTTAAATCCTTGCTGAATTGGACAATTTCTGTCACTGGACAGGGAAGTAGGCAGAAGTCCCTTACATCTGGAGGTATGTTCAGTCTTTTTGAGGTTCACTCCTGTCCTCCCCTCTGCTGTACCTGTTTGTTCTACTGCTAAAGTTTTCCTTGCTAGGGAACTCCTTTCCCATTGTTCTTCTACTTCTCCTTCCTCATTCTCAGATCCACCTGAGCTGCTCTCAGCCCCACCTTCCCATCTTCCCCCTCCCTACTCAAGCCAATTCGCTCCCTCCTTCCCTCCCACACCTGTACCCTCCCCCTCCCCCTCCTCCTGCTACCATAGCTCCTCCTTCCCTACTCCAGGACGCTTCCCCTCCATCCCTCTCCCCCTTCTCTCCCTCCTTTCCTGCTGCCATGTCTCCTCTGCCCACCTCTTCTACTAATACAACCCTTCTCCCTCCCCCCACTCACTCCTCTCTTCTCCTGTCAATCCCACCAGACCCTCTTACTAGCTAACTCAAGGCTTCTTTGTCCTCTCAGGGAATTGGCTCGTGCAGAAGGGATTGTCCAAGTACACATCCCATTCTCACTTCAAGATCTTTCCCAGACTGAAGAGCACCTTGGGTCCTTCTCTGCTGACTCTTCTACTTATATTAAGGAATTCTGATACTTCTCTCAGACTTATAATCTTACCTGGCATGAAGTCTATGTCGTTCTCTCCTCCACTCTTACTCCCAATAAGCAAGCCCACATCCAGCAGGCCACACTAGATCATGCTGATCAAATTCGTCTAACAGATATGACTCTCCTCATAGGTGAAGCAGCCATTCCCCTAACTGAACCCAACTGCGACTACCAAGAGGGCCAACAAGGTGGCTGTCACTGTGCTCACATGGTCCAATATCTTATACCAGGCATGCAGGCAGTTTCTAATTATGTGGTTAGCTTTGATGAGCTGAGACAAATCACCCAGGCTCCAGATGAGAATCCAGCCTTATTTCTCAGAGGCCCTCACCAAATATACTAAGCTGGACCCTGAATCTCCCTCTAGTGCTACAGTGTTAGCAACCCATTTCATTCCTCAATTGGCCCATGATATTAAAAAAAAAGTCAGACCCCTATCTGAGATCTGGTGAAAATTGCCTTTAAAGTCTATAATGCAGGGCTGGGGATGTGGCTAAAATGGTAGCACGCTCGCCTAGCATGCGTGCGGCCCAGGTTCGATCCTCAGCACCACATACAAAGATGTTGTGTCCACTGAAAACTAAAAAAAAAAATAAAAATAAATATTAAAATCTCTCTCTCTCTCTCTCTCTCTCTCTCTCTCTCTCTCTCTCTCTCTCTCAAAAAAAAAAATAAAAATAAAAATAAATAAAGTCTATAATGCCCAGGAGGAGTCAGCTGAACTAGCCAGGCAGGCTCAATTGCAGAAAAAGGTAACACTCCAAACTCAGGTCTTGGCAGTGGCCCTGATGTCTATAGCTCAAGTGAGAGCTTCACAGGGGAACCAGCATTCCTCTTTACCAAAGGCTTGCTTCAAATGTGGATGTGAAGGTCACTGGGCTCACCAATGCCCAAACCCATGCTGCCACCCTCCAGGCCATGCCCCGCCTGTAAGCAGACAGGACATTGGAAGAGCGACTGCCCCATGGCCCACCCTTCCTCTGAGTCTCCATATGGGTGTATGACCAGCCAGGTAGGGCCTTCTCTTGAACTATTGGGATTTGCAGAAGACTGAAGAAACCCAGACTCAAGGACCCCCATCACCCTTGCCAAGCCCAGGGTAACACTCCAGGTACTGGGTAAGTTCATAACTTTCCTTGTGGACACAGGGACTACCTATTCTGTCTTGCCTGCCCACTCTGAGCCTCTATTTCCCTCCCAGGTCTCAGTTATGAGGATTGATGGCAAACCCTCCTCCCCAAATTAAACTGCTAAGCTGGCCTGTGCCCTGGAGGGTCACCCTTTCACACACTCTTTTCTAGTCATTCCATCCTGTCCAGTTTCTCTCCTAGGCAAAGATGTTTTCCAAGTACTAGGAGCCGCCCTCCAGCTACACCCCAAGAATACTACCACCCATCTTCTTCTGCCTCTAATCCTTACCCTCTCTAATAACCCAACAGTATGTATCATACCATTGCCCCCTGACCTAGTCAATCCCCAGGTATAGAACATCTCCAAGCTGGTCATAGCCTCCCACCACAAGTCAGTCTGTATCCAGCTGAAATCCCAAACTAAATTTCCTTCACATCCCCAATTTCCCATCTCCAAAACCCACAGGGAGGGACTTAAATTCATCATAGACCAGTTACTTGCCCAGGGACTCCTCATCTCTACTGACTCCTCCTGCAACACTCCCATATTGCCGGTATGCAAACCCTTTGAAGCCTATTGCTTAGTCCAGAACCTCTGCCTAATTAGTGAAACAGTTATTCCCATCCACCTGGTGGTTCCCAACCCTTACACTCTTCTTTCTCATATCCCCCTTCAACCACTCACATTACTGTCCTGAATCTTAAAAGATACCTTCTTTACAGTGCCTCTCCATCCTGACTCTTATTACCTTTTTGCCTCCACATGGGAAGACCCTGCATCCTTTAGGTTTCAACAGCTGACATGGACAGTCCTACCCCAAGGCTTCAGGGACAGTCCCCACCTCTTTGGGCAAGACTTGACACAGGACCTAACTGCTTGTGATTTGGGGGATAGCACTCTCTTACAGTTGGATAGAAGTGCTGCCCCCAATCCGCATGGGCAGCTGAAATTAAGGTTGCTCGTGTGAACTTCCAGGGACACCAAATAAAACAGACACACACTTTACCTTTAAACAAGCTTCAGGACAGCTTCTTCACTCTTGGCCTCAGGCTCCCCAAATTGGAGAGCAAGAGAAATTCATGAGACGCTGTTGAAAGAGAGAGAGAGAATGTTCCAAAGTGGGCTTTTACTGGGGGGACCCTTGTTCTTAGAAAGTTCCATCCAAAAAAGGCCAGAAGGGGCAGGGTTACAAGGGACAGGTGAGTGTAATTCAACCCAAGGAGTGTCACCTACATCTGAAGATATGCCCTCAACTTCCTGAACTGAGACAATGTCCAAGTCACTATGAAATGTAGTGATCAGTCAGAGCCTCTCTGATCGGTCAGAGCCTCCCACTTCAGGATGGAAGGCGTGAGTCATTCAGAGTGGCTCCCCACATAAGAAGCCTTCCCTACTTCCAGGGAAACTGCTGGCATGTTAGAGTCTGTAAACAAGTCAGGATGGCACCTGGCATTTTGCCAGAGAAATGTTAGAGTCTGTAAACAAGTCTGGATGGTGCCTGGCAAAATGCCAGAGGGAGTGGTTTGTGAAGTAACGCCAGCGAGCCATTAAGTGTGGAGATTCCTTATTGGTTGACTGCTGTATCTAGTTTATGCTAATTAAGATAAGCTGTGTGTAATGTATAAATACCTTTGTTGTCTTACAATAAACGGCTCCTACTCCTGCTGTATCAATCTACACAAGTTGTTCATCACCCCCAGGTTATTTTGCTGCAGCCGGACTGCGGCACTGACACTGTTGTCTTCATCCTCATAGAGCAGATCATTCCCGCCTCCATCCAGTCAGACAACAATCCGGCCTTCACTTCTCAGATTGTTCAACTAGTCTCCAAAGGCCTCAACATCACTTGGAGGCTCCACATCCCCTAGTGACTCCAATCCTTGGGTAAGGTTGAGAGGGCTAATGGCATTCTCAAGGATCATCTCACTAAACTTGCTATTGAACTCCGGCTATCCTTGCCCAATCTCCTGCCACTGGCCCTCACCCGAATTTGGGCAGCCACTAGAGCTCCTCAGGCCTTAGCCCCTTTGAGCTACTCCATGGGCACCCTTTCTTAATCAACCAAAGCTTTCCAATCACTCCTCTTCCTCTTGTGTCCTACCTGCCCTATCTCACACTTCTACACAAACTCCTAAGGGAACACGCAGACCGGTACCTTCCTGCGCCATCCGGTACCTGAATCCCAGCACAACCACAAACTGAATCGGACCCTCTTTAACCGGGTGACGCAGTCTTACTTCAGGAACTGCATCCTCAATTGTTGGAATCTCGATGGACAGGACCCAATACAGTCATACTTACTAGCCCAACAGCAGCCAAGCTTTTGGGCCACTCCCCTGGTACCATGTCTCCTGCCTTAAAAAAAGACTTGTTCCAAATGTCCAGTCCTGGACTTCCACCATGCTGGGGCCCACCAAACTCAAGATTTCTTGCCAACCCTTTTCTTCTTTTACTAATCATAAATCTCTCCAAAGCTTCTATCCCAACCCAAAGATGGCACTTTTACATCCAAGCGACATGGCACCAGGATGGCACCACCAACCTATGTGCAGCAATGCTATGCTTCATATCAGAGCAAACTGAGGAAACTTGTAAGCACTGGCCTAACACCTTTGGCAGGTGCCCTTATAATTCATGAGAAATGAGCATACACCAAATTAACTATTTGGGACCTATAGGATCCCAAATGGACTTCTGGTGCTGATGGTAAATTTTATTCTTCAGGTTTTGCCAAGCACCCCTCAGCCTCTATCAGAATATGGAGAACTTATATACAAGTGTTCCCTCAAATTCACATAACCAAACAGGAGCAAGAGAAAGAACTCCAGCACCAGCTGGATGCAGTTGCCCATCCTAAAGCTAACCCTTTCTCATGGATGGCCCTAATACATCAGGGCCTCCAGCTTCTCAATTTATCCAAAGTTAATAACATTTCAGACCATTTCCTCTGTTCAGGTTTCGATCGTACTCCGTTAACTGCGATTCCCATCGATCTTCCTCTCAATATCTCAACCATACCCTTTGAGGAAGTACCTCTTTTTCATAACTCATCAGGGAATTTCCTCTGCTGCTACAGTTCCTCTGGTTCAGCACCCTGTGACTAGATCATTCAAGTTTCTTTCCCAACCTTTGCTCCACCAGGGTTCTTTATCTGGTGCAATGGTTCCCTAACAAAAAAATCTAAGCCTCAACATGCCTTTTGCTTTTTGTGTTCCTTCCACATTGGTCCCTCAATTAACTCTACAGTGAGGCTGAATTAACATGGCTTGTTACTACTTCCCTTTCCAGGACAAGACGGGCTGTTTTTCTACCAGTAGTAGTTGGATTCTCCCTGGCCTCCTCACTTGTTGCCTCCAGACTGGGGGCAGGAGGACTTGGTTATGCAGTAACTGCTACTCAGAAGCTTGAACAACAATTTGGGGAAGTGGTAGAGGCATCGGCCATTTCTCTTGCTTCCCTACAAAGGTAAATAACATCTATTGCCCAAGTTTCACTACAGAATCATCGAGCTCTAGATCTCCTGATGGCAGACAAAGGAGAAGCCTGTCTATTCCTGAAAAAAAGAATGCTGCTACTATATTAATGAAACTGGATTGGTCAAAAAGAATGTCAACACCCTCTGTCGTTTGGGTAAAAGGTGTAAACAGCAATAATCAAATGATCCTTGGCCAGACTGGCTAAACTCAACCCTCATTAAGTGGCTGACTCCCATTCCCACTCCTATATTAGTCATAGGGCTTCTGTTAATAATTGCTCCCTGCCTCCTCAGTTTCGCCCAAAAGCACATGGGTAAAATTGCCAGAGTGACCTACAACCAGATGCTCCTACACCCCTACAGTTGCCTCCCCACCAAACTGACACACCGAGCCACCCCCTGCCCCCAGCACTCTAGCCAGCAGGAAGTAACCAGATGAAACTCACTGCCCTTATCATCAAAAAGGCCGGGATGTTAGGTTGGTGGAGGTGGCTGAGGAATAAAGCACCAAGCATCCTGTGCGCTCAAAAGAACCACCAATCAGGCACTGATGGAACCGCCTGTCAATCAGCAGGGTCTCCTTGCCAATCCTGGATCTTAGACAGCTCCCCCAACCAACTCCAGTAGGATAAGAGACTCTAAAAACCCCCTTTTCCTGTCCCAAGCCCTCCCTTCCTGCCCAATAAAAATTCCAGTCCGGTCCAGCCCTGCATGCTTCTCCTCAGACCTGCCCTGTTGGTCTGAGGGTCTCTCCCGGGAACAAAATCTCAATAAAGCCTCCCTCTTTCAGCAGCCTTTTAAAATCTGCCTCCTTTTGGTCACTGATAGACCCAACCTGATCTTTTATTAAAATTGGGAGCCATCTTGCCACAAAGCCATGAAAAGATAATTTCGGCTTTACTATAAATTACTGCAAATTCTGAACCTGCTTGGAATGCCTGCCCGTGTCTTGAACTCACCTATGCCTGGCTCTCTGACCAGATAGCAGCCCTCTCTGAAACTTTAGTGACACCTCATAAATATTGGCCTTCCCTGGCCAGACAACGATCCTCTCTGAGGCTCTAATGGTCCTCATAAATTCTGATGTTGGGGCCAGCAAAAAAAAAAAAAATGTGTAAACTACCATTAGTGTGATGCTTGTCAGAGTTCTGTTATCTGTAACACCCCTTTTGTGTAACTTTCTGGGCTATAAAGCTGGGCTGTAGGAAAGGTGGGGTGCTGTCTTGTTCCCGCCGTTTTGGGAGGGAGAGGCAGCCTGGCCGGTCGAAATAATAAGCTTGCTTTAATTTGATTTTAATTGGAGTCAGTGGTCTTTTCTTGCATCCTGGTCTAACAGTCACCACTGCCTGACCTTACAACTGTCCCCAATGCCAATCAATGCCAATTTAATAATGAGGACATGGTTTTGAGAAAAAGAAAAAAAAAGTTTTATTGCTTTGCTAGCAAAGAAGAAACACAGGGGACTCCTATCCCAAAGTCTGTGACTCTCCAGATTGGGGGGGCAGGTATTAAAGGAACTTCAAGGGTTACATTCCAGGTGTGCTCCCATGGTGCCCTGATGATGTGTTTGGATTCACTTGTTAATTTGGAAAATATTCACTTCCCAGATCTTCAGCAGGCATCTCCTTCCTGTAGTGGGTGTGTTCAAGGGCAATTAACTAGAGGAAGAAAAGATAACACAGTCTCCCCAATATTTTTGGGGGGACAGAAGAAAGAAAAAAAACATTTAAAAAAATAAGCCTTAGAGCAATGAGGGCTACATTTAGGAAGTGAAGCTACCACTCTTAGAATAGATATCAAATAGAGAAACAGCCTGCCCGTCTCATTAAAGCATGAGTCCTCTTGTTGAAAAATGCAAAGAGAAAAATGAGGCTTCTTTTATGTGCAATTGTATATTTATGCAGATTTTTGAGAGAATTTTGTTCTATTAAAATTTCTGTTGTGAAGTGCCATGATGGGGAGCAAGACTGACCCAGGATGATCTTATTCAATATCTACTAATATTACTGCTCTAACCAACAGGAAAAAAACAGTGGGCAGGGTTGTAGAAGAAATGGAAATAAACTGAGGCTTGAAGGAAAGTTTCAACTCTTGTAGCAATGGGAATGAACTCCAAACCCAGAAGGTGAAAGGAAGTCTAAGGGATAATTGGGCAGCAACCACTGATAGCAAAACCAAGATCACCAAGTGCCAGGAATTCATAGAAACCAACAAGTCAGAGGTTGTCCTGAAGTTCTCCCTTTGTGATGTGCATGAGGAAAGCTGTGAGCCTGCCCAGGGCCCTAGATGTAGAGAGTCATTCTGTACATTCTGCAGGAATCATTAAATCCTAGCCTCATGATGGCCATCGAATTCTCTGGAGAGTTAATATCTGTAGAGCAGTTTACTGTTGAGCAGCAACAGGCACTGTGCTGCCTCTATTGTCTCAATCCATTTCCATAATAGCGCAGTGAAATCCGGGTCATTATTCCCATTTTGCATATGAGAAAAGAGAGGCTATGCTTAGCAAACTGCTTAGGGTCACAGAGCAAGTAAGTAGCAGATTCAGGTTTGTTGGACACCAACACCTGTATTGGTAGTCACTCTAGTATCTGTTCTCCAAATATTCTTTTAACCCGTTGATTTGAAGATTGTCACAAAATTAGCATCAGATGCACCAAGTTTTCATTGGTTCTGACCTGCTTGCCTCAGTTAATTCCTGGCACTCAATTCTATTTTATTTTCTCAGGATTCACTGAGAAAAATGACCTATAAATTGCAGATCAACTAAGTTTGATTCAGGGGAAGGGGCAGAGAATGGTAATCTAGGTAATACCTGGAAATTTTCTAGCTGAAACCTCAACAATTTCCATCAGGTTTTCTGTCCCCTTTGTGTCTTTTGGGTTCTGGGCTCTTAAAATTGACACGGTCACCTGTTTTCATATTCAAAATTTCTCCCAATAGCATTAAAGCTTTGATGAATGCTTTTGAAAGTCAAAGAGCATGTACATTTTGCATGGAAGGTTTTAAAAAGTACTTCAAAATAGAATATATGTGTGCTTAAACTTTTGACTTGTTTAACTATTAAGATAAATTTAAGCACTCTTAGGTGTCAATAATTCCAACCTTGTAAATTAAAAATAACCATAGTAAATGCATGAACAGCATCGAAGCTATCCTTTTTGGGCCTAATTATAAAGCATGGGGCTGAAAACATTTGTGTTGATTTACTCAATTTCCTATTGTCAAGTTCTATGTCTATGCTTGATGTGATTATGTTAATGTGCTAATTAAGTTTGGTGTCCTTCATTGTACATTCAGCTCTCAGCAAAATAAGAAACTGCTATGAGAAGTATGTTTTCCTTGAATGTGGTTCAGAATAAATAGGGCATATGCCCTGTGAGAGTAGGAAATGTTATCTTCTGGGTTGAGCTGGCTTAGATACAATTTAATTTGAACAATTGAACATATTTATAAGGTGCAAGAAGCAAATAAAAAAAGAGAGAGTCCCAGCTGTGAAGCATGACTTGTTTTCACCATTCAAGCTGGAACAACAGTGAATATGCCTCTATGTGGGCCAGAGCATTGGGGGGACACTGCAGGGAGCAAAAGCCAAGAATAATCTGCTTATGTATTTTACCCAAGGCCACCCTTAGCTTGAATTTATATCTTGTTCTATTTTTTTCCTGACTTAATTTATGCCAACATTTTCATTTTTCGCACATTGATATTGCTTCTCATTTTCATCTGGAAACTCCAGAGAAAGGCCGGAGGCCCAGGTCCTGTCTAAGATAATGAGATATTTCTAAAAAGAGGCAAAAAGAGTCAATTGTTTCCATTTTCAAATTAAACTACAATATGATACTTTGTTAATACTTAAAAATTAATTTCACATTATTGAAAGAGCCCTTTTAGATTTATTTAGACAAAGACTTTTATCATCTATCACTCTTAGGCATACATTAGTTATGCTTTTCCTAAAATTGGAATTGCATTCATAGTTTTTCTCCCAAATCACTTTCAAGTTACAGTCAGCATCCATGTTTCTTTTTACAGTAGCAACCTCTGGACCAGCAGACTGTAGGTGGTGGAGGCATGGAGAAACAGAGCAGTGGTAGAACATTTGCCTAGCCAGTACCACAAGGAGGAAGGGAGGAAGGGAGGAAGGGAAGGAGAAGGGAAGGAAGGAGAGAAAAAAGAAAAGCGTGGATGGTGGAGCATTTCTTATAAGAGTGTCCCCACCATGGTCTCTAGAACATTCTGCAGGACTCACTGCTGAATTTTCTTATCCTAAACTTACCCTTACTATATGACTCAGCAGTTGCACTCCTTGGCATTTGCCCAGATAAGTTGAAAAACTTCTGTCCACACAAAGACTTATGCCCACACATATGGATGTTTATAGCAGTTTTGTTCTTGACTGCCAGAACTTGGAGGCAACCAAATAGTTTTTCAGTAAATGAATGGATAAATAAACTGCAATCCATCCAGATAATGGAATAGTATTCAATGTTAAAAAGAAATGAACTTGGGACTGGGGATGTGGCTCAAGCAGTAGCTCGCTCGCCTGGCATGCATGGGGCCTGAGTTCGATCCTCAACACCACATACAAACAAAGATGTTGTGTCCGCCGAAAACTAAAAAATAAATATTAAAATTCTCTCTCTCTCTCTCTCTCTCTCTCTCTCTCTCTTTCTCTCTCTCTTTAAAAAAAAAAAGAAAAAAGAAATGAACTATAGCCTTGGCACAGTGGTGCACACCTGTAATCCCAGTGGCTCAGGAGGCTGAGGCAGGAGGATCTCAAGTTCAAAGCCAGCCTCAGCAATAGCAAGGCACTAAACAACTTGGTAAGACCCTAAATAAAATATGAAATAGGGCTGGGGATGGGGCTCAATATAAAGACATGGAAGAAAATTAAATGCATATTACTAAATGAAAGAAGCCAATCTGGAAAGTCTGCAGATTGCATGCTCCAAATTATATGATTTTCTGAAAAAGACAAAGTTAGAGAGAGCAAAAGATTCATGGTTGCCAGGGGTTGGCTGGGAGGACTGGCAGAATAAATGGAGCACGGAGAACTTTCATGGCTTTAAAAGTACTTTGGATGATAGTAGAATGGTGGATCCATGTCATTACATGTCTGTTGAAATCCATGGAATGTACAAGAGTAAACCCACAGGGCAGCTATGAGCTGGGCAATGGTGACCCATCAGTGCAGGTTCATGGCTTGGAACAGAAGCAGTGCTCTGATGTAGGACATTAAGGGTGAGAAGGGTATAAACAGAGGGGCTCAGGGGTTATTTGAGAACTCTCTGTACTTTCCACTAAATTTTTTTTAACCTAAAACTACTCTAAAAATAAAATCTTTTTTTTTTTTTTTTTTTTTTTTTTTTTTTTTTTTTTATAAAAAGTAGAAACATTCCTTCTTGGAAGGAGACTGAAGAGACCTTAAGGGCCGTGACAACTAAACACAACATGGGGCTCAATAGGACCCTAAACCAGGATTTTATTTTTTTCTATAAATGTCATTTTTGAGGTAACTGAAAACAACCAAGTAAAGTTTTTAGCTTAGATGATTATAGCAATGACAATGTTTTGGTTGGAATCATAATATGATTATATAAGAAAATCTCTTATTCTTAGGAACAACATTGCAATGTTCACACAGAAAGGGCTGCAATGTCTCCAATGAGTCTCAAAGTGTTCTGAAAAAAATAGTGTTGATAAATATTATATATCTTGGAAAAATTATAAAGCAAATGTGGTACAATGTTAATAGTTGGGGTGAAAGGATTATGATAGTTATACCTATTATTTTTTAATAACTATTATAAGATTGAAATTATTTCTAATTTTTAAAAAAATTGAGGAAGTAAATCACTTCAAAGGAAATAAAAGGTACATGGAGAGTATTAAATTCATCTGTAACTAACTACAACATTCTAAATTTCTTTCCCAGCCAGGCGTAGTGGCACACACCTGTAATTCCAGCCAGGCCCAGAAGTACAGGCCTGTAATTCCAGTCACTCAGGAGATGGAGGGAGAGGGACCAGCTGGAGATCAGCTTGGGCTTCAGTGTGCATCTTGATGTATGTGTGCTAAGCAAACTGTGGGTGTCTTCTTATCCTGCTTCTTGTTTGCTTCCTCTATTTACCTTCTAAATCTCATCCCAATTTATATGTCACTAGGTTAACAAGAAAAGTTACATTTCAAGTTTTTATGTTAAAATGGAATAATGTCTGTCAGTAGGGAGGGCTCTATTTTGCATAAATCAATACTTTGAGAAAGAGTGAGCAAGACTATTAGAGTCAAACCAATCTGGGTTCACAGATTTAGCTAAATCACGTACTAACTGTGTGACTATAAGTAAATCACTTAACCTCTCAGAAAATTAGTCAAACAGATCTTTAAAATAGCATTAATAATAACTATACTAGAGAGTTACATCAAAGGGTTAAGGATTAAGTGAACTATATATAAGATAATTTTGTGATCATTTTGTAGTTGTTATATATGTTATATAAGTAATACTTCTAATATATAAAGACATTGTGTGTGTGTATGAATGTAATATAGTTGTTTAATAGATTATATTGAATAAAAGTGAAGGGAGGGGCATGGGGTTGAGGCTTAGTGGTAACATGCACAGGGTTCCACCCTCAGCACCACATAAAAATAAATAAATAAAGTTATGTCCATCTATTGCTAAAAATATTTTAAAAAGTAAAAAGTAGAGGGAGGCCCGGGGCTGCTCTGTATCATATTGGGGTGGTATGGTCACTGTCCTTACTCAGGAAATTTGTTTTGTTTTTAATATACCTGAAGCATAACTCATCAGGCCCTGAGGGACAAACTGAGACTTGAACTGAACAAATGTTGATTTTGGGGGGGGGAGTGTGGGGGAAGGCTGCTGGGAATTGAACCCAGGGGTACTCTACCAATGAGCCTTTTTACACATTTATTTTGAGACAGGGTCTCACTAAGTTGCCCATGCTGACCTTGAACTTGTGACCCTTTTGCCTCAGCCTCCCCAGAAGCTGGGATTACACACCCAACTCTAAACTGTTTTTTTAATGGGGAGTCAAAGTGGTAAGTATACCCAAGTGATCCTGGAAAGTGATCATTACCTCCTCACAAGAGTGTCCTTGGGATACTAGATCATATTCTGAAGGTTGTGAGGGCAGAGAGGGGAGTATGTATATGAGGGAGGACTGTAGGCCAGAATCTGAGTGGCTGAAGATTAGAAAGGTAGCTTTGTCAGCACAGGCAATTTATGGAGACCCTTTTCCAAAACAAAATAAAGTGGGACACAGTGGTACACACCTGTACAATCAGGTACTATAGCAAAATAAAAAATAAAAAGGGCTGGGGATGTAGCCAGTGATAGAGTGATTGTTTAGGATATGTGGGGCTCCATGTTTTGATCATACGTGCACGCGCACACATGAAAAACTACCAACTTTCCATTAAATGGGAACAAATAGATAAATATGGTGGATGTACCTGTACAATTAAATATTATTCAGCAGTAAAAAGAAATAAAGTAGTGATATATGCTATGACTTGAACTTTGTAAAATAAACATGCTAAGTTAAAGAGGCCAATCATAAGAAACTACATGTTATTTGACAGTTGTCTGAAATGCCCAGAATGGGGAACTCTAGAGAAAAAGTAAATTAATTAGCAGCTGCCTAGTGTTAAGTTGGTTTAGGGCAAGTGAAGGGTAACTGAGTATAAGAGGTGTCTTTTTGAAATGATGAAAATATTTTTAAAATGTGGTGAATATGAACTATGTGTGAATATGAATTATATACTTTAAATAGGTAAGTTCATGGTTTGCAAATTATATCTCGATTAAAAAATACATTTTAAAAAGCAAGGGGGAAAAAGAAGAAAAATGACTTTGTGACCAATGTCATTGTGTCTTAGTAGCTCTACCTCTCAGGGAGAGAAACCAGCCATGTGATTAGGGATCACTTTAGTTCTGACCCATTTTATTCTTTTCATGTTTCTTTTTGGTACCAGGGACTGAACATAGGAGCATTTAAGCATCAAGCCACGTCCCCAGCCCTTTTATTTTTGTTTTGAAAAAGGGCCACACTAACTTGCTGAGCCTGGTCTCAAACTTCTGATCCTCCTGCCTCAGCTTCCAGAGTTGCTGGGATTTCAGGTGTGCACCACCACGCCTGGTTCTATTTTGGTTTCTTTGTGTTCCTTCAAAAGATTTCTCATAGACCATCCTTTTCTTTTCTGTCAACAAAGGAGTTCTTGGGCTCAGGGTATAGCTCAGTTGGTAGAGTTCTTGCCTAAATGCAGGATGCTTGGGTTCAATCCCTAGCACCACGTAAAGGAAAAAAAAAAAGACCAAAGGTGTTTTAGAGTATGCTTGTTTGTTGCTTGATTTTTGGTTTTTAATTGTTAGTTGTAACAAGTTTTATTCTCTCTCCTCCTCTCCTCCCCTCCCCTCCCCTCTTCTCTCTCTCCTTTCCTCCCTCCCCCTCCTCCCTCCCTCCCCCCACCCCCCCTCCTCCCTCCCTCCCTCCCCTACCCCGTGCCCCCGCCCCGCTGAATATGTATTTATCTTTAGCAGGTCTTGCTTAGATTTTCTAGACCTGATATAAGCCAGGGAAGATTTTAAGTTACCTTGAACAGTTCTATCTGTTTTGTGCTGATTTCTGAAATTCTGGCTTTAGTTTCTGTCACTATAGTCAGAACTTCAGAAACAGCTCCTGATTCACATACCAACTCAGCAAACAACCCTTCCCTTTTGGGGGCACTTTGAGTAGGGTGACTGTTAGACCTGTCCCAGGTCTAACTAGAAATGGACCTAGCCTCAGGGGAAAAAGAAGGAAAGAAGGGAAGGAAGGAAGGAAGGAAGGAAGGAAGGAAGGAAGGAAGGAAGGAAGGAAGGAAGGAAGGAAGGAAGGAAGGAAGGAAGAGGATTTCAAAGATATTACATATTAATAGTGCCGAGGACATTTCATAGGCAGCAGAGATGCCAGTGGGCTCTGCATGTGACAATTCTTCTGACTTTGGTTAACAAATCAATTGCTAGGGTCTCCAGGGTGAAAATAAAGAATGGTCCTCACAGTGAAGATTCAGATTGCCAGTGACTTCCCCATTCAAAGATATGATGAATATAGTTTGATTCACAAAGTTTGAATTTAAAATTTAATTAATTCAATTTTGGAAGTTCCTGTGATGAAAAAGAGAGTAGGAAAATATTTTGTTTTCTCCCAAGCATTTTCTTTCCCTCAGTGATAATGCTGTGCTATAGTTTATCAAGCAGGGATAGGAGAATGAGACTCTAGCTTACCTTAGCTACTGTCCCACATTCTTACAGTGGGAATTCTCTGCAACAAAATATTTGATTTATAATCCTGTGTGAGATTGAGGAACTCAGACCTAAAGAAATGTACCACTATCAGTTCTCATCCCTGTGTTAATGAGAGCTTGGGTGTTAGGGAAGAACCCACATTCTGGTAGGTCAGGAAGGAATGGGGACTCCCACTTCTAGGAAGGTTGGTCATTTTAAACCAGAAAAGGAGGTGGTGTAATATTATGATACATATTTTGGTTTTCATTCATGGTTCCTGGCTCCCTTCCCCCTCAGATAAGTCATAGAAATTCTAATCTTCCTCTGCCTTTCTGACCATAAAGAAATTCCCTGACTGGGCTAGGGCTGTGGCTCAGTGGCAGAGCACTTGCCTAGTGTGTGTAAGCACTGGGTTCCATCCTCAGCACCACATAAAAATAGGCAGATGAAATCATGTTGTTCATCTACAACTACAAAAAAAATTTTTTAATTAAAAAAAAAAAGAAATTTCCTGACTTACCTTGTCTGACAGTAAATTATAAGATCCCCACCTCAGAAACTTCTGTAAGGGTCCGGTGAACTGTCAGAGGAAGAGACCACAAGAGACTGGCTTCATGCAATAAGCAGGAGGGAGTTTATTGAGGATCCAATTCATCGCGCTGAGGCCCCAGGCAGGCTCGCTCAAAAAGCGAGAGCAGCCCAGAGCCCCGAGCAGAGGTCAAGCAGAGCTTAAGTACACTTTTTGGGGAGGGCAGGGGGCTTTGCATACATCAGAACAAATCATCATGAGGCGCGGGAAAATTGAACAACAACTCTGAGACATGATTAGTACATTCATTGGCGGGAACAGATTGGACGGGGTGATTGGTCACTCCTAAGCGGGGTACACATTCAAACTGATTGGTTTTAGGGCCTAAATAACTACGTGACAAACTACACAGAGTCCCAGGTTATTAGATAACCAGGGAGTCAGTGGGAATATTTACTGGGCAGTTCCAGTATTATCCTAACAGCTACAGGGATTACAGGTTTGGGGGGCAGCAGAGGAATTTTATCAATACCTGGTCTTTTACTTTTTAACTCAGGCCTTGTAGCTTACAAAACTTTACAATGCCCGGTCTTCAACACTCCAACTCAGGCTTTGCAGTTTAGAAACAGCCCAGAAACTTTACTCTTACACTTCCTGTCCCAAACCCTGGAGGAAGGCTACCTGCACATAGAGGCCAAGAGAATGCTGCACAGACAGGCCGTGTTGGGTTTCTCCACTCCACTTACTAGCATTAGATCATGTCCTTTCTGTCTAGACAAATTTCTGCACTGTTTTCCATGCTTCAATAATGCTAACGCAATGCTTGTTTTTAAAACCTAGACAAACTGGAGGTTTCTGGAGGGTGGCATGTCCACAGAGGGCATGAAAGCTCCTTGTCCCTTCCCCACTGCCTATGTCCCATGCATCTCTTCATCTGTATCCTTTGTAATATCATTATAATAAGCTGATAAAAGTAAGTGAGCATTTTCCTGAGATCTGTGAGCTGTCCTAGTAAAAATAAATCCCACCGTGGGGTCATGAGGACTCTGATTTATAGCCCGTTGGGTCAGAAGCAACCAGTCAGTTGGCATCTGAAATGGAGGTTAGTTTTCTGGGACTGAATCCTTAACCTGTGTTATCCGACACATATCTATAGATACTGTCAGAGTGGAATTCAATTAGGGATACCTAGATGGTATCCACTGCAGAACTGATTGCTTGTGTGTGTCAAGGGGGGAATCCCACACATCTATTGGGAGAAGCGATCTGCATCATGAGTAGGGTGAGAGAAACTGAGTTTGAGTATTGTTTTTCTTTTATATCTCATCAGGTAGACTCTGAAGTAACCACTGTGGGACCTCCTTGTTTTCCTATAAACTGGAAAGAATTGGGGCTCCATGACTGAAGGAGTTAAGGCCAGGAGTATGCGTACAGAGTGGGCCAGGCAGTGGTACCAACATTCCTATGTGTTTGATGTGGTCTAGCTTGACTTGGTTTCCAAGCTGGTTTGAAAGCTGGTTTGCAGCAGCAACTAGCCCTTGAATTAGCAGTGCTGAGAAGTACCAGTTCTAGAGCAGCCAGCAGATATGGGAGCAGTAGCTGGAGACCCTTCTGCATTCTGGCCCCACATACAGGTGGTAAGAAGCAGCAGGAATGGCCCTTTATAAGTGAGAACAGTGACTGCCCTAAGATGATGGGGGCTGGCAGGCATGTTGTTGGCAGGGTGTACAGGAAAACAGAAATCTGGAAGTGTCTCCAGAAAAGGCCAGGAGAGAAGTACAGGCTAGATGTGGCAGCAGGGTGGCTGACTGGGGCGGCAAGAGGCAACCAAGATCGATATGTGGGAAACTCAAATTTCTTGAGAATGTCTTGGGGTGGGAAACCTTGTGAAACACTAGGGTTTCTCCTGCCAGGGGAAGGTGTGTATGTGTGTTATACTTTGAGACACATAAATGGCATGATCATAATTGCTTCTCTTTCCCTCCAAACCATAACTTTCCTAACTCATCCAAGATGCTAAAGTGATACTATTCTGTCCCATCTCTAACCTTTAATTTCCTAAGATACAATAAGAGGAATATTTTTTTTAAGTTTCTAAGGTTTAACTCTATGATTTACCTCTTACGTTTTTTTTTTTTTTACAGTCCATCTCCAGATTTATATGACTGTGTTTAAAATAGCCAGATATTCAAAAGACCAAAATCTAACACCTCTATGGTTAGATGGAGCATTCTCAAAATAAATTTTCTCCAACAAAAACCCGTGCTTGGTTCCCACTGACATTGTGACCTACAGGAAGGAAGTCGTTGTCACCTGTCCTTTGTTGTAGTAATTTGCATGTTAATGATTGAGGTCCCAGACCAGTCGGTTGGATAATGAACTTGGTCTAGTTATGTAGAATCAGAGTAACCAGTGGGGACTCAGATGGAATGTTGAATATCACATGAAAAGAGAGATTAACCATTAACCCACTCCATTAGTTTACTTTGCATTTGTAAGCAAAAATTACTTCTTTATAAATAACAAAAGACAAGATCAAATACACACATATTTAGTGTTACATATTAAAAGGTCTGGAGAATTGTATTATGCTAAAACAAGTTTGTTCTTATTTGTGAGGGAGGTTTCCAAATTGAATTAATACAAAAGAAAAGTGATTATAAAAATCTGAATAACTTCATGTATGTGACATTTCTTCACTAATAAAATCAAAATCAAATGTACCTAAGCCAGTGAAACAAAGTCATTAAAGTGAACTAAAGGTCAGAAGCACTGCACAGAAGAATTGTTATAATTACTGGTAAATGAGGCAGACATATTTCTCATGGACTGGAGGAAATGAAAACTTACACTGAGGAGGGCTGTAAGTACTAAGAATATCTTTATTCATACTCATTTCCCTTTTGTTCTCCAAAAGTAATTGATGTAGCTTTTAGTATGAATCAGAATGATAGCAGGAAATTAAAAATAGAAACCTAGCCCAGAGGAGTTAAAAAGAGAGAGAGACATGCAGGATGTGTTAGCTATTGCAGAGGGACACCACATTCAGCTCCGTGCACCTTATCACAGAAGAGACTGGGTTACATGATCCTCCATGTCTGATAAGAAATACTCACTCTGTAAATATTAGAACACGCCATATGGGTCTGGCTATGAGCTGGCTACCAGGAAAAGCAGTAGCTCATAGTTTAATGGAATAAATAAATGTAAAATGCAGGGCATGGGGGCTTAAGCCTATAATCCCAACTATTCCCAGGCTAAGGCAGGAGGAATCACAAATTCAAGGTCAGCCTAGGCAATTTAGCAAGACCTTGTCAAAATAAAATAGAATAAGGTAAAATAAAATAAAACAACAAGGGCTAGGGAAGTGCTAAAGCACCCCTGGATTCATACCTCAGTACTAGCAAAAAAAAAAAAAAAAAAAAAATGTAAGGAAAGAAAATCAACCCAGCACAGTGAAAGTATAGAATAAGTGGTAGAATAAGGGGAAAGGGGGAATCTGGAACTCCTTCATGGAGGAGGTCATACCTGCCCTGCCTGGAGGAGAGGAGGCAATCAATACATGGTTCCTGATGAATGAGAAGGCACTGGGAAAGGGGCATTTTGAGCAAAGGAAATATCATGGCGTATGTGGGAAATGATGAGTAGCTGAATTTCATTGAAGCATATTTTGGGAGGGGAGGGTTGGGTGGGGGGTCAGAAAGTAAGTGTCAAAAGATAAAAATGGACAGGAAGGTGAAATTCTAGACCCAGAGGTTCTTTCCAAGACTCAGTCCTTGGGCTTACTTGTAGATGTTTCTTTCCATGCTTGCTGAGGTTGTTCCTGCATTTATCTTTGCTCATTTCCCTCCTGCTTTAATTTTTTGTCTCACTTTGTGTCAGATGTCTGTGGAGTCTGTGATTCTCCCAGCCCTCCTGTCCTTTTGCAATGGTATCCCTATTCTTTCGAGCTATCTGCTTCTTTGTGGCTCTAGTCTAAGAATTCTATCAGGGGATGTGATGCTTCCTTCTCACATGAGCCTATTTCCTCTCCCAGCTGGCACAGCCACGGTCACCTGCCCCTTGGTTGGTCTGCAGGAGACTTGTGACCCAAACCAGGATTACCCCAGCCTTTCCAGAGATGCTCTTCCTTTCCTGAAGTGCAGGAAGGAATGGAGCCCATCTCTGACCATGGGAGCTGAAGGTGGTTTCACCTTTATCTGCTAGGAGCTATGTTCTTCACCACATGGAAGAAGTGGTGTGGAGTGAGAAAGAACGACATGAAAAAGAGGAGGAGAGCTGGGCATGGAGGAGCACACCAGTGACTCAGGAGGCTGAGGCAGAATGATTAAAAGTTGGAGGCTAGCCTCAGAAACTTAGTGAGGCTCAGATTCAAAATAAATATGAAGATGGTTGGGGATGTAGATCAGTGACAAAGCACCCCTGGGTTCAATCCCCAATACTGAATGAGGGAAGCAGGGAGGGAGAGGGTGGGTCAGGAAGGGAGAGGGAGAGAGAACAAAACAAAACGAAAAAAACCTCAGGAGACCTGTTCAGGTTCAGAGGCCTGGTTCCAGTTTTCCTGAAGTCTAATCTGTATCCTGATTACTACCTCAGTTGGGGAGATTTCATGTACAAAGTAAGAAATTCTTATTAATTTGCCCCAAGATTCTTTTTTTAGCTAAAAGCTAAGTTCATTTATATTCATTCAGTCCTATTAAATAAACAAGTATTAGCAGCTATAGATTTTTCTCTGAGTATGGCTTTTGATGTAGTCATTATTATACTATTTTCCAAATTGTCAGTAACCCCTGCCACCCCCATCAATTTGTTCCATCTCATTCTTGGCTATTGAAACTTATCTTGTATCAACAAATACATTATACACTCACATGCCAGATAACATCCTAGGTTTTTTCACAAATTCCAGCTCATTTAATTCTCACAAAACCTTATGAGGTAAGTACTATTATAACACTTTCATAAGTAAGGAAACTGAGGCACAGAGGCTTTGACTCATGCAGCAGTTGCATACAGTTGCTGAGATTTGAGCATGGGACTATGTGGCCTCCATGATCATGTTGAAAGGCAGCCTAGAATCTAAACTGCTCACCATTGTCCAGAAACTGCTGAAACCTAGAGAGCCATGGTAAAAGGGCCAGGGCAAGCATCTGCCAACCTACACATAAAGCCCAGGCTGGAGAGTACCACCTTCTATCAGCAAGAGAACAATTCCCAAAGACATCTCCAGGGAAAGAGATACATCTGTAGCATTTTGGGCTAATCACTGTCTCCAAGCCCACTCAGTCATAGCCATGTCTTCCCCTTGGGCCTGGGGTGATTTCGTCCTGCATTTGGAAGAGGAGTTGAGAGTAAATCCAGAGGAATTGTCTTACAACATAGGGGCTACAACATAGCCCCCCGGCAAATAGCAAGACTTATCCTTTGTTGTTGTTTATTTTATCTATCGAAGACTAGAAAAACTTGGTAAAAATCCACCACCATTGTGATATTTGTCAACTTCTCCTTAAAAATGCAGGTATTTTTGTTGTTCACATTTTAGCATCATATTAATTGGTTTTGATTCCAAGAGTTCATGGATTTTTGCTATAGATATGTTTGTTCTATTTTTATTTTAGTAGGAACCTGCCTCACTTCTCCTCTTCCCTCTGTGATGCTATCAGAAGAACATTTTAGTCTCTAAAGTGTATAGAGTACATGGATTTCCTCATTACCTTAGCTATGACTTAGCATGTATCAAGGTCAGAAACTCAACCACCTCATACTCAGCTGAACCCCTTGTGCCTTGTCATTGACAGCTAACAGTGGCCCTTTGTTTTTGACTTTTGAAAAGTTCAGCATCTTTCAGATGAGTGGATGGATAGCACTCACTCACTCAAGTGAGTCCCGACCATCCCACTGTGCTCCTCTTTAACAAAAAGTCCAGGTGATGCTGGAGGGAGAGGTTGGGGAGAAGGGAGTCTTAGATCCTTGCTCTATTGTGAATGTCTAGGATGGTCTTTTAGGAAGGTGACCACTAAGGTATGTTTGCAGTGGGGGTGGAAACAAGTGGCCCCTGGTTTGGGGCTTTTGTTCTTCCAATCCTGCCCACTGTGGCCTCTTAGTCCTCGCTCAGCTTTTTCTGAGTCTATATTCTAAATATCTTCTGGCAGAGAGTCCAGACCTGATTATAAAACAAAATTATAAGAACATTATGATAAAGAACCAATGCCTGGAGAAAGGGTTAATTTTCCCCCTTCCCCCTGTTAGCCTCTCTTCAGGGAACCTAATTACCTGTTTGATTGTAAATAGCTGTCTCTAGGAGTCTCTCTTTCAAAATGTAAACATCCCTGTGAAAGGCTTACAGGTCAGAGATTCAACAGGTGCCTGTAAAGAGTGTAATTTCTTAAAAAAAAAAAAAATAATATATATATATATGTGTGTGTGTGTGTGTGTGTGTGTGTGTGTATACATATGTATGTTTATTTATTTTTTAGTTGTAGTTGGACACATACCTTTATTTAATTAATTTATTTGTATGTGGTGCTAAGGATCAAACCCAGGGCCTCAAACATGCTAGGTGAGTGCTCTACTGCTGAACCACAAAATCAGCCAGTGCCTAACAGGTGCTAGGAAAGCACTCTATCACTTGAGCCACAACTCCAGCCCCTCATTTCTTCTTATACTTTGAAACTTTCTGAACTCTGTAGAAATGTAGCTACATCACTTAATTGCTAGGCCAATTAACTGCTATCTAAACTACAACTTCTTTGACTTAGTTCTTAGAAATCTCTCTTAAGGAGATAAACTCAAGTCATATTGAGTTACTGTTGTCTGTGATGAAGGCCTCTTCAAGATAATGCTCACAGATATTTTACTGTCTTTGTTCTACACCTGGTAGCTATTTATTATAATTTCCATGTGCATGGTCTTTGATCACATAGGCCAAGAATTCAAACCCACTGATGTTGTAATAGTGAAGAAATGATGTCAAATTTCTTAAAAGCTCCATGTAACTTCAGCTCAGGGGCCCAGAATGTCAGAGCGCTAGCCCATCTTAGTTTGCTGGTGTAATAAATCTGAGTTCTCCAGTCTTTTGAGTGATGCTTATCTTTTTTTTTTTTTTTTTTTTTTTTTTTAGAGAGAGAAAGAGAGAGAGAGAAGTTTTTTTTAATTGGTTGTTCAAAACATTACATAACTCATGACATATCATCCTTCATACATTTAATATTTATTTTTTAGTATCGGTGGACACAACATCTTTGTTTGTATGTGGTGCTGAGGATCGAACCTGGGCCGCACGCATGCCAGGCGAGTGCGCTACCGCCTGAGCCACATCTCCAGCCCCGATGCTTATCTCTTGCTGAGTGTGATTTCCATGACCCTCTCACTTAGAGGACAACTAGTACAACAAGGGCCACGGGGGACAGGAGCACTATTCAGGCCCAGCTCTGGAGCCACACCTGAACCCCTGCAGAACTTTGTTGGTCTTCTAGTCTCCCAAGGGGACTGAGCCCCCAACTCCTCTGCATTTGGCTTTGTTGATATGTCTCTACTAGGACTAAGCCTAGAATGCAAAAATCAGATCATGCGGGGCTGACTCTTTTCTCCATTCTCTTCCTCTCTCCTTTCTTCTTCTCCCTCTTCAAGAAACTCAGCATGATGAGCTTCCCCATCAGACCTCCCTTGGGCAGGAACCTGCCTCACTCCTCTTCCCTCTGTGATGCTATCAGAAGAACATTTTAGTCTCTAAAGTGTATAGAGTACATGGATTACCTCATTACCTTAGCTGTAACTTAGCATTGCAGGTAACATCATCCCAAAATTACAGATGGGGAAAGTGAGACTTAGGGAGGTTTAACAAAGTTCTGGGGGTAGAATAACTCAGCAATAGAACAAAGATCTGCACCATGCTTTTTTGCTTCAAAAGAAGAAAGGCTTATGCCTTTTCCTTTTTCTCCCATATCTTTTGTTGGTGCATTATAGTTGTATGTAATGGTGGAATTTTTTGTTACATATTCATATGTACACACCATATAACATTATAATTTGGCCAGTACCATTCCCCAGTATTTTCCCTTTCCCTCAGGCTTATACCTTTTTTTGTATAAAACTAAGGCTTCATCCACCTCTGGTGTTTTGTCTGTGATTCTTGGTGTAAAAGAGAGACCTTAATAAAGAAAGCAGGGTGGAGAGGTAGAGCTGCTACATAGAGAGCCTGCTGGCAACTGTTGCCTTTGCAGAATTAAAAATGGGTGGAAATGTAGCTCAGAGGTACATTTACCTAGTATGCATGAATCCCTGGGTACAATCCCCAGGAACTCTCCCCTACCCCAAAAGGAATGAAAGATGAGAAGGTAAGAATGGGGATAACAAAGACCTATAAATTTTTCTCTCCAGCAAAGAAAGAAATTATAAAGAATGGAGGAGTAGGGAAGAGCAGAGAAAAAGTCTGTGATTATCTGCACAGCAGTCCATTATTTGCCCTTCTGTTCCCTCTATTTCCATAGAAGTTCACGCTATATTCCCAGTCTCCTGCCATTTTAAAGTGAAGTTAAAAAGAGATAAAAATCCCTTGAATCATTACATTATTTTAAAGAAAAAAATTCATAGTTGTAGATGGACACAATGCCTTTATTTTATGTTTATTTTTATGTGGTACTGAGGATTGAACCCAGTGCCTCACACATCTGGGCAAGCACTCTGTGGCTGAGCTACAGATCCAGCCAGAACCATTACATTTTATACACAGAAATTCTTTGTCTCCAGTGTTAAGGATATGAAGTAGAATGGGGGTGACTACTTTCTCTCACCAAGTTTAAAGGCCTGGGGAGAAAGGCTTGGGGACTTTGGTGTTTAATAGCAGGTGGTAGGTCAACCCTGATCATTTCTGGGTTGTTTCTCAGTGTTTTGTTTTTTTTTTTAAATGTAAATCTCAGCCTTAAATTCAACAGTCTTCTTTGGAATTTAAAAGAGTTCTAGGTTGTTTAAAGGTTGAGTGGAATTCCTAAGCCTGTTAACTGGTCACAGTCTACTAACTCTCATAATTAGCAGGAGACCACTGTATTGTGTAAACGCCACTCAGTATTCAACAATGCCTAACCGCTCCATTTCAGACTGTTTACTTACGAGGGGGCCTTTCATCCACAATCAATGTTTCTGAGCATTTAGCCTATTTAATACTGGGAGACAAGAGAGGAGGTGGGCCAGGGCCCAAATCATCTATTTCTCTACCACTTTTCCATTGCTCCCCACACCACACCACAACATCCCAGTCTCCAAACCCCAGCACTTTGAGTGACTCAGTTCTAAGTCTTATCTGTGGTATGAGCTACATGACCTTGAGAAAGTCACCTCTTTACCCTGAGTTTGTTTCCTACTTTGCAAACTCTAGGGAAACTGAATTGGGTGAAGGCAAAGGTCCTTTCTGCCTCTGAGGTTCAGTGATGTGGAAAAGATGAAAGTGACTCTTCCTTGTGAAATTCAAACATATTCATTATTTACCCAAAACTACAACATGCAACAGACTTACACTGACTATGGAAAGTGTTCCCATTTCTAGCAGTTGTCTACCTGCTGTCTTTTATTGCAGTGAACAAGTAAAAGGTGGCTTGTGAAAGATTCAGTATCAAAGATATTTAGACAGTAGGGTTTAGAAAAATGGTCAGAGGAAAGTAAGACTTGTCAACAAACATGCATGGCTAGATGTATGTGTGTAATAGTCATACCAACTGCAATTTTATTTTTGAGGGAGAATATTAGAAACATATTGGAAACAAAATTAGCCACAGGTAGTGGCTGCAATGCTTGCTAAATGGATATATAAATGCCAAGAAGGGGAACTTGCTCAGTTTTTAAGGAAGTAGAAAGCCAGAGAAGGGGGCCAGGGTAGATAGGTTGCCTCGCATGCATGAGGCCCTAGGTTTGATCCTCAGCACCACATTAAAAAAAAAAAAGTAGATAAAAAAAAAATATATATATATATATATATATTTTAAGAAAGAAAGCAAGCTGGAAAAGGCAAAGAACTTGGTAGGAGACAGCTGCAGTGATACTGGTGCTGTGATTATAAATAGGCTGCCAGGGGTAGATTGCCTGTGAGACATAGGGCCAAGAAGGCACTCTGAATAGCAGAAACACCTGAGATGGAGTTCTACCTTGTTTGATGAGTGAGCAAAGGGAACTTCCTCTTAAGAAACCTTCATTCAAGTATATATTGTGCATTAACTAAGCACACATAGCTATTAATGTGTTGCTTTGGGGACATGGACAAGAGATGCAGAGTTCTTCTTTGGTTGGTGCTAGGAGAATCAGAGAAGTATACTTTAATGTGGGATGGAGTTATAGCCCAGCTGATATCCAGATTGACCTTAGCCTCTCTTTTTTGGCCTGAATGCACAATGCTTCACTTTTCTCTTGAAATGTCTTCTCTTTCTATACTATACTCATTTTCTCCAATTGCTAGGGCCTCCATTGCTCTAGCTCATTTGGCAGTGACCAGTGGCTGGAGATGTGTATCCAGGGACTCTGTCTCAGCCTCCAAGCAGCTGTCTTTTGAGTGCAGATGCCTTGTTTCATCCCCTGCATGCCCAACACCCAGCTTTGAGTCTAGTACACAGCAGAACTCAACATTTGTCAAACTGAAACTATTAGACCAAAAGTGACAAATAACTCCCCAAAGAGTGTTTATTTGGAAATACATTTCAAGCATTCTCTATTTCCTCAAATGCTTCTTTGCAAAGACTTAAGGTAGTGTGATATTTTTGTAAACGTGTCTATGTTTAGGAACCATCTTGCTCCTCTGGGCTCTTACCTGAGGCTGTATTCATTTTTCCATCTCAGCTTTATAGGGCACCTACCGTGGTGGTGTCATTTCTATAAGTCTTGATCTCTCTCAGAGATCCTAGTGGCCAGTAGAAAACAACCCTTCCAAGTTCCCTACACCCTACCTTCACCAATATATGCAGATAAAACTGTTTAAAAATCTTTTTAAATTCTCAATTTGCAGTGTAAATAAGGCTCTTTCAAGGACCTCAAGAAATAAACAATGACAGTCACCACAGCAAGGGGAGCAGAACTGAGCGACTTACTCAAAGCCAAGCCATTCTCAATTTTCTGGGCCCGCTGCCTGTGCCTGGGTGTCTGCTGAGTGCCCTTTGCTGCTGCGTGCACTGGTGGCCTAGAAGTGCGGTGGTGGGGGTGGGGGTGTAGGAATTTCTGGGCGCCCGGCGACTCCCTTCGGCACTGGGACGGCGGCGTCCCTGGCCTTGGGATTCAAGCCGAGCGGCCCTGGCATGCTAAGTGGGCAGTACTGGGGCGCCTTTGTTTCTCGTGGCCATCTCTAAGGACCGGTTTCCCTCTGAATCTAAATGGATTTACCCCTCACCCACCCTGCCCGGGCCCCCAGAAAAGACAGCGCCTCTCAGTGATGCGTCCGGAACACCTGGAGGGTGGGCGTGGGGGATAACCTAGGCTGAGCGGGTACGAAAAAGAGGTGTATACCAGCAACCCCCAGCCTGGGCAGCCCCAGTACTGCGCGGGCCTGAGGGGCTCCATGCTGGTCAGCGGCCCCAACCTGGGGGGTCCAGTTGCCGACAGCCCCAAGTCTCGCGGTGCTACGTCTCGGACCCGGGAGCCCGGCAGGGCGCTCCCCGCCGCGCGACAAAGGCTGAACCGGGAGGAGGAGGCCGCGCAGGGAGGAGGAGCAGATAGAGGCGGGGGCGGCGGGCCGCGGCAGCGGGAAGCGTGGGGGAGCGGCGCCCGCCCGCGCCGTCCTTTGTGTGGCCGCGGCGCTGGCCTGCGCTGGTCCCCGCTGCGCGCTCCGCGCGCGCCGATCCTCCCAGCAAGATGGCAACCCCGGCGGCGGTCAACCCTCCGGGTGAGTAGCGGCCGCGGCCCCAGACTGCGCAGCCCTCAGGGCCTGTCCGGGCCGGAATGGGCTGGAGCGCACTGGGGGTCCAGGGGCCGCAAAGCCAGGCGCGCAGCCCGGGTGGGTGGGGGAAAGGCTGTCACTCGGTGCGGCAGCCTCAGCATCAGCACCAGCATCTCCATCCTGCTTTCTGCCCCATCCTAGTTCTCGCCTGGCACCGGCCGGCACCCCTGAATAGCGCGACGCTTGTTCGCTTTCTCCGGAACACGAAGGGCCATCCCCGAAGCTCTAGCAGTTCCTCAAACAGTCACCTTTGCCTTCCCCATCCCACGCGTTTTTCTCTTCCGGTTCTGACTCTGGTCGTGTAGCGTCTGCAGCGGGTCCCGGCGGGTGCCTGGTACCGCGCTGTCAGAGGGAAAAGTTTGGATCCGGGATTCAACAGGGTAGAACTCCCGGGATTCTCCCCTGCCTGCCCCGCCCCACCAAGCGCCGGTCCTTTGCGCCTTTTACAACTGGCCACTGTGTATGTGAATCGTTCCTGGGCACGAAAATCCCAGCCTGTAATAATGTAGCGTGGAGCATACCTGCTCCTGTCCAGGTCATCATCTGCCTTCTACAGCCGTAATCCTGTAACAAGTGTGCTCCTTTTTGTGATTTAAAAAAAGAAAATAATCATGATTAAGGGGGAATATTTACCTGTTTCGGAATTGTGGCATGGAAATTCTGTTTTCGTTGAGAAAGTTTCCTATGGTCTGAGCAGTACTGGCTGCAGGATGTCTGAGAATGGGACACTGAGATAGCAGCAAAGTTTTGGGTGTTGAGTAATGACTGCTGTGGGCCTGGTAGGTCACTAGGTCCCCACAGGGACAATCACAGAGGTCAGCCTTCAGGAAAGTCCCAGTTGAGGGAGTTTATGAGACCACAGGGATGAACAAGCACATTGCTTAGCAGAGAGAAGTGTCATCAAAGAGGAGTGAGGGATCACTTCCATCTGTGGTGGTCAAGGAAGGTTTGGGGGATTAGACTGCAATTAAACTGTCCATCTAAAATGTGAAGTTTGGCTATACAGAGCTTGGGACTGAGGGAAATTGCAGGCATGAGTTATGATGGCCTGGATGTAAGCATGAGTGGAGGTCAGTGAGTGGCTGGTGCACTGGGGATTTAAGGAGAACAGAAAGATTTAATATTGAGCTGTGTGGTGAGGCTAAGAACTATGGACTTCCCCCACGTTGAGAGAGAGTTCTTAATGGTATTGAACAGGGAAGTCTCATGATCCCTGCTTTTTTTTTTCCCCCCAGGTTAATTTGTCAGCTATGTCTAAGTAACATAGAAATAAGGTAACCAGACTGGAGGCGGGGAAGCCAGGTTTCAGTGAAGCATGAGGAGGTCAGACTTAGCAGAAGTGGCTTGAACAGAGAGGAAGGAAAGCACCATTGAGTAGGTAAAGGAGTTCAGACTTGATGCTGATTATATTGGAATAATGGCAGAGGAGGAACCAAGGAGACACTGTGTAATTAAAAGGAAGGAGGCCCATTAACAGAAATAGGGAGTCCTAAAAAAACAGACAAAGAGTTCCCTGTTTAGAACACTGAGTGGGAAGATGGTTTGTATAAAAACCAATGCCAGTTTGTTTGTCATTGAAGCAATTTCAGACCATTCAGCTACTTAGAAATCAATAGAAAATTAAGATTTAAATATAATGAAATTAGAAAAAGCAAAGAAAGTTAAATGAAGATATTTTAGCCAAGTATGGGTTTATATTGGGAAAAGGAATAAAATTCCAGGCAATTCACATAATTCATGTCCCATTACATCACCACTGAAAACTGTTTTATCTATTAAAAATCCCAAGATCAACATAAGATGGGCAGTCGCCTGTCTTAATGGTGTTGAGCATGTAGTGCCTGTGCCTCTGGCTCTGGGGAATTTGGTACAGCCACAAGGTCTCATTTGTGCTGTTGTAAATTCCTGATTAGTGTGATAGAACTCTCTGGGTCTTTTCTCTGTTGACAGCAGAGATCTTGAGCATGGCGAGAATGTCTCAAAAGAGCTTTCCTTGAGGTGGCTACCCTTTCTGTTATCCATCATCAGTTCTCTTAGTGGTACCCATGGTAGCATGCAGATCTGTGCGGATACATTGTTCTTCCCCCATATACATCTCTAGCTTCTTTAAGGGAAAGGTTTAGTTTAATGGATATAACCAGAGATTCAAGCTAAAGAGAGAGATTTCAGATTCTACGAACCATTTACAACAAATAGAGGCGTGGCCCTTGAGCCCATCTCATGAGAAAAAGTTACAGAATTTTTGACTGTTGCCTCTTCCTCCTGCCTCCCCCCTCTCTTTAGATGTTGTTCCTTTGCACTGAGTAAGAGCTTGGTAAACACAGCTAAATGGACTAGGAGATAGCAGGATTTATTCCTATTTTGTGTTTAGGGTACAGTGGCTGCCTCCCCACATCCACTCACTTGCTCCTTGTTTTTCAGTTGACCACTGAGTACCATTTACAGTGACACTATTATGTGATGTAGTGAGGACCCTCTAGAGCCTTGGTGATGTCAAATGAAGTTGGAGTCTTCACCCTCTCATGTTACTAAGTTGATATGATCCACGTTCAAACCCACTTTAATCTGCTCTTTATAGGTCTCCTGTTTAGGACTTGGGTAAGAATACTCCTTGTTACTCTAGGGGAGAAGAATTCTCTGAAGAAAGAAGGGCCTGACTCCCAGGTATTTTCATGGCTCCTGCCACTGAAAGTCCTGGGTGCATTTCTTGCCTCCTGTGGCTCATGACACTTCCATACTTCTGTGTCATTTCCAGTCTTTACACTGGTCACTGATATTGTTGTATTGGCTGTTATTTTTTTAAAATTTTTAATTGATTTTTTAAAAAATAAATGACAGCAAAATGCATTACAATTCTTATTATACATATACAGCACAATTTTTCATATCTCTGGTTGTATACAAAGTATGTTCACACCAATTCGTGTCTTCATACATGTACTTTGGATAATGATGTCTATCACATTCCACCATCCTTGTAACTCCCTGCCCCCTCCCTTCCCCTCCCACCCCTCTGCCCTATCTAGAGTCTGTCTATTGCACTCATGTTCCCCCTCCCTACCCCACTATGAATCACCCTCCTTATATCAGAGGAAACATTCAGCATTTGTTTTGGGGGGATTGGCTAACTTCACTTAGCATTATCTTCTCCAATGCCATTCATTTACCTGCAAATGCCATGATTTTATTCTCTTTTATTGATGAGTAATATTCCATTGTGGACTATAAGCCACATTTTTTTAATCCATTCATCTATTGAAGGGCATCTAGGTTGGTTCCACAGTTTAGCTATTGTGAATTGTGCTGTTATAAACATTGATGTGGCTGTGTCCCTGTAGTACGCCGTTTTTAAGTCCTTTGAGAATAGACAGAGGAGAGGGGTAGCTGGGTCAAATGGTGGTTTCATTCCCAGTTTTCCAAGAAATCTCCATACTGCTTTCCATATTGGCTGCACCAATTTGCAGTCCCACCAGCAATGTCCCACATCCTCACCAACACTTATTCTTGTTTGTCTTCATAATAGCTGCCATTCTGACTGGAGTGAGATGATATCTTAGAGTAGTTTTGATTTGCATTTCTTTAATTGCTAGAGATGATGAACATTTTTTTCATATATTTGTTGATTGATTGTATGTCCTCTTCTGAGAAGTGTCTGTTCAGGTCCTCTCTATTTGTCTGGCCAGGGATGACATTCTCTGGATTAGAGAATGGAATTGTGGAGTTGAGGGAGGGGCATGCTTGTGCATTATTTGTTTTGCTATCTTCTTGGATGATATTTAAGCATATCTGACTTAAATGAAATAGTGAAGGTTTGAATTAGTTACATGCATGAAAGGATATCTACAGCTGACATGGCACAATTAAGAAGGAGACTTTTCCCAGTGCCATTGTTTTATCGTAATCTTTCATAATTTAAGTATGAAGGAAACAGGTACACATTCAGATTAGTAGTCATTAGGAGTTATGCATTATCCAGACAGTGTCTGAAATTAGTATTTGCAGAATAGACTTAGAGGTTCACTTTTTTTCTGGAGTCTTTTTTTATACTCTCCTACCCTTTAGGCTTCTGGTCTTTGACATTTTAAATTGGAATTGATTATATAGTACAGGAAGATTCTCAGGGCAGAGTACTTTAGATGGAGGGATGTTTGGAATGATTGAACAACACATTGGATATCTTTGATGTGCCAAGCACTCTGTAGGATGCAGAGTAATGCAAAGATAGCAAGAATTTTCTTGACCTTGGAAAGTTCTGAGCCTAATAGAGTAGGCATAAGTAGATCAACTTTCTAGTTAGAAAAAAAAAATAGAATGAAATGAATGTTGACTAGGTATGGCTATATTGTAACAGGGACCCAGACAAAGTCTTGTTACCAGGTAACTTGTTACCATCCCATATATCCCTGCTCCCACACAGTAATCCAAAAATAAGCCTTTTGTAGAGATATTTTGGCCTAAAATTTCTATTTCCTGGAAATTTTAGGAAGAGTCGTTTTGAGCTGGCAGTCAGGCAGGAGATGGACAGATTTGTGAAAGTAGATGGTACTATCAAGTGGATGTCTCCTCAGTGCTCTTGGAGACCCAGCAGGTCACCCAAGAAAGAGGTGGATTTAGAGCTGTTAAGAGACCCATGCTGTGCCTGCAAGCTGTCCTGCCTTATGTGGAATTAGAGCACCCAAACTAGCTCAACAGGGAATTCAATCTGACTTCTCTAAATACAGTTTTCATTGAATCTACAAGCCGATGCATTGCAAAATGCAACATTATTTTGCTTTTTTTCTTATAAGAAACTGCTACCAAGTCAACTCTTTTGCAGTGTTTAAAAACACTTTTCAATTTCAGTGATACTAAAAAATGTGCGTCTTGAAATCAGTAAAATATTGTGCGGGGGTAAATTGGGTCACAGATTGTAGGATATTTAAGCCAAATACCTTAGTTCCCAAATAGTACTTCTGTTTACTGCTTTATAATCTGCCTTTCTTGAGATTCACTAGGACACAAGGTCATAGGGAGATTATTTCTGCATTTTTTTCAGAGCCATTAATACACTCATACACGTATACAGACTTGTGCTGGTTTGTAATGTAAGAAAGGAACATGCTTACTCAGAGTCGCCAAGAAGTGAAATGTGCTGCTTGGGAGGCCATGAAATTTTCCAGTAGGATTTGGTGGGCAATTTTGTGGAGCAGGTCTGGCTATTGAACTAGGTTTTCACACAGAACTTTTTGTTCCATGAATAAAAATTATTTCCCATTTCTTGTCAAGCTCCCTCCCACTGGAGGGCTTTTGCTTGTGCTGTGTCCTTGGAATGATTAAATACTCCCCTGACTTTCCTTCCTTACTCCCTACCCCTCCTCATACCTAACCATTTTCCTGTCCAATTCCATTTTCCCCTCCTGGTCTCAGTGTAAATTCTTATTGCATTAGGGAAACCTGTCTTGGTGCCTTTATTCAGGTAGAGTGTGCTTAGAATGCTTCCTGCCAGAGCCCTATAGGGCTGTACTTTGTCTTGGAACACTTGGAGCACTTCCCCTTGCCTGGAACTAAGTGGTAGATTGTGAAGTTGTTTGATGGATGGATGCCTATGTCCCTGCCTGATGGAAACTCATAAGGGAAGGGAGGCCACATTGCTGTGGCAGCTCCAGTACCTGACGGATCGCCTTCCCCATGGCAGACCCCAGTAAGGTTTTATTAACGGATGAATGTAGGATTCTAGAGAATTGTCTCATATTTTCAAATGTGATTATCTTCAACTACATGTCTTGAGGAAAGGAAGCATACATTCTATATTTGTGGGTCTCTGTAACAGAATAGGCCAGAGCTGACTTGATTTAGATTCTGACTTTAATTTGTAGAAACTGATTTTGATCTGAAAAATCTTCTCAAACCATTCTTTGAACTTTCTAAAGCTGGGGAGCCTTGGAGGCACATAGACTTTATAAATCTCCCCAGGAGGACGGAAAGTCACTTAGGTAAAGGTCCTTGTTAACATCCCACTAAGGTTCACTAGGAAGAGGTCCTCCATGGTGGCTTAGTTACCAGTAGCTATAGATGGGGCAGACTGCATGCTGGCTTTAGATGTAGCCATTGTACAGAGATAGTGGCCTGGGACTTGGGAGGCAGCAGCAAGATCAGATGGTATATTCACTGCCATTTGGTTGAACCAAGCAGGTCTGGAGTTGGAAACTGAGGCCCTTTGCAGAAAACAGCACCTCTGTAGCTGCCAACACTGGAATAGTTTGACCATTTCAAGACAAATTGATAAAAATGTCCAAATGTTTACAAGTAGGTAGTTCTTGCCTTTATGTGCTGTGTGGAAACACTGGCCATCCTTTACAGGTGTGGCTGTGTCTTCAAAGTGGGCAGTGCAAAGCAGGCTATGCTAGCCCTGCTGAGGAGTGACCTTCTCCCTTCAACACTACCACTGAGTACAGTGGACATACACTTTGATGTAAAAAATTTGGAAAATATGCAAAAGTTCTAAGATAGTTTCACCTCCCTCACATTTTTGTATATGTCCTGAAGATATTTTTCTAAATATCACACACATATGTATACATTGCTGAATTGTTTTAAACATATTTTCATTACTCTCTCCTCTTCATTAATGGAAGAGCCTATCAAGAATACTGACTTGAGTGTCAGTTCATAATTGGTTAAACTCAGTTTCATGTTCCATATTCACTGTGCTGCTTCCTAATGCCAGTGTCACTAACTCACCCAAAAAGCTTTGACCACTGTTTGTTGTTTATGTCTCCTCCTGTATTGAACTACAGATTTCCGACCAGCTTGGCTGACAAGTCCCCAGGGCTTGGAAAGCCTAGACTGAGGGATTTCTTGTCCTTCCTATCTGCATTTTGTGCCATTAGACAGATCGTGGTAGTTATTCCTGTTTCCAATGCAGATTCAGGAGCTATAATAAAAGATGATGAATGTGCTTGTTTGGGGTTTGCTTATCCCTGCTTTTCTCCTTTGCTTTTAAACAGTAGGGAGTAGCTGCAAGTGGACCTGGGCACCTTTCCTTCCAGGTACGGGCAACAGAAGAAAGACTAGAAAGTAAGACAGCCAGGGAGGAGTCCGGATGACATGTCCAGGGTGGGTAGCACCAGAGGAGTTGACCTGAGTTGAAACTGAACTTTGAGTAGATTCAGGGCCTTTGGGTGTATCCGAGAAGCAGACTGGCTAATGGCCTTGCTGATGGCTAAGTGAAGGAGACGGGATCAGAGAAGAGGGTGGTCTTCCTCACACCAGACATTCATGGAACCCTGTGGTGAGTCATTTTGCCCATCAGAGCCTTTCTGCCAGGTGAGTGAAGCAATTTCCTAACTGTTTGTTTGGACCTTCATATTGCCCTAATAGCAGTTAAGTAAGAAAGCCATGGAATTGTTAAATGACTGAAGGTATCTAGGATAGGTACATGACTTCCTGGAAAAAAAAAAAAAAAACAGCAATATATGATCTTATAATCAACAGGAAGCCTAAAGTTAATCTAATTTTTAATTTATAGAGTCACAGCTATATAGAATGGTATTCCCTTTTTATATTAAATAGATCACTGTGGCAGGTAGTAGGGCATCTGAGAAAGCTGGCCCAGGGGCCACACAGGTGTGTCCACATGGTGCTTCTCAGTGGGGGGCATTTTCAATGTCTGGAGACATTTTTGGTTGTCATTTCAAAGTTGTATAGATGCTACTGGCACCTGTGTATAGCAGCCAGATTTTCCAAAGAATTGTCCAGCCCACCATGTCTCCAGAATTGTGTTTAATAAGCTTTGTCTATGGAGACCAAACTTTTTCTAGGCCTCTGGACAGTGGCAATTGGAAAAGAAACCCCAGAGTGCCATCCAGATGATGGCCTGCATGAAACATGTCAGAGACACATGGCAGCTTTAAAACCAAGATGGTTCTTTTGAGATAGTTATAAAATCTGTGATGGAAGTTAATTTAAATGTGAAGTAACAAAAAACTGCAAGAAGTTTTTCTTATTATTTTTAGAACAGCATTTATGTTTCTATCACATCAGCAGTTTAAAATGAGGCATAGTCTGGAATCATTTGCCATAATTTGATATGCTTGATAGATTCCAAGTCCCCCAAAGAATAAAATGAATGAATGTGATCAAGGATCACAGCTGTGTTCTCCATGTTTTTGAAAGCATTTCACACCAGAAAACTTCCAGTTCAATTCCTCCAATGTCCCTGCCCAAAGGATGCTGTGCTAGCTGCTAGGGGGCTAGAAAGATGTAGATCAAACAGGTTGGCTACGTGTGGCCTCTGTTCAGCCAGTCCTGGAAGCAGGCAGCCCTGGGACAGGTTTATGCAAATTTGTGCAAATGACTGACCCTGTTGGTGTACTGAAGAGAATGGGGCCCTCTCCAGTTCTTTTCTGCAGGAAAAGAAAGAATGCTGAAGGAATGGTTCAGAAGTACAGCTTTTTGCAGGACTAAAGTGTGTATGCTTTTTCCTAATCAGCATCACAAACAGCAGGTCTCAATTTCCAGCTGCCTGCTGAGTCTGTAGGGTCCTGCAGATTCTGGGAAGCCTGCATCTCCCTGGTTTACTCCTTCCCCCACCAGGTCCCCTGTGGCAGCGAATGGCACCACTCTCCATTCATTGGCCCAAGCCAGACATTAATTATTTTAATTGCCTATCCACCTAATTAAACAAATATTAATTGAATGCCAACTGTGTGCTCACAGTGGTGTGCAAACCCAGGCATGGTTTCTGCTTTCACAGAGCTTTACTGTGTGGTTGGAGAGTCAGCCATTTATTAAATAATCACACGCATGAGGATAGCATTAAAATAAGTATTATGAGAGAAAGGAGTCTTTGTTTCCTAATGCAACAGGAAACCATTGAAGTGAGCCCGAGTAGGGATGTTTTGTGATCAGAGGCGCATTTTGAAGAGATCTTTCTGGCACCTGAGTGAAGAGTATCCTTAGTGGCAGCAGGAAGGCTGGGTGAGAGAAATCTGTTGCATGACCATCTTGACAGTTCAAGGAAGGGATGGTGGAGGACTGTTCCAGGTGGCAGTGGATGAGAAGTAGATGGAGCCTTGAGATAGTTAGAAGTAAAGCCAACAGAACCAATAGAACAAGGGATGGAATGGATATAGACGAGGGAGGCAAGGTTCCTGATTCAGGCATTAGCTACCATTTCTGAATGGTGTGAAAATACTTTGTATACAACCAGTAACTTGAAAACTTGTGCTCTATATGTGTAATATGAAATGAACTGCATTCTGCCGTCATATATAACAAATTAGAATAAGTAATTTAATAAAAAGAAAAAAAGAACACTAGGTGAGATCTGGAGTGTTTGGGGCTTTTTTGGTGGGAGCTGGACAGACCATGAGTTTCCTCTTGGACACATTGAGGGAAAGCCACTTTCAGTTCAGAGATAGGGACTTGCTCAAAACCTCTGAATTGCTCCTGCCCCTGGAGTCAGGATCTCCCCTCTCCTCCTCCTCCTCTGTACTTTGAGCAGATTTGGCATAAATGTGGTGCTTCATAAATATTTGCTGAATGAATCAATGTATTGGTTTTCAAATTCCCCAAATCCCAAACTAACAAGAAGAGCTGGGGGTCCATGACAAGGATTTTTTGTTTGGAGGAACTTTTTCATGCTAAGATAATTTCAGGCCTATGGAAAAGTTGCAGAAATGGTTCACAGAGCGCCTACATGCTTGTTACTTAGATTTCCTAGTTGTTGTTACATTGACTGTATCCATTTACCTCTTCGTACTATTTAAGAATACGAGGCAGATATGATGCACTTGCTTAACCCTAAATACTTCAATGTATACTTCCTAAGAATAAGGACTTTCTCCCTTAATTTGTAGCCTGAATTAGGAAGTTGGCATTAATCTAATAGAACTATCTCATCCATAGACTTTATTCATAGTTCACTAATTGTTCCTTCTAACAAAAGAAAAGAGTTATTTTCTGATCTTGGATTTAATACAGGATTACAAGATTCATAAAGTTGTCTCCTTTAATTCTGAACAATTCCATAGTCTTTTTTTAAAACAAATCTTTTATAACCTTAATATTTATATTTTTATAACCTTAATATTTCTGTCGAAGTACAATTATTTTTATTTCCATTTGGTTTTGTATGATATTGTCTCACAATTAAAATGAGGCTGTACTTTTTTAAAAATAGAAAACAAATTTTAATTTTTTTTTTTTTTTTTTGGTACCAGAGATTGAACTCAGGGGCACTCGACCACTGAGCCACATCCCCAGTCCTATTTTTGTATTTTATTTAAAGACAGGATCTCACTGAGTTGCTTAGTGCTTCTCCATTGCTGAGGCTGGCTTTGAGCTAAAAATCCTCCTGTATCAGCCTCCCCAGCTGCTGGAATTACAGGCGTGTGCTGCCGCACCCGGCAAATTTTAATTTTTTGAAACAAAAATACTACAAACTACTATTGTATCATAAGTTTACTTCTAACAGTCCTGTGGAAGCAAGTGTCTCAGTTGGTAACATCAACAGGTGATTAGGACAGATGATTAGTGATATCAAATGCCATTCCCTACATGCCTGACACACCTCATTTTGGGGTACTCTACACGATATTTAGGCATGTCACATGTTTCTGGGGAGTACAGGTCCTGAGGATTATTATTTTTATTTTTTTAAGATGGCAGGGTTAACACTTTCCTAAACTGAATATCAACTTTATTTGACAAGTAAAATAATTATAAGCTAACTTTGCAAAGATTACCATATCTCTAATAAAGTCAATGGAGAGTTGAAGTGTTTAATTACTAACTTTCTTGACATAGAAATTGAAAAGCTTTTCAGGTAAGTTGCTCGTGTGGAATGCCTGAAACATATTGCAATTAACAATTGGATCTTCATTCAAACAGTAATTACTCTGTGATTCGTCCTGTTTGGTTTCTGGTATATTTCTAGGATTAGATATGCATTTGCATTTATTTTAGAAAGTTAATTTATTACTTCCCTTAAGTTTCTTTTAAAAACAAGGGCGCAGTTTACTCTGCTTTGTCAAAAGGGGAACACCTTTTGTTTTCAGACTTAGTGATTTGAGGGGATATAATTTGCCTACAGAGATTTGCTGAATTTTGCATTCTGAGAATTCTCCTGCCCCATCCTGAGTTTTAGAAGTATTTTGTTATAGCTATAGAAAGCTGACTAAGTTGCAGTAAGGCTTAAATGTTCTATTCACAGTGTTTGGGATGGGACTTAGCACACAGCAGGTGCTCTGTAAGCGCTGCCTTCCTCATTACAATTGTTCTCTTAGTACCTTCACAGTGGTGTGGAGCACTATACTGACTTTGGCATCAAAGAACCAGTTGTGCCATTGAAGAGAGGGCTCTCTTGTGAAATAGCCCTTGATACTCCAGGGCTGTCAAGCACATGCAGCATCATCAACTGCCCCCTCTGGACATTCCTCCTTCCAACCTCATTTCAGAGAGAAACTTAGAGCCCTGCTTCTGCTGTCCCTACTCCGCTCCTCCCAGCCCTGGGAAGTGTATCAGTGGACTTTAAATAGTCCTTAACCTTGCTGGATCAGGCTGCTCCCTACTCTCAGGTTGTGACATCTTTCTCAATATTTTTCCCATTCACTGAACTGGCCTTCAGCCCTAACTTCTTGCAAGTCCAGATCTGCACAGCTTCATCACCCACTCCTCTTCTGCCTGCCCTCACTGGCAGAGGAAGAGCATCCTATTGCCCAAGGACAGCTGTCCCTCCCTATGTTCTGGACAGACCAAGGTGGAATCTGCCCACCATGAGGGATCCTCTGTTGATGGCCCAGGGGCTACTGTGCTCGGGGTGGGATGCTGTCCCTGGCCTGCCCACACATGTGGAACTTAAGTTCTGCAGCTACTTGGTGTCCTGTCTCCTTCTACCTTTCACTTGGCCCTCCTACCCTCCACTTGGGTCCAAGCCATGTGAATTTTGTGCAGTACTTTGTGGACAGACTGGAAGTTAGGTTATGCTCTTTTTTTGTTCAGATTTTTTCATTCACTCTCGTTCATAATCCAACAAATATTTATTAACTCTCTGCCCTTTGTTAATTTTGTTCTTGGTGCTGGGAGTAGACTGATTAGGAAGAATGACAGTCTGTACTTTTATGATCTGTAGTCTCCTGAGGTCCCCCTACCCCGTTTTGCCCGGAAGGCAGTTTCTCCCTGTGTTCTCCACACTAAATGTGCAGTTGGTCAAACCTTTTTCCAGAATGCAGGGTCTGTGAGGTCTGTCTACCACCAGAGGGTGCCAGACCATTCAAGTAATTATGTCTGGGATCTGCCACTTGACTATGCACAGAACAACCAGGAGGGCTTGTTAAGCACTGAGGGTTGCCCCACCTCAGAGTTCCTTTAACAGACTTGAATTTCTAACATGTTCTTATGTGCTACTACTACTGTAGCTGCTGCTGCTCCAGGGACCACAGTTCAGTTCCACAGTGGCAGGGACAGCGCCAGCTAACCTGGTTACTCATACCAGGGCTTCCACGTTCATGAGCCTGTTGGATCCTATTGTTTCAGAGTAAGGGCCTGTCATGGAACCAGGACAGCTGCCTGGTCCTTAGGTGCCATTTCTTATGATTCTGCTGAAAAGAATTCAAGCAAAACACAGTGTGACAAGCAAAGTTTAATAGAGTGAGAAGCAGGGGTGGTGTGCTGTATAGGAACTGCATGGAGACCACTCTGAAGAAACATTGGTGTGGTGCTCACAGAGTTGGAGTTTTTAAGGAAATGAGGTCCCCCCACCCTGTTTTACCTCTATTTTCCTGCCCCCTCCTCCATTGGTTTATTACCCTTTGGATTGCCATCAGCAAACTTCCTTTGCAAGGGTCTTGATGCTCTGATTGCAAGGGTGATTGGGTCATTATGACATAGTTCAATGTTAAGGGAGGGTCCTGGTGACCTGGTTACAAGAGATAATGAGGACATGGTCTGAAAATAGTAGTTTTCCCTGAGGGGTTATAATTAACTATGATTGGAGGATATCTCAACATATATCAGACCTCACTTTTCTGAAGCTTATCTGCTTCCATTAGGGTTCACCATGATTCTAGGTACTAGTACCCTGGAGAGATTATAATTATCTGCAGCTTGGGAGTGTGGGGCATTCCAGCTCTCTTTCCCCAGTGTTTGCCTGTTTACATAAAGTTTTTTGTGGTTTCCAGTTTTATGACTCCTAGATTTTCCTTGATGCATAGACTTGTCCATCATTGTTTCTTTCCCCACCCACCTGTTCATGGCTAACTAACCTACCTAACATCAAAGATGATCAGGCTCAGTTGGCTCATTTCACAGATGAGGAAATTGAGATTTAGACAGTGGAACAGAGACTTGAAACCCATTCTTTTGATCCTAAGTGTACCTTCTATTAAATGTTACTCTGGATTTCCCTGGACAGTCTGAGGACAGAAAGGAAATGGATTGACAAGTGAATTATACTGAGGAGACATGAACCAAAAGTGTCAGCTAGTCATCCTGCAGCATGAAAAGCTGGGAAGAGCCCATTCTCAGTGGACTAGTCCTGGCTTTGGATGGATAGGTGTGAGCCTTTGGACCTGACCCCGTTCTCTTAGTCACCCTGACCTTTTCTCTATGGGCTTTCATTTTCTCATTTATAACCTGAAGGGTTAGTTATAAAAATGCCTCTGATTGTCTGGGTTCAGAAAGTCTTGGGAGAAAAAGCTGAATAGACACAGTTTGGGTTCTTGGGGAATTTAGGGGGTACTTAGGGAGGTAAACCTAGATGATCTTCTTGTGTAAGCATCCCCTGGTTTTCAAGTCCAGTGTAAGACTTCACCAGAGGGTCTTATGATGAAAGGTGTAGTAAGAAGAACATAAGAGGAGACCACAATAAGCTCTGTGTGGAGAGTCTGGGGCCATGGGAGACTGCAACAGAGAGATAAGACACTTGACCCCCTCACCCTAACCACTATCCATCTATTTCTCTGAGCCTCTCTTCCCATTTTGTATTCTTACACCAGAGCCCATGTTCTAGTTGTCTTTCTATCATACCTTCTTCTTGGTTTAAAATAAATAGATTTTATATACATATGAATATACATATATAGAATATAAAAATATATATTACAAACATATGAAAAAAGTATTCATTTCAATAAAAATGTCTTATCCTTGCCCTAGGAGAGTCAATGAGGTGTGATAGTGAGATATAACCATTCCAGGGATGGAATCCCATTTCTGCCACTTGGAGAAACGTCTTAACCTTTTTGGGCCTCACTTTCCATGTTTATATAGTAGAAAAACAAAAACAATGCTCATGTTCCTTTAAATAATTCACACATTGGGAACTGTTGTGGGAATTAAATAAGATAAACATGTAATACATATAAAGCCAGTGTCTGCCTCTTGGTAAGAATCCAGCAAATGCTTATTACAGGAGAGTCTACAACAGGACTCTGAACAGGAGTCACTAGGATGGCTTTCCAGTAGCAGGTGCTTTAGAATCTAAAGGGAAGAAAAGCCTTGTTGACTATACCATTGTTCAAACTCTGGGCAAAGTTTTCTCCTTAAACTTTAAGATTGATAATTAAATGCCCTAGGGCACAACCAGATAAGGAAGGAAGGCTTCCATCCTTCAAGCTGCTGAATTAGTAAAACAAGAGGATTAGAGATCTCATTCAAGGAACTCCTAAAGGAGCTACTTCTGGAAGATGGGAAGTGACTGCCAATGGAAGTTCTCAGGTGCATGGAAGAATGACAAGACAATAAGCAGTGAACACAAGAAATATAAATATGCTCTGACCATAAATAATAACAGGATATACTTTATGGGGTGAGTAGAGGGAAAGCTGTGTGGTTCAGGGCTACTAAACTTTTGCTAAATATGTATAATGGTTTTAGAATGATAACCGATGCCTTTACCATAAGGAGTTTCTAAACTAGTGGAACAACAAATAATAGAATGAAACCTGTGTTTTAGTTAAGAACAAGAACAATTAGAAGAGGAAAAGTTTATTTTAGGGCTCATGGTTTCAGAGGTCTCAGTACATAGCCAGCTTCATTCCTCGGGGCTCAAGGTGAGACAAACATCATGGTGGCAGAGTGTGGTAGAGGGAAGCATCTTACGTGATGATCAAGAAACAGAGAGAGAGAGTTAAGCTCAGGGCAATAAATATATAACCAAAGTCAAGCTCTAACATGGCTCTTCTAGCCACACCCTTCGGTTACCACTCAGTTAATCCCATCAGGGGATTAATTCACTGTTTGTTTTAAGAATCTTATAACCCAGTCATTTCACCTCTGAATGTTCTTGCATTGTCTCTCACATAAGCCCCTTTGGGGGACAATCAAATCCAAACCATAAGAGCCTATAACCCTTTCAATAAAATAGTAATAAAGCAGGGAAAAAGAAAATGTATGACAAATAGCTGAAAATATGGTAGAAATAAATTTGAACAGGAGTCACTGGGATGGCTTTCCAGTAGTAGTTGACTATTCCATTGTTCAAACTCTGGGTAAAGTCTATCTAAATAGTTTGAATAAATGTACTATTATTTCAGGTTAGGAAACAAACGTTGTCTAAGTAGATTTAAAAAGAAATAGAGGCAAATGTAGTTTATAAGAGATATAATGTGAATTCCCTTTAGAGCTTTAATTGTGTAGATAATGGTTTTTTTAAATTTTTTTTTTTAGTTGTAGTTGGACACAATATCTTTATTTATTTTTATGTGGTGCTGAGGATCGAACCCAGAGCCTCACACGTGCACGGCTGGCGCTCTACAACTGAGCTACAGCCCCAGCCCCTGTAGATAATGTTTTATTTCTTAAGATGGAAATCTGTATAAATTTTCGTTCCCTTTTCTATGCCTTAAAATTTTCCAAATGTTATGTTTTAAAAATCTACTTAAAGTTAAATGACAATGAAGAATATATTTTTAGGTAATATGATAGTTAATACCAGCTAGGCATGGTGGTCCATGGCTGTAATCCCAGTGACAGTGACAGGTGAGGCTGAGGTAGGAGGATCGAAAGTTAGAGACCAGCCTCAGTAATTTAGTGAGGCCCTGCCCCCCTGCTGGGGGTGGAACTCAGTGGTAAAGCACTCCTGGGTTCAACCCCCAGTTAAAAAAAAATAAAAATAAAGGTGGATACCAAATATTTTTAGGTATGTATTATGGATTTGTGACTGAGAGTCTATGTGTATGAAGAATAAAAGGAAAACAAAAACCTCAAGAGGAATGTTTTTAAAATATAAAGACAGGCAATTCAAAAAGTGTAAAAAAAAAAGAATCACTAAATCATGTTTAGTTTCATTAATAACTAATGAAATAAAAGTTGAAACAAGCATACTTTTGCCCATTAGCTTGACAATAATTAAAAAGCCTTCTAATAATATCCTGTGTCAGTTGAGAAGTTTATGCATTTTGTGGGAGTGAAACTTAGTCTACCATTCTGGTGGTGGCAAATGTTTATAAACTCTGGTTCAGTAATTTGAGTATACTAATTCATTTTTTAAGAAAATAATCAGTGTGGGAAAAATGTCATTAAGAAATTTTATTGCAGTGTTGTTTATAAAGATAGAAGTAAATAAATATAAATGTGCAACAAGGATGACTAGTAATGGAATCTAGATGTCCTTCAGTGATATAAACTTTGTGTATGTACAGTATTTCAGTGGCCTACCAATTAGGTATAACATTGATGAAATAGTTCTACTGATTTGTATTTATATGTGTGAAGAGAACAGTCAGGAATCATCTGGTAAAAAGTTAAACATAATTATCACTTTATGTGTCATGATATTTTCCAGCTGTTTTAGTCTTGTAAATATAATAAAGAGTTTAAAAATAGAACATGTTCCAAATTTATATGTCATATTTTGTATTATGTGATTAAAAGCATTAACTTTTAAATCAAACATATGTGAGTATGCATGCATTTCAGCTCTGTCACTTAGCTGCATAACTCTAGGCTGGTCACTTAGACTCTTTGATTACTTTAAATCTGTAAAATGGTTAATGTTCTCCATCGAGCATGTGTATAAATGGATGATTCATGTAATATGTTTAGTATAACCTTCCAACAGTGTCTGTGCCCAGGAACAATTAGCTGTTACCACCATCAGGATTGTAAGCACAATCCTGGACCTGAGGATGTTTCACAAGGACTTGAGCAAGGATCTCAAATGACCTAACAATAGCAGCATTGAGGAGTACATATGGGAACATTCATAATTTCATGACACTAGGAACATGTTCCTGACACTGGAACACTCATTTTGAGTAAAACAATAAGTTATGTCCAGTGTCTTTATGTATAAAGACTCTACCTGCCTACAGTTATCCCCCAATATAGTAGTCCTTTCAGATCATTTTTTTAAATCTTGTTTTTGTGGTATGGGGAATTGAGCCCAGGGTCACTTTTTATTTATATTTTGAGACAGGGTCTCACTAATTTGCTGAGTATCTCGCTAAATTGCTGAGGCTGGCCTGAAACTTGAGATCCTCTTACTTTAGCTTCCCAATTCACTGGGATATCAAATGTATGCTATTATGCCTGGCTCCTGTCAGATTATTAATCCATCAAATACATTTATTCACTGATTAGGTTTCAGCTCTCATAATTTAATCATGAACTTTGGAGGGATACCTCATATCTAAACCATAACAATTACTAAAAGATATACTGAGTGTATTGAGATTACTAATTCCCTTCCATATTAATAGTGAGACTTTTCTGCAAATATACTAGAATTCACAGTGCACTCAGTGAAGCATTTGGTGATTTTGTGTGTGTGTGTGTGTGTGTGTGTGTGTGTGTGTGTGAGAGAGAGAGAGAGAGAGAGAGAGAGAGAAGTAAAGTCTCACAGTATGTTTTGTTTTGTTTTGAGTACTGAAGATTGACCTCAGAGGCACTCAACCACTTAGCCACATCCCCAGCCCTATTTTGTATTTTATTTAGAGACAGGGTCTCACTGAATTGCTTAGTGCATTGCCATTGCTGAGGCTGGCTTTGAACTTGCGATTCTCCTGCCTCAGTCTCCCCAGCTGCTGGAATTACAGGTATGTGCCACTGCACCTTGCAATAGTATGTTTTACTAGGATTCTTTCATCTGTAAAACACAGCCCAATATACACTAGATTATACAAACTGTAAAGGAATTATTAGATATCCAGGTGAGCATTTGGCCAGGGAAAGATACAAGAGTGCTAGCGATATACTTGAGACACTATGTGTCTTCCCTGTAGTCCCTTATTCAGTTTCCTCCTATATTGGTCTTTTTCTCTGGTAGGTTCTACCCACATGGTGGTCCAATTTCCTCTTGTTAGTGGAAAGTCCTGCTGAGGTCCTGGGTGCAATAGCCAACTGATATCCCTGTCACTAGAGTACACCGTGTTGTGTGTGGCCAGAGGTGAGCATGTGTCCCACCCGAGGAGCCCCCTTGGGGGTACATACCCAAGCCACATGGACCTGGAGTGAGAGAGGGGACATGGCTCAAATGAGGCTTTGTGTGGTCACCAGAAGAGAGAAGCAGACAGGATGGGTGGTTCAACAGGTGTCGGACCCTGACTGATAAGGTACTTTCATTTGTCACAGGTTATAGTTGCTTCATTAAGTTTACGCAATACTCCCATGAATTTTTATTCTGTGATATTTTATTTCCTTTTTTTTTTAAATTGAGGAGATAGCCCCAGTGATGTCCAGAGTCTTGCCTACTTTGGCAGGAAGACATAGTGGTCACATCAGGTCTAAATTGAGGTCTCTCTCCCTCAGTGAGCTGCTTCTTCAGTTGAGATATTTCCTCTCTGAGCACCATCACAGTCCAGCCATGGCAGTGGCCTTTTCAGTGTCCCACTTGGTTTTATTATGGTGTCCTTTTGTCACAATCAGGTAAAATTTTACCTGTGGATGGAAACCAAAGCAATCATATTCTTACTTTCCTTTGGCCTAAAACATTTCCCTTTCAGTTGTCTGAGTAATAATTTTTCTTTTGCTTTATCGATGCAACAGTTTTTACTGTTTTCTTCCAAAACAGCCCTAAAAAAAACCCACAAATAACAGAGAATAGATTTTTTTATTTGAAATATTACTGTCATTCATTTAAAAAAAATAATTTTAATTTGTTATATATAACAACAGAATGCATTACAATTCATATTACACATATAGAGCACAATTTTTCATATCTCTGGTTGTACACAAAGTAGAGTCACATCCTTGTGTCTTCATACATGTACATAAGGGAGGGGAAGGGAGGGGGCATACGGGTTGGAAAGACAGTGGAATATAATGGTCATCATTACCTCACTGATTGTTTCTTTTGCTGAGAAGAAGCTTTTTAGTTTGAATCCATCCCATTTATTGATTCTTGATATTAATTCTTGCATTATAGGAGTCTTATTAAGGAACTTAACCTGTCACACAAACTCACTTTCAGAAACCACTGCAACCCAGGGTCTGTGTTTTGAAGGCTTTTAAAGTGGAGCTGTCTATATCTATGGCTGCTTTTAAGGCTCTGACATGAATTCTGTACAATTCCTTGTGTAAAACAAATCCTGTTCTGTAGCCAAGATGGTTGAGATTGAAGGATCAAATAAGACATCCAACAAATGAGTTATTCAAATAAAAATATTTAATGAAGGTATTTTTGCAGAGTAATTTGGGATATCAGGTCGTAGTCAACTGCTTGTGTCCAAGGCTTGGCATACTGGTTTGTGTTCTGTATATGGTTGAAATCTGCTTATGTAACCTCAGACTGTTTCAGGGATTCAAACATGCCTTCAAATAGCTACATGGCCATGGAGTCTTGGTCTTCTTAAACATGTAACAGACTTGTTGTTTCTGCAAACACAGTTCTCCAAATGGCTATTATTTTATATGGAAAACTAATGGCTGGGTTTCTTTTTCACTGTCTTCCATAAGGATTGCTATTTCAGTTGAGCACCATGGCTGCAGGATGACCTCTGAGGGACAAGTTCCATAACTTACTCCCAATTTTAAGTTCCTAACTCTATCCACAATACTCAATTGAATTAAGCACTTATCAGAACTGGACTTAAAAAAAAAAGAAAAAATGAAAATGTCATTTATTGGGTGCATGGATAAAAAGAAAAACTAGAAATGTGATTGGTTACTTGTCTCCTTTCATTAACAGTAGCCAGGGAAAGGACTCTTGAGGTTTGTGCTGCCGCTGCTTCTGTTGCTGCTTCGACTTCTTCCTCTTCCTACATCTCCAGACCTTTTTATATTTTATTTTGAGACAAGGTCTCACTGAATTGCCTAGGCTGACCTTGAACTTGTGATCCTCCTGCCTCAGCCTCATGAATTGCTGGGATTACAGGTGTATGACACCACGCTCAGCCTGTGCTGCTTCTTAAGATTATTGGTGGCTCCTCAACCATACCACGGATATGAGTATTTTCCATTTTCAGCACAGAGAAGTAGAGTTGGATTTCAGGGTGTTGTCTTAATAATATAAATGCAATATCAATTGTAGCTGCTCCAGAATTCAGAGCAAAACCCAACTTCTCAATTTCCCCTTTCTCCCAAGGCTACTACATTGGAAAGGAGAGGGCTGAGGAAAAGGAGGGTTGGGTTAATGCAAGAGCATGATTATCTCTCTCATTGGGTGTTTTTTTGTTGTTGTTGTTGTTTTGGCACCAGATATTGAATCCAGGGGCACTTAACTACTGAGCCACATCCTCAGCCCTTTTTATTTTATTTTATTTTTTTTATTTTGAGACAGAGTTTCACTAAGTTGCTAAGGGCCTTGCTAAGTTGCTAAGGCTGGCCTTGATCTTGCAATCCTCCTGCCTCAGCCTCCTGAGTTGCTAATATTACAGGTGTGTGCCACCATGCCTGGCTAATTGGGTTGTTTTTTTAAAGGAGGTTCATGAATAGGGAAAAAACGTGTTGTTCTTGACTTTGTTAAATTATTTTATTTAGAGGAACACATTCCACAAATTAAAACAACAACAACAACAACAAAAAAAAAGTCCTTCTGGCTAGGTGCTATGCTGTGCAGCAGCTATATTAATCAACTCAGGCTGCATAACAAAATGTGGCAAAATATGACTGGGTAGCTTAAACTGCATAAACACAGTACAACTAGGTAGCACAGAGATTTTCTCACAGTTTGGAGGCTGGGAGTTTCAGGATTAAGATGCTAGCCAATTCAGTTCCTGATGAGGATCCTGGCTTATAGACAGCCATCTTCCTGATATGTCCTTACATGACAGAGAGAGGGGGGAAGCAAGGTCTCTGATGTCTCCTCCTCCTCCTCCTCTTCTTCCTCCTCTTTTTCTTCTTTCTTCTTCTTTCTTCTTCTTTCTTCTTTCTTCTTCCACTAATCCTGGCAACAGAGCCCCACCCTGATGACCTTATCTAAACCTATTTGCCTCCTACAAGCCCCATTCCCGAGTACCATAACACTGGAAGTTACAACTTCAATGTAAGCATTTTGGTGAACACAACTTAGTAGCACTAGCACAAAATTATTTTAGTGAGATGATATTGTAGTGACCCATGTTTGAGCAATAAGGACATAGACTTGAGTAGAAAAGAAAGACAGACAGACATCAGTCATTAGCAAATATTCTGACCCATGAGATTAGTCCCTGCTGTGAGGCTTATGTCACTTCTCTGCCTCTGTGAAGACACATTTTAAAATCATTTCTTCATTCACAGCTCAAATTAATTCTGTATTGAACTGTCTTACTTTAGTTTTTATATTTTTATAAAACTAGGTATTTTACTTGTTAATGTTTGGGGAGTCGACATAGGTAAATGATAAGAAATACAAAATATGTTTAGGTCTTATGCCCAACTTTTCTTCAAATACTTTCCCAAGACAACAAGATGTGCTGCTTAGTTTTGAACACGAGTAGTTGGTACGTGATCTCTGATACAAGACAGGTATCCAGAAAACCTTAGAGGAAGGAAAGCAGCATCGAAACCTCAAGATATAGAGAATGAGGAAGTGGAAGTCTGCCAAATGGTTTGGACAGGAAGAAAATTCAGTTCAGTGTTAGAATGTACGGTTAACTGTAAGACTTCTGGTATAACCATAAGTAGAGTTATTGAAGATGATCCTTAGGAAGATACAGATAGTTTTGGAGTCATAGATAGTCCCCTTGGAGTCATAGCGAGGACTCTTAGGACACGCCATGGCCTGACATTTACCTGGGTCTTGTTTGGTGTTCTTTAGGGACATATGACGCTTTCATTAACAAAGCAAATTGTTCTACATGTAGCTCACAATGAACTCGCCTCTTACTGTCCCCACTTGCCCTCACTGTCAAGGTCACCCACCATCTAGGACTTGGGATGTGGCTCAGCAGTAGAACAGTTGCCTAATATGAGTGAGGCCCTATACCATGAATCCCCTTCACTGTTCCTTTATCCCTAGTACCCCACCCCCCCACACACACACATACACAAAAGATCGCCCATGCTCAGCAGCTCCTATGGATGATGCTGAGGGGCAATCTGTATTGTCCATTGTGTTTGTCCATGAGCTTAGTACTATGCCTTGTTTACCACATTTGCACAATAAAAGCTGTGTTTGTTGAATGACTGAGGGAAAGATTGGCATGGGGGAGAAGGTGCCAAGATTTAGGTGCTGTCTCCAGTCCTAAAGAGACAGCACTGTGGAATCTTTTATCCTGACCATATATATTCATGGGTTTAAAGGGCTCTAGGGAGATTGTTGAATAGTATCATCAATACTCATATATGCACTGTCATTTAACCTTGCTTTTCACAAGGTTTTGGACATTATCTCATGAGTAGAGGTGGTGCATAAATTATAGATGGAAGGGAATCAGACTAATGCGTGGTTTCGTGGGTGAGCAATTGAGGAAGCTGGATGTGATCCTAGTTCTTCTGGCCTGTGTTCTCCCACCCCTACCCTGGTATTGGGGATTCAGTCCAGGGGTATCACTGAGCTAAGCCCCCAATCCTTTTATTGTTTTGAGATGGGGGTCTTTCTAAATTGCTAAGGCTGGCCTTGAACTTGGAATCCCCCTACCTTATCCTCTCAAGTAAGCTGGGATTTCAAGCTTGCACAACCACTTCTGGCCTCAATGGCCTATTTATTTATTTATTTATTTATTTATTTTAGTTGTAGTTGGACACGATACTTTTATGTTATTTATTTATTTTTATGTGGTGCTGAGGATCAAACCCAATGCCTCGCATGTGCTAGGCCAGCGTTCTACTACTGAGCCACAACACCACCATCCCCCTCCCTTCCCCATCAATGGCCTATGTTTTCAACCACTATATCATGTTGAACTTTGAACTTTACATAGTAACTGCAGGTCTTAGAGATCAAGTCCTCGGCCCCCCCAGGTGTTGAAGATTAAACAGCACAGAAATGTTGAGGCAAGCATAGAAAACAAGTTTTATTTAATAGAAGGACAAAGATAGCAGACTTCTCTGGAGAGAAGGGGACCAAGTGCCCATGGGAGTGAATGTGTGTTTTGCTCTTTTATAGATACCAGACCCCATCTTCTTCTCTTTTTTCTCCATTTTTGTGCCTAAGGGCAGGAAGAAGCAGCACAAGGGGTAATCTTTAGCAACTCATTGTGCTGGGAAGTGTGACCTGGAGGTGTTGGCAGTTAGCCAGCGCTCATCTTCTCAACCCCCGTCATTTATTACCCAGACCGCTGCCTCAGTTTGTTAAGGAATGTCACATTTCCTGTCCCCTTAGGCCAGGCAGGGCTGCAGGCCAATTGCTTTTTGGCAAAGAAAACATGTGGGGAGTCAGTACAGTGGGCTTGTTTTATAGACTTATTCTCTTAATCTCATGTTCCCACATCCTCATCTTCATTTGTTCCCTTATAATTTATGTGAAATCTGTGTCCACTGAAGTGCCCTTAGCTGATAACTGTGGAAACTGAGGTTGAAGAAGGGCATGGTCACAGGGAGGAGGAACTAGGAGAACTGGACTTTAAACCTTGTCTTCCAAGCCCCTGCAATATGCTATTTTTGGAAGCAGACTTTTCAGTTTTTAATAGGAGTGAATTCTGCTCTCTTCTGCAAGAGAGAGAAAGGGGACCTGAAGAAGGCAGAGAACACTATTACTTTAATGTACAATTCCCAACTTTTATTCCCTGCCATCTGTCAATATCCACATCTGATCTCTGGATCTAGAAGTACACACAAATAATTTGTAATGTATAATGAACTGAATCCTGAAACATTCTTTGACACCTATTTCTTGCTAGGAAGTATATTGAAAAAGATGTGGGATTTATTTGATACAATGTTCATCACTGGAAGATTCTTTCTTAATCTTAGAATACCCTCTCTGTATTCCAGGACTCCTTTTAAGATAGAAGAAATTAACTTGACACATGTAGTTTTTCATAACAAAGGAATGGATGGTATAGTCTGATAGGCTTCCTTGAAGTTCTTAACATCTAATAAGAAGTATATATTTGACCTTCCTCTATTTCCTGGCATTAGCTCCTAAAATCCTTGGCCTCTCTGGAATTATATATACAAGTATCAGATGAGATGGCTGTGACTGGGACTCCTAGGTGGCTTCAGGAAAGGGACTGTCACCAGAAAAACCTAAGCAGGACTACTTAACTGAGACTTTCAACCTAGCCCCCTGACCTGCAGAGAGGATGAGGGGCTGGAGATCCAGTTAATTGCTAGTGGCCAATAATTTAATTTTTCTTACATAATGGAACCAAGCAAAACCCCCTAAATGTTGGGGGTCAGGGTCATTCCTATTGGTGAACACATGTAGGTTCTGGGAGAGTGGCAGAATCCCAAGAAACTCAGAAACTCCAACCCCCATTTCTTGCCCTACTCATCTTTTTCACTTGGCTGGTTGCATCTTTGTGTGTGTGTGTGTGTGTGTGTGTGTGTGTGTGTGTGTATGTGTATGTATATGCGCACGTGCCTACGCATGCGCACATGTTCTGGAGATTAAACCCCAAGGCACTTTATACTGAATTACATCCCCAGTCCTTTTTATTTTTTTATTTTGAGGCAGGGTTTTACTAAGTTTTTTAGGGCCTCCCTGGTTGCTGAGGCTGACCTTGAATTTGCAATCCTCCTGTCTCAGTCTCCCAAACTTCTGTGATTATAGGCATGTGTCACCATGCCCAGCTCAGTTTCATCTGGTGATAGGACTAAAGTGTTTTCCTGAGTTCTGTGAACTGTTCTAGCAAATTATCAATACTGAGAAGGGGGACTGTGGAAACCTAAATTTTTAGCCTGTTGATCAGAGGTAGAGGAGGGTCACTTATGACTGACTGGTGTTGGAAGCAGAATAGTTTTGTGGGACTCTGCATTAACGGGGCAGTGGTGTTAGAACTGATTCAAAATCTAGGAGATCCAGTGGTATCTGGAGAGCCAGAGAATTGGTTGCTATAAGGAAAAACCCACTTACATACAGAACCGGCCCAACTAGAGCATACCAGACCTTTCTGGGTCATCAGACACTGTGACTACTCTACTTTCTCAGCAGGACCCCACACTCCTCAGGTATCTCCTCCTTCTCAGTTATTTTCTCCTGTAGATATTGTGTCCATGGGACATTCCTGTCACCCTGAGCAACATCAACATGTAGACTGTGGATGAACATGCCCATTCTTGAGTTCCCACAGCCATCATCAGGATCTTCCTTTCCTCTTAAAAGGCTTCCTATGTTCACCAGGTCTCCTCTGCAGAATGAGAGCCACTATCCTGGTGCTACCAGGGCTTCCCAGGTCCCCAACTTGATAGGATAGCTGTACATTGTGCTTTCCTAGAACACCCTCTGTGCTAGATACAGCAGAAATATGTTTGTGTCTTGGAGACCTATGTGATCTCCCCACTTCCTAGGCCCAATCAGTCTCCAACTCACTTGTTCCCCAGGCATGGATGGCCAGTTTTTCTTCTAGACTGAAAATTGAAGGTAGGCTGATGGGAAAACAGATCAAAATAGGTATCATTTATATACTCAAACCAGTCAGGTCCCTAACAAGCCTCCTAAGGCAAGGTCCTGCCCATCCTGGAAATTCCTTGGACTTGGTCCCTCTTGGGGTAGCCCAGGGCCAGGAAGCATAGTCCCAAAGTGACTGCAGATGCTGTCCAGTCTCAGTTTGAAATATAAATAGTCTCAAGGCCCTAGGTCCTGGTTTCTTTAAACTATCTCTCTGTCTGATACTGCCCCTGCCTTGAAAGATTGGAGTCTGCTGTTCCTTCAGGGTTTTTCTCTGTTCTTGTGGTATCTTTTGCTTTAGAGGTGCAGAAAAGTAATTGGAATTGGGAAATACAGAAATGAAGGATCACAATCCCTTATTAATGCCCAGCTCAAATGCAGTAAGGACAGCCTGTCTAGGCCTGTGATGGGCACTGATCTCAGTGTATACCTGCTCTGAATTGGACCTTGTTTGCAGCAGTGCATATTTATAGTGCTGACTCATAATTTATCCTCCCCAGACTGGGGTCCCAGGGTTTTCCCACCAGCTATCAGCCTTCCCATCTTTATGCACATCCTTCACTAGAATTCCCTCTCATTGTGGTCTCCCGCATGGGCATCAGTCAGGGGTACTTAGTAGAATTTTTCTTAAGAAAGACCAGCCACATGCTGCCACTGTAAATGCATGTCTCCAATTTAAAGGCAACAACCAAACCATGACCCCTAAACCCCAGGTTTTCTATGGGTGGCCAGCAGCCTTGGGGCTTATAAGCAGCTTTCTTTCAGTCTGCTTTGTATTCTTGCATGTCCTTCCAGAGGGCCCTGCTGGGAACAACAGAACTGTGGTAGTGGCTGGGTACAATATTAATTAGTTGTTCTTGCATGTGTCCTGGTTACAGCAGCTTCAGGTCTACCCTTTCCTACTCCCACAATTTGGGCCTTCCCACAACCACATCCCTCTGAGACCCCCACTAACAGTGGGACCTTCAGCCAAAATCCTGGAGATGGCACAGAGGCCAGCCTGGTTTCCTTCTAACCTGTCTTGTCTCTAAGGCCAGGTGTCCTGAGCTTCCCCCAAGAACACTATTCCAGGAACTTTCTGGATTAGGAGAATATGGGGATTGGGGGAAGGAAATGGAAACAGCTTGATTAGCAGCCCTTACAGATCCATCCAGGTTCCTGTCTTTTTTTGTTCATCCTCATTCCCCCTCACTTGAGTGTTTTTGCTCAGGGCTTATGGCCTTCTTGTTTCAAGACCCTGTCTCTGTGTCTATCTAGCTATTTCTTCAACCTCTCTGGCAGATGATCCACTCATCTAGTTGCTTCTGCATGTCTCTACAGCCTTCTTTTATTTGTCTCCACTTTTTCCCACATAATGGTCATTAATGATGCTGGTCTATCATGTTTTTCTAGTTGGGTGCTGAGGTTGGGCTTTGTATCTCTGATACTTCCTCAAAAATCATGCAGTGATTGAACACCTTTCTGACATCTGGTGAGGAATACCCAGCAGGAGGTCCAGAAGTTGAAGCAGCTCTCTAGAGTCACTGGGAACTCTGGGGTTGCTATTTAGGTCCTCACCTCCTTTGTCTCTAGGACAAGCTCAGGTATGTCCACCTCTAGCCCCTCCTTAAATGGCGCTATGGAACTGACCACAGTTGTAGTGAGGGTTTTACTCCACAGACTCTTTCCTGAAAGCTCAGCATTAAAGTTTTGGTGTCTTTTCTCAGTAGATAAAAATGCAGTGTCTATGTATTAGGGCTCTCTAGAACCAACAGGGTGTGTACATATATGATTATAAAAGGGGATTTATTAGATTGGCTCACATGATCAAAAGGTGGATACCCCCACATGGTATCTATAGAGTAGAGAGCCAGAGGAACTAGTAGTGACTCAGTCCAAGAATCTGGAGCCTCAGGACAAGAGGGACCAAAGATGCAGCCCTGCTCTGAGGCTGAAGGCCTGGAAACTTCCAGGAGAATTGCTGGGGAGAATCCAGTGGAGGAGTGAAGTAGTGTGATGCCCTGGGGCCATGGCAGCAATTTATTACACACCTGCTCAGAATGACTTTCTCTATCTGCCATTTGTTCCCTCCAGGCCCCTAGCCTATTGGACAGTACCACCCACATTCAGAGCAGGTCTTCTTGCTCACTTTGCTGTCCCACATGCCATTCATCTCTGGAAACACCCTCATAGACATCCATAAATATTCTAGAGCCCGATGCTTAGGCCAGCAATTGGCAAAGTATGGCCAGTGGGCTCCGTCTTCCCTGCCTCTTGTTTTTATACAGCCCGAGTAGAGAATAATTTTTACATTTTTAAGGGTATAGAGAGAAACACTAAAAGAATATTTTATGACACGGGAAACTTGCATGAAATTCAAATCCCAGTGTTTGTAAATTGGAACAGAGCCCCACTCATTTACGTACTGTCTGTGGCTCTTTTTGCAGCATAGCTACAGCGGAGTAGTTACTGCAGGGACTTTATGATGCCAGAGAGGGAACTTCTGACCCAGTGACAACAGAAATGAAATGTTCTCACTTATGACTTGCAGACCTCACAGGAAAAGTTCTCTGACCTACAGCTTAGGTGGAGCTCTGGTTCCCTCCCTTCAAGTCTTAGGGTCCCGTGCAGAAATTGGGCCATCAGGGACAAGTCTGCTTGGTCTGTAGTACCAGACAGTATAAAAATAATACCTTAACCACTTTGACAAGAAAAGTGATTTTAATGCCTTGCATGTAAACAGTTTTACTATTTTGCATATTTTATATTTGTAGAGTAATTCACTGTTTAAAATTTAACACTAAATGTTTTTGTTGAATGATGGATGAATATATTCATCAAGGAATATATTCAACAAGGAAACCACTTTCTTTCATAAAACTTCTTAAGGGGAAATTTTACATCTATGGAAGAATATGTGATTTTCTTAATTTGTTTTGTAAACAAGGGAAATGTTCACATTTTTTTTCTTTTTAGAAAAGGCATTTAATGGAAAGATTTGTTTACTGAGTATGCCATTTATTTTGGTTTTAAAAGATTCTTTGAATGCAGTGTTCTTCTTTTCCTAGTTAGAGAGTAACACTGGGTATCTATTTTAAAATGACAAAATTGGGCTGGGGATATAGCTTAGTTGGTAGAGTGCTTGCCTCACCTGCACAAGTCCATGGGTTCAATCCCTAGCACCACACACACACACACACACACACACACACACACACACACAAACATACACACACACAAAATTGCCTTTCTCCATTATACCTTCCTATGCAGAGTGTACTTTATTGACATTAATCTGCATATAGAATCAAATGATTGCATGGTTACATCTGGAAACTTGAATCCAGAAGCAAAATCCAGAGGGAAAAAAAGAATAGAGGGACCTTAGGAAGAAAGTATATGTGAAGGTGTGTTTGTGTGTTTATTTGTGCTTTTTATTTGGAGGAGGCCGAGTATTGGTAGAAATCAGAGCTATCCAGAGGAGCAAAGATGCAGAAGAGAAAGCAAGCCATGGAGAGGGGGATCAAGAGCAAATTGACAAGTGAGCAAAAGGAAGAGAGAGATGCAGGAGAACGAAGAGGATGCCTGGGAGGAGAGCAGGGGAAGTGGAGTAGCATAGAGGAAGAAAGTAGAACAAGAGGGAGAAGGGAAGGAATATCTGGCTGTAGGATTATAGGGTTTCTCATGAATTTTTCTGAAGTCCTGGTATAGAGCGTGGGTAGGGGGCAGCTGTCCAAGGACAACTCCTTTATATTTTCCAAGCCCTGCTTCTGAGAGACAGCACCTGGATTCTAAACTCCAGGTGAACCACTGGGATTCTCAGGGTCTGCTCACCCACCTCATGACCATTGACAGCTTGACAGCTTTCTACTCTCACTGAAGCCCAGTTTCCGGGTAATTCCTAACCCCTTGATGTATGCAGACAGCTGACTACCTGTGTTTCCATCTGCCACCTGACCACACATGCCTTCTGCCTTCCTTCATCCTTCATTTCCCCAGCTATCAGTCTAGAACACCCATTACTGCCTCCATAGTCTCCCTGGGGTTCTCTCTCCCTTTTGAGCTATGGAGACTGGTAGTCTAGAATACCATTTGCTTTATTTTTTGGGGTATCACTGTTCACTGAGCTATGAGTCAGGATGTAGTAACTGTCTCTGAGGAAAAAAAAAAAACATTATCTACTCAGTTCTCACTCTGGAAGCATCAAGGCCAGTGCTGTTGATCTGAGGCTGCTCAGTCTTTTGAATTGGTTTCCTTGCCTCCTGGAATCCCATCCCTCTCTTTTCTACCCCTTCTACCCCTTATCATCACTACTTCTTCACAGTCCCAACAGCAGGCACTTCTGTGCACATTTCTGACCACAGAACATGTCCCCACATTCCTCTGGCTCAGGGCCTTGTGTGCCCCTCCATCCCATCCATATGGAACAGGCAATGATAGAAATGGGCTCTCTGAGGAGAGCCCATTACATGGGAGGCCAGTGGGCTCCAGAGATAGCTTTGACACTGCTGTTGGTCTCTTGTCTCTGATTTTGTACCTAAGTAATGGAGAACCTCATATATGCTTATTTGGCCATCATCTGAACTTCAAGTAAAATGTATCCATTCATTAACTCTTGAGAAATAGGTATTTAGTGGCCAGTATATCCCACTTACAATGATATGCCCATGCGCAGCCATGAACAAATTATCTTCAGCTGCACAAGAAACCTCCACTTATTCCCTGAAGTCATCCCTGCCCAATTCCATTGCTGTAGAGCATTCCCTTTCCCTCTTTGTCTGAAGACATGGGCTTGGATCTGTGCTTCATCCAGCTTGGGCATAGTAGCTTCATTGTGGCCCCAACTTTTTACTAGGAGGGTAAAAAGGTTCTTGCCATATTGCAGGGCACTGACAGGTAAAGTATTCTTGCACAGAAGAGCAATTGGGATCTGGGCGCTTATCAAGGCTTTTAGGAAACCCCTTCCATGGGACTGCTCAATTTTAAATATGGCAACAAGAAAAGCATGGCCATTATTTAAGGGTGTGGTGATTCCATAAGAAAAAATGAATAGACACCACCCCACATCCCCAGGGAGCTTATCTTGCCTGGGCAAACAGAGATGCACTCTCAGCGGGTGATAGATATTGCTGTTGCCACATCCATTCATGTGTCTCCATCACAGTGTCACCTCCTTAGAGTTTGAGTGGAATGCTAGGTGGTTTGGGGAGTCTAAATTAAGCTATGATATTCTCAATTCACCCACATTCCTCAGATTATTAACCATCCAGTGTTCTGGCAAGGACGTTTGCTTCATGATTTATATGGGTGCTGGTTACCCCAAAAGATGGAGGCCACTTCCACTGGTGCTGGGCCAACAATCCATCCACACGAAGAGTGGACATGTATCCTGGCTTTCCTGGAAGTTTCCATGTGTGCCTGAGAGCTTAATGTTTCTGCATGCTCTCTGGCTTAATTTTCGTCCCATTCTCTTTCAGAGGCCTCCTTTATTAGATGATAATTAAGAAGGCCACAGTAACCATGATCCCAGAGTCCTACTTCTCCTCCTTGTCTAAATAAACAATGTTCATCCACAGCCACCAATTTGTCACCTCTCCAGAGCCTTCTGGATCGGCCACTCACTGTCCCTTCTACTTTGTGTTGGTGACACCTCAGGTCCCATAACTCTATACTTACCAGTGGGTTCACTTTTCACACAGCCACTTATCTTTCTTCCCTGATCTAGTGGGCTTCATCTTTCCTTCCTGTGATGTGCAGGGACATGAGGTTTCACTCCCATTGCCCTCTGGAGAAATCATAAGGTGGGAAATAGAGTCACAGGGTTGCTCCCAGGAGGAGCAATCACAGTCTTCTGGCCACTGCTGTCCCTTGCCCTGATTTTTAAGCTGATGGTAGCATCTCTTCTGTTTGTTTGTTGTTGTTGTTTTTTTCCAGTGTGGGAATTGAACCCAGTGGAGCTGTATCACTGAGCTACATCCCAAATCCATTTTATTTTTTGATTTTGAGACAAGATCTCTCTTGCCTAGCCTGGCCTTGAATTTGCCATCTTCCTGCCTCCTCCTCCTCTGCCACCACAGCTGGCTTCCCCCACCTTAACTATCTAATTTCTCTGTATTTCTTTACTAGAGACTCACCTTCAACATCTCTATAGTCTCATCTCCCCTCATCCCCCATCCACACCCTTGTCTAGCCTCATTCTCCCATTCTTTAATGCTCCCATTCTTTAATGCTTCCTGAATATTCCAGATTGTTTACACCAATACTACTGTTCTAATCAGAAAACACTAAATGCAGTCATACCTGGGCATGGTGATAATATCACTCCTTCCATAGCCTTGCTGTGAGGGCTCAGGAACCTGCTCAAGTCTGGCACCTCTTTGAAACTCAGTAGATATTCCATCTTTGAATCTTTCTCTCTTCCCTCCCGCCATCCCCTGTGGGGTAAGTTTGTCCAGCATACGTGCCTGTACAATGTCAGACCTGCTGCTTCCGTGACACTCCCCCAGCTCTATGCCTTAGTTCCAAGCAGCCTGCCTTGGGGTCCAATGTCCTGGGATGCTATTTACTTTCAGTTACATCATTTCCATTGTTTCCCCATCATGAGAGTATTATATTCTAAGTTTTAAAAACTTAGCAATAAAGGAAAATGAATCATATAATCTTAACATTCAGATACTACCTTTGTTCCCTTTTTAGTGTGTTCACCTCACGTGTGTAGGCACACACACGCTCACACATATACACACATTCAGACATTCTCATACGTACTCAAACACACATAGACACACACAACCGTTCTCTATATTAAAATATATTAGAGATGAACTGGATTAATTCATTTTGATAATGCTGATGGCAGAGCACCAAAGTCAATGTTTGGCTGTAATTGAGGCAGACGCTGAATATTACCATCACTAGATGAAAATCTAACATTTTAACAAAAAATGGGTATTGTTACTATTTGATTGTAGTTTCTTACCAGGAATCACACTGTAAAAGTTTGATTTCAGGGTCAGAGACAGTTCTGTCTAGGCAATGTCCCTGCTTGATGCTTTTGTGCTCAGTGCTTCAATTTGTGATACTAAGTAAGTGCTCATTTGCAACTGAGTTTGGTGGGAAATAAGATAGGGTGAGGGGTTCTTTATATTTCCCTAAGATTTTTTTCCTTGCTTTTCTCTGTTTGTTGTCTTAATTATATCTGGGTTGACAATTATTTACATCAGTTTTTACAGTGTGATCCTGAAGTGTTTGCCCCCTTTAAATTTTTGAGGTAGCAAGCTTGACAAAGCTGCCTATTAATTCATTCTTGTTGCCACAGTCTGGCTGGGCACAAAATAACCGAGCAGCCAAGAGGCACTTGTAGGTTCAAACAGGAACTACTTTATTGCCCGAACTCCACCGGCACTCCACACGCACTCCCTGGGAACTCTCTCAGCTCTCTCCCTGGCTTCGAGTGAGAACTCAAAAGTAGCTGGGGGGAGCTGCCCTATTGCCAGACAGCAGGGGTCTATATACAACTGAATACACAGCCTCTTTCAATCCAGCATCATCCAGTCACAGCAATTATACACAGCTTAACTTAATCATCATCATCTTAATAGCTTGCTGGCGTCACCTCTCAACCACTCCTGGCAAAATGCTAGGCGCCATCCCGACTTGGCTGTGGCTTTCAACCCTTGTAAAGATATGAAATGTTCAAATATGACTATAGCTTGAAAGATTTGTGGTCTAAATACAAACAAATAAAAATGTTAAATCTTAAAGATTTAACAAAGATTTGGGTTATTATATTCTCTAATAATGTATTTTACTCTGCTTTGTAATATTATTTCTGGTTTGATACACTGTTTTGGTTTACAAAGTATATGACATCTTTGTAAAGGGAGCAACCTAATGTGTTCTCATATTTGTTTCATTGCACCATTTCCTTTTACATTTGAATATTTGTTAAAGTTCTTAATAATTTTTTTGCACATAAAATTAATGGCTTTCAATTATTGTGCATTTTGCTCTTACAATGATACTTTTATATTTACAAACTATCTGATTGAGAGTATAGAAACATACCACCCATTAAGGAGATTTTCAATCCAAGTACATCTAAAATGCATATTTATATTTGAAAGTGAGTATTCAGACATGAACAATAGGTTCAGGTGGCATGTGTTGTTTGTAGTATTGGTGTTTAATACAGTACATTTTGATGTAATGGTGACCTGCATGTCCATGATCATCACTCGTGTGTGTATATAAATTCAGGGTGCCAGAATGATGTTGAAATAGTCATTTGACTGTTTATTCTTTCAAAGGCAAGGCATTCATTCAGAATAGGTCAGTCCATTTTCACTCACGGTGACAAAGTACCTACAATAAACAGCTTAAAGTAGAAAAGGTTTATTTTGGTTCATGGTTTCAGTCCATGGTCACTTGGCCCTGATGCCTTGAGCCTGTGGCGAGGCAGTATATCATGGTGGGAGAGTGGGGCAGAGGAGGCTGCTTACCTCATGGCAGCTAGGAAGCAAAGAGAGGGCAGGGATAGGGCCCAATATTCCCTTCAAGAGCACATCCCAACTATCTAACTTCCTCTTCATAGGCCCCACCTCCTAAAGGCTCCATCGCTTCCCAATAGTGCCATAGGCTGGTGACTAAATGATGGATATTTCAGATCCAAACGATAACAGAGAAGCTGAGGCCAACTAATAGGTTTTAGGCAAATATGGTGGCTGCAACCAAACTCTGATGGATTTCTGACAAATTAGTTTGCATCAGATTTTGTATCCTGCTCTACTGACTTACCCTTAGCATTTTTTTGTAGTCCTATTCTTTTGAAATTATGATATTTAATGGCTGAGTGGTTCTTATCTCTTTATATATATTCCATAATTTATTAGCTTTTCTGTTTTACATCAGACACATTCATTCATTTGTTTTTTTTTTTTATTGTTGGTTGTTCAAAACATTACATAGTTCTTAATATACCATATTTCACAGATTGATTCAAGTGGGTTATGAACTCCCATTTTTACCCCGTATACAGATTGCTGTGTCACATCAGTTACATTTCCATTGATTTACAAATTGCCTTTCTAGTGACTGATGTATTCTGCTGTCTATCCCATTCTCCACTCATTCATTTGTTTTTTGTTCAACTTTAGACTGTATCTGTATGGTCAACATGCATCTGGATTATGCATTTTTTCCCCTTTACCTTTCATATACTTAAACATTGTGAGGAGGCCTTTGCAGTAATCAAAAACTGCCTCTTCCCTTTTATAAGGGGGGTCTTTCGGGCACTTGAAGATGGTTTATTTCTCCTTCTCCCTCAAGGGCTCTCATTCAGTCTGGCAATTTTGTCTCATTAGCAGGTTCTCTTCCATACAACATTTGAACCCTTCTCCATCCATGGGCTGTGTCTTTTTGAACCTGGAGCATCTGAGCTCTGAACCCCTTGTACACCCTCCCACCAGCAATCCATCCCTTGCTTTTTCTCCCAGGGCCTCTCCTATTTAACTGGGCCCCTGATTCCTTGGGCTTAGGCGTTGGTAGGCCATAACTTTTTCAGAGGCAGTCTGTACCCAGACACCAAGCTCAGGTGTTATGTTCTCTCTTATATATGGCTGATGACCCCTGCTTTCCCCTAATAGTCTGGTTGTTAGGGTGTTAGATTTGACTTAAGCATGAGACAGCTCATGGGTGGGTCCCATTGTGGTTAGTCTTGTGGTTCTATTCCTCTCATCTCACTGAGTAGGCCATGTTGAATGAATATTGCCTTGTTCCAGAATCATAACCTTGACAATGACCTCCCCATTTTACTTCCTGCTTCTGGTACCTCTTGCTGGATGTGTGGTGTTCACCATTCTACAAAGTCCAACACAGAGATGCTGGGTCTTCAGCTAGCAGGGTGGCAAAGGAAACTGTACACTGGTGGGAATATGGTGGATTCAAAAGGGCACAGTTCAGTGCATGGTGGGACCCAGGGAGCCAGGGCTCTGCCTACACCATCCATCTCAGGATATCTCTTCCGGGCTGCCTTCGGACTGGTTCCTATTCCCTGTCAAAGCCTGTCTGCTAGGAGGGCTCAGGTCTACAGCCAGGGCTCAGTGTCCAGGATGGAGACGGCATCTGGAGGAGGTAGGACCTGGCCTGTCCCTCCCTCCCTGGGTCTAGCAGCCATTCCTTTCATAATTCTGCTACCTCTGCCCAATTGCAGAGCTACAGGGCCATCCTGCCTATGGGATAGGGATGTCTCATAGAGCACCACACAGCTGGTTAAAACCTAGCAAGGATCTGGACACAGAGTCCCCAGACTCCCAATCTAATGATTTTTCTGCACATTGTATTACAAAAAAAAAAAAAAAAAAAATCCAATGCCGAGGAGGACCTTTGGGAACTGCCTGCTCTCCCTTTATCCTGAAGTAGAAGGGACCCTCCCTTGCTAGCACTTCAGGAAAATCCTTTATGGTCTTTCACTGAATCATTTTGATAACAGTCTAGATATTCCAAATGTATATCTGCTACAACTGCACAAGAAATCTGAGTAACCAGTTTTTCAGAACCTAAGCAGTTAATGCTAGAAATTTTGCTGCAAATAAATTGATCAGTATGCAAGACAGTTGTCACGGCTGAATCATGGTCCACAGTTAAGGTAAACAGAGCTGTGATGACATCTTCTGAGCAGAATACAAATGCAGCTACATTTCCTCCCAGAGGTTTCTGACATTCCTTCTACACGGATAACAGACTCTCCTAAGAAGGTGTTGGTCACAAGGAAGAAAGATCTTTGTTTAATCCCTCTGAAAAGGTAGGGTTGTGGTATTTGATGTGCTTTCTGTGAAGAGAATTGTTCTAAGAGAGCCGAATATTGAGGAGAGCATTTTTTCTTGGTTAGCTGCCTCTCCTTGCTCCTCTCCCACCCGTGGAGGGAACATTGTGATTTTTCATTTATTGGATGATCATTAAAATAGTATATGTGTTTGTATTATGGAAGTTTGCATGTCATTAATTTTTTTTCCAATGTGAATATCAAGGAATATTTCCCTTATTTGGATTCACATGAAATAGCAGGCTTAGAACAAAATGTCCTTTTTCATTTCCTTCTCTTCCTTCATCTTAATGCTCTCAAGTTTCACATTTTTCCCCAGGTTTTTCCTTCCTACGTCGTATTATAGAAATTGCTCACAATATGTCTGCATTTGAAATGTAGAATGATCTGTAGCTAGATGCTGCATCATAAGCCAGATATGTTTTCTGTGCTATGGTGAAGCTTGTAAAATCCTTAGCTTGTACTGATTTTAGAATGAGCTCAAAACCTCATTGCAACTTTGTGTAAGAGCAGGCAGTCATTTCCCCCTGTGTGTAATGGAAGACAGCTTCTTGGTGGTATATTTGCATTTGGGGTTGGACTGCTGTGGTTACAGATGTTTTTATTTGTTCATTTGCCATTGGTGATATCAGGAACGCTGATTAGAGAGCATTAGAAGAGGGTTGCCTTTGAAGTGGGGGAATAACTAGATCTGTATGGAGATGCACCTGGGGTAAAAGGCCAGGAAGCAAGCTCCAGTGGCTAAAGGGAACAAGAATGCATAACTCCTCAAGTGAGCTGGCATCTGCTAAGAAATGCTGGAGCAGTCAAAGGAATTCATTTAGGAAAGAACATCTTTTATATTGTGCTTTAGTCCTATAGCATTGTAGCATTTTTGTAGCCTGTTGCCAGGTTAGCACAGTTGTGGCCTCCTCCAGAAAACCTTCTTAGATCTCCCCAGTTATCCTCATAACCCAGTTCCTCTCCCACAGCAGGCAGCTCTCTGGACACATGTCAGCCTCACACTGTCTTACATCCGGTCCCTTAGTTTGTTCCTGTTGCACAACCAACCCCTGGCTCAAAACAAGAGCTTTACAAACACTGCCCATTTGTTTACAGCACCCTAGCAAAAGAAAGGAGCATCTGAATAACTACATTTCTAGATGGAGAAATTGAGTCTGATAGGGACGAAGTGAAAACTGGAAACAGACTCCTGCTGGGTGTGTGGCCCCATGAATAAATGACCCAGGAAGGTGTGAATGTTTGTGTGTGTACCTTACTCCAAAAGTTCCCATGTACAGAGTATGTGTGGCATGGTAGATGTAAATACACCACCAGCCCAACCATATGTTTCTGCCTCCTCTAGAAATTTTTTTTTTTGCACTGTGCAGTGTAGGAGGATCAGGTGACCAAGGTTTTTGAGAATTTTCCCTTTTGGGACCCTGAAGATGACACACCACGATTTTGAGACAGTGACATCATTGCATTCCTCTTTGAGCTCCGCCATCCTGGCCCTGTCTTCCACCTGGGCTGCTGTGCCTGCCTTCATTCACAGGAGAAGAACAGGTATAGTGCCCATGTCATAGGAACCAGTCCCATGCTGGGGAGGAGGGGGCTGATGGAAACAGGCCTCCTTGAGAAGGGATATTTGAGCAGAATGTAAATGACTGAGGAGTGAATAGCGAAGAGATCATTATAGAAGGATTGCACTTGAAATTGGGGAGCAACTAGATCTGTAGGGAGATGCAGCTTCCTTGCCAGAGGACATAACATTTGCAAAGGTCCTGAGTTGAGAGGGAACATGGTATGCTCAATAAACTTACCGGGCAGTGTGGCTGGAGCTGGAGGTGTGGGTAAGAGAGGCAGATAGCAGACTGACCATACTGGAACTGGTTGATCATGGCAGGGAACTTTGCATTGTGCTAAGAGGACAGAAGGGCTGGGCTTATCCCATCTGGCTTCCAAGGGGGAACTCAATAGGAGGGTCAATGATAGGGTGTAGGAAGACTGAAGGTGGGGGTGTTTTATGAGGCAGGCCACAGCAGAACCTAGAAGGTGGAGAGATTATAGAAGGTGAGAACTGGGCTGGGGATGTGGCTCAAGCGGTAGCGCGCTCACCTGGCATGCGTGCGCCCCGGGTTCGATCCTCAGCACCACATACCAACAAAGATGTTGTGTCCGTGGAGAACTAAAATAAATAAATAAATATTAAAAAATCTCTCTCTCTCTCTCTCTCTCTCTCTCTCTCTCACCCCCCCCCACTCTCTCTTTAAAAAAAAGAAGTGAAATTTTCGATTAAAAAAAAAAAAGGTGAGAATTGATGACTGGGTTTAGGAATCATCAGCAAAGAGACAACATTGATGGCCCATGCCTGAGTGGTCACCCAGGGGAGAACATAGAGAAATAAGACTGTATATGATGCCTTGGCATCTGGAAGTAGAGCAGCAACTGGCAAATGAAACCTGGAAGGAGGAACATGAGTCAGGAGACCAAAAACATAATGCCTGGTTAACCAGGAGGGATGCTCAAAGTGGGACTGAGAGAGCCACAATCCACAGAGAAGGTGGGGGAAGAAGAATGACTATGTGCCTTCACTAGATGTTAGGATGGTGGTTCTCTAGTGATGGGGACCAAGTTTGACTGGAGAAAGAGGAGGCCTGGAGGATAGGCAGTTCTTTGGTGGCATTTTGCTCCTCAAGGTGGGGCAGGATTGCTGTGCCACAATTACAGACTTGCTTGAGCAGTGGAAAATTCCACATCTTTTTCTAAGGTTGATTTGAACTTGATGCAGGGTGGTATTGTCATAGGATGTACTCAAGTTTCTAGGCGGCACCAGGTGCCCCTCCTTGCCAACTGTGGCAGTACCTCATCTGCATAGAAAAGTCAAGGCAAAGATCCTGACCCTCGCACTCCTTTCAAAGTTGCACCCCTTGCCAGACTCTGCTGGGCCTGCCCACAAGCACGTGGAGTCAAGGGGATTGATGACTGATCCAGAACTTCTGGGTTCCCTGCTGGCACTGGGCAAGGCAGCTTCTGAAGGGTGTGTGCACTGTGTCAGGTTCAAGTACTCTCTTCTCTCTCAGGTGAGGCTCTCAGGTGTGAGCTTCCTTGCCAGTGAGAGAAAAAGTTCTGTGTCAGGTGCAGGGAGTGTGTTTTGTGTGGCATGTATGTACATGTCATGCATGTGGTGTGTGTGTGTGTGTGTGTGTGTGTGTGTGTGTTTGTGTAGCGTGTATAGTTTATGTGTATGAAGCCCTGAGAAGAGATGTGTGGTGAGGCTCACAGCTCAGCACAGCTGTGCCCTCTGCTGACCACTTCCCTGAGGTGTGGGTGGGCCTGCCTGCTGGCAGAACCTTAGTGAGGCAGCAAGAGGTGGGGAGGGAAGAGGCCCTCAATCTCAGGCTGCCCCTTCTTTCAACAGTTGTGGACAGGGAGTATTACAAGGCAGAAGAGGCCAGGCTACATGGCTCACCACTTCACAAATAAATATTCAGAGTCAAATTGGTAGGAAAATAGGTTTTATTCAAAGCCAGCTTTGAAGGAAGATAGAAGAAACTGTTTAAAAATTTTTATGTTGGAAGGCTTTGGGGAGAGGGAAAAGCAGGAAATATACATGTGCTGACTAAGTTAGCCTGTGCTAGACGGCCCGGGACGACCCTTCAGCATGAACAAGTTGCTCTCAGTTTCATAGGGGCCCACTTCCTGGCACTTCAGGAGCGGTCAGGAGGCCTAAAACAGCTGCTCTCCCTGCACACAGTGCCCCACCATTGCATTTTGTGCACTGCTATGAGATAGAACTAGAAAATCAGAATCACAGAAGTGTTTTAATTCCTCATAGTAAGAAAATGGCAAAGTTTTGTTAGCATCTCTGTGTGTGCACCTTTTTTTGGTGTGTGTGGGGGTACTGGGGATCTAACCACTAAGCAACATCCTTAGCCCTTTTTATGTTTTTTTTGTTTTTGTGACAGGGTCTCACTAAGTTGCTGAGGGTCTTGCTAAGTGGCTGAGGTTGGCCTCAAACTTGCCATACTACTGCCTCAGCCTCCCTGATATATCTGGACATTTTAATGTATTTTTATTGATATTGAAGAGTTGTCTTCCAGGAGGGCCATCCTCGTGTACCCAGCTGCAGAATGTGACAGCCACCAGTGGGGTCTGAGGCATGATTTCCTTGCTATGCAGTGTAGTGGCCAGATTTCCCCTTTTCTTTGTTTCAGAGTGAAATTCAGAGACCCTGGAGCAAATTGACACTATACTTACAGGACAACTGTTCCCCTGAATGGTTCAGCTTCTCTGTTCCATTTGACACCAGGCCCTGCCTTTGAGACTGCCACCTCTGACCTGGCCAGGGACCTTCTCAGGGTGCAATCCCAGGAGCTTTGCTTGCTTGCACTTGAGTCACAGAAAAAAAAAAAAAAAAAAAAAGAACTACAGATTTGGGAAACAGGTGATCACTTTCCCAGGGAAAGTGTGTATCCCACTTAGATGGATATGGACACTGACAACAGAGGAGAGAGGCCTCTCCTGATTTTACTTTTGTTTACATTTATTACGGGTAGCTCCTAAAAATCAACCTTAGAGAAAACATGTAACCTTTAATATAAATTTTAGCCTCATAGATTGCACCTTCCCTTTGGTTTTTCAGTATCTAGAACACTGTTTTAGTTATCAACAGGACTTTTGATGAAATGAGACATCTATTCTGTTAGAAATGCCAGGATGCTGTAAGGAATCAAACATGCATTTGGAAGTAGCTCAGCAAGGCAAACTCTGATTCTGCAGAAGGGTGTTCTACCAAATTGGCTAGCAAGTACGTTTGGGAAACAGTCTACCTGTTTTTATCCCTAATCCAGCACTGCCCCTTGCTCTGATAGGAGGAGCTCAGGTTACAATCTACGTAACTGGCTAATTTAAAACCAGGGACAGCAGAGGGAAGGGCTATGGTTAAAATGGCTACAATTGGATCTTACATCCCAAATAAGACTAAATACTACATTCTCAAAATGGACCACCAGACTTTCTATTTCTCACAATTCCTTAAATAAACTAAAAAGGAAGCAGAGGAGCAGATTTTCTTGACATCATAAAGAATCTCTATCTTTCATCAGCATCTTATTTCAGTTAAATTCAAGGACCAAGCAAGACCACCTGCCATTGTCTTCACATCCCAAGGTCACTAATCCTTGCCATAATTGCAATTTTAATTATTGTTGCTTGAGTATTTATTTTTTCCAAATATGTGCTCTTCACACATATTATCCTTAATTTTTAAGCTGTCCCTGCAGGGTACAGATTATGAACATTTTGTAGGGTACAGATTATAACACTTTGCCCTAGAGTGGTCCAGTCACTCAAATACATTAAAATGTTTGAGTTGTGATTTGAAACTAGGAATGCTTGACTGAAAAGTCCTTGGGTGTTTCTCTTAGCCCATTATAATTCATTTACTACTGAATGTCATTCTGGACACTATGGCCAACAAAATAAGATTTGAAAAATAAATTGAGGGGCTGGAGTTGTGGCTTAGCGCTAGAGCGCTTGGCTAGCATGTGTGAGGCCCTAGGTTTGATCGTAAGCACCACATAAAAATAAAATAAAGATATTGTGTCCAACTACAACTAAAAAATAAATATTAATTTTTTTTAAAAAGAAAAAGAAATTGAGCCTTCAACTATTAAAAAGGAGAAAATATTAATAAAGTATTAATGTTGTCATCAATAGGATTTGGAAGCACAAAATTTAGAAGATTTAGTGAAAAAAAATTATCAGAACAAATAAGGGAATCTGGTAAAATGGCAGGAAACATGATAATGACCCCAAATTCTCTTTACCAGACATGTAAATTTCAAAAGGACAATACCTAGAACATTGAGGGAGAGGAGGGCAACACCTATGTTAGTTGCTGGTCAAATCAATTACTTCAAGCCTCATAGACTACTAACCAGTTAGAAAATAAGATGGGAAAAGATCATGTTTACTTTAGTAGCAATGATCATAACACACAGCACATATAATATCGCATATAATGACACAAAATACATAGAAACAAACCAAATGGGGAACTCCAGAAACCTATATGATGAAAGTCAAAAACTTTACTGAGCTGAAAAGGGAATCTTCAGTTAGTTATAGGCATATGTCAATTAGTGGTTAAAAATTCACAATGTTGTAAAAAGGTCAGTGTTCCCTCAATGAATTCCCAGCTCTCGAAAGAGACTTAATTGCAAGGGTGTTAAATTTAATATCTTCATCAAGTTAAGTCAAAATTTAAATGGAAGAATATATTAAAAAGGAGAGCAAAGATTTCTGAGAGTAGGGAGTAGTGAAACTTCATCCCTAAGTGTGTTATGAAGTACAGTAGAGGAGCAAGGATGCATAACTAGGTAATTGAGAAGGAAATAGATATGCTAGAGACAGACACTTTCATGTGTAAATAAAATACAGCATAGAGGGAGCATCAACAAAATTTATGGGAAAAAGGCAGGATTTCTGAATAAATGGGGTTAGGTCAATTGATCTTGTCTTCTTAATTCTACTTCTTAAAGCTTTCTATAGTATTAAAAAGAATCTTTCAACTTGAAAGACAGCAACAGATTGGAAAAAGTATTGTGAAATATTTTCAGGAAATAGGACAAAGTTCCAATTTATTATAAGAGATTGTACAAAGATAAGAAAGATGTTCCAAATCTTAGTAGAGGAATGAGCACAAGATATACAAGTGCAGTTTACAAAAGAAGCAATCAAATTAGAAAGAAATGTTACTCAAGAAATGCCTTACAAGGATATTGGAGGTATGAGCCACCACTTTCAGATATCGGTTGTTTAGCCCCCTTGGCTGGGGTTAGATATGAGCCTCTCCTTTTCAAATCATGTCAGTACATTTGTATATTAAGCTCACTTGCTCTCCTTCTCGTATCCCATTGGCTTTATGGCAAATGCCTATCACATGTGAAGACAGTTCTCTCCGAGCACATTATACTCCATGTAAGTAAGTGTAAAATTTCTTCATGGTAGAAACTCCACGTGTCCAGCTGTCAACTTACACATGGAACCTTGCATCAAGCTTGGAGAATACTGGGATGTGCACAGTGCATGAGTCAAAGGCAGGCTGGTGTGGGGCTACTTTCAGGAAGCTGGCTCTTTGGCTGGGCAGATGAGACTTACCACTTACCCACAGGGAGCAGCCAGAGAGCAGAATGAGGTCTAATGTGCCTGCAAGTCACCTAATCTCTCTGTGCTTTGTGTCCCCCTCTATCTAAGAAAGGATTGGATCTTCAGTATTCCCCATCCTTTGCCCTTCAAGTCAGCACTTTGGGGAATTTCACTTTCTGCAACTTGCATTGTTATAGGGCAGGGACCTTCTGGAAAACTGAAGCAGCATGAAGGCCCCCTATGTCTCTGATTCTTGGGAACAGGTCAGAAAGATCTCAGACATGTTGCTCAGGGTAGCAGGCTGAGTTCATTAGAAGGAATGGGAAAGGGAAAAAAGGGACACTGTCAAGGGAGAGTAAGTCCTCTCAGAGGGGAGAGGGGGGTGTGCCTCTCCTGCTCTCCAGCGTTTTGAGGATCCCAGGGAGGTTTCCAGAGTCCTGCTGAGGTTCTCCTCTTGACTTTTGACTAACGATGACGTCAGACTTTCAAATCCCCACTGCCATGACAACTGAAGGTCATTTTGGCCCACGCTGACCAGTTCTAAATAGAACCTCTTCTTATAGGAGGTTAGGGGGAATTATCCTTATCTCTTTGAGTTCTGGGATCTGGTCTGCATAAGGGTCACCACTGCCCCCCACCCCCACAGGGTAACTTGTGTTGTTCTTGACTGAGTTTTGTGCCTGCATTTCTTCTGCAGACAACAGGTCATTTGCTTAGGAATGTAACATATCTTGTCGACTTAAGCCAGACAGGGCTGCAGGTAAATTGCTTTTTAAAAGTGAAACTGTGTGGGGATCAGCACTGTAGTTCCCATTGATAGAATTATCCCATTAACCTCATTTTCCCTCCACTCATGTCTGTCCATCCCCTATTAGTATTACAAAAGCAATTGGCATTTTTTGTTTTCCCAAAATAAAAACAAGTGTATGTCCTTTTTGTCAAACTACATATTGCCTGCCAGCCCTGAGCTGGAGGGCAATTGGGACAGAGGAGTCAATGGCTAAGATCAATTCCAATCTAGAATTTCCTTAACTCAAAGGTGGGGTAGCTGGCTTTAACATACTGAAACTAATATCGTGTGAAACATTAACTTGGCAGGTACAAAATTTTTAAAGTTTCCACAAATACAGACATTGATGATATGCTGGATCAAACAGAGTTACATGCAATTCTTTACATAGAATTTCTCAGTGTGTTTTTAATGGACATTGGTATATCCAGAAAAGGAGTAAATGCACAGCTTTTTGCTAACTCACTGATTTTTTTTTTTCCTGGAGAATCTTATGTCTGCTCTTCTGTGGAAATTAGGAAGTGGTGACTTTCACTTTCACCTGCTTTTTCTAGTAGCAGTGGGTCTTAATGGACACAGCATGTTTTAACATCCACTTCAGAAGAAAAACAATTTTATATACATATAAATTTCTCATCAGAAGCAGGCAGATGGTAAGGTTGTTAGGTCATCATTGTCACAAACTGTCCACTGTCACAAACCCAGTGCAGTCATTTTCTAAAGGGGAAAGACTTTTACAAAGGGATTTTTCCTTGAGTTCTTTTCAATGCATACACTCGTTAAAATCAAAACAAGATTGTAATTGTTCTCAAAGTTTTGTGAACATAGCAGAGTGGCTGAATTAATATTTTGTTTATTAGTATTACAAAATTCTTCTTCAACAGTTTTGTTTTGGTTTGGTTTGGTTTTTGGTACTGGGGGGTTAATCCCAGGGATGCTTAACCACTGAGCCATATCCTCAGCCCTTTTTATTTTGAGACAGGGTCTCACTAAGTTGCTTAGGGCCTTGCTCAATCACTGAGGCTGGCTTGGAACTTGTGATCCTCCCCCTGTGCTACTCGAGTCACTGGGATTACAGGTGTGCCCCACTGCACCCTGCACCTTTCACTTTTGAGTGAAAGACTAGGGGTGCGGTTCAGTGGTGAGCACTTGCCTAGGTTTGATCCCAGGACTGGAGAAAAAAAAAAGAAAGAAAAAAGAGATTTGAGTGTTTGAGTGGAATAGTTCAAGTTGACCTTCAAATGTGTTTATTAAACACAATGTCTTTGGACCTGACTGTGAGGCCACTGTCATGTGACTCCCTGTTTCTGCTGGAAGGAGACAGCAATAACTACACCAAGTGTCCACTTTCAACATACTGGACATTCCTTCTCTACTAACAGGGGCCCAAGTTCCTGCTGTTATCTTGAAATGTTTTATTGAAATATATTTTTATAGACTGTTGCTTCCCTTCTATCCCCAGTAAGAATTAAGCTAAGAAAAGTGAACACTGTGGAAGTCATTCCCATGAACAATGAACAGAATCAGACAAGCTGCTTAAAGTGTTTATCTTGTCATGGAATGATCTGAGAAAAGGGTTGCCTAAATTTAGGAATTCTCCAGAAAGTAGGAAGGAGAATCTTCAAAATCAAGAAAGCTCACCATGGTTCCAAGAAGCTTGCAGAGTGTCTGGCTTATGAGAAATGAATGTTAACCTGTACAGGACAGGTACCCTTGTCCAGTGTCCATTATTCTTATTTTTAAATATTTTTCCCACCAAGGCCTGGCTCAGGAGAGCCAGAGCACATCATCCTGGTGCCATTACTGGCTCATTGTGCAGCATGACATGATGCTTTTAATGCCCCATGCACAAAGCGGCCAGGCAGGGCTCCCACACTTGGGAGTTCTGAGTCCAGATCGAGGGTGGGGACCAGCCTTCTGCTTGAGCACAATCTCCAGGGCAAGCGTTAGAGAGCACCAGCAGTTGCTGTGGCAGGATACTGACTTTCAGGGAGTTTGCCCCATCAAGGGGGCCAGTCATTGGTACTAGCTGCAGCCCCCTCCCCTCAGACTCCATGCTGTCTGGATTCCTAGACATCATACCTCCTATCTCTAGGTGACCAGGAGACTCTTATGAAAGCAGCTAAGCTGCACCAATTCTTTATTTAAAATTTTTTGGGGGGTACTGAACCCAGTGATGCTTTACCATTGAGCTACATCTTCAGCCCTTTTAATTTTTTTACTTTGAAACAGGGTTTTGTTAAGTTATTGAGGGTCTTACTAAGTTGTTGAGGCTGGCCTTGAACTTACTATCTTCTTATCTCAACCTCCTGAGTTGTTTGGATTACAAGTGTGTGCCAGCTTCATGAAATTATTATTATTATTATTATTATTATTATTATTATTATTATTATTATTAGCTTTAATTAGTTACACATGACAGTACAGTGATCTTGATATATCAAACATTTGAATCAAATGGGGTATAATTACTCATTTTTCTGAGTGTACAGGTTGCTGAATCACATTGGTCATACAGTCACATATATACATACAGCAATAGTAGTGTCTATTTTATTCTTCTGTCCTTCCTATCCCCCCCTCCCTCCCCTCCCCTCACTTCTCTCTACCCAATCTAAGGTGATACACTTCTTTTTTTTTCCCCTCACATGGTCATACATGTATTCTGTATAATGATGAGGGTCTCCTTCCATCTTCCGTGCAACTCCCCTTCTCCCTCCCTTTCCCTCCCACCTCTCTTTCCTATCTAGAGGTAATTTTCTTCTTATGCTCTTCCTCCCTACCCCATTTTTGAGTCACCTCCCTTATATCAGAGAAGACATTCAGCATTTGTTTTTTTGGAATTGGCTAACTTCACTTAGCATAATCCGCTCTAATGCCATCCATTTCCCTGCAAATGTTATGATCTTGTTACTTTTTAGTGCTGAGTAATATTCCATTATGTATAAATGCCACATTTTTTTAATCCATTCATCCATTGAAGGACATCTAGGTTGGCTCCACAGTCTAGCTATGTGAATTGTGCTGCTATAAACATTGATGTGGCTGTGTCCCTGTAGTATGCCGTTTTTAGGTCTTTTGAGTGTAGTCTGTGAAGAGGAATAGCTGGGTCAAATGGTGATTCCATTCCCAGTTTTCCAAGGAATCTCCATACTGCTTTCCAAATTGGCTGCACCAATTTGCAGTCCCACCAGCAGTGTATGAGTGTACCTTTTTTCCCCCGCATCCTCGCCAGCACTTGTATGACTGATTCAAGTACTGTTTGAGAGTACAGCCCAGGGGGAAAAGGCAAAACCCAGACAGGGAGGAAGGACTCACTGAGTCACATAAGTTGTGATGGGTAGAGTGACTGCAGCACCCAGCTCCTGAACTGTCTTCCAGGTGGTACTGCTGGGAATTTTCAGCAGCTTTTCTTGCTTGATACTGGGTTTTCCTGGAGTTGACAAAAACCTCTTGTCTTTGTTGAATTTTAGAAATGGCTTCAGACATACCTGGATCGGTGACATTGCCTGTTGCCCCAATGGCGGCCACTGGACAGGTGAGGATGGCAGGGGCCATGCCTGCCCGTGGAGGAAAGCGGCGTTCTGGGTAAGCAGCCTCCGCATTTCCAGGAATTGGACATAATAAATGTTGAGCAATGATCTTGACCTGTTGGGAAAGTATTGTTTTTTCCCCTCCTGTAGAATAAGAACTCAGCAGCTCACATCCTGTTTAGATTTTGCAAGATTCCTAAATATGCACATGATTTGCTTCTAAGTGTTTTGGGCCTTGGCACCCAGCTGGGGACTTCTGTTTGCTTATCCTTGTGGTGGGAATGTGCTTAGTGACCCTGCTTGTGACTTCTTCAGGCAAGGAGGCTTGCTCTTCACCACCACAAGTTCCCCCCTGCCCCACAAGCTCTGAGGCCAGATTTGTTAGCTGAGTTCCAGGCCCTATGGGCTGCAAAGTATCACCCTGGAGCCCTCCATTATTTTCTCTGGCTGCCCATCTTTTGTGGGCAATGTACAGAATTCCTTTCAGAATAACTGGCTAAAGTCTGTGTCTGAAGTCTAGACAGCTTGAATCACATACTATTACTGGCTAATAAAGTTGAGAACAATAATAGTGCTATTAACTATGCCAGTTCTGAGAGAGACAGAAAGACCAGCACTTTTGAGCAGATAGGATAAAAACTGCAACTACTCACACTGAATTAGAGCAAACAACCAACCACAACTCTATAGAAAAAACATTACTGACATTTCAGACTCAGTTATCACTTAACCCCTTTCCAGCACCAAATCTATTTTATTTTCAGTGAAATATTAGACCAATAAGGTTTCTCACAAAGTCAAAGCAACTTTTACTTTTAATGCAACTTCTGGTAATACATGGGCTCCCCTGGAAAGCAACTGTACTATTACTGCAGAATATGCTTCTGATAGCCCAACACCTATGGGGTGGACCTATTTTTTAATGGTCCAACATTTTAAAAAATTTTATAATTAATTTAAAAAAAAATTTTTTTGTTTTAATTATTTACACATGACAGTGCAATAATCTTGACATACATTTGAATCAGATGGGATATAATTTAATTCTGAGAGTTTGCTTTAAACCAGTGTGATTCTTAAAGGGGACAGAGACAAGAGATAGATGTGTATTAGCATCTGGGATTGAGTGGGCCTAAGAAGAAAAAGATATTCAGCTCTATAATTTCAGAATGTAAAATAGACTATTGTGTGTGTGGTATAGTCTGAAGGTGGGGCCTGAGATTTTCATGATTGTTAAGAAGGTTTAAAGGACTAGGAACTGGAACTCAGAGTTAGGCTACCTTCACCTTGCTTTAGCATGCTCACTTTTGGTGCTGATGTAGCCAGTTTTGCATTTTCAGTTTCGTTATTTTGGCAGAGGGACTTGCAGAACTGGGATGAGAAATGTTGGTGCCCCTAGGCAAAACTCCTCAGATCAGCTCTGTCATAAATGATGTGGCTTGCCTCTGGGGCTCACTGCAAAGCAACCTTCCTATTTTAACCAGCCATTCTTGCTAACAGGGTGCTAAGCTCAGCAGAGTCTGGGTTGCTAAAAGAATGTGCATGTGTGGTATCAGTATATAGATCATATAAATTTATTTTTTTAATGGTTGACAGACCTTTATTTATTTATTTATTTTTAATTTATTTATATGCAGTGCTGAGAATCAAATGCAGTGCCTCACACATTTCAGGCAAGTGTGCTACTGCTGAGCCACAAACACAGCCCCAATTATATAGATTTTTAATTGATTTTTAAAAAACACCAGGTCTTATAAAAATTATTTTAAATGTTTATGTGCTCTAACTGCATTCTATAGAGAAAGCTTTATCCATCACCCAAGTCCTTTTTTAGAAAAGGCTAGCTCAGGACTCTGTTGAAGGAAGTAGGCTGGGTCAGGCCCAAGTCTAGGCAAAGATGCTCTGGTGCAACCCAATATTTTCAGAACTAAGAGCCCTCTCTCTGTGCTTGAGGGTGGGAGGGTGTCTTTGAGCCTCCCTCTGCTGGGACTTTCTGCCAGCTCCTTCAGTAACTGGGCTGAAATAAGCCAAGGCTGTGTTCCTCCTGGGCCTCCACGTTCCTGACCTGAGTCCAGCATCCATACCCTGATTTCTGGTTGTTCCCTGAGCTAATGATTTGACCAGGGACTCAGTCCCATTTTTAAAGAATTCCTCAGAGCTGTCCCTTTTCCTTCTGGGTCTCTCTCTCATTCTCTCTTAGGTGCATGTGTACACACACACACACACACCATCAAGAAAAGAATCAAGAGTCTGCAGAGGATGGGAGCACCCGCTGATACCACATCCAGTGGCAAGGAGGGGGAACAGCCTCTTAAAGGCAACTTAACCTTCCCCTAGAGCCTGTCCAATGTTGTCCTCATTTTTAGGGTCCTTCTTCCTCCCCATCGGATTGAAAGAGCAAGCAAACGAAGATTCATTCCATTTGCTAAGCCTCCATGATTTAGTGATTTATCCTGTGTTTTAGCAAAGGAACCTCTGTTTTTATAGAGCTGTTTCCATAGTAATTCTTGCATCTGACATTTTTATACATGTTTTGTTGAAATTCTGTAATTGAAGCCACCATGGCTCTGGAAGCTTTGATAACAGTCCCTTCAACCAAACCCACTTATTAGCTCAGTGCAAAGGAGATCCAGGTAGAAGCCACATTCATCAAAAAGCAGATGACGCCACAGCGGGGCTCTGCTCTAAGGTCCACATTTATTGCTACTCTCCCTATTACTGGCGTCTTCCTCTCCCTAAGATTGTGGAACACACTTGGAGAGGTACAGGGAGAGAGGGAGAAGAAGAAAGAGAAATGGAGGTGATGGGAGAGATCCTTATGAGATCTCCCACTCTGACCAGATTACTCTGGTTGAAAGAAATGTCCCAAATTTCCAGGAGAATCACCCAGCCCACTATATCTCATTCTTGCAGCCAAGTGGAACTGATGATTTGAAGGTTATGGACCTTCCTGGCTGCATGGCTAGGCCAGCACTGTGGGTCCTTCCTGGATGAACTTTCTTCTGCTTCCCTGACAGCCCTGCATAGGAAGTGTCCCAGCAGGCTTGATGCTGTCCTGGAAGTTGGGACACAAGGTGAAGTTTCAGAAATTTCAGATTCCTTCTAGTGTGGTTGCACATTAGTGGGAGAGATGAGCTGAAACTGGTTACCTGAAATGAATTTCTTCAGTGACCTCCCTGATCTCAGAGAGGATGGCCAGGAGCAGGGACTTTAGCAGAGCAGAGGCAGTGTTTCTAATATTAGGGGGAGCAGCCATGATTGGGTAAGGGTCTGTGCCTATGCCCAGGCTAGACATTGATGGGGATGGAGTGTGGAAGTTGAGGGCAGAGAATATCAGTCCTGTCTCTCTGTGTTGGAATCCAGTGTTAGGCTTCTAAAATATCAACACTGAAGGAAAATTATTCATATTGCATCCAGCCAATACACCAAGGTCTCCTGAATAACCCCATGAGCTATGAAAATGTGTTCAAATTAAAGGCATGTTTACATAGGCAGTTGTGTCACTTGGTTAGCACTTATAAACCAGCATTGCTGTTGTAGAGTGCTTTCTAGCACCTGTCTGTAGCAGGATCTTTGGGCTGGCCCAGGATGCTCCTTTGCTACTGCTGTTGAAGCACTCCTGTTGACATGACCTTTTATCTTTCTCATTAGAACATAAGTGAATTCTATTTGATGACTCATATTGGATGATGCATTATTATTACACAACCCCAGTTAAGGAGGGAGATTCACATCACTCCCTCCTAATTAATGGCATATTCAGAAGTGATATCCTGGCTTGTTATGGAGATAAAAATTTAGGCTCCTTGACAGGGAAGTGAAGTCAGGTACATTTTCAGCTCACCTTTTGAATACTCATATCATCCACTCATTGTGTTGAACTCTTTAAAGTGAATACAATAGGGCTTAAAAGTCATATTTTGATTTTTCTCTTTTATTATCCAGATGCTTCAGTATAATAGAGAGGCATAAAAGACATAAAACAAAGGATGATTTACTTAGGCTTTTTATAGCAGAAGAAATAAGTGTAGTTTATTGTAGTTATATTTAAAGTAGAGAATTGGAAGTGGTGACAGAAGATACCAGCAAGTGTTGCTCTGAGAGACCCTTTGTGTCCTTAGGATGGTTGCAATTTTTTGTCTGTGTTGCCGATAAGCAGGTAATACTGTTTCAGATAGGGTGAATTTTCCTGAGAATTTGAATGATCATATGGGTCTGAATTTATCTCTGTGTTGGATCTCGGTCTTTACACTTTTCTAAATTCCTAAATCTGATTGCTGCACACTGTGATTGCATACATGCACAGGTAGGAGGCACAGTTTCTTGGTTTCTAATTTTTCGTAGGCAAATCCTGGTTCCCAAGTTCCCAGTGGACTTCAGAAAACTCCAGGGCCCAGATCAGGGCCATTCCATTTTGTTTTCCTTGTTCTTTTTCTTTCTTTTCTGTGTTTTTCTTGTGTTTTTTTTTTTAATTTGGTACTGGGTTTGAACCCAGGGATTATTTTCTACTCAGCTCCATTCCCAGCTCTTTTTAATATTTATTTTGAGACAGGGTCTCCTTATGTGCCCAGTCTGGTCTTGAACTTGCAGTCTTCCTTACTCAGCCCCCTGAGTCACTGGGGTTACAAGTATGCACCACTGTGCCCTCCTAGGTCCATCTCTTTCTCTCTTATCCCCTCTGCTTGATTGAGCCCCAGCCAGCTTGGCCAAGCTGGGACCCACACAGTTCACTTGCCATGTCTGCTTCCTGGAAGATCAAGAAAAGAATAGGACTGTCTTTGCTAAAATGAGGTGACCGGTCATCCTCATTGTCCCAGAACTCTTTCAGTTTTATCACTAAAGTCTGAATCCCATGAATTCCTGGAAAATCAAAACATTTGATCACTTTAAATATCCCAAAGATCTGTAGCCTGAGGAGGGAGGACTGCCAAATACATTGCATTATGCAGAGCCTGAAGATCACATTCATATCAACTTAAGCCAAAAGGAATTTTAAAGATAACTTGAGGTTTTATTAAATACTTGCATGAGTTCTTTAGAATTTTGAAAGTGCTACTTTCCACCACCCACCCACCCCATCCCCTGCTCCTGCCCCGAGCCCCTTAATGCTGATGTTTTTGATGTGGGCAGCAAAATTGCTCTTCCCCATTATGAACACTGGGTGGCAGTGTGGCCCTGTGGCTCAGTAAAATGTCCTGTAGATTTGGTTTCAGTATTCTTGGTGGTTGTCTCCCAGATTTAATCTTCTGAAAGGTGAGATGATGGCTTACCAGTTATGAAGAATATTGATGGCTTTGCTTCATTTAGAAATTCATGCATTCAGTTCTCCTTTGTCTACAACCTAGACAACTGAAGCCAATGCCTAGCACCTGGCTTCCCAAACTGCTTTGTAGGGAGTGTGTGTGTCTGGCCCCCTGGTGGTGTGTATGTGGTCTTTTACCTGTACTATTTTGTATCACTTTTCTTGTTCACCTCCTTCTCTTTTTGCAGTGGTTTTTTTTTTTTTTTTTTCCGTTATTACTGTCATTTTTACAATTATCTAACTCCTTTTGTTCTTTTCTTCTTAGCAGTTAGGATAGCTCTTGGGTCTGAGACAGGGATTCCAAATTGGCAGAGGATCAAATCAGTTGCTTCTGAACAAAATGATGCCCAGATTAGAACTCTGACTGCCCTGGGCATTAAAAAAAATTTTTTTTTATAGCACAGAGAGTACGATTTGTCTCATGGCGGGGGGTGGGGGGGGGCTCTCCTGGGGTGTGCTTGTGCAAGGATGGCTCTTTCTCTGCAACTTGGCCTGACTGTCCTGTGCTATCCCCAAGTCACCCATTGGCTACTCTGGGCTTTTAGACTCAGGGAGGTATGGTCATGCTTCTGTGGGGCCAGCAGCTCTGGCATCTGTAGTTGTGGTCTTTTAGCACACACCTCAATCTTACAATGAGCTGTTCTGACAAGGAATTTTCCAGTCCTGGCTGCCAGATAGGATGGCCTCCCTTTGCTTGGATTCCAGCAAAACAGTGCCCCATCAATCAGGCCTACTAAGAACAGGAGGGGAACATGTTTTACCCAGGTGTCTCAAAGGGGCATTTGGGGTATTAGTCAAGCAAGTATCCATCAAGACTTTGTTTTATGTATGTTGTGAGGCCCAGTAAAGAGGGAATCCCAGTAATTATGTGGTGAGTTACAATAAGCAGACAGCCAGTTTGAGTTAATTCAGGCCTCACATGACCATTTTCCCCTCAACAGCCATTTGTTAGACTTTGGACTTAACAGGACAATGGCCTTGATTGAGCTTTCCACCAAGTCTTACCATGTCTCAAGACCTACCAGGTTTCAAGCAGCACAATTACTATTTGTCTCCTTTTCTGTTAATCCTTTTATCACCCTTAAAACTTTCTATTTTCAAAACCCCTTGAGCTTTTTCAGTCTGTTAACATACCATAAAATAAACAAGTAAAAAAAAAGGAAGTGACAAAGTGGAATGAAAGACATGGAGGAGAGGAGGTTTCCCCAAAGGGAGATAAGGAATGTCTCCCTTTCCAACACCAGCCTAGTCAACCCTTTGGTGGCCTGTTAGGGGTTCCACAGGGGCAAGTTGATACTTGAGCACCCAAGACCTTTCATTTTGCTTCTTCCTATCTTGAAGCTCTTTGATGACTGTGTAGAGATATTGCTTTTAGCCTTACAAAAGATTGGGAGCATTGGAGAGCAGTCTGAAGGAAAAAAGTGCCACTCATTCCCACAGCTCAGGTTACCAGTTTCAGTGCCCTGCCTATAACCAGCGTTTATTGTGACCTTGACTTTGCAGAATGGACTTCGATGATGAAGATGGTGAAGGTCCCAGTAAATTTTCAAGGTAAGTTTATTTTACTTTCTTTAAAGAAGCCATTAGCCAGCAGTCACCTTCCTGGGCACACAAGGATTTAATGTCTTTTGCCATTGAAAAGCCATTTCCCTGCACTTTGGCCTTCTTGCTTATACCTCCTTCTGTGCCAGGGTTTGGCCTAGTGGCAGCTAGCTATGAGCAGCCTTACTGTACCCCAGCCTAGATGATCAGAAGTTAAATTAGATGTTCTTAATCCCATTTGCTTTTTTAGTGGAACAATAACTAGTAACTTTAATTGACTCCTTTTTAAAAGACCTAAAGTTCATTTAGAAAAGAACTGCTATGATGAGTCTTCTTTTTCTACTACAGAAAATAAGGAGAAACATGGGTGGCTCTGTTCTAGATGCTTGTAAAACTTGGTTTGGGTTTCCTTAGAGCCATCACTCACTGGCCATGTGCTCACTGGCACATGTACTCACTGGCCTGAGTACAGAATACCTGGTAGAAAGGACCCTGGATCACAGGTGCTGGTGGTATTGTAACTGTTAGGTACACAAAGGATAAGGCAGACCCAGCCCTGTTGCACCACATTTCCCCCTTTGGTGTATTCTGTTTGAGGCATGGTAGGAAACGTGTCAGTGTGGAGAGGAAGGCACCAGCCATTCTGTCATTCTAAGCATAGTTCCCATCTTTGCCCAGTTTAATTGTGGACAGTCTTGCCTTGATGTTCCTCTCTGTCACCCAAGCCTCCAGCCTCCCTAATTCTTGGTTGTTGGTGAACTTGAAAACTTGCCATATTTGGTGGTTGCTTTTCTCCTGCTTCTGTGGCCCATCATTTGGTCTACAGCCTCAGCTGTTCAAAACAGTTTTGAGAAGAATGATGTCTATATCATCCCCCCTCTCCCCCGCCTCCCGGTCAACTGAACTACCTGTTTGCTCTTCCCTGTGGTGGTTATTTTTTGGTTATGGCTCCTTTTATCCAGGACCAAAAATGGTCATAGCTGTGAATTTAGCATTTTTCTCACAACTCAGAGAGGGATGCCTGCCTCATTACATTTCAGGGATTACCAGAATCTTGAAGTCCATAGTAAAATTCTTTGTATCCCATAAACATTCTTCTCCAAGAACATGTCCTTCCATTTCCTAGTTTCTGCTTGGGGTGAAACAGTAAAAAGAAAATGGAAAACATTTCGATCACTAACAGTCTTAGAGTTTCCAGTTGAAACAAGGCATGAGTTTCAACCCCTCAGTGCAGACAGAAGCCCGGCTTGAACTTATCCCCATTTTCTAGGTTGTGTTCTAGCAGCAGGGGGTGTTTTCTTCCTGAAAAGGAGCTGGTCTTGGGAATAAGGACACCCATCTCCCTGCTCCAGTTCACTCTGGCCGTACACATCCTCTCTGTATAAGGAAACAATGATTTTGATTCCTCTGTGTCAAAATTCCCCTTGCGATTACATCATACAGCATGTTTACCTCAGGAAATGATAACTCTGGGGTCTCAGAATATTAAAAGGAAGGAGATGAGGAGCAACATTTGTGTAACACTGAAGATGAGTATCACTGATGAAGTAACAGAGCTGGAGACAAAGAGTGCATTGTCTTGGGCCCTAGTGCTAAAAAACAGAAGCCATGGACTAAGTAACTCTGTGAGCCACTCAGTGCATTAGAATTTAGTTGGGATTTACACCTAGGCTTCTAGGAACTGGGTCCTTTCTTCTATTATGTTAAAAGTAAGACAGGAAGCCAGGATTTGCTTCCAACATAGCATTGTTCTTATAGGGCTGAGTTTTTAGGACCCCAGAGTCCACTTCCTCTACACAGCAGGGGCACCTGTGGGTGCATCTGAACTGCTAGAGCTGATAAGATGACTGAATCTACTCTCCACCCCCTCCACTTTGCAAGTAGCTGCTATCCAGGGGAAGATGATAGCCTGCTTCAGAGTGGTGAGGCAGGCCCAGGCCCTGGTGAGACACACCCTGGGGCCACTCCTGTTTCCTCCTCCTCTACTAGTAGTCAGTTAAGAGAAACCCCTTAGGTAAGGCCTGGAAGAGATGGAGGCTGAGATACGAGCCAGTACCCACTGAAATTTGTTGACTCCAAATCTAGGAAGAGTGCTGTGCCATGATTTTTATCTCCTGACTTGTGTACCTTCAACTTTCCTTGCATTTCTTGAAGGTGGTCCCAAGTTCAAGTGTTCTGCCTATCATCAGAGCTTGTGTCTCAATTTCAATTTTTTATTTGAGAAATGTGGCCAGTAGTCACTTTGAGCTAAATAGTGCAAGTTTGGTGTTTCTATCTTCCATTACAGCAAGCCTCAGATGGAACAAAGTAGTAGATGTGAAGCTGACACTGCTGCCTGGTCTCCCATGCATGCACATGCACACCCATGCATATGCACACACACATACTTGCATTCACACACACACTCCAGGATCCCACCTCCCAGGGCCAGGAATGCTGTCAGCCTCCTTCACCACATCCTGAGGCCTGAATTGTGTCCTGCTCCTTTGGGGTTATGACATGCAGGACATGGCTCTATTGGCATTAGTTGTTTCCCTCCTCCTGGAAGTCACAGAGACTGGTGTGACAGAAGCCAGATTTCAGTGGGCTGACGACTGATTGTCAGATAAGAAAATGAATGGAGATGACTTTTTGAGTAGTTGGATATGGGTAAAAAAGGAAGAGGGCGTGTGGGACTTGAGGAGGAAGTATTTTTTTAGGGTGGGAAGCCCATGAACATATCTACATGAGAAGAAGAAAGAGTGAGAATATCCTGGAAGAGTCTGGATAAGACTAGGAAGAGATGGGTCCAGAGGATTGGGAAACATGAGAGATAGCTCCAGGTCCGCCAAGAGGACCACTCATTCTTTGAGACAGAGGAAAGAAATGCAGAGACAGACAAATGTGAACCTGGTGGATGTATCAAAAGTTTAGAAAGTTAATTCTGATGGTTTCTACTTCCTTGGTTAATTAGGAAGTGAGACCATATGCAGTAAATCGGTCAAATGTCTAAGAGTATGCTGAAAGAAAAATTTGGGATGCCCCTGGGTTGAATCAAAGGAAACGAACTGAAGAAAGAGGTGTAGGAACTTCAGAACTCCCTTACATTATGTACCACAGATGTTAGGTGGCACCAGTCTGCACCATGGACTATTGCCCTCCAGCACTAGTGGCTATAGACGTCACAGTCTTGGAGTTGGGGTCGGGGAGGGTGGGTACTAGGAATAGATGCAGACATGGTGATTGGGGTGTTGCAGAGAGTGCAGCTGAAGAGGCTAAGCTAGAGATCCAGCTCTAGAGGATTCAGGAGAAGCCAGGAGCCAGGAAGGAGCAAGAGATAATCATGTGAGAGAAAATAGGAGGTGGCCAGAAAGTGCAAGTGGCAATGTGGTCAAGGAATAGATCTAATTTAGTGGGAGTCTGGGAAGGCTGGAAAAGAGGAAGTTGTGGTCAAATAGTGGGAAGTGGCTGAGGTCTGGTAGAGTGGGGGAAGGAAGGTTCTGGGCAAAGAGGCAGTGAGAGCACAGAAAGGTGGGGCATGTGCTGCCCCACACTGAGGCAGTTGGAGTGCTGGGGGTCTCTGGGCAGCTAGTGGTGATAATGATAAAGAGCCCTAAGGGTGGCAGAGACAGACACCACAAGCTTCAGAGGAGGAGGCCCTTTGCCCAAGAGGCCAAAGGAGTGGAGATACAGAGCTGGCTTTCCCAGGCCAGGCCTAAGAAAGCAGCCTCCACACCCACATCCTGACATTCCATTATCAACTCACCAGTCCTGACAGCACAGGGTAATGAACTCTTCACCTCTTGGAAAACTCTGATTACGCACCAGAAAGGGATCCTCCAAAACTGAACCTCCCTGACGGCTGGTAGTGGTGCCACAACCTCCTTCCGAGAAAACAGGGTGGCCCTGTCTACCAGGAAGGCAGGTGCCCATCCCACCAGCACCACCACAAGCCCACACTCATAGAGGCTGAAAACCTCCCCAATGCACTGAACCATTGGGGCAATGTCCTGCTTTCATGGTCTGGGTTTAACATTTTCTGTGGAGTCTCAGGATTTCTTCCTATGTATATAACCACGATCAGCTGCCACCCGTGGAGAATGGCCTCTTGAATGTTGTTTCACAGTTGGCCAACCAATATCCCAGAGCCATCACCAAGCATCTGAGTTACGCATCAGGCTCTTGATGTGATGTATGTAATACTTCATTAAAATGAAAGAATGGATGTTTGGTGCAGTCATCCCAGTGACTCAGGAGGCTAGGTAGGAGGATTACAAGTTGGAGGCCAGCCTCAATGAGGCACTAAGCAATATAGCAAGACCCTAGCAACTTATCGAGATCCTGTCTCAAAATTAAAAAAAATTAAAGGGCTGGGGATGTGGCTCAGTGCTTTAGAGCTTTATAGCACCCCTGGTTTCAATCCTCAGTACCAAAAATTAAAAAGGCTGTGATGTACTTTGGTGGTAGTAAAAGCATAACTAATACAAATATCTTCTTAAAGTTAGATTTATAACTTATGAACTATCAAGTATTCCCTCTCCAAACTTTATTAATGTCACTGTATGTTATCGCCCTGATATTTGTCACATTTAGACTTTGTTGCCTTTCTCAAAAGACCCCAAAGGCCTTCAGAGTCATTCCTTATAACCATTACTGCAGATTCAGCTCCAGTGCTCCAGGCTTCCAAGGGCCAAGGATCTGAAGCCCTCATTGATGGCTTCCTGGCCTTTCTTTAATCCCTTAAGGGATGGCTCTCAGGTGATCTCCATCTGGCATTCCCTGGTGATGCTGAAGCACCCAGTTGCATCAGACCAAAATTATTTCTTATATTTTGTAGGTTTAGCCAGGGGACCTCTAAAGTTACTTGAAAGCAAAGGGATTCATTATAGGAAAATTTCCACCAAATCAACCTTTCATTTTGCACAAACCCTTGGTTTGTGGCCATATTTAAGCTTGTGGGTATTTTTTCCCCTGGCTTTACAGGCTTTGGTGCTATTTGATTATTTAATCTTTCCGTCTGAATTTACCACCCTGTTTTGTTAATAGGCATGATAACCAAAACCCTGTTGATAAGGAAAAATGTGCAAGATAGGCGTGTCCTGCAGAGATCTTTCCTGGCAGAGAAAGAAGAGGGTTGTCAATGCTGAAAATTCTCAGTCTATGCATTGTAGCTTAGAGGGATTCTGCTTTCACTTCTAGGTGGAAAGTATTCAGAGTACTTCTGATGGCAGAGGATGATCAGGCAGCAGCAAGGATCACCATGTTTTGTTTGGTCTTATCAGTCATCATGGGAGGGACATACTGGATGGGCCACAGTGCTTGCTTGAAAATAGGAAGAGATCAAGTGTAGCCCTTTTGGCTCCAGCAGAGCAGAGACCCAACACAAGCCCTCTCCCTCTTCCACTGAAATGCTCACTTTTTCCTTCCTCCCTTCCTTCCCTCCTTCCCTCCTTTTTTTCTTCTGGGGATTGAACCCAGGAACACTCTACCACTGAGCGGAATCCCCAGCCCTTTTTTGAGACAGGCTTTCTAAGTTTCTGAGGGTCTTGCTAAGTTGTTGAGGCTGTCCTGGAACTAGCAATTCTCCTCTCAGCCACCTGAAGAGCTGGGATTATAGGCATGTGCCATAGTGCCCAGCCATCCTTGGTTTGTCTGAGTCAAAAAAGTCTTGCCAATAAGTCAAGTGGCACTTGGTATGTTGTAGCACTTGCACAATGGAATCACAGTGTATATCATGAGTATCTATGTCATGTCAGTGGGTTAGGGATGGTTTGGGTCAGGACACAAAGGCATGGAATATGTTGTAGAAGGAGGTAATTCCCTAATGTTAGCCAAAATGGATCAATTGTTTCTTCATATGAGATGTTTGGCTCTCATGTGTTTGATTTGTATTTCTGTGCCTTTTTACCATGTTTTTAAAAAAATTTTTAATTTGTTTTAATTAGTTACACATGACAGTAGAATCCAATTATGTGCTTTAATATATAATACATAGATGGGATATAATTTCTCATTTTTCTGAGTGTACATGTTTGAGAATCATATTGGTCATGTAGTTTCATATATCCATACAGTAATAATGTCTGTTTCATTCTACTAGCTTTCCTATCCCCACATTCTCTCCTCTCCCTTCCCATCCCTTCCCTCTTCCTAATCTAAGATAATACTATTCCTCCCTAGTGCCCCCCACCTTATTGTGAATTAGCATCCACATATTAGAGAAAACATTCAGCCTTTGGTTTTGTGGGATTGGCTTATTTCACTTAGCATGATATTCTTCAACTCCAACCATTTACTGGCAAATGCCATAATTTCACTCTTCTTTAAAGCTTAGTAATATTCCATTGAGTATATATACCACATTTTCTTTATCTATTCATATATTGAGGGACACTTAGATTGGTTCCATATTCTATCTATTATGAATTGAGCTGCTGTAAACATTGATGAGGCTGCGTCATAATAGTATGCTGATTTTAAGTCCTTTGGGTATAAACCAAGGAGTGGGATAGCTGGGTCAAATGGTGGTTCCATTCCCAATTTTCTGAGGAATCTCCATACTGCTTTCCATAGTGGTTACACCAATTTGCAGTCCCACCAGCTGTGTATGAGTGTACCTTTTTCACCACATCCTCACCAACATTTATTGTTGCCTATATTCTTTTTTTTGTTTGTTAGAGAGAAGAGAGAGAGAGAGAGAGAGAGAGAGAATTTTTTTTTTAATATTTATTTTTTAGTTCTCGGTGGACACAACATCTTTGTTGGTATGTGGTGCTGAGGATCGAACCTAGGCCGCACGCATGCCAGGCGAGGGCGCTACCGCTTGAGCCACATCCCCATCCCTGTTGCCTATATTCTTGATGATGCCATTCTGACAGGAGTGAGATGAAATCTTAGACTAGTTTTGATTTGCATTTTCTCTGCTAGAGATGTTGAACATTTTTTCATATATTTGTTGATTGATGTGTATCTTTTTCTGACAAGTGTCTGTTAGTTCCTTAGCCCATATATTGATTGGGTTATTTGGGTTTTTTTTGGTGTTAAGTTTTTTGAGTTCTTTGTATATCCTAGAGATTAATGCTTTATCAGAGGTTCATGTGGTAAAGATTTTCTCAGAATCCATAGGCTCTCTCCTCACATTATTGATTGTTTCCTTTACTGAGAAGAATCTTTTTAATTTGAATCCATACCATTTATTGATTCTTGATTTTACTTCTTGTGCATCAGGAGTCTTGTTAAGGAAGTCAGATCCTTAGACAATGTGGTAAAGATTTGGGCCTATTTTTTCTTCTGTTAGGTGCAAGATTTCTGTTCTAGTGCCTAAGTCTTTGATCCACTTTGAGTTGATGTGCATGGTGAGAGATAGAGGTTTAATTTTATTTTGCTACATATGGGTTTCCAGTTTTGCCAGCACCATTTGTTAAATAGGCTATCTTTTCTCCAGTGAATGTTTTTGGTACCCTTGTCTAGTATGAGATAACATTATTTATGTGGGTTTGTCTCTGAGTTCTCTATTGTGTACCATTGGTCTACAAGTCTATTTTGGTGCCAGTACCATGCTGTTTTTGTTACTATAGCTCTGTAGTATAGTTTAAGGTCTGCCATTGTGATGCCTCCAGCTTCACTTTTCTTAATAGGGATTGCTTTAGCTATTCTGGGTCTCTTATTTTTCCAAATAATATGATTGCTTTTTCTCTTTATATGAAGAACTATTCTATTTCATGGAACACTTTGAGGAGTACTGGTGTCTGTAATTCGATGCCTTTCTTACCATGTTTGTTTATTTGTTTGTTTTTACTCTCTCTCTCTCTCTCTCTCTCTCTCTCTCTCTCTCTCTCTCTTTGTTTTTTTTTTCCTAGAGAGATTAACCTTGATTTGAAGTATTAGTCAGATAATACTAGAATTTTTGCCCAAAGGGGAAGAAATAATTTATCGAATCTTCAAGTAGTCCTAAACTGTGTCTCCTTGGAAGCTGCCAGGCACCTTCCATGAAGCCTTAAATATCTTTGCCTTTTGCTCTCCAGACATTTTAGCTCTGACTATAGAACCAATTAGTGCTGTGTAGAGGAGAGGTTGAAATCAGGGGAGGTCTGGCTCAAGTGCTCATAAGTCAGTGTACCTCTTTGAGCATCAAGTTCCTCTTCCATAAATAGAAGAGGTATTTTCTTACATGGCCATTATGAGGATCAAATGCAGCAATAGGTAGAAAGTGCTTGGTGAACTGAAAGATGCTGTAGAAACATGAAGGACATGTGCACCCTTGAGAATGAGGGTTATCAGAGGCTCTGGGCTTGGGCCTCCTTTTTGGAAGATCTGGGCTTTCTCAGACTCCTTTTCCCTGTGTTTCGGATGAGCCTTGTGTTCAGCCTAGACACACAGGTAAAGAAAGACAATGAAAGCACTTAGGTTCTGTTTGTGGCTGCTCTCAGCCAGTCCTGCATGGGAGCTGTCCCTGTCTCAGGGTCCTCAGAGACCTGGGTCTGTCCCTGGGACATTTGCTTAAGGGAATCTCCTTATCACACACTCTCACAGTATCCTCTCCTTCATCTTTAGGACTCGAGGGAATGACAGGTAAATGTATCTGCTCCTGTTGAGCATTTTATGGAGATTTTGTGCAGTTCTCCTTTTTAATTTTAATCAATATAGGCTTATGCCTCACTGTTCTGATTAAACTTAAGAGAGTACCTTTGGAGCAGAGTTGGAAAAGAAACCCATTGGCCAGCACTTGGTTGCACCTCTTCTTTGTGTGCCCTTGATTTCCATATCTGTGTCCTGGGGGTCAAGCTGTGGGTCCTCTTGCACCAGCGAAGCATCTCTGAAGATGACAGATTTGCCTGTGTCCCCAGCTTGCTGCAGAGCCCGATCCTCTCCCAAATATATAGGGGCCAGTTTCTTTATTGATGCTACTCAGCTCTTACTAGTTCGTGGGACTTATGCAACTTGAGACACCGAGTTTGCAGCCTTATCCCTGCAGTTCCTCTGGGCAGATCCCAAATCATCCCCTTCCCCTCAGGAGGAGGTAAACTTGGCTCAGAGAGCCTGGTGTTGGAGATTTGCCTCTCATCTTCATAAGATGCTATTTTCTTCTCTTCTTTGCCTCCATGAAAGCTTAAAAATGAAACTGCACATACATATATGTATGCCACTTATTTATCAAATCTTGTTGCTAGGTAACTGGCAGCTCTCCATCCTTTTGACATTCTGCTATTAACTCTGTCGTACTTCAGAAGATATAAAATGGTGAGAGCATTTTCTGGACTAGTCACTTGTCAGTGAGTACAATCAGTTTAAAAATATCAGTTTTTAAATCAGTTGTCCTAATGTTGTCTTCCTCATGCATCTTATCCCTCAAATCAAGTTTATCAAGCACTATAGTAAAATCATTTTATATATCTGTTTAAGAACCTCACAAAGACACCCCTACCCCTGTCAAATGTTCATGGTCCAGGGCAACATTATAAAGTGCTTTTGGAAAATAATATCAGAAGCAAATGCACTTTGATGTGCTTTATTGGAGCAGTTGTGAGGGGAAAGTAGCTGAGGAGTTTGAACTTGACTCATTGGTTTGGGGGTCATCACTGAAGAAGTTTAAGGGAAGGGTCAGATTTACCACAACACTAGGAGTGAATGGGAGGTAGAGGAGGAATGAGAAAATGCTTAGCCTCACGGTGACATTCACAATGGACAGCAGGGATGGGAAAGGAAGAAGAGAGTCAAGAGATTTCTGCTCAAGTTTTGACTTAAGACAAAAGCTTGAGGCAAAGAAGCAGTTCACCATGGATGAACTGAAGAGAAGTGTGTTCTGATAGAAGCATTGAATGCCCAGATGTGTTGGAATAGAGAAGGAGGTAGTGTGGAGGGCTTGACTAGGGAGCCGCTGAAAGTCAGACTGAGGAGTTAGCTTGTAGACCTCAGCCGGCATAAGCAAGTTAACCTTCCTAAGATGCTTTGAGTAGAGGATCTCGGAGGAGAGGAAAGCCCTTCGCAACAGGGTCCCCCTGGAAGAGAGTACAGGCAAGTGGAAAGGACATCAGGTCCTGAGTGGAGTCCCGTATGGTGAATGGACTGTCCTGGGTGCTGGAGTTCCTCTCTGACATCCTCCCCATGTGCATTCTCTGCCTACCATCTTTCCCAGGTCTGTCTTAAAGAAGTATGAGCTGGCAGGATGGGGAAAAGCTCCTCTGGGAACTCATTTAGGTCTCAGGCCTCAGTAAAAAAGGGCTACTTGAGGACATAGGGCAATGGGCTGCACCACTCATCTGCTCTGGGACGGGGGAGTGAGAGAGAAAGAAAGAGCTCCTGTTTCTTTTCCAGAAGATTCCTGCCAACACTAGAGAGCTCAGGAATCCCCTGGCTAGGGGATTCACCACTTCTTCCTCTCTCTCTGATTGCGCTCCCCCAGCACTCTTCTTTGGTTACCAGTAAATAAACCCTGCCAGTTTCTCCAGAACCTTTTCTCCAAGAGCAGATAGACCCTTCCTTCCCAGGAGGGTCTTTGCTCTGTGAAGCAGATGCATTGGTCCTCAGGCTGGTCCATTTTCACATTCTGATTAGTCACCTGGGACTACTCCTGGAGGTTCTATCCTAGCCCACCTCACACCCCACCTAAGGAATTCCTTGCCGGTCTCAGCCTTCATCTTCTCCCTTCAACAAGACTCACCTTCCTCTGGCTTCTCCCAGAAGTCAGCTGCAAGAGCACATAACACATAGCACCCGGGCCCTTATCAGCCTGGCCTCCCTCATGGCTTGCTCTTGTGGTCTGGCATGGATCCCCAACTTCTGTTGCTCCTCAACTTCTATTGCTCCTTTGGGCCCAGGGCAAGACCTGTTTCCTCACTGCCCTCAGTGCTTCCTTCCAGTTCCAGGCCTTTTTTGGATCCTCCTGTTCCCCTTTCCAGAGTCTACTCCCACATGAGGTCTATCCAGCCATTTTCCCACTTCCCTAGCCACCTTTTCCTGCTTCTGACCCCTGGGCCACATCCTCCTCAGCTCTCTCCATCTTTTCTGTGGCTTTTACTTTCCCTGTGCCTTTCTGAGCATTTAAAATAGTTTGCCTTTGGTTCCCACTGTGCAAAGTGTATGTTTTACCTTCCTTATTAACCCCTCTGCTGCTTGGGGACCGAGACTGGGCTTTTCTTAGTTTTCTCTACTGTCTCATCCCTCTTGGGGCCTTGCTGAGGGCCCTTTGTATGGAAGGTGCACATGGCAACTCATGTCGTCTCACTGCAGGGACCTCTCCTGCAGCCTCCTTGCCCCCGTCTTTGCTCAGAGGACCTCAGCACGGCACCTTGCATGCCATCAGGCCTGACTGGCACGTCTGTCCCCCAGACTGGGAAGATGGGGTGTTAAGCTGATTAATACATGCAGTGTTTGGAGGTGGCCTCGCTTGAGGTTGTTCCTTTCTTATTGTTAGTGTCACTCATTCTTTTTTTTTTTTTTTATGGTGCTGGGGATTGACCTCAGGGCCTTATGCATTGCAAGGCAAGCGCTCTACCAACTGAGCTATATCCCCAACACTGTGTCACTCATTCTTTGAGCATCAGTGAAACCCTAAATCCTGCAGCAGACACAGGATGTATTTTTGGACAGTTCTTTTATCCCAAGTCACAGCTTTGTCTTAGTGTTGTTTAACTGGGTTGACTGTTACTCTCTTCCAAGCCTTAAGTTAATAATCCCCAGATGGAAACATGCTACCAACCCTTCTGTTAGCTTTTCATCTTTAACACATCACAGTGATTTTTATAAAAATTGGGTATTTGTTGTTTAATACGCCAGAGGTGCACCTGTTCTGTTACTATGTTATAGAAAATGTGTTATGAAGAACAAACACTCGTTCACAACCTTATACCAAGTAAACACATGAATGTTTTGGTATACTTAGTGACACAAAGAATACTATGGCTGTGTAGGTGCTCCTTGACTTACTTGGCATCATATCCAGCTAACTCTGTTTTAAGTTGAAAGTATTGTTAAGTCAAAAATTCATTTAATCTCACCTCACCTTCCAGACATTACTGCTTAGCCTAGCCTACCTCAAACAGGCCCACAACACTTACATTAGACTGCAATGGCTAAAACCATCTGTGCAAAGCCTATTTTATAATGAGTATTGAGTTTCTTATGTAATTTATTGAATATTGTACAAAAATTGAAAACCAGAATATACCATTAAGACATGTTAAAGTACAGTTTTTGCTGACTTGTATCACTCCCACACCAGCATAAATTTTAAAAATTCTTGTCAGAGAGCATTTTATAGTGCTTCTTATCATAAAGTAAGACCATATATATAAGCAGTCAGTAACTGCATTCATTGTATATACAGGCATGTATATACATGATGGCAAACCTATAAGTGCACATCCATGTATAGGTTCATGTGTGCCCATGGAAAGCATGTTGGGGACTTTATTCTTCTGAATATCATGTCTTAATTTTTTATGCCTATTTAAAAGTTCACAGGCACATGGGAGTATTAAAAGACTTCAATACTTAAAAAAAAAAAAAAAAACAGTGCTAGGATTGAACCCAGGGGTACATTTTACACTGAGCTATACTCCTGGCCCTTTTTATTTTTAAATTTGAGACAGGGTCTGGCTTAGTTGCCCAGGCTGGCCTTGAACTTACTTGTGACCCACCTGCCTCAGATTTCTGAGTTGCTGGGATTATAGACATGCATGACCATGCCCGGCTTTAATACTTTCTTAGAGATTGAGGCTGTAGTGGTTTGTGCTCTCCATATACAGAGACAGGAACTCACAGAGGAAGGAGTCAGAGTGCTGCTTTGCCCAGCGTGTATCCAAAGCCCTCAGTTCTTACAAGTTAGCCCCTTGCTCTTGGTCATTTGATGTGAACAATGTGCCATTTCATCCCTTTATATAGTAACCTCTGGTCTGATACTTCTCTTTTCGCCCCCTCCTGATCTCCTGCTTTCTGGGAAGAGAGAATCACAGTGAGATTGAACGGCGCAGGCGGAACAAGATGACTCAGTACATCACAGAGCTCTCTGACATGGTGCCCACCTGCAGTGCGCTGGCCCGGAAGCCAGACAAGCTCACCATCCTCCGCATGGCTGTCTCACACATGAAGTCCATGCGGGGCACAGGGAACAAGTCTACTGATGGCGCATACAAGCCTTCCTTCCTCACCGAGCAGGTACCCACCATTACTGGTCTGTGGTCCATTCTTTTTGGCAACATCATTCTGAAAGCTGGGAGAGTCACAGTGTCATCACACTGAAATAAGCTATGTGGGGAAATGGGATTTGAGGTTGAGGAAGGGATGAAGCCAAGAAATTTTGCTTCTACTTCTCATCAAGAAGCTCTCTTCAAGAGTATCAGGTTCCTGTATCTTCTGCTTTTATAGTCCCCATATACCTTATGAGGTATCCCTCAAAAAAGATACAATGCACTGGGACAATGAGCTTTTGGTGACACAGGAAGAAGTCAGTTAAAGACACAATCCCGATTACCAGGACAGGTGAGGATAATCATCCTTTGAGAATCATGGTAGCACTGATGATGGAAATAAGTGTCTTTGCTACTAGCACAAGCAGGCATTTGCTCAGGGACTGGTCTGAGTCATATCTTTCTGTACATTGTTTAATTTACTCCTTATTCCAGTTCAGTGGATAAACCACTATGATTCATACCTGTTTTATAGGTGAGGAAATCAGGCTTAGAAAGCATCAGTAAATTGCCCAAGGTCAATCAGCTGCTTAGTGAAGGAGCCAGGAGTTGGTCAATGGAGACAGGTTTCAAGGACCCAAAAGCCATACTTTTATTTTTTTTCAGTATTGGGATTGAACCAAGAGGTACTCTACCACTGAGCTACATCTCAGCCCTTTTTCCTTTTTCCTTTGAGACAGGGCCTCACTAAGTTGCTGAGGCTGGCATAGAACTTGTGATCCTCTTGCCTCCCAAGTCACTGGGATTACAGGTGTACGCCACCATGCCCAACCCCAAAACATATTTTTTAACTCCAACCAAGTCTTTGAATAGTTGGGAAGAAGAAACACATGTGACAGTATCTAGTAGTAGATTTATGTGAACCAGAGGGCCTGTGTTCAAGGTCCTGGTCTTTACATGTGCCTGTCACAGGGCAAATCAGCAAATGTTGTGTGTTTCAGTTTGCTCATCTGTAATAAAGGTAAAGTTTTTTGACTTTCTGACTCTAGGAGCTTTTGCAGCATAAATGAGGCAGTGCATTTGAAAGAAATTTGCATATGGCAAAAGGGAGAAAGGGCAAAATTATGTGGTTGACAGGGAGTGTAGTTAGGAAGTACAAAAGGATGTGCAGTGTAGCATCCTGAGTGTTCAACAAGACCAGAGCATGTGGGCAAAAAGAGAGAGAGTAGACATGGCAGGGTTTCATCAGGGCGCATCTCAGGACAGAGACAGCATTGACAAGCCATTGCAGGAACCACATAATGTATATAGAAAGAGGAGAACAGAGGGACTTTTTAAAGTATGCACAGAGTCTCAGAGGAATGATGGCGAATTGTTTGTACTTCTAGAGTTGAGAATCTTCATATCATGGAAATAAGTTTAGAAAAAAGAACAAGAAAGAAGAACCAACATTTTTTTTTTACTGTCTGTTCTGTTATATACATTTTAGCAAGTGCTGAACAATGTTTCTGAAACCCTCCTAGGGTCATGTGATCTGTCACTCTGGAGGTGTTGGGAAAGTATGCTGGTCATATGAGGACATGAAACAGGGCGGTTCAGGACATGGGCTTCAAGCCTTGTTTCTATCTCCATAAAAAAATGAATGCAATGATTATCCCATCTCCTGCAGATGAGGTCGCCAAAGCAATAAATGTACACTGCTTGGAAGATAATGAAGGATGAATGGCTGTTAGGTAACCAGACCAATTTAGTAAGCACATTTCTTTATTCCTTACAAAAATCCTGCAGGACCAAGATTTGAAGTAAACCCCTTTATCTCTAATTACTGAAAGTGAAGAGATGAAGATAGAGGAGAGAGAACGCAGGCTATACAATCATATGGATCCTACCAGTGTTTCTCTCTGGGTTATGTGGAAGATAATGACACATATACTTATGGAATATCTACTGTGTGCCTGACCCTTACTAAGTTCTTCGTACACAACTCAATTAACTTCCCCAAATCTCATTGAAAATGGAGCTGCATGGAATACTGAAAAGGAGGACATTAAAAGTATCCTGCCTAGAATTGCTCAGTTAGGTGAAAGAGCCATGGAGAACAATCTCCTTTTACTCTAAAATCCCTGCTCTTAACCCCTGCCATCTGTTCAAGTGGAAGAGAGGGGCAGGGTGGGTTCTGGGTCTCCAACACAGAACTTAGGTTATTAGCAATGGGCTCCCAGGAAATGAACCATGGGGATGAGGTGATAGGAAGAGAGGAACATGATGAGGGTATGGCTATGTCCCATACGACCTTCATCCAATCTTTGCGAATGGATGAAAACATGAATGCATAAACAAAGCCATTCAGCCTTCTCCAGTGGCAGAGTTCTCCACTTCCTCAGATATCCTGCTTCATTATTTTTTAAAACAACTCTTCCTGTTGGAAAAATCTTCCTGATACTGAAAATAAAAATGCTGACCCAGTCCTCTGAACTGAGTAAGCATCTGGGAGACCTAGAACCACAGAAGTGCAGAGTATGGGAAATGGGAAAAATAAACTTTTTCTTAAAAAACACTACTTCCTTCCTGTGTTCCCAGGCTGAAGATGTTTGAATTTCTCTCCAGACAAGTGCTCAGGGACATTCACAAAGATCCTCAGGTCCTGTTCCCACAGATCAGAATCTTCTAGGCTTTAGGTCCCTGGAACTCTCTCAGGGATTGGGACATAGAGTAGGACCAGAGTCTCCACATCAATGAATGGGTTGCAGGAGCCTTTACCTCTGCTCAGGGGGCCCTTGCCACATTTTATAGTAAGGCTTCTATATATGATTATACTTGAACAAAGGATTCATAGAAAAAGATGCTTGCTAATTGCTAAAATACAAATATGCCTTTGTTCTTCGGGGTCTGATCAGTTTGTGAGATGGTTGGCAGGTGGTTGTGGACTCTAACTGCATTGGAAGGGTTAAATCCTCAACTCTTGCAGGTATAGAACCCCTTTCATTCACTAGGAAAGGACTCCTTAGCTTGATGTGACAACAGTGTAGGGAGTTATACTTGAGCTGCTTTTAGGCCCTACAAATAAAAAACATCTCATGTTAGCAAAGTTGATTTTGCCCCATCTGTGTCCCTCTGGGGATGATGGCAAAGCTTCCTGCTGCCCATTCATTGATTCTGAACCACTTTGTTCCTGCCTTCAATGACAGTCATGACTTTACCTACCTGTGTGATCCCAGAGCTGATTCTTCTAACCTCTTCTCGCTATAAAGTGATATGTATAGTGCTAAATGCCTTGCTGCCTCCTGGGCTACTCTGAGAGTCTGGCAAGAGTCTGATGATGATTGTCAGCATTCTGGAAGCATGACAGACATGAGGAAGTAAGGGGATATTTACATCCAGTGCCAGTGTTCAGCTCAGAAATGCAGGAAGAGAAGAGAAGCAAGAGTGCACTGTCAGCATGGCAGGCACTGGCAGGAGATGCAAGCTCTCTTTCCTGCTCTCCTTACCCTCCTGTTTTCCTTTCCTCCCTTCTCTTCAGCACCTTTTGTGCCAGGCACTATGTTCTGGGTGCTTCTGGAAGCAATAACATGATAGTGGTTACAGCATGTGGGTGGAGCTGCTCACTCTTCTGGCAACTCAACACCTGCTGATCACTGCCTGCTCTCCCATTCTCCTAAACTGAAAGTGTCCTCCTTCCTAAAAGGACTGGTAAAGAGAGAGCCATCAGTATTTAGAGTGGCTGTGTCTTAGGGACAGTACTAATTTTGTGCATTTTTCTAGCTTATATTCCAGTAAAACTTGGAGTAATTTTCCAAACTATTTGTGCACCAGAATGAGTGTACAAATAAAAGAAGTTAAGGGTTGCATTTAATTGGTGTAGAACTGTCAGTACCTTGTGTTAATGAGTCTTTTTCTTTGTAGGAACTGAAGCATCTCATCTTGGAAGCAGCTGATGGGTTCCTGTTTGTAGTAGCAGCTGAAACAGGGCGAGTGATTTACGTGTCTGACTCTGTCACCCCTGTTCTCAACCAGCCCCAGTCAGAGTGGTTTGGAAGTACCCTCTACGAACAGGTGCATCCCGATGATGTGGAGAAGCTGAGAGAGCAGCTGTGCACCTCAGAAAATTCCATGACAGGTCAGTAGATTCCTTCTACAAGTCTATTTGGCCCTAGAAAAAATTTTTTCCAGTAGACACACTAAGAAGTTGGGTATTATAAAAGGCTTCCTTGAGCTGAGGGGATGCATTTTACTCAGTGTGTGTAATGGCTTCTTTTACCCTGTAACATTATAATAAAATCCATTTTTAATACATTACTTTCCCTATATTTTACATGTAATAAGTGCACATCGTCACTGGGAGTCGCCATTGATAACATAATTAGACCCATATGAAGTTTGTGCAGCAACTGAGGGGTTATTTGTGATTCTGATTATAGACAATTACTACCCAGGCCTTAGTTACCTGAAATATAGTTTTTCATTAAAATATAGTCTGTTCCGCTATAATCTAACACATGCAGTCTTTCTAAGAAATCACTGCAATATTCAGAAGAGTGCAATAAAAACTTAAGGGCTCATGGGAGGAAAGAGGGTTAGGAATATAACACTCAATAATTTGACAATGGCAGATGAAAGCAAAGAAAGGAACCTATAAAAAATGCTAGCACAGCTTTACATGCTAAATGGTTAAGAAATTTATGAAGATTACTAAATATAGCACTTAACCTTGAAAGTGACCCAAAATTTGCTTGTGGAAGTGGGTCTTAGAAGGTGTTGCCACTTGTGTGTTATCTTGAAGGACAGTTGTATAAAACCAGAGGGAGATTTTTAACATCAAATTAAGACGAGTGTAGCTTATATCAGGATGTGAGCTGAGCTGGTAGAGGTCTGTGTAATGTGCATTTTGTGTGGTTTGGTTCAGTTGGGCAGTTTTTGTGTTCATCTAGTATCTCTCACAGCAATCACAAAATTAATACCATGCTCAGATACATTACTCCCTACTGTATTAGTCAAATTGGAACAAATTTACATTTTTATAACAAGAGTTGTAATGCATTATGCCAAGATTGCATTCTGCTGTATGACAAATCTGTTTGTGCTATGTCATTCTCCCTTATGTTGCAAGGTGCTGAAATTCACTTTTGTCTGTCCACTGCCAATGTCTTGGCTGGGCACAGAATCACGAGCCACCACACAGCTTTGTAGATTCAAACAGCAATTCTTTATTCCCGAACTCACACCGGCCTCCACACACGCTCTGGGGCAATCCCAGTTCTCCTCCGCCCAATTCACCTACTCCACGAGGCTTTTTTTCCAATATCCCATTTGAATCTCATGAGAACTCAACGGGAACAAGCAGCAGGAACACCCTAATCCCAGCAGCAATAATCTTCAACCTCCAACTTCCCTAAAACCCCTATTGTCTTAAACCGGGAACGCCCTAAACCCAAGGACCGGGATACTTCCTCAAACCTGATCAGCTCTAAACCCAGATCCGCCTTGGTCCTTGAGCAAGGTCACCTTACATGCAATGTCAACAGCGAAATCCATTTAACATGGGGTACGCTAGCAAGGAAATTTTGATGCGTCATTCCTACTTGGCAATGGCCCTCAGCAGTCCACAGTGCCTAATCAGTGCTTTGCACGTAGTAGGCATTTGGCAGATGCTTGATGAGCAAATGAGTCAGTGTTTTGATCATTGTCGTCAGCTCAGGCCACCTAACAAATACCACAGACTGTGACTTAACAGAAATTTATTTCTCACAGTTCTGGAGATTAGGAAGTCCAAGATCAAGTCTAGGATCAAGCAACTTGGACCAACTTTTGATTCTTATATGGTACTTTTCTAGCTTTAATCAATATAAGGTTGAAAGGGCTAATCACCTAATCTCCTCCTAAAAGCCCACGTTCCAATACCATTAGCTTGGAGTTAGGATTTCAGAACGTGAATTTGGAAGCAACAATTCAGCTCATTGCAGCCAGGATTATGGTGTCACCAGGGTTGATTTATCCTAAGGCCTCTCTCCTTGGTTTGCAGATTATTGCCTTTTCTTTGAGTCCTCACTTATTTTTTCCCCATGCATGCATCCCAACTGTCCCTCCTTTTTGTAAGGACACAGTCATACTGGATTAAGGCCTACTACATGACCTCATTTTGCTTTAATTACTTTTTTAAAGGCACTGTCTCCAAATGTGGCCACATTCTAAGTTTCTGGGTGGCTAGGGCCTCAAAATATGATTTTTAAATTTTTTTTTTTTTTTTTTTTAGTTTCAGGTGGACACAGTATCTTTATTTTATTTTTATATGGTGCTGAGAATTGAACCCAGTGCCTCATGCATGCTAGGTGAGCACGCTACCACTTGAGCCACATCCCCAGCCCCTCAAAATATGATTTTTAATGGTGGCAGGGAGGCACAATTCCATCCAAATCACAGGATAAGCCTGAATCAGATGTTGCCAGAAGTAGCAAGAGTACAGGTGTTGCTGGATGATAATAGTAATTTTCTCAATGTTGATGTTCACTGCTGTAGATAGGAGGGAGAGGATAGAGAGTGGGCACTGGGTATAGTTTTATCTATTGCTGTGTCTCTTTATAATGTGACACATCACCTGCAGGAAACTTCATCCACATCCTTGTAAAACAATGATGCTAATATAGTCTCAGAAAGATTTTCTGCTGCCCCATTCCCCTGGCTGAATTTGAGAACTCCAAATAGAAATCCTAAGAAACATACATTATAAAGTGACATATTTGGGAGGATTGTGAAAGGGAAAGCAAATCCACCAGGAAATATTGATTTGACAGCTAAAATCACCTCCTCTGGAAAGAGCTGTCTCTCCTTAGACTTCTGTATTTGACCACAGGATGTGGCTTTTTGAAACCTAACCCTGAGACTCTGCTGGGGCAGATGGCATGAGAAATGGTGGTTAAGGGCAGGAAAGGCTCCAGTGAAAAGTGTGGCTAACTGATTCACCAGGATTTGATGGACATGGCTGTTTTTGTGTGAAGTCAAAATGCATCTGGCAGAATTTAAAGAGGCAGTGTGAACCATATTTGGCCAGAGATGTCCTTGGAGGGGATGCTTGGCAGTGGCCATGGTACCTGGGGCTGATGTACACAAGAAGTCCTCCAGGATGTCAGAGGAGTCCCTGTGAATGGTGAACAGCCAGGCCTCTTGAGCTCTTCTTCTGGTCAGGATCCTCTTGAGAGGAATAAGATGTGGCTGGAGAAGTGGGTTCTTAGGCTCAGAGCAGAGAAGGACAGTGTCTCTCAGAGCTGCAGAGTGTACATATGAGTCCCAGGACAGAGTCTGAAGACTTGTTGAGAGAGCCTGGAAGAGCTCCCTGCAGCAGGACTAGTATGTGGCCACGTCTCAGGGTTCACTGGTGTTCAAGACAAAGCAGGGGCTAGCCTTTGTGCATCACTGACCAACATGTAGGTGTGATATATACAGACTTAATAAAGAAGCCACAGGGGTGATATGACCCCTTTGATTCTTAGAGTAGGATTTCTCAAACTCTCCTGTTCCTGGTATTTAGGCCAGAAAGAGGTGACATGGTTCACTTTGAGGGACTCCGGCTGAGGGGGTGTTGGGGCAGGGAGCCAGATGGGGTACAGGGGTGGCTTAACATGAGTGGTCTAATCCTCTCTCCTCAGCCCCTTGGTCAGTAGGAAGTTCATGTTTCATTTGATGGATGTGCAGGGCCACTTGCTCTGAACATGGAGTGGGGCTATGTATACACAGTGGGACAGAGAAAGGGACAAGATGTTGGACTACAGTGGGGCTTGCAGCCTCCTGCTAGCTCAGGGCCTGAGCAAATTGATGCCTGCCCAGAGTACTGTATCTGGGGTGGGGATGGTGTATTTCTTTGTTGAATTAAGTCTTTCCTCAGCTGAGAGATGGTGACAAATGGTGAGTGAGAAGATATATAAATGTATAAAAAGATACATAGATCCTTTGGAAGCATCATGGAGTGATATGGGCCACTGCAATGATTTGATTCACCTGTGAATAAACACTGGACTCAATGTTGGGAGAGAGTGGGGGGACTCCTCACATAAAAACAGCAGCACTGGTAGTTGAGAAAGTTCTGGAAAGAGAGTCAGGAGCCCTACTCTTTGTTTTTGCCTTCATCTTGGTAAGTCCCTTTTTTCTCTGACCCTCATTCTTATCACTTTCCAGGAAATTCCTAACTAAGGCTCATGCCAGCTCTGATTCTATTCTTTTGCCTAAGGTTCTAGGGTAGAATTTAATTCACTGATTAAGAAATGGTGGAAAGTTGGAGGAAAGGGGCTTAAAGCTGTAACAACAATTAAACAGAAGCAACTGCTGAGGCTTAGGGCTAGGGGCTGCCACGTTTTTAGGACACCTCCTTTGAAGAGCTTATTTGAAGTGGAATGTTTCTGGATGAAACCAGGCAAACCCTTTATGAACTGCCTGGGGAGGATTGGACTTCCCCTGTGTAGGAGTGGCCCAGGATTCTAGAGGACCCAGAGAGCCAGCTTGTCTTTTTCCAAGAGAATTTTGTGGTCATGGAGAAGAATGACTATACAGCCAGACTGGGTTCAAATGACAGAAACACCCCCAACCAGCTTGGGTGAAAAAGAAATTAACTGACTCATGTAACTGAAAATGGATTCTGGTTTCAGGTGTAGAAACATCCAGCTGATCAAATCCCACTAAAAAAAATAGTTATTTATTATTTATGGATTCCATGTTTGCAAATTTATCTGCTAGCCAAACTTATTTGCATCCCCAAAATTAATATTCCCAGGGCTTTTGTGGGCATATGCACAGTGGAAGAAATTTGGGGCTGCCTGATGGCATATTCCCAGCTGAGGTCAAGCAAGGTGATGTTTGTTGTGCTTTTTTGTTTTAGCTTTTCTGTTATCAACTAGTGCTCTTTTTGTGTTCTATTTGATGCCATTTTTTATTTTGCTTGTTTGTGCTTTTTGTGGGTGATTTAGCTGTTTAAAATGGCCCAAGTGTTATGCTGAAGTGCTAATATTCCCAACTGCAGGAAGTCTGTAATCTGCCTCATGGAGGAAATAGTATGCATTACATAAATTTCATTCAGACATAAATGATAGCCTGTGAGTGCAATGTTAGAGAATCAACAATATATGTTAAGTAAGATGTCTCTAAATGGAAACATGCATAAAACATGGGAGATGGTCATAAGATTATGTATTAACTGGCTGAGAAGTGTGGTGAGAGTGTTTCACAGGAAGCAAACTTTGTATACCTCCTAGGAGCCATGGTTCAGTGTTTACTAATTCAGTGTTTACTTTACAAAATATACCTATCTTGAATAGTGTGAATCGACTATGTGCCTTTTTCACTATATCTAGTTTTGCTTTCTTCTGTGCAGGGTAGATTGTCAGGCAGGCTTTTTTCATAAAACAAGATGTTGTTTTGCAGTCCTAGGCTTGAGGTCGGTGGCCATGCAATGCCACAGAGGCACAGTGATTCCTGCAGAGTTTCTGCAAGTGTCTTAGGGTTGCCTCTCTTGGCTCAGTTTGGACCCTCCTGCTCTGCCTTGACCAATCCCTAAGGCTAGGGAGATTCGAGACCGGGTATGAGGTCCGCTTCTAAGGTTCTTAAACCCAGTTGAGGAAGGTGACTCCCCAGAATAGAAGGGGTGCTGTCACCAAGAGGAGTAAGAGATGCTGGGCAGGCATAACAAAAGGTACACAGTGGCTAGACCTGGAGAGCAAAGCTCAGTGGTGTTATGAGTGAATCTGACGGAAAAATGGAGTGTTTTGGAGGACACTGTACCCAGAATGCTAGGAATATTTATATTATAAGATTCTGAGCAGAAGATGGAGTAGATGTCAAGAGCAGAAAAGGGCAGGGATCAGAAGAAAAAACTGTCAGGAGAGGAGCTGCAAAAATAACACTGACAGATCTCTGAGAGCCCAACCTTGTCTCTTGGAAAAGGAAGGAGGAGAGCCAAAGAGAGGCCCAGGGCACTCCAGGTGATAACAGGATCCCAGACTCTTACTGTATATGCCTGAGGGGTAAAGTTGAGTCCCAGTAGGGAGCAGGGCAGAAAAACCACTTAGCAGTGGCCACCCAAGGGATGCAGAGTGAGAGGATTCTTTCTCAAGTGTCTCCTAGTGGCTGAACTCTGAAAAACCTTGATCCTGATAAGCAGAAACAGGAGGTGCCTTATCAGGGAGCCTCAGCCTTACACTGGGGAGAAACTGGCTAGATTCTAAGGTCATGGTTGTGGAAGAGGATGGCTCTCCAAGATAAGGTGCATTTAGCCCATTTGCCCTGCATTGCACTGCTGTGGTTTGATTTCTACTGGACTCTCCCTGCATTCAGAGAATTGGGTCAGCATTTTAGTTCAGTATAGGGAATAACTTTGAAATAAAACTGTTCAACAGCAGAAGATGCAAGCAAAATCCGAATTCCTTTCTTCCTCCCTTCCTTTTTTTACTTTTTCCTCCCTTTCTTCCTCACTTAGTCTTTCTTTGTTTATCCAATGACTACTTCACTTAACCATGTATTCATATGATTAACAAATACCTGTTTTGCATGGCTGTGGAAAGGTCACATGGTATGCATCTTACAGGATCAGCCTCTTCTGACCATCTCCCATAGGAGCTGGAGCCGTATGAATGAATGACTCCATTTCTCAACCATCCCAGCCCAGATTCTTTGTATAATTCAGAGTCCTGAGCCAGGTTGGTCCCCAGGGGCTTCATCTGGAAAGCCCCCATTCCATGAGTCAAGCATCTCAATCAGCTGTGATTAAGCTTTCCTATCTATCTCCCCAAGAGCTTTGTCAAAGTCCACAGATACTTTCAGCCTTGGATCACAGGATTTGGCTAGGCCATGGTCTGGGCACAGATAGCAGCTCATGAGAGCAGGCCACCAGGGAGCCATTTTTAGGCAGCTCTGCAGCTCTGCTGGTAGACTGTCATCAGACTGTTTCCATGAGAGCTTAAGCATGGTGTATTCACTTAGGAGTCTCTATGCCTGTCTAGAAGAGAGGAAACTCCTGGGACACTGGATGCTGGTTAGTTTTATTTTCTCATTCAACATTAATAGTGAAATATTAATCTCTACAATTAATTCTACATTCTCATAGCATTTTCTATCTTCTATAGTAGATATCAACCCTGAGTATACAATAGCAACAACCACTTGGGGTGATTTGACAAATATACTCTCACAGGATTCAGGAACAGTTTTGAGCATCTGTATTTTTTCAAAGCTTCTGAGTGATTCTCATGCACAGGGTGAGTTGGAAACCCTTGGTCCTCTGGCCTTATGATGGCCCTGTGTGGGGGTTGCTGACCCCATTTCACAGATAAGGAACTTGGAGTATCTGAGAGGTTATCAGGGCCACACAGCTGAGGCTAAACAGCTGTTACAAAGTAGAACTTGTATATAGTCAGTGCAAATGGAGCTCACTGACTTGGGGACATCTAGATATAAGGAAGCCTCAAGGTCTCAGCATGGCCTCGTGTCCCTGGAGGCACTAGCAGCCAGTCTAGCCATAATAGCTCAACCTAGTGCTTTGGGGACCCTGGTTCATTCAGGGCAAATCAGGGCAACCTTCAGGAGATTCTGGGGCAAATGAGTGGTGAATGACCCTAAATCTTTGAGATTAAGGCAGATTGGGGGGATCTGCAGAATTCTGTGTTGGTTCTTGGTGACACGATTCTTAGTGTAGTCCTAGACCAGCTGCGTTAATGGACTTGCTAAAAAGGCAGATTCTCACCTCTACCCTGGAAAAACTGAATCAGAAGCTCTAGGGCTCAGGAATCTACACCTTTACCCAAACTTGGAGTCATTATGATGTATGCTAAAGTTTGAGACCCACTGATTTAGTGAGGCCATCTTGGGGCTCAGTGTCAAGTCATCTAGAGTGAGCTCACCTTTATTCTTGGCCTTGTCAAGCTCTTTCATGTCTAACTTTAGATGGGGGATATATGATTTTGTAAAGGGCCTATTAAATATAAAAATCCATAAAAATGTTTATCTGTACTTGGAAGTACCACCCAGTAAGATGTGGCAAGTGTGCTGTGTGAACCAGAGGCAACGTGCATTTCCCGGAAGGTTCTTAGAATTCCAGGCCCAATCCTAGGCCTACTAACTCAGAGTCTGTACTCCAATAACAGTCCCAAGAGACTTATATACTTTAATGTACATAAAGTTTGAAGAGAGATGAAGTAAGGAATTTAGCAAGTTGTGCTGCAAGGGGGACATGCAGCTGGAAGGGGCATCCTTTGGAATATGGGACTGCCATGAGGTGATGGGATTTTCCCCAGTGACTTCCACTGCCCCGATGCACCTGCCCAGATCTCAGGGGATAGGGCCAGGTCTTTGGAGAGAGTAGTTGGAGAAACATTTTTCAGAGGTTTGCTGACTTCTCCTCACTGTCCAGGGCACATACTGACCAGTTCCTAGTTCCTAGCATCAGACAGGTGTCTTCTCTCCCAGACAGCTAAAGAGAATCCTAAGTGAATGAATCTCATTTAAGCTGTCACAGAAACACACCTAGCTGCCTGAAAATGTCCCCCAAGTACGTGATAGCAGTGCAACTGGGGGGTCATTGCTCTGCAAGCTCACACGTCCCAGCTCTCCACCAGTATCTATTCCAAGTTTGCATGGTAAGAGGGAAGAATCTCCATTATGGCTTGGAGAAGAAGAAGGAACTGAGAGTGTGCCCACACTCACCCAAGGAGGACCCCAGGAAGAGCAAACAAAGCAAGTTATACAGGATGTACCAAAGGACAGACAGCAGGAAATACATAGGACGTGTGTGGGAAAATAGCTGGCAGTTGTCAACGTTCAGTCTCAGCCCATGCACTGCAGCTGGGCCTTCTTCCTAACACTTTGCAAAAGAGGGTAAGGACAAACTGTTAAACTGAGCCATGCAGTTGAGTCCTTCAGTGGAAGAATGTCAGGCAGATAATTGGCCCCACAGGGTTCCTGTGAGCTGAGCCCTCCACCCGGGTGGTGTCAGTTCTGGGAAGAGACAGTCTGTTTCCAAATGTCACTCATGAAGGTCAATCCATGAAACCCATGCTTTCTAATACATAGCTTATTTTCTTTGAGATATCAAAACTTAGTCTTTGGACTGATGCCAAAATCTGAAATCCTAAACATGGTCAGCAGTCCATTACTTTCCATATTAGGTAACATAAAAGGAAAAAAAATCCAGATTTTATCTCAAGTCAACTATTAATACTGTTATTGACTTTCTGTTTTTTGCAATAGAAATAAAACATTTTAATAGTAAGGAAAGCATGTTTATTTGATTTAGACCCATTGGAAATTGCCCAATTGTGTAGTAAACACTTAGGTTACTGGAAAAAGCCTTTAGAGGTACATTGCCAGAGCTGCCTCTTAAATTCACGTGAGGGTGAAATCTGAGAACCACAGGGCTGGTTGTTTTTCCTCTTTTCACAGTGACTTCCCACTAGAAACCACAGTCTCTTTAGATCTGTTATCCCAGATGTTTCTTTGGAGCCAGTTCAGTTCTTTCTCATTGTTAAATATTTATACAACCTGCCTTGTTTTGCTTCGCTACATACATTGCATGCTGATGCTGCTTAAACTGTTTGTGTTTTTCTCTCATATTTTATGTTGAAAGATATTTCATGAATCTGGACAGATTTTTCAGCCTGGGCTGCTGGGATCATTATCACTATAATGTCACAGCTGATAAAGGAGCCAGGGCAGTGTTTTTGCACACGTTGCTGTCTCCGGCTGGAGGGCTGGATTCCCTGCACATCCGTGTGCCAAGCTCAGTGGTCAGGTAAGGGGGTGAAAGAGAGGCAGCCAGGGCAAGTGGAAGTAATATCCCTGCCCTTGGAGCCAGGTGGCCCTGGTGACAGTTGCTGTATATGGCCCTTAACCTTGGGTAATGAGCTAACCTTCCCAGGCCTCAGTTACCTCACTTGTACACGCAGACCATAATGTGTCTAGTCCAGGACTACTTTGAAGCACACCTGATGTTACATATGGGATAGTAGTAACAATAGTGTTTAGAAATTGTAAAGATTTCATTCATTATTTAATAATTGAAAATTGCATTTAACCACTAATATAGATTGGTGATTTTCCAAACTTTCTGTCTTATCCTGCTTTATTTCTATTCTTACTTCTCAAATGGATCTTAGGATTTTGGTGCTGTTGACAAGGGATGATGGGTGGCCTCTTTTTAAAGGGCGACATTTCTTTTTCTACCCTGTGCTGGAGATTATCATCAGAGGTGGGGGGTGGAAGAAAGGGGAGTAAGGATGTGTTTTCTGTCTTCCTCTCTCTGTCCTATTCTTTCATTCATTCCACCAGCATACATGTATTGAGCAGTGACTAATTTTTGTGAGATGCTGTGCTAAGTGTTGGGGGTTTAATGATGAGTAAAATTGATATGGCCTGGCTTTCATGGAGTTTACAGTTTAGTGGGGAAGAGAGACAACAAAGAAATAATCCCACCCAGTACACAGAACACACTGTGATAGGTGTCATGAAGAGAAAGTCTGTGAAGCAACAAGAACCAATCATATGACATTAGACTTGTTCAGGTAGGTTAGGGAAGGTTCCTGTCAATGAATGCAGCTTAGAGGTTTGGTAAGGCACTGAAGACAACCTGAGGGAAGGTAAGGCCGGATAGAGGGCTGCTTCTTCCCAGAACATTTGTAGTCCACCAAGAGTTCACAACTAGAAGAATCCTATGAGTGTGTGAGACATGAGAAGCTCACCCTGGTGACAGAGTGGAGAACATGATATAGGAAGACCAGACTGACTGTGGAGCTGGAGTCAAGTTTAGCAGGGTGTTGGATTTACCCAGAGAGGGAATGATGCAGGCTTGGGTTGGCTGGTATATGGGCTCCTCTGGCTGCTATGACAAATTATCACAAACTGGACAGCTTAAAAACAAGAGTGTATTCTCTCATAGATGTATAGGCCAGAAGTCTGAAAGCAGGTTGTCAGTGAGATTAGTTCCTTCTATAGGCTCTGAGAGAGAATCTGTTAGAGGACTCTTTCCCAGCCTCTGGTGGCAGTTGACAATCCTTGAGGTTCCTTGTAGGCTTATCACTCCAGTCTCTGCATCCAAATTTCCTTCTTCTTATAGACATATTAGTAGTGATGGATTAGGGTCTATCATAATCCAGTATCACCTCATTTTAACTTGATTATCTACCAAATTAGGCCACACTCAGGTTCTCAGTGAACATGAATTCTAGGGAAATACTATAAAACCCAGTACAGATGGTAAGGGTGGAGGTGGAGAGAAGTAGTTATATTTGAGAGATTTTTAGACAGAAAACCAAAGGAATGGGGGTTGATCTACTCACTCTAATTCCTTCTTTATATAAACAATATTTAAGAAGCTGCTATCTCTAGTCTTTGGTTGACCTTTGTTGCTGCAATATGTTCTCACTGACTAAATCTCTTCTACCAAAATGAGTTTGGTCAAAGAGAAATCAGGAAACCCCTCCTCAGTGTCCTTGGTTTGTCATGTTGAATCAAGTTTGTCATGTTGAATCACCTCATTGATGCATTTACATTCACTTATGTATCCCCTTGGACCCATCACCTTATTTGCATAGATCACTTTGGCTGCAATGTACAATGTGCTCGGTGTACTCTGCTGGGAAGTAAAAATACTCATTGCTGTCAATTTTTTATAACCATTAATCACCATGCTGTGTGAGTTAACATTGTCACAATCTCAGGAATGGGTCTTGCAGGCCTGTGGATCATGTGTGATTTTTTTTAAATATTTTTTTAGTTGCAGATGGACACTATACCTTTATTTATGTATTTATTTATTTATTTATTCATTCATTCTTATGTGGTGCAGAGGATTGAACCCAGTGCCTCACATGTACTAGGCAAGCACTCTATCACTGAGCCTCAACCCCAGCCTCATCACGTGTGATTTTGCTTGCCCCACCAGCTTGGCATGGTGCCCATTCAGAGAGGAGCTTCAACACAGGTAGAGCCATGCTCTACAATCCCTGTTGCTACTTTTCACTCTTCTTCATTTCCTTCCAGCTGAACCTGCTGTTTAAACCTGTAGGTTTAAGCCTGCCCTTGGTGGGATAAAAAGCAGCATGTTCCTCTCCACAACTCTCAGATCTGACAGGACTTAGAATTCAGACACACACCCAGACCCTGGCAGGCACTTCAGTTCTTTGGGTGCCCTTCGTCAGCCCTGTGCCTGGGCTCTGTCTCTCTTCACCTGTTTTGTTCTGATCTGATTCGTCATCAGATGCCTGAGTTCTGCCTATCTTCCCCTGCCTTAGGCCAGATATGCCACTTTGCTCTCTCCACATGGACATAAGCAATGCCAGACACAATTCAAAGTTATGGACAGGCGTATTTTCTGCTGAGAGCAGTGTCAGAGTGAGTTCAGATGCAGCCCATGGGTCCAGGGTAGTGACTGAAGCAAGAGAGGAAGATGGGAGATGGGCCATGATACTGGAGGGTTTCTTCCAGCTTAGGATATACTCTGTTGCAATAGGGACCAGGCCTATCTCTAATAGTCTGCAGGGACACAGTTGGGTTCCAGATGCAAGACATAAGTGGCTGATGTTTAGCCACTGTGCCTACGGTTCCAGAGGTTTCCTTTGTACTTGGACCTTGAAGCAGGTGCAGAGTACCCCATCCCTTCATTGTCTTCTTTCTCTTCCTGTCCTCAGGTCCTGCCTGAGTACCTATCATGCTTTGTCTAGAGTAACAACTTGTAGGGGAAGGGATCATAACTTGTTGGGGATAGAACATACCTTGGCTTTGCAAGATTTGGTGAGGAGACTTGTCTATTCATTAATGTCCCCAAATGATTGGATTTTGTATCCATAATAGGCTTTCCTCTGCAAGAAAAGCACCTGAGATACATGCAGTCTCCCCAAAGAAGGGCATATAGGGAATCAAGGTGCAGCCAGGGATGCAAATGGAACAACCACTACTGTGAGCCTGTTACTAATTTTATTTATGTACAACCAACTAGATTTTCCCTTTTGGCATTAGAAAACAAACAACACCTTCTCTAAACAAGTTGCTGCATAGGTTGTTCAGTGGAGCTCTCTAGACTCTCTGAGCTTGGCTGTTGTGAATCCTGAAGCCCTTTCAAAGACAGGAGGGAGGAGTGCCCTGTAAGGCCAAGTTTCACCCAAGGTCCTAAGAGGAGCATCTTTGTCCTTAATAAAGTGGAATGAGAAAGTCAAAGCTCTCTTAAATGGATCAGTGCACATATTTTCCCACCCCATCAAAAATATATGTGAGTTATACTTGAGAACCCTAAATTTCACTTTAAATTCATGCAATGTCACCACATAGAAGAACCATTGGTTCATTTTTTAAAAAATGCTGAGGCTTATCTCCTAAAGACTTATTCTTTACATTACCATTTTCATACCATGATTTTTCCTGAAATAAGAAAGATCCAAGTAGTATCTGAAAAACATTTATTACAACTTCATATGTAAGTTTTAAAAATTCCCAGCCCTGAGGTATATAGCTCAGTGGTAAGTGCTTGCCTACCATATGGGAGGCCCTGGGTGTAATTCCCCCAGCACCAAATCCTCATCATCACCATCATCATCATCATCACCACCACAACCTCATTTCTCAACCTCAATGCACATCAGAATTCCACAAGATTTTTTTTAAAGATTCAGATGTCAGGGATCTGCCCCATTTTTCTGAATTGCACTGTGTGAGGAAGCCCAGGTATCTATCTGTATGTTTAAAAGTAACCTTTATGGTTCCAGTGTGAACCAGGGGCTAAGAACTGTTGAGCCTTCATGTGACCCCTGCAAAAAAAAATGTACAAAGGAAATAAACCACAGATAAAATAAAATATAGCCCAATCTGTTCTGTATCTAGGAGAGAAATTTCAGGAAAATGAAAAAAAAATTGTTTAATGTACTATACCAACACAATGTTTAAAATGTAATCAAATCAGTGATATAGTTAAAATGTGCATTATCAGCATTTTAAACTGAATTTGCAAGAGTCTTGATTTCTTAATAAATTATCTTTTATTTTAACTTTGAGAGCCAAGAAGTAAATAGACAAAGACATTTTTTTCTCCTTCTATAAAAGGAAACTGTAGCAAAAATAACCTACAAGCAGTAATGTTTTTAGGCAGATATAATTATTTTTAGTTAATTTGGAACATTTGAAAAGACATTGAATCATTGCTTCCTGCTGGTATGATTTAGATTTCAATAATAGTCTCATCTGATGGTCATATTTTGTACAACTTCAGTTAAAAATAACTTGATTGCAAAAACCCAAGCATGATCAAGAAAATTAAAATAGTTTCCTTTAGCTTCACCGAAGAAAGACACGTTTCCCTCTGAAATGTTCTGACTCATGCCAAATGGTTAAATAAAAATGCACGTATAGCACTGATCTTTCCTGTTTATTGCTTTTTTCAGTCGAAGCTAATTGAGGAAAACATCTGCATCCAGTTTTCCCTTTTATTTTTGCAGATTCTTTTCTTATACTCCAACGCAGAGCCTTCTCTGCCACTCGTTTACTCGGTCAGTGATCTGACGGATGAATGGCTTTCAGTTTTCTCCTTTTGGGTGATGACATAAATTACTCTCTAGTGAGCTATTTACAAGGTCATTCTTTAACCCTGAACTGAGTGCATACATATTCTGAGGATCTAGAATCACAAGAGCTCTGCGTTGTGGGGGTCACAGGGGTGAGCTCTTCTGTCATACAGCTCCCTCTGTGATAAACCTGTCAAGTAGCCACCAAATTTCATTATCTCCAGTGGCAGAGCTGCCATCTTAGTGGAGAACCCTTTTCACTTTGCAATAGTATTCAGTTTGCAGTCCCCTCCAATAGCCTCTGCCACTGTTTTAAGACAAGTTACATTGTTCGGTGGGACCAGAGGTCCGCAGACTTGTGGACACACCACTCGCCAGGCATCAAGCTGAGAGCAGGAAAACTGGAAACATATTCTTCCCTGTATTGAGTCCTGCTTCCACCCTGGTCAGCTGGTGGTCTTGATCAAGGATCAAGCTCCACTTTCTCAACACCAATGGTGTCAAGACCATATCTGATGCATCTGAGGACTCAGTAAATACTTTTTGCCTTCCTTTTCCTTACTGTAAGTACATCTTTGATGGAGTTCCCTAGACACAAAAGGAGGACAGGGATTCATGGACACATTTTCATGAGCTCCCTCAGAAGGAAGTGGGGAGGGAGAAGATATATAGGTCAGCACAGGTCAGAGGAGAAGTCAAAGATGTGTTTCAGGAGAGGTCTGACCCACCGGGACAGAGCTCAGGAGTGTATGTTGCAATACAGTATTTGTCCCACCTGGAGGCAAGGGAGTAGGCTTTTGTAACCTTGTCCCAGCAGTCACTGATCATGGGCCTTGAAGAAGTGTTTAACTCCCAGGCAACTTTGGGCCAGGCAACTTCTAGGACAGTCCTCTAGAGATGCACTATTAGCAGCAGCTGGGAGAGGGATCCACTTGTCAGACTGGTACAGGAGATCCTGGGGTTCTGGGTGGGATGCCTGCAGTAAGGAAGGATGCTGCAGGTGAAGCTGGTAATCCTCAGGCTTATCTACGAGAACAACTAAGGTTTGTCCAAGACAGCCTGACAAAGCCAGTCTCTGGAGTACTGGGGCTGGAGCTGTGTTGATGTGGTCCCCCCTCTCTTCAGGGATGCCAACAACTGAGGCCAGTCCCTGGGGCTTGGCCACCATGACTTCATGTATGAAGAGCCATCTTCTTTATAAGAGGCAATTATATGTATTTAATTCCACAAATTGTGTTTTAGTGCCTGTCACTATGCTGGAAATAGAAGATGCAGCAGTGGGTGACAGATGTGGTCACTGTCATGATAGAGTGCTCAGTGTGGCTGAGGAAATGGACAAATGCCACACAATGAATCTAGAATTAAAAGGTGGTATGTTCTCAGGGAAAAGAACAAGAGGCTGCAACAGTAACAAGGGCCCTAAGTCCCATGTTGGAGGAGGTGGGTGTGTGTGGAGTGGGGACAGAGATCCCTAAGGAAATGACTCTTAGGCTAAGAACTGGAGGATATGAATGGATGAGGAGTCAGTTTATGGGGCCCATGAAGAACCTTCCCATCCATGGGAATAGCCCTGTGGCAGGGTTGGGAAGGCTACAGTGGAGCATGACCGGGGGGGGGGGGGGGCATCCAATGACAACCCCAGAGGGTCATTTTGCATTTTGAATTCATTCGTGGTACAAGAAGCAATCCCTGGAAGAACGTTATCATGATCTGATTTGTGTTTTTATACATAAAGACTATTCTGATGACTGATAAAGAAATGTGTTTTTTGGAATCTAAGAAGACCAAGAACTAATATTTATATACTCTGTGAGATGACTTCACAAATATTTCTCATTTAATCCTCATGGTAGACCTCTTAAAAACGATTTTTTTTCAAATACGGTTATCTACTTATTCCATCATCGTTATTGAAAAGTCAGTCCTTTCCTGCTGGATTGCATGTGCACATCAGTTTTCTATATTTGTGGGTCTGTTTCTGGACTCTGCTGTTCTGTTCATCCTTGAAAACAGCATTTTTGTCTTCTTGAAGTTCAACATTATTCTTTTCTCTCAGCGGTCCCTCTCCTTCAGTGCCTGACATCCAGTGTTTGAGAGCTTCTGTTTGACAAAGTTGAATGGCTTTAGCAGGGAGGGTGTCTCTGGTCCTTGGCTGGAGCAGATGCCTGTGTGATGTCCCTTGACATGCCTTTCAGCTGCCTCCACAGTGGCTCAGTTCTGCCATCCCTGAAGTGGTCTCCTGACTCTTTTCCAGTAGTCTTATCCTCCAGTTTAGTCTTATCCTCCAAAAACTGGCCTCGTTTTTGTTTGTTTGTTTCTTTGTTTTTGTTTTTCTCTGCTTTTTCTGTGATTCCTGGGAGAGTTTCTCAAAGGTTTCTCCTAATTCATTGAGTTTCAAGCAGTATCACTCACTGTTAATTGCCTTCAGTTCTGTAATCACGAAATTCTAACTTTCCTGGTTCCAAGTTTCTCTCTCTCTCTCTCTCTCAGTTTTTCTCATATACCACTGATATTTAGCATTTCAACTCATTGTCTTTTTTTTGGGGGGGGGGATCATTTTATGGAGTTTTACTCCCTCCAATTCTTCAAATCACTTCTTTTTTTTTTCAATATTCCAAATATTTTCCTGAATTAAGCTCTCCTCCCCTCCTTTTAAGTTTCCAGTGTTTGATACAATTGAAATGATCACAGTTGTCTTTCTCTGATGCTCAGTGTTTGGGGATGGGGGTACACTGCAACCAGGTGTAGCTGGGTGCTCTGGTCCTAGTCACCTGAAGTTAACAGGGTAGTCACTGGAACTGTTCCTTGGAAGCAGCCACAGCAGGCTTTTCTCCTTTGCTTGGTGATTGGCTGTCTTAAGTCAGAGTGATGTGAGTGTCCCTCCCCAGCCTTTCAGAGCCAGGCTCTAGGCAGCTCATCCTTTGCTTTCCTGAATCTCTGCTCTCCCTCTTTGAGGCTTATATTACTAATTATTCCACTTTCCTTCTAGTCAGTTCATTGTTTGTACAGCTGTCCCCCAGTATCTGAGGGGCATTGGGTCTAGATCCCCATAGAGATGCTTAATCTCCTTATGTAAAATGGTGTAGTACTTGCATATAACCTATACACATCCTCCCATGTACTTTAAATCATCTCTAGAATACTTATAATACCTGATACAATGTAAACACTATGTCTTTTAGTTTGGATCTTAAGTGTCCCCTAAAGGTTCATGTCACTAACTAGGCTTAGTCCCCAGGATAGTAGTATCAGGAGGTGGTAGAACTTATAACAGTTGGTGCCTACTCTGAAATGGTTAGCAAAACAAATTTTTCTTCAACTTAAAAAAGAAGAAGAAGGAGAAGGAGAAGGAGAAGGAAGGAGAAGGAGAAGGAGAAGGAAGAAGAAGGAAGAAGAAGAAGAAGAAGTGGGCCCTAATAGGATGCTTTTTTTTTTTAAAGAGAGAGTGAGAGAGAGAGAGAGAGAGAGAATTTTTTAATATTTATTTTTTAGTTATTGGTGGACACAACATCTTTGTTTGTATGTGGTGCTAAGGATCGAACCGGGGCCCGCACGCATGCCAGGCAAGCGCGCTACCGCTTGAGCCACATCCCCAGCCTTTATGTCATCAGGGCCATGCCTTGAAAGGGATTATGGAACCCCCAGTCTCCTCTTTTTCTCTTTCACTTCCCCAGCCATGAAGTGAGTAGGTTTTCTGTACCATGTACTGGCACCACGATGTGTTTCCTTGCCACAGGCCAAAAGCAAAAGGGCTAACCATTATGGACTGGAACCTATGGGCCAAAATAAGCTTTTGTCCTTTTCAAAGTTGATTATCTCAGTTATTTGTTATTGTGAAAGAAAACTAACACAGTATGTAAATAGTTTGTTATATCTTACTTAGGGGATAATTATAAGGAAATGTTTAGTACAAATGCATTTTTCTTAGTATTTTTGATCCATTGTTGGTTGACTCTGCAGATGTGAAGTCTGCAAATATGGAGACAAGGCCAGCTGTATTTGTTAAACCATGGTGCTGCTCATTCTTGCTTCCATCCCATCCCAGGTACAGTATTTATTTCTACAGAAATTCCTCAGTGTCTCCCTGATCTAATTAAGGCCTCTTGCACTGTTTTTCTGCATGGGTGCACATTTTCCTGCTATTTTTATATTTTTTAATCATTTCATTAGCAAATTACAAAGGCATGGCCCGAAGTTGCCTTCTTGCACTCCAAGTCAGCTGGCCTCCTGCCATACATCATGCTGCCTTTCTACAGCCCAGGAGGGATAATCATTTACCATTAAAATTAAAACCCTTGGGCTTGCATTTCTGGCATTTTTGTAGCATGATTCCCCCAACAGGAATGTATTTCTTTAAATCTCACTCCAGCATATTCTAAACAAGATGAGGAATTTGTACTTTTGTCTGCAGATTAAATAGCAGAAGAGGTGCCAGCCAGGAGAGATTGTGGGGTGATGATTTTATAATGAAGAGCAGAGCAGCCTGCTGCAGCAGGAGGCCCCCCTGTGACTCCACGTCACATTTGGAATGCAAATGCAGGAGAAAGTTCTGGGGCTTTACTGAGAGCTATGGGAGCAGTTATGGAGGTAGTAGAGGTGTCTCTTATGTTGGAGCTCTCTGTCCCTTGGCAGGGATGCCCCCAACCCCATGTTTCCATCTTAGTTTTTTCATTGCTCATGAGAGATTATCTGTTTGATGATCTCTGAAGACTGTGGGTGCCCTTCTTTTGCCATCCTGTTGCCTGCTCATTGACTCGTTAGCAGCTCATTAACACCTTCCCCAGATGGTAGGGAGGAGAGAATGAAGGCAGTGACATACAAACCAGACTTGTTTGGCAGAAAGGCTTCTTTTGCCTGTCTGTGGGATGGGAGCCTTAAGAGTTACAGTGCTCTGTCCCTTTTGCCAATCTTATTCAGGGGCCCCAGAGTCATCTTCTTTTGTTATTCTATAGCCCTCACACCAGTGCCATTTCCCTGGGTCAAGAGGGCTCATGGGGTTGGTTACTCACAAACCTATTCCTCCTCCCTGGAAGCAGTGCTGCTGGTGGGTCAGCCAGAGCATGATCTGCTCATTGAACACAACTTTGGTTGCCAACTGCTCCTTCTTCCCAGTGTGCTTTTTGTGTACATTGGCACTTATCCCTGGATAGCCAAACTCTTAGTCCCCAGGGTAGAGTATTCTCTTCCCTTGCACATTGGATATAAATGCTCATCTTACAAGTTTTTGCTTCTAAAATGTAACTTCCTAATATTATATTTTAAAATGCAAATCATGTGAATTTCCCCAGACTGATATTTTGCTTTTACAATATGATCTGGCCTTTGCAAAGCACACTAGGTATTTATTGTCAACAACATGAAGGGGCAAATGGGGCCATTGGAAGCATAGTTCCTAAACATCTGGAGTCTGGATTTTCTGCCTGTGTGACAGACAGCAAAACCATCTTGAAAGCTTAACTCTTCTGTTTCCCATCCTGAGGCTCTGTGACCTACCCTGGGCCCCAGACCACCGCTAGCCTTTCACCCACTGAGCCCCAGCCCAACAGGACTTTGTCTCATTCTCAGACTCCTCTCTCCACTCTTCCACATCCATCTTCCCTTGGCTTGGGGCAGCCTTTCCTTCCAGTTCCACTCTGGAATCCCAGTGCTCCTTTCTACGCTTGCTCTTTTAGGAAGCATCCTTTGATGCCCCTTTTGCTCTCTCTTCATACTTACCTTCTTTCTTTCCTCTTTGTGCAAACTTCTCCTGGGTCTTCTCCAGATCCTAGCTAAGTCAGTTTTATAATGAGGTGGGAACAGTATCTTGTTTCACCTGTGAGCTGCTTTGCATGAAGCTGTAGTTTGTATTTCATGGTTTCTGTTGGATGGAGGTAAATCATAGGTCCTTGCTTCCCACCCAGCCTCTAGATGTTCATGAACTTCCATGCACTCTCTTTGGAAAATATTATTTTGAAGAAAAGAAAAAGAAAATCAATTGCCTGTGTTTTTTGAGGCCAAGGAGGCCAGAAGGTGAAGGAAGCTGTTTTTTGTACTCTGTTTTTATCTGAATTCACCACACTCCCAATACCCTTTATTCCCCTGTCAGTTTGAGTTGCCAGCATCATGTGTGATGTGAGAGAAACCTGCTTAGCACATGGTCTGGTGGGTAGAGTTTAGCACTGCCTGTCTTTCCAGCTGGATAAGGAGGATGCACTTGGTTGCAGCCATTAAATCATGTATCCCTTCTTATGTAAATGTTTTCATATGTTAGTGTCAGTGTCCCCAGTGGGCAAATAGTTGAAAATGGCTAGTGGGACAAGCATAGCCACACCACAGGCTCAAGATGGTATGGAAATGCTTGTAAGGAGAAGCCTGTGTTTTAAATCTTCAAGGATCCTTTAGAAAACTGGGGAGTGGGGGTGGCGGGGTGGGGGTAGGGGGGAAGGTACCCATGGGAGCTGTAATTCAGCCACCTGCCAGTTGTGGCAGCTTAGCCTCCACAATAGGTGTCATTCAGAACAGAGCTATTGGAAACCCACTGTGTGAGGTTCTCTGACCTGGGGAGCATGGAGATGCTCAGCCCCTGGCCAGAATTTATAATCTAAGAAGAGAGGCTAGCCATCTGCCTAAGTAGCAGTAATGGTCAGTGCTGTGGTGGGCAATGTACTAAAAGGCCCTCTCAAGGTTCCCAACCCTGGTTATTCAGACAGTAATCTAAGTAGTGCTGTGAAGGGATTTTGCTGATGTAATTGAAGTCCCAGATCAGGTGACAGAAGGGAAAGTCACAAACATTCGAAGAACAAAAATAATTTAATAAGTCATTACTGGTTTTGAAGATGGACTGGGACATGAGCAAGAATCTGTAGTGACCTCCTAGAGTGACCCTCACCCAGCAGCCAGCAAGGAACTGGGCACCTCAGTCTGACAGCCACAGGGAACTGGATTCTGCCAAGAACTTGAAAGGGCTTGGAGGTGGATTCTTCTCCAAAAGCTCCAGTAAGAGTGCAGCCCATCCAATCCCTTGATTTCGTTTAATAGAGACCATTGGTATAGAATTCAGTTAACTGTGAGCTAATAAGTGGATATTGTTTTAAACTGCTCAGTTTGTCATTTGCTACAACCCGTAGACACTAATATAGGTCAAGGGCATTTAGTGGCATTCCCTGGGTCACAGAGGATTCCTAGAGGAATAGGACAGGGTCCCTGCTGTGAAAAGATCACAGCTTGTCATGACCATTAAATAGTTGGATATGGATTTGAAATAAGGGAGCAGCATTATGAGGTAATTATGAATATCTTTGTGCTAACAACAGTATGAAGAAGAAAGGCCTTCTTCATGAAGCAGGAATTTGAGAGAGGAAGAATTTTCTTATAGATTTCTTGTGATTTCATTTTCACATTAGTTTCCATGTGTTCATAAGAAGTTGAGCCTCTAAATGTGGGTCATGGAAAGTTCTTGGTGTAGTGTTAGCCTTGGAGTAGTTCAAACCAGAATAGTATGAGGTACAGCCAACTGCTCCAGCTGGGCACCTGAGAAAGCATTTCTTTAGAAGAATGGAGCTTTCTCCCCCTATCCTCTTACTGAGTCAAACTCAAAGAAACTTAAACCCTGAGTTGCCAGGTCCAGCTGCATCCCTCCTCCTGCCTGGGAACTAGATACTGCATTGATAGCAGCATACCATTTCTTTTCCCAGAGGACCTTTTGGGTTTCCCTGTACTGTTAAAGACAAAATATAGCTCTATTTAAAAGTGAGAGAAGGAGGCTTGTTGGCCTTGGATCTGCCTGAGTTTCTTAACCTTCGTGGACTGGCATCTATATCTCAATGATTCTTTCTTTGCTCTTTGCTGCCACTTTGCAAGGAGTGAAGATATATATGTAATTTTTTGTCCAAGTCAGCAGGCCTTGAGAATGAGAAGAAGCTCTACTAAAACATATGCTGGGACAATAAGCAAAAGTCAGGAATGTCCTTGGCAAAACCAGAAGATGTATTTGCTCTAACCATGCCTACCCCAAGAGAAGCTACTGTGCCTATAACTCCACCTAAATACAGAGGTGAAATCATTCCCATGAGTCTCCTAGGAATGGCCAAAACAGGCTGGAATGACCCAAAGGTTTCTATTAAATCAAAAGGAGAAACAGAAAAGCAATAAACAAATATACAGGAACCAAACCAAACCAAAACCAGATTTTCTAAGTCTAGATCTCTGATCTTGAAAGAGACACAGACTGGCCACAGTCCCTTGCAGATGGCTAACCTCCTGATTCTCACTGCCCATCTGCTTCTGTTTGGTGGGTGCTGCCTATCTTCAGTGGGGAGCAGGCTCCAAACTTCTAAGAACAGTTGATTCTGCATACAGCAGGGACTCTACAGCCAGGAATCCCTTGTTCAAAACCCAGGTCCCGAGTTCTAAGCTGTGAGATATTATTGGCTGAATTATTAGTGCCTCTAGGTTGTTTCCTCATGGGAAGAATAAAGCCTACTTGGGGCTGCTAAGGAGGGAGCATTGCTGGGAATGTCTACCCAGGGCATAAGCAGATAGGACCTACATTGTCCAGAGAATATTCAAAAACAATAATAGAACTTACTGAAAGTTAATCTGCTTTTTATTACTACTGTGCCCCAGCAATTCTTGGTATATCAATGATACAATATTTTTCTTCTCTGAGTCAGATTGCCCTTCTTCCTGTTTCACTTTGGTGCACCACTGTGACCAATTTCCTAGGTTGTTATATAAATCAAACAAAATAGAACATGTAAATCTTTCATAATACCTGGGCCTTAGTAGAGTGTCAGTGAGGGAGACATAGATTCCTTTGTCCATCCTTTTCTGTCAAAGACCAGAGAACCTCATATTAAGCGGCTTGATTTCAAGTGACAGAGCTGAAGTTCAGGCATACACAAAAAAGACAATTTATTGGTGATAATGACTTGAGCAGTAGTAGAGTACTGTGTTTTTTTGATTTTACTACCTTTTTAGAATTAGTTTTATTCTTTCAGACCTAATTTTCCATGAAGCTGATGATGGTCATTGCTGCTAAAATAGCAAAAAAAAAAAAAAAAAAAAAAAAAAAGAGGGAAGGTAGCTAAGGTCACACTTTGCATGTGGAGGACTCTGATTGGATCATGTTTAGACTTGGGACCCAACCACATGGGCAAGTTACTATCATCGGCCCAACTTGTGTCAGATGCCCAGTCCTTAACTAATTGCCATGGCCAGAGAGGTGGGATCTTATAAAAAGGTAGCAGCATCTTTTTTAACTGTCAGAATAAAGGAAAATAGCACGGGATCTGTTTCTCAAAAATCTTTGCAATGGAGTTGGTAATGGGTAAATGGAATAGCAGATGTCCCTCTACAACTCTATGGACACCCAGAGTCCCTTCCTTCATTTGGAAAAAAAAAAAAAAAACAGATTGGTTACAGCTTGAGAATTGATCTATTTATACCCTTAGCCATTTTTAAATACTTGCCAGAGATAATGAAATCTGAGGGAAAGGTACCCATCTGCTATGATCTGAATGTTGGTTCCCCACCCCCCAAATTTTTTTTCTATGCTGAAACCTATCCTCAGTATGATATTATTAAAAGGTAGGTTCTTTTGTTCATAAGGGCCTAAGGGATGGACACCCTTATAATAGAGAATTGAGGAATCCTGTTTGCCCTCCTACATTGGGAGGATGCAGTAAGAAGATGCTATCTATGATGAATGGGTTCTTAATAGACAGCAGAGCTGCCAGTGCCTTGGTGTTGGACTTCCAAGGCTCTAGAACCATGAGCAATAAATTGTATTGTTTAGAAGTTACCAAGTCTCAGGTATTTTGTTATAGCATTCTAAATAAACTAAGATGCCATCTTTAGTGGTAGAAGGCCCATTCTCTCCCAGGTTCATTTGTCCCAGCCCATGGCTCTGGAGTTGGTTCAGGAGCAGGCCTCAGGAACAACACTTGGATTCCTATGCTATGGTGGGTGTTCTTTTTACTGTGTGCACAGCTGCTGTGGTGGCTGGGGTCAGCCTTTTGAGAATGAGAACATATTGTCACTGGAACAGTGACATCTTCCAGCCTCTGTGTCCCCTTTCAGGGGGCCCCACAGTTTTGGAACCACATCACATATTGTCCATCATGGGGCCACTGCTTTGTTTTTGTTGTTAAACATTTTTTCTTGCTTTCTTCTTACTATCTTGGTTTTCTTCCTTTTTAAACCAAGATAAAATGTTTCCAGTTTTCTTAAAGATTCTTTTGATGAAATGATTCTAATTTATATTTGTTTTTCTCTTGTAGCCTGGGGAGCATTTTTACATGCTCACAGTCTTCTTTTGTGATCTTATCCAAGACAAACTTTTGATTCTTCTTTTTTAAAAAGTTAACTGCTAACCAAAATCATACTTTAAAATCAGGTTACTGAAAACAGTTGTGGGAAAAGATGCTCTGTTTTTGGAATTTTTATAATCATTCTTCTAAAGCAGGAGTCAGAAAATGTTTTTGGGGGGCCAGGTAGTTAATATTTTAGGCTTTTTGGTCCACATAATCTGTTACAATTACTTGACTTTATCACTATAGTATGGAATTAGCCATGGATAGTAAATAAATGAATAAGCATGGCTGTTTTCCATAAAACTTTATTTATAAAAATAAGATGGTGGGCCAGATTTGAAAGTATAGGCTGAAGGCTATAGTTTTCTGACCCCTCTTTTAAAACATTTTCTACTTGTCTGGAAAAATAATAGTTAAAAACTTTAAGGTGGTATGAGTCATAATTCTTCCCCTTTTTATGAGGTAGAAAAACTGTGTTGACAGTGGGGTTCATTGTGAACTTTAAAGGTAGAGTAGGCTGTTCGTATTGATAGCCTTAAAAATATTTGATACAATGATTCCATTGTGGGGAACCTACCTTAAATGGTGTGTGTGTGTGTGTGTGTGTGTGTGTGTGTGTGTGTATGTGTGTGTACATAGATGTTTCACCACAGCATTATTTGCCATATGAAAAACATGGGAACAACTTAATTATCCAATAGTAAATTATTCATTCAAAATAATATTATAAAGCCCTTAAAATTAGGTTTGTGACAAAATCCTCATGAGTTTATACTAAGTGACATGAAATGGATAAATACATCCTTGAGACCTCTAATCAACTGAAATACAGAGAAGATTGATAGAAAGTGTACCAAATGTCAACAGTGTTTTTTTCTGTTGAGAAGATTATCTGGGATCTTTACTTCATGAGTATGCAGAGATACTTTTCTAAAAGATCATGTTAGGCACTATAAGGAGTAAAATGAGTAGACCAAGTTCTTCTGCCTTTTGTGCTGGGGCAGTGTGCTGCATGATTCTAAGCCAGAATGCCCTGTTTCCTAGAGAAACCAGGAAGCAGGGCCTGGGCTGGGCCAGTGGTGGCCATCATGGATATTTGAATGTAAAATTTCAGGTAGAGCAGTCATAAGTGACCTGAGTTTCCAATCTGGTGATGAGAACAGGAGCCTGCTGAGAGGAGAGGAGACTCTCCAGAATAGAGGAAGGAGATCAAGTGCTGAGTTGGAGGTGTTAGGTGGATCTTCCACATGGATGCCAAGACCATGTAGGACTTGGAATCAAGAGAAAAGTGGAAGTGATGAGCCAGGGTCTTAAGTGAGGGAGGATTGACTTATTAGCAGGTGGACATTGCAGGTGTTGTGAGTGGGGAAGGAGCAGGAGTGAGAGCAGAGTAGAGCAGCTTTGGGAGGGGCTGGAGACAGAGGACGAGAGCCAGCTGGTCTCTGGCCCCATGACCTATGAGTGTAAGAGCAGTGCCCTCCTCTCTCTATAGGAGGGGCCACTGCTGGAAAGTAGAGCATCAGGCTGGCTGCTGTGTGAGGGCTGACAAATTTTCTGTGGGGAGTGGAGGATGTAAGAGTTGGCTTCTCAGGGTGTGCACTTAGACGGCACCCTTGAGAGCATTAGGAGGCAGGTGAGCAGGGGGCTTGGGACAGGCATGAGTACCCAAAGGAGAGGTAGCCAGGGTGGCTGGTAGTTTTAAGCATCAGACAAGGAGAACAGGATGGATGATACAGGTGGGATCATCTCAGAGACAGGATTATGAAAGAACGAGTTTTCTCAAGCCCAAGGATGGAGATGCAGGAGGGACCTTGGGAGGATCAGCGTTGGCCTAGATTGGTTGTGCCTCTATAGAGATCCACAGGGAGAAAGCCATAGGAATTCAGACTCCATTGTTCTAAGTAGGCCCAGGCTTCTGTGAGTCAGAAAAGAAGGTTAGGAGTGGTGTAAATACAGCCATGTCTCCATGATTGCTTCCCTGTTGGGAGCCCCATTGTAAGTCAGTCCAGTACCCTATGACCTGTGGACAGAGACTGATTCACATCCCAATATGTCAGTTCACACACAAACTTTCAGTAACACGTCTAGTAGACGAAGTCAGGCATGCTTTCATTCCAGTGGAGCCTAGAAATGGGGCTCATTGTGCCCAAGGAAACCAGAGAAGCTTGCAGAGAAATAAACGTTGAAGCAGTTGTCTCTCAGGGTCATGACAGCAAATCATGGAAATGTGTTTTTTCATTTCCTCATGTTCCACCACTCATGTGCTACACAGCTGTGATTTATTTTCAGAGCACACTTTGGAATTTGACAGACCTTCATAATGGCCCGCTTCACAGCTGAAACCATTTGCCATTTGGTAGATGAGAAAGCAAGTGACGATTTACACTAAAAGGGCTGTAAAAAGATACTGTCTGTGAGTGAGACAGACAGACAGGTGTCAAAAACCTAAAGCAACAGAGCAAAGCTCAGGTCTCCTCCGCAAAGCTATGACCCTTCTAGGCTGAGCTCCTGGCCTCTGGTTGGAGTAGAGTTTTGGAGTACACACCGGGGTTAATGGTGAGCACATCAGCAGTAAGTATGGTGGTGGTTGCTGGTGGTGGTTTGGTGCTGTGCATCCTACAAGCCCTGGGGACATATGAGGAAAACACCTCTCAGGAGTGCTGCAGTGCTGAGGACAGCAGGCTGATGAGGCACAGTCCAGGACCACAAGTGCCAGACAATTCTAGGACAGAGTGGTAGAGCTGGCCCAGGATAGCACAGCATGCTGCAGGATGTGGACCAGGGGGGTGGCTGCCCTGTGTTGCACACTTTGTTCTTTTACCTCCTCATTCCATTTGGACCAGTGGGACCCAGGCATGGGGAGGTATCTTCAAGGCCCATTTGATTTAAGTGACAGGAACTCATTTGAGTATCACAAGGAGTGGTCTCCAGTCACTTTCTCACACTTACTCTACTTCATTGTTGTCCATAGCACTTACCTCCTTTCAAAAATCTATTCTATTTTAATTTATTCCATTTCATTCTATTCTTTATTTTTGTTATTTCTCTTACCCATTAGAATGTAATGGGGCTGGGGATATAGCTCGGTTGGTAGAGTGCTCACCTGGCATGCCTAAGGCCCTGAGTTTAATCCCTAACACCAAAAAAAAAAAAAGAATGTAATTGCTTTTGCCTGTTTCTTTATGCTTGAATCATTACCTAGCAGGTTACAGTAGCTGATGGAATATTTATAATGAATGAGGTGAAATGACAAACAAAGGGAGTGGGCTGCTGAGGGCAGAGGGAGCTTCCAGAAGGCCCGGAGATGTGAGGAGCGAGTGCATGGGGAATAATGGGTTGACAGGAGCAGCCGGGGCCTGAGTGGAGCAGTAAATAGGCATTTGGTGAGAGGGAGGTATAAGAGTGAGCAGAGGCCAGCTTTCATGATTTTATATAAGGCTGCAGGATAGATTTCACTGGGACTTATCAGTGGAGAACATGAGAGGTTTTCAAGAAAGGGTGACATGACCATTTGTTTTAAGTCTGCCATGTGGATGTTTGTCTCCTGTGTGCAAACCACTTTCATGTAAACTGTCTAACATTTTACAAAAGAAAACCTCAATGACCAGTGAGGCTGACTGCCCAAGGTCTCAGAAATGATAGGACCATGATAAGTAGCAATGCAGAGGTTGTATTGAAGGGTGCAAAACCTTAGGAAGGGACATCCACCTTGTTGCAGCCATCCTTCCAGAAAAGCAGAGTAGGACAGACCTGAGGCATGATGCAGAGAAAGTAAGTCCATGGGCCAAAGGTGAATGGGAGGTACACTGACAGAATGTTGGTGACAGATCAGATGTTAGAGTGAGTGTTTCATGTTCTTTATATAATAAGTATTTGTAGAGCATTTTCTCTGAGCCATCCATAGTAGTCACATTGTAATATTAATTCATTTAATGCTCACAACAACCATCTAAGGAAAGTACTATTATTTCTTTCATGCTACAGATGTATCACAGAAATGTTAGGTAATTTGCTAAAAATCACACAGTAAGTAAGGGAGGCTGGTTATAAATATAGGTAGGTGAGCACTAGAATACATGCTCTTAACTGATAACTTCAAGCTTAAACAACTGAATAGTAATGGTGCCAGTGACTAAGGTAGAAAATGTGATGAAAGACAAGTCTAGTTTTGGAGATATGGATTTTAAGTGTCTGTGAGATGCCCAAGACACATAGAAATTGCCAAGAGAGGTCTATCTGTTTTTAAAAATAATAATGATAATTGATGATGCTTGTTTAAAATGGTAAGTAAGCTGGAAGTGTTGGCACATGTCTGTAATCCAGCAGTTCAGGAGTCTGAGGAAGAAGGATCACAAATTCAAACCAGTCTCAGCTAACTTAGCAGGGCCCTAAGCAATTCAGTGAGACCTTGTCTCAAATTAAAAAAAAGGTTAGAGATGCAGCTCAGTGGTTCAGTACCCCAATCCCTGGTACTAAAAGAGAAAAAAAGGTAAGAAAGACGCTGTTCAAGAGAGTCAGGGTAAAAGTACAGGAACTGTTGCAATAGGGTATTTGCCATTGGGTAAAGAGATCAGACTCCACTATGAATCCAACAAAAGACAAGTGGGGATTCAGGAACAGCGTGGGGTCACTAAGAGGAAACATCAGGGGTAGAGAGAATTCTTGCTAAACTGACTCGACAAAATTCTTGATAAAGTCAGGCTAAGGTGATAAGATATCAAGGGTGGTCAGTAATAAGGGTGAGGGACTTTTGCCAAACTCTGTTAGACAACTTCCTGTTATTATAACAAAATACCTGAAATAATTAACCTGAGAAAATATTTATTTTGGCTTGTAGTTTTAGAAGTTATAGTTTAAGAATGCATAGATCCATATTTTGAGCCTCTGTTAGGGGTGCTAGATGACCATATGGGCAGGCAGCACGTGGTAGAGCATACCACCTCCCCTAGTTATTGAGCCAGGAAGTAGAAGGAAGAGAAAGAGATTGGGCTCCCACAATCCCTCTTGTGGGCACATCCCTAGTAACCCAAGGACCTCCTACTAGGTTCCACCTCTTTTTTTTTTTTTTTACATTTTTTTATTGATTATTTAAAGCATTACATAGCTCATGATATATCATCTTTCATACATTTGACTCAAATTGTGTTTTGAACTCCCATTTTCACCCCAAATACAGATTGCAGAATCACATCTGTTACATATTCACATTTTTACATAATGTCATATTAGTGACTGTTGTATTCTGCTACCGTTCCTATCCCCTACTATCCCCCCTCCCCTCCCCTCCCCTCCCATCTTCCCTCTCTACCTCCCCTGCTGTTGTTCAATTCTCTCCCTTTTTTCCCCTCCCCCTTGCCCCTCATAACCTCTTATAATTTTATGTATCATTGAAGGTCTCCTACCATTTCCATATGCTTTCCCTTCTCTCTCCGTTTCTCTCCCCCCATTCGTCTTTGTTTACTGTAGTCTTTTCCTCATGCTCTTCCTTCCTGTTCTGTTCTTAGTTGCTCTCTTTATATCAAAGCAGACATTTGGCATTTGTTTTTTAGGGCTTGGCTAGCTTCGCTTAGCATAATCTGCTCTAATGCCATCCATTTCCCTGCAAATTCTATGATTTTGTCATTTCTTAGTGCTGCATAATACTCCATTGTGTATAGATGCCACATTTTTTTTTATCCATTCATCTATTGAGGGGCATCTAGGTTGGTTCCACAGTCTAGCTATTGTGAATTGTGCCGCTATAATCATTGATGCAGCCGTATCCCTATAGTGCGCTCTTTTAAGGTCCTCAGGGAATAGTCCGAGAAGTGCGATAGCTGGGTCAAATGGTGGATCCATTTCCCAGGAATCTCCATACTGCTTTCCAAATTGGCCTCACCATTTTGCAGCCCCACCAGCAGTGTACAAGTGTACCCTTTTCCCCACATCCCCGCCAACACTTATTGTTGTTTGACTTCATAATGGCTGCCAATCTTACTGGAGTGAGATGGTATCTTAGGGAGGTTTTGATTTGCATTTCTCTGACTGCTAGAGATGGTGAGCATTTTTTCATGTACTTGTTGATTGATTGTATGTCCTCCTCTGAGAAGTGTCTGTTCAGGTCCTTGGCCCATTTGTTGATTGGGTTATTTGTTATCTTATTGTTTAATTTTTTGAGTTCTTTGTACATTCTGGATATTAGGGCTCTATCTGAGGTGTGGGGGGTAAAAATTTGTTCCCAGGATGTAGGCTCTCTATTTACCTCTTTTATTGTTTCTCTTGCTGAGAAAAAAACTTTTTAGTTTAAGTAAGTCCCATTTGTTTATTCTTGTTATTAACTCTTGGGCTATGGGTATCCTATTAAGGAATTTGGAGCCCGACCCCACAATATGTAGATCGTAGCCAACTTTTTCTTCTATCAGACGCAGTGTCTCTGATTTGATACCTAGCTCCCTGATCCATTTTGAGTTAATTTTTGTGGATGGCGAGAGAAAGGGATTCAATTTCATTTTGTTGCATATGGATTTCCAGTTTTCCCAGCACCATTTGTTGAAGATGCTATCCTTCCTCCATTGCATGCTTTTAGCCCCTTTATCAAATATAAGATAGTTGTAACTTTGTGGATTAGTCTCTGTGTCTTCTATTCTGTACCATTGGTCCACCTGCCTGTTTTGGTACCAGTACCATGCTGTTTTTGTTACTATTGCTTTGTAGTACAGTTTGACCTCTGGTATCGCTATACCTCCAGATTCACATTTCCTGCTTAGAATTGCTTTTGCTATTCTGGGTCTTTTGTTTTTCCATATGAATTTCATGATTGCTTTGTCTATTTCTACAAGAAATGCCATTGGGATTTTGATTGGCATTGCATTAAACCTGTAGAGAACTTTGGGTAATATCGCCATTTTGATGATGTTAGTTCTGCCTATCCATGAACAGGGTACATTTTTCCATCTTCTGAGATCTTCTTCTATCTCTCTCTTTAGGGTTCTGTAGTTTTCATTGTATAAATCTTTCACTCTTTTGTTAGGTTGATTCCCAAGTATCTTATTTTCTTTGAGGATATTGTGAATGGAGTGGTTTTCCTTATTTCCATTTCAGAGGTTTTGTTGCTGATATACAGGAATGCCTTTGATTTATGCGTGTTGATTTTATAACCTGCCACTTTGCTGAATTCATTTATTAACTCTAGCAGCTTCTTTGTAGACTCTTTTGGGTCTGTTAAGTATATTATCATGTCATCCGCAAATAGCGATAATTTAATTTCTTCTTTTCCTATTTTTATGCCTTTAATTTCTTTTGTCTGTCTAATTGCTCTGGCTAGTACTTCGAGAACTAAATTGAATAGAAGTGGTGATAGAGGGCATCCCTGTCTTGTTCCAGATTTTAGAGGGAATGCCTTCAGTTTTTCTCCGTTTAGGATGATGCTAGCCTGAGGTTTAGCATATATAGCTTTTACAATGTTGAGGTAAGTTCCTGTTATCCCTAGTTTTTCTAGTGTTTTGAACATAAAGGGATGCTGTACTTTGTCAAATGCTTTTTCTGCATCTATCGAGATGATCATATGGTTCTTGTCTTTAAGTCTATTGATGTGGTGAATAGCATTTATTGATTTCCGTATATTGAACCAGCCTTGCATCCCAGGAATGAATCCTACTTGATCATGGTGCACAAGTTTTCTGATATGTTTTTGTATTCGATTCGCCAGAATTTTATTGAGAATTTTTGCGTCCAAGTTCATTAGAGATATTGGTCTGTAGTTTTCTTTCTTTGAAGTATCTTTGTCTGGTTTTGGGATCAAAGTGATGTTTAGGTTCCACCTCTTAAAGGCTCCACTGCCTCACAATAATACCACAATGGGGAAACATGGACCTTTGGGGAACACTCATCCAAACCATTGCACTGACCTAGCAGGAATCTTTCTGAAACCAGCTTCTTTGTATAAGTACAAAGAGGGAAGCCTGAGTGTAAGCCTAGACAGACGGGGGTTCCAAGGAGCAGTCTGACCACAGTTTTGGTCAAAGGAGAGAAGCCTTTGTCTGCTGGAGACACTCATCTCCCTGTCATTAACATGTATGGGTAGTACAGTCAAGGATTACCAGGGGTTTATGGGAAACAGTGGAAAAGAAAAGGGCTAAGGCTCTGGGAATGCCAACACCATGGCCAGCAAGGGCTGAACTGAGGAAGAGAAACCATCACCTTCAAAGGTGTCCCAAAGAGAGCCAGGTCAAGAAGAGAGGAGACAAGATGGAGAGGAGCTTAAAGGTATTTGTTAAATTTGACAACAGAGAGACCTGTGGTCTAGGCTAGACAGTATCCGTAGGACTGTAGTGAATGAAGGCAGATTGCAGTGAGCTGAGCCTTCGAGAGGAGTGGAGGTGCCAATGGTGACTTGGATGGAATGCTCTAACTGCAGAAGGAGAAGGAGGGCAGGAACTTCATGGTCATCATATATTTATGTTTGCTTTTCTCCCTAAAATGAAAGAGATGTGATGATGTTTAGATACTGGAGAAAATACACAGTAGGGAATGGAGAAGCTAGAAATAACTGAGTGGAAAGAGGTTGGGAATGGAATAAAACCCCACTGGGGTGTGGAGAATACCCTGATACAACACTTTCTCCTCTGAGAGGGGAACAGGTGGGTGATGGAGGCAGGGGAGGTGGAGGAACAGATTGTATGCAGCAGTGAGAGATAAGATACTCAGTGAAGGCAACTAGATTTCGGACTCAAATTTCCATGTTGATGGCAATGTTATTGCTGATGTTCAGGGTGTGTTTTAGAGAAGTGGGTGAAACTGCCTTTGAAGTATACAGTCAGATTCCAGTGGTGTAGGTCTAACCAACAAAGGAGATGGATGTTTGTTGCTAGAGGTATAGACATGGGGTCACCAGTCTCCAGAAGTGACCACCAAAACCTTGGAGTGGATAAAATTGTACAGGGTACTGATGTATGAGAAGAAAAGGTGGCTGAGAGCAAAAGAGCACACAGGGAAAGAACAGACAGTGCTATGCAGGAAGGCAAGAGATGGCAAAAATTTTTGGAAAGGGATCAGTGTGTTAGTTGTGTAGAGCACAGCAAGGCAGTTGGGAAAGTGCATATTACATTTAGCAATGAGGAAGTCATTGGTGACCTTGGCAATTGAATTTCCATGGAGAGGTGGAGGAGACAGCCAAACTGGAGTGACTTGAGACTATGGAATCTGACAGCAGAAATGGCGAAGTGTAGATTGTTCTGAAGAAAACAAGGCATTTTAAAGTATGTGGATTTCATCGCTCTGAGTTTCCTGCCAAAGAATGTTGGGAATTCCAAGAAACAAACAATTTGTGCAGCCCCACTTGTCCTCATTGGCAGAGCTTTGGAGAACACTCTTCCCTACCTCTCCTCCTCCATCTCCCAATCTAAGGCTGAGGCTGACACCAATGTCCTTCTCTTTCTCTTAGGCCGGATCCTGGACCTGAAGACAGGGACAGTGAAGAAGGAAGGGCAGCAGTCATCCATGAGGATGTGCATGGGCTCACGGCGCTCCTTCATCTGCAGAATGAGGTCCGTTTGGGGCAACAGAGGGCTATCACTGTGGTGGTTTTGCTCCTTTCTGATCTACATTAAAACTCTTGACTAATCACCAGGAACAGTGTCGCACACCTGTAATCCCAGCAACTTGGAAGGCTGAGGCAGGAGGATAGTGAGTTCAAAGCCAACCTCAGCAACTTAGCGAGGACTTAAGCAACTTAGTGAGACCCTGTCTCAAAATGAAGTATAAAAAGGGCTGGGCATGTGATGCAGTGGTAAATAGCCCTAGGTTCAATCCCCAGTCCCAAAAAGGAAAAAAAAAACCCTTGATTAATTCTGCAAAGGTCATACATGCTGATTTGGTTTCCTTCCAATGACTTCATCTTCTCCTCCTGAGCCCAGGAATATACAGACTCCCTGATCTGTGTTGCATCCCTCTTTGTCTGGTTTTTTACTATCTTCTGCCTCTTCTTAGATTCATTACCCCTCTTGCCTGTATGTTTTAACTTTCTACCCATTCTTCATGATCTTTCTCAAATCCAGCCTCTCCAAGGTTCCATATTTCTCAACATGTGTATTAAAACCATCAACTCCCCAGTTTCTCTTATATCTCCTGTGACAACTCATATGTTTTTATTGATCTCTAATATATCTGTCAAATTGTTGATTGATACTCTATGTTTAAATATCTTAGCTTCATAAATCAGTTATATGCCCTGATGAGCACCCATCCTCCCCATCAAGCTGCCTGACCCGGGGGATATTCTAGTTCTCAGGTCTGGCACTTTGATTTATACCTCTTTGCGCCTCTCTGACATCTTTCAGAATGTTCTGTACATGCAGTTATCCTTCATGTTCATGGCAGTTGGTTCTAGGACCACTTACCAATACCATAATCCACAGAACTCAAGACCCAAATTTCAAATACCATATATAGTATTTGCATTTAATCTGCATGTATCCTCTCATGCATAAGTCATCTCTAGATTATTTATAATTAATGAGTGTGATGCTGATGCCATTCATTCATTCATCCAACAAATTTATGCAGAGGGACACCCTATGCTGGGGCTTCCTATGGTATGGGAAGCCAGTGTTAACTAAAGCATATGGACCTGCTTAATACTTATTTTCATGGGAATGTATCCAATAGACAAAAGAACCATGTTAGTATATGTGTCAGATGGTGGTGAAAAACACCATCAGCATAATGGAGGAAAAAAAGGCAAATTTGGGGAGTGGAAATAGTAGGCCTTGCTAGTCTACCTGTTATATAGGGTGAGTAGGGACAGGCCTTATTGATCAGGTAACATTTGAGTAGGGACCCAAAGAAAGTGAATGAATAAGACATGGAATATCTGGGAAAAGAGGACAACTGATAGAGGGCTAAGCCCGTGCAAACACACTGAAGCTAGATTATTCTTGCGTGTTCAAGGAACACTAAGGAGATTACTGTCAGAAGTAGGTAATAGGGGAGAGTCATGGTGAGAGATGACAGATGTTGGGTCATGTTGATCTCAAAAGATTTTAGCTTTGACTCTAAATGAGATGGGAGGTTATTAGAGTTTGAGTATAAGAGTCAAATGTTCTGAATGACATTTTAAAAATTGCTCTGGCTTTGTGTGGAGAATAAGCCTGCAGGGGAGAAGGCTAGAAGCAGAGACTACTGTAATGATTCAGTTGAGAATAGTGATTGTAGTAAGCAGTGTTCAGCTTTGAACATATTTTAGAGATAAAGCCAGACTGCAGGTAAGTTATGAGAATATGAGAGAAGTCTGAAATGTTTACCTGCCAAGTTGGAAAAATGGAGCTGCCATTTACTAAGATGGGAGAGACAGTTAGGGGAGCTGGTTTTGGATAGAGGGCAAATGTCAGCCCTTGAAAGATCAAGATGCATGTCAGACAGCTAAATGGAGAAGATGACTAGGCAGTTGGACATGTCATTCTGGAATCCAAAGGAGGAGCTGAAGATAAGGTGCTTGGGGATTTTTGAGATGATATTGGAAGCCACAAGAATAAAATGGCATGAGGTCACCTGGAAAGTGTGTGTCGACAGGAGATCGGGGGACTGTTCCTGTGCACTCCTACACCAGGGAGGTAAAGGAGAGCCCACAAAGGAGACTTGGGGCACTGAGGCAGGTTGGGGACAAAAGAGGGCCAAGGAAGTTTCTAGAGAAAGACTGCCAAATTCTGCCAATGAGTTCTAAATAATAAAAGGAGAAACAGCAGGAGCTGGAGCTGTAGGAAGGTGAGCAAGGCTGATCTTGGCTGCCTCCTCCAGAGTAGGCACCTACCCAGCCATCCCTGGTACACGATCTCGTGAGCAGGCTCTTCCTTAGCACCTCTTCTGACAAGACTGCCTGATTCTACACCCATCCTGGGTTAGCCCCCTATCCCTGCACTATCTGATCACCCATCCTCCCCATCAAGCTGCCTGACCCTGGGGATATTCTAGTTCTCGGGTCTGGCACCATGGAGCCCTCACTAATGTCATTCTTACCCAATTCTTTGCTGCTGGAACCATGACTTGCCACTTGCACATTTGGTGGGTACCATGAAGTTCCATACGATAGATGCTTTAAAAGAATTAAATAGTTTCTCTTTTTTTGTACTGGGGATTGAACCCAGAGACACTACCACTGAGCTACATCCCCAACCCTTTTTACTTTTTATTTTCAGATATTGTCTTGCTAAGTTGCCGAGGGTCTTGCCAAGTTGCTGATCTGGCCTCAAACTTGTGATCCTCCTTCCTCAGCCTCCTGAATGACTGGAATTTCAGTCCTGTGCCATCACACACAGCTTGAAATATAAATTCTTCAATGCATCATCCAAGCAATGCCCTTCTGAATTAATTGCTTGGAAGTACCATAGTGTGCCATTTGTATTAGTAGCCCATAATGCCATTACCAATGCCCTTTCAACCGGATTCCTACAGTCCCCTGCCTGCCTTGGCATGCCTCTGGGTGCGTTTTGAAGTGCCAGGCTATACTGCCTGGATGGACCTGAGAAGTAGGCTGCATTGCTGTTTTCTGAAAGTATAATTTCTCCTCCAAATAAAACAACTTAATTTCAGCAAGACCCAGGGCAAAGTCTACCAGTAAAGGGCAGAGGACCATGCTGGCATCCCTGGGAAGCACTGTCATGGATTGATCCTGCTGTGAAATCCACATTAATTCTGGCAGCTGTCCAAGGTCTCAGAGTATAATTGGGCTCTCATCTTTGCTATGTTGAAAATTAAGACATCAGGATGTTAATTGCCTTGTGGTTGGGAAGTGGAAGTGCATGTATTCAGTGAGTATGCCAAGCAGTGGACAGAACCTGGCCACAGTCCAGGCCTTGGATGTTTGATGCCTAGATATTGAGAGGATTATAGAGAAGGGAGGCAGGAAAGGACCTACCAGAGTAGGCAGTGTGATGCCTCACATTTCCTGGCTTCCAGACAGGGACCCATAGAAAGACCTGATACTATACCTGTTGGCCCCTCGCTTTCACTCACCCCTGCCTCAGCAGGCTTCTAGCTGTACAGTTAGAGCCAAAACATTACAAGGAAGGAGAGGGAGTTTCTACAGCTGTGATGCTAAAGCCTGAGAAGATGCTACTGTTCATCAACTGGCAACATCTGTTTCCAGTTGCTGTGTCTGCTCAGGGCTAAAGAGACACTGCTACTATCATCACCCACTTCTCTCATTTTCCTTGAAGCCACCCGGTTCCACTGCAGTGATCTGGTGGAACTTAGCGTGGCTGTGTTTCTCCAAGAGTCTTTTTACAGGTTTCTAGCTCTGGGCTGGGCCCTGAAACTCTTTCCACGTATATTGCAAAGTGAGTCACACTCTCCTTCCTCTGGTGACAATCAAAAATACAAAGGCATGCTAGCCTGCTTCTCCACTTTGGAAGGAAACTGGTCACAGGTTTCATCTGAGTAAATATATAAGTGTCAATTGAGGGCCATGTATTTGACAGCAGCGTTATATTCTTTAAAAACATATTTGGGTCTTCACTCATTCTAACACATTTATCAAATCTTAGATGTGGAAATGCTCCTTTGGACCACCTTCCTCTTAACAGAATAACCACCATGAGGAAAAGATTCAGGTCAGTATCCCTTTCTGATGTATATATTGAGGTTGTTCTGGCAGATAGCTTCAATATCCTAAGCTGAGGAGTAGCCCAGCTTTAAAAGAGGTCTGTCTGAGTATAGAGAGGACCAAGAGACAGTGGCTGAAATGTGAAGTGGGAGTTGGTGGAATTCATTTGGAACTGTCATACCACACAGAAGGAGGGAAAAGAGGGTGGTGGGAAGTTGAGATTCAAGGTCATAAAGATAGTCAAGGGAACCCAATAGCTTAGATGCCAAAGCAGTCATTGACACCCTTGCCTCACTCACATGTGATAACAATAATTTCACAAATGTTCTTTCTTTAGGAATGGCCTTGGCCCTGTAAAAGAAGGAGAAGCCCAGTATGCAGTGGTCCACTGCACAGGATACATAAAGGCTTGGCCACCAGCAGGTGAGCTTAGCTGCAAATGCAATCCAAGTGTGTATTCACTACCATTAACATGGTATCCTGAGAGGAACATATTCTTAGAGGCAGAGGCAGGACAATCTTATTCTCCTTTGTAGTTAGAATATAGTGGTCTTTGTCATTGGAAAAAAACTGCTATCTGAAACAGAGATTTCCAGAAAGAGCTCATTCTACAGAAGTCATCAGAGAGAGCCATTACAACTCATTTCTAGGTTCTGTCACCCACAGCCTTCTGTAAAGTCAGAGTGGCAAATTGAATTCCAAGTCATCAGAAAAGTGGCAAATCAAGAGTACTCTTACACTCATTAGGATGATTAAAATAAAAGGTAATAACAATTGGTGTGGATGTGGAGCAATTGGACCCTCATACATTATTGGTGAGAATGTAAAATGGTGCAGCCACTTGGAAAAGAGTCTGACAATTCCTCAAAATGGTAAACAGAATTACCAGATGATTCTCAGTTTCACTCCTAGATATCAGTCCAAAAGAATTGAAGACCTATGTCTTCAAAGAAATGTATACGTGAGTGTTCATAGCAGCAGCAGCAGCATAATGTTCAAAACAATGGAAAAATTTGAATGTGTGCTAACAAATAAGTAGATAAATAAAATGTGGTCTATCCTACAATGGAATATAAAACAGCTATGAAAAGCAGTGAAGTACTGATACGTGGTTTGTTAACAAACTTTGAAATTATCATGCTAAGTGAAAGTGTCTAGACAAAAAGGCCACATGTTATATGATCTCACTTAAACCAAAATGTCCAAAACAGGCAAATTGATCAAGATAGAAAGTAGATTTCAGGGAGAAAAGACAAGGCATGACTGTGAAAGGGCACAGTAGTTTGGGGGGGAGTACTAGAAGTGTTCTAAAATTAGATAGTAGTGATAGTTTCACAACTTTGTAAATATACTAAAAACTACTGAATTGTACACTTTAAGATGGTAAACTTTTTGGTATATGAATTGTATCTTGATACACTGTATATGGTGGTGGGCTGCTGGGATCAAACTAAGAGTCTTATGCATGTTAAACAAATACTCTACCACTGAACTATACACCCAGCCCAATAATTGCTCTTAAACAAGAGTATATACAAGTCAGACCATGTGTACTGTATACAGTACACTTCAGTGAATGTTTCATTTAGCTTGAGAACAATGTATATTCTGTAGCTGTTGGATGGAGTGTTTTCTAAATGTCAATTGCATCAAGTTGATTGATAGTGCTGTTAAGGGCAACTATATCCAGATTGATTTTTTTTTTTTTGCCTGCTTGATTTATCAGTTATTGAAAGAAGAGGGTTGAAGTCTCCAATTGTGATAGAGTATTTGCTTATTTCTTCTTGTATTCTATCAGTTTTTGCCTCACATATTTTGATGCTCTGTTTTTTTGGTGCACATATACTAAGGATTATTACGTATTTGGGGGAGATTTTTCCCCTTTTATGTAACGCCCTTCTCCATCACTGTACTTTCCCTTGCTCTCAATTCTACTTTGCCTGAAATCAATATAGTTTCTCTAGCTTTCTTTTGATTAGAGTCAACCTAAGTGTGTTTTTATATTTAAAGTGGGTTTCTTACGAACAGTATACTTGTATCTAATTTTTTTAATCAACTCTCACAATCTGCCTTTTGACTGGTGTATTTAGACCATCACATTTAACATGATCATTTATATAGTTTCATTAATAGTTTCCATGTTTCCTGTTCATTACATTTGTTCTTTGTTTCTCCCCCTACCCCCTGCTTTTCCTGCCTTTTCTTGGAGCATTTTGTATTTCATTTTCTTTCCTCTTAACATGTTATATTGCTTTCAAAATGTTTTCATTATTTGTCCCAAGTTTGAAGTACACATTTATAATTAATATGAGTCCACATTCAGATAATGTTATGATTCATGGTAACACAGACACCTACTAACAGAGCACCCCACCCCTTCCCATCCCTGATGATGTTGCTTTCATCCCTTCACTTGTCTTTGTCATCACACAGGACATTTTTACCATTGTTCCTTTGAACAGAGACCTATTAAATTAGTTAAAAATAATAAAAATGAAAAGTTTTATTTTACTGTCATTTATTTCTCACCAATGTTCTTCTTCCCTTCTTAATATAGACCTGAGCCTCTAACCTACATCATTTCCTTCTTCCTGATGAAATTATTTACTCATCTATCTATCTATCTATCTATTTATTTATTTATGCTGGGAGTTTTAAAATTTATTTGTTCTTTTTCTTATACATGACAGTAGAATGTATTTTAACATATAATACATATATGGGGTACAACTTCCCATAATTCTGCTTATACATGATGTACAATTACATTGGTCATATATTCATATATGAACATATGAACATTTCCCCTCCTTCCCTTTATTCTCTTTTGTCTAATCCAATGAACTTCTATTCTTCTCTATCCCCTTCTTATGGCAAGTTAGCATCTGCATATCAGAGAACATTCAGCCTTTGGTTTTTTGGGGATTGGCTTATTTCACTTTGCATGATAGTCTCCAGTTTCATCTATTTACTGGAAAATACCATAATTTCATTTCTCTTTATGGCTGAGTAATATTTCATTGTGTATATATACCACATTTTCTTTATCCATTCATCTGTTGAAAGGTACTTAGTTTGGTTCCATAGTTTAGCTATTGGGAATTGAGCTTCTATAAACATTGATATGGCTATGTCATTATGGTATGCTGATGTTAAGTATTTTGGGTGCATACCAAGGAATGGGATAATGGGTCAAATGGTAATTCCATTCCAAGTTTTCTGAAGGATCTCCATACTAGTTTCCACAGTGGTTGCACCAATTTGCAGTCCCACTAGCAATGTGTGAGTGTACCTTTTTCCCCACATTCTCACCAATATTAATTGTTACTTATGTTCTTGATAATTGCCATTCTGACTGGAGTGAAGTGAAATTTTAATTTGTATTTCTCTAACTGCTAGAGATGTTGAACATTTTTTCATATATTTGTTGACCAATTGTATTTCTTATTCTGTGAAATGCCTATTCACTTCCTTTGCCCATTTATTGATTAGGTTATTTGGGGGTTTTTGTTGTTGTTATTGTTTTGTTTTGTTTTGTTTTGTTTTTGGCGGGGGTTGTATGTGTACAGGTGTGTGTGTTAAGTTTTTTGAGTTCTTTATATATCCTGGAGATTAATGCTGTAAGGTGCAGGTGGCAAAGATTTTCTCCCAATCTGTAGGCTCTCTCTTCACATTCTTGATTGTTTCCCTGTTATATTAAAAAGCTTTTTAGTTTAACCCAGGGGCACTTGACCACTGAGCCACATCCCTACCCCTTTGTTTTTGTTTTTGTTTTTGAAACAGGATTTTGCTAAGTTGCTGAGTGCCTCACTAAGTTTCTGAGACTGGCTTTGAACTTGCAGTCTTCTAGCCTCAGCCTCCTGAATCACTGGAATTACAGACATGCACCACAATGCCTGGCTGAACAACTTATTTTAATATTTCTTGCAGAGCAGGTTTACTGTTATAAAATCTCTGGTTTTGTTCTTTGTAGAAAGCTTGCTTTCTTCTTAGAATTTGATGGAAAAATTTACTGGATATAGAATTCTATGTTGGCAGTAACTTTCTTTCAACATTTTAAATATTTCACTCCACTCTCTTCTTGTTTGCATGGTTGCTTATGAGAAGTCAGCATAATTCTTATTCTTGTTGTTCCCTGATTAGTAGTGTGAGTTGTTGTTTTTTGTTTTTTTCCTGGCTCTTAAAAGATTGTCTCCCTATATTTGGTTTTCAGCAGTTTCACTATGGCATACCTGAGTGTAGAATTCTTTTTATGCTGCTTGGTGTTCTCCAAGCTTCCTGTATTTGTGCTTTGGTGTCTGTCATTAATTGAGGAAAATTCTTGGACACTATTTCTTTAAAAATTTTTCTGCCTTTTCTCTTTCTAATTTAAGTTTTCGAATTGTGCATGTTATAAACTTGAAATTGTACCACAGGTTTCAGATATTCATTCATTCATTCATTTCTTTCTTTCTTTCTTTCTTTCTTTCTTTCTTCCTATTGGTATTTTAGTTTGGGTAACCTCAAAATGATATATTTTCAGGTTAATTGATTTTATCCCCCCTCGCCTCCCCGGCCATGTTTGGAATACTGATGGGTCTATCAAAGTTGTTCTTCATTTTCTCTGTAGTGTTTTTAATTTCTAGCATTTTCTCATCATTATTTCTTAGAATCTCCATCTCTGCTTGCCTTATCCATTTTTTTTAACATAGTGTCTACTTTCCCCATTAGAGTTCTTAATTTACTAATCATGGTTATTTTAAATTCCCCATCTGGTTTTAAAAAACTGTCACATCCAAGTCTGCTTTTACTCTTTCTTTGTCCCTTCAGACTGTTGTTCTTGCCTTTTAGTGTGACTTCTGATTCTTTGTTGCAAGCCAAAATATATCAGGTAATAAGAACTAAGGTAAATGGGCCTTTTGTGTAAAGTTTTATATTAATCTTGCTAAAAGTTGGGCTGTTTATAATGTTGTAGGTGTCAATGCTAGAAGCTATAAATTTTTCTCACATCGTTGTTTTTCTCCCCTACTGCCTTTGGATTTCCTCAAGAGCTCCTTTTTTTTCCATTTAATCTTTTTTTATTATTGATTTTATTATTTTTTTAAATACATGACAACAGTAGAATGCATTACAATACTTATTACACATATAGAGCACAGTTTTTCATATCTCTGTATATAAAGTATGTTCACATCAATTTATGCCATTATATATGTACTTAAGAGCTCCTTTTTAAATAGAGCCTATGCCTTGCAGCTCCTCATCTGTAATCCACTGTTATATAAGAGCTCTATTGGTGTGTTCTAATTGTTCTATAATCTAATGATTAAACCTCACTCTTTTAGTGGGTTTGTGTCCCAGGGCCAGGACATTTACAAGTGTATCCTCCTCTTCCTTCCCCTTAAGTTGGTTAGGAAAGAGATAGTGGCAGGAATTGGGTGGGGACCTTCCCCTGCCATACTAACCATTGGTTTAGTCTGTTTTATATTGCTATAACAAATACCACAAACTAGATAATTTATAAAGAAAAGAAACTTATTCCTCACAGTTTCAGAGACTGGAAAGCCCAAGTTCAAGGGGCCACAACTGGTGAGGGCATTCTTGGTGCATCATAACCTGAAAGATAACATCACATGGTGAGACCTTGTGCACTTGAGTTTCTCTTCTTTTGAAGCCACTGCTCCCATTATGGGGGTCCCACCCTTATGAAATCATTTTCTAATTATGTCCTAAAGGCCCCACCTACAAATATAGGAATCATCAATGTAGGAATCTGGGGGTTGTGTTTCCAATGCATGAACTTTTTGAAGACATTTTTAGACCATAGCAAGTATATTATTATTATTATAATACACAAGATTATCATGCTGTTGTTTGCCAAAGGCCTCAGCTAGTCTCAAGAACAGGGAGCTCTTAAGAGCCTGGACCTTAGCTTTGTGGATCCACACATGGCCTGGAAACTGCTATAGAACTGATCAGACCCAGAGAGTATGAAGGAATTCTCAGAAGCTGAGGCATTAACCAGCTACAATCAATAATGGCATGAGAGTCTCTGTGTAAGTGGCATGGATGCTCCTGTATGATGTACAGGGGAGACCTGTCAGGTTTTGAAGTACTTGAGACACTAGATTTGTATTAGGAGGTTGCTTAGTGAGAGGAAAATAGGAGCAAATGGTCATGGGCCCTTGGAGGGAGATTCCTAGCAGTTTAGTCCTCCCAGCACATGTGATGGACACTGGCATGGCCGTTGTTAGACAAGACTCTAAGGGCTACAGGGCACAGTGCTCCAAGGAGTGCTCAGTCAGGCATGGTGGCACACATGTAACTACAGGAGACTCCAGAAAAGTGTGGCTAGAGTCTGTGGTCAGAAGAGGCCACCGGAAGAAAGCTTATAATAGTGCTGCTCAGTTCTGCCAAATTCTGCTTCTTAGGACTCATACCAAGGTGACCATCTCATTCTTACTGAAGATTTCTTCATTTAAATTGGTTCATTATTCTCATTATACCAAGCAACTTCCTCTTCCTGTTTCTGACCTCCAAGTGCTCTCTTTCTTAACTGCTTTATTTGAGCTCAAGGACTGTGACCTCACATGAGAAATGCCCTGATCATTGTAAATTCACTCTCAGTGTCCTTGTGGATGAGGTGGAGAAAGAAAGCTGAGGCCAGGACCACAGATGGATGGTCGCATTCCAGAGTCTGCAAAGCTGGTTCAGGATAAGTCCCCCTGAAGTTGCACATGACTGTGACTGTTAGTGATGGCAGTCACAGGGGAGTAGGGCTTACATGCCTTAAATTGTCCACAGTGGCCCTTGAAACGCTGCCACATGAGAAACGGTTGAAGGAGCCAGCTAGAGGTAGGTGTTTAGGTTGGAGAAAATGAGACATGATTTCTGTCTTCAAGTATTTGAGGGGGTGTCATATGAAAGAGGAATTGATCTGACTTAGGAGAGTTCCAGAAGGCACAATTTAGACCAAAAGGGAAAAGTTAGTGGAAGGCAGATTATAACTCAATAGAGACAAATGAGCAAAGGTACAAACATGATGTTCATAATGTATACACACACACTAAGCATATGGGAAGATTTTTAACCTTGCTCTTAATAAGAACTGCAAGTTAAAACAATTTGATACTATCCCCTCTTTCCCATCAAATGACAAAAATTAGAAAAGATAAAATGTTGGTAAGATTCAGTAAAATGGGCACTTATATGTACACCTAGTAGGACTCTTAATTAGTACAAATATTCAGTAGAGTAATATGGCAGCAGAAATTAAATGCCTTAAAATATACATTCCTTAAGATGGAATGTACTCTAAGGCATTAGTCAGATCTGTGTATGTATTATGTTTAAGCATTGTCTATAATTGTTAAAACCTCTAATTCCAAGAGGGAGAGTTGGTCAAAAATGACATGGAACATCTGTGTGATAGTATACTTGGCAACTATTAGGGGACATGCTTCTAAAAGATGTTTAAAAGCAAAGCAAAGTATTTAAAAGTAGTTTTTAAAGCCCCAATTTTATTTTTAAAATATAGGTGAATTAAATCTATGCATTGAAGACTTACACATAGTATATTAATCACTGTTATTTCTGTAGATTTTTTTTCTTTTTGCTTTTTCATTCATTTCTGCTTTTTTCCAAATGTTTACATAACTTTAAAAATCAGATAAAATCATATTTTTGAGAAATCAATCTGAATTTTCTAAAGGGACATTCCAGACAATTGGATTGAGTGATTTACACTGAATTTAGAAGTTGTGTCTTTTTTTTTTAAAGAGAGAATTTTTTCTTTTAATATTATTTTTTAGTTTTTGGCAGACACAGCATCTTTGTTTGTATGTGGTACTGAGGATCGAACCAGGGCCGCACTCATGCCAGGCGAGCGGGCTACCACTTGAGCCACATCCCCAGCCCTAGAAGTTGTCTTTTTGTTTGTTTGTTTTGTATTCAGTTTTGTTTTTATCTTTAATTGGTTACATTTCTGTGAAGATAGAAAACAAGACTACCTTCATACATAGTGACTATGGCATGCTTACAGGATACTTAGTAGGCACTACCCTGTTCTGTGACCATTAATACTCTGCTTCTTGATTGAGAACTACATTCCTAGCACATGTAACACAGTTCCATGCTTATTGTTGAGATCCCTCAAGACCCAGGGGCACAATGTGTTCATCTTGTCGTCCTAGTGCATAGCTCAGAACTGTCACATGGTTTATATTCAGGAAGACTGAATGGATGGACAGAAAGAAGAAAGGTATCGAAGGAGAGAGGAATTCTTGCCTAGACAAAAGAAATGGTCAACTAGAAGGATGTTTTATAGAATCCAGAGGTTTTAGAATGTACTTTCCCAGGAATCTTTTAGGATGGGTAGAGACAGTCATCTGACCTAGATGAGGGGGCTGAAATGAAGTCATAGCATTTTCACCCTGCTCTAAGGTCATGGAATTGGAGCATTGGAGCAGTCTGCAACTCACTTAATGACTGAATTAAGTGTAAATTTACAGGGCTGCCACATCTTGCTCATGAGCTCAGGCTCCTTAATTATAAACAATGACTTGGTTGGGAAGTTCAAGCAAAAGTCCTGGTAAGGAAGTATGAAGAGATATGGAAGCCAACCAGAGTCACTGTGAATATCTAAAACTGACCTTGAAAAATTTATAAAGGTAAGCATCAGAGGTAGATTTCATGTTGCTAACAGGGGCTAAACAGATTCTTTGACAGCCCATGTAAACATGTTTTCTTAGGTCTGAATGGCTAACTGTGCATTTGTGGTTCTTCTTCCTGCCTACTGACTCCATGTTAAAAGTAAATGTCACAGTAGATTCTGATATATTCCAGAGCCCTTTCTGCTACACAGTAGCCTCTCAGCCTCACAAAAGTTCATACTATACAATTCTTGTTTTAAATACTTGGGTGTGATTAAAGGAAAAGGAGAGTATCAAAGACAATAGTTCCCTTGTCAATTCCTTCAGTTGTTGAATTTGTGAGAAATCGTCACACACATATCATAATGAATCCCATTTTTATGTAAAACTATCATGCACTGATTTTTTAAAAAATCATCCATAACAGGTTGCAGTTTACATTTCAGGGGATGTGTTCAGAATCCCAAGGACACTGAAATTTTAAAGGTGTGAATCACCTACACCCCATTGTCACCACCCAGCACGTTGCAGTTTCGCAGACATTCAACTTTGACCTGGAGTCATCTATAAAACAGAAGCATTCCTCTCCAGTCACCATCACTGGATCTGCTTGGTCCTTTTTGTAACAGTTATGGAGAATGTCCAATTAACTGGTGTGTGTATGCACAGGAGAGCTCAAGGAAAAGAGCCTTACCCGGAGCTGGTGACCTCCCTGGGATCCTCCAGATCTTGAAGGGGCTTGTTACTAGCACCTAGTGTGCTTTTCTCACTGCTGACACTTTGCTTTTCTTGTCTTTGCTGCTAGACTTTCAGTAAGCGTTGGCTACAGCATGCCAGAGGCCTGAGGTCATGTTGGTGTTTGGCTAGAATCTGCTGTGGTCAGGCCAGTGCTGTCACTGTGCCCAACAATTCAGCCCTGCCACGAACTCATCTGTAACAGCCCTGCACTTCTTGCAGCTTGCTCATTGAATACTGTGTTGTTTTTCCACCACTTGAAAATCTCTAAAAGCTACTTCTCTGTATTGAGGCCACCAAGTCACAGCCTAGAACCCTGCTCTCCAGCCCTGAGCCTTTCTGTGGTATAAACACCAGGTCTCCTGCTCAGAACCTCTCCAGACATCAAAGCCATGATCTTGGCCTGAGATAACAGGGGGGGATCCATTTTGTAGGGTCACCAGTCAGGATCTTGATCTGCAAAATACCTGCAGGCCAGCATTTTTCAAAATACCTTACAAGATCAAAAGGATTTCATGGCCAATATAGTTGGGGAACTGTCCTCTGTATCCCCCTGCTAGCAATTGTCTTCCAAAGTTTTTGTTATATTCTCTGAGAATCCTACAGTGATGAAAACTTTTCTTTTTTTAAACTATGTTTCCCAAATGTGTTTTACCAAAGTAGCTTTTTTTCCCCCTGAAACTTACTAATGTTCCTCAGGGAACCCCTTAGAAGTAAGCTGTGCCCTGAATTGCTTGCAGCCAGGAAATGGTTGTTTTCTTCCCGCTGTGTTTTATGAAATGCAAAAATGACTTAATTCACATATGAAGGTGTAAGTCCCAGGCAGCCTCCGCCCAGTGTTACTGAAGGGCAGTCCAAATTTCCAAATGTTTGCACAGGGTTAATGCAATCCCTGGTAAGAAATGAAGAAGCATTTATGGTCAGGACTGTGTTTCATCCCAAACAGCAGTTTCCAGTTACATTTCATTTGTGTTGTTTATATTAGTCAGGATTTATTTTGTCCTGACATGAGGGAAGAGTCTATCCAAGAAGAAGATAAAGTAATGTAGGGCAAAATGAGCTTGTGCAGCCAATTAGGGAATCATCAAAACCTGCAAAGATAGCTGGAATTATCCTGTTCATATTAAAAAACCACTTTGATAAGTGTTGCAGCTCCTTCCAGGAAGCGCTCCCTCTGGACGGTGTTCCTCTCGACCCTGGCATCCAGCCTTGGCTGTGTGCCCCACCTGGAAGCAGTGTTCTGTTATAATATTAATCACATGGCATCATAATGCTCTGGGTCTCCATTTCCCACATGAGCTGGTAAACTCCCTGAGAGTAGGAAGCAGCCCTCATTCAGTGCTTAATCCCTGGTCTATAGCAGAGTATCAGATGTATACCTAGTGTCTGGACCCACAGAATGTCAGAGCTCAGGAGAACCTCGGTATCATCTCAGCCCCTCTGGTCTTACAGAGGAAGAACCTAAAGCCCCACAAAGTTCTGATTCTCAGCTCCACAGCATCCTGGGCCCTTGATCATGGCCCAGACCAGGCAGAACTGAGCCGCCCAGGGAGCCAGCTCAGCCATGCCATAATTCCTGTCCAATGTCAAGTACAACAAGGTCACTTCACTGGGCTAACAAGACCAGGATGGTTGACCCTCAGATGTCAGGCACTGTGCTGAACGCTTCTTGTGCGTTTCCTCATAGAATGCCCACAGTAGCACTGTGGAATGGGGACTGCAGTTATACCCATTTCACAGATTAATAACTGCTACCTTTACTGTTTCCTAAAACTTTGAGGGTCTGAAGGTTTTTGCCATTGGTATCTGGTAGAGTCAGGACTCCTGAGTCGAGACAACTCTAGTGACCCCAGAGTTGGAGCCACACTGTCCTCATAGATGTATCTTCTGTCATAGTTGGTGCCAGCACAGGGACCATTTCCCTTTAAAGGATCCTTTTCTAGAGGCAGTTTTGCCACTGAGTGTGTTCATTGTGAATCCTCCATAGTGACAGCCTAGGTCTCTGACACCTAGAGAGAATCTTGTCACCATCATTTCTAACATAAATATTTGTGCCTTCCTGTATAGAGAAGCAACCCCCAGAGCTGTGGTGCGGGCCTCTACCAAGTCTCTCCAATAGACACTGAAAGAATTCCCCACGCAAAGACACTTCGCTGGGAGAATTCCAATTTTATTGCAAAAAGCTGTGTGCTTATATAGAACTAAAGGGGAGATGGTAGGGCTTAGATAAATGGCAGGCCACCCGTTTATTGGCAAGTTCTTCCAGATATCAGCTCCCGCGCCCAGGAATTAGCTCTCATTGGGGCTAAGGTTCCCCGACAGCGAGGTTTGAAATTGGCGCCAGCGGGAGAATTCACAAGGGGGGGAACTTTTTGCGCCACTGCAGAGAAGAAGAAGGTAGGAAGAAGAAGTCCTTAGGCGCCATGTTGGGGTTTTTTCTCTGGGGTACGGCTGCCGTTTATACTTTTCCCAACAGACACAAACACCTGTTTGCTCTAAGTGCTTAAGCTGCAGGTCACTTTCCACATGGCCCTTGTGGTAGTCAGTATGCTGTGGGGAGACAGGAAGATGCTTTTAGCAACCTAGAGCAGAAAGTCATTTTATTCTTCTAGCATATATATTTGCCTTTCTGTCATGCATCCCCCTTAACCATTAAGATTCTCACTTGGATGAGCTGATGGATAAACTAAAACAGATCCCGAGATGTGCTTGTAAGGGAGTAGTCATTAGAATCTTTTTCACAAATGGAATGAATGGGGGTGAAATTGCCAACCAAAGGGGAGCCTTTCAGATTTTTCAAAATGAGTTCAAATATTATCAAGGTTGTGCTTTGGCAAGATGAAATTGGCCATAGGATGGACTGTAGTCATGGAGAGGTGGGCAGGAAAGGAGAGAGAGGGGAGTAGACACTGGGAATTGTTTGCAATGAGGAAAGACTATTCAAGGCAGTAAGTCAAGGAAGGATGAAAGGATGCTTGCTTTTTTGCTTTCCCTTAGGAAATGGCCCACTATGTTCCCACTGAAATTGCAGGGCTCCTGTTTGTGAAGATAACCCAGACTCAGAGTGCTGAGCAGGGGCCAAGGAGGCCTCAGGGCCCACTCCTCTTTTTACTGATGAGAAGACAGAGGCCTAGGGCAGGGCCGCCACTGCGACCTCATTCCATCCCTCTGATGCCCCACTAAACCTCAGTGTGTCTATTGTTACAACTCTGTAGCCAGTGCTCTGTTTACAGTTTTCTATTTATTGGAAATGGAGCTCTACCTTCCAAGTCCAAGTTTAGACAGAAAATCCTCATTTGCAACCTCCCTGCTGGGCCAAAGAAGATGCCTTTTGATTTCATGACTTGGTGGCAGTGTGTTTGGAAAACTCTACATCTCTGGTAGATGTTTGGGTGAACCCTCTGCTATCCTCAGGCATGGTCCCCTCTGCTAATCAGGTGCAAGTCTCTGAAGTCTGAATTTCAGTATGTCATTCCTGTTTTTCTGATGTTGTTGGAGAATGAGGGGTAAGGTAGGAAAATTCCCTAAGTATACGAAGTCTGCTTTTTTGTGGACCAAAGTATCATATGCTGGCCTTCTTTTATTTTCAGTCTTTTTTTTTAACTATTAGAAGAACAGCTCCTGCTCATTAATGAAATCTGGAAGCTGTAGAATAAAAACTAACCTGTTGACCCACTTTAAAAGTTTTTTGAAGATTATAAAACCAAAACTACAGCCTCACTTCCTACCCTTGTTCTGCCCCCAAGAACCAGTTGACAGCCCCCTAAGGCTTCTCATTGTAGAGCCTTTTCTATTTTTTTTAATGGAACTCATGTAATCTATTACTACACAGTCTGATATCTTTTTAGTTTTTCAGGATATCATTTCCAAACCAGTATCAATAGTTCTATTTCGTTCTTTTAAACAATTGCATATTATTCCACCAATCATTCATTCTCCAGCTGAGCAACATGAAAGCTATCTTTAGTTTGGGACTCTTACCAAAGATATTGCAGCTGATGTAGTTGCCACATGAGTCTTTATCCATGAATTTTGGTATTTATGAAAGATAATCTCAAAAGTGGTATAAGGATGACAAATTTAAGGTGTAGTAGCTACCATTAAATTACCCCTCAAAGGAAGATAAGAATGTCTCTTATTCCATGCTCCTATGAACTCATTTTCCTCATTTTGTAAATTGTGTTAGTTGAGTAGAAATGAGGGGAGAAGTTGACATATTTAAATTAAATTTTCTTTACTGGTGAAATCAAGCATTCCTTCTGGGTGCATTCATTGTATTTCCTGTGAATTGCTTATTTGTTGTCTGCTCATTTTCTTACTCGCTTGATTCCTGCCTTCTTATTTCCTTCTATAAAGTCTTTATAACATTATGAATATTAGCCTTTCGGTTACTGTATGGGTTACAAATATTTTTTTCCAACCTGACATTTATCTTTTATTTGTGCTGTTTTGCATCACAGAGAATGTTTTGTATGCTTAAATAAAAGACTCAGTATGCGCTTTTCTCTTTCAGAGTGCTCATTACAAACACAGAGCTCTCAATTCAAAGATGACCTCAAGGCTTCTCTGAGTATATGGAACTTTTCAGCCAACAGAGCTGTTGTGTTTTTTTCTTTTTCAGCTATTTTTTATACTCTGAAAGAATCCTCTGCTCTATCCCTCTGCTGGTGGCTGACACTTCCTATTTCTTTGCATTTGCTATTTCTCATTCTTCATAGCTTATAAAACGGACAACTAGCACAACTTGAAGGGATAAAAGGAAGCAAAACAGGCTGAATTATATCAGGATGGGCAACCTGTTCTGAAACAGCAGTGCCCAGGCTTTAGTGAAAGGCCTGTGGGGGCATCTGTTGGGGCTGCAGGAAGTCCACGCACTGCTCAGCTGAGACTGATAAACGATGATGGACAGGTGCATTGGTGCTTTTGCAGGCTTGTATCTTGCAGGAGAGGTGGAACTTCTGCCCTGATTACAGAGGTGCTCAGAGCCTTCAGCTGTAAACATCAATGCAATGCCGCGTTTGACTGCGCCGGACCTATCAGTGCACAGTACTCTCTTTCCCCTTAATGTTGTTCAGAGCCATGGGAGCTCTTCCTTGTCTCTGCTGATCTCAACAAGGCCCAATTCTGATAAATCCTGTTGCATAAAGCCTTGACCAGTATCCTATCAGAGACTCCCCAGACAGTTGGTCTATGTGGACTTTGTCACTCTGTACTTTCGTTTTAGGGTTTTTTTGTTTTTGTTTGCTTTTGGTTTTGTTTATTTTATTTTGTGGTACCAGGGATTGGACCCAAGAGTGCTCTACATCTGAACTACATCCCCAGTGCTTTTTATTTTGAAATAGTGTTTTCCTAAATTGCCCAGGATGGCCTCAGATTTGCGATCATCCTGCCTCAGCCTCCCCAGTAGCTGGGATTACAAGCATGTGCCATCTTGCCCAGACTATATTAGAGTTAGTTTGCATCTCTGTTGTCTCCCCTGCTTACCAAGAGGGTAGGACCATACTATTTAAACTCCCAAGCACAGATCTTAGAAAATAGCAGAATCCTAGGGATGTTTGGTGTTAAAATTCCTCTTTGCATTTTCCAGTCCTACACCCTGAAGTGCCTCCCCAAAAGGTCCCCAGATTTACCAATATCACTATTTAAAATTGTTATCTAATCATAAGAATTTGTATAACCTTATATTAAAACACTTAAGTTTTTAAAATGGCAAATGGACTTTAGTTTATGATTCATTTTGATTAACTGATTTGGATTTGCCTCTGTAACTATTTGGAAAATATTCATGATCCATGGCATTGTCTGTCATGGGTTCCAGAAGGATGCTCTCAGTTCATGTCCTTTTTGAATCACACCTGACATGGTAGAGGAAAGGCACTAAACAAAAAATATTCACAGAAGCTCTTAGGAATTGAATTGTGTCCCTCCAAAAATTCACAGGTGGACAGTCCAACCCCTGGGACTTCAAAGTGTGACGTTATTTGGAAATAGGATATTTGCATCTATAATTGGTCATATTGGAAAATGCTCATATGACCAATGTTCTTATGTAAGGAAATTTGGACACAGTCTTGACACAAAGGGAGAACACCATTTGAAGGTGAAGGCAGAGACAGTGAGATGCAGTGACAAGCCAAAGAATACCAAAAATTACCAGGAGATCACAGTCTTGTGAGGGGCATGGAGCAGATGCTCCCTCAGCGCCCACAGAAGGAACAAACCGTGCTGACACCTTGGCCTCAGACTTCTGGCATCCGGAACTGTGAGACAATTCATTTATGTGGTTTAAGCCAACTATCTGTGGTACTTTGTTACAACTAGAAAACTAGTACAGAAGGAAGGAGAATTATGGGGAAAGAGGGAAGAAAAAAGAATAAAGGTAAATAAATGTGTAATAAATAAATGTGGAAAATAGAGATTAAGTGAACAATGAGAACTGGTTTCACTTTAGAATGCCCTTGATGAAACAGTAAAAATTATGAATTATATTAAATTCTGTAATGGAAAGTATGCATAAGCAACTTCTTCTGCATGCCAGATCATGACCAAGGTGTGAAGCAGCACATATGCAGTTGTTTGGCTGTGAACTGAGCCAGCTGCCTTTTTCATGAAACAACAATTTTTACTTGAAACAATGACAAAATATCAGCAATCAAACTTGTGTATTTGGCATTTATCTCCTAAAAAAAAAAGAACAAATAAAATGAGCCTATCAGTTCAGAGGAAACAATTGACAGTATGGTAGAATGCAAATTTTTCTAATGAAAATTCAAATTTTAAAAACATGTTCACCAGTCTTATCTTGATCAACATCTAGAGATGTTTCTGAGGAGATCGATGGTGATGTGAAAGTGGGATTTTTTTTATGTTGTATAATTTAATAAATCAATATTTTCTAAATGACCAGTACATGATGTATACAATCATGTGGGGGAAGATCCATGAGTTAAGCCAATCTGTTTTATAAAACTGTATGAAAAATTAATTAATACAGTTTTGGAATTTATGTTGCTTTGTCCCCTTTTGCAATTATGATCTGCCAAGATTTAGGAAAACGTCAAAGAAGAATATCCAGAATATCCACAATATTCTGAAAAAGTGTCTCCCTTTTCCAATTACTGATGTGTGAGGCTGTATTTTCTTCACATAATTCAAATAAAGCAGCCTTTTCTAACACATTGAGGGCAGATTTTAAAATCCTTTTGTCTACTGTTAAGAGAGGCATTAAAGAGACTTATAAAAATGTTAATCAATAATTGAGAGATAATTTCTTAACTGAGTAAGAGTTATCTGAGTCCATAGACAGTATTTATTTAATAGAGAAACATTGAAGTCATTTCTGCTAAGACCAGAAGCAAGGCAGAAATACTTGCTACCTCTACAATTGCACCACATTGTAACAGCAGTGTTAGTCACACAATTAAATAAGGAAGCTTAGAGGCAAATGAATATGTAAAAAAGAAGGAAAACTGTCTTTTCTTTTCAGATTATCAGAAAATATAGCTGCAAAAGCCCAGTGAATCAATGATAAAACTATCTGAAGCAATAAAATAATTAAGTGGTGTGGTACAATGTGTTAATATAAAGAAATCAATCATCTGCATATATGTGAATAAATAGATGATATAATGCTGGAGAAAACCCCATTTACAATACCAACAATGAAGATTCAGATACTTAGGAAGAATTTTAATAAATGTAAAAGTATAAGTTTATATGAGAAAAAAAAGTTTAAATGCTCCTGAAAGACACAAAAGTAAGTTTTAACAAATGAGAAAACATTCTCTGTGCCCCATTAGGTCAACAACATTATAAAGTTGTCAATTCTCCTGAAGTTAATTTACAATTTTAATGCAAACCTAATAAAAATACCATCAAGCTGTTTTATGGAGTTAGATAAGTTGATACTAACCTTCAAGAATAGCCAGGCCAGGGGCTGGGGATGTGGCTCAAGCAGGCGCGCTCGCCTGGCATGCGTGCGGCCCGGGTTCAATCCTCAGCACCACATACAAACAAAGATGTTGTGTCTGCCGAAAACTGAAAAATAAATATTAAAAATTAAAAAAAAAGAATAGCCAAGCCAGGCTTGGTGGCACACACCTGTAATCCCAGCAGCTCCAGGGGCTGAAGCAGGAGAATGGTATGTTCAAAGCCAGCTTCAGCAGCAGCGAGACGCTAAGCAACTCACTGGGACCCTATCTATAAATAAAACACAAAAATGTGTTGTGGATGTGGCTCAGTGTTTGAGTGCCCCTGAGTTTAATCCCTGGTACAACCCTCCCCCCAAAAAAAGCCAATAAAACACTCAAAAAGAATTACTAAGGAAATGCCATCAGACATTAAATCATAGACGAAAGCCTTTAATTAACATGGTGTGGCACTGGGCTGGGGGAGCTAAGTGGTCAACAGAACAGCAGGGAAGGTCCAAAATGAGCAAACATAAGGAAATTCATTAGGTGGTAAAGGTGGCACTTCAGATCACTACTTTTTAAACAAATATCAGCAGATCAACTGAAGAGCCAATTAGAAAAAATTAAAATGAGATTCATATCTCACATCCTATACAAGACTAACTCCAATTGAATTAAGGATCTAAGTGTAAAAAATGAAACCGTGAAAGTGTCAGGGGAAAAACAAAGGTGAGTTTCTCTGTAATCTCTGAGTGGGAAATGGCTAACTGTGGCTCAGACTCCAGACATTTAAAAAAAAAAAAGCTTGGTAAAGCTGACTACATAAAAATCTTAAAAGCTTAGCTCATCCTAAAAGTCAAAAGACAGAGAAGTACCTAAATGAACATATTCACAACACGTACCACAAAGGCCTAATACCCCTAATATAGATAGAACTCTCAAAAATTGATAGACCAAATTATGCTATGTACATATTATTATATGTACATGTGTTATTATGAATATACAAGTGAATTCTGCCTTTATAAATACCTGTAAAGCATCCATTTTAAATACAAATAAAAGGAATATCAGTAAAGTAGAAAAAAGGGGAGTAGGGGGAGGTTAGAGGGGAGGAAAAGAAGCAGCACTGGGGATTGAAGTGCAGAAAATTATATGCCATTCATGTATGATTATGTCAAAATGAGCCCCACTATTATGTAACTGTAATGTACCGATAAAAACACTTTAAGAAATTGATCAATGACCAAAATCCCAATAGAAAAATGGGAAACACAAGCACATAGTTAATTATAAAGCAAGATATAAAAGTGGTCCTCAAACAAGAAATAATATTCAAATGCACCTATAATTCGAGAAATGCCAATTAAGACAACATTAAGGTGTTATTATTTCTCATGTGTCACAGAGTCAAAAATTAAATAATGTGTCAGCTCATTCTGTTGGTCAAAATTACAGAGAAACAGCCCTGTCATGCCTTGCTGGTGGGAATGCAAATTAATGCTACCTTTCTAGAGGGAAATTTGGCAAAACAAAACTACATCTGTATTCACTTTTGAGCCAGTAATCCCACTTCTAGGGATCCACCCTGAAGACACAACTCCAGTGATCAAAAAATAAATAAATAAATGCACAAGGTTATCCATTGTGGCATTGTTTCTAATCACAAAATGTTGGCAACACCTGAATCTTCATACATAGAAGAATGTGATTGAATAAACATGGCATATCAAGACACAACCAACCAGTGGGAAGTTCTGAAAAAGAATTGAGGAAGAGCCAGCTCTGTGAATAAGTGTGAAGGAATTCCAGGACTTACTGTTAAATTCAAAAATCAAAGCCCAAAAGAATGTGTATTGTACACTCTTCTTCATAGAAGAAGGAAGAAGATACGAGAAAGTAGACATCACTGTGCTCATTTGTACAAAAGAAATACAGCCAGAATAAATCAGAAACTAAAGAGATCAGTGGCCTGCTCTGAGGGATGGAAAGAAGAGGGGGGTATGCAGTGGAAGGAGGCAGGAGTCACATTTCTCTGGCTCTCAGAACCACGGTGATATTTAACATTCCCTTCAAAGTCTGCATGGTGAACTGTATTTGTGTCACTATTACACCATGAGCCTCAGGTCTGATCTAGTGTGGAAATATTTAATGCTAAGTGTTAGGCAGTATTAAAGGAACTTTTCTACTTAACACCACTTGCCCAGGAGGTATGAAAATGGAATGCTTTTTCTCTCCAGTAGTTCTAATCAGCTGCAGATGTTCAAGAACCTTGTATTACAAGGGGCCTTGGAGATCAGACCCTTCCTGGACCAAACAGAGGATCCTTTTCTGAGAGTGAATAATGAAGATTGTTTTAACCAGTTTCTCCCCTTAACACTGGTTTTCTGTGCTTAATCAGCATAAACATCACTAATTTTTCTTCTTAGACCTTAAGGGAAACACTGGCTGTATTCTTTTGCCTGACAAGTTAGGAATTTCACCTTCAGTAATTTTTATTTGTTTTTGGTTTTTCTTTAATTCTTTGTCAACAGAGGGTTGAAATATTTACATGACCTGGAAGACCCATTTAAGCATCTTAAAATTCCTTAAGTAAATGTTTTGGCCAAATTGTGCAAATATATTTAGATGAACAATCTGCATTTCATCTTCCTTAATATTTTCTGCATCATCCACAGATGGAGATGATAATGGACCATGAAATTATCAAAAGATATGCGGCAGAGAGATGAGCAGGAAACGAGCAAGGGACTATTAGTTCATTAGGTAGTTTCCCAACCCTGAATAGCCAGCAGCAGATCTTTACTTTTGATTGCATAGATGAAATCCCCCTTTTCCATTTCCCCTGGGCATGTTGAGGATGCTGGCATTTCTCATTTCAGGAATGACAATACCTGAAGAAGATGCTGATGTGGGACAAGGCAGTAAATACTGCCTTGTGGCAATTGGGAGACTCCAGGTAAGAAAATAATCAGAGCTGTTTTCATCTCAAAAAAGAGCTTAGTGCAAAGAACAAGAAATTGTGAGCTTGGATGCCTGTTCTCCTCTGTACCCAGTGTTTGTTGACTTTTGTGTCTCACTCTAGGACAAGAACAAGGCCAAATCGGGGTGGGGCGGGGGGGAAGAAAGGGACTATGAACTGTAAACAGCAGAGGTCTTGTTGGGTGAGGGTTATATCATCCCATTCCCCTAACAGAGTCTAGATCTGCCTACAGCACATCCCTGATTAACCATTTCAGTGTTTTTCCTGGAGCCCAAGTGATGAAGTACAAACTCCTTATTCCAATCTTATCTACTTCCCTTTGTCCTCTCTCACCACATCCTATTCTCCTTCTCTGTGAACCCATCGTGTGATTTCCCACCTCTATTGGTGTTCACAGCCTGTTTCTTCTGCCTGGGATTTCCTTGTTCCCTTTTTTTCTTTCAAAAAATCTCTTTCTTCCTGGGTACTTCCTATCAATTTATCCTCCAAAACCCAATTAAAATGATTCCCCATCTCCATAGTCAAAATTAATCATTTCCTCCTCCTTCTCTCTAGCACTGGGTTCCCACGTTAGCCATCATCTCTTTGCTGTCCCTTGTGCTACTGTTAGCTGAGTGCAGGATGGCTTTGTTAACCAAGTGTGTGATGGTTAGCTGAGCATGACACCATCCCCTGTGAGATCCTCCGGGGCAGGGAATGCCTTTTTATCTTCTGAGAGTCAGATGTGCTCAGTGCCTGACACAGAGTAAACTACTCAGTCAACTGGATTGTTCATATCTTTGTGATAATTAGGGTCTTCCTATCCTATTGAGAGGACACATGATAGACATGGGCAAAGTAACCCTTCGTGTCCCTGGTTTCCTAGGTCTGAGTGTTTTCAGATAAATAAATAAGCAGTTTCATACAATGTGACAGACCATGGGCAATTCTAATTGATTAATAGAGAAAGAATATTTGGGCAAATTCAGTCCACAAACATACACTTTCCAGATATTTTAACCAGTTACTTAGGCTCATTTTGCTATTTTCAGTGAAGGGAAGACAGGAGAAGGAAGGCGCATTAATGTTTATTTAGCAACAACTTTGTGCCAAGGCTTAACCTGCAGTGTCTCAACCTATGAGGTTATGGGTTTCATTATTCCCATTGGCTAATCAGGAAACATAAACTCAGAAATGTAAAGAAAGAGGCCCATTTTTACTGTTTAGTTAAAGGCATAACCTGGCCTCTCTGAGCGCTTTACACTCATTGTACCAGTCACATGAAAGAATGTGTGATGTTAGATTCCCATTCTCTATCACCATCTCCATCAGTAGCACCTAAGCTGTGGATTTTCCCATTGCAGGTGACCAGCTCTCCCGTGTGCATGGACATGAATGGGATGTCAGTGCCCACAGAGTTCTTATCTCGCCATAACTCTGACGGAATCATCACATTTGTGGATCCAAGATGCATCAGTGTGATTGGCTACCAACCCCAGGTTAGTAGATAGTTTTGAGCTCATGGGGCAGTTGGCTAGAGATTTAAACTTCCTTAACACATATTTGTCCCATTTGTTTGAGATACAGCATAATGATATTGCAGAGAAACACCAATAAATCTAGGTGCCTTGCCCAGATTAGGTGATATCCTTCCAAACAAGAAAATACACTAAGCAGTAGTGTGCTTGCTTAGCATATACAAGGCCCTGAGTTTAATCCTAACACCACACAAAAGAAAAAGTCCATTGTAAACTTTTCCCTAGCTTGTGCAGTTTCTTATTCTCAAGCTGGTTTTTCACAAACTAGAGTTAAGGTAATTTTACAAAATTTATTAGCATGAGAGAATCTTGTAAAGATGCCTACCTCATTTTTCCTAATTCCTCTCAGAAGCCTATTTTGCATGGGCCACACTTTCAGATCTTTGTTCCAGATTCTTTGTGTAAAAGTCACTGGCAACCTGGTACAGTGGCACACAGCTATAGTGCCAGCAACTCAGGGGCCAAGACAGGAGGATCTCAAGCTCAAGGCCAGCTTCAGCAACTTAGCGAAGTTCCAAGCAACTTAATGAGATCCTGTCTCAAAATAATAAAAAGGACTGGGGATGTGGTTCAGTCAGTGGCATGAGAAACACAAGGCAAGAGTGGTTGTCCCAGGTCAAGACAGAGAAATAAAATCGCTAAATACAATGTGAAAGCCTGAACTGTGTCCTGGGCCTGAAGACGTCTAGCTAGAAGAGATACAAGGGAGACAATGTAAATATTAACACATACAGATTATTGAGTGATCTTATTGAACAATTATTGGTTTTAAGTTAATAGTATGACGCATTGTGGTTTGGGGTGTGATTTTTTTTTTTTGGATGTGATTTTAGGATGTGATTTTTATGAGACATGCTAAAAATACTTTCGGGAGGGGCTGGGGTTGTAACTAAGTGGTAGAGCACTTGCCTCACATGTATGAGGCATTGGGTTCAATCCTCAACACCACATAAACATAAATAAACAAAACAAAGGTATTATACCCATCTACAACTAAAAATATATATATGTATATGTGTGTGTGTGTGTTATATTAAAAAAATACTTTGGGGAGAATGTCATGCATGATTTCTACAACTTCCCATCAAGTGGTTCAGGAAGAAATTATAAGCTATGTGTACATGGATACATATGCACATATACATATAGATACATATGTGAAGAAAAATAAAATGCAAGAGTGGCAAGATATTGGCAGTTCTCAAATCTGTATAAAAGATACACAAGTGTTTGTTTTACTATCCTTTTAACTTTTCTGTAGATTTTAATTTCTTTCAAAACAAAAAAAAATTAAAAACAAAAGAAAAAGATGCTGTTCTGAGGAAAATACTTTGGAAATATTGATAGAATATCAATGACATAGATATTTTATTGATCTTTTGGAGGTGCTGGGAATTAACCCAGGGCTTCACGCATGCTAGGCAAGTGTTCTTCTACTAAGCAACTTTCTTAGCCCTACATATGTATCTTAGAACTAGAAGGAGTTCCCATCAGAAATATTGGAACCTTTGCCTAATTCTACATGTCTAGGTTTATACAAACCTGGAGACTCTTGGATGGAATTAAAAGGAAACTTGATCTGTTTGCAAATGCACTGATGGCAGCACATTTCTATTCAGATACATTAATCCTCCAGCACCTCCTGTGAGCATCTGTTTGTTCCTGGGCACAAAGATAAAACTTGCTGCGTTGTTGGTGTCAGCTCACTCTTGGCAGTGTGTGCCCATGTGGGTTCCGATCAATGAGTTAGTTTACATCCTTTGCTATTTAAGATGCTTCCAACTGGACTACTTTCCAGAACACATTTGAAGTTGGCCTTTGATAGTTTATCTTATTCTGCTCTGTGTCGTTGTGAAATGTACTTTTGTTTTGGGTTAAAGCTGGGTCCTTTGAGCAAACCATAGACCATAGAGAAGGTGGACAGTAAACAGACTTTTAACAACCACAATTATTTTATGATAACCTCATTTCTTCAGCCACAAGGCAACTACAGTTTCCACATTTAAACAGTTTCAGTTTTCTTAGGCAACACATCCGTCCGTCTGCTAGCCTTTTGCTTTCTTTCAATGTTTATTAAAATATGTTGATTATAGCTTGCATCTCCAAAGCAAACAAAAATAAAATTGCATTCTGAAGCTGCTGATCTAGTGACTTAGCAAAATTAGAAATTGGTATGGAGTGTGCCAAAGGAATTTAGAATGAATACAAGGAAGCCAGACCCTCTATGGCTCCAGGAAAAATTGGCATCCGCTTTTCTTTTTTCAATCTGTGGTGGTGCAGGATGAAGAGATGAGTTAAAGAAGACATAAATGAACACTCTTGTCTAATAGTTATAAATAATTAAAAATGGAATTTGGGGCTGTTAAAGCTTTTCTCTTTCATTTAGGATCTTCTGGGAAAGGACATTTTGGAGTTCTGCCACCCTGAGGATCAGAGCCATCTGCGTGAGAGCTTCCAGCAGGTGCTGCCCATTCTTGTTCCCAGCTGATCCTGGGTAACCTAGGTGCATGTGGGTATGGCTGGTAGGAGACTAGTCCTGCTATGGGCTTGGCAGGCTGCAATTTCCTAATCAAAGCATCAATCAGGGGCCTGCTGGGAAGCAGCTCACTATCCAGCAGAGAAGACAGATACATGAGGAGGTCACTAGAGGGTGATGGGAGAAGAACTCTCAAGTGACATGGAGAAAATACCATACAGCACAAGATGCTGAGGTCAGCTGTGTGGGCAAGAGGCAGGAAGAGTATCCCAAAGAAGGGGACAATTGGAATGAGTCTTCAAGGGTGAGCATGGGAGAAATGAGAGAACTCCCTGAACTGGGGGTTCTGGGGGCAGGGCCAGAGATGCAGAAGAATGTGGCCTAGCAGGAGGATCCTCAGCAGTTCTGTAGCTGGATGACTAGGAGGGATGATGTAGTGGGAAGTGATTGAGAAGGAGCCTGGCACAGCTAAATTTTTAGGGCCTCTTATGCATGCCATGCTAAGGCATTTAGATTATCTCCTCGGTCACCTAAGGGTAAGTGAGGATTCCTTTGAGGATTTTAAGCAGAGCAATGTTTTGAAAAAAACACTTTGGTGATCCAGGTATGCAGATATGGAAAATAACTGGAAACAAAAATAACTCAGGAGCTTTGTAACAATGAGTCCACACTAACAAAAAAAAATATATAACAATAATAATAATAGTAGAAGGGATTTCTGTAGAGAAAACGGATCAGGGAGAGGAAGGCAAGAAGGGAAAGGGAAAATACTGGGGAACAAGATTGATCAAATTATCAAATGTTATGTCATGTATGATATGGCATAATGAATTCCACTATTGTATATACTTATAATGCACCAATAAAATAGGAAAAAAAATTAATTGCCTGGGCAAGAGTTAATGGGGCCAAAAGTTGGGCAGGAACTATGGGAAACAAACTTGAGACAGTTTCATTGGTAGTGATACTTCAGCTGGAGATGGTGAAGGAGAGGGAGGGACTTAGGATTACTGGGAGCCTGACAGGGAAGCCACCCTAATAACACTATCATGTGCATCACTACTATTAGCTACTGTTTCCTGAATGCCTACCATGCACTGTGCACATATGCTATCTTATGGAATCTCACGGGAGTTGTAGGAGGTAGGAGCTGACATCTTGCTGTTCCAGGTGAATTTAATAGGGCCCAGTGCTGAAAAGTGCCAAGTACCACATAGTCAATGAAAGAAAACTGACTCAAAGTAAGGATCTGTCACCTGCTGAGCTGGCTCAGCTGTGGTGACAGAGGATTCTCTCTCTCTCTCTCTCTCTTTCTCTCTCTCTCTCTCTCTCTCTGCAGAACACTAAAGTCCCCCTCTCAGCCCTGGGAAAGAAGAGAGCAGACAACATTACAAGAAAGAAGCCTTTGAGTTTCTTTTCAAGAGGGAGTAATAATAGCCTATCATTCATCTGAAGGCGTACACACTTGACATTGTTCTTTGCAAGTGTTTTAGATGGAGCCTCTCTGGCAGCCAAGCCCATTGAAGGCACTGCCATGTCTGCACAAAGATTTATGTCCCATGTGTGGGCAAAGCTCCTACCCCACACTCTGCTCATTCCTTCTGTAATATTACCCACTCCTGGTTTTCTTTCCACTTCTCAGCCTCCTTTGTGGGCTCCTCCTCCAGTACATTCTTCTTCAAGCCATGATGGCAAGGACCCCATTCTTGCTGCCTTCTCTTCTTTTCATTCTGTGCTATCTCCCTAGGTGATATCTAGTAGAAAACTCCAGCCCAGCCAGGTGCAGTGACACATGCCTGTAACCCCAGCAACTCAGAAGGCTGAGGCAGGAGGATCACTGAATCCAACCTCGAAACTTAGTGAGACCCTGCCTCAAAATAAAAAATCAAAAGGGCTGGGGATATAGTTCAGTGGTCAAGGGCCCCCTCGTCCACATCCCTAGTTCCAAAAAGAAAACTCCAGCCCAGCCTGTCCTTCTGGCTCCACATCTGCTTCTATCCAGGTAGCTGTTCCACATCTCCACCCAAATGTCCAGTAACCTTCAGAGACAGAGCTCTTCTCTCAGCCTTCATCCTCCCTCACAGCATGCTCACCTGGCTGCTCAGGCCAGAAATCAAGCCCCTCACTCTTCCCTTTATCTCTCTGTACACCCAGCCCCTCAGCATGTCCTCTGGAACTCCTCCAAAAGACACCTACAGTCCATGCCTCCTTTGCTCACACTCCCCTCAACGAGGCCATCCCCATCTCCCATTTTGACTCCTGCAATAATTCCCTCCATGGTCTCTCTACCTTTCACTCTTGTTTCACTTCAAGCCATTATGAAAACATAAGCTAGGTTTGTCACATTCTATTTAAAATCTGCCAATAGTTTTTCAGGATATCTAGAATCAAATCCCAGTTTCTTGCCACAGTTTCACAAGTTTCTGCATGAGCCTTGTCCTATCTCGTTTTTCCTTAGAAACTGCTCTTCAGTCACACTGGCCACCTTGAACATGGTTTCTTTCCCACCACAAGGACTTTGCTCATGTCCATACCCTGATGGGAATGCTTTTCCCTCACTTTTTACATGACTGACATTTTATCCTTTAGGTTTTAGTTTATCTCAGAGACATGATAAGTGAACTACTGTAGCTAAGAAAGAGGCCCCAGCCAGCTCAGCCCCTAGTCTAGTTCACAACTAGTCCAGTTTTATTTATGTGTCCATTGGTTGGTTTGGGAGTTGGTTGGTTGGTTGGTTGTTGTTTTGTAGTACTGGGGATTGAACTCAGGGGTACTTTAACTACTGAGCTACATCCTCAGCCATTTTTGTTTTATTTTATTTTTTAGTACTACAGATTGAAACTAGGGGCACTTTACTAGTAAGCTATCTTTCCAACCTCTTTTTTTTTTCACTTTAAGACAGGGTCTCATTAAGTTGCTGAGGCTGGCTCCAACTTGAGATCCTCCTGCCTCAGCTTCCCATGTTGCTAGAGTTATAGGCATGCACCACCATGCCTGATCTTTTTCCCTCTTCTTTATTAAAACCTAACTTCCCTGTAGACAGACTCCATATTTGTGCTTTTTATCATTATCTCCTTCATTAAGTGTAGAGTTCAGTAGAGGGTAGCTTAAAACAGCCTAAGTGGATCAGAACCAGAGCAGGTAGCTTTTGTTTTGGAAAAATGTGAAATTAGAATGATTAACCATTAGGAGGGTATGTCTTTTTATGCCGCATGTTCGCTCAGTATGTATGGTGATGATAAGCTGCATCACCCAGTATCATCAGGCATGAGTTGGGTTGGCTTCATTCTCTTTGGTGTATGGAAATGGTTTCATCACTAACAGTAACGGAGCCTCTGCTCTGTGCCCAGGAATAAGCCAGACCCTCCTTCATTCATTGTTTTATATAATCATCAACCTTACACAGTATGTGTTGTCATTCCTGCTTTTTCCCAGTAGATACCAGGACTCAGAGAAGTTTGGTGGCCTGCCCCAGGTCACACAGTAAGGCAGTAACAGACTCAGGCTGGAAATCAGGTCCGTCTCCCTCCAAAGCATTCACTGACAATACCACACTCCACACCTGGCTCCTCATTCATCAGATGGGAGGGGAGGCCAGGGAAGCACCACCCAGGTGCTGGCAGCCCCAAGCCTGGTCCCAGGGCTTAGTGGGCAGCAGCTGAGCAGCACAAGGACATTCTGGAGCATACCCCACCTTGGCCCTACACTGTGTTCTTTTGGCTCCAGCCACTGGCAGCCAAGGCAAGGGACAAATGTGGCTTATTCTTGCAAAAGCAGAGAAGGGGCTGTCAGCTAAGACTCAGACTTACATTCTGGATTTAAACAAAAGTATTTAGTCACTCAAACCAGAGTCCCTTAGAACATGATCAGGTTTGTAAGGAATTTGAGTTTGGTGTGGGAATAGTGCATCAGTCCAGGGCCAGGAAAGTTTTGTCTGCTCTTAGATTCCTTCTCTAGGTAGTTTACTGAGGAGTCAGTTGTAGGAGCTGAGCACATTGAAACTTAAGGCAGGCTCTCGCATTCCTTTCCTTCTACTTTCTGCTGAGACATCTTCCATCACTATAGTGATGGTGATGATGACAGCAGAGCTGGGTCATGAAGACCTATGCTAAGCTGGGTTTCGAGCTTCGTCTTTGCAGTCACCTATATTATTAGCATCACACCTAAATTAAGCAGTTAGTTGTGTCTCTCTGGTCAAAGACCTGGACCATATCACCTGAACTGCCTTATAGACGTGGTCCAGCTCATGTTGTGCTTCCTGCCAGAAGAGTACTTGGAGCATCTTCACTTGCCAACACTCTACCTACCTTTCTAAACCCATCTCCCACCAGGAGCCCCTTCTGGATCCCAGCCACAATCCATCTTTCCTTGCCTGCCTGGTATCCCCATGGCATTTTTTTAAAAATATTTTTAGTTGTAGATGAACATAATATCTCTATTTCATTTATTTGTATTTGGTGCTGAGGATTGAACTCAGAAAGCTTTGCACATGCTAAGTTTGCATTTTCCATTTAGCCACAACCCCAGCCCAACCCCATGCCATTTGACCTTAGGTTTGTGCAGTGGTATGTAGCAGACTCTATAGGTGATGTATATCTGTCATTTTGCCTGCTGTTTGGGGTCAGAGATTCTACTTTGGCAATAGGGATCCCTGGAAAGAGGATTGAGGTCAGTAGATTCAGGACTGAGCCGCTTCCCTGCCACTTCTTCATCTTGAGCCCTCAGGCCATGTATCTGTCTGCTTCAAGGTTTGCTTTCCAGGTACAAAAAACAGTTGTGAGGACTACGTGACAGAGCACGCATAAGGTGCTTAGCTGTGACTTGGCCCCAGGAGGTGCAGAGCTGGTGGCTCCCTTTTTCTTCCTTTCTCCATAGCTCCTGGGGCCCAGCTTGGTGCAGATGTGCCTTCTGCATGCTTGTAAAATGCAGCTTAAGTATTCTGCACTTCCTCAGGTATTCTGATTAGAAGAAACACAGAAGGAACATACCCTCCACACGTGTCCCCAGAATGCAGCGGGTGAGGATATCAACTCATGGACAGTGGCTGCCTCTTTCTCCTGTGTCCAGTGCAGGCACAAAGGAATCCCCTGGGGGAGCCCCCCATTCTGTAAACCTAAAGGGCACATGGCCTTGACCTCTGGCCCCTGTGAGGGATAGCCAAGTTTCTGCTAGGGCCACAGACTCACTGCCAGCAGCAGCCTCTGAGTGGGCTAGGCTCACCCCATCCTTAGCTCTGCCTCCTCTCCCACCATGGCAGGAGAGGCCTCCCACCCTCCTCAAGCTCTCTGTTCATTTTATTTATCACTTGGGATTTCCTACGAGGGAGCCTTGTCTGACACCCTCAGGCTTCATCTGTCTTCCTCCAAGGCCTGTTGAGCCATAGAGTCAGTCCAGGAAGTGGCCTTGAGTGCCACCTCTGTGCCAGACACCAGGCTGGGGTCAGGGAGGCTTGCATAACCAAGATGCCACTGTCTCCATGCTGTTTACAGTCTGGTAGGGATGGCAGACACTCAGAAGGAGGAGAGTACAAATGAAGTGTATGTTAGGAAAGGGGAAGTCATTTATTCCCTGGCCCCTGGGACCAAGTCCCCATTCTTATCATCAATCACTCTGTGATCTTTCAGGCAAGATGCCTGGAGATTTACCAGCCCTAGCCAGTCACAGGAGAGAACTTCTGCTTGTCTTATCTTGTCCTGAGGGTTTAACCACACCCAGGCTTCTTCTACCTACTAGTCATTTGTCATTTCTCTTTCTTCTGTTGATGCTTCAGGTGTGAGAGCTGTGCCACACACACACACACACACACATCTCTGCATGTCTTTGTGTGGTTGTGTATGTCAAAACAGAGCAAAGAACAAGATGTGTGACTAAAAAGAAGCTTGTGATTTGGAAATAAGATCTTGGTTCCTGTCCCAGCTTTTCACCCAAAGTTGTCAGATCTTGGGCAACCTATTTCATTTCTCTGGGTCTCAGTATTGTCACCTGTAAATAGTAAAGCCCTCCTCCTTAAACTCTTGTGAGGATATACCTGAAGTAATACATTTGAAAGTCTGTTGGAAAACAAACTGCAACTTAAAAGTGGTGATAGATACATGCAAATAAAGAATGTATACAGGACTTGGAATGTGGCTCAGTGGTAAAGTGCTTGCCAGCTAGCATATGCAAGACTGTGGGTTTGATCCCCAACATCACCAAAAGAAAAAAAAAATAATGCCTACAAATTTATCATTTTTTAACATCTCCTCTAAGAGTACTCTCTGGAATTCATTTTTCAATGTTAAACAGAGGTTAGGAATTTTTTCCATGAGGTATAAAGAAATAACTTCATGAACAGCAAGGGATAATAGCATCAAACCCAGAGTACCCATGCAGCCAAGAAAAGAAGAAAAACTCAAGTGTTACAGAGCTCTCATGATCTGATTTGTAAATTAAAAATCCTGATATAGCCAGGCACAGTAGCACATGCTTACAATCCCAACTATTTGGAAGCCTGAGGCAGGAGTATCACAAGTTCAAGTCCAGCCTCCTCAACTTAGCAAGATCCTGTCTTGCTAAAAAAAGGACCAGGGATGTAGCTCCATGGTAGAGCACCTCTGGGTTTAATCCTCAGCACCAGGTGGGGGCAAAAAGTTCTGATATAAAATGAGCATTCACCAGTCATTTTCTCACACAGTGGTGACAGCATGACCTGTTTCACAGGGGAAGTAGACGGAGTGTTCCAATAGCTAGCAGCCCCCCTCACTTCCCCCTCACCCCACTCCTCTTCCTCTCCTGCTGTCTTTTGGCTACAGTGCCCCTGTTCTGAGGTCCCGCTGAGGTCCCGCTGACCTTTCTGGTGACCACCGCCTGGTGCCTCTCCCTCCTCCTGCTGACTTCCGTCTCCATATGTTTTCTCAGGTGGTTAAGCTGAAAGGCCAAGTACTGTCGGTCATGTATCGATTCCGCACCAAGAACCGTGAATGGATGCTGATCCGCACCAGCAGCTTCACATTCCAGAACCCTTATTCTGATGAGATCGAGTACATCATCTGCACCAACACGAACGTCAAGTACGTGCTCAGCCTCCCTCTCTGCAGGCCTCCCCGCGCCTTCACTTGGGTCCAGAGCTGGAAGTTTTACTTGGATTCTTTTCCCCCTGCAGGCTGTACTTAAAGCTAGAAATCCCCACAGAGCTAAAGAACAAGATTGGGGACACCTGGGCTGAGGCTGTAGCTCAGTGGCAGAGCATTTGCCTAGAATATGTGAGGCACTGGGTTCAATCCTTATCACTACCTAAAAAATAAACAAATAAAATAAAGGCATGCTGTCTGTCTACAGCTAAAAAACAAAAAAAAAAAAAATGAATGGGGAGAGCTGGGGGAGGTGGCACAGTCCTGTAATCCTAGCTACTCCAGAGGAGGATCTTAAGTTTGAGGCCAGCCTGGGCAACTTAGAGAGACCCTGTCTCAAAATTTAAAAAGCTGGGGATATAGCTCAGTGGTATTGAACCCTAGGGTTCAATCTACAGTACTGCAGAATAAAACAAAAGGAATTGAGAGTATGGATCCCCCATCACATGGGAAATAGCCCTCTTGTGTTCTTCCTTCTCAATTATAAGAGCCCAAAGGACTGAGTGGCCCATGTCAGTCCCTTTCCTTTAGGCCGAGGTACTATGGTCTCCATTCCTCATTGTTTTGCCTCTGAACACAGAACCCAGCAGAATGGAGCTATTGGGTGCTCCCCTTCTGCTCTCTGCTGTGGCAGGTGTATGTGCCTGGATTCTTGGTCCTGCTGGTAGAGAAAATGAGACTGAGCCCCTTGGCAGCTCTAGGACATGGAGCAGGTGGCCTGTGGTGGGCACTACTGCCCATTCACCAAAGCATTCCTTCCTACTCCTTCTCAGAGCCTCAAGCCCTAGTATCTCTGCTGGATTCTGGGATTCTCCAGTATCCTGTATAAGCTGGCAGACAGATCTAGGCTGTAAACTTGGCTCTGCTGCTTCCTGGCTGTGTGATCTTGAGCAAGTCACTTGTCTCTTAACTTTCACTTCCTTACCTGTGATTTGTGATGATCCTCCTTCGGGCAGTTACTGTGAGAACTAAATGATATTGAACTCAGAACTGTGGGCCAGACACTGCTCAGCACTCAGCACAGTGATCATGATGGTAGGCAGATTGCATCATCTCTCTGGTTTTAGTCTCAAGGACATAGTTTCCGACTAATGATAGTTTAACTTTGCGATAGCATGAAAGTGATACACGTTCAGTGTAAACCATGCTTTAAATTTTGAAGCTGGGGGGCTGGGGATGTGGCTCAAGCGGTAGCACGCTCGCCTGGCATGCGTGTGGCCCGGGTTCGATCCTCAGCACCACATACCAACAAAGATGTTGTGTCTGCTGAGAACTAAAAAATAAATATTAAAAATTCTCTCTCTCCCTCTCCTCTCTCACTCTCTCTTTAAAAAATAAAATAAAATAAAATAAATTTTGAAGCTGGGTCTTTTCCCCAGCTGGCCATATGCCGTATGAACTTCTCAAGATGTTGAACAGCAGCAGCCACAGCTCCCAGCCCATCCCATAATCACAAAATGTAACAACCATCACTCCACAGTGCATGGTATTAATCTAAAATGATTGGTAGGTCAGAGCTATTAAGTGCAGTTTTGACTGATGATATTTTCAACATATGGGTTTATCAGAATATGACCCACTGCATGTCCCAGGAGCATCTGTACCAGGCCAAGGAACCAACAACAGTAACAACATTTGTGCAAAGGCTAACTCAGCTGATGCATGTGGAAGCCATGCCCAGGTGATGAGGAGGGCCACAGCTAACTGGGTGTGTGACAAGGCTGGCATGCTGAGAATGTCCTCATATCTCCCTGTTGTGTCCTTCGTTTTCCGAGGTTCAAAACTTGTCTGTTTTCCAGCCCCACCTCCTCCGGGAACCTACCTGTGATGCCTTTTCTCAGCAGCCTCCCTGGGGACTGAGCCTCCTGCAGTCATTCTCACCTCATGGCACCCTCAGTGTTGCCTTGCCCTGTCTCTTGTTGCAGTCCTCAAACCCTTTGAATGTGGACACTCCTATCTGGAGACCACAAAGCAGCCTCCGGTACGATCAGCAGCACTCTGTGGGCCCTCAGCGTTGGCCCTGCTCCTGGGTATAAGGCACAGAGCCGAATAAACAAGTCCACGCAAGATCCCTCAGAGAGCAGATGTCCTGGGTTTCAATGTCATTTCCCAAATGGATGAGTCACATCCCCTTTCTGAACCTCAGTGGCCTCATCTACACTGTGGGGAAAAGACTCCCCTAGCATCAGGAGTTTTTGTGCAAGTTCTGCAGGACCCTCTATGTGTGAGGTGCTCCAGCAGGCTGCCACACAGGGACAGCACAGACCAGTGTCTGCCCCAGCTGTTGATGATGCTGTCAGCAATGGCAGCAGGGACTCTGCCAGCTCTGGAAGCAGATTGACAATTTGGGAGCAGCTCCAAGAAACTGGAACTCAGCTCCTCTTTGTCTCTTCAGTGCCTGCCTGTGTTCTGACAATCCCTCCAAGAGGAAGGCCAGGGCCCTGCTTGTGCCTCCTCATGCTCATAAGTGGGTTCATCTCGTGCCCCTTTGCTCCTCTTCTTCTGCCTTTTCCTTCTAGAGCCAAAACCTTCATTTTCTTTATCTCCTGGCATATTTTCTCTCTCCCTGGCCCAAATGTCTTGTCCATCCCTCCTGAGGATGGATAATTCCCAAGGCCTTCAAACAGACATACAACTTCCTGATCATGGAGGACCCCCTGTCCTGCCAGTCCACAAAGGCACTCTCTCCTGTCTGCCCTTGCTAAATGCACCCAGCAGAGTCACCTCCTGACCATTCATCTCTTCTTAACCTCTTACAGCCTGGATTTTGCCCCAACATTCCTGAAGTTGCCATCACCCTCTAGTGACCCACATAGGATAACTCATTGTCATGTTTCTTCTCCCCAAGTGGTCTATTTAACCATTTCTTCTTTCTTGACATCTTCTCCCTTGAGTTACTTGATGGAGTACTCTGGTTCTTCTACCTTCCTGTTGTAGTCAAGACTTTCTTGATTATAAGTTTTTCAGGAACAAATACAAGAAGTCATAGCTTCCCAGGTATGTAAAAAGAGATAATGGTATCAGAGTTTATCTAATTAAGCTTGGAGAACTCAATCAAATTGAGGATATTTTATTTCCCTCCTCCCTCCAACATGGAAAGGGAGGTTTTTCACTCAAGGAGCATAAAAATATCCTCTAGTGCCATGCCTGTGTTTGGCCCTTGCCTTGATGAAAACAGGGAAGGTTGAGAAGCAGGGGTAAGAGTCAGACTGGGCTCAGGGTTCCATGACTTTTCTTCTGTTCAACAGATAAATAGGGTATGGAGGGTGGCAAGCTGAGTTTCTCTTTCAGGAGCTGCTAAGCCAGAGGCAACAGGTGTGCCTGTTTACTGGATGGAGCCAGATATGGGGCAGTGGGATACCAGACTCATGTCTCCTGTTGTGGCCTTCCTCCAGCCACTTCAGGCTGAGGCTGCCTGTGCAAAAACCATGAACATAGATAAGCACCTCTCCCGTTCAGAGTCACCAAATGGACTAGTTCTTGGTTAGAGCTGCCTCCTCTCACAGTCCTGCCTGCCTTTTCTTCCATTCATCACTCTTTTTCTCCCTTTATATACCCATGACCTTGCCCCAGTTATTCCCACAGTCGAGTACATGGTGCCTGTGCACACCAGACTTGAGGCTTTTTGTTACCTAGGTTTCTAGGGTGTCATCTGAACAGCCTGTCCCCTTCTTCCAAACTCAAGTCCTGCCTGTCCTTGAAGCCTCTTACTTCTACAGCAAATCCAGGCCACCCTGCTGGATACCTGGCTGGACACCCAACAGAGTCTTCTACATTTGGGTCAGAAAAGCAGACTAAAGCTCCCCTTTTTTTGAGTTTTTGATATTTTAAAATTTTTCATCATTCATTCATTTCCAGCATTTATGCAAGATTCAGTTGTCAAAGTCATATGGTTTTATTGCCACTAATGCAGCAGACATTTCCTGAAGGGACACAACCTGCACCAGCCGAGATCAAGGTGTCACCATGTGGTTCTTACCTTCAGGGAGGAGCCCTGCTCTAGAAGGCTAGGGCTTGGACTTCAATAACATGAAGAACATGAGAAGGGACAGACAGCATGACAGGTAAAGTTCAGCAGGGACAAAGAGGAGGCAAGGACAAGTGCTTCTGCAGAGCCAGAAGGTATCCCCAGGGGTCTGTCCTGCAGTGAGGCCTGGAAGTGAAGGAACTACCCACCTCTGAAACTAGTTGTATCTGGAGTTTTGCTTTATTTTCTGAAAGCCAGGCAGCAGGGACAAAACAGAAACCATTTTGTGCAGGAGTGTGCCTGTGTGTTTCCTCAGTATAGTTGCTTGGCAGCTTGTGGAAGTTATGTGGATCAGAATGCACCAGCACCTGTCTTCTAAACCAGAAGGTCTTCAGGGTAGAAAAGCTCATTGTGGACAGTAGAGGGCAGTGATATCTACAGCAGTGAACAGGCCAGCCCTTCTTTTACATTTGTGAGGCTCAACCTTGCCAGCAGTAGGCAGGCTTGTTGTAGAAAAATTGTCTAATGCTCTATGCTCAGTGGGGATATTTGCAAGCTGCTCAGTTGCATTCATTTGATAGCATACCAAAGAAACTTGCTGGGACCATTTGTGTGAAACTGCTGAGAAGAAAACCTATTTAGAATCTCTGACTGTCCTGTTATATCTGTACAAAATAAAGTCAAGGAAAACACAAACCAATCTAACATGTAGACTGTGCTTCTTGGAACAGTGACTGGGTCTTGGTGTCTAGGGATCAGTACTCTTTCAGAGACTAGCTGTGGGCTGGTTCTGAGTGTGGGTCTTTGGTGTTTTTACATTTTCACACCTACTTGCTGTGCTTTCTTCTTTTCCCTCCTCTCTACAGCAAAGTGATCCAAGGTCTTCTCTTTACATCTGCTTGGGCCAAGCCCTCTTTCCTGCCATGGCATTGTTTCATCCAAGTTTTTATAGTTTTTCATAAACACAAGTGCTTCTCATGCGTGCTCACTTGTGTGTGTGAAAAAGAGGGAGCATGTGTTCCTAAAGCCTCACTATGCCTGGACTAAGACTTGGGTCTCTCTGAACTTATCAACTATCACATGTATTTAGTGGTGGTTGGTACTAAGCAAAAGGTGCAGAGTAAGGGTAGGTATTCAAAAAAAAAAAAAAAAAAAAAGGAAGATTGCATTCCTGGTCTCTACTAAGCCTTCAGCCAGTCAGGGGTTGATATACCCAGTCATCAAGCCCCAAACCTGGGAATTGTCCTGGGTTCCTGGCTCTTATTCCTCTGCAAAAGGTAGCCTGGCATAGAACCAGAGCTCCAGGCTCTCTCTAAGACATTTCTTCCTCCTATACCTCTTCTACCAGTGGAAGCCTTGTCATTTTGCAGGTGACTATTGGCCCTGCTAACCAGATCCCCTGCCTGCCCTCAGGCCCCTGTTGAGTCAACCCACAAGGCTCAGAGAGCAAGTGCTCTGAAATATACCTGGGACCATGCTGCTCCCTTCCCTTCATCAAATCAATTCCAAACCCTTTAATAGGCATTCAGGTTCTTCGCAATAGTTATACAGACGGTGCTCAACCTAGGGTGGATATTAATAACCTCTCTCTGATCAGCTGAACTCTCCAAGTGCCAGATTCCTCAGCCCAATTCTGGCTATTCCCAGGGGCACAATCACATTGCCTTTCAATGCCCCCCTAATGGCTTCATGTTTACTTACATAGACTGAGTTGGTTTTTTTGTTTTTTGTTTTTTGTTTTAAGAAAAAAGAAAGAAACTGTCCAGGGAGAGTCAGAGATAATTGACAGCATCTGCCCAACTTCCTGCACCTTGCTGGCAGGAAGTTGGGCTGAATGCATTGAGTTTCTAGTCATTATCCATTGGTCCCCAGCTAATGGAGGGCAGCACTCTGCTGTGGTGGGAGCCTGCCTCCTTCACATGTGCTGTGTGGTCAGTTTTTTCTCAAACAGATTCTCTTTCTCCCTCTCTGGAATGTGCCAGCACACCAAGGTTTATTTTTATACCAGTACTATGAATATCTGAGAACCCTCCTTGGGCCCCTTCTCGGGATGAGGTAGCCGAAGGTCAGCACTTCTTCCATTTGCCCTCAACTAAGGAAGTGGAAACCCAAAGCCTATGGGATGGAGATACTGATGTCTGGACCATGGAGCCAGTGAGTTTAGGACACTGGGGATTCGCGAGCCTTAACTGAGACCTTACTTCTATTTCCCAGTGAAAGGAGCTTTCCCTGCTCTAGAAGTCCAGAGAGGAACAGGACTGACAGCTAACTCCTAGCCTAATGCCAGGTCCCTTCCTATCACTCCTTCATGCAAATGAGAAGCATGCAGCTTTCATACAACACACACCTGCACCAGGGTACATGGTGGACCCTGGGAGAAAACTGGGTCTGTGCCCCACACAGCCCTTGGCTGGATAACTGTACATAGTGGCCCTGCCCACTCTCTAACCCTCTGGGCTTGGGCTGAACATGGGGTAGGTGTAGTTGTTATTTTTTAAAGAAATGCTTGTGGGTTCAAAGTTGGGCTCTGGGAAAGGGGTGGAGAGCAGAAATACAGATTTCTGCCATAGAGTGGAAGGGTTCACCGTTCCAATCCCACAAAAATCCCAAGATGCGCTATTTTTCCCCCACCTTTTGGTTCAATATGTTGTCTTGTATCCTGGGTGGGGGCAGCAGCCAAGACAGATGGAAGAGTTCAAGGTCCACAGCCAGCCAGATTGAACTTGAATCCTATAGGTGGCCATATCATATGTGTGTCACACTGGATACATCATTTAAACTCTCTGGGCCTCCATTTCTTTATCTTTTAGGTGGGAATATACAGAGATATGAAGATGTTGGCAAAGTATTGGCAGTCCATCTTACATTCAGGTTTTAGAAGCCCTACAAATGAAAACATGATGGTACTCTCAAGAAGTAAACTAAAAAATTTTTAAAGTGAAACCATAAAGTAAGAATAAGGACATAAAATAATGATTTTTTCCCCTATTGATTCTTGAAAAAAAAATTGGAAATATCAATTTGTCTGGAAAATTACTTTTAATGTTCCTGCTTTCTTGTGTAACAAGCATGGGCTTAGACTGCCTGATGGAAAATCACGTGTTTCTGGTTTTATCTTTATTCTTTTTTAGGACTCTTATCCCAAGTTAGGAGGCAGACCACAGGTTCTCACATGCACGTGCTCTGTGGTTTTAACCCACCACCTTCCAACCGCATGCCTACACATCTCTCTCCCCTGTGGAGACAGCTGCATGAGGGCAGAGATCTTGTGGGCTCCAGGTCATTGTTCTGTTTGTTCCTGATGCCCAGCATGGAGCTTGGCATGGATCTTTCACTTAACTCAGTAGAGTTCACTGAGTAGATGACTCATCTGGGCTTAATCCTAAACAGATTCACAGGGCCCTCCAGCTGGAGTTCTTTCCAATGGGAGTATTTAAAATTGAGGAGCTGGGCTCAGTGGTGCATGTTTGTAATCCCAGCGGCTCCGGAACTTGAAGCAGAAGGATCGTGAGTTCAAAGCCAGTCTCAGCAAAAGCAAGGCACTAAGCAACTCAGTGAGACTCTGCTCTAAATAAAATACAAAATAGGTCTGAGGATGTGACTCAGTGATGAGTGCCCCTGAATTCAATCCCTGGAACCCCCCCAAAAAAAGAAAATTGACAAGGACACTCATTCCGCTTCATGTGTGAGCTCTGAGTTGTAGAGTTTACTGTCCTTTGAAAGCAACCTAGTTTCATATTTTAAAACTTAAAGCATCCATTTATTCTTATCAATTTTTCCCTTGCCCAAATGGAGCAACTGGCACTCTGGCAACTTAGATCCAGAAGTGTGGGCTCAGACCCTTGTTCTGCTTTATCAGAATCACTTCTAGTCAGCCAAGTGAGCTTGACAACTACCTAACCTCTTCCAACTTTAACTTCTTAATTTTTATATATAGATAAAGTACACTATGAAAATTTAGTATGAGGATTAAATGAGATGATATAAACTCCTACTACGTTGTAGGTAAGCATTATCTAGCTTTTTTTATCATCTTTAAACTCAACTGAATTTTTTAATTTAGCCTTTTAAAAAAATCTGTTTTTTATTGTTATCTTTTTACCCTGCATAAAATGAAGTCATACATCAAAACTTATTTCTTAAATAGTTCAGTTTGGCGATCTAAATTTGAAATATAGGGCTCAGAATCTTGATTTGGGAAATTAAAAGTAAAATAGATAGGCATGATAGCACATGCTTCTAACCCCAGTGACTTGAGAGGCTGAGGTAGGAAGTTTGCAAGTTTGGGGCCATCCTGGGCAACTGAGGGAGACCCTGTCTCAAAATAAAAAATTAAAAGGGCTGAGGATATGGCTCAGTGGCAAAGCACTTCTGGGTTCAATGCCCAGTACCAAAAAATAAAATAAAAAATAATATAAAATAATTTTTTTAATATTTATTTTTTAGTTTTCGGCAGACACAACATCTTTGTAGGTATGTGGTGCTGAGGATCGAACCCGGGCCACATGCATGCCAGGCGAGCGCGCTACCGCTTGAGCCACATCCCCAGCCCAAAATAACTTTTTTTAAAAAAGGAAGATACAGGGGCTGGGGATGTGGCTCAAGCAGTAGTGCGCTCGCCTGGCATGCGTGCGGCCCGGGTTCGATCCTCAGCACCACATACCGACAAAGATGTTGTGTCCGCCGAGAACTAAAAAATAAATATTAAAATTCTCTCACTCTCTCTCTCTCTCTCTCTCCCCTCTCTCACTCTCTCTTAAAAAAAATTCTCTCTCTCTCTCTCTCTCCCTCTATCACTCTCTCTTTAAAAAAAAAGAAAAAAAAGAAAAAAAAAAGGAAGATACATTGTTGTCACCCTCTATGACTTTGGGGAATGGGAAAGTTCTGGTGTAAGCCTGTCACCACCTCTGTGTTCTTCACAGCACTCTGACTTTTTGTTTCACAGGCAACTTCAGCAGCAGCAGGCAGAATTGGAAGTGCATCAGAGAGACGGGTTGTCATCATATGACTTATCTCAGGTGAATTTCTGGGAAATCCTTTCCCATTTGGAAATGTCTCTAACCCAATGGATGGGGGACTAAATTCAGCCTTTAGCTTGAGCCCCTCAGCCCAAAGAATCTGTTGTCCCATCCACCCTCTACAGTGCAAAGACCATCTTGGTCCCCTGGGAATCTGTTGTGACTTTTCTGTGCAGAAGTGAGCCATGAAACGCCTAAAACTTGTGAAGACCAGGGGAAGAACTAACAGCCATGGTCAACCAGCATTGAGAATTTCACAGGGCTGATGGACATTTCAAAAGGCCATATAGAAACTCTAGTACTCACATACTCAGAAGCCACCAGAAGCAGGTTCTGAACTCCTTTGGCCCTCTGGCTTCTTAGCCATCTCTCCTGCCTTTGGTCCTATGTCCCTTTCTCCTTGATGTGCCTTGTCCTATGACACTCTGTCTCCCAACATACCTAAATGGTCTTTCTCCTTTTCTTCTCCCATCTCCTCAGTGTCCCCTTCTCCTTTTTTCTTCTTTTGCTCCCTTCTTCTGATAGCTGGGCATACATAGAAACTGGCCTGTGTCAGTATTTGACCTCTTCCCTAAGTTACTTTACGTTCCCTTTTCCTGATATGTGGAGTAAGTTGATTCTTTTCCATTTATCTCTAAGAAAGTAGTCAGTGTGATTCTGGTGTACTTTCTGTGACCCCTAGTTCACAATCCCCCCACCCCCAACCCCATTGTCCTTGACCTTTCCCCACCCTGTGAAAATGGTCAAACCTGAAATGCCAGTGATTTCAAGGGGAGGCAGGGCTCTGCTGCAGGAGAGCTGGTGACTCCTGCAACGCAGTCTGTGCCTCACACATGGGTTGCCATTGTGCTTTAATGTGCCAGCAGGTCCCTGTCCCCAACCTATCTGCTGGTGTTCACGAGGCTGGGAAGACTGTAGAAAAGGCAGATGCAATCTTCTCCCAAGAAAGAGACCCACGGTTTGCTGAGATGTTTGCAGGAATCAGTGCATGTAAGTTTCTAGATGGCACTAAGTTGTGAGGATATGGGATTTACAGTTGCTTTCAGCCCATGTGGAGACAGCAACCCTGAGGAAGAAGAGGTCAGGGAAAGTGAATTTTGAGTGACTGCTGCAGGGTACCAAAAGAACTCAACATACGGGAGTTGGAATGGATTCTCCATATTCCTGGCCTTGCCTTTTACTTACTAGTTTTCTGCAGCAACCAGCCTAGGGTACTGGAATTTCATCTTTAAAATTTAAACGGTTAGCTGGGTATGGTGGTACACACCTATAATCCCAGAGACTCAGGAGACTGAGGGAGGAGGATCACAAGTCCAAGGCTAGCCTTAGCAACATAGCAAGACCCTGTCTCAAAATAAAATGTAAAACAAAAAGTTTGGGGATGTAGCTCAGTGGTCAAGTACCCCTGGGTTCAATCCCCAGTACACACACACACACACACACACATAAAAAAAAAAAAAGAAAAATAAATTGAAGGGGTTAAGATGAATGAAATCTATTAATTCATTGTGCAGTTTAATTTTGTTATCAAGTCAGAGACATGCCCCCATAAAAACTACAATTTAATTCATAACATATGATGGCCCATATTTAAAATAAAAATATACAAAAACTAAGAAAAATAAAAGTGATCCACTCTCCTACCTTGTGGATATGATCATTTTAACTTTCTAAACTAAAGTAAGTCCTTCTGTGTTTTCCTACACATGTATATTCTTTATATGCACAACACTGGACTTGTCCTGTTGAATGGCTTGCTTTTTTCTACATGACAATTTGTTATGAATTTATTTCCAGATCATTAAACAAAATAAAGCACTTTTATTGCCAGCATGGAATTCTATTACATGGATGGCCATAATTCACTTGGCGGATCCTCTCTGGCCATCATGAAGTAGTCTACCTATGTCAGTGTTGCTGTTGCAACAATGCGGTTCTTGTGGAAGGTGGCATGTGGAGCCCATATGACTAGCTGCCTTGCTTTCCCACTTGTGTCTCCACTGAGATTAGCAAAATACAAAATTTGAAAAGGTCTTGTTGGTTCCAAATTCCAGAAAAGAAGAGACTGCAAGATACAGTGTAGTCAGGATCAGTCAAAGGGAGAAAGCTGTTTGGCTCCTGAAAAGGAAGCATGGAAGATGCTGTCAGGAAGGGAACTTCAGTATGGTTCTACAAGAACTAATGAGTGGAAGACAGGCAGATCAAGAGTAGGACAGACAAGCATCTAAGAGCTGGAAGGGAGTTACCTTGGTCCTCCTAATGTAGCAAATACTGGAAGAGCAAAGCCTTCATTCCCACAAGACTGAGGACCAAAGTTTCAGGAAGCAAAGACAGTGCCAGAACTCACTCTGAGGACAATAGGTGCCAATTTAACACAAGGTCCAGTTGCCAAAGCACAACAAAAAACAGACCCTTAGCAACCAAGGAAGCTCCCTGCTGGTGGTTCCCCTGACCCCTCAAATGTGCCTACAGATCATTTCATCCAGCAAGAGGAGATAAGAGTGCACCTAGTTGGTCTTTCCTCCTCTCCAGTTAAGCCTAAAATACCTAATCAAAGGCCCACAGCATCTCTGAGAAATCCATTTGGATTTTTAATCTTACGTAGACATACTTCCCATAACAGTGTCAAAACAGAAAGGGGATGGGAGAAGGGGGAGATGGTCAAGAAAAAAGAAGGGCCAATGCAGAAATCAGAGCAGATGTTCTCCTTTGGCTATTAGTTTTTATGAGAAAGATGAGAAAATTCAGAAAATCTTCAGCTTCTGTTCTCTGGGGAACTAGAGAGGACATTATTGCCTACAAGAATGTGCCATCTGAGTTGGGGAAGGGACATTTAAAAAAGTGGAGTCAGGACAAAGCAGACAGCCAAGTCAGGGACTTTGAAATATGAATGTCCCCAAATGCAATGCTTGCATCTTCCAACTACAGGCACTCCACAAACACCAAACTAAAAATGTTAAAAGACTCTAAGACCTAGACATAGTCTTTTGTGTTATGTTTTTAAGCTTGAAGAATAAAGAAAAATTCCTGCAGACATTCAGAGAGAAAAAAAAATTACTTAAAAGGGAAATCTTCAGTTAGATTTCTCCAAGTTAACTAAATGTCAGAACTCTGGGTTTAGGGGATATCTAGAGAATTCACAGGGAAAATGTGCAAACCCATTTTTTTTTTCCACCAGCCAAACTGCTTTCATGTACAGAATGACATCTTCAAGCATTCACTGTCTATTTACACTTTCTGAAAAAATTACTTGCAAAAAATAGTGCTTATTTCTGAAACAGATCAAAATATAAAACACAGGAATGGAAGTAATAGGATGGAAAAGCAATGGTGAAATAGAAATAGAATTGTTAATGCCTAGAATCAACATATAAATTGTTAACCACTATGAAAGATAAAACAGTAAAAACCAGAATCTCAAAACAGTTCTACAAAGATCCAGGCATTTTTTGGACTATGGGTTATGAACAGATTAAAAAAAAATTTTCAGCAGTAGGTATTATTTTATTTGTTAACATTTATGAAGAAAGAACTTCAAGTATATTTAAACATATTACTCATGGACATAAAAAAAAAGGAAGGCAGGCAGAAAAGGAAGAAGGAAAGATATTTTATTTCCAAGGAAATTTTTAGCAAATCAGGAATCTCTCAGAAGAAAAATAAAGTGAGATAAGCAAGAAAGTTATTGATGGTAAGGATTATAGGAATGAACAATGATATAATCGACGTTCCCAGAACTCCTGATTAGTTACTTCTAATATTCTATCAAAATACAACATAATCAAAATAGAATGAAATGAACTGTTGGGCCTGAAAGAACAGATGATAGAGATGCTCTGGAAACCCAAAAAAGTAGTAGAGTAGTCACTGTCACCAGAGGACGCAGACTTCAGGGCATCCCCAGGGGAAAATAGACTTATTTGGCACAGAAGATATGACCTGAAATGAAAGATATAAATATCATGAACTTTGAGAGGAAAACCATACCCCACTCTGGGCTCGAGTATTTACAGTCCTATGAGGAGTTCAGTATCTCCAGAGAGCTTGGTGAAAGGCCAGGGAACACAGGTCCAGGCTGCCCCTGGAGAGACAGTCTGAAGTCCACGGCATCACTGGGGTGGGGGGTTCTGGGGGGCAGTTGAGGGATCACTGGGCTGCAATTCAAGCCCTTGGTCCTTCCTTGCTTTCTCGTGACAGCAGCACCTCAGTTTTCTCATCTGTAACAAATGATAGCAAACATTTAGATGCTACTGGGCACTGTTCTGAGCACCTTGCTTACATTAACCCATTTGATTCCCTACCGCAGCTCTATAAGGAAGACACTGTTTATCACCTTATTTCCAGTGGGGAAACTGAGGCAGGGGAAGGTTAAACATGTCCAAGGTGGCACCTCAGATACATAAGACAGAGCTGGGATCCAAGGCCAGGGGCTGAGTGTCTGAATGGATCTCTTCCTCATTACCCTATGCTTCCTCACCCATTAGATGAATAATTATGGTTCCTACCATCAGGGCTGGAAGGATTGGATAAAATAATGAAGCACTTTCATTCATTCTTTTAATCTTCCCCACTCTCAAATAGGACCTTGCCTTCAGGTGGCTTGTAACCACCCTGAGTCAGGGAACAACAGCCAGATGCTCCCTCATGCCAGGGAGGCCCCAGGAGAGGTGAGATGTGGAGGTAAAGGCAAAGGAGTCTGCCCCAGTGTGTGCCTCCTTCTCTTCCATGCCCACCCCTGCACCTGTTCTGGGGCAGCCTCCCCAGTGGTCTGCAGGGCAGGGAACGCTCACATGTGACTCCTGTTTTGGTTTTCCTAGCGGAGAAGAAGATGATGAATTCAGCCTCTGCAGCAGGAACCCAGCAGATCTACTCTCAAGGAAGCCCATTCCCTCCTGGACACTCGGGGAAAGCCTTCAGGTAGTAGATGTAGTGGGGAGGGGTGGGACTAGTCCTCCCCTCAGGAAAGCCCTGTATCTCAAAGCTCAGCTTCGTGTGCTGCAAACATTGAGTTAGTGGCTCCTGTTCCACATCTCTGAGGCAAGCTGAGGATTATGGTGTCACTGGCTCAGCTCCATGAGCCCTCCATTAGTTGCCCTAGATGCTTGATGTTAGCTATTCATTCTCAGATGGGAAGGGTACCAGCTACTGTCAGCAGTGCCTGGTGGGGAGACGAGAGTGAGTTGATCCCTAGCCAAGATTCAGGTGGGGAAAAGCTGGATCCAGACAGCTGACAAGGGACAAGGAAGCTGCCTCTTCCCTGGTTCCCAGAGGCCATGGCCAAGTCCAAGGACAACAGAACACAACCCATCAAGTCTAGACCTCACCCTAAAGGAACACAAGGGTAAAGCAGGGTGCCTGGCCTCCCCAAGATATGGTCCTTTGTATCCAGAAATCTTGTAGATTGTTGAGGAAGCTCCAACATCATTACTGAAGGCAATATCTGACTCCAATTTCTGCTGAAGGAACAGGAGCATAAACTGGGGAGAGCAGGTCAGATGAAAAACTGGTGGCTCCCAGAGATAGGGTCTCTCACCTGCATACCAGACACCCCCAAGTTCACAAGATTCCATGCCCAGCAGATAGCATAGCCTCTGGTAAAGTTGGACAGAGCCTTAGCAGAGCTTCCAGGTGTAGACAGGAACCTGGATTCGGCAGGTGGACCTAATGCCCAGGAGGGAGGCCCTGCCAAGAAATAAGAACCTCACTTCCTTGCTGGTCTGAGGACAGACCTCCCAGGGGGGAATGGGTGACTCTGCAGCTGTGCCTTGGATTAACAGAGGTTGGAATGGCTCTAGCTGATCCCGCTGGTGGACCTCACTGAAGAGCAGCTGCTCTGAGGCTCTGGGGAATTCTGGAAGCTACCCTGTGATCTGGGGACGGTAGAACAAGAGGGCTCTGTTGAGCATAGTCAGACATCTCTCATTACTCAGCCTATCTACACACATGGACTGATGGCAGCCTGTACCAGCCCTGCCAGACCCTCACATTTACTTGCTGCTTGTCTCCCAAGCTGGACAAAGGGGAGCAGGGAAAAAGTATCAGCAGGAGGCAAGAAGAAGACAAGGAAGAAAAGGCCTGGCTGGCTCTTCAGCGTAGCCTGAAACAAAAGTGAAATTCTGCCTCCTTTTGTGGAAACAGTGCACAGGCACAAAGAATATGTTCAGCAAAGCCTAGAAGGCAGAGGTGACTGGGGGAGACTTCATGTGCAGGGAAACCAATGTGAGGCTACAGAGTCTCAGAGTACAATGATAAGGAATTGGGACTTTATTGTTGATGGATTTTAGAAGGGTGATTAGATAACGTAGCCTTGGAGGCAGTGTGGGTCAGAGAAAAGGAGTGAAGCCAAAGAGGTACTCAGGACAGAGAGTTCAGCTCCTCATTATTTAGTTGTCATAGAAATAAAAGATGCACTGATGAGAGTGACAGAGAAGAAGAGGCAGGCTTGTAGATGGCTATGTGGGGAAGGGTCCAAGGAGTACCCCAACACCTGGGCAGAGCCCAGCATGCTCAGTACCAGTCTGTGAAATGCATCTATGAGGGCTAATGCCTGCAGAATGGGTAGAATTTCCTATCATTCTAAACAACCTAAGCTGTTTGAGGATGGAGAAGGGTATAGGATAAAGGATTCTAAATCCTCCACAGCCATAGGCAGCCTTAAACCCCTAGTAGAGAGCCATTACTGACATCCCTAAGTATGTCTTCACCCAGAGTTCTTCTGCTATGTTCCCACAAGCCTTGACCTGTCTGGGCCAAGGCAGGCAGCCTAGAGGCCCTGGGGAGGGCTTGACAGCACTTTACCCCAAGAAGCTCATCTCTTCTGGCCAGGGCATCTTTCCTAGGGCACTGAGGGCTTAGCAGGTAACAGAGAGACTTCTGTAAAGAATAGTGATCAGAAAATAGTCTATAAAGTCATACATTCATCAGGAAGGAGATCAGGCAGGGAACCCTTGTATAAAATTAAACTTTATGCAGGAGGCTGGAAATGGCATCTTCTTTTACATTAATAACTGAACTTGCTTTGTGATTTTTAAGAAGGACCAGCTAGCATAGAAAAAAAAAATAAAATGGATGGCATTGGAGAAGATAATGCTAAGTGAAGTTAGCCAACCCCCCCCCAGAAAAAAACAAATGCCAAATGTTTTCTCTGATATAAGGAGGCTGACTTTTAGTGGGGTAGGGAGGGGGAGCATGGGAGGAATAGATGAATTCTAGATAGGGCAGAGGGGTGGGAGGGGAAGAGAGGAAGCAGAGGATTAGCAAGGATGGTAGAATATGATAGACATCATTATCCAAAGTACATGTATGAAGCCACAAATTGGTGTCAACATACTTTATATACAACCAGAGATATGAAAAATTGTGCTATATATGTGTAATAAGAATTGTAATGCATTCCGCTGCCATTTATTTTTTTAAATCAATAAAAAATAAATAAAATCAGAAAAAAAAGAATACACTTAGTAAAATGGTACCCAATCTTATCAATGATCTATAACCTACCTCTTAAAATTCAACTGAAAACCTGCATCTGCCAAGAGCCTTCGGGGCTGGGCCCAACCACCCTACTCAAGTTTATTCTTAGGCATCCAAGGACCTTACTGTACACTGAGCTCATCCCTAGGAGGCAGGAGGAAAGGCCTGAAACAAAAGGCTTCTCCCAGCCTTTCTATATTTTTCTATCAGATCTCACATGGAAGCTGATACCAAACACGTGCCCAGCCAGCTAGGAGAGCCAGGGGTGTTTCTGTCACCCAGAGTAGATGCCAGTGGTAATGACAACCTGGGAAATGGGTGGAGATCCCGGGGTGATGCTGCCATCTTTTTGCTTTGTCCTGACTGTAGCAAATCCCATCTCAGAATACAAATCTATCTTTAATGAACTTATCACATAATTGGCATGGCTGGGAAAAATCTCCTGGAAGAAGTGCCTAGCAGCACAGACAGTATTTGCCTAAGAGTGGGGACAGTGTCTGGGACTGAACCTGCAAAAGGCATTCAAAGAGCACTGAGCACTGTCATGCACATGGCAGGTACCTAAAAAAGACCTACTGAGTTAAACTGAAGGCAGAAGAGGTAAACAAACAGCCAGGCACTTGCAGAAGCAGGATTGAGTCCCATCCAGCAGCTTTCCATTGATGGGCTTGTTTTTCTGCCTGAAACTAAGTGACAGCCTGAAGCCTATTTCCTGAGGCCTTAAACCATCCAGCGACCACAAAGGGACAAATTAACCAAAGCACAAAGAGCATTTTAGCACTGAGACTGACTTGTATTCTGAGATACTTTCTCTTCTTGGGAATCATATCATCTGTTGAAAGCAATAAATGCATAGAAGGGATGAGCAGAGGAGAGAGATGCAGGATCCTGTGGGAGAAGAAGGCTAAGAATATAAGACTAGACATAGCAGGTCTGCTCAGGGAGTACCAGAGGAAGCTATTCCTAGTGTTACTGGAGGGTGAGCATAGGAAGAAGGGCCTGCATGGCAAGGTGGGCACACAGGCTCATGCAAAATAGGGCAGTCCCTCAGGGTATACACATTCTCTTCTTTTCTAGCTCTTCAGTGGTTCATGTACCTGGAGTGAATGATATTCAGTCCTCCTCCTCAACGGGCCAGAACATGTCCCAGATTTCCCGGCAGCTAAACCAGAGTCAGGTGGCATGGACAGGGAGTCGTCCACCCTTTCCGGGACAGGTATGTGCATCTGTAAAGGCATTGTCTCAGGTTTCCATTGTGGCAGACCACCCACCATGTGCTTCCTGTGAATCCCAGTTGTGAGGATGGGTTGGTACTCCCAGATGGATCCAACTACCCTGCAGTGTTTAGCTACTCAGGAGCACCTGCCCTCATCAGGGCACTTTGAAAGCTAGGTTCCCAAACCCTTTCAAAGGCCGTTTGATCCAGCAGCCTTTCTCCTTACAGTCTTGCCCTGAGGGAATCAGGCAGGAACAGATCAGGCACTTATCAAGAATGAGCCTCTCAAAAAAATAAAAATTTAAAAAATAAATAAATAAATAAAGAGCTGCTCATCACTCTGGATCTCTTTTGGGTCCTGCATCAGGAAGACCCGTAAACACAACAGGTGCTATGCCTGGCTCCCTAGCAGTCACTGCAAGGATGAGTGTTGAATGGGCAATCAAGCTCTTGGTATCCACAATGCTAAGACCCGCTTCAAGCAGAAGTGAGAGGACCCTGATCATTGTAGCCTGGGGGGCTGACATCAATCAGACTCTCCTCAAAGATCTCACATAGGGGCTGATACCAAACACTTGCCTAGCCAGCCCAGAGAGCCAAGGGTGTTTCTGTCACCCAGAGCAGATGCCAGTGGCATTGACAACCTGGGAAATGGGTGGAGGTCCCGGGGTGATACTGCCATCTTTTTGCTTTGTTCTGACTGTAGCAAATCCCATCTCAGTCCAGCAAGACCCAGTCATCTCCTTTCGGGATTGGAACAAGCCACACCTACCCGGCAGACCCCTCTTCCTACAGTCCTCTCTCCAGTCCAGCTACCTCCTCACCCAGCGGGAATGCCTACTCCAGTCTTGCCAACAGGACTCCAGGGTTCGGTAGGTGGGGAATGAGGGAAAGAATTCCTAGCAGAGTCAGCAGAAATGCTTTCTGAGCATACTGAATTTGAATAGCTGGGCCCCAAGTTCCCAGAATACTTGGGACAAGATCCAGAGGTCTCCAAGTGCCTTTCCTCTCTCTGGCTGTAAAGAGGAGGCCCAGGGTGCTCCTGAGACACCAGGTGCTTAGACCTTGACTTTAAGAGTTGACTTTAAGACTTGATAAAGTTCCTATGCACTCATGTTATCTAATGCTATTTTGATCCTTTATGGCCTTTGGCAAGGACTTTCAGGTCCACCAAGTCTTATTTCAAAAGACTAGAGAATATGGGGATCATCAATTATGTCAATAACACTGTAAAGTTCTCCCTATTTTTAATATCATGAAAGGAATCCTGACTCATTAGAAGACCATCTTTCTCAGCTTTATTAACAAAGGGTTCTGGGACCTACTGTCTCAGGAGCCCTGCCTGTTTTTCACTCTGTATATTGACAAAGCCCCTGGGGCCTCTCTCACCACTGGGACTCCATTTCACCAGAGGGTCCTGGTAAGAAGCCCAAGCTGCTACTACCTCATCACAGTGCTGTCATTGCATGACATTGAACAATGAGGTATGCAGGGCTTTTCTCTGCAGAGCACATTATCCTCAGATGAACATGAAGCTCAGCCCAAATATTCAAATTTCCGTTTGCCAAATCACAGACTTCTCTTTAAGCAGCTTATCTGACAGCCTTAGGAAAAATGCTATGCAGAGACCCTGGTCATAATATAAAGTTGCCACCTACTCCCCATTCCCTTTACCTCCTGCCCCACTCAGCCTATGGTCCTGGGAACTGCATCTATTGACCCCTGCCTGTTGTCTCCCTGGAATCAACTGTCCCTCCAACATCAGTCCCATTTACTTTAGCATGTTCACATTCTCAACCGTTGTGTGTTATTAAATGGCACTAGGTTTAGAAGCACAGTGTCCCTTCAGAAAGGAGCAACCTCTGCCAGGTGCACTCAGGTTAGCAGCCCTCAGCTTAGTACCCATTCTAAGGTAGAGATCTCTAATAGCCAGGAGAGTACCCACCTCCTCTGCTGTAACATGCGAAAATATCCTGTACAGCGGAGTCTGTGGAGAAATCCCTTTGCCCCCTCCTGAAGGTGGGCCTTTGCAGACTCAAAGCACGATAGGTATCTAGACATTCCTGGAAGCAAGAGGGACCTTCTACTATGACTTATTCTGATTTACACCTTTGTGAGCACCAGGCCCTGTATGTCCTATCTGGCCCTGACAGCTACCAAATAGAAGGGTTGGCCAGTGTGTCTCATAATGTTAGGAAGGTCTCCAGAGGAGACTGAGCATCCATCCCTGGGAATGCCTTAGAGCATCTCATTGTGACCATAACAAGACAGGTAGAAAGGCCACGTCCCTGCCCCAGTAGTCCATGCCTTTAGCTCTGTGCATCTGTCCAGTATCCACCAAGCAACCACCGGGGCCAGAAGTGTAAATGGAGATGGGACACAGGAAAGACAAAGCCCTACGTAGACATCACTGCCCACCTCTGATGCCAAGAATAGGATCATACATGGGACTTTGGACCCAGCAGCCATTTCTACAGCAGCCTCAGTGCTGTCTCACTCTTGAATGGTAATGATTATGACAGCAGATAATCATTATTGGATGGTTACTATAAGCCAGACAGTAAAGGCTATATTAGACATTTTATACATTTGAATTCTTTTAATGATCACAGTAGCCCTAAGAGAAAAATATCTTTGTTATTCCCATTTCACAGAAAAATACACTGAGGTGCAAGGTTGATAAAGCTCAAGGCTTTACTGAGGTATTTGGGAAGCCAGAGTCAAAGACTGTGCTCCCACCCACTGCTTGGTGCTTCCCATCCCCTTCTCGTCCATCCCTCAGGAGATTTAGAACTAAGGAGGAACTAGGTGCCCTAGGAGATACCCCATGATTTGTATTCATGAGAAAGGAGCTGGAACCCTTTCAGTGAGGATGTGAGAGACTAAAACAGAGACATGAAGGACTGAGAAGCTTCACATGGCCTGACCATGGCTACATTATGTGTTAACTTGGACAGAAGCAGAATGTGAGACTCCTGCCAACTGTGGGGTCAGCTTCTGCTCCACAGGGCTTCAGGAAGTAGACTGGCAGTGGAGGCACACTGGTCAAGGTCAGAGGAAAGAGGGTGTATGATTAGGAACAGAGCCTAATGGTTGTTTACTCACACCCTCAGAGGTTGTTCTGAGGGCACAGTGTGGGGATGTAGGGAGCAGAGCAGATAGAAGGGTGGATAGAGGGGGAACAGAGCAGTCTCCATTAATGATCAGTTTCATTAGGTACTAAATAAACATAAACAGCTAAAACAACAAGAGTGCTTACATTTGCAATGGACACGGTGCCCTAGCCCTGCACATGCATGGCACTGAGTGCATGCATCAGACAGCTGCGGCCTAGGGGCCTCTGGTAGGCATCAATGGGACCCCAAGCATGGTAGCACCCAGGCAACATGGCCTCAGCTAGTTACTTTCAACCAGATGCCAGAATCCAGAGAGATAGCATAGTCGATCCTGTCCCTCCTCACAATGGGCAGGAGCAGACGGGTTTGAAATACCTGCTGAGCAGACACTGAACATCACCTGCCACAGCCCAGGTGGCTGACATCAAGGGGCAACCACATAACATGTCACTTTTGAACAGTGCTTCAGTAGTGCTGAGCTCCTCAGGAAACTTTACAGATTGAATTAATACATTGAATGGGAAAAGTGCCCTGCCTGAGTTTTGCCTTTCTGTGAACCATGTGGGTTTTGTTCCATGAGCTTTCAAGCTTTAATCCAAAGCAATTCTTCCATTTCTGGTCTATTGAGTTATCTGAAGCTGTACACTGTCACATTTGTGTTTCCACACTTAGCTTCACTTTCATTTTGGCTTAGGTCACAGCAAAACCTTGTCATATGAAATGCAGCTTCCAGAAGTAGAAATAGGAAGCCACTCAACTCAATGATGTAAGTGCTGACATATCCAGGCACTTGTCTCCTTAACCATCCTGGTACAGGGTGTATAGCAGCGCGGTCTAATCAGGAGACCAGTGATTTGAACAGGGAAAGTTTAAAGATTTTTTTTAATTAATAAAAAATGGTAAACAAGGAGCCTGAGGAATACAGTAGTAGTACAGGTGGGCAGCAGCTTCTGCCTTTGAGGCCAAGGGTAAGTAGACAAGAAAGGGACAAGAGCTGAGAGCTGAGTGCAGTTGTGGAGTCCTATTTGCAGGCTGAGGCAGGAAGATCACAACCAGCAACTTGGGAGGATCACAAGTTCAAGGCCAGTGTGGGCAATTTAGCAAGACCTTGCCTCAAAATAAAATTCAAAAAGACTGGGTATGCAAGAACTCAGAAAAGGAGACTCCACTCCACAAAGCCTGAGATTCAGCCTGGGAAAGGTATATCTTTCACAGAGACTCACAGCTGGTAAATTTGCCAGAAGCAGCCTGCCATCTGGCTGAGAAACTCACTAGGGGGTAGTGATAGACCAAGACTAAACTGCAGAAATCTCCCACCAGGTGGCCAGAAGTTTCACCCACAGGTGAAAGGAGACACAGGCAGGTGAACACAGGAAGCATCCCTTGGTGTGGTAGAGCCACTCATCCTCTGCATTCTGCTTGCTACTAGACACCTAGGAGGAGGAAACCCCACCTGAAACCAGAAGAGAAACACTTCTGCTTTTCATGCTCATCTCTCCAGCACCCCCGATTGATGAAACCTAACACTGTGCCAGCCAGTGCAGGAGAAAAGTTCACAGGGCCTGGTTCTGGTGTGACAAAGCAGGGCAAGGAAGGGTAGACTTAGAACAAAGAGCAAGAAATTGGTAACTAACACATGTACGCATGATCAGAATCCCCAAATTGGTCAGTTTCTGTCTCAGCTACGACAGGCATCTGCTCATTGATATGATGTTTCTTGGAGAAATGCAGGGAGCCAGGCACACGGGTTGCTTAAAAGGAAGTGGCTCATATTTGCTGCAGCATGCTCAAGTGTGGCGTATGTGTGGCTCACATTACATTATTTTCTTAGCAGCATGCTTTCAGATAAAATGGCTTGGCAAGCACAAGCATCGCCTCCCTGTTCAGCATCTGCTTTTCAGTTTAGGTGAAGTTGAGGTAACTAAAGGAATTCACTCATGCATGATCAAATTGGGTCATAACACATGATACTGACAACCCAAAGATGGACCTCTTGCAAAGCATAAGAAACACATCCCTGATGTTACCTTTCCTTAAAAGATTCATGTCCATCTAACCTGTCCCACTCAGCCCAGATTTACTTTAGAGAGGGGAATGTAGTGAATTTGTCATTACAAAAATGTAATTTCTCAGAAAGAAATAGGGTACATAATTACAGAGTGGAGCAGGGGAGGATAAATTCATTGAATTTCAGTAGTCTGAAATGTTTATAAACACCTGCCCCTACCTACTCCCCAGATCTTGATCCTGGCCCCAAACTCAGCCCTGTACATTTTCACTAGCAAATTTTAAAGGATTGTAGACCTCCCTGGTCCTATTAGTTAGTCTTGAAAAGGTGAGTTTCTAGCCAGAAAATTCAGAAAGTTTTTGGTCCTTGCTAAGATGCCTAGAAGGCATTTGTAAGATAAGCTGCCCCTCTGGTGATCTTTGTTAGCTTTATCCAGCAGGATTTCTCAGCCTCCACACTATTGACATTTGGCACTAGATAATTATTTCTTGGGGGAGGGGTGCTGTCTGTATATTATAGGGTGTTTAACAGTGTCCCCAGCCTCTACCTACTAGCATTCTTCTGTTTATGATCTTAAGAAATGTCTCTGAACAATGTCAGATGTCTCCTGGTGGTTTGCAAAATCACCCTTGGTTGAGAACCATAAGCTAAATAGGACCAGATAGAACCTCTGAGCAGGATCTCAAATCAGGTTTGAATTGCTGCAAAGCACCTTTCCAAATCACCTGAATCTTACAGGGAAAAGGAAGTTGTCATCTCTGCCCCTATAGCCTAGGAATCTAAAAGTTCCTCAAGATCTGACCTGTGGTCTGCAAGCTGACCTGGCTGTCCCAGGGGTGGCAGCAATAATGACCCATGTAGGCACCAGGCCTGGCCTGGCCCACACATCTAGCTAGGGCAAAGCAGCCTGGCCTGCCTTAGGAAGCCAACCGACCAGAAGAAACACATGGCTGGAGCCCAGCTTATGGTTTGTAACTACATATGGCTTTCAAAATAACAATGTAACACCAGGATGTTGGGAGCCAGTGGGTTTTTGTCTAGAAAGATGCATGTACATTTTGGGTGCAGGCCATTTGTAGCCCCTGCTGACTATCTACTTGCACTGCAGTGGTCATGCTGTTGGTCATGCTTAGGCTAAAATCCCACAGTGCTATCATCCGGGAGGGTCACAGTGGAGTTCATGCTCATAATCTAGCCAGAGAGATCACTGATCCAATGTAGGGAGGGAAAAGTAACCACTTCCAGGAGCAGAAGTTTTCAGTATCCCTTAATTGCCCTGTCTCATGGCTGGTGGGCTCATCCTTCAAGTCACTGCTTTGAGGTCATCTCCTCCAGGAATACTCAAGGCTGAGTGCTTTTCTGCTTTCGTGCCCTCCACAGCTGCCAGTGCATCCCTTAGAAGAGCTCTCAACCGTGCTGACTGCTTAGTTCCTCATCCGTTGTTCTCAGTGGACTGTCCAGTGTCTGTCACCCATCTTGCCACACGGGGTATCATATCCAGTACATACTAGCCTTTCATTTTAAATACTTTCTTTACAAATAATACATGGACTTCTGTATCAGAAAGGTCTAGGTTCAAACCCTGGGTCTGGCATTCATATGCTAAATGAGTTGGGCCAATTTCTTGACATCTTTGAGCTTCATTTTCCTTATCTGAAAATGTGGATAACGAACACATTTTTAGATCCAGAAATGAATCAAAATAAAGTACGTAAAATATGTAGCATCATGCATTGGTCACAAACATTCCTCAAAAAATACTAAGTCCCTTCCATTCTTCTTAACTATTTTATGTATTTTTGCCACGATTTTTTGCATTTCAAAGGCAATTCAGTTTATGGATTCTTTCTTATTGCAAACATTTAAGAAGAGCACCTCCCTTAGCAAAAATTTAAGAATTTTTATTCTGAAATCTTTTATCTGTAAATAATAGAATCAAGTACCCCCAAATATGAATAGAGAGCTACTCTGCTCTACCCTGCACTGTCCCTGACTGTCGCTGAGGTAGGGCTGATGAGAGAAAGTGGAACTGTTTCATTTACAAGTCAGCTATACCCAGGAAGCCTTGAATGCACAGAAATAAATGTTCATGGGTTATCCATGTTCATCTTACTCCCCTGTTCACTCCTCCCTCCCTCCTTTATTTCTTCCTTTACTTCTCTTCTTCCTTCTTTCCTTTATTCTTCCTCTTGAAGCCTCCAGTATTCCAAGCAGTTTTCTCAATAAAGCCTGGGGTAGACATAAATAAGATCCTTGGCCTTAATTTACTCCAGTTTAGGGTAAGTTAATATGGTATGATGAGCATTGTCATGAGAAATGATGAGCACCAGAGGTAAGCAAAGAAGAGACAGTGACTGAGGAAGTCAGTACCATGGGGCCACATGTAATTAGGGCTTTGAGCATGAGTAGAATCCTCTAGGCACATGACAGAGCACAGGTACAGTAGCATAGAGAAATAACTGCATGTGATATTGGGGGGCAGGTGTCTGCCACAGTCTTGGCTGGGCACAAGATCACGAGCCACCACACACCTTGTAGATTCAAACAGCAATCTTTATTCCCGTACTCACACCGGCCTCTACACACACGTTCTTGGGAAATCCCAGTTCTGCTGCCGCCCAATTCACCTACTCCAGAGGCTTTTTTCCAAAATCCCATTTTAATCTCATGAGAACTCAACGGGAACAAGCAGCAGGAACACCCTAATCCCAGCAGCAATAATCTTCAACCTCCAACTTCCCTAAAACCCCTATTGTCTTAAACTGGGAACGCCCTAAACCCAAGGACCGGGATACTTCCTCAAACCTGATCAGCTCTAAACCCGGATCCGCCTTGGTCCTTGAGCAAGGTCACCTTACATGCAATGTCAACAGCGAAATCCATTTAACATGGGGTACGCTAGCAAGGAAATTTTGATGCATCATTCCTACTTGGCAGTGGCCCTCAGCAGGTGTCCAGGGGTTGTCATGGGACCAGGGGAAGAGATGGGGTTACAGAGGCAAGAAGTAGAAGATAGGGCTGGAATGATAGAAGCCACATTACAAAAGACCCTGAGATTGTGTGCTAGACCTCACAGATGGTGGTCAACCATCCAGCATTTTGTAAGCAGTAGACTCTGCTTTGGGTCAGCACCAGGAGATGTATGGATCTGGGGGGACTGGGTGCAGGCGTAGCTTCAGAGCATTGTGTGGCAGTGTGATGGGGGAAAAAGGAGGTAGGAGTTGAGATTTAGGGTTTTTTTTTTTTTTTTTGGTGGGTGGGAACTTGATAGAACCTCATGATTGGACAAGAGGTGTTGAGAGAGAGGAGACAGTGACAGTCCTGGTCTCCTGCTCTAGGCTATGTGAGGAGAGGAAATGATCACTTGAGGCAGGAAGAATTGAAATTGTCTTTCTACTATTCAGCCGTGTGGCCCAGGCACAGATGATGGATCCAAAGCTCAGGAGAAAAACCAGAATGGTAAATACCACCAGAAACCTGATTTGGTCTTCCCTAGCTCCCCTCACTCCCATCCTTGGTGCAGCCATTTCAGTTGGCAATTCACAAGTCTAGGCACTTCTTTCTCCATCCTATCCTCAGATTCATCCACTTCTTTCCAGCCTGCTCATGTTCCATAGCTCAAGCAACCATCCTCTCTTGCAAGGATTAGTATAGCAGACTCCTCCTCACTGGTTTCCTTTTCTCGCCTCTTGTCTGCTCTATTCCTTTTTTTAACTTCTTTTTCCCTGTCATATTGTCCATTACCCACTGATACAGTGACCTTCCTGAATTTACAGATCTATGTGTGCTGTGCCCACACTTTAAAATTTTCGGTAGTTCTCTGTTACCCTCAAAAAATTGGTCACACTGGTGGTTACACCTGACGCTGGCTCACCCTGCAACCTCATCTCTTATCGCCTGCCTAGTTCCATGGTTCTCATCCATCCTGAGCTACCTGTGGAAACCTGGATGGTGTCATCCTCTTTCACCCTTAGGCCTTTAAACCGACTGATCCTTGTGTCTGGAATTCTTTACAAAGCCTACACCCGGTTAGCTAGTCATTTCTGAGATCTCTGCAAAGCCTTTTCTCTTCGCCATGACTAAGTTAGGTACCCTCTGAGGGTTCTTATCCTTTTTCTGGAAACCCTTTAATAGCAACTCTCCTCTGCAGAACTTGTGCTCACTCCTCTCCCAACCATGCTGGAAGCTGCTCAAGATAGAAGCATTCTTGTTCTCCAATGTGTACAGTGTCACACAGAGCCTGTGTCATCATAGGTGCTCATGAAACATTTGCCACATAATAAGTGAGAGGTCAGTTCATGGAATAGAAAAGGTTCCTCCCAGCTTTCCTGCTGATGGGAGAGAAGGAACCCCATAAGGGATAGTAGAACTAACATCAACAGCAGTCATGGAAGTCAACAAAATATTACCAAAATGAGCAGCAGTATGTTGAATATTTGAGAATGATTGAGAAGAATGAGAACTCTGAATGCCTATTGGATTGGTTGTGGCAATGCATAATGGTGTATCGAGTGACCAGGGCTCAGCAAGATAGACACACAGCTGTCAGGAAGGGTTGTAGACATTGAATCATGATAGGCAATGTTCAGTAGGAAACCTTGTTGGAGCAGCATCCCAAAGCAGACCTGCAGGCAGTTATTTCCTTCAACACCCGAGGACATTCCACAGCCTGCCTGGTGCATCCCACAGCAGAGGTGGCCACTGTGTTCATCCATCCTCCCACCAAGCAATGGTAGACCAGATTGTGTCTAGCCTCTGAGGCTCTAGAATGGGACTGGTGCCTGTCAAGTGGGAATCCTAGCTGCTCATTAATTTGGCACAGTTGTGAACCAGGCCTGCTCTCTACCCACAGCCAATTCTAGACTTTTTTTTTTAAGTACTGTGAATTGAACCCAAGGATGCTGTACTACTGAGCTACATCCCTAGCACTTTTTATTTTACATATTGAGACAGGGTCTTGCTATGTTTCCCAAACTGGCCTTGAAATTGCAATTCAACAGCAAATTATTACTTTTAGAGTTCCTTCTGGTCCTTGAGTTCAGTTTGGGACTCTCAGGAAAAGACATTTCAGATTGCCAGATGCCCTCTATACACAGTAGACTCCATTCCTTCTTATGCTGAGCCAACCATTCTCATCATGCACAATTTGAAAACCGCCAGTGGTTAAGGTGTTAAAGGGAGCTTACATGATTTATTAAACCCCTTTACATCTCAGGCAGTAAGTACAGAGATGTGTGTAAGAGAGGAAGAGAGAGAGAGATTCTTCTCCCTGGATCTCACCTCAGATTAGCCAGGCACCCCTGCTAAGGATGGGTAGGTGAGGTTTGTCAACAGTCAGGATGGCCATTGGAAAGAGCAAGATGGGGCAAAATAGAACTGGGCACAGTGACATACACCTATAATCCCAGAGATTTGGGAAGCCAAGGCAGGAGGATTACAAGTTCAAGACTGGACAACTTACTGAGATCCTGTCTCAAAAAATAAAAAGGACTGAGGGCATGGCTCAGTGATAACATGGCCCTAGGTTCAGTCCCCATTACCAAAAAGAAAAAAAAATAATAATAATGAGCTCAGTTCAGAGCTTGACAAAGCACCACTGTCTCCACAATGCACAATGTTACTGAATAATTTGACACTGATGGTGGCAAGGGGGTTCCTAAGGTTTGAGATCTGCCTTCAGATAACTTTTTAAAATGGTACTCTTTCAGGCTGGGGTTGTAACTCAGTGATGGAACATTTGCATAGCATGTGTGGGACCCTGGGTTCAATCCCTACCTAGTACTATAAAAAAAAAAAAAAAAAAGAAGGAAGCAAGGAAGGAAATAAAAAGTGTAAGTTTTCTTAATTCTCTTTGGGTAGGCTGGGGTAGTTGAGCTCAGTAGTTGAGCACTTGCCTTGTATGCATGAGGCATGGATTCAATCCTTAACACCACATAAATAAATAAATAAAACAAAGATATTGTGTTCATCTACAACTGAAAAAAAAAATGGGGGAGCTGGGGATATAGCTAAGTTGGTAGAGTGCTTGCCTTGCATGCACAAGGCCCTGGTTTTGATCCCTAGCACCATCAAAAAAAAAAACAGGGCTGGGGATTTGGCTCAAGCAGTAGCAGGCTTGCCTGGCATGCGTGCGGCCTGGGTTCAATCCTCAGCACCACATACAAACAAAGATGTTGTGTCCACCGAAAACTAAAAACAATAAATATTAAAAAATTCTCTCTCTTTCTCTCTCACTCTCTCTCACTCTTTCTTAAAAAAAAAAAAAAAACAGAATTCTCTTTGGTTGAATCTTTAAAATGATTTAGAGAAAATTCTGCTTATTTTCAGTTTTCCTGTTGAGTATTTTTAGTAAACTGTAGCAGGAAGCAAAGTGGCTCTCATTTATAAAGTAATTTGCTGATTCCACAGAGGAGCTTTATCTTCCCATCTGAGCAGTGCCCAAATTCCTTCCTTCTTAAACAAACTAAGAAATATTAAGATGCTGAGGAATACTTGACAGAGAGCCACAAAGAATGGGACGGGGTGGCTCTGCCCTGCAGCAGGACCAGTGGTACAGCTTGGTGAATGTGAAGACAGCTGTGAGGTGAGCCTCTTCCCTAGCAGGCCAGGTGAGAGAGCAGCCCATGAACAGAAGGGAGTCCAGGAATCTAGAAGGCTGCATCTGCCTTCACATGCTAGGGAGAGGAACTCTCCAGCCCATGCTGCTGATCCCAAATGTGGCTGGAATCCAGATGAGCAGCTTCATGAGCAGCCACAACAGAGCAAAGGGCTCTAAGGCTTGGAGCACCCAGTCACCTGGGAGGTGCTTTCCATGGAGAACCGCCCCCCAGCCAAGCCCCTGCACCATTCTGCAGAGGCCCCATGCCATTCACCCATTTATCTTGTTGTCTGTCAGTCAAAGGAAGAAAGATGGGAGAACAAACATGTTCCTAGGAAGGAGGGGCCCTTGGAGCTGGAGTGGTTCTTAAGTCTCATGAAACCAGGGATGACTTTTAAAGAAGTGTCCTGTACATCGGCTCTTTCAGCTGAGAGTGGACAAAGTAGCGGGCAGTTCCAGGGGAGGCCCTCAGAAGTCTGGTCACAGTGGCAGAGCCAGCACCACGGCCAGCAGAGCGGTGAGCAGCACTCCCACCAGCAGCCCGGTCAGACTGAAGTGTTCCAGGTAAATCGAGCGAGCACCGCCTTCTCGTAGGTACCGGCGCCTTCTCTCTGCTTCCTTTCCCCCTTGGTCTCTGCCGCACCACCGCCCACCCGCTAGCCAGTGTGAGTTCTGGCCTGGCCTGGGGTTAGAAGGGGGTCCAGGAGTAGAAGGTTCCATCCTGTCCAACCAGAAACTGTGATGCACTCAGGGAGGGGAAGGGGCCTTTGAGCTGAGGCACACAAAAGAGGAGGCTACAATTAGAGATTCCTCCCTGCCCCAGCTCAGAGCTGCCCAAGAGAGGTGCATAGAGTAGAAGGCTAATGAGGGTTGGCCCTAGTGCTGGGTCCATTTCTCCCCTGCAAGCTTTCCTTACCTTTGGCTGTCCTGCCTGCTCCTCACCAGCCTATACCCAGGACAGGAGGACGTCCCTCTCCAGGACCCTGCCCCAGTGCCAGGCTGGCCCTGGTTCAGCTCTCCTCTTGGTTAGGCTAAGGGTGCTGCCCACTGGCTAGAGGTACCTGAGATCCTTTCAGTTCCCTACTACCAGTTCTCTTGGCTCCGCTTTCAGCCAGAATAGTTTCCATGGGAGGTTCTGAGTGCATTGCATCCCCCTTCACCTGCAGTGAGGTCCATCCCACCAGATCCTTGCAACCAGAACCCAGGCATCTCCAGTGGGGTCATAGAGCCCTGTCCTGTCCTGGCTGCAAAGCAGGGCTAGGTGCAGGAACCATAGCATGGGAGGCTATGCTCAAGAGTCAATGCTCCATTTACTTCACCCTCATCCCAAGCTTCTTTCCCACCAGGTCAAGAAGTACCCTCACAGACACAGATCTAGAGCCCAGGTATTGATGAGGTTTCCACAGAGGCAGCATACTATTCAGTGTGCAGAGGAGTGCCTAATCCAACCCTTCCCTTGTATCCCCTTATCTACCATGACAGCCCTTCTTCCTCAATGAGGACTGTGGATTTCTAAGAGATAGGCAAAGTATGCCTTGTTTCCCAAACTTATTTGTCCACAGAATTCTTTTCTCATGCAGCATTATATGAGCTGGGAACTTAACAACACAACAGGACGTATCCCATAAGGAATTGAGATGTTGCTACTCCTGTATTCTAAATGGGTAGTATGAGGTCCAGAAGACTTGTTTAAGCTGAAGTCTGCTACACACGGTGAATACAGGCTGCAGATCTCTCCACTCACTCTTAAGCTGCATAGCATTTGTCGCATTTCGACCATCTGTACTTTGCTTGGTGCCAGGCTGGGTTGTCCCCACCAATTGGGGCTCATGTCCTCACCCTGTATCCCTGGCTCCATGTTACATGTATAAAAGTTAAGCCCTACTGCTGTTTACCAGCTAGCGTGGCAGCTTCCTGGGGAGGACAGTTTCCTAGGGTCTCAGACATTTGAGTATCCCTGCAGAGCATCCCTTGGAAGGTTGGGGAATACTCCTGAGCTGTCTATTAGAGAGATAGCTGTGAGGGTGTGTGGCCGGCTGGGCTCCTGGGACGTACACAGTCCACGGGCAAAGAACCTGACTGCCCCATGGCTTTCTTCTCTTCTCTTCTCTTCTGCAGGACATGCTGCCAATGCCAGGAGATCCCACCCAGGGGACTGGCAACTATAATATCGAAGACTTTGCTGACCTGGGCATGTTCCCACCATTTTCTGAGTAACTGCGGGCAGAGCGAGGCTCCCACTGTAGCGTGCTACCCACGCCGTGACACCAATGCCCATGTGAATGGGACCCCCCTAGCCTGGCTTGCCCTGATGCAGGACCCCCCACCAAAAACACCCCACCACCCCCACATACCCCAGGCACAGCATCACTCAGCTCTAATCCACAGCCATGGCTTCTCGGCCACGGACTAGGGGCCCTGCTTTTAGATGTTTGGGAACCCATTGTATTTATTGTATTTTATCTGTGTGTGCTTGGAAAGTGAGCCTATTGGGTCCTTAAATTCAGTTGTGAATAGTCTCTTAATAGATAATTTACACACATAAAAAGTTCAGTCAATGCCTAGAGCGACTAACACACCATCACACCTGCAGGGGGTGCTGAATCACATTATGTCTTGCTTTTCACTACTGCTGACTGGATGGGACTTGGGAGGCGGGGGGTTGGAAGAAGAGGCCAGCAGGATGCAGAGCCTTTGTTCCATGCTCTGGAGCCAAGTGGCACAAGGATGCAGAGGTGGATGCCCTTCAGCTCTGCTAATCTTCTATGTGCCCATTGTGCTGTGGGACATATTTACTTTGTGCAGTGAGACATGAACTTTCTGTCCTAATGAATGTGTCGTGCCTCGTGTCCGTCATGTGTGGCCAGGGTGAGTGTATAGAATCCAAAGTCTGTAGTAAGCATGAGAACTGAAGTGAGTGGCCCCCGTCTCCAAGCTCAGAAGCATCCTGATGGGAAGATGATCATCCTGGGGCCCAGGAGCTGGCCTGACCAGCAGGACTCAGCAGGCTAGCTCTTCAGTAGTGTCACCAGGAACCAGGAATGGGGGCCTGCTTACCTTAATAGGTCAGTTCTTGGTCCACCTACCTACTGCAGATCCAAGCCCTTCCTAGAGGAACTAGCCCTGTCCTCCTTTCAGAGCCTCATAGGAGTGCTTGTCCTTCCTACTTGTCCTGAACACGTGCTTCTAATTCCATGTAGCTGTCTCCAGCCCTACTCCATTGGGAGAGGGAGCTTGTCCCCACCCAAAAACTGCAGGAAAGCACACCTTGAGGTCACAAAGGCATACAGGTGTGGATGGCAGGGTCAAGATGCCCAGCCTCCTCAGGTCTCATGCCACATTCTGCTCAGTGACCTGGAGGAGGCTTTGTGTGGAGAAATGCACTCTGGACCACTTTCCTCCTGGCCACCTGAGCCTCTGTCCTCTGCTTGGCAGCAGGTACAGAAGTATCTTGGGATGGATATGATACAGATCTGTGAGGCAGAAGACTCAGACTCTGGTTCTGGTTCCAACTCTGATTCTGCCACATGTCCACAGGGTCCTGAATTCCTCTGATTGTCTCAAGACAAGAATATGATCTGACTTCTAGAAGTTTCTACTTGGGTAACCCCTTAACCCAGAGTCCCTGGCTTACTGTGTTTTACTCAGATTTGAGAAGATGAGTTTAGGACCCCATCCCCCCACTTTCACGTTCCTCTACTTCCTCCCCTACCCTTTACATGGACAAGGACTCCCTTAATTTCCCTCGTTTTCTTCTTTTCCTATCCATCTTTTCTAATCCCCATCCATCAGCCCACTGATGCCTATGTGAGAGAGAAGTCACACAAGGCTGCAGATCCAGGGACCCACCTTGTGGGAAAGCCCTGGAGTATCTATCTCCTGTATCCCCTTGGGAACCTCTCACAGGTACTGCTTAGATTTACAAATGCTCAGAAACAACCCAAGTGTCCCTACCCATGGATTCTGGTGTTGGTTCTAGGCTGCCCGAGAGCAGTGTAAACCAAGTGTGCAGGAAGGAGCCAAGGGGAGAATTGCTCTGGTACTTTGAAGATCCTGTTTTATACAGCAGCCTGTCTGGCATCCAGGGAGATCCATGTGCCCTGTATTTCTGCTGAACTTCATCTGGAAACCCCAATATAACCCAGTAGAATGCCCTTTACCAGTAACCAGCCTTGGTTTCAAGACTGATGGAGCCCTGATTTTATGGTTTCTACAGCAGCTCTTAACCCTTTTGTAGTTGATGGTGAGTGGTCCTGAGTGTAGGTGCATGAGGAGCTGGCTCCAACCCAGAGGCTTCCCTGCAACTGGGGAAATAGGAGGTACCTGACACTCAGAGAGCCCTAACAGGACCAGCCCAGAACAGTTGTCCCTCTGTGCTACCTACCCGCTATCCCCCTCTGCCCTAACAACATCAAGCTTGCCCTGGCAGTGGGCATGATTGTCTCCAAAAAAAGATACAAAAATAGCTTTTGAAGCAAAATGTTTCTCAATGGCATGAAAAATAGACGTCATGTGGCCTTTGGCTTGTGACTTCAGGAGTTTAGGGGTCTTGTGTTTGCTTTTGCCTTCTGTTTTTTGGAGGGAAGTCAGGGACTTTTCTCAGGTGCCCACCAGAGGTGAACACCTTGGCCATGACTGTTTCTTGGCACTGAGGGGACGTTGAAGAAATAAAAGGACCCTTCCTCCAGGTGACCTTGCTTGTATTTTTCTCCCTTGACTAGGAATTTAGGGGACTGCCAACTCAGTTTTTAGTCCTATGAGGTGAACAGGGAGCATCACGATTTGATAGAACCACACTTCCCTTCTCAGCAGATTTGCTGCTAGCCTTTCCACTTACTTTCCCTAGCTAAGCAAGCAATAGGTTTTCCATAGAAGGGGTCCATGTAGTGACCTCCTAAGCTGCTGCAAGGGCACAAATGCAGCTTTACTGAGGCTCCACCAAGACTGCACGGGTGACTTGTGGGAGTGGCCACGAATGGTTCTAGAATATTCTGCCTGAGTGTCACTCCTTCCTAGCTTTGCTTTTAGTGTTGGTTTCAGGGAGCAAGAGAGCCATTACAAACAGCCACCTTCTCTACTTTCTAACACAACTAATTCAACATTTTTTTAATTTCAGGAATAGTAAATGTTGCAAATAGCAGAGATGGAGAGATTATGAAAGTTAATGGAATTTACACCAGAGAGATTAAATGTTCTGTGTCAATGAAGCAACTATGTGTTCCCCAGATTACAGGTATTGGTGCTCCTAGTTAGTTGGTTTAACCAAGAGATGAGGCAGACCCCAGGAAAATTAGTTGCTCTTTCCCTGCCTGCAGTGTTTTACCCAACTAATGAGCTCTGTGAAAACAGAGATCATTCACCTGTCTAGGCCACCTGCTCTTAACAGTCATAACCTGCCCCATAAACAAGAGCAAGCCTGTTACCCAACAGCTCTAGCAGTGACAAGTCAGACTAGAAAAGCCCTTTGTATTATCAGAAAGGTGTTTGGTCATTAAGTTGCTGTGTCCTAACTTACCATGCTACTACCTGTTGCTAGTGAATCCTGTGCACTGAGGAGCCATGAGCCACCTTGCTGTCCACTTTCACCTCCACTGCCTGGACCCTGAGAAGCTTGAAGAGCCTTACTTCAGAGTGCAGGCACATTGTCACATGTAGGTGTGTGCCTGGGCCTTGTGGCCAGAGCTGGTTTTATGGCCAATCAATCAGCCAAAGTCTGTGGGGCACTGACAAAAAAAAAAAAATGGGGTTTTCAAGACTGTGCAGAAATGGATGGCTCATTTCTAACAATCTGTTTCCTAAAAAAAAAGATTCCACAAGCAGGCTTCAGTGGACATTAAGCACTTAATCATCTCTCCTTTAACCTTTCTTCTTATGGATGTGAACTGTGCTGTGGGTAAATCATTTGTATTTCTTGAATGTTCTCTATGACTAACAGTTATTAAGTTGGTTGTGTATATGTATAACTAATGTAATTGCCTTTTAAATTTTCATTACAATAAAAATGACTTTGCTCTGAACAACCCATGGCCCAGGCCAGCTTTGCATTGAACTTCTCATAGAACTTGTCTCTTTGAGTTCAGGGATATCTTGCAGCACACCTCGTCCCTGGAGCTGTGTTGTGTCATGGTCCTTCAACCGTATGCAGTGTGTGTATGTTAAAGAGCCATCCTTTGAGAGGTCTAGCTACATAGGATAGAAAGGGAAACTAATAATCCTTGAGCTTCTGTGTCAGGTAAGGCTCTCTAGAAGCTTTTTTGTACATGCTATTTGTTTAATCATTACAGATTTATGATATGTGGTTACCATTTCTAGTTTGTAGAAAACCAAGACTCAGAGAAGTTAGGTGACATATCTAAGAACATAGGAAGGCAATGGTAGAACCAGGATTTGATCTTGGGTCTCACCACAGAACCCTGTGTACGTGTTTGTGTCCCTCTTCAAACACTCTTACTTTTTTTAAATCTTCACAAAATTAAGTTAGTATTTTAATATACTCAAACCCTTAATAAGTACTTAAAATTCTAATTTTTCTCTGTTAATTAAAAAAAAATGGCAAACTAAAATCACTTGAATACTTTTCTGTCAAACACCTAGTATTTCTAATTTTTTTAACAGCTTTATCAGTCTGATAGTGACACAAAATAAACTGCACATATTTAAAGTATACACAGGAGACAATTTTGTGACCTTGAACTGAGTAGACTTCTCAGAGGCTACACCAAACAGTTTCTTATAAAGCTAAGCATCCATTCATAATATGACCTACCTTTACCTTTTCTGTAGCTAATTTCTAGGAAAATATAAAATCAAATTATAGAAGGTTTTCTTTCTTTTATTTCTTTTTTTTTTCTTTTTTTTTTCTTTTTTTTTTTTTGGTTACAGCGGGTTGAACATAGGGATGCTTAGCCACTAAGCAACATCCTCAGCCCTTTTTTATTTTTCATTTTGAGACAGGGTCTCAATTGCTTATGATCTCACTAAGTTGCTGAGGCTGGCATCAAATTTTGAGATGATCCTACCTCAGTCTCCTGATTTGCTGAGATTACAGGTGTTTGCCACCATGCCCAGCTAGGGAAATATCTTAAAAAGGGCACAGAGATAATGAACCATGAAGTAAAATGTTGATAATCTTGAACTCAATTTTTAAAAATGGTTAAAGTGATGGTGAAGCTGCACTCCTGTAATCCCAGCTACTTGAGAGATTGAAGCAGGAGGATCCCAAGTTAAAGGCCAGCCTCATCAAGTTAGCAAGACCTGTCTCAGAATAAAGAAGGACTGGGAATATAGCTCAGTAGTAGAGCACCCCTGGGCTCAATCCCCAGTCTTCCTCCCCCCCAAAAAAAATAGTTCTCAAAAAATGTGAAAGAAAGTAATTTAACTGGTAGAAAATTTGCAAGTTATGAACCCAGCAGCAGTATTCAGAATACTAAAATTCAATTAATTCCTAAAAATGAATTAAAAATACAACAAAATAGATAAATGATCAAAGTATTTGAATTGCCAATTCATAAAAACTCAAAAGTAGACACTAAATATATTAGAAGAGACTGAATTTTATTGGTAATTAAGGGAAATGCAAAATTAATATTAGATAGCTGCTTATGTCCCTGAGATCAATTCAGTCTGCACATGGGATTGGTAGGGCTTAAGGAAACAGGTGCTGTCTTCTCCAGCTGGTGGGAAAGAGACAACTACTCTGCAGCACATGAGGCAACATCCAGGGATGCCAAAGCCATACCAACCCTGTGCAGCAATTTCAGCTCCACATATCTATTCTAGGAAACTTCCCACATATACATAAGGAGACAGATAAAAGGATAGTCCTTGTTCTGTTGGTAATAGTGAGAAACCAGAAAACTATTTCCACTTCAGTGGAGAAATGAATGAACTGGGATTTAGTCATCTGAAGGAATCTAGTAGAGCACTTAAATGGTCTAGTTGTAGCATGCAAAAATTCTAAACAATATAGCACTGAGTCTAAAATGCCATGCATATTTTTGTAGCCCAAAGCAATAATGTATTTTATTCTCTAAGTTGATAGGTATATACTAAAAGAAAGGTGAAAAAAAATCATAGGTGGATATATGCTACTGGAGAATGGCTATCCCTTAGAAGGAACAGATGGAACAGCTTGGATGGCTGAATTACTTTAAACACATTAAGAAAGGGGGAAGGGGTAATTGGTTCAAAATAAAGTGAATTCAACAAGTAACTGTGATTATGACAAAATGTTAAATAGCAGTGATGAGTGTATGAGGGACTGTTATATTTTTCTCAAAGTTACTATTTAATGGAAATATTCAATAATTAAATATAAATCAGAAAGCAGGTACTGAAACTCAAAGAGAAGTGCACATTACAGTCACAATGACATGACATTTCTCACCCCCAATGGATTGACGAAAATGCACATGAAGGGATTATTTTTGCTTATTTTTGGTTAATATATATATATATAATATGTATATATATATATATGTGTGTGTGTGTGTGTGTGTGTGTGTGTGTATAAGTATAAATTTTTACAATTGATTTCAAGAGTAATGTGGCAATATTTACTAAGTTAAATAAAATCATAATTTTGGTTCAACTTTCCAACATCTAGATATTCTCTCAGTGAAATATATATAAAAGAATGTTTATTGTTCAATTTTGTAGTGGGGAAAATTGTAAGTTAAAGCCACTGATTTAAAAAAAAAAGATGAAAAATTGCAGAATACCATTATCACCATTTACCTCAATAGAGTAATAAACAAAAGCAATAATCAGAAAAATATAAATATATTAATCTATTTAGCTAAAACATGAAAGCACATTATGTCGATTCATTTGTGAGTTTGTTGGTGGTATATGTGCATACACATGTACATATAGAAAATGTATAAAATATTCACATTAGGTTACGTTTGGAGGGGGAAAACTCACAAGCTGAGAGAGTAAGCAAAAATGAAAATAAGCATAAATATAATAACAATGCATTCATATAAAATTATTTGGGTTCATTTATATGCATAAAAGATATATGGAAAATATTTTCAGGGTAGTCTCCACATCTGAAATGAATTTCCTTCCATCCTTGTAACTTTTAATACAACTTATTTCCAGAAGAATATATTTTACCTGTAAAATCATAAAAAGTAATAAAATTCCTGCCAGAAAAGATAAAATAAATAAATGATTAGTCACTGTACATTCAAATGCCACAATACATAGGAATTTAGATGCGTAGGGGTACAAAAGAGGAATATGCCCTTGAGATTAAGCTGCTCCAGAGCTGGACAATCCTATGACAGATGGAAAGGTGAGCAAATTGCAGAACAGGGACACAGGGAGAAGTACTTGCCATGACCTGAGCTGATTTACCTGGGTTTACCTGGGGTTCTCTAATTCTTACAAGAAACAGCTAACCAAAGAAATATCTTGTACGTAGATGAAAAAAATCATATAGTCATTATTTTTATTTTACTTATTTATTTATTTATTTTGGTACAGGGCACTTAACAATCCAAGCCATAATCCCCAGCCCTTTTTATATTTTTATCTTGAAACAAGTTCTTGCTGAGTTGCTCAGGACCTAACTAAGTTGCTAAGGCTAATTTTGTGCTTGCAACCCTCCTGCCTCACCCTCCTGAGCCTTTGGGATCACGGGCCTGCACCACCATGCCAAGCTCAATCATTATTTTTAAAGTGGAGAATAGAAAAAAATATAAAGAATAAAAAATATTATATCCCAATTCATTCTTATGAGGGAGGTGAGGAATCAAGTACCAGGGTGAGGGAAATGCTTTCCTTGCTCAGAATTCAAAGGGGGTGGGGCAGATAAAGAAACTGGAACAACCAGCATTCTCAGGTGCTAATTACACTTCTTCACTCTCTCCCAGCCTCTCCTCTGGAGAGTGGTGAGTTTCCTCATCCTCCACTGGGAAAAGTAATACTCCCTATTATGTGGAAGCAGGAGACTGGTAGGATTACTTCTGCACATCTTCTCAAACAGGTCATTAAACACTCATATGGTAACTATCACCTTCTGTGCACAGTCCTGGGGTTGAGGTGACACAAGGAGACCCAGCACACCCCCCTACCACCAAGAGGAGTGTTCCACCACTAGAGGAGAGAGACAGGCCACCTGAGGGAGACTTTCTGGCATGTGCTGGTTTGAGGTAGAGGGCATTAGGTTTGAGGTAGAGGGCACCTACCTTGTGCTGACAGAAAAGAGGGAAGAAGATAACCAGGAAGGGATGAGAAGCTCAGGAACTTAACCTAATCACAACATCATAGTGGTCCCAGATGGGGTCCATTATAATAGAATCTACCCACTAGGCTCACAGCTTGTTGCCTCAGCTTTGCAGAAGTCACTTAATAGGTTCCCATCTCTAAGCTCAAAACCATCATAAATCATGACACCCATATAACCTCTCAGTAGGACACCAGAGTGAAATGCCTGGAATGCAGCCTGCCTCTGGATCTACAGCCATGGCCTCTCAACCCATAATTCTTCCCACACACTTTAGTTAGAGTCAAATACAAAGCCAGAAATAAAGGAACATGGCCTGATGCAGAAAAGGCAGGGAAAACACTTCACCACAGTGATTTATCAGCATGCGAGCAATCTCTCATCCACATGTTACTGAAAGCTCCATCCTTGTCCCCAATGCCAATCCAATAATGAGGACACAGCTTTAAGAAAAAGTAAAAAAGAAGTTTTATTGCTTTGTTAGAAAAGAAGAAACACACTGGACTCCTTTCCCAGAGGCTGTGATGCTGCCCATCAGCAGAAGTGGGGTGTAGGGAGGTGATTCAAAGGCTACATTCTTTGTGTTCTGTCAGAAGTTGTAATTCACTTGTTAATTTGGAAGACAGTCATTGCTTAAGTATTCTGATGTTATCCCAAATTACTTAGTTTCTGTGGTGGGTATATACTCAAGGACACGTAACTCTGCCTAGGATGGGGAAGAAAGGTCATATTTCCCGTGAGATTAGGAAGGGAGAAGGGAGAGAAGGAAGAGAAAGAAGAATGTCCATTTAAAAAATAAAGTTGCAGAGGCAGAGCAGCAAGGGCTACATTCAAAGCGTAAAGTGGACGGACCACTATTACAACAGGCTCCTTGAGCTAAGAAAAATGTCTACTCATTTTTTCTCATGAACTCTCCACACCCTCAAATGGCTGCCCCATTTCCCTTGTTGCCATGTTTGGGTTAAGTTGGGTCTTCTGAGAAATGTGGTTGCAGGGCTCCCAGCAGAAGAACTCACAAAGCTACCAACTTGGTGAGGAGCCAGGATCCCAAGTGCTAAGGAGATGCTAGATAGGTGAAGTTATCCTAGGTTCACTCTCCACAGGCAGAATGAGGTGTCAATTTGAGACATGGAAGGTTCTCTTCTTAGGTAATGGAGGGAGAAAGACTTCTGTTCAGACTTCTGTTCAGGCATGAGCTGACAGGGAGACTGGGCCAGCTCTTCTGGAAGTAGGACAGAAGCAGAAGAAAATGATTCAGGTTTTGGTGCTGAAGAAACTTTTAGTGAAGATCACCTCACACTTTCAGTTCATAGGTTTATGCTTAGCATATAGCATAGTACATGGCACAAGACTTATGGTCTTGAAATGATAAGGAATTCATTTTACCCCCCAGTTCACTGTTCCATTGTCCATGTTTACAGTGAGTTCACAATGACTGGTGGCAGCATGAGAAAGATTTCTTGATAGATTTCAAACCCAAACTCTGTGCTGGCTATGGGCAAGCAAACCTGTGTTTTTATTTCTGTCTCTTTCAAGGAATATAATAAGACAGCTGGGTGGAGACAGCTGGCATTTGGTAATGATGAAAATAGGCTGAACTCAAGAGGGTAGGCTAGAGGGTAAAGAGAGAGGACCAAGATCACAAAAATGTGGGACACACTGACTCAGTTCTGGAGTTCTGGAGATTTATTCCTGGTGAAACTATCCAGAGAACTACTTTTCCTCTTAAGTTTGTGGTGTGGTGGAGCGTGAGGTTGTTCAGGGAGTAGACAGAGAGGTGGGGTGGCCTTCATCTAAACTGAATCCTCACATTCAAAAAGGATTCCTAAAGAGAGACAGGGAAGAGTCGAAAAGCAATGGGTAAAGAGGCAATTCCTGCCTCCTGAGAAGACAGAAGACAGCCCAGGCAGATGGCCTGAAGATAAACAGGAAATGGAAGGAAAGTGGAAGATCAGGCTGTGTGACTAGGGCCAAGATGGAAATGCTGGCCCTGAGTGTATCTGGGGCCCAAGGATCCTGTAGACAGCACAGATCCAGGACCCAAGGGAGCTTGGCCTCATTATGATGTTTGACATTGATGAGGAGGTTAGGGACATAAGGAGAGTTGAGAGAGCACGGCCTGCTGAACAAACCACAGAGGTCCTGTGCCCCTGGTCCTCTTGTGGGAAGAACATGTCAGTCCTTGGGCCACTTTCACACTCACCAGCTCTCTCTTTGCTTTTACTCTCAGGTACCAGAATCCAAGTCTCTTCATCAAAGGACTGTCCTCAGGCTACAAAATCCTACTTTGCCAAAGCACACAGAGTCAGAGAATGTCACAACCCACAAGAATAGTTCCTTGCCAACCACTCAAGGGTGCAGGGGGATTAAGACCTCTTTTCCTGATGAGGGCATCTATAAGTTGTCACTAATATTTTCTCCAGAGCATCCCTGTGGGACTGAGCTAGGGTTATCCCCTGTGGAAATATTACTTTCTTGATACTGTTGATAGTGACTAAATCATGCTTGGTTCTCTTTCTATTTAGTCCCATTTCCTGAGGTGAGGTGCCCCTGGAACCCTCCTCAGGATTGTGGCCACCTGTCCTGAGCTTCCTATGAGTTTGCATCTTCTGCAGAATTTTGGGATGGACATGGTAACAGATAGAAGTGACTTCTCAACTTTTCCTGGAAACCTTTCTCACGAAATCACTTTCACATACACGTTTTTTCTTAGATAACACTTGTGAAGAACCCAACCTCTGACAGTGCTTTTGAAACAAACACAAACATTTCTATGTAGTTCCCTCTATGAAGAAGAATGATTTTTTAAAAGCTATGAATATAAAGAATTTAATCGTTACTTTTCAATAAAAATAAGTAAGTTTTCACAATATTTGGAAGTGTAGACATGGGCAGGACTTTGTCTTAAAGATACCTATTTTTCCCAAGACTTGGGAGGGCAACCTATCCCCATTTACCTGGTACTTTCCTAGTTTTTACAGCGAAAGTCCCACATTCCAGGAAATGCCTTCAGTCTCAGGAAAAGTAGGACATTTGGTCATTGTTCTCGGACCCCAACACTCTGTTGCCAGGGAAGGCAAAGTCCTGGCAAGAAAGGAGGAAGCAGATAGGATTTTGCCAGACCACAGACTTTGTATGGGTTTCAGTGATAACTGAGCCCACGTTCTCAGATGTGGGAAAGGGGTCCAGAAGTTTAAAATATTTCATTTCCCAGAAGCCTTAGCAAGAGAGGAAATGTTCACTCAGCAGGAAAGACCAACAAGGCCAAGTACCAGACCCACAAAAATCCCACACAAGGCTGAGGAGTTCTCCACAGCAGATTCAATTCTGCTGACAGTGACCCGAACCTGAGAAACCTGACCACGTCAGAGAGTGTGTATACTGCCCAGATCCTAATCATAATGAGAGTGGCGCCTGAATGCAAACTCAGCTTGGAAGAAAATCCTGAGTCCTTTTGAAGCTAGACTTTTTGAAGAGAACAACACGGCTTCTCCCCTGAGGAAAGCCAATACAAGATCCCTGGTGGTCTCACCAGACCCTCTGAGGCCCCTGAAGAGGACAACCCTGAGGTTGTCCCTGTGGAAGAGAAGGGAGAGGCTCCAGTCAGAGCCTCTCCCTTCTCTGGAGACCATGTCCTGGAGGCCATGTCAGAGTAAGCACAGCAAGTTAGTTTACTCAGTCTGCCCCAACAAACTGCCACAAACCTGTTAGCTTAAAACAACAGAAATGTACTCGCTCATAGTTCTGGAGACCAGAAGTCTGAAATCAAGGAGTTGGCAGAGCTGGTTTCTTCTGGTGGCTCTGACACTGTCCCATGCTTCTTCCAGTTGCCAGTGATTGTGGGGGATTCCCAGCAATCATTTCTATGTAGTTCCCTCTATGAAGAAGAAGAAGAATTTTTTAAAAGATATAAATATAAAGAATTTAATCTTTTTTAATAAAAATAAGTAAATGTTTTCACAATATTTGGTACTGTAGATGTGGGCAGGACTTTATTTTTAAAGATACCGATTTTTCCCAAGATTTGACATTCCTTGGTTTGCAGCTGCCTACCTCCAGCCTCTGCCTATCTTCACATTTTTTACATACCCTTCTTCCCTGTGTCTGTGTCTTCAGGACATCGGCTATTACATATGGCCCACCCTAAATTTAGGATGATCTCAAGATCCTTAATTACATGTAATTAAGATTCTGTTTCTAAATAAAATCACACAGGGGTATGGATGTGGACATGTTTTGGGGTAAACATATCCAACCCAGATGAGGCCAAGGAGGGTTCCAGTTGCCAAGTTTTCCATAGAGATATGCAGGAACTCAGATGCTTTATTTCATAAGTGTGGAGGTCCAAACAGAATACTCAGTGTCCAAGGAACTACTAAAAACATCCTTGCTAAGAAGTAGAGGCCAAGGAGCAGCACATGTCCATCTGGCTCAGCACAGTCAGTACAAAGGAATTTGAGATTGGACTCCATGCTGTGCCAATGGCACTGGCTTCCTCTACTGTAAAACTTCTGGAACGTTTCACGAATTCGTGTGTCATCCTTGCACAGGGACCTTGCTAATTTTCTCTGTATGTGCTGAGAAAGCAAACACAGAGCCTATTTTATGATAAAGTCCTGAATATCTACTATCATTTATTGAATGCTGCCCTGAAAGTGAACAACAGAGTCGTTTGGTTCATGTATGAACCATCTGTTAACGTAGGGTTCATGTATGTTAAAGTATGGTTTCTATGCAACACATATTGCTTTTGCAGCATTGTCAGGTCAAAAAAACTGTAAGCAAACCATGGTGAATTGAGAACCATCCATGTAATGATAGATAAATCTATAAGAATCCTTATTCAGGTGTTTACACAAGCAGGACTGAGTCTCAGAGAATGAATCTGTGACACTCTGTACAATTGTCTTAAGAATAAAGGATGGGATCTGGGTGCACTGTCGTTTCTCCACTAAGTGGTCATCATTGATCTCAGTGGTATAGCATTAGTCCTGTGAGACTTGGAAAAGATCATTCCAGGTTTCTGACTTTTGTTAAATATTGTGTCATAAGTCACACAGACCTGTATGTACATGCACTGACCCCTTATCCAGACCTAGGATGGTTATATATATAAAAAATAAGAATCACAGTTGAAGGTCAGCCTCAGCAACTTAGCAAGATTCTGTCTCAAAACTTCTTTTTAAAGAGCCAAGGATGTAACTTAATGGTAGAGCACCCCTGAGTTCAATCCTCAGTACCAGAGGCAGGGGGTTCAAGGGTGGGGAGAAAGAAGGAAGGAAGGAAGGAAGGAAGGAAGGAAGGAAGGAAGGAAGGAAGGAAGGAAGGAAGGAAGGAAGGAAAAAAGGAGGGAGGGAGTGAAGGGAAGGGAAAAAGAAAAAGGAAATATATTGCAGGATCCAGGCTCTATTGAAAGTTTACAGACTTTTCTAGGCATTCTAAACTCTGAACTTCAAAAATAAAAGGCCAAGCTTGGAGGATTAAGTGGAGTTTTCACTTTCACTGAATAAGGAAGATTTCATGCTGACCAAATGGTGAGCTTGCACCCAGAGGGGTGAGAGTGACTGACAGGAAAAGGTTCAGAACAGGTGAGACTTGGTTGTGGATGCTAGTGGATACATCAGTCATCTCATGGAATATTAACCATGGCAAAGTGATAGAGTCCATCCCAAAATATTTGTGGGTGTTCCTGACACTGGGGCTGCACCTCCCTTTCTAAGGCACAGAAAACTGTCCATTTTTTGGCTTGGTGGTAAAACACTGCAACAGATTTTCCCAAAGGGAAGAAAACAAACTGAAAGAATGTCTAGGATTCAGTTCAGTGCAAGGCAGAACACATGGCATCAGCCTCATTAAAACATCCTCTCTTTTTTCTAGAGACATCCTGGGCTCCACAGGTCCCTTCTAAGAAATTCCAGAAACCAGTGTTCCCTAATTCTCAGTTCACAGTTCCCTCCATCTCATTGGCAGCCAAGCAATTTAAATTCTCCTTGTTTCACCTCAGCTATTCTCACATCGGCTCCATCTTTTTTCATAGAGATAATTTTTTTATGGTTTTTATTGGTGCATTGTAATTATACACAATTGTAATTATACACAATAGGGGAATTCATTATGACAAGTGCAAACATACACATAATTTGACCCATTTCATTCCCCCATGCCTCCCTTTTCTCTCCCCTCCTCATTGTCCCTAACCCCCTTCCTTTATTCTCTTGGTCTCCCTTTTGTTTTCATGAGAGGGCTGCTTGTTCCTTTTTCTCTCTAGTTTCTGCATATGAGAGAAAACATTCCACCCTTGATTTTCTGAGTTTGGCTTATTTTACTTAGTATGATGATCTCCATTTCCATCCTTTTACTGGCAAATGCCATAATATCATTCTTTATGACTGAGTAAAACTCCATTATATATATATATATATATATATATATATATATATATATATATATATATCCCATTTTTTATCCATTCATCTGTTGTTGGACACCTAGGCTGGTTCCATAACTTGGGTATTGTGAATCGTGCAGCTATAAACATGGTTATGCACGTATCACTATAGTGTGCTGATTTTAGTTCTTTTGGATAAATATTCTAAAGAGTGGGATACCTTGTCTTTTAATGGCTGCCAAACATTCCTTGTAGCTAAGTTGCTACTGCTGTCATTGCAGCTGTTAAGAATACACAGCCACACATCCTCTGTGTGCAAGTGTTCTGTGGCTGAATCCAACTTAGCCCCGCAGAGGGTAGAGAACTCTTGCTCCATCACTCAATTTCTGTTGTAAATATTTGCATTGGGCTGGGTGTGGTAGTGCACTCCTGGAATTTCAGCAACTCAAGAGACCGAAGCAGGAGGATTGTAAGTTTGAGGCCAGCCTCAATAAATGAGTGAGACCCTGTCTCAAAAATAAATGAAACAAAAAAGGACTGGGGATGTAACTCAGTAGTAGAATACTCTTGAGTTTAATACCCAGTAAATAAATAAATAAATAAATAAATAAATAAATAAATATTATTATCTTTTGGGTCAGTAGTCAATTCTCCCCATGTTGCTTCCCATCTTCCCCAAGGGAGTCTAATTTCCAGGGGGCCAAAGTCTTTTTTCTTGACAATGGGGTGCTTTTCTAACTTGGGTCATCTTTTGCACTTACCAGCTTGAGAGAGTGTTTAACTGTATGTGTTTGTACATGTGTGAGCATGTGTATATGTATGAGTGTATGAGAGAATGTGTGAGTGTGTTTTTGTGTGTGTAAGGGAGAAAGTGTGTGAGAGAACAGGCATGTGGGTGTGCATGTGTGTGTGTGTGGTAGGTCACTCACCTGGCTTCCGTGCTAGCCCCTCTCTTGGAAAGACAGCCCAGCAAGTGAGCTATATTCTGTGGACCCAGCCTTCTCTCTTTGCTAGAAGTTCAGAGGGGAGCCCTCTCTATTGTATTCTGGACATGGACTTGCAACACTTTTACTAGACACATCACAGGAGGGCCAGTGCCTCACTGTGGGCCCTAGATGCTGTCACCTGATCCTCCCTCATGTTCCTCAGTGGGTCAGTCTTTGAGATGCTTGGTTGTCTCCAAGGCTCCAGTAGAATATTTTTAGTCATGGTGCAGTTTGGCCCTAGCCTATTCTTCCAACCTCTCTCTCTTCCTCCTTCACATTGTAGTACTTTCCAATCACAACTGACTGCTTATTGCTAGCCGTGTTAGTCAACTCGGCTGCCATCACCAAATATATAAAATACCAAAGGCTGGGTGGCCTAAACAACAAGCAGTTATTTCCTCGAAGTCTGTAGGCTCAAAGTCCAAGATGGAGGTGGCAGCGCAGCTGCTCTGGTGAGGCCTGTCTTCCTGGTTTATGGCATCTACTGTACTGTACAGCTCTCTTTTGTGCATGAACATGGATCTTTGGAATCTTCCTATATAGGTCTTATTGGACCCACCCTTATGACCTCATTTAACTTTATGGACCTCCCTAAAGACCTCCCTCTAATACAGTCACATGATAGGTTATGCTTTAAATATAAATTTGGGGGGCCAGACACAGTGATGCATACCTGTAATGCCAGCGACTAGGGAGCTTAGGCAGAAGGGTGGCAAGCTTAAGGCCAGCCACAGCAACATAGTGAGACCTTATATAAAAAAATAAAAGAACAATCAAACAAATATGATTTTGGGAGTACACAATTCAGTCCATAGCCCTCTCTAAACACTATTCACAGGCCTGTGTTTGCACCAGGCTTTCATCTGAGTTGTCCTCTCCTCTCCAGTCCTCAATTTCTAGGTGCCAAAATCCAGGCTAGTTTTTATGTCCCCTGACCTTCCTGCCCCAGGTGCTGTCTCCATTAGTTTATCCTCCATTGCACTGGGAACTCTCAGAACCTACATTTCTGCCATTATTACTAGAATTTGTGAACTTAGGTTTGTTCTCTTCCTAGAGTGGGAGCTACCAGGAGGAAAAAAAAACACATGTCTTACCACATTTTAAGTATCACAGAAAGTGGTTCAATTAATATTTGCTGAATTTTAAAAAGATGGAGCCCTATTATCACCAAGGATATTCATTCAAAGGAATGAAAGTGTGGTTATTCCATTAGACAGTTTTAAACAAATCTTTTCAAGATACTTTGAGTCAGTGAATCTCTGTTGAAATGTCTTTGATCCACATATTAGTTTCCTAATGCCAACTATAACATATTGCTACATAATTGCTTACAACAACACATATTTATTCTTTTCCAGTTCTAGAGGCCCAATCTCACTGGGGCAAGTGGGGGACAAGACAAGTCCCCTGGAAGCTCTGAGGGAGAGAAGCTGTTTTTTATCTTTTTCAGCTTTTGCAGGCCTTCTCCATTCCTTGGTTCATGAACCCTTCCTCAAATAACTTCAACCTCTGTTTGCATTGCAACCTCTTCTACCACCAACTCTACTCCTCTTGCCTTCTTCTTAGGAAGACTATTGCAATTCAACTGGACCCACCCTGATAATCCAGGATAATCTCCTACCTCAAGATCATTAGCTAAATAATATTTGCAAAGTCTCTTTTGCCATTAATATGATATATTCATAGATTCCAGGGGTTAGGATGTGGACATCCTTGGACATCATTGCTCAGTGCCTCATTCTGACGGCACTGCTGTAGTTATCAAAATCTCAGTTACATTATGGTAGGTTCCGTTCTCAGGTATTTCTCACAATAGACTGCTAGAGGACACAGTTCTCAGACTGAGTCAGGAGCTTAAACTTGAGCCTCCAGTGTGTTTTCTGCTACACATTTTTGAACTTCAGTGTTTCCATATATAAATGGTAATAAAATGCTGTTCTGAAGATTCAGGAAACTGATGTCTGTAGGAAATACACCTGAGATTTTGCTTCCTGTCATTCACTTGTCCCCTTCCTTCCATCAATGCTGGTATTTAAATCACATCCTCCTCTCTTTTAACTTACAGCATATACAAGTACAGGATTTGATCATGATTAAGTAGGCTTCATGGTGGAAGCAATTTCTCCTCCCCCGCCAGACTTAAATGAGGATCTCTTGAAATAAAATCAAGTTTGATGTGCAGAGCAATCAAAACATGCCTCATTTTCCTTCAATGTCAAGGTAGGTGGAAACTCCTAGTACCTGTGTTTGCACACACACACAAACACACACTCACCTTTATTACCAGTACCACTATAGGATACTGGGGTTAAGCTTCCTGTACAGCTTCTTACTAAGTCAGCAAACAGTGGTGACCCCCAATGGGGGCAAGATCCTAGGAAGATACTAAGGGCTGAAGAGGGAGAGAACTGGTTCTTGCTGTACTGATTCCCATCCGGCCTAGTTACTGTGCCTTACAAACTATGTATTTAAAAATGCAAATCAGATTGACCAATATCTTTTAAAATATGGCTCCCCTAGAGCAGAGTCTCAGCTCTTTGGATGGTGCCCCAACTGTCTCTCCAGCTGCTCCCTTCCTTATCCCTGAAGTCCCACCCAGCCACTCCCATAGGCTCCACAGCCTCTGGCCTCAACGTGCTTGGAGAATGCAGTAGTTTTGAATCTCCTGCCTACTGTCTTAACTAATGATTCTATAAAAACCCGCTGGGGCACGATACCTCCAAAAACCTCCTCTGACAAATAGCCTGGGTCACATTTCTCCTCCATGCTCCCTAACACCGGGTCCATACATAGTGTAGTTTCTACTTTCCACTGACACAGCCACTGAGTATTTCTCACCAAAGGATCCCAGAGTAAAGGTGTCCAACTTAACCCTGTATGTACCAAGTCTCATACAGCACTTGGCACCCAGTGGGATAATTAGATTAAAGTGAATTGAAAGAATTTTCATTCCCATAGACGCTAAGCCGACCTGCCTTGCACTTGCTTAAAGTTGAACTCTGCTGCTGATATCTGAAAGCATCTGATAGAACCTGGCTTTAGGACACCTTTACACTGTTGGTGGGACTATAAATTAGTACAACCACTATGGAAATCAGTATGGAGGCTCCTCAAAAGACTAGGCTGGAACCACCATATGACCCAGTTATACCACTCCTCAGTATTTACCCTGAAGAATTAAAGTCATCTTTCTACAGTGAAACATTCATATCTATGTTTATAGCAGCACAATTCACAATAGTCAAACTATGGAATCAACTTAGGTATCCATCAAGGAATGAATGGGTAAAGAAAATGTGGTATATATACACAATGGAGTTTTATTCAGCCTGTAAATTATTTCCTGTAAATTATGTCATTTACAGGAAAATGGATGGTACTTGAGACCATCATGTTAAGCAAAATAAGTCAAACTTAGAAGATTAAAGGTCATACTTTTCTCTCATATGTGGGAACTAGAGAGGAAAAACCAAAAACAAAGGTGGGGGTGGATATTCTAAAAATCAAAGGGAGAGATCAGTAGAAGAAAGGAACCAAGGGGTGGGAGATGGGCAGGGAGAAAGGAAGTGCTGGGAAATGATATTGGTCAAATTATATTGTTATATTGTGTGCATGTACAAATATGTGACAACATTTCCCATCAATATGTGCAACTATACTGCACCAATAAAACAACTTGGTGGGGGGGAGAACCTGATATAAAAAAATATCCCTTCACAGCAGCTAAACTGTTAAGCCAGCAAGTTCAGAACTTCAGAAACCACCAGAAAAGGGCAAATGTGACGGAAGCTGGTGCTTGTTACTCACCACCAACATTTGTTTTTCAGCCAAACGGGTTTCTTGATTAATGATTTTGTAAAACATTTGGGAAAAATATAAAAACAAATTAATGTGATGTTCTCTGATTCACAAATCCCTGCCAGCCATCATCTGAACCATATTGCCATTTTGGCCTCTTTGCCAACCCTCTTGAATTGTGGGGAGAAATTTAACAACCCCATGTGAGCAACAGCTCAGATGAAGTACACACTGAGGTCACCAATTTTAGAATGGCACACACATGAGACAGTCACCATCTGCTTGAATGTTGGTACATAATATAAGAGACATACCTTATTATTATTATTATTTTCTTAATTTCCTGTATTCCCTGACTCAAATAGTTTTGAAACTGAGAAAGAAAAAAAGAAAGAGAAAGTTTTCTAATGTTTTGGATTCAATCAATGTACATGGCAATCTGCCACTGAAGATTTCTTGTAATTAAATGTTCAACAGTAATAGCTACCGCTTGCTGGTACTAGCTGTTATTTCGCCCTCATTGTATCTTGGTGAGAACTATAGTCCCCATTTATAGATATAGAAGTGGAAGTTTCTCCTAACTAACTTTGCTAAATGGCTAGTAAGTGACAGAGCCATGATTTGAACTTGGCTCAGTTTTTACTTCAAAGCCCATGTTCTTAGTTTGTGCTCAGTATCTACATCCTGTCACTCCATCCCTTGATTCATGAGTTTTCTGACCCATACAATCCCAGCACCCTGATGTCCTCTGATATAAACACATTTCCCACTATCCATTGCATTTCTACTTTTTTGGGGGGCGGGTGGGGGTCCAGGGATTGGACTCAGGGGTACTCGACCACTGAGCCACATCCCCAGCCTTATTTTTGTATTTTATTTTGAGACAGGGTCTCACTGAGTTGCTTAGTGCCTCACCGTTGCTGAGGCTGGCTTTGAACTCACGATTCTCCTGACTCAAACTTCCAAGCTGCTGGTATTACAAGCGTGCGCCACTGCACCCAGCTCATAGCATTTTTATTAAAGCAGAGTGTTCCTTGCTCCCCAGGGCAATTTGTTCCAGCTCTGCTCAGCACAAATTGTGGATAAGGTCTTCCTCATGTTAGCTCAAAACTGCTAGTGCTCTGCCCTCTGGTACTAGCTCTGGTCCTGGGATCTTACAGAACCATTTTTCCACAGACAACCCTTGCAATGTCTGAAGACACTGTCTCCACCCTTGGGCTGAAGCATTCAGTACTGGGCCTGGGCCTGGAAAAAAAATTATTGCAGAAACTGAATTTAGAGAGGAGGTCTGATTCTGAGTATGTTGACTATGTTGACGCTTCTCCTCAGAAGATCTTTCTTGTATCTAAATCCAAATTCTCCCTCAGTCAAGTTTTTCTCAAAAGGAGCTGGACTTGGACTTTTTTCTCCTTTTAGGACTAGGGGAGAAATAGCTACTCTTATTAAAGTGGTCCAGGAATGCACTAGTTGTCAGGAAGTGTCCTAATGGGATGAGAAACTACAACTCAGGTTATGTAGGGACAGCCGCTGGCATACCCATCTCCACTGCTTGCATTGAGAGTGTTCTTGGGGGAAACCAGATCTCATCAGAAATTCCCAAACCCTGTTCCTAACCTGATTTCCCCATCTGGGAGATGATGTTTGTGGCCTGGCTCTTCCTTCCTCTACTCCTTTCTCATCTTATCTTGCTGATGGATTTTGTGGAAAAGAACAGGGAACGGCCAGATTTCTGCACAGGACCAGAGAGTAAACATTTCAGGCTGTATGGGCCACATAGTCTCTGGTGCAATTACCCAGCTCTCCCATCACAAAGTGAAAGCCATCATAGACATAGTCACAGATGATTGGATATGGCCATTCCCAACAGAATTTTTTTTTTTTTAAAGAGAGAGTGAGAGAGGAGAGAGAGAGAGAGAGAGAATTTTTAATATTTATTTTCTAGTTCTCGGCGAACACAACATCTTTGTTGGTATGTGGTGCTGAGAATCGAACCCGGGCCGCACGCATGCCAGGCGAGCGCACTACCGCTTGAGCCACATCCCCAGCCCCCAGAATTCTTTTTAATGCATGTTGCAAATAGAACTTCATATCATTTTAATTTGTCACAAAATAGTGGGGTTTTTTCCAAATATTTAATATCTATCTTAGCTTCATAGCCATGCAGAAGCAGAGAATGGGTCAGTATGGCCCCAGCCATAATTTTTAGGCAGTTGGTATAGAATGTCTACTGATCCCAGGCATTAGCTGGGGTGAGATACTCTGGTCTATACAATCACTCAAGATCTTGATCCAAGTGGCACTTACATCCTTGATGACTCTTCTGGAAATAATGTGCATCCTGGCACTTTCTTCCCCTTTGGCCCATTTCTTTGCTCGTGGCTACGCCAAACCCAGCGTCAATAGCCCCATCACATCCGTCTGTGTCTTAACTTCATGATGTCATTCCTTAGAAGGCTTGGGCTGCACAAGAGGAATATTTGACAACTGCCCTGAGCTTTGACTCACTACTGCAAAAGGGCAAAGGCCTGAAAATTAATTTACTCAGAAAAGAAATAGAATTGAAAGGAAACCAGAAGGGTTAAGGAAAACAACAACTTAACAGGAAATGAGGCATTGAGGAAACTGGAATGAACAAGAGTTGGGATGGGTCATTGGATTGGGAATAGTGGTTCTTCCTTGAGGTAAAAACTGGCATTTTCCAATCTTAAACACATTTCTTAACTTCAGTTCCTAAGTACCTTTTTCAGTTCTAAGTGCTATGATGAAAGAGAGAGTCTTAGGGCTACTTTTAACTATTTTACATTATCTACAGCAAGTTGTTTTCTTAATCTGGAAGTGGGAATTTTGAGTTCTGCTAAATATTGTTTTCTTTTAAATCCTATGTTTATCTTAGGAAAGTCCCAGGGCTCTTGTTCCCGTTTGCACGTTGGCTTATTCACCAGAGCTTCTTGAGTGAACTCCATTCTTCCTCATTTTATGTGCAGTCTGGGAAAAGAAAGATCACATGGCAGGAGTATACACAGCAGAGACCTGAGTCAGAGGGCCTAACAAGAGGTCACTGACCCATACCAGTAATGGGCATAAACCTCCTTGGCATCTACAAAACTCTGAGTGCTCTGCAGTACACAGGTGGGGTGAAAGGTGAAGAGCAGACCCAAGTGCCAAGTCCTACTGCTAAATGACCCAGGGTCTTATGTCACTCATGTTCTGCATGGTCTGAAGAAAGAATGAAACAAGTTTCCAAGCTGTCAGCAAAATCATGATCTGAACCACACATTAGCTCCATTGAAAACATGAATTAATTCACAAATTATGGGAAATGCTGAAGGATTCACAGAACATATATCTATTTGTTACATAAAAAAATACTCAAAATTTGGCTTTAAAAATAATATTTTTATGATTACAAAATAATAATAATAATATATAAATAAAATAAATTTAAGAAAAACAAATAGATTATAATGGGTTAAAAATATCCATTACTGGGGCTGGGGATGTGGCTCAAGCAGTAGCGCGCTCGCCTGGCATGCGTGCGGCCCGGGTTTTATCCTCAGCACCACATATAAACAAAGATGTTGTATCCGCCAAAAACTAAAAAAACAAATATTAAAATTCTCTCTCTCTCTCTCTTAAAAAAAAAAATATCCATTACTGGGGCTGGGGTTGTGGCTCAGCGTTAGAGCTCTTGTCTCTCACATGTGAGACCCTAGATTTGATCCTCAGCACCACATAAAAATTAAAAAAAAACAAAATAAAAATATTGTGCCCATGTATAACTAAAAAAATATTTTTTAAAAAAATCCATTACAAAAAAAATTTAAACACAGAATTGCCATATGATTCAGAAATTCTACTTCTGAGTATTTGCCCCTAAGAATTAAAAACATAGGCTCAAACAGATATCTATACACCCATTTCATAGCAGCACTATTCTCATTAACAAAATGGTTGAAACAAGCTGTCAACCTAGAATGGATAACAACATATGGTATATAATGTTATTTGGGCTTTAAAAGAAGTGAAACTTTGACACATGCTATAACATCAATGAACCTTGAGGTGTCATGCTAAGTGAAAGAATCCAGACACAAAGAAAAGCACATATGGTGTGATTCCATGTATATGAGGGATCAGAGACAGTGGTATAAGGATGGTGATAGTAGCCAGGGCCTGGGGTTGGGGTGGTGGCAAGTTACTGTTTAGTTAGTATGGAGTTTTAGTTAGTATAGTAGTTGGGAAATGAAGACATTCTAGAGATGGGTAGTGGAGATGTTTGCCCAGCCATATCAATGCACTTAATGACATTGAATTGTACACTTAAAATGAAAAGTTTCATATTATGTATATTTTACTAAAATAAAAACATACCCATTAACAAAAGAAGTACAAAACATCTTCAAAATTACAAAATATTGTTAAGAGAAATTATAGAATATTAAAAAAATCAAAAGACCTCCATGTTTATGAATTGGGAGACTTAATCTTGGTAAGATTGCAATTCTCCCCATATAGATCTACAGATTCAAAAAAATTTTCTATCAAAATCCCTTGCAGCTTCTTTTGCAGAAATTGACAAGCAGATTCTAAAATTTGTATGAAAATTCAAGAACTTGAGATAGTCAGAATATCTTTACAAAGGGCAATATTGGAGGGATCATGCTACTACTTAGATAAGCTTCAAAACTACAGTAAGCAAAGTGTGGTTCAGGCATAGGACAGACATACAGATGAATGGAATAGAACTGAGAGACCAGAAATAAACTCTCATGTTTATGATCAATTGGGTTTACCCAATAACATCAAAATAATTCATGAAGGGCTGGGGTTGTGGCTCAGTGGTAGAGTGCTTGCCTGGCATGTGTGAGGCACTGGGTTCAATTCTCAGCACCATATAAAATGAATAAATAAAATAATGGTATGGTGTTCATCAACAACTAAAAAAAATTTCAAAATAAAAAAAAACATAATTCATGGAGAAAAGAACAGTCTTGTCAACAAATGGTAAAAGGATGGCTGCATATCCACATGCAAAAGAAAAAACTGGTCCCCTACTTCACACCATATCAAAAAAAAAAAAAAATGCATCTAAGGCCTAAATGTAAAAAAGCTAAAGCTAAACCTTTATTCACTATTGGTGGAGTTTTAAAATGGTGCAGACACTTAGGAAAACAGTCTGGCAGTTTCTCAAATGATACAGAGATATCACAAGATCCAGAAACTCCATTCCTAGGAATACACAATAGAGAAATGCAAATATGTATCCTTACAGAAAAAAAAGTTGTAAAAGAATATTCATAGCAGCATTTTTCATGATAGATGGATATCATGAATAGATAAATCAAATGTGATCTATCTATACAATGTAATATTCATTCATAAATAGAATGAAGTACTGATACATACATACATAGTTTATCTTAAAATGATGAAGATTTTCTAGTATTAATTAAGGTAATGAGTTCACAACTCTATGGATGTGGTGAAACTACTGAATTTTGTACATAAAATGGGTGAATTTTCTGGTATTTGATTTTCATCTCCGAAAAGTTCTTTTTTGGGGAGGAGGGAACAGTAGTGGGGATTGGACTCAGGGGCACTCAACCACTGAGCCACATCCCCAGTCCTATTTTGTATTTTATTTAGAGACAGGGTCCCTGAGTTGCTTAGTGCCTAGCAGTTGCTGAGTCTGGTTTTAAACTTGCAATCCTCCTGACTCAGCCTCCGAAGTGACTGGGATAACAGGCATGCAACACTTTGCCCGGCTCAGAGAAGTTCTTACCAGAAGTTTTATTTGTTCCCACCATTTGGTTATTGTGTATAATGCTATTTTTTTTATTTTAAACATCAGAAATTTATTGGTTGCTCAAAACATTACATTGATCTTGACATATCATATATCATACATTTGTTTCAAATGGGGTATGAATTCTTATTATTCCCCCGTGTACAGATTGCAGGATCACGTTGATTATACAGCCACGTCTATACATACTGCCAAACAAGTGTCTATTGTATTCTGCTGTAATGCTGCTATTAACAGGGGTGTACAAATGTTTGTTTGAGTCCCTCCTTTTATTTATTTTGGTATACACTTAAAGGTAAAATTCTGAATCACATAGCAAGTCCATGTTTAACATTTTTTATTAATGAGCAATTTTAAATTTATTATTTTCTATTTGCTTTTCTGCATCCATATCATTGTCAGTACTTTGGTTTATGTCTTTATAGCCTTTTTATGCATTTTTTTTAGAGAGAGAGAGAGAATTTAATATTTTTTTTTTAGTTTTCGGTGGACACAACATCTTTATTTTATTTTTATGTGGTGCTAACGATGGAACCCAGCGCCCTGCGCATGCCAGGTAAGTGCGCTACCGCTTGAGACACATCCCCAGCCCTGTTTATGCATTTTTAAATAAATTAGGATTTCAGTGTTTCATAGTCTGCATTTTTATTCATTTGTAAATTTTATTCATTTATATATTTCCATGTTATTAGTCTATAGCACTATTTTAAATCATTTTATAGTACTTCACTTTATGAATGAACTGTCATTTATTTAATCCATAGTCTATAGTGGAACTTCTATTTCCAACTACTTTTAAATAACATTATGATGAAATTCCTTTCAGGTGAATTTCTTAGCCACCCATAATTATTTCTTGGGATTCTGGAATCAGGTCAAGTTATATGTGTATTTAATGATTTTTTGAATGTTTTATCAAATTGCTCTTCAAAAAGTTTATGCTTAGCATATGAAAAGAGGACCAACACTATTAGCCATTAGGGAAATGCAAAAATCATGAGATGCTACTTCATACCCACTATGTTGGCTATGACCAAAAAGATAGGCAACGACAAATGTTGAAAAGGTGTAGAAATGAAACCATTATACATTGCTGGTGGAGATGTAAAGTGGTACAACCACTCTGGAAAAGTTTGACAGTTCTTCAAAAGTTTGAACACAGAGGTACCACATTACTTGGTAATTCTATCCTTCGGTATATACCCAAGAGAATTAAAAACATAGGTTCACACAAAAACTAGTGTATGAATGTTTGTAGAAGCATTATACATAATAGCCAAAAAGTGGAAACAACCCAGATGTCCATCAACTAATGGATGGATAAACAAAATGTAGTATACACATATAATAGAATATTAATTATCCATGAAAAAGAATGAAATTCTGATACATACTACAACATGAATGAACCTTGAAAACATTATTCTAAGTGAAAGAAGTTAAATACAAATGATCACATCTTAGATGGTTCCATTTATATACAATGTCCCAAGCAGAAAAATTCATAGATATATAAAGTCTGAAACTATCCCTCTCCTCAGTCTATACCCAAAGGACTTACAAACAGCATACTACAGGTACACAGCCATATCAATATTTATAGCAGCACAATTCACAATAGCTAAACTGTGGAACCAACCTAGATGCCCTTCAATAGATGAGCGGATTTAAAAATGTGGCATACATATACAATGGAATATTACTCAACAATAAAAAAAGAATAAAATCATGGCATTTGCAGGTAAATGGATGGAGTTAGAGAAGATAATGCTAAGTGAAGTTAGCCAATCCCAAAAAACCAAATGCTGAATGTTTTCTCTGATATAATGAGGCTGATTCTTAGTGCAGTAGGGAGGGGGAGCATGGGAGGAATAGATGAACTCTAGATAGGGCAAAGAGGTGGAAAGGGAAGGGAGAGGGCATGGGGTTAGAAATGATGGTGGAATGTGAAGGACATTATTATCCAAAGTACATGTATGAAGACACAAATTGGTGTGAATTATACTTTGTATATAACCATAGATATGAAAAATTGTGCTGTACATGTGTAATATGAATTGTAAGGCATTCCGCTGTCATATATAAATTAAAAAAATTAAAAAAATAAAATAAAGTCTGATAGTGGCTTCCAGGGCCTGGGGAGGGGGAGAAATGGGAAGTAACTACTATAAGAGACTGAAGTGTTTTGGTGGGGTTCTTTTTTCTTTTTTTTGTCTTTTTTGGAACTGAGGGTCAAACTCAGGGCTTTGCGAATGCAAGACAGATGCTTTGCCACTAAGCTACATCCCCAGCCTGAGATTGTAGTGTTTCAGAAGGTGATAAAAACGTTTTGGAATAAGATTGTGATGGTAGCTGTACCAGCTTGTGTATATACTACACTATTAAACTATATGCTTTGGAAGTATGAATTTTTGTGTGTGTGCTGGGTATTGAACCCAGAGCCTGGTGCATGCAAGGTGAGCACTCTACCAACTGAGCTATATCCCCAGCCCCTGAAAGGATGAAGTTTTTGAAGTGTTAATTTTATCTTAAGGGGAAAAAGTTGTAGTTCTTTTCATTCCCAGCGGCAGAACATGAAGTTGGCTAGCTTCTTCCCTCCTTTTCTTCTAGCCCGTGTATTTTTAATATTTCTTAATTAAAGCAAAAACAAACAAAAAAAACACAACTCTTCCTGATGTTTCAACTTTCATTTCTTTGAAAATCAATAAATTGAACCGCTTTTTATGTTTATTGGCCATTTGTATTTTGTGTTTGTGAATTATCTGTTTATAGCTTTTGCCATTTGTATTTTGAGGATTCATTCTTTCTCTCACTAGTTCATAAACATTTTTTACACATTAAGGATTTCAATCTGTAATCCTTTGTATTAACATTGCAAACATTTTTCCAGTGCTTAGTTTGCCTTTTCATTTTATTTATTCATTCATTCATTCAACCAGTATTTATTGATACCTCCCTTGTGTCACTATGCGAGCCTTTTGACAAAAGTAAATAATACTTAGTAAATAGGAGAGTTCATCAGGTTGAAGATAGGCAAAATGAGGTATGGTGTACTCTTTAAGGAGCTCCACCCAACTCTGAGATACCACGATGTATCCCATTCACTCAGTGACAAGAATATATTGCAATTCTGCTCTGGGTAGGCCCTGGATATGGGTCCTATGGGCAGAGAAGAGTACAAGATCCCTGTCTTCAAGAAGGTCATGTATGATCAGGTCTTTACAGATGACACTCCACATCGTTTTTCCTATTTTTAACATGATAAACTCTCCTATTCCTCTTCTTATATAGTAGTAAAAATTATGACAAGTCTCCTTGTGCCTCTTAATAGACCAAACACAAAATCTTTCTGTGATGGTTAACTTAGAGTGTCTCTTTGATTGGGCTATAGGATACCCATATAGCTGGTTAGCTATTATTCCTGGCTGACTCTGGTGGGTGGGGGGAATTTACAGAAGAGATTAGCATTTGGATTGGTGGCCTGAGTAAGGCAGATTGCTCTCCCCGGTATGGGTGGGCATCAGCCAATCTGTTGACCCGAACAGAACAAAAAGGCAGAAGACAATTGGATTTGCTTTCTGCCTAACAGCTTGAGCTGGAATGTGATCTTCTCTAGCCTTCAGTACTCCTGTTCTCAGGACTGCAGGCTCAGATTGGAATCAATTCCATCAGCTCTCAAACACCACTAGGTTTCCACTATCTCCAGCGTTCATACAGCAGACTGTAGGAATCCTCAGCCTCCATAATGCAATAATGAGCCAATATCTTACAGTAAATAAGTACATATTTACATATAGGAGATATATCTTTTATTGGTTATGTTTTTCTAGAAAACTCTACCCACAGCCTCTGACTTTTGCTGACCTTAGGAAATGAAGGTCTGAAGAAGCTCTCTCCCTTTGTCTACACCCAGTCCTCATTCCTCCAGATTCTTTGGTGTTGTGGTTTAAATAAGAGGTAACCCAGCTGGGCACAGTGGCTCACACCTGTAATCCCAGCGGCTTGGGAGGCCGAGATAGGAGGATCCCCGGTTCAAAGCCAGCCTCGGCACCAGCAAGGTGCAAAGCAACTTAGTGAGACTTTGTCTCTAAATAAAATACAAAATAGGGCTGGGGATGTGGCTCAGTGGTGAGTGTCCCTGAGTTCAATCTCCGAGAAAACTCATGTGTTAGGCAATGCAGGGATATTCAAAGGTGAAATTATTAGTTTTTTTTTTTTAGGGTATGGGGCGATGTTACCAGGGATTGAACTCAGGGGCACTCGACCACTGAGCCACATCTCCAGCCCTATTTTCTATTTTACTTAGAGACAGGGTCTCACTGAATTGCTTAGCACCTCCATGTTCCTGAGGCTTGCTTTGAACTCACAATCCTCCTATCTCAGTCTCCCAAACTGCTGGGATTACAAGGTGTGACACTGCGCCTGGATGAAATTATTAGATTTTTGAGAGCTATTATATCATCATCAGTGGATTAATTCATTAGATGGGTTGACCATTCAAATGGACTAGTAGGTGGTGGTAAATGTAGGCAGATGGGACATATTTGAAGGAGGTAGGTCACAGGGCAGGTCCCCTTGGGTATTATATTTTGTCCCTGGCTCCTCTCCTCATGTGCATTTTCTCTCTCTACCCCCCCCCCCTTCATGCCTGAATAAACTAAGCAGCTTTCCTTCTCCATGCTCTTCTGCCATGATGCTCTGCCTAATATTAGACCCAGAGTAATGAAGACGGCCAACCATAAACTGAACCTCTGAAACCATGAGCCCAAAATAACCTTTTTCTCTTCTAAGGTGTTCTTGTTAGGTATTTTGATCATAGCAATGAAAAGCTGATTAACACACCAGCCCAGTAACAACTGCTCAGTCTCCACGGTGACAGAGGTCAGGCACTTATGCTGCCTCAAGAGAGCTGGTAATGGCCTTCACAGTGAAGCTTTGTTCCTTACTTCCCCCTCCCCAACACCACTTAATTTTTGCACAGGGAGTGGCAGTGGGGGACTGAAAAAGGGAGTTGAGAAGACTCAGACTATTGTAGGGCTTCATTGCATCCTCAAGGTTAGAGTGCAGCACCTAGGCACCTGCCAATCACCATGCCTACTGGCCTCTGGACAGAGATTACTATTTATAAGAATGGATCAAAAAAGACTGTTTTCAACCATACCTGGCCCGTTCTGTAAAAGGAAGCTAACTAGGAACTAGGCTGGCCAATTAATATTTTTATAGTGTGGTCCCAGATGAACAGCCATAGCATCCCCTGGGAACTCACTAAAAGGGTAAGTTCTTGGGCCCTACCCTAAGACCTGCTGAATCAGGAGCAAAGTGGGAGTAGGGACAGAAATCTGCATTTCACCAAAACTTCCAGGTGATCCCATTGCAAGGTTAAGTTTGAGGACCATTGTTGTAAAGCAATAGACCCCCAAATTGTCTGCATTTTTTAATCTACTAGGGACCTTCAAGAAAATATCCAAATATCAGGAGTGAGCTGGAGCCAGCTTATATCTGCTCACCACAGCTGAGTTTTTAAATTCCAGAATTGTGTGAGTCAGGCATTTAACACAGCCATTATTTTAAATTATGTCATATTGAAATTTAAATTAAATAAGTTATATTAAATTAAAGTAGCAAATATTCAAAATGCATAAGCTCCAAACTCTTACTATATTCTACTATCATCTATGGTAATGAGATTATTTATATATGCTTAATCTGTGGGGTAACACTGGGCCTGGCACAAGCCTGTAATCCTAATTGGGAGACTGAAGCAGGAGAATCTCAATTTTGAGGCTAGCCTGGGCAACTTAGCAAGACCTTGTCTCAAGATAAAAATAAAATAGAACTAGAGGTATAGCTCAGTGATAGACTCCTTCTGAGTTCAATACCTGGTACTGCCAAAAAAAAAAAAGAAAAAATGTTTATTTTCATGGTGAAAAGACCATATATTACATGGTTTGTTATTGAGCATCTTGAAATCAACCATGATGGGGATATTTATACCACAGAAATCATCAAATGTTAGAGATTAGGGCTTTTCCTCCCAGAGAGCTTGTTGTTCAGCTTTTATAAGTATACCACTTCTTGTTCTTCCAGTGATTGTCATTTAATGAGTCCAAGTATTAGTCCAAGTATGTCTAGACTTGGGGATTTAAAAAAAAATAAAAGAAATCCTTAGGTGATTGTAATGTGCAGCCAACTTGGGGAACTTCCATTCTAAAGAAAGCCTATTCATTACCAGGCACCATGAGAGTCGCTTAATGGGACTGTTCCAAAGACCCATGCACTTGACAGGGAGGGCAGTGTTGTGTGAAGATGTGGGAAGGATCTTCAAACGTCTCACAAACTCAATTATTGGTGATAGGAAGCTACAACAAATAAGTGATGAGGAGCAGGGAGGTAACACAGTGGCCAACCAAAGCATTTTCAACCATGGGCCACACCACCACACCCCATAGCCCACTCAGCTCCAGTCAATAATTGCCTTGTGTGGGATGCAGACCAGGGCTTCCACAACTCCTGTTTTTTTGGATAAGTTGAAAATCTGAATTCTTAAATGAAACCTCTTGATTTTTAAGAAACAGCAAAGGCCAAGCAAGTCACATTTGTTGTCCAAGTTTAGCCAGTGAGCTACTAATTTGAAACCCCTTATCTAGCACGAGAGAGCTAGTAAAACTAGTCAAAGCATAGGTCCTGAGGAAGTAGTGGGTGGCATTCCCAGATTTGTCCTTACATGGTACAGTATTCTCCAAATACAGGAAGAGAGTTATAAGCTCAAAGGACAAAAAAATAACAAATGTTTATTACAAAACCCTATTCCAGATGTTCTGTAAGCTGATGTGTAGTAATTGAACAATGTATGTGGAGATATGCAGCTGTCTCGACTCCCATAAGTAAGTCTGGACCTCAGAGGAACAGGCCATGCCTCTTCCAGGAAAACATTTACAAATATTGATCTTAAGTTTTCAATGACATGTATGCACAAGGGCCCGGGTTCAGTCCCCAGAACCACAAAAAATCAATGACAATTTCTCAGATCTTTTTTTTTTTAATATTTATTGATTTATTTATTTTAGTTTTCGGCGGACACAACATCTTTGTTTGTATGTGGTGCTGAGGATCGAACCCTGGCCGCACGCATGCCAGGCGGGCGTGCTACCGCTTGAGCCACATCCCCAGCCCTTTCTCAGATCTTAGATGCTTTAGGTATCAGTAAATCTTACCATGTCAAATTGTAGCCATAGAATAATCAGAACCTTCCTATAGTGCTGGTAGGAATATAAAATGGCATCATTTTGGAAGACAGTCTGGAAAATGTTCAACAGAGTTACAATAGGATCCAGAAAACCCTCTCCTAGATGTATATCCAACAGAACTGAAAGCATGACCACACAAAAACATGGTACCCATGAATGTTCATAGCAGCATTATTCACAAGAGACAAAGTGGAAACAACCCATATGTCCATGAGTCCAATAATGGATAGACCAAATGCAGCATATCTGAATAAAGGAAAATTATTCCATCATTAAAGGGAAGGAAACATTGATCGATTTAACCAAATGGAGTTTCCTTGAAAACGCTATTCTAAATAAAAAAAAAAAAAAGACACACACAAAATGCCATGTATTGTAAGGTTACACTCATGGGAAACATTCAGAATAGACAAATCCTTGGAGACAGGAAGTAAGCTAGTCATTGCCAGGGGCTAGGAGAAGGGAGAATAAGGCATGGTTGCTAATGGGTTGGAGTTTCTTTGCGGGGTGATGAAAATGATCTTGAATTAGATAATAGTGATGTTATACAATCTAGTGAATATACAAAAAAATCCCCATTAAATTGTTTAAAGTGTACAATTTTTAAAAGTGTGGCCACATATCTAAGTGGACAGCTTGTTCCTTGGCAAGAAATATATAAACATCCCCTCTATCTCACTGTGGAGTGAATCAGGACAGGAAGAAGCATAGTGACAGTCCCTCTGATAACAATTGATTTACAGAGGCCAAAGCACAGAATTTCACCCTCATGGACAAGGAGAAGATGGTCTGAAGACATGTTTGGAATCGAAGTGTCATGCAAATACAGAATGTGGACATACAGAGGAAAATCCCACAGAAAAGGACCCTTATGTTTAGCATCATCCCCCAAAGTGGGGCCTCAGCTGTTAGAAGCCCTCTCGAGGGAACCTGACTGCTCTGCTGAACCACAACCATTTATCACAGGCAGCTGAGCTCTAATGGGGCTATAGTGACATGACCTGAAATTGACAAGTATAATTTTTTTTTCAATTCATGAGGGATTTATTTATTTTTGGTTTATAGAGATGACCCTACAAAGACACAGCTGATTGCAGTATGAAAACCTAATGGGGCTAACCCCAGTCACTGGCAACCATTCCTTAGTTCTCACCAGAAAGGCAGGAAAAGGAGAACAAACACACCTCAAGAGGAGTCTCCTTTCATTGTGGAATCATTCTTAGAAGCAAACACAAGTGAGAATGAGGTCTAGGTAGGTGTCTAGTGCTGCTATTGATATAGAGGGAAGATGCATAGTCAGCATCTGGTCAAGAGGACAGAAGCTGTGCAGTGGGTTCCAAACAAAGGGAATCAATTACAGGGAATTTGTTACTAAAGTGCTGGGAAGGCCAAAGTAGCAGAAAAAAGAGAGATAAAGTTAGCTGGAGACCACAACTACAGGAAGCTAGACACTGCTAGGTAACAGGGAAATGTGCAAGCTGGTGTAGGATCTTGATATTGTGAGAATGTGGCTGCTAGGTCCCTGGTGATGCCTTGTACCCCAGGAAGTTGGAACTCATCCTCCATATGCAGCTGTTGAAGATCACCCCAGCCAGCCCTGACATGTCGGAACTGCCACTCACTATGCACCTTGTTGTTGAGGCCGGGGATGCCTCCACTATTATGGTCACTTCAACCTGAGCAGGAGCCCAAGAATCCACCCTCCATAATACTGCTGCAGACAGCAAGAAAGACTAGGCAGGGTTCTTCCTCCTTCCTGTCTTCCAGCCTCCTGCCAGTGACCCCCAAGGCAGAATCTAACCTGGTGGAGAATTTAAGCACAACACACAGGGTCTCAACCTCCTGCATATAGAACAGAGCACAGAGGAGCAGGAATGGGGCTGAGGGACGAAATGACCAGTATGGAGAGAGTGGTGAAGGCTTTCACAACCTGAGGCTAAACAAGAGAAAAAAGTACCTTATTTTCACCTTGGACAAAGTTTAAGCTTGGAGAAAATTGCTTTACCAAATACAGTTTTACTTGTTTACTCTCTTATTCATTCATGCATTTACACATGCATTTGCTGGGTGATTTGCTAATGCAGCAAAGAGTGAATGCCATTAATAATAGCTTCTCTCCTTCCTTCTTTTACACCCTACTGTTCTCAAGGGTCTTTCTGGGCTTCTAGAATTCCCTGTAATAATTTTTCCTGCACAAAGATTGGAACCAACATCAAGGGGGAAAGGTGAGGGGAATGAGATGCTCCCTGGAGACTGTGAGTTCACTACTAGGCTGCTACTGGAATTCCTCCAGTTTTATCCTTATTCTTTTGCTCAGTGTGCCTAGAGGAGGGTAAAGGCAGAGTTCACATCATTCTTTTTATTTAAAAGGCAGAAGTATACCTTTTCCTTAAGGAATGGGATTTTCTAAAAGGAATTTGTTGCATGGAACATTCTATGATATGCTCTGACACTCTATGATACATTGCAGTGTCCTCACCTTTATCTTTCCAGACAACCTAGAGTCTACAAGGCCACTTCCAGTACTGGCAACAGAGAAAAGCCAAGGGGCCAACAAAAATCAGGTCTGTTCACTGCCCCGACCAAGGTTTGGGAGTCTGGAAGAAAAATGGATGTTCTGGGTGAGTGGATCTGTGTCGTTTAGCCTTAGCTCTTGCTCTATGGGGCCACCTCCATAAGAGGCTTGTTTTGTCATGGAGGGCAGAGGATGGATGGACCAGGAAACACTTGGGGCTCTGAGTTTCTGCAGTTCCCATTGTTTATGCTGAAAGAAGGGAAGACTGATGACCATGGAAAAATGGTCCTTCCCCCTGCCCAAGCAAATCTTTGTACTTCAAAAGCACCCTTCCAGCTCTTGTGGCAAGAACCTTAAACAAAGACAGAAAAAAATCTTTGTGTGACTAGAACAGGGCAAATCTAAGTGAAAGAAGTGAAGGCCCTTGAAGAAGAGGTTGCTCTGGGGCTGGGGTTGTAGCTCAGTGGTTGAGCGTTTGCCTTGCACGAATGAGGCATTGTGTTTGATCCTCAACACCACATAAAAATAAATAAAGACGTTGTGTCCATCTACAACTTAAAAAAAATACAAGAAGAAGAGGTTGCTCTGCAAGTCAGAGTGACTCCAGTGAATGGCATCCTGCAGAGAAAAGGTTCTATTGCACTTGAACTGGTCCTAGTGAGTTAGCTCTGGGCAGGGTAGAACAGAAGCAAGGGAAAAGAGAAGGTCCAAGGTTGGATCTCAAGGGGAAAGCAAAAGGCAGAAATGGGATCTGAAGTGAAGAATCAACAATGAAGAATAAAGCTAGTGGGGTGGCACATGCCTGTAATTCTAGCAACTTGGGAGACTGAGGCAGGGGAGACTGAGGAGTTGAGACTGAGGAGAGTCTCAACAGAGGTCAGTCTCAAGAACTTAACGAGGACCTAAGCAACTTAGTGAGGTTCTGTCTCAATATAAAAAATAGAAAGGGCGGGGGATGTAGCTCAGTGGTAAAGGGCCTCTGGGTTAAGAAAGCAGGTCCAGAACCAAGAAGAGAGAAAGAGAGCATAAGCAGAGAGGACGACACAAGATCACTGGGTTGGTTTTCATACTACCCTTTCCTTTGGTGTGCCTCATGAGTGTGGTGGGACAGTTGGTATAGCATGTAATCCTGTGAGAAATTTCAGAAACTAGAGGTGGTTCTCATGAGCGCTCATCAAGGTACTTTACCTGCGAAGGTAGGTACTGAGCCAGCCAAGGTCCTCTGAGAAGTATCTGGAGCATATCTAGTTTGTGGATCTCCAGGGAAGGCTGCTGAAACTCAGCATGGGTCCAGAGCAAGTTATGGCAAAGCTGGGATGCAGGCACATAGGGATAAGTTAAAATGAGAAGCCACAGTGTACAACCGCTACCTGATGTTGACCTGAGCAAACAAAGCACATGCCCTGGAGGACAACCTATGGGCATCTTCCATTCAGATAAACCAAAGACTAGTCTGCACACTTCTTCTGTTCTTGCAGAAGAGTGACCTGCATTGTGACCATATGACCATGATGCAGAGACTCAACAGAAAGAGGGAAAGCCCTTGCTGCATTCAACATGACATTCTATTTCCTGAGAATCAGTGTTTATCATCCTCATTAAGATTATTAATGAGTTCAATATGTTATTATGTGAGAACTCTCCAAAGTTCATGTTGATAATCTCATGGTGCTTCATGGATATGGCAATGAAAATATTTCAATCTCCTATTTGGCAGATGTCATTTTGTCACCTATTTTGAGATTCTGTCTCAATATAAAAAATAGAAAGGGCTGGGGATGTAGCTCAGTGGTAAAGTGCATCCTCTCTTCCAATTTCCTATTTGGCATATGTCATTTTGTTACCACCAACTTGTGGACCTTGATGAAATCTTCCAAAGCCAGGACTCCAAAAACAAGCTGCCAGAGAGCAAATGAATGGGTAGTTAGCCTCAGGAATAAAGAACACCTCAATAGTCATTATTAAGTGGACCATAAGTATGATGCTAAGAAAAGGGGAACTATTCAAAGATTTTGAGTGAAACAGGAGACAGGAGACCAAACCTAGGCAAGTCATATCCCAAGAATATTATGCCCATTTGTATCGAAGCCTTCTGTGTGTTGCTTAATGGAGCTGAACTGAGACACTGAAAACTACCTTTCCCAGGTCCCTTGCCAAATAGCCTCCTTTAGGTTTTGCCAAAAAGAGGCCTTGAGAGACCTGAAAGGAGAGAGGAGGGGAGAAGGGAATTCTTCCTATATTTCCCATTCCCGTTCATGCCACTCCAGCAGGAGCAGTTGTCTGTAGCTGCCAGCCTCATCTGCGGAGTGCTAGGTCTGAAGAGCATGTCAAGATGCTGTCTAAGGACTCTGGAATGCTGTGTTAGACTGCTTCTCATTGCTGTGAACAAAATACCTGACAAGAACAACTTAAAGGAGAAAAGATTTATTTTGACTCATAATATCAGAGATCTCAGCTCATAGTTGGCTGACTGTATTGCAGAAACATCACACCAGAAAGGCATGGTGGAGGAAAACTGTTCAGTTCATGGCAGCCAGGAAGCAGAGAAATAGAGTACAAGGAGCCAGGGATAAGATATAGTCCTCAAGGACACTCTCTCCCCAGTGACCTACTTCCACTAGCCAGCCCCACTTGCCTACAATGACCCCAGTAGTGCATTCAAATTACTAACCCATCAACTGGATTAGTTCACCGATGAGGTTGTAGTTCTCAGCATTGCCTAAAAGTCCCACCTGAACCTAGCTGTGTTGGGGATCATGCTTTCAACACAAGAGCTTTTGGGGAGACATTCCAGATCCAAAACATAACAAATTCCACCCAAAATGTATTCTCTAGGATCTGAAAGACCAAAGCACCACAAGGCTAAATATCACTGTATGGAATAAGGCATGCCCAGAAAGCTAACATCTCTATCATCTTTCTGAATAGGACTCCAAGAGACACCTCAGAGAACAAAACCACAAATTGCCAACAAACCAAAAAAAAAAAAAAAAAAAAAAAAACAATGAAAGACACCCATAACACAATCATGCCCATACAAATGTTCAACTTTACCAGGATTTTTTTCAGAAATAAAGAAAAGAAAAAAGATCAATATTAAAATACCATTTTCTGCTGTTTCTCATGTTGACAAAGTTTAATGAGGATGATAAACACTGATTCTCAGGAAATAGTATTGATGAGTACAGAATAAGTTATGTAATGGATTGTTTATTGGAGTGTTATTTATGATAGTGAAAAGTTGAATCAGCCTATGTATCTAACAACAGTATGTTAAATAAATTTTTATAAATCTACATTATGAAATATTGTTTAGATTTTTTAAAATACCCCAGAAACAATTGTCTACTGCCATATAAAAATGTTCTATAGAATGATATGACTTAACTAAGTGAAAAAACAAAATTAAAAAAAATAGCATGTGCATTTAGTATGAGCCAATCCTATTAAGCTATATGTACTTACACGTATATACACATGTATATATGGATGAGATATTTTTAAAAGAAGATTTTAAAAGTCTTCATGTCCAAGCTTCATTCCAAACCAATGAAATTACAAAAATATGTTGGGCTGAACCCAGCCTGTTTTTAAACCTCTCAGGTGGTTACAATGTGTAGGCAGGTTTGTAAATCACTGCTCTAAGCATATCCTACTTTATTTTATGTACTCTCTATTTAACTTCCAAAATTAAAGTGCTATTTTTGTGTTTCCCAATTGATTTCTTCTGGTGAGTATTTGGCCCTCAAAAAAATAAAGAGTTCCAAGCCTAGCACTGTGGTGCATTCTTGTAACTCTTGAAACTCACAATATGTGGAAGGTCTCTGGAGCCAGCCTTATTCTGCCTGAATGAATCATCCACAGATATCAAGTAGAACCTTCTGAATATGAGGTTCTACCTTAGCTTCCATTGTGCTTTATTAAAATAAGTAAGAGGTAAGACATTGTATTAGTCAAGGTTCTCCAGAGAAACAGAACCAATAGGACATATAGAGATACAGTGAAGGATCTCTTATCTGTCATGGATAGTGAGAAGTCCTGTATTCTGCCATCTACAAGCTGGAGAACCAGGAAAAACCACTAGGGGATTTCTAGTCTGGATCTAAAGGCCTGAGAACCAGGAGTATGGATGTCCATGGCCAGAAGAAGATGATGTCTCAGCTCAAGAAGAGAGAAAATTCACCCTTTCTCTCCTTTTGTTCTATAAGAGCCCTTGACAGATTGGATAATGCCCACACACCTTGGTGAGGGTTGATTTTCCTTACTCAGTTTAATGACTCAAATGCTAACCTCTTTTAGAAATGTCCTTATGGATTCACCTAAAAATAATGTATGACCAACTATCTGGTTATCCGTTAGCTCAGTCAAGATAATATAGCCATCATAGATTATGTACAATGTAGAATGGGAGTCATCTATTTGGACTGTAATAATTTGTGGGAAGAGTGGATCCAGATGTTTCAAACATCAAAATGGCACTGAGCACCTTTCTTTCTTAAGTTACGAAAACAATGGAGTGAAACCCTTTCTGAAGTTATGAACCACCTGCTCTCAGCCTCACCCAGCTTGGGTCCCCCTCAGGACTCCCTCCCAACACGCAGCATCTCTCTGCAATTTCACCTGCTTCCTGGCACAGTTCCTACAGAAGTTTGTGGGATTGTGTTGCTTGATCAGAATCATAGATTTGTGCTGATTGCCATGCCTATTTCTGGGCCTCTGTCTGCTCCAAGATGGCAGGTGGAAGACAGGCTGTGTACAGTGTGGAAGGAAAGAGCATGGGATAAGGAGTTGCAGGTCTGTGTTCAAACCTCAGGCCCAGTATTTGATTTTTTTTCAAAGTTCTCCAGATGGTTCTAATACAGCCACTGTTTTTAAATTTCAGGTAGTTTTGAGCAATATCCTAATGAAGCAACACACACACACACACACACACACACACACTGCAGAACAAGGCTGAGTCCCCAGTTAACTGGGAAGAAGCTTTGATGTTTATATAATGATTGAACTCATATTTTTCATTAGTGACCTTTGGGTAGCTTGAATCACTTCCTTTGGAAATTAAAGAAAATGCCTGAATTGTTTTTGACAAATTCTCTTCATCTTTGAAAATATTTTGCAAAACAGCCATTTCTCTGATTTGAAAGTCTCAGACTTCCTCTAGATTTCATCTCTACTGACCTAAGCAAGACAACCACATGTAGTTTGGAGAACTTTTAATTTAATAGGAAACTTTTTCACATTGAAGTGGAGAGATCTCTTAGATTTTTCCCACTGCCACTCCCTTCTCAGGTTCACGGTTGGAAAGCTGAGGTCCAGAACACATCCAAATGCCTCAGTTGGGGTTAGCTGACCTGGGAGTGGGGCTGACTTTCTGCTGTCTCTGTAGATCTACTTTTTGCCAGATCACACTGTGTGGGCAATAAGCATTTCACTGGAACTTTCTCTAAGTGTCACCAAATTGCAGCCATCTGTGTTCATCCACTCTCAGCCATAAAGTATATAGCCTCTTACTGTCCTCGTGATAAAGTTCAAATCCTGATTCAACTAAGAATTAGCTGTGAGAATCTTGACAAGTTATTTAATCTCTCTGTGCCTTAGTTTCCTCATGTGTAAAACAGAGACTCAGAGGATTCATGGGAAGATTGAATTCATGTAAGGCACTTGGAACAGTGCCTGTACTTCTTAGAGACAGTCAGTTTATGTTCCATGAGGTAGCTTATCCCATTGTCACTGCATTTACCTCCCTTTCTATCACCTGGGCTTCCATCCTCCTCATTGTGTTCCATTTCCCATACTGTCTTGGGGCTCTGTGTCCTATGCCAGAAGGGCCTGGGCCTCACACCCAGAGGGAAATACTGTTAAGCTCATGGCAGAGTGGGAGGACAGAGGGTGTAGGACATAGAAGCAGGGGGTGAAGGTTCTTAAAAGAGAAGTTCTGGAGCATTCTTATTCAAGGACACCTATTATTCATTTAGTCAGCCATCAAACCTTGCCAACTAAGCCACTTGGGGTGATTATCTTGCTTCAGTGAGAATCAGTAGCACTTTTCACAGGTATTGAAGGACTACTTGATCCACCAGCAAACACTTGCTAGGAGTGAGGAGACAGTTGAAGTTCAGGCTGTGTCCCAACGCGTTGTGTGACCTCTTTTATCTGTCTTAGTCCATGGTTCTGCTCAGTGAGCCCTAGATGACTTCTAACAATCATAAAATGCCATGACTTATTAGATCCTTACAAAAACTGGTGATGATGGCAGGTGTGGTTAACCCATTTTATTAGTGAGGAAATCCCAGGAAGGCTTGCCCAAGACTGTGGATTAGTACCCAGAGTCAAGAAGCTAAAAGGATCATGGAAGTCAGGTGAGGTAAAGAAGCATCCTATGTCCCAAAGCGATTGGAAAATAGCTGATGAGGTGGAACATTTTCTGAGTAATTCAGAATGCCTCATAAGGAACATAAAAAAGATGAAGGCAAAATACTGGTGAATTCTGAGGAAAATATGCGACCCTAGAGGTTCCTGGGGCTACAATTTCTGTCTGGTATTCCACATTCTCCCCTTGATACACTACCATTTTCTTGCATCTGCCACCATGATCTGCCTCCCACTATCCTCATCCTTCCCCTTAACCATCTGTGTTCATCCACTCTCAGCTTCTTTCCTCTGCTCTTTGTTTTTCCACAAAAACCTGTTCCTTCTCTCTCCCATTTCCTCCAGGGCCTAGTTTACAGCTAAATCCTTGGTAAAAGTGACTCAGCCTGAGATGGTGAGGACCCAAGAAGGGTTCATGAGTTATTTACCACTTTCAGGAAACTGTGCTGATATTTGCTATAATGAAAATGCTATTGCAGCTGGGCATAATGATGCACACCTGTAATCTCAGTAACTTGAGAGGCTGAGGCAGGAGGATCACAAGTTCAAGGCCAGCCTCAGCAACTTAATCAGACTCTGTTTCAAATTTTTTTAAAAAGTAGCTTAAGGAATGTAGCTTAGTGGTAAAGAATTCTTGGGTTCAATCCACAGTCCAAAAAAGAAAAAAAAAAAGAAAAAGAAAGCTATCTCAAAGAGAATGACTCATGGATGATAGAAATCACCAGTTCTGTTTCCGGTAAAGCTGAAGACATGAAAGGGACACAGTTCTGAGCAAGTTCTGCCACACCTTGGGCTCATCACTCCTTTCACTGAATACCATTTCTCCATCCACACAATGAAGGATCAAATGGATGCTGTCTGAGGAGACCTCCAACTCATGCTCCATCTTCTCTAAAGTCTCAGTACACACAGCTGTGGGTCTGTGGATCTTCCTCAATATTCACCAGTGTTTTGCTTTCATCTTTCTTTATGATGAGTTCCAAATTACCTAGAAAATAACCCACCTCATCATCTATTTTCCAATAGCTTTGAGAAATAGAAGTCTTCACCTCTTTCTGACTTTTGTTCTCCCATTACCTCTTGCAGACAGAGAAACTTGAAAGAGGAAGTCAACAAAGCATTAATTCAGCTGAAACCACTTTGGTAACAACCATCTGTCAGGCATGTGGTGTGAACAGAAAGGGAATAGGTCATGATTTTTGCTCTCAGGATCCCCAACTACAGTCCAGTCTGAGGCAGAGTCGGGTACAGGCATCAGGGAAGATATGAAGCAAGAACTAAGGGGATTTGGAAGCAGGATAGTTGTTCAGCCTGGAGTTACCCAGCAAATTAAGAGAGGTAGGGTAGGACTGAGTGGCAGGCCACTAATGACAGAAAAGTGGGTCAATTGGGGTGTTGTCCTCTCTTTTGCAGTTATTACAAAATCGAATTACACAGTAACAATGGAAAGGGGGGTGGAGGAAATCACCACAGTTCTTCCCCTTAACACATCAGATGTTTTTATTTTTCCAAGTCCTTTGCCAGGCCCTGGTGACACTTATGCAAAAATGTTATGTTGTGGAAAACACAGCCTGGACCCAACTTCAAATTCAGCCATTCTCCCTTAGCCTCACACACTGAGTATGTTTGCACATTGTTCCACAAACCTCCTCTGTTTAACAGATGCACAGCATCTCATCAGGGGTGTTCACAAATGCTATTGACAAAGGATGAGCATATTGGTTTCCTGAAACTTGCGTGCTGATTACTGTTGTTATTGCTACTTGAAATGTTTATTCATCTGTTCAACATGAATCTAATTTTTTTGTTTGTTTGTTCTTTGTTTTTTACATTTCCTTGATAAGTGGGAAGGTTGAACAGCATCATTTTTTATTGCTAATTTTAGCTCTTCTTGATTGAATTATTGGCTTGGATTTTCAGTTTTTTCTGGACCTAGAATTGTGTACATGATCTTTTACACAGATGAGCCCAGGACTGAGAGAGCTCTCAGGATGCAGGACTCTCAGTGTGAAATCCAGGTTGAGCTGGTTACTCTATCTTAATACAATAGGTTCAGCAATTGCCCAATTAATGCTTCATTAATTCCTTCCAACTCTCCCAACTGAGCCTTTCTTTCTCATGAATTAGGGGCTGGGGTTGTAGCTCAGTGGTAGAGTGCTCAACTAGCAAGGGCGAGTCCCTGCCTGGGTTCGATCCCCAGCACCACATAAAAATAAATAAATTAATTAAAGATATTGTGTCCAGCTTTTAACATAGTTTAAGCATTTGGAACAGTGCCTGGGAAATAGTGCTTTATACATCTGCGGGGAAAGGACATAACCTATTAAGACTATGTAGCCTTGAAGCTTAACCCAATCTTTCTTGGGTTCAGATTCTATTTGGTTTCCTCCTTTGCAAAGCTGAGATAATGCCAGGCCTGGTAGCACACGCCTGTAATCCCAGTAATTTAGGAGTCTGAGGTAGAAAGATCACAAGTTCAAAGCCAGCCTCACCAATTTAGTGAGGCCCTAAGCAAATTATTGAGACCCTGTCTCAAAACAAAAAATAAAAAGGTCTGGAGATGGGGCTTAGTGGTTAAGTGCCTCTGGGTTCAATCCCTAATACCCCCCCCCAAAAAAAAAAGCTGAGATAATAATTACATGACTTAGATGAGCCAATCCATACAAATTATATGAAATAGGGCCCAAGAAAAAAGAAAGCCCCCATGTATTAGCTTTTATTGGGGTAGTAGAAGTAACAATACTATGGGCCAATAACTGCTGGTTCTGCCAAGGTGACCAGCCATCTGGTTTGCCTGGATTTGTCATGGGTTTAGCACTGAAGGACCATGTCCTGGGAATCCCTGAGTCCCAGGAAAACCAGGAAGACTGTACAACAAGGCACAGTGAGAATTTTAAGAGCTCTTATTTCATCATTCCAATAGCTCTGTGCTTTACACATACAGAAATAGGAACTCCAGGTAGGTTAGTGATTTGCCCAGGCGACAAAGGTGTGAGGAAAGAGCCAGGTGGCCCCAGAACCAAAGGTCCCCCCACTTTATATACTATGTACCTTTGCTGAAAAGGAGCTGTGTTGTGTAGAGGCTGATTCACGAAAACCTGAGATCATCTTCTTTTTGAAAAAATTGCCAGAAAATGTGCCCAACATAAAATTTTGTATCTTAACTTTAAATGTACAATTCAGTGGCATTAAGTACATTTTCCAATATTGTGAAACCATCACCACCAGCCATCTTCTGAGATCATGAGATTATCTTTTCACAATGTAGAGACGTCATCAGCTAACCATCACACAAGCGTCAATAATGTTGTTGGTGTTTTCGTTTTTTTTTTTTTTTTTAATACTAGGGGTTGAACACAGGGGTGCTTAACCACTGAAACATACCCACATCCCAGGCCCCTTTTAATTTTTGTTTTGAGACAGTCTCACTAAATTGCTAAAGTGGGCCTCAAAGTTGCAATTTTCCTGCCTTAGCCTCCCTAGTACCTGGGATTACAGGCATATGCCATAGGACCCTATTGCAAGCGTCAGTAATGTCGAATGAGTGACTGCAGCCACACACACATCACCTCACTTCTCTTCCCCTGAGTATGTCAACAGAGTCACCACAAAGGACCCGCAAGCTGAGGTCACAAGTGAAGAGGTCAGATTGCTTTTTAGAGTGTTTGAAAGAGAGACAGCCTGCACTGCATCCTAGCAGACACTTTTATTCGGGGAGGTGGAGCCTCCTGTCGGTCTGTCCAAGAGCCCTCAGGGCCCTGCACTAGGAAATTTTGCATTATTAGAGCCAAACTTGAAGCATGTGAGTTTGTCCCTGGCTCAAACAGAGATCTCCAAGCACACAGCACATCAGTGCCTACACAACAAAGCTACTGGGGGGCCAGGAGGCAACTTCTAGGCTCCCAGAAATAGTAAGGCAGAGAGAGATGTACCTTCAATGAAATTTGGCCAGGAACAAGGGCTATCTTCCTCTGCCAGGATTCAACTACCCACCTTTCTTTGAACTCTCTACATATCCTTAGCTCATTCCCTCTGTTCTCAAACCCTCTATAGAGTCTCCTGTAGTTTCGTAGAAGGTAGAGCCACTGTCTCCCTGTGCCTGTGGTTGGCCATGCAGGTGCTCAGTCACCTGTATTTAGCAGGTACATTACGGATTCAGTCCTGTGCAATCTATGATAAAGGAATGCACTTTGCAAAGATGAAAAAATAATTATAATTAGTTATATATTGTATGGTACTTACATAGCACTTTCTGTGTAATAAGCACTACACTAAGCTTATTACATCGAATTGTCTCCACAACCTAATGACTAGGTTTCTGTATGAGACAGAGCAGGATTGTCCTCTCTTCTTATGTGTTCTATAAAGCAGCTAATACAAACTAAAATCACATTCCCATTTTTTAGCCACTGAAAAGCAGGAATGAGTTCAGAGGAGAGTGAGTGGACTGGAAAAAGAGCAGAAGATATGTGGGTGGAGTTCCTGGAAGACAGGAGAGGCCTCTGAGAGCAGGATGCCCACCCTGCTCTGCAAGGATGCAGCTGGAAAGTCTCCAGGGCCCTGCAGAGGTGAGTGCAGAATGACAAGAGGCCCACAGAGAGCAGCAGTACTGGCAAAGGCTGTAGAGCACAGGAACAGGGTGCCAGACACTCGATTAGATTAAGAACACATGCTGGCAAATTTGCACCCTCTGGGGAGAGCAATGGATGGGAGACTGAACTGGACCTCCTGGGATGCTCCTCTGCTCTGTGATTCTGGCTTGGATGAGGATGTGGTCAGAGAACAATATCACCCAGTGAGAGCTCAGAGGATAGACAGGGAGATCAGCTTCTGGAAGAACATTTCCTCTGTTTATTCATTATCGCGTAAGCAAAAGGTGACCAGCACAGTGATTTTGCCTGGAATCACTTGTAATCAACACAGTTTCTACAGACTTCCCTGGGTTTTCCCTCAATGAACTAGTTTAATAGTGATGAGTAATTTTATCTGACTTCACTATGACATCAACTGGCGCATCTCCTGAAGCAGCCTTTGTCTGTGGACTGCCCTTCAGGGGGCATATTTATATTTATGTCTCGTTTATTTTCCTCCTCTGAGGATTGTGGTTTTCCGGGACAGAAGTAAATTCTGCTGTAAGAGAAAATGGAAAACCCACTTGTTCAATAGATGATATGTCCCATTTCCTCTCTCCTTTTTTCAAAATCACATGTCCAGAGTGATTATCATGCTTGAATTACTGGATTTGCCATACCCATACTTCATGAGTATTTGTGGCATTTTTGCCTGTCATTTGGCCTGGGGTTTTTGTTGTTGTTGTTTTTTATGGTATTAATTTTCTATGATATTCACTTCACCAGAGAGTGGATATAATGTACATTCACTGATCACTCAGCTGTTGCAAACAGTCCTATCATTCACTGGTCACTTTCCACTTACACAAGAGCATCTGCCATTCTAATACTGGACAGCCTAGAATGTGTGTGGAGGGGCAAAAAAATAAGACTAGGAAAAAGAAAATATTTTTTTTTAATTTTTATTTGTTGGTGATAATGATTGAACCTGGGGGCACCCTACCTCTGAGCTACATCTCCAACCCTTTTTACTTTTTTATTTTGAGATGCACTTTATAAGTTGCTTAGGGCCTCACTAAGTTACTCAGCCCGCCCTTGAAATTACAATAACTGCCTCAGCATCCTGAATCCCCACAATTTCAGGTGTGTGTTCCCTGCTCTGGCTAAGAATTTCCTTTTGACTACAGGCCTATATAGTTCAAAAGTAGGGAGCTGGGGTTGTGGCTCAGTGGTAGAGTGCTTGCCTAGCATGTGTGAGACACTGGGATCCATTCTTAGCACTGCATATAAATAAATGAGTAAAATAAAGGTTCATCAACATCTAAAAAATATTTTTTTAAAGTGGGGAATGAGGAATATCCCAACCTTGAACAAAATATAAACTTTTAATCATTAATAAGATCTTAATTACTGAGCTGAGACTATTTAGAAGAATGCAGTGACAGGAGGTATTCGTCCACTGTTTTAATTTCTCCGTGCTTCAGTTTTAACTTCCTTTTAAATATCTTCAAATATACTAATCCTATTCTAAAATGTTTACTTTGTTATTTAAAAATATATTTCAGTTCTCTATTGAAGTATCTATTCTTAGGCTGGAGATGTAGTTCAGTGATACAGTGCTTCAGGGTTCAATCCCCAGTACTGAAAAAAATAAATAATAGAGAAATATCCATTCTTTTCACCCATTTTTCATCAACTTTTCTTCTATTTTCCAAGAAATATTAATCAAAAGAAGACCCCTTCTGCTGACTCCAACTTCAGGGTCATCTCTACACTTGTTTCTATTGACTGTTTCATTTCTTGGTAATTGGTTTCTTTTTCTCCTGCCCTTTTGTATATCTAATGATTTTAATGCATGACAAATATTGTAGATGGTACATTGCAAAGGCTCTGGATTATGTAATATTCCTTTACAAAGCATGAGCTTTTGTTCTTGCACACAGTTAAATTACCAAGGGATCACCTTGATTATGTTAAGACTTGAGTAAGGCAAATACTTTATAGTTTCACCCTGGAATCCATAGTATAGTTCTTTAAAAAAAAAAAAATGGAAACCACTCAGACTGTGTTCCCTTCCTCTTGCTCTCCCAAAGAGGAGAGAAGAACGATCATTAATTGCAATAGGCAGTTGCAGCAAAGCAACACTAAAAGCCAGCTTCACGCTCAGAAGGGAATGGTACGCCTCCTCCTCATGGTTTCTGGTACTCTATACAATCAGAGAAACTTCTCTAGTAACGAACTATAGAAATGATCCCTGAAAGTATAGTATTTAGCGTATAGTTCTTACTTCTAATATTCTGGTCCTTATTCTGAGTATATAGTCTTTCTGGAATTTCAATTGGAAGCTCAGGTCTCAACCAAAGATGTCTACTCTGGCTGTTTCCAAACTTCAATATCTCCCCAGCATTGTCCTATACTGAAGTCTTTACTCAGATCCTCATCATCTTGTCACCTGGTGTCTTATCCTACCTATTCATAGCTTAGAATTCAGCTAGTAATACTATGGGATTTTTTTGGTGGGGGAGGGGCGGCGTGACAGAATTTTTCCTACACATTTTCTGAGATTTTTGTTTGTTTGTTTGTATATACCAGCGGCAGTTAATCACTGAGCCACATCTCCAGCCCTTTTTATATTTTATTTTGAGACAGGCTCTTGCTAAATTACTTAGGACCTTGCTAAGTTGCTGAAGCTGGCTTTGAACTTGTGATCCTCCTGCCTTAGCCTCCCAAGTCTCTGGCATTACAGGCATGCATTCCACTCAGCCTGAGGATCTTTTCTTAGAGGTCCCCTGATTCAAACCCCAGTGGTCTTAGTAACTCTGAACTCCGGTTTCTGTTCCTTCTATGAAACTAGTCTCCTACTCTCAGTTTGGGCTCTCTTCCCCTCCACCATGATTTGGAGATAACTTCAGAGCTTCTGCCCATCTCCATACAGAGACCACAGACAGGAGAGAGAGGTTATTGAGGAGGGGAGTTACATCCTGGGATAACCAGAGAGAAAAGCACCGGGAATTATACCTAGTGAGCATAATATTCATCTATTATGGCAAAGTAAGATGTTGTTGAAAGATTTCGACTTCAGTGTAGAGAACATGATAAAGTCAGACAAGAGCAAAGACAAGCTGGGTGCTGTGGTGAACGCCTGTAATCCCGAGATAGAGGCAAGAGGATAACAAGTTCAAAGTCAGCCTCAGCAATTTAGGGAGGTGCTAAGCAACTTTGTGAGACCCTGTCTCTAATAAAATACAAAATAGGGCTAGTGATGTGGCTCAGTGGTCTAGTGCCCCTGAGTTCAATCCCTGGTACACTCCACCCTCCCCCCCCCAAAAAAAAAGAGCACAGAGATATATTCCAGTTGAGTACTTCCTTGAATTTTCAAATTAAGACAGAAATTGTGCATTTAGAGCTTTCTTTCCAGTTTGAATGTGAGAGAGTAAAGATTCTAGCACCCAATAAACAGAGAAAATGTAAGTATCTATCTACCTGCTCCACTTCCTGTAACTGGGGAGGCAAAGACTCCACTAGGGCTGGGATAACACTTGGACTTAGCTAAGATTCACAGCCAACTCAGGAAAACAAGGACCAAAATGACAACAGAAAGCATGGGAAATGGCTAAAAGATGTTTGTTGGTAAAGATGGCACCCAGAGTGCTTCTCTTCCAGGGGCTTAGGCCCATGATGCACCGAATGGCGCACAAACGGTCACCTCCAATCCCTGTGAATGGCGCACCTCCAATCCCTGAAGTGGTGCAAACTCTCAGCCAATGAAGAAGTAACAGCCCACTCACCTCGCTCCTCCTCATCCTGTGTTAAGCCCATAAATATCAATACCCTGTTCGTGTTCGTTCTCTTACTCTTACTCTCCCTCCCCCCCTCTGCCCCCCTCCTCTCTCTCTTCCCCCTCTCCTCTCTCTGCTCCCTTCTCTTCTGCGACTGGCCGCTAGATCCTGCTAATAAAATCTCGGACAGGTAAACGGTTGTTTTGAGTTTACGGAGCTTTTCTATCGTCCTTTACAATGTTCATTAAAAACATTGCAGTAATTTTTCATTTTTAAGATTATGCAGGTAAATTTTGAACATTTCCCAATAGAAACATGGGCAGAAGGAATGAACTGGACCTTTAATTTTAATAAGAAATACAAATGATCAAAATCATGGGGAAAAAATTTCAATGAAGGCAGGATGAAACAACTTGTTACTTTTTAAAAAGCCTATGGGCACAGCATAGAAATTAAGCAGGAAATAATTGAAATAAGAGCAACTCAAACAATACAAATACATGCTTAAGTGAATTATGATGTGTTAAAGAGTTGCATAGTAGGATCCTATTTTGGACAAAATAAAATTATTTACATATAAGTAAGTTTATTTACATATACATACAACATGTGTTGGTAATAGTTAACCTCATAGAGCAGAATTATTAGTTTTCTTTGTGTTCTTCTGTTTGCCTGTATTTACATATTATAATGAATATTCAATGCTTTTGTAATGAGAACTTCTCCCCCATAAGCACCACAAAGATTTAGAACTTTTTTATGTGTGAAAATTCCCCAAACTTGATTGCACATTCAAATCATTTGGGAATCATTTAAACTTTGCAAAACCAAACCTCATCCCAGATAATTCAATCACAATTTCTGGGATGGGACACAGGCATTTGCAGGTTTTGAAGCTTCCTGATAGTTTTGATGGACAGCCACATTTGAGAACCACTGCTACACATTCTTGCTACTCACTGTGGCTCATGAACTTGTGGCATCAACATATCCCAGAATCTTGCCTTGTGGGAAATCCTGACTCACCCCAGGCCTCCTGAGTGACAATCTGTCTTTTAGCAGGGTCCCTGGGTGTTTCCAGCTTGTGATAAAGTTTGAGAAGCTCTGATATAAAACAGTATTCTGTTCTTAGGGAAAGAAAATATGATGTAGTACATCTTCATTATGGGAGTTCATTGAAAAGTACAGTAACCTGGACTTAATGTTGGTGGCCATTATGTTTTTATTAATGTTATATAATAATAATGCTGCTTTCTTGATTTTATTATTACTGTATTTCCCAAAGATGATTTTCTATCCCTTTCTATTGTATAGAATTGACTTCAAAAGACTCTAGAGAAACCACCCTACTCTTTCTAATCAATTTTCTAAACTTTTAGATGGCACTATATCTTTATTAACAAGAGTTAAGCCCTTTTTATTTTTCCTCATTCAATCAGCAGACTTTTACCAGTATTTTATACTGTATGCAGTATTGGAAGGTGAGACAGAAAATTTAAAAAAAAAAAAAAAAAAAAAAACCCTACTGACAGAGTCTCCACTCTCAGAAGGCTTACATTTTCAGGGGAAGTTTGTTTGTCCCCCAAACAGCTCTAGAACAAAAAAGAATGTAAGAGTGTGAGGCACACCCCAAGAGGGTGCTTAGATAAGAGCCTGGTGATTCAAATGGGCAAGGTTACTTCCTGCTACTTGGAAGGATTAGGGAAGTTGTCATTAGGAGGTGGCCTTTGTGCTAAAGTATTTGGGCATTCTGGGTGGAGGGAAGCTGTTCTTAAGGGAGAAAACATGCTCTCCAGGGTGCCTTCAATCATTAAATGAATGCTACTTAGCCAGAACACCTGTGAGGGACAAAAATCCAACTCAACCCCATTAAGGCAGAGGAAAGTTTCAGCTCAAATATAAGAATCAACAGGTCTTTGTATACTCTGGATATTAGGGCTCTATCTGAAGTGTGAGGAGTAAAGATTTGTTCCCAGGATGTAGACTCCCTATTTACCTCTCTTATTGTTTCTTTTGCTGAGAAAAAACTTTTTAGTTTGAGTAAGTCCCATTTGTTGATTCTAGTTATTAACTCTTGTGCTATGGGTGTCCTATTGAGGAATTTGGAGCCCGACCCCACAGTATGTAGATCGTAGCCAACTTTTTCTTCTATCAGACGCCGTGTCTCTGATTTGATATCAAGCTCCTTGATCCATTTTGAGTTAACTTTTGTGCATGGCAAGAGAAAGGGATTCAGTTTCATTTTGATGCATATGGATTTCCAGTTTTCCCAGCACCATTTGTTGAAGATGCTATCCTTCCTCCATTGCATGCTTTTAGCCCCTTTATCAAATACAAGATAGTTGTAGTTTTGTGGATTGGTTTCTGTGTCCTCTATTCTGTACCATTGGTCCACCTGCCTGTTTTGGTACCAGTACCATGCTGTTTTTATTACTATTGCTCTGTCAACAAATGGGCCAAGGACCTGAACAGACACTTCTCAGAGGAGGACATACAATCAATCAACAAGTACATGAAAAAATGCTCAACATCGCTAGCAGTCAGAGAAATGCAAATCAAAACCACCCTAAGATACCATCTCACTCCAGTAAGATTGGCAGCCATTAGGAAGTCAAACAACAACAAGTGCTGGCGAGGATGTGGGGAAAAGGGTACACTTGTTCATTGTTGGTGGGACTACAAATTGGTGCAACCAATTTGGAAAGCAGTATGGAGATTTCTTGGAAAGTTGGGAATGGAACCACCATTTGACCCAGCTATTCCCCTTCTTGGTCTATTCCCTAAAGACCTAAAAAGAGCATGCTACAGGGACACTGCTACATCGATGTTCATAGCAGCACAATTCACAATAGCAAGACTGTGGAACCAACCTAGATGCCCTTCAATAGATGAATAGATAAAAAAAAAAATGTGGCATTTATACACAATGGAGTATTACTCTGCTTTAATAAATGACAAAATCATAGACTTTGGAGGGAAATGGATGGCATTAGAGCAGATTATGCTAAGTGAAGCCAGCCAATCCCTAAAAAACAAAATGCCAATGTCTTCTTTGATATAAGGAGAGTAACTAAGAACAGAGTAAGGACTAAGAGCATGAGAAGAAGATTAACATTAAACAGGGATGAGAGGTGGGAGGGAAAGCGAGAGAGAAGGGAAATTGCATGGAAATGGAAGGAGACCCTCAGGGTTATACAAAATTACATACAAGAGGAAGTGAGGGGAAAGGGAAAAATAATACAAGGGGGAGAAATGAATTACAGTAGAGGGGGTAGAGAGAGAAGAGGGGAGGGGAGGGGAGTGGAGGGGGGATAGTAGAGGATAGGAAAGGCAGCAGAATACAACAGACACTAGTATGACAATATGTAAATCAATGGAAGTGTAACTGAAGTGATTCTGCAATCTGTATACGGGGTAAAAATGGGAGTTCATAACCCACTTGAATCAAAGTGTGAAATATGATATGTCAAGAACTATGTAATGTTTTGAACAACCAACAATAAAAAAAAATCAACAGGTCGAACAACCAAACTATGAAGAAGCCTCTGGAACATTAGGAATCTCAAATGCAAAAGCCAGCAAGAAGATCCTTCCTGTCGTTCCTTATGCCCACATGTCCCCTCTCACTTCGGCTTCCTCAGCATGACAGGAATACCACTGAAAACAACTCCTGTCTTTTATTTATATCCTATGCTTTTCAAAATCAGATAGTGAAACCCCAGAGGACAGACAGACATGAGTGTGGGAACATGAGGTTAAGGGCATAGTTCTATAAAATGGACCCCCACATGCTTTCTTTCCCAAGAAGTAATTTGCCTGTAGCACTGACTGGCTCCAGTCCATAGGACATGTTACATTCCTCAGCAAACTACCTGTTATCTACAGGAGAAAAGCAGGTCTGAAATGCTGAAATGCCAATAATAAGAACACAAGTTACCCTGAAGCAATGATAGGGAAGGGAAATTTTGTGACTCTTACATAGACTAGATCCCCAACTCAGGGAGATAAAGATAATGCCCACAAACCATAAAAACTATAAGAACAGGTTCCAAGTAGAACCAGTCAGCAATGGTCCAAAATGACCTAGAGTTGTCATGGCAGTGGGCACTTGAAAGTCTGAGGTCATCCTGCTGTCAGTTAAAAGTCAAGAGGTGGATCTGGGCAGCACTCTCTAGAAACTTCCCTGGGCCCCCTAATAAAGCCAGAGGGCAGGAGAGGTGCACTGTCATTCTCTCTGGGAGGACCCACTGTTTCCCTTGAGAGGGTCCCTTTCCTCCTTTCCCATTTCTTCTAATAAACTCATGTCTGTTACTCTGAGCAACATGTCTGAAATCTTCCTAACTGGATTGCAGGAATTGGGGTTTAAGCTAGATCTGGTAGTGTACACCTGTAACCCTAGAACTTAGGAGGCTGAGGTGGGAGGATTGCAAGTTCAAAGCCAGCCTCAGCAACTAAGCAAGGTCCTAAGCAATTTGGAGAGATGCTGTCCCCCCAAAAAACAACAAACAAACAAAAAGACTGGGGTATGGCTTCACTAAGCACGCCTGGGTTCAATCCCCAGTATCCAAAAAAAGAATTAGGGCTTGAAGGGGGACCTCAGCACTGCCTCAGTTTCCTGGAAGGCCCTAGCTCTATAATATTATTTTTTTTCCTATAATATTATTTACTTCAAAATAAGATGGGAGGAGGAAAAAGAAGATGGTGGGATAGTTGAATCCATGAATTGATTACTGATGAAGCTTGATATTAAATGCTTGGGGGTTCATTAGGTAGTTCTATATTTTTTTGTATATGTTGGAAATTGCTAGTCTGTCTTGAGGCAGGCACTTGCCTCTGTATCAAGCAACATTGGCCAGGTATGTGGTCACAGAAGACTTTGGCACTCTAGTAAGAACCTCAGAACTGAGATAATGGGGTAGGAAATGAAGTGCTCTTTCCAGATAAGGGGAAAGGAAAGGAAGAATCCTAGATAGAGATAATCCACCTTGACATTTAATAACTGGCTTTCAGGTCTCTCCTGGGTCCATGTTTCTGGTAATCATCAGACTATACCAATTATATATTCCATGCATATTTCTAAGTCAATATGATCCAAGCCAAATTCTTTTTTTTTTAAAGAGAGGGAGAGAGAGAGAGAGAGAGAGAGAGAGAGAGAGAGAGAGAACTTTTTTAATATTTATTTTTCAGTTTTCGGCAGACACAACATCTTTGTTTGTATGTGGTGCTGAGGATCGAACCCGCGGCCACATCCCCAGCCCCCAAGCCAAATTCTTGATCATCTCCTGTTCCTGTAATGTTTTCATCACTCAGTCACTCCAAGCAGATACTTATTGAGTCATATTCAATTGATCTGCTTCCTAACAACCCCCATATCTCAGTTTTCTCAATTCTAGCTCTGAAATAATTATCTACTCCACCCCTTTCTCCTTATTCCCAGCTCTACTCAACAAGTCAGATGTCTCCTAGCCTCATGGGGTCCAAAGTCCACACTACTTCATGCAACACCTGACAACTTTCTAGGATACCAATGTTAACTTCTCATTCCTGTGCCTCTAGTCTTCAATAGTTCCTCATGGTTTCATAACAGACACAAGTGTGACAACCTTAGGTTCTTACAAAGCTTCTTGCCATTTATTCACATGGACATTTATTCTTCTGTACTTTACATATGTTATTTCTTCTATGGGAATACATTGGCCTAATTCTACAAAACTGGGCTTAAAACATACCTCCTTTATAGAACTTTATAGAACACCTTTCTCCTCCTCCTCCTCCTCCTCCTCCTCCTCCTCCTCCTCCTTCTTCTTCTTCTTCTGTTGGGGATATTGAACACCTTTCTGACTTCTCCAGAAGTGGTCACTCCCTTTTTTGTGCTCAGACATCCTTTTAATATGGCATTTCTGCTGTCATACAGTAATTATCTTTTTTTATATTTGTTTCCTATTTCACAGCAAAAACCTAATGTTCATCATAATGAATATATTTCCTGCAGACAAGGCAATGAGAAAATATTTTTAAAATACAAATGTGAAAGTCTCTTTTGATTTCTGGGGATCCCCAAATTCTGATTGTCATCTTTTTTTAATTTTTTTTAATTTTTTTATTTTATTTTATTTTTTAAAGAGAGAGTGAGAGAGGGGAGAGAGAGAGAGAGAGAGAGAGAGAGAGAGAGAGAGAGAATTTTTAATATTTATTTTTTAGTTCTCAGCAGACACAACATCTTTGTTGGTATGTGGTGCTGAGGATTGAACCCGGGCCGCACGCATGCCAGGCGAGCGCGCTACCGCTTGAGTCACATCCCCAGCCCTGATTGTCATCTTTTGAAGATTACACTTTGACCCTGTGACAGGGAACTCTCTCGAGACAGTCCATTCTATCTTTTTCAAGTCATAAAAGGTTCCTCCTTATCCTGGCCCTGGATTCCTTCTCTCTGCAGTTCTTGCCAGTGGGTTCAACTTTTATTTGTAGGAAGCTCCTGAAGGACCACCCAGACTTCTGAAATCTGCTCTCCAATTCTTCAGATACACTAAGCATTCTTTCAAGAACTCCTCATAGGGTGTGACTTTGCATCTCAGGCCTCTGTACATGCTCCAGCTTGTCTCAGCCTTTTTGGCTCTGTGGCTGTTGAGCTGTGTACAGTAGCAGGTGTGGTCTGGTTGGGAACAGGTCATCCTCCAGGTATGAGGAAGAAAACACATGAGCAGGATCGAGGGCAGAGCTGGCATGACATAACATGGTATAGTTTTTATAGCACAGCTCAGCCATTGCTGAAGAACAAAGGAGACTGGAGTTTGTGCTTATCTGGCAAGGTAAAAGTAGTGAAGGATCACAGAGAAGGAAACCTGTCTTGAAATCCATGCATACAATATCATCTTCCTCATAACATCATCTTTAGAACAGTATCCCCTTCTTTGAAGACTTTGACATCAAAGTGGATTTGTTCGGACTTTCTATGGCCTCAGAATTTATTGATTTTTAAATCATAATCTCTCTTTATTTGAGGGCAAGATATTTTTTACATTATTTTCCTAATAATATGCAACTTAAAATTTGATAAACTATTGATTCCTTTAATGGACATTACACAAAAGAATAAGATTAACCTTATCTCATTAATTTAGACTTTCAAAAATAAAATAGAGGAGCTATCAGTGGAGTAGAGGAAGGGGATTAAGGAGGGAAAAAGGGATGAGAAAGGGAGAAAGAAATTGACCAAATTATGCTGTGCATGTATATGAATATACCACAGTGAATGCCACTTTATGTCGATCTATAAAACACCAATTAAAAAAACAATAAATAAACAGAAGGAAGACCAGGAGAGTAGAGAGAGGCACCAGAACAAGAAAGTAGGGCATTGTAATGGAGTAAATTATATTCCATGAATACCCCACTATTATGTATTACTATGAGGCACTAATAAAAACATTTTAAAAATTAGTAATAAAATGAAATTTCTAAGTCCCCATGTTTGTCATTTTCACTCAAGCTCCAAGGCAGGTGCCATGAAGGGAACAGATCTCATAGACCTCTGCTATTTTACCTAGAAGAGTATGTACGAAATGGGAGTAGAAATTAGGGAGATATGCGAAACGCTTCCTTCCTATAATGCTCAAGTCAAAGGAGAACAAAGGCAAAATCAAAGCAGAAGCAATTTGCTAGTCATAAAGAGGAAACTTCTAACTTGAGTGTCAATTAATATTGGAACTCTGCAACAAAGCAAAACATCAACATGCTATGAAACATTCTGTGAAAAGCAAGTTTGCTCTTGCCTAGGGAAAGAATGCCCTTCAATAGGGCTGGGATGAATATCTAAGTCCTGGAAAAACCAGAAAGGATTTTGACTGTAATTGTAAGAGGACGAAGACCAATAATATCTAGATAGACCCGTGAAACTAGTCAGTATGGAAGAGTAACTAATGATTCACATGAACAAGCTGCTTTGCTTGGTAAATGATGAACACAACCTCTGCTACCTACATAATCACATTTCACTCATAATAATGTGGGTTTAAGATCATGATATGGTGTGATACATACAATTTTGAAGGATAGGGTGACTTGGTGTGATGGGAACTCAAGATGGGAACATGGGAATTAAAATACATTTTTTTTTTTTTAAAGAGAGAGTGAGAGAGGGGAGAGAGAGAGAGAGAGAGAGAGAGAGAGAATTTTTAATATTTTTTATTTTTTAGTTCTCGGCGGACACAACATCTTTGTTGGTATGTGGTGCTGAGGATCGAACCCGGGCCTCACGCATGCGAGGCGAGCGCGCTACCGCTTGAGCCACATCCCCAGCCCTAAAATACATTTTTAAAACCAACCAGTTAGAAGGAAAACTTGAACAGAGCTACAGGATCCATAGACCATGACCATATTTTGCATTGGGCCCTAGGGATATGATGATAATCGAGAAAAACATTATTCCTCAAACTCTAATGGACATAGGGAGTAGAGAGTGTAATCTGTTTAAGGAATTGAGAGAGGATTCTTGTGAGGTGGGAAGTGACTAGAGATGAAGTTAGAAAAGAAAGGACTTCAAGGCCACATGAAAAAATTTATATTTTGAGTTTAGACTTTATCAAGGGAAGGACTTTAAGCAGGATCTTTTAAGAAGGATTTTGAATCTAACATTTTAAATATATATTAATGAGGAACAACAATTGAGAGAGAGGGGCTGGGGATATAGTTCAGTTGGTAGAGTGTTTGCCTTACATATACAAGACCCTGGGTTCAATCCCCTGGGTTCAATCCCTGGCACCACAAACAAACAAACAAACAAACAACAACAACAACAACAACAAACAATAGTTGAGGGAGAGATTAGAAATTAAAACAGCAAGGATTATACTTGGATTGTGACAGGGAAGTGTTCAATGACAGTTTAGAGTTGGAATTGGAAAGAACTAGATCATTTGGAATTAGGGGGTTATGAAGAAAAAGGAATCAAGGATAATGATAATGACAAGATATCTGGTTTTAGCTTTTGGGCAGTGCCGTTCACTGAGTTGGGAACCAGGATGGGGGGCGGCGGGTGGGGTGTCTAACCATGTGGGATGGAGTTGAGTTCATTTGTGGGCATGTCAATTAGAAGGGGCCTGTGGATCCTTCAAGTGAAGAGGTCAGGAGGCAGTTAGAGCAGCAGTTTGGAGGTGTAGGGAGAGAGGTGGGCTGGCGTTCAAGATTTAGAAGTTGAGAATTGTACAGGGAAAGCCCTCAGCATGAAATTACACATCTGCACATAAATCTGTGAAACAGAGTGTGGAAGCAAACTGCAGAGTATGCACATATTTATATACCAATCCCTTTCATACTCATTTCACAACAACCTTTTTAAAATAAATAAATCTTGCTGGGTGTGGTGGCACATGCCTATAATTGCAGTAACTCAGGAGGCTGAGACAGGGGGATCACAACTTTGAGACCAGCCTGGACAAGTTAGTGAGACCCTGTCTCAAAATAAAAAACAAAAAGGGTTGGGGATATGATTCAGTGTTAGAGTACCCCCAGGTTCAATCCCCAATATGTATGTATGTGTATGTATGTGTATATATATAGATAGATAGATAGATAGATAGATAGATATAGATATAGATATCTATATAGATATATAGATATAAATATCTATATATCTATATATATATATAGATATATATACAAACAAATTCTAAGATTTCAGTAATCTGGAGGTTTTATTCTGACAAATTGAAAATATACTTGTCTACTTTAGGGACATGGCAAACATCATGATCAAATGGGAAACTGGGTATATCTACTGACATTTCAATGACAGGTAGTGTCATTATTAAAAACATTGGCATCCCAGTGATTGATTTAGAAATTGTTTACCTTAAAATTGTACATCCCTCATTCCTGATTTTTCACATTTCTTTCTTTTCTATTTAGGTCAGGGAAAAACTTTGCCAGGTACTTCATACTGGGTTGGATTTGCCAAGAGCCTGAGTGTGACGAAGAATTCAGTATGTCTTAGGACTGCCTATTAGTGAAAAAAAGTACACACACCCTCAGACAGACAGACAGGCAGGCTGGCAGACAGATGGTACGCAAGGCAAGAAATTTTTTTTAGTTATCAAAACTCTGAAGAAGGCGTATCATCATTTCCTAAGTTTAAGCTGCATCTCAGAAGTTAGTGGGATGCAAATTATTTGACCTGTCTCCGCATCAAAGGTCCTTGCCGTGCTTTAGGGCATAGCAGACACAATCATTCCATAATCACAGGATAGCTCTGGGGACTGGCTTCAATTAACCAGACTACTTCTCAGTTATCATTACATTATCCATATTTATAGCATTTGACATTTTCACAGTGCTCTCTAATCATATTGTATGTGGGTTGACAATCTAAATCTCTAAACATACTTGGGATGCCAGATGTTCCTGTTCTCTGGACTTTCCAGACGGAGCAAGAAGATATGCATCAGTCGAACAATGACAGCACTGAGAGTTCCTTGGCACTTGGAACTTGGTGGTTGAGCATCTACATAAAAACAGGGGTCTGCATGAAGAGGTTGGATATGTCAATAGGCCACTGTGACACTGGATTAAAGACCAACAGATATCATTATCTTGAGTCTAGGGCTCTGAGGGCTGGACTTGCCTGGCTAGTTGAATGGCACCTCTGGAGACTAGTCTTGGCACCCACTGGCTATCAAGGCAAGAGCTGTTGGCTTCTGTTACCTATTAAGCTGAGCCAACTTCTCTCGAGAGCATAAAGTTTTCCAGTCTCTCCTGATCTCTTGACTGGATAACCAAGATCAGGAGGGGGAAGGGAGTCTCGTCTGAATTTTAAATACTGAATATAAGACCCGACCACCTTATGCCTGCTGATTTACCCCCAAGGCATGAGCGAGGACCCTGATTGTAAAGATTTTGACAATATCTGCTTATTAATGAATGATGCCATTTTGATTTATAGCAATCCTAAGGAAAAACTGACACAAATAATAACAGTCATCTCTTAGTCACACCCAACTTGATGTGCAGATACATGAATTTCTTTGTCTAGTAAACCCCAAATCTGTGGCAGAATCCATATGGAAATGATATTTCTCTGTCATTCCATATCTGTGTCACAGAGATTGACCCCTTCCAACCCTCCAAGAATTCTTTCATTATGAATCACAGAACTCATCCCCAAGTTTGTAGATCTGGAAATTATTTGAACATAGGACTGGATTTGCTAGAAGTGATTTTTGAGGTAAATATGAAACCGGATAAATGCTAAAGTATGTGGTGTTTTGTGTTTGTTTGTTTTTAGGTTTGTTTTTTTTTTTTTTTCCTTCTGACTTAATAGTGAATGTTATGCTTAGGTCTGACTTTCTTAATTAGATGAGTAGTTTTAACATATAAATAAACAGCTCTGGGATTCCCTCCCAGAGATCAGTGTTTGATCAAGCATGACTGGCTGGTTAGGCAAAGGTCATTACTCAGCAAAGTTCTTTTATAACAAATAGTTTTCTGGTATCCTTGCTGCTGTTGAACATATGGTCAAACATTGTCACTTACCACAGGGACATGTGATGCATAAGCTTTCCTTTGTGAACCCATCCAATCATCTCTTCCTTTACTGTTCTCTGTAGATAACCACCACAAGGGTCTAACCTGTGAGAAACTACAACTTCTCTACTGTGACATCACTCTCTGCTATAATGTGGATGTTGAATGTATCCCAAAGGTCAAGTGTTAAAGGCTTGGTCCCCAAGGTAGCACTTTTGGGAGGTGGCAGGACCTTTAAGGGGTGGGGCCTAGTGAAGGATCAGTCAGTAGGCATGTGTGCTTGAAGAGGACAGTGGGATCTTGGACCCTTCCACTTCCCCTCTTTTGTTCCTTGACAATGGAGTGAGCAGTTGTGCTCTGCCATTCATTCCTGCATTGAAGTACTGCTCTACACACACCCAAAAGCAATGGAGTCACTTGATCATAAACTAGAAACTCCAAAATTGTAAGCCAAAACAAATCTTTTCTCTTTAGAAGCTGATTGCTTTGGGTATTGGAAGTAACGGAAGCTGACTAATGCACTATGTCTTCACCTTTCTCCTCCGATTTATACCTGACATTGTAGGTAAACTATTGTCTGGCCAAGCTGTTCCTCTTCTTGTGCCCTGGAATTTTTACTGCCCTCCTTTTCTTCTTGCTCTAGGTGGCATATTTCTGAATCTTCAGCTTCTTCTTCCTGTATCCTTCCCTCTGCCTGCAAAAACCCAAATCTCCTTTACCATAGAAAGAAATGCCCTTCCCTCAAAACACAAATGGAATCATATTTCTGTTCTATTTTTCACTGTCAAACTTCTCTAAACTATGTGATATATCTATGTAGGGGGTTGAATAGTGTCCCATCAAAACTGATGTCCACCTGGAACTTCAGAAGATAATATTATTTAGAAATACCGTCTTTTCAGATTAATTAGTTAAGAATACCTACATAAAAGTATCATGAGTTTATGGTGGGCCATAAATCCAGTGACTGGTGTCTATGGACTCAAATTTACATGACTGCAGTTATAACTGCCATGATTGCCCCAAGTGAACCTTATTGTTTTGTCTTGCATAGTTTCTAAGGAAACTATAAATATACCATTTGAACAGTATGTGAAGCGTTACAACCAATCTGTGGCACTAAGAAAGTTCCTGACTTAGCTTAACGATAAATCAGCTACAGTCAGGTGCACAATGGCACCTATCTATGATTCCAGTGACTCAGGAAGCTGAGGTAGGATGATTTTAAGTTCAAGACCAGCCTTGGCAATTTAGCAAAATGTTTTCTCAAAATAATAGCTAAAAAGGACTGGTGTTCACAATAAGGCATTATTGTGAAGGGAAGAACAGCATTAACTTAGATTAGGTAGAGGGAAGTCATGGGAGGGGAGGGGAGAGGATGTGGGGATAGGAAAGATAGTAGAATGAAAGACATTATTACTGTATGCATATACGTGACTACATGACCAATATGATTCTACTTCATGTACACTCAGAAAAATGAGAAATTATATCCCATCTATGTATCATATATTAAAGTACATAAATGCATTCTACTGTCATGTAAAACTAATTAAAACAAATTAAAAACTTAAAAAAAAGAAAAAGGACTGGGGGTATAACTCAGTGGTAGAATGCCCTGGGTTCAATCTCCACTACTTAAAAAAAAAAAAAAAAAAAAGCAGGTACATACCAGCTTAGGTGAAGTCACTTTCGTCCTAACTGGTATATATGCCCCTCCTTTTCACCCAAATTTCAAGAATCCATTTGGTCCTGCTGCCACCCGGGACCATAAATTCCCCAATAAATTGAACTCTGTGCAGTCCTGGATCTGTCTGTCCTTCTCTTCAGTCTCATGGTACACTGGGACTGGTTCTCATATGCTAGAGACAGGTTGTTCTGGAACACTGTGTCTTTCTAAAAGCAAAGGGTACACAGGGAGTCACAGAGAAGAAGTCCACATAAAGACAGAGGCAGAGATTGGAAGGTTGCAAAAATAAGCTAAGGAATATCTGGGGCCCCCATAAGCTTGCAGGGAGAAGAAAAGATCCTTCTTTAGAGACTTATAGGAAGCATGACCTTGACTGCAGAATCCTAGATCCCCAAAGTGTGAGACCCTATGTTTCTGACATTTAATCACCCAGTTTGTGGTAATTTGTTATGGTTGATTTAGAAAACTAATGGAATTCTGTGAGCTTCAAAATGTCCTCTTCTTTGCCAGATGCTTGATCAGGAATAGTAATCAAAATTTTATTGAACAACTAATATAGCCGTACTTCTTCCTCCATGCACCTGATCTTATCTTTATTTTCTTAGAAGCAGACTCCATTATCATCCAAATGTAGATGTAGTAACTAAATTAAGAGTGCTTACTGGAGATTACATGGCTAGTAAATGGTAGAGTTGGGATTCAGGCCCAAGTCTTTTGGATTCCGTAGTCTAAATGCTCCATCATGATAACAGATCACAGAGTAATTTTCAATTCCTCACAATGTGGCTCCCATTCAATTGAACATGTTCTCTTGAAGATGGCAATGGTTCCCTTGTAAGCACATGGATTATCTTTATGTTCCACCCTACATCTGATCTAATGGGCATGAGAAGCTTTCCTTTCCTCACCTTTACCCTTCACTGATGTCTTTGCTGGCTTTTCTTCCTTTATCTCTAACTGTAGGCATTTCCATGTGGCAGCTGCTTAGCTTTCTTTGGCCTCTACACTCAAGACCCAGAGACCTCTGGGTTTCATTATCACTTCTACTTTGATAGCTTCCCCTAATATCTCACGAATGTTGCCTTCTTTGAGGGACTTCGGATCAGCATTGCCACCTTCTTATCTCCTCCCACGTGTCCTTCAGTGACTCACTGATATTGTCTTCCTTTCAAATGTGTTTCTTTCTCTAGGTTTTCTCTGATTATGGGACCATTTCTTCCCTTAAACAAATGTCATCAAGGATCATGGTTTCATTAGCCTTCCTCGCCTGCTCCACCAGGAAAGTTTATGCAATGTATTTTTTTCTTTCTAAACCTCTTGCAAAACCCTCCTCTTCTTTCCATCCTATTTTCAACCACCAGGTCAGACTCCATCTCTCTTTGGTTTGTCACACTTGCCTCCTACCTGTCATTGTCCCCATCTCCAAGCCATCAGGCGCACTATGGCTCCTACTTTATTTCCAGAACACATTACTTCCCTGATTGAAAATCCAAGATGTGCTGGGGATATAGCTCAGTTGGTAGATTGCTTGTCTCTCAAGCACAAGGGCCTGGGTTCAATCCCCAACACAAAAAAAAAAAAAAAAAAAAAAGAAAAGAAAGAAAGAAAAAAAGAAAAATAAAAGAAAATCCAGATGTTTCCCCATTGCCTGGAGGTACTGACCCTGGCATTTCCTAATTCATCCACAATTGAGTCTCAAAGGGCAAAACCCAGTTTTACATTATACCTCTTAGCCCCATCTTAAGCAGTTTCTCAATCTTTGGCCATTATTGTTCTTCCCTCTATCCTTTTAAGACATTTTTCCCTTAAACACTCCTCCCTATGAAATTGTAATATATGTTATATACTGTATATGTGTTTGTTTTGTGGCACTTCAGAAAGCCACAAACCCTGTAAATACCTAAGATTACTTTGTTCCCAAGGGTCAGTTTCCACTCTGAGAGGCCATATCACTCTGCCCACACACACTATCATTGAGAATGCACATCCCAGAATGATTGTCAACCTGAGATCAGAAACAGATTCCAATTTCTGCTCTGAGATACATAAGCTGTGTGACTATGAGGAATATATTCAACCTCTCTGATCTTCAAAATTCCCAATTAAAAAACCCGAAAACTTTGTTGAAACCACATCGTACTCCAATTCTCCTTCTGCCCAAGCCTATTTCCCTCCCTTTCCTGTCATAAATGCTAATGACAAGAGCACTCCTTAGAAACTTCCCATACTTTGAGTTCTATCTCAAAGTGTGCTTTCTGGGAAGCAAAGTACGGCTGTTCTCTATGTACTACTGGCACAGAGGCAGGCTCCAGGAATGTGAAACCTTTCCTCCCTTCCTATTCTGATCTGCCTCCTGGGCTGCTGCTTGCACTGCAAATTGCTACACATGTTGGATACTTTCCTCTGTTCCCAAGTGTCCTTCTTCTTGAAGCCTTTACTGAGAGCCTGCTTTTCCATGGGTGGAAGGTAACTGCCTCCTTGATGTTCCAAAGCATTTTCTATTTACCTCTCTTGGCATTTACCTTGCCATACTGGCACAGAGTAGGCAGGGATGGTTGCTAAATGATTAGCCAGTTGTCCCTGTCTAGCAGGACATCTTCTGTTGTCAAAAGCTGGGTCCACCCTCTGGAGCCCATCCTAGCTCAGAGAAGATGTGTCATTTCCAGATCACAGCTTCTGCCCCCACTTTGTTTATTATGTTTCAATAAAATCACCTATCTAAATAGCACAACATTTTACTTTTGTTAAAGGCCATGCCACAGAAGGCATTGAATGATAAGAGTTTGGGCTTAGTTGGTGGCCAGGCCAACTGCTTTGGAAAAAGGGAGCAGGAGAGCTGGGCATGGTGGCATAGGCTTGTGATCCCGGGTACTTGGGAGACTGAGGCAGGAACATCACAGGTTCGAGGCCAGCCTGGGCAACTTCATGAAAACTTGTCTTAAAATAAAAATTAAAAAGGGTTGGGGATGTAGGTTAGTAGTGGATAGTATTTGACTTAGCTTTTAGAAAGTAATTGGTGTCCTTCCAAGGACAAGCCTACAGGAGTTAGAGTGGTGATTCCCAAACTGGTCTGCACAATGGAACCACCTGGACAGCTTCAAATACTGATGCTTGTTTCCCCTGACCAGAGACTGGTTTTGAATGTTTTAAAAGGTGCTTAGATAGTTTTAATGTGCAGACAAGTTTGGGAATTCCTGGGTCAAAGGATTCTTGGATATTAAGACAGTAGAGACTGTGTAGATCATCCTCCAAAATCTGGCAGTAAAATGACAAGGGCACAAAGAAACTTGACTAGAAAGATTCCAGGAAGGTGAGGGTTGACTTAGAGCCTTGTTAGTTGAAGGGAAGATTCGGGAGGCAGTGGAGATTGAAGCTCACAGACACAGTGGAAAGTTTCTACAGTCTTCCCTGGAGTGATGGGTCAGTAGCAGAAGTGTAGGGTTTTATTTTACGAGGGGAAAAAGGAAAGACTCTAATACAGGAAGCATTTTGACATGGACCAGAACCACATTATGCCTTTCATGGACTCTGGACATTTTTGCCTTGTGGACCCTTCTGCCATTAAAAAAATATATATATATGAAAAACTACATTTTATAACCATATTGATGTGAAGACAAATACTACATTTAAAATATTTTCTTTGGAGAGTTCTATTTTTTGTTATTTTAAATAATTATACTATTTTATTTAAAAATAAAAGTCATTTAAGAAATACAGAAAAAGCAAATATGTTCAGCAAAGAGCCGATGTCACTTAATTCTCTAGAAGTTTTCCATTGCACCAAGATGTACTTTATGCTTTTTAATGCCTATGCATCTCCATGTTGATATCAAAATTTTATTTGGCTGTTAATGGTGCATTATAGTTATACATAATAGTTAGATTTATTTGGACATAGTCATACATGCATGGAATTTACTTTATGGAAAGTTCTAATTTTAAAAGATATCAAAACATTTTTGTGGGTCTCTAAAAAGTTCTAATTTTAAAAGATATCAAAACATTTTTGAGGGCCCTAGTCACTCTGCCAGCTACTGCCTAATAGATAAGACAGCCCATATCACAGAAAGAAGTTGAGAGAAGACCTATGGTGTAATCTCAGTTTTAATAAAGTCTGACATGCCATCACCTACAGAGAAGGAGCAAGGCAGGGCTGGACAAGAAGAGGGGGCAGATTTGGAAGAGCTGTTGGCAAAGGAGAAAGGATGCCAATAAGAGAGTTGCCAAGCAACTGCAGACAGAGGGAAGCAGGGAGGCTGCCAAGCTGGACCTCATGCTGGAACTGATCTATCCTGTTTGTAACGTTATTCAGCAGTTCTTGGTACTCCTGGGAGAACTGAGCTAGCAGATAGATGCTTTTTCACCTCCACAAGGCCCTGGGGCATCCCTCCCGAATCAGATAGGATTATTTCTTTTCTAAATATCCCAATGTCTCTCTGTTGCCTATGAAATAAACTAAAAACCCTTTAGTATGGCACCAAAGGCATTAACAATAAAGTTTATTCTTATTTTCTAACATTCTGAAAGCAAGCAATAATGTTTGTTAGAGAAAACATGGAAACCACAAAGGAATAAAAATTTAAAAATAAACATTATCCATGGTCTTCTAGCCAAAGACAACTGCTGCTGATAGTTGGGGATTGTTCAATCGTTTTTTTTTTCCTACTGTACATCTTTTGTTTATTGTATGGCACAGCTGAGAGCGTGCTATACACTTGATATTAAGGAATGAGTGTAATTTTAGGCAGCAGCCACAGAAACTGTGTGCAAAATAAAGAATGTAATGATTCCCCTTTGCTCTGCTTTAGTCAGGCTCCCTGAAGAGTGTGAAGTTTGAGGCTGAGTTCCCTTTTTAAGAGGTGGACCAATGAAGTGGATCACATTAGAGGCAGGAAAAGAGCAATGTAAGGCTTTTCAATTTAGCTCTGGCCTCTGATTTTAATTTCGTCTCCCACCACGTCTGGCCTTACCTCACCTTGTGCAAGCCACATTACCTACGAGTTCCCCAAGCATCCAAGCATTTAAGTTTCTCTGAATTCTTTTTGCTTAGAATGGTTCCTTCTTCCCTCAAAGCTCAGCTGTATGAGAATCTCAACCACCACCCCACAGAAGAATGAATCATTGTGTATTCTCTGAGCACTTCCAGGATTCTCCTATCACTGCTACCCGGCAAGTGATATAAGAGTTATTTTTGCATGGCTTTCTCCCTGAGGGCAAGAGCATGGCTTATTCAATTTTATGACTCTTTTGTAAACCTTCTGAGGTTCCTGGAAAATATCATACCTCTATATATTCAGTACAGGGGATTGAACCAGGGGTGCTTTACCACTAAGCTACATCCCCAACCCTTTTTTTATTTTTATTTTTTAAATTTGAAACATGGTCTTGCCAAGTTGTGTTAGGGCCTCGCTAAGTTACTGAGGCTGGCCTTGAACTATTGATCCTCTTGTCTCAGCCTCCAGTCACTGGGATTATAGGCTTGTGCCATCCCACTTGATTTATATTTATTTTTATTCATTATACCTACCTTGTTCCAGAAATGATTTAAAAAGGTAAAAGATTACCAGGATACCTAAAATAAGTCCAAAAACTATAAGAAGGGTTTATTTATTTATTTTTATTTCTATTTATTTTTTTTCTTATTTTCTTTCTTCCCTCCCCCCCACCCCCAGTACCAGGGATTGAACCTAAGGGCTTTCTACTACCAAGCTACATCTCCAGTCCTTTTTATTTATTTATTTTTTGTTTTGAGACAGGGTTTTGCTAAGTCACTGAGGATCTTGCGAAGTTACTAAGTCTGGCCTTGAATTTGCAATCCTCCTGCCTCCACCTCCAAAGTTGCTGAGAATTTCTGGGTATGCATCACTTCACCCGGCACAAGTAAGGGTTTTAAGAGGAAGGCAAAAGAACAGAGTGGCAACAAAATAAAAATAGAAGATAAGTTATAATTGTAAGTGATCACTGCCACACTGGCTTTTAGAAGGCAGCAGTTAGCTGGAAGCTTTTTTATGAGCCAGAGTGAAGGGGTTATAATGGAAGAAAATAAATAGTATGTACATAATAAAGATTGTTATGAGATAAGCTGAGTCAATATATGTAAAGTCATATATCAATGTTAAAACATGAGCACAGTAATTACTCAAGTGTTAGTTTTCATAATTATCCTTAGCATCCTTACTATTACACATCAAGCACTATGCTTTGCAGAGGACAATGAATAGAAAGGAATTTTCTACAAAACAGGCAAAAATACTACTGTCTGTTTGTTGCATGCCTCAGAATTACAAAAGGAGAATAGTAGCCAACATGTAGCAAGCTATTTTCACATATCATGTGCTGAATACCATGCCTACATTATCTCCTCTAATCTTAACAAAGCCCTAAGAAACCAAGACACACACAGGTTGACCATGTGCCTAAGTTTATCCACCTGTCATTGACAGAGTGGAATTTGAACCCAGGTTTTCAGTCACTGCTTGGTCTATCCAAGGGGTAGGAGAGATTTTTTTTTTAATATTTATTTTTTAATTGGACACAATATCTTTATTTTTTTTAATTTATTTTTATGTGGTGCTGAGGATCGAACCCAGGGCCTCACACAGGCTAGGTGAGCACTCTCCTGCTGAGCCACAACCCCAGCCCAGAGAGATTCCTTATGAAACTTTTATTAGAGAACAGAATTTAGTCACATGCTACTGAAATGTTTGCAACAATAATCCTTTGAGGTCTTGACAGTTCACAGATATTTTCTCCCCAAAGGTGTTGTTATCCCCTTTTACATTTGGGTAAACTGCAGTTCAGAGAAGTTTTTTTTGTTTTTGTTTTTGTTTTTACCCAAGATGACAAAATTGGATTCAAATCCAGATTTAACCCCTTTCTACAGCCTAGGTTCCTCCACTAATGAAAGTCTAGTAATAGAAAAGGGGTTGTAAAAGATAATAAGATCTGGATATCCCATCTTTTTACTGATCTGTATGGCACAGAGCGGAAGTCCAATAATATTTTGTTATATATGTGATTTAAGCAGGGAAGATTGGCAAAGTGGACACACCTAAGATGGGGGGAGGGGTGGAGGAAGGATGCCTATTAACGTGCAAATGAGAACATTCCTGACACAATTCCCCAGGAAACCAATGTCAGGAAGAACATTCTGTGTTAACAGATCAAGGAAGGACTAGGTGACAGACTCTGGAGGGGGGTCAGTAAGAGGAAGGAGAGTGGGAGAAGAACTCGATGCTGTTTTTAGGGAAGGGTCTGCCATCTCTGAGGAACGACAGTGCCACATGAACACAAAGTGCAGGGGCTTACAATGTTTGTGGATAGTCCAGTAGAGAAGAAGTGGAAAGGCACGGAGAGGCATGGCAATGGAGAATTGTGAAGTCAGGCTTCATGGGTACAACCTGGCTGTGAGGACTACTGTCACCATTACGGAAAGAAGGCAGAAAAGGGAGGAGAGGAAGAGAGTAAGCCTGCTGCAGAAATCATCATGGAAGACAAAAGCATACCCTGGTTCTGCAGGTGCATCCGTCGTGTTGTTCAGAGAAACAGAACCAACAGAACATGCATAGGGAAGTACAACAGAGGAGACTTATGGGGACTGCCTCACAGTGAGACATCTCATCATCTGCTGTCTGCAGGCCCATCGTGCAGTTTAGTCCAAAGGCCTAAGAACTAGCAGAGCCAGCCAATGGTGACTCCCAGTCTGAAGCCAAAGTCTGGCAACCAGGAAGGGAGGGGGGAAGGAGGGAGGAGTTGTCAATGGGACAGAACTCACACTTTTTCCATCTTTTTGTTCTACCCAGGCCCTCAACAGATCAGATGATCCTGCTCACATCTTTACTCAATCTACTGATTCAAATGCTAATTATTTGCACTTGACACACACACACACACACACACACACACACACACACACCTATCTAAGCCTCCCTTAGCTGGGTCAAGTTAACACATAAAATTAAACATCACAGTAGGTACCAACATTGACATCATATTACATGGATTCCACAAGGAAAAGATGTATGAGGGCAGGGACGGGGGTGTAGAAGGTCACTGAGGATGGGCCATGGTCATCTTGTTCATTTTTATATTTTATGCAGAAATCATTTCTGGCTCCTAGCAGTTCTTGGGAGAGCTTTGCTTAATTCAATTGTAATAACATTATTTTGTTCTTATGTTAATAGAAAAGTATCTTTAGGATGTTAATTTCTTAAGTGTCTTAAAATAACTAGAACATCTTTATTATTCTAAAGTACCTTCTTTTCTCCATTTGAAATGACATTTATTATTCACTTTAAATTGTAAGACTAACATATGCTTAGAACTTACAGAATATTGCATGTACTAGAAACAACCAACCAAGCAAACCATAATAAATCTCCTACAACCTCATTGTCCTGCAACACTTTTTTTTCTGGACTTTTAAAGTAAACTTACCTTTTGCAGATTGTTTTTATGTTATTTTCACTCAAAATGCTCTGGATATTTTCCTATATAAATACAGTTCTTCCATTTCCATTTTAGTGGCACATATTAGTCTATTGTCTGAAGATACTATTATTTACTTTATTTACTATTAATTACTCTTTGATGAAATCATTTTCCTTTGCTATAATAAACTATACTGTCATAAACATCCTAGTATTTAAAATCTATGTGAAAAATGAGTAATTTCCTTTTACTAAATACCAATCTGAATTACTGGAATAAAGTTTGTTATATTTTTAAGCCTTTTTATATATATTGTCAAGTTCCCTTCCAGAAAGTGAAACCAATTAACACTTCTGCCAGAAAATTGTGCATGAGAAAGCTTACACTCCCACAGTGTTCAACAGAGTGCTCTTTTGTCTCTTTCTTAAATATTTGAGTCAATCCATGGACAAAAATACATTTTTAAAATTTGCTTTGTTTTTAAAATTAATGGCTAAGCTTTTTAAAAAATATATGCTTATTTTGAACTATATATATTTTTCCTTTTTTTTTTTTTTTGTGGTACTAGGGACTGAACCCAGGAGCAATTCACCATTGAGCTACATATGTACCCCTTTTAATTTTTTATTTTGAGGTAGGGTCTTGCAAAATAGCAGAAGCTGACTTCAAACTTGTGATCCTCCTGCCCTGCCCTCCTGAGTTGCTGTGATCACAGGCATGTGCCACCATGCCTGATAAGCCCCTTTTCATAAAATGCTTGTTTGAGGATTCATTCTATGGTTTTGTTATGCTCGAATTCGGGACCCCCAAAAGACCACCAGAGACCCATAATTGATGTAATCAGCAAAGAGGTGTTTATTGCAAGCTAGCTCAGTCCTCCGCGCGCGCACACACAGCAACTGGTGACGCTGAGAGGCCCGAGCCCAGGGTTTGCAGCAGTTTTATACATTCTTTGGAGAAGGCAGGGACCCCCACATACATCATAGCATCTCTTAGCAAATCATCACACACGGCGGGAAAATCAAATAACAACTCTGAAACATGATTAGCACATTCACTGACGGGAACAAGTTGGGTAGGGGTGATTGGTTATGACAAGAGGGGGATTCATTTGAACTGACTGGTTTAAGCCAAGAGGGGTGTTCATGCTGAATTACAAGGTTTCCCAACATGTTATCAACCACCATAAACTACTGGGAGGGTCATCTGGCATCCCAGGTATTTCCCTGTCTCATGCTGATTGGTGGCTGCTACGGGGTTGCTGTGGTTCCCCACCTAGCCTGACTGAGTCAGGGACACCTGGTGCAGCAGATCTCTCCTGTTATTTGTAGATAAACAACTTAGCAGGGTGGGAATGTGCCTAGGAGCACTCTGTGGGTCTTTCCAAGGACAAAGGTCATGTCCCTTCCTTGGACAGGCTTTTTGCTCTGAGATAGAGGCTGGTTTTTCAATTTCACATTAGGGTGTTTGACTTTTAAAAAATAAGATCGTAGCTAATATTTTTGTTTAATTTCTTTGTCAAAATCCTGAAGATTAAAAAAGTTATTTTTTCCCCAACATATAGAACAGTAGAGGGAATAGTATATCAAACCCCAATGCACTCATCAACGCATAACGTGGATTCAGCAATTATTCACTCATGGCTAATTAGTCTTGCTTCATGCCTGCCTCCCTTCCTCACCCTGTCCCTATATGCCTTTTTGTTGTTGTTGTTGTGGTGGTGGTGGTGGTGGTGGTTGTTAGTAAATTTTCAACATCATATCATTTCATCTGTAAATATTTCAGAATAGAGACAACTGAAAATATAGGTAGTCAAATCACCCATCTTTCCCTTTGTGGCTTCTACCTTTTGGTATTATGCTCAAAAAAATCGTCTATTTTTCCAGTTGTCTTTAGTTTCATTAAAAAAACAAACAAACAAACAAAACTTTGACCTTTTGGGTCCATCAGAACTGAAACTTTTTCAAATATTTAAGCCACTAAGTAAGTTAGAATATCCCTACTATCTTGAAACATTTCATATGTGAAATACTTTTGCACAGGTCATTTTGCCTTCTCTGTCCAGTCTTATGCTGTGATGATTATTTGCAGGAGTATAGATTTAATATTTATTATTGTAAATTCCCTGGAAAACACTACAAATTGATTATCCACTTACATTGTTTTAATGTGCAACCATCTAAAATTCTAAAAAAACAATACAAAACCCTTAGTATTGCAGCCATGATATTGCTCATTAGTCCCTTAAAATTTGATTTTGCAAGCTCAGCATATAAAAGGCTCTCCATTTTCCATTTTAAAAATTATTTATTAAGGGAGTGGGGATGTGGCTCAGTGGTAGAGCACTTTCCCCAGCATTGGGGAAAAAAAAAGAAAAAGACTTATGAAGTAAAATTTTGGTTGTTACTTAATTATATCCAATCTAATAATTAATAATTACATCTTTGCACATTAAACAAAAGTGATTAGAAATTACCAGAAATATAATTTCAATAAATTGACTAAAATGTTTTGAGTTCTCATGATGTGCTAGGTATAAAATAATGTTTGGTGATGACAAAAGAACAAACAAGATGGACACAGTCCTATCCTCAAGTAACTCACAACTCCAAATGCTGTGATCAATTTCAGGGACTCCAGGTCTGCTGTGAAGAATCCATGAATAGGTATTAGGACAGCTCAGTCAGAAATGCAGGTTTGAGGACATAATCATCCATGGAAAGACCTAGTTATAGGATCTGTGAAAACGTATTTCAATGGGTACTTGGTGTTTTATTTCTTTCATTTCTTATCTCTGCAGTGCTTTCTCAGCATTTTGTGGATCTCAGAGCTCCAGCTAGGTTTCAGTGACCTCATTCACAGCACTTTGGATAAGAGCCTGAGGCTGAGAAAGGTTCTGAGAAAAGATATTTTGCCGTCAAAAGCTTTCAGTTGAATGATGGATCTCTCACTCTAATTAATCCATCATAGAGCCCCTGGAATGGCCTCGAAGTATTATTTATCCTACTTTTATAATTGAAAATTATAAACTTTTCATTTCTTTACATTTCATACGTGTTCGTTTAATAGATAACTCCTCAACAATTGGTTCCATCTTTAGTGATACTTAAACATTTTTCTATGTGGAAACAAGCAGGTTTATGTATAACTACTCTGTTTTATTTATTTATTTTTTTTTGTTTGTTTGTTTGTCTGTCTGTTTTAGTACCAGGGATTGAACTCAGGGTTACTTAACCACTGAGTCACATCTCCAACCCTATTTTGTATTTTATTTAGAGACAGAGTCTTACTGAGTTGTTTAGTGCCTCAAAGTTGCTGAGGCTGGCTTTGAACTTGAGATTCTCCTGTCTCTGCCTCCCAGGTTGCTGGGATTACAGGTTTGCACCACTATGCCTGGCACTACTGCACTGTTGATCAACAAAATACTCTGTTTCTATTGGGAAAGAGGTTAAGAATAATGTAAACTCTTTTGCTTCTGATTCTTCAATCAGTTAATGTTTCACTAGGCTATAGGTAATGAAAGAAAGACACTACCACTATCAGGCCATAAAGAAATTTGTTTGTGGGGCTGGGGATGTGGCTCAAGCTGTAGCTCGCTCCCCTGGCATGCGTGCGGCCCAGGTTTGATCCTCAGCACCACATACAAACAATGATGTTGTGTCTGCCGAAAACTAAAAAATAAATATTCTCTCTTTTTAAAAAAAAAAAAAAAAAGAAAAGAAATTTGTTTGTTTGTTTGTTTTTTCACATAACAATAAGTCTAGATAAAGACAGGCTGGAGCTGGGCAGCTGTTTAACAGTGTCATAAATAATCTAGGGCCGGGGTTGGGCTCAGTGGCAGAGCACTTGCCTCAGGTACTGGGTTCCATCCTTAGCACCACATAAAAATAAATAAACAAAATAAAGATATTGCATCCATCTATAACTAAAAAAATATTTTTAAATAAATAAATAATCTAGATTCTATCTATCTTTCTGTACCACCAACTTCAACTGTGAAATTCAACCTCATGGTTGCAAGATGGCTGCTATAATTCTAACAGCAAAGTCTGTGACCCACCCAAGCAGGAACAAAGGGAAAGTACAAGGGGCAAAATCACAGCTGAGTCTGGCTCTATTAAAAGTCTGACTAGGATTGAGGGTATAGCTCAGTGATACAGAGTTTGCCCAGCAGATGTGAGGTTCTGGGTTCCAGTTTCAGTTCTATTCCCAGCATCACAAAGAAAAAAATATATAGTCATTCCAGAAGATTCCCCCAGGGCTCTCTACTTAGAGCCTATTGGATAGAATTGTGTTATATGCTCTCAGCAGGAGAGATGGGGTGATTGTATGTCTTAATTGAGAGTACTATTATCCAGAACAAAAATTTGGGCTCTGTTGGTAAGAAAGATGGGAAGAATGTCACAATTCCCACTCACTAAGGGGGACGTTGACATAAGCTTTGGACCACTTTCATCTTCTTAAAAACTCAATAATACTGCCTACACCAGAATTGCTACATTCAATAAATCACTCACTCATTCTTTATCAGTTCAGTTAATATTCACCAAGCATCTTCTCTACACTAGTCATGGCAGAAACAGTGATGAACAAAAAGTAAAATAGGGCAATGTCTCAGATTTCATCCAGACAATGAGATTCAGTTTTTAAGCATCAGTATCTTTCTCTTATGGTCCATAACAAATGGATAATTCTCAACACCCAGAACACTAAAATAGACAGTCAAACATGTAATAAAGGGCCAATATTAAATATCAGAGACCAAAATATTCAGCCACATAGCATATTGTGTAGTTCATCAATCTTGGCTGGTTTAAGAGGATACGGAGTTACTCCAGGCAGATTATACCATGAACTTGTACCTTTACATTCCAGGGGTTAACTAAATGACTGATTCATGGTAAATACCCAGTAAATACATTTGCTGACCTGAATGCAAACTAAGATCTCACTCTAACAGAATGATAAGAATTACAGAGAAATTCTTTAAGGTCAAAGAGGATAGCTGGTAATCCCTGACCTTCTCATTTTGTAGGGCAAACTTGCTGTCTGTGCTATATTACATTCAAGTTTCCCAGTGGAAATGTCAGGGCACACTGACATATTTGTAGTGGAGATGTTACAGAGATACTGAAATACTGAACCTTTTAGTCCCTGGGTAGCACATCTCATCTGAGTGGGTCACACAAACTTCACTACTGGCTATATTTGGCATGAAGTGGGAAAGGCTTGCTAGTTCTGCTCTATGGCCCAGAACTTTGGGGTTTTAATTTAATACAAAAATCAGAACAGTCATACCTCCTGGGGAATATGTGTTATTTCAGCCCACCTCTGCAAAGATTCCTAGCAGGATGAGAATAAAAGCCAGTCTTTTATTTATGTGCTTATTTATTGATTGATATTATACTGAATTGCACCTCACAAGTCTTTTGTGGAAAGAGATAGGGTCTAAACAAACAAATGTCTGTCTCTTTAATTTTCCACCAAGCCATATTGAATATGAAGGCTCTCTCTCTCTCTCTCTCTCTCTCTCTTTAGGACTAGGAATTGAACCTAGTATGTTGAGCTGCATCCCCAACCCTTTTCACTTTTTATTTTGTGTTAAGTTGCTGAAACTGGCCTCAAATTTGCAACCCCCTGGCTTCAGTCTCCCAAGAGGCTGGGATGCAGGTGTGTGCCCCTAGGCACGGCATGAAGGTTGTCTTTTCCATTGCAGCACAAAGATATGGACTTGAGATCTCATCACAATCCCCTTTCATGACCCATGTGATGTTCAAACCTTATCAAGAGACAGGTGAGAGGAGTAGTTTGAAAAAGATTGGTCAAGGGATGTGGTAGACACTCTTTCATCTCAGTTCTCAAAATTCTTGTCCTGCATTAGATTAGAAAGTAATGCACTTGGCTGTCACCTTTGCTCCCCTCAGAAACATCACCCTGAAGTTTCCTCAAGTTTCATGAAGAGTTGAGATTTTTAAGACACATAAAAACAAACAAAACTTATTGTGAATCTTTTGCTGATACCCTAGATTGTAAGGTCTGAGAGTAGGCATTATCTTACCTTCTGCAGTTTTAACAAACACCTTGGGGTGCTGTGGGAAAGAAAAAATTACATGCATGTATGTTGAGTACAAAAAAAAAAAAAAAGTAAAGTATACCAACATGCAGCAACTTACAAACCTTTTTTTTTTTTGGGGGGGGGGAGGTACCGGGGATTGAACCCAGGGGCACTTAATTACTGAGCTACATCCCCAGCTGTCTTTAAAAATATTTTATTTAGAGACAGGGTCTAGCTGAGCTGCTTAGGACCTTGCTAAGTTGCTGAGGCAGTCTTTGGATTTGTGATTCTCCTGCTTTAGCCTCCAGAGGTATTGGGATTACAGGCATGCGCCACCAGTCCCAGTTTACAAAACTTTTTTTTTTTTTTAAGGAAATCTAATTCTGTGAAGCTAAAATTTGGCTTTAGGTGAACAGTTTCACCAAGTGTGAATAACTTTAAAACAGACTTCAAATATGTAGTCTGAACAGGCTTAAAATTTTTTTTAAAAATTTACCAGGTTTTTAAAAACTAAGTTTAAGTAGTTCAGAAATACCTAAAAATTGTTTCAGTAGAACATCTTCTTTAACAAAGTTTTCAAGTTTACTGAAATCAGTATGGGTAAATTCATCTAAATGAGCGTGCTCAAAATTCTTCTTCTAAGAAAGCCACAACAACAAAAAAATTCTTCTCCACACGCCAGAGTTAAACCGCAGGTGGAGTGGAGATATGGCAATTTCCGAGCTCCTAGTTGCCTTACTGCCTGCCAGGCCAGGAAATGACCTCCTGCCAATTCCCCAAAGAGAATTTAGGCCGCCAAGGCAGGAGGGAAAAGGGAAGTGCAGAGGCTGGATGAGATTGGCACCAGAGCACGCACAGTTTCAAGGTATTGAGTTATGTTTGGAAAAATCATTTAGAGGTGACTGCCAAGATTATAGTGAATTAAAATCATTGTAAGATGTGGGGATAGGAAAGATAGTAGAATAAAACAGACATTATTACTATATGTATATATGTGACTACATGACCAATATGATTCTGCAACATGTCCACTCAGAAAAATGAGATTATATCCCACTATGTATAATAGAAAATCTACCCACAAGAAACAGAAAAAGACAACCTCACCAAGGTTTATTGCGAAATACATTACGGCCTCATTACAACAGCTGACCCTTTCTAAGTGTTGATGGACCTTTATTTTATTCATTTATTTATATGCAGTTCTGAGAATGGAACCCAGTGCCTCACACATGTGACGCAAGCGCTCTACCACTGAGCCACGATCCCAGCCCAATAGCTGACTTTTATAGATACAGGAATGTACTAAAAGTGAAGTCATGTCCCTAGAAAGTTAACAATGTTGCTACATATGCAGAAACATCTACATGGAACTGGGAAATACATCCATGATTGTCCCATCCCACATCTCTAGTACCCCTTATGGTGCGGAGACAGGTCAGAAAGTAGCACAGACACCAAGAGCCAAACACTGAACGTTCATTTTAATTCCTTTCCAGTCGTTAATTTTCTTTTCAATAGATTCCCAAGAACCACCATTCCACACAAAAACTTGGATTTGGGTAAGGAAATACCAAGGGGAGGGGAGTGAGGGGAACACTCACTCAAGAGTGACGCCTGTGTCCCCCTCCCAGTCCGTTCCCAGTATCAGCCCAGCTGCCCAGCTCTCCGGAGTAGCGCCCCAGCACGAGGCACGAGGACGCGCTCTCCAGGCCCGGGAAAGCAGGCGCCCGCGCCCAGCACGGCTGCCCAAGGCGGGTAGCGGGGAGCCCCGCCCCAGAAGCCGCCCTGCGCGTCCCGCGGGGGCGCCGCGGCGCGGTAACCCGGAAGCGGCGGCGGGCGTGCGGGAGCGCGGGCGGCGCGCACAGCCGGCCCTGGCCGCCGCCGGCTTTGTGTGCCGCGCGCGGGCCCCGGCCGCCCGCGCGTCGCCCGGGCCGCGGGGCAGCCGCTGACCCGCCCTCCCGCTCCTCCCTCCCGCCGCGGGCGGGCCGCAGCCGCCCTCCTTGTCGCGCCCGCGCGCTCCCTCCTCCCCGTCAGCCACCAGCCAGCCGGGTCGCCGGCGGGCGCCAGGCCGCCCGGATGCCTGAGCCAGGCCCCAGGATGAACGGCTTCTCGCTGGGAGAGCTGTGCTGGCTCTTCTGCTGCCCGCCCTGCCCGAGCCGCATCGCCGCCAAGCTGGCCTTCCTGCCGCCCGAGCCCACCTACACTGTCCTGGCGCCCGAGCAGCGCGGCCCCGGCGCGCCCTCCACGGCCCCCGCTCCGGCTCCGGCAGCTGCGGCCCAGCCGGCGCCGCAGCAGCCTGAGGAGGGCGCGGGCGCGGGGCCCGGCGCGTGCAGCCTGCACCTGAGCGAGCGCGCCGACTGGCAGTACTCGCAGCGCGAGCTGGACGCCGTCGAGGTCTTCTTCTCGCGTACCGCCCGGGACAACCGGCTCGGCTGCATGTTCGTACGCTGCGCGCCCTCCAGCCGCTACACGCTGCTTTTCTCTCACGGCAACGCCGTGGACCTGGGCCAGATGTGCAGCTTCTACATCGGCCTCGGCTCGCGCATCAACTGCAACATTTTCTCCTACGACTACTCGGGCTACGGCGTCAGCTCAGGCAAACCCTCCGAGAAGAACCTCTACGCCGACATCGATGCCGCGTGGCAGGCGCTGCGCACCCGGTGAGCCTTGCGGGGGTCACCAGGCCCGGCTTGCAGCTGTAGACTGGCGGGTGGGGGTCTCCTCGGCGGTCTTCAGGGAGAGGGGCCTCTCCTCTCCGACTGGGGCGAGTAGAGAACCCCAGGTGGCTGAGGATTCGCATTTCGTCCCCACTCCTGTCCTGTTTTCACCCTCTTTCAAACCTGCCAGCCCTCGGGTTGCTGGAGAGCTTAGATCCCGGCGCTGTGCCGCTTTAGCACGCCCAGGTGCCGCAGGTCTTGGGGCTGGGTCTTTTGTGGCTCTGGCCACCGCAAGTGGCGGCGTGGGGATGTGTAAGTACTGGGCAAAGAGAACCAACTTGTTTCGTGCTTAGTTTGTATGAGCTGGCCATCAAGACTGAAGGTCCTTAGGCAGAAGTGACCTTGGGCAAGACATAAGTCTCTAGACCTCTGTTTCGGCCGCGTGAAACAGGAGGCCAGATGGGATGGCCTCGAAGACTTTCTGATTGTAAAGTGCCCTTGGAGCAAAGCCTGGGCAGCATTGCAGACAGTTGGAGGGTCGGATGGTATGAAGAGTTTGCCTCCCAGTGGAGCAGAGTAGCTGGCACTGTTTGGACAGGAAGTTAGCTGGTGACCTGGCACCTTTCATAGAGCCTCAGTAAACAGTCCAGGATGAGTTTGAATCATACAGGGGTAGGGAATGTCTTGACCTTGAATTAGTACTCATGGAAGGACTGGAAAGTATTTATTGAGGGCCTTTTTATGTATCAGGCACAATCTGGGTTCATGATTTAGGGGCTAGACCTGGTAACACAAGCAAAAACCTGAGTTTTGTGGCCAAATCAGGTCACCTGCTTGTGCTCCAGTTTAGATGTCAGTCACCTTTATCACCTACCTCAGCAGTAATTGGTGAAGATACTTGAGGTCATGTCTATGCAGAGGTTGGTTTTCTTCAGAGGAAAGAGTCCTCAGAATAAGCACAATAGGCACTGTGTTGCTGTAGACCTTTTTATAGTTCTTATCTAAAGCTTGTTTGTTCAACCCATAAGCATGGCCAGTGTTAATGATTTTGTTTCCATTTGTGTTTATACATAGGTTCATAAATTACCCATTGCCTTTCTGGGAAATGGCTTGTCCAACAGAGAAGTACTGGCTTGTTCATGTTCTGAAGTCCTGATGGGATGTCTTCATTTAGAGTATATAGCTTTTGGAAATTGGTTTAGGCAAATGAGAATGTATCATATGCTCATGTATCGAGTCAGAATCCACAAGTAGTTAAAAGCCACCTGTTTAGGAAAGGGTTTCAAAAGTATGTGCAGATTGCTAGAATTTGCCATTGGAATAGGTATTAAAATGTAAGGTTGGTTGGCATTAGATCTTTTTTAAGTAAAACATAAAAATTCTACTTTGAGTATGTTATTCAAAAGTTTCTGTAGCATTAAAATGAAAGATTTTCGAAAGAACCCTTGCCCTGAGCAAGTAGGTGTGTCTGAGTTGCCTCATCTGTAAGGCATAGTTAACTTCCTGAAGTCTTCTGTCATCTTTAGTTTTGGATTTGAATTATCTGATGGTATTCCCAAACTTTGCTCTCTGATATTTCCAAATTTTGCTTGTGATTCTCAACTGAAATAGGTTAGAATTTAGTGGCTATAAGTGAGAATCTTAGAATTTGAAGAAAACTTACAAGTTCTCTGGTCTAGTTCTTTTCAGACTTTGGATCCTACAGTTAAAAAACTTGTTTTACATCTTGATCAAGCACTGTGCTACATATTTAAAGTGAATGTTTCACAAAACAATGTTTTTCCTTATGAGTGATTCACATTAGCAGAATGTGTTGTGTTCTGTTTTATTTCACTTAAGAAAGTAAAGAAAATGAATGCTAGTTGTAAGCTGTTAGATGGATTTCCCAGCTCATGCATGGATCCTGCTCTTGTCCACCCACTTCATTTGAAAGAATGATAATCTTACCAGCAGTAGGTCTCTTGGCTACTAGTTTAGAATTCTTTACACTGTACCTTGTAGTAATATATTTTACATATATGTGACAGAGTTGTTCTATGAAGCTTAGGCATCCCAAACTGCCTTCCTGAGTCTTTCCTCTCTTTTTGTTTCCTATGATTTTTCTTCTGTAATCTGACCATTGCTGTCTTTTTATAGCTCTGTTCAGGTATTTTGGCAAGAATACCTTCCATACCATGTGTCCATGGTAAGGACCCCGCCTCCTCTTGAACCCCCTTCTTTTCTGTGGAGCTCTGATCTCCTGGTTCTGGTATTGTTCAGAACACTGATTGGAGAGCTTGCCTTATCCTGAGTTATCTTTATCTCTGTCCTTAGATTATATCCCCAGCAGGACTGTGTTGTGCAGCCCCCATAGAATCAGGCTGAGTCCCTTGCTTATATCTAGCCCTTTGAATATGACCTTATGCTGAGACTACTGCACCCTGACTGGACCCTACATGTATTCCCTGTGCTTGCACTTACAACAGTGTTGTTACTTCTGTTACTTAATTGAATCCCCACTCAATTCAGAGTTCTTAAGGAAAGGGATTCTATCTTGTTTTCTGTGTTCCCAGCAACTGGCAAAAGTGCTTTTAAATAAAAGGCATTCATTAAATATTTGTTCAATGAATTGCATGTGATGGTTACCCTATCAACAAATGGGAAACATTTAATTTTTCTTAAATGTTTAACATTTTTTAAATTGCAAAGAGTTGAATCCTGTTTTACTTCTAGAGTTTAATATCCGTACATACAACCATAGACAAAAAGGGGTACAAATGTATTAGCCTGAGGTATGATCCACTTTGGTCCATTATCTTGGTGTTCATGTAACACTGAAGTGTCAGCATTGAAGAACAGAGCAGCAGGTGCCTTGCTATCGCATTAGGTAAGCCATCAGTCTCATAATCTGAAGAAAGAGAGCAGCAGGAACCCTTCACTTATCTTGCTCCTCGTCTTCTATCCACTACCTGTCTGTGAGGTCTCCTGTCATGTTTAGTGAGTTGCGCAGCCCTGAGTGAAGAACTTGAAACATGAATGCTTTTCAGTGTGCAGTCCCCACGTGGATGCACAAAGCAATGAATGAGTCCCCTCAGAAGAAGGTTAAGATTAAGGTGTGCAAGTAATTTACAATAAGGGTTTCATGAGGCAAGAAAGATGATTTGCTCCTTGACCAGTAGATGGTTATTTTAAGGATTCATACCATTACTGAGAAGGGCGTAGAAAGAGAGGTGGGGGGTTGAAAGAGGCAGGAGAAGTGTGGACTCAGTATAGAAGAAGGAAAGTTGGTGTGGAACAGGAAGGAGGGGCAACTAAATCTAAGCATGATGGAAAGTGCCAAGATTAGGACATGTTTTACATTTGTGTTATATTGATGGACTTTGTAAGTATGTTGTGAATGGCAAACAATTGAGGGCATGAATTAAAATCACTTACAGGTGTTTGTGGAAAGGGCACTGTAAAATTCAGGACTTCTTACTGAAACCTGTGAGTCAGGGAAGTAAAGTGATTAATCTGTGTAGGTCAGTGGAAGAACACCTGGGTTCAGCTCCCTCGATGCACAACCTTTGAGGATATCTTCCTGGACCTCAGCAGTTGTAGACTGTGCAGAAGTGGGACTGTGATTCAAGTGGGAAGGAATCAAGCTGGTTTGAAAGTATAAACCCAAATAAGCAAACAATCCAAAGAATGAGGTGTAAAGCAGGCAGAGAGGGTTTGAGCTGAGACATTTTAATCAGGAGAAACAGAAGAGTGGGGCATTTGTGATTTAGTTTGTTATTGGTGTTTACCAGTAACACAGAAGTCATCTTTGAAACTTCTATTTGATACAGTTGCCAAAGACTGTGAAGGCAGAGAGAAAACAAATGCCCAGAGAGGAAGATAAATAAAAGACTTTGTGCCTAGGTGCAAAAAGCAAATTACAAAAGAGTTAATATTTCATTATTTTATTCATTTGACCAATGGACCATTAACCACTAAATACACTTATTTCAGACACTGGAGGTTCTCTTTGAGTATCATTAATCCTGACTCTTTCTCCCCACCACCTTTCCTTCTTTCCTTCCCTCCTTTCATGAGAGGACAGAATAGAAGCATTTTTAACACATACATGGTTAGCTGTTTTATAACTTTGATGTCTGTGATTCACAGGGTCCGTGACTGGGGAATCCATGTCCCCAGAAGACTGTAGTGGCCAGGGGTGTTGGGGTCCTTGGAAGCACCTCTGTTGATTGTGAATGGTGTTTATTGTTGCCACTCTCAGGGTGGAATTGCCCTGAGAGTACCAAAACTTGCCTTTCCTTGACATAATGGCATAGCTTCTTTGTTCTCAGTTTTCTCAGAGGGAATACTCTGGGGCCATTAAAGGAAGAGAGCCTAGGATTTCTACTTGACTTAGACTGATCAGAGCCAAGAAAAACAGAACATGTTATAAGTACTATTTGATATAAGATGAAAGCACAATGATATCTGTAAAAAGGAAATATATTCCTTAGTATCCACAGAAAGTTATTTCCAGGACACTTTGTGTATATCAAAATCCACAGATGCTCAAGTCCCTAGTATTAAATAGTACAGTGTTTGCATATAATCTGTGGGCATCCTTACACATACTTGAATCACCTCTAGATAACTCATAACACCTAATGCAGTGTAAAGGCTACATAAATAGTTGTTGTACTATATTGTTTAGGGAATGATGACCAAAAAAAAGTATATCTGTGTTCAGTACATATACAGTTTTTGTTTTTCAAATCTTTTTGATCCTTGGCTGGTTGAATCTGCAGATACAGAACTTGAAGATATGGAGGAGTGACTGGCAGAATGTTGGTTTGCATTTCTAGGCATCAATATGAGAATATCCTATTAGGAAGAAGATGATTTTTCCTAAGAACAGACCTGAGGATATGTAACTAGGGCTGGGCACAGTGGTGCACACCTGTAATCCCAGTGACTCAGAAGGCTGAAGCAGGAAAATCACAAGTTCGAAGCTAGCCTTGGCACTTAGTGAGACCCTATCACAAAATAAAAAATAAAAAGTGTGTATATAGCTCAGTGGTAGAGTGCTTCTGAGTTCAATCCCCTCTATCAAAACAAAACAAAAGTAGGTCACGTATGTTTGGGGGTCAGCTCAGAGCCCTTCCTTCTCTTGGACCTTTCTTCTCTTCCTTCCTGGTTCTTCAGGCTCCCCTTACTCTGCCATCATGCAGATTTTGTTTCTGTTAGCAGTACCAGAATCTGAGCTTCTGCCTCCATCCCACCAAAACTCACTCATGGTTCTATTTTGAGGGACTGTACTTTTAGCCAGTAATCCAGTTGAGAAAGATCTGAAAAACACTTCCATTTTCTGTGTTAATGGGCAATAACTCTTTGATGTGTTCTCTTTTAAGCACATTTGCTTTTATTTAGGGAACTCTTGGAGACTGTTTCGACTAAAACTTACTCTTAAATCTCTAATTGGTGGAGAAAGCATTTTCTTTTCCTTTGCAGAAGTAAATTACATCATACTGTCCTGTGATTACTTAGACCTTACCTTTAAGGTCATTCACTCCCTTCTGCTGCTTTCCCTCCTCACCCTCCAAATTGAGTAACTACTTGGCTCTGGCCAGCATTGATAATCCCATTTAAGATTTCAAAGCCCGACTTGAGGGATTGCGTGGTTCCCTTTGGTAGTAACTTTACGCTATGCAGACTTTTGCTTAGGCTCATATTGAAATTACACATCTGTTCCCCTTTAAGATCCTGTTGTATAGGAATCCAAAATCTCAACACAGAAAAACATAGGAGATTGTTATTTGGATAACAGGGTGATTTGTTTATAGGTGGTTTAGTCAGGTTTTGTGTCACTGTAACCAAAATACTCAATATGAACCATTTAGAGGAGGAAAAGTTTATTTGAAGCTCACTGTTTCAGAGGTTTAATCTTTTTTTGGCTGACTCCATCGCTCTAGGTCCAAGGTGAGGCAGAACATCATGTTGGAAGGGCCCAGTGAAAGAGTGCAGAGCATTGCTCCCTTCGTAATGGTGTCAGAAGCAGAGAGGGGAAGGGACTGCAGGAAAGATTCACCCATCCATACAAAGAGGGGACCAGACTTGCCCTTAAATAGTGAACCCACTGTGCAGTGAGGCATAGTCTATTTGTGATGGTGGAGCTGTTGTGACCTAATCCCCTCTTCATAGTCATACTTTTTACTCCTGTAAAAACGGGAATTTTATTTCAGTATGAGTTTGGGAGGAACAGACATTCAGATCATCTTCAATGAAACATTTGACACTTTTGGTGTCCACATTCCATTATATTTTTTGGGGCGGGGGGTTGCAGATACCAAGGATTTAACCTAGCCCTTTTTATTTTTTATTTTGAGATAGGGTCTCGCGGAGTTGCTTTGAGCTTCAGTAAGTTGCTGAGGCTGACTTTGAACTTGCAGTCCTCCTGCCTCAACCTCTCAAGCCGCTGCTATGCCTGACTATTCCATTGTTTTAAAACATGGGACAATGAAATGTAACCCAACTACAGGAATTTTGAGGTGCCTTCTGTAGGTTTATATTTTGTAACTTTCAAGAGATGCTCTTAGTGCTTTTGAATTTGCTTGTGTATCTGTTGAGAGGTTTACTGGGATGGAACCCAGGGGCACTCTACCACTGAGCTACATCCCTGTCCTTTTGTATTTTGAGGCAGGGTCTCACTAAGTTGGCCAGGTAGGCTTTGAAACTGCAATCCTCCTGCCTCATCCTCCATGGTAGCCGCAACTACTGGTATGCATCATTGTAAATGGTTGAATTTGCTTTTCTTGACCACACTGGGAAACTTGGTAGATTTCATCTGGTTCAGTGGATCTCATCCCTGGCTTTTCTTTACAATTTTCCAGGTTAATTTTTTTTTTTAAATGTATGTTTTAGTTGTAGGTGAACGCAATATCTTTATTTTTATGTGGTGCTGAGGATTGAACTCAGTGCCTCACGTGTGCTAAGCAAGTACTCTACCACTGAGCCACAACCCCAGCACCCCCAGGTTATTTTTTTTTAAGTTTGTGATGTGATGTGTGTGTGTGTGTGTGTGTGTGTGTGTGTGTGTGTGTGTAGCCAGAATTGAAATACACAAATTTAGAAACATCCAAATGCTGGTGTACAAAAGTTGGCCCCCATTATAACTGGTTAAGAGTGGAAGAAAAGAGGCTGTTAAAGATCTTTGGTGGACAGGATCACTCTAGAATAAACCATATGAGGAGGCAGTAGTTGAAAAGAAATATATGTTTGTATTTGTGAGTGTCCCCAGAGACTCACAAGGCAGTGCAGCTGGGATCCTGGAAGCCCTTCACCTCTCTCTCCAGCTTCCTCTGCCTGCACTGGCTTGGTGTTTCTCAAGTCCTTTTCTCTGCCTGCCTGTCCCCTTGCTCTTTCCACAGACAAGCCTCTATATTGCTGAGCCCCGCCATCTGACTTCCCTCTGACTTGGTGGCCGCAGAGCTGGCTTCCTTCGTGCTTGGTACCCTTCCTTGGTTCACCCCTTTGTACCTCCAGGTTAGTGATAGCTGGTGCTAGAGCAGTCTAAAGAAGCATGGCAAGTTGGTCAGGAGCCAGGGCCAGGTGAGAATGTCTAGATGTCTCTGCTACTCTGGCCTTTCTGTAGTCACATTACTTCCTCTGAGGAGGTAGTGGGCTGTAGGAATTGGCTCTGCTTGCCATTCAGCTCCTATAATATGACACAAAGTTCCTTCTGAAAGGAGAGCTTCAACCTTGAAGAATAGACCACAATTAATTCTTTAAACCAGGTCACTAGAACAGTGACGTCATTGCCCTTTTGTGACCACATGTGTAGGCACGCATTGGAAAACTGGGAGCCAAGGCTGTAGCAAAATAGGTCTCTTGCCTTTTGGTGCCTCTTCTCCTATCCTACCACACATGCACTGTCCACCATGGACTGCCAAAAATGGCCTGTGGTGTGGACACAATTCTGAACAGCCTGTGGGGCAGGGAGGACAGGTCAGACATTGGATAAAGAATGCAAGCAAGAAAGGGGCTGAGGCTGTAGTTCATTGGCAGAACACTTGCCTAGCATTGGGTTCTATCCTCAACATCACATAAAAAAATAAATAAAATAAAGACATGCTGTCCATCTACAACCATTAAAAAAAAAAATGCAAGAGAGGGCCAAAGGCTGAAACTGCACAGTGCAAATGGATCTCTGTGTGACTCAGCTTAAAGATCCAGGGTGTGATATGACTTAATGATTTATTTCTTCATTTAGGTGATTTACAGCTGGAACTGGTTTCCGACTATAACTGGTAACCCAGGCAAGGTCATTTCAAGGGTAACCTGGGGAGGAACATTCCCTGCAGTTCTTACTCTCTGTGATGTATTTTGTAGTGAAGGGCAAAGGATTTAGATAGACAAACTTGGGTTTAGGTCCTGCCCGTGCTGCTTTATTAGTTGCTTGTCTCATCAGGCAAGTCTCCTAACCTTTTCAGACCTTAGTTAAGATAATAAAAATAATGATAAAGCAATAATAATCTTGGTACAGACATTTCATGTCAGGTGCTTAACAATGTTGCCTTCCACACAGTAAGGGCTCAATGAATGGCTTGTTGTGTTAGAATTTTTGCTCACACTGTTGGAGCAGTAATAACCAGATGCTCAGATCAAGCTGAAAACCAGACGCTAGGTCATAAGGAGAGGAGCCAAGCTGTAGATTTTGCTTCTTTCCCTATTGTTTGTAGGTAGAAACAGCTAGGTCAAGGCTGGCTGAATGGGTGTGCACATAGAGGAACAGTAAAGATGTTTTGGTTTCATTTACAGCTAAGGAGAAAGAAGTTCTTTGAATTCAGTTGCTTGTGTCCTCGAAAGCTTTGGGGATTGATTACATTAGTATTTTAAATCTGATAGCACTTCATCTCCCAAGGTGTTTATATCCCCAAAGGAGATCTTTAAAGGAGAGGAAACCCTACCTGTAATCCAACACTTGCCATTACTTTGCAAACCATTCTGCACCTGCTCCCTCCCCTTTGTGTCCAGGCTTAGCTATGGGATTGGAACAGGAACCAGAGGCTTCTTCATCATGGGGTCAGGAGTGGCAAGGACTGGAAGTGAAACTCTGTCTCCTCTGCACCAGAACATTCTGGTTGCTCTTTACTAATGGGGCAGCCTTAATCAGATAGAGCTGTCTGTCCTCTTTTCCCAAAGAGGGCCAGCAGACCTGCTTTTAAAATATGAATGCTCCCATAATGCCTTACACCTTAGATTCAAGTGGAGTTTTCAAGACTCTGTAATGGAGCTCATTGATAACTTCCACATTATTGATTCACTTTAAAGTGTTAAAGGACCATGGCACCATGGTGAAATTGGAAACCTCTGTTTCCAGGAAGTCTAGGTCATTCAGATCCAGGGCTGAGTCTAGTAGTTAACTGTTAGGTATCATTTACTTGCTGAATCACTGAGAAAAGCCCGTCCCCAGAACTTCTTGTTGTCAGAATACTGTGCACATTTTCAAAGAAAAAAGGAACACAAAGAACCCCCAATATGCATTATTCATTTGTTTTCTTCATTTTACATTTTTAAATGGTTTTAACAAAATCTGGGCAGTTATTCAGTGTGTGGGTTGTGTGTATGAAGTAAGCTCATTCAGAATATATCCACAGAGAGTGAACTTCTAGACATTAAATATAACTCTACTGGCTAGAACCTCATCATTATGGTTGGTAATCAAGATAGTCCAGCTTATCCAGAGCTGTCTTTAGTGATTGTCATGGACATAACAACCTGTGCAATAATAATTATGTTGACTGCAAAGGTCTGTGGTGCCAGAACAAGCTTTTTGTGTGCTGGTTGACCTTAAATATTTGATTTGTTTGTATTATCATAAATTACTCAAGGATATTTCAGACTCAGTGGATTACCATGATGCTGAACTATTACTGTTGTCCTTAAAACTTTGTAAAACTTGTTCTATTTTAGTTTTAACATATCTGTTAGGAAAGGACTATTCACAGGCTAATCACTTCTAAGCACATTTTATATTATATAAATAGGCTGGGTGCAATAAATAAGTTACAAAAGTAATATGTGCTGTCATATAGTTAATTGGAATAAAATAGTTTTTCCTACTAAAAACGTCAATAAAATCCTATAAATATAGATTAGGAATGTATCAAGCTAGAAATAAAATTACAGGGAGGGATAAAATAGTTTGGGCTGTCATCTGTATTCAGGGGACTTCTCTGTCCCTGAAGCTCAGTGGTAGCTTATAGTCTGAAGAGTCTGTGCATCTCTGGACCATGTCCACTGGGCAGTCCTGCCACACTGTGGGTTCAGTGTACTGTCAACACAGCTTTCACTGTTTTGACCATTAGTGTGCTCACTTCCATTTATTCAGGCTCCAAGTTAGAGGGCTCCTGGTACCTTCCCTCCTTCATTCACACACCCGAATAGCCCCAAGTTTCTATGGTTTTTCCTTTGAATGTTTTCTTTCCCCCCCTACCTTCTTCCTTTGATCTAGGCCTTCCCAATTTCCCCCATTCTTCTCCAAGTGGGCCCCCAGCCCTGGGGGCAGGCTTAGGTCTCTTGACTGCCATTGCTGTCTTCTTCTTCTCAGCTCCTGAAAGTATAAAGCCTGGCACAAGAGGAGCACTCCTTGAAAACTTGTTGAGTAAACAAATGAATAAGTTGATAGCCACAGAGCTCACAAACTTCAGGGTTGGAATTATCTGGGGAGGGGGATACTTGTTAAAATAGATGCTGGGTGAGGCCCTAAGCCACTTGGCTAGATCCTGTCTCAGAATGAAAAAGGGTTGGGGATGTGGCTTAGTGATTGAGTACACCTGGGTTCAATTCCCAGTACAAAAAAAACCAAACAAACTAGGCTCCATCCATAAAGGCTACTAGAGAATGGGTGAAGCAGGCCTAGAGTAAACCATTTTAAACCAGCAGGCCCCATGTAAAGGTCAGTTCCTCTGTATTTTAGGAGCCCTGGGACATGTAAGCTCTTGAGGGAGGCATTTAGAATACCTCATATGGTGACTCAGGGTTGTATATTACCCCCTGTCTGAAATTTGCTGTAATTCTCCTTCCGTGGAGTAATGGCACGCATTGTAAAACTGGTAGTCCATAATTCAGGGCTTTTTAAATTTTATTTTGAAGTAAATATCTGCTTTTATAAACATATGGATATTATAAATATACAGTTTCTTTAAAAGCTGTTTGTAGCTCTTGTTCTCTAGGATATGGTTGCATATTCCTCAAAGATTTGTACAACTGGATCACAATTTTCTTTGTCACTCCACCTTCTGCTGTTATCCTGTGCAATTTAAGTATTCTGGGATATAGAGATGCTATTCAGCAACTCTGCCTTGCTGTCTTTGCCCTCTCCCTCATTATTTTCCTCCTTCACTCTGCACCACTCCATAGTCCATACCTGTGGCCACCCTTTGTGATTACCTGGAACGCTCTACTTCCAGGATTTTGAATTCCCAAAACCTTTGACTCACCTCATCTGTTGGTTCTATTTATTAACAAATGAATCAGTTGTCCTCTATAGGCCAGCTGTCTTCCAAAATAAAACAGACAAACAATTACTGTTCTTGCAAAGTTTCCATTCACAAATGCTGATGACAGATGAATCATTAATAATTTTTATGTAAATGGTAGTTTCTTAGAACATGGCAAGTGATGCAGAAAAACAGAACAGGGGGCACTGGAGAGGGGTTTAGCCTGTGCACTGTAGTTTAAAAGGATGGTCAAGATTTGCTTCATCAAGAGAAGGATACTTATTTCAAAGCAGTGAGAGCCTAGCTATGTGTAGGAAAGGGCTGAGAGACAAAGGTCCTGGGGTGGAGTATGGTTTACAGTTTCAAAGAACATAAGGAAACCAGGGTGGCCAGAGCAGGGCAAATAAGGGGTGCAGAGGTTAGGAAGATAACAGAAGAGGACTGAGAGTAACTGAGGGAGGTTGCTACCTACAGTCTTACCAATCATTGCAAAGACTTTGTCTCTTACAAAAGGAAATGGGCGCCCTGGGAGGACATTGGGAAGTGAAAAGACATGATTTGACTTAGGTTTCAAAAGGATCACTCCATATTGTGTACATGATAAATTAGAAGGGCTGGTGTGCCTCTGGAGGAAGAAAGGAGACCATTTAAAATTGACTGCAGTATGTTAGGTGAGAGATAATGGTGGCGGACCAGGGGTGGGTAGCAACAGTGGTAAAAAATACTTTAGTTGTGGGTGCATCTTAAAGGGAGAACATACAATAATACTGATGCAAAATGGGAAAAGGAGACATCAAGGATGACTGCAAAGATGTTGTCTTGAGCCGCAGAAAAGGTGGCTTGCTGTTTATTGAGACGGGGAGTGCTGTGAGTGGCTCTGGTTGGGAGTGGCAGGGCATAGTTCAGGAGTAGGGCTTCGGATCTGTGGAGTTTGAGATGCCCATGTCTACCTTTAAGTGGATAGGTAGAAGAAATTATAAAATTTAAGTCTATAATAGTTCAGGATTGAGGTCTGAGCTAGAGATAAATTTGGCAATTGTCCCTTCAAAGAAGGAAAGCTATGAAACCAAAAACAAACTTGAAATGATTGGCAGTTTTGCCTGGGATAGACCTGCTTCTGCCCTTGTCCTTGCCAAAGTCAACCTGTAGGAGCTTCATGGAATTCATTCATCTGGTTCCCTGGCATCTGTGATCAGCATTTCCATTTGACCTCCAGGAGCCCAGTGGTTGGAGGATCGGGTTCTCCTGTGAATGATTGAATGACAGGTTTCTTTCTTATTAGGAGGGAGCTCCTTGGTATCAGTGGGCCCAAAGTGGTGGCTCTTTGGTCAGTCTCTGTGCCTAGAGAGCGATGGCAGATTTCCCTGTGATCTCAAGCACCCAGGAGAGTGACAGGATTACATAGCCCAAGTGTGATTTTTCAATAGAAGGTGACCAGCAGTCTTTTAGAGATCTCTTCCTTACTGCATGTTTTCTGGTTTCTACTTTATTATTTTTTGAAAAATCTTTGTGTAAGATTACAGTTTAAATTTTTTTTTTTTTAGTTGTAGATGAACACACAGTATCTTTATTTATTTTTATGTGGTGCTGAGGATTGAGCCCAGTGCCTCACACATCTGAGGCAAATACTTTACCACTGAGCTATAGCCCCAGCCTAAGATTACAATTTTAATTTGCATAAAGCCTCCTGCCTGTTTCCCTGTTTCCCTCTCTGAACTGAAAATGGGACAAGAGTTTCTTGGGGACTTTTTTTTTGCAAGCATCTGGATCTTCTGTAATCCATTCTTTTCTTATTTTGAGTTATCCTTTTGGCTTCACATTTACTAAAGAACTGCAGAGTTAATTAAATGAGCACCCCAAACAATAGGCGTCTAAATCTCTTAGGAGTTGTCCATTCCATCGAAACTCTTTTCTCAGAAGTGCTACTTAGAATGAAAAACTGCTGCCTGTGTATTTCCGAAAGAAAAAAAATTATACCTTGGCTGGTCTGTACTCTTTACCTGGAGTGCCTTCTCTGGCCATCATGTGCTGGCTGGGGATTCTCTGTACCATTCACATGTCCACCATGCAGACAGAGCCTTGTCAGCAAGGTTGGCTGCCCTTCCTCTGCTCCCGTAGCTCTGGTTATACTTCTGTTCTAGTTCTTGTCACCTGGTCCTTTGGTTAGTTTTAACAATATCTGATTCATCTTTAAGAATGTAATCTCCTTGAGGGCAAAGCTGATTCTAGACTTACCCAGAGCCAAGTACATTCTCCTTGCAGAAAAGGCCCTCTTGTATTAGTTGAAGGACTGGGTGGAGTCGTTGAAAGGTCTTGTTTGTATTCAGAGCTCTTTCTTTTTTTAGAATCAAGATTCTGAGTCTTAACCTCTTTGATTTTGGCTGGGTAGGCATCACTGTGTCACTCACGTAGCTGTTACAGACTCAGCTTCCTGCTAAGATTTCTCTTCAGGGTTGAACATGAATGTGTAACCTACCCATGTGATAAGGACTAGGGAACTGAGAGATCTTTGCCACATCCTGCCATCCAATCTCTCAAATGCCTGCTTTCCTCCTGGAAAATAAAGCTTGCTTTTTTAAGAAAAACCTTACCTGTCCATGGGAGCATTCAGGAAGGGTGACCAGAGTACTTACAGGAGAGGAGGACATTGGTCTTCTTTGTGAGAGGAGAGTATGCAGGTTCACCTGCTACCAGGGCAGTACCCCATGTCGTCAGGAGGTATCCTTAACTGTCACATTCAATAATGTTTTTTTTTGTTGTTGTTGTTTGTTTAATTATTTGGAAAAAGTAGTTGTGGTTGATATTATTTAGGGTATATTTAAAGTCAGTTAACAATAAAGAAATTTTACAAGAGGGTTTCTGGTTGGGTGCAGTGGTGAACACCTGTAATCCCAGCCACTAGGGAGATTGAGGTGGGAGAATGGCAAGTTTGAGGCCAGCCTTGGCAACTTTGTGAGACCCTGTCTTAAATAAAAAGGGCTGGGGATGTTGCTCTCTGTAAGAGCGCCCCTGGGTTCAGTCCCCAGTACTGGGGGGGGGGGGGGAGAAAAGAAGAGGGAGGGAAAAGGGGATGGTCATGAACTGAAATCGATTTCCATGTGTATATGTGAGTTTGTCTACTATAATCCTAAAGCTTTAATTAAAAAAAGAAAGAAAAGAATTTTCTGTTTGTAGTTTCTCTGACTGCCAGCATATGACCTAATCTCCTAAAATCTGAGATCCACAAACTCCTTTTTACCTTGCCGTGTTGCTTGTTAAAAACAAAATTTTATTATGGAAAAATCCAAGTTATATGCAAAGTAAAGACAATATGAAAATAAACCCCACGATATCAGTGTTCATCTTCAGCAGTTTTTTTTTTAATTTTTGTAGTTATACATGGATAACATGCCTTTATTTTATATGCTTATTTTTGTATGTGGTGCTAAGGATCAAACCCGAACCCAGTGCCTCACCCATGCTAGGCAAGCACTGTGCCACTGAGCCCCAGCCCCTTCAGCAGTTTTTTTTAACATTCTGCCATTCTCATAGCATGACGAGCTCCACTCATACTTCATCCTATCTATTATTACTTTGTGTGGGTCTATTTTGTTTTGTTTGTTTTTGATACTGGAGATTGAACCCAGGGGTGCTCTACCACTGAGCGGTATCCAGAACCTTTTTATTTTTTATTTTAAATCAGGGTCTTGCTAAGTTGTCAAGTCTGGCCTTGAACTTGTGATCCTCCTGACTGAGCTTCTTGAATAACTGAGATTGCAGGCATGGGACACTACTACTGACGTGTGTGTGTGTGTGTGTGTGTGTGTGTGTGTGTGTGTATGTCTGTATAAACACTGAAATGCAGAAATTGTGGCTAATTTCCAGCAATTCCTTTTTGCTACCCATGCCTAAACCCAGACTGGTGCTAAGTCAGCACAGGGGCAAGCCTTCCTTCTCGAGTGGTGGAAACAGTGTTATACCATGATTGGGGCATGGATTGCAATACGAAAAGACTGAGGTAGTACTAAATAGATTTAATACCATATATCAAAGACTGTGCACTGGGTGCAGAAAGAAAATATCAGAACTTATATTTATGCTTATTTTTTTGTTTTTCAGTCTGTCTTCAGAGTTTATGGGTTTTGTGGAATGTTTTAAAAACTACGCATGTGGGTGTGCACACACACTAGAGCATGCAGTCATTTTTATGAAGAAGAATACATGATTAAATGTTTAGACACCAGGGCTGTTAATAAATATTGTTACTTAATCTATTTTTGGATTTCTTTTTCCAGAATTGTAGGATCTGAGCCTGATAATAAATTAGAAATTTTAGTCTTTCAACAAATTAGGTGCTCAGCATATGTCAGGTGCAGGGCTAAATACTGGGTACAGTCTTCAGCATGCGACGCGCACACAGACGCACAAATTTAATTTGCATTTTAAAAAGATGACTTTGAATATCCTTGGAGAGACCTTCGCCTACAGAGTTCTGTACAATTGTCTAACTGTATTCTGACAAAATGTCTCCTGAATCTTTGAAAATCAATTGAAAGGAAGAAAAGAAATATGTCTTTTCTGGTGAAATAGTCACTAGGATTCCTTTTAACAGGTGAATTGAGTGGCTCTGACTGCTCTACTGTTGTGCAGGTGTGTTTGACAGCTGGAGGTGGCTAAGGACTGGTGATCAGAATCTTGATGACTGTAGGTGGCCAAGTGCAGAGGTTAAGAGCAAGGGCAACAGAGCAAACTGCCTGGGTTTGAATTCTACTCGTGCTTCATTTTCTTTTGTGAAATGGGGAAATTATAGTGTGTATATAATACGGTTTATTTATAATAAGTGACTATTTGTAAAGTGCTTATATATAAGTTTAATAAGAACAATTTTTAAAAAATCTAAAAAGAGCTGTGGCGCATGCCTGTAATCCCAGTGGCTCAGGAGGCTGAGGCAGGGGGATTGTGAGTTCAAAGTCAGCCTCAGCAAAAGCAAGGGTCCAGGCAACTCAGTGAGACCCTGTCTCTAAATAAAATACAAAATAGGGCCAGGAATGTGGCTCAGTGGTTGAGTGCCCCTGAGTTCAATCCCTGGTATTAAAAAAAAATCTGAAAGGAAGGAGGGAAAGAGTTTATAGTAGTAGATAGCCCTCAAAAAATTTGAAAAATAATGAGCCATTGTGTTTCTAAATGGGTTTGTAATCTTCAAAGCACTTCCATATGCGCTCTGTCATTGTTCCGAAGAATAGTTCTGTGGGAAAGTTTGGTGAGATGGTATTATTTTCATTTCATAAATCTGTTGACAGCAGTTTAGGGAGAGTAAGTGGTTGATTCAGCCTAGGTGTCTAACTGAATATAAGGATTCAGTGTATTTCATTGGACTTTTAAACATTTCTAGTGTGTAAGCTACTTCAGTCAATTTGTTGCCATTGGTGGTCACTTGTGTATGGGGTGGGAGGGGGGCACTGGGGATTGAATATGGGGTGTTCTACAACTGAGCTAACATCCCCAGCCCTTTTTTATTATTTGTTTTGAGACAGGATCTCTTCATGTTGCTGAGGCTGGCCTTGAACTTGTTAGCCTCATACTCCTGAGCCCCTAGGATTACAGGCGTGCATCACCACACCTGGCTGGTAGTCACTCTTATAGTTTGCTTTCTGTTGCTTTGTCAGCCTGTAAACAAAGCAGTTGCACCCAAATGGACCAGCTGTGTAATTTTGCTGTGTGATCTTTTTGTGTTTTAATTCTCTCCTCTGCTTATTGACTATTCCTGTTTAGAGAGTCAGGTAACCTCTTTTAAGTAATCCAGAGCACTGTTTTATTCCTGATCATTTAAGCAAGGACTGAATTGCATCTTTTTCTTTGGGGGGAGTTAAAATCTTTTTTTTTTTTTTTTTTTTAAAGAGAGAGGAAGGGGGGGGGAGAGAGAGAGAATTTATTTATTTATTTATTTATTTTAGTTCTCTGCGGACACAACATCTTTGTTGGTATGTGGTGCTGAGGATCGAACCCGGGCCACACGCATGCCAGGCGAGCGCGCTATCGCTTGAGCCACATCCCCAGCCGTGGGGGGAGTTAAAATCTTTAAAACCTATTTTTTTTTATGGAGCCCCTACAGTGTACTTAACTTGGAGGATAACTAAAAAGAGGGGTTCATCATCTCCTAGAGTTTGATTTAGCATTGCAGGCAGCTTCCTGGAGTCACACACACAGTCACTCCAACTGTGCGGAAGTCTGGTGCATGGCTTTTTTCAGTGAGGGTCTATTAACCTGATCCCAGTTTGCAATCCTGACCTACTCTGTCCCAAGACCACTCAGACAGCAAGTGAGCTAAATCCCTGTGACTTTGTTGGAAGCTTCTTTTTTTCGTGATTTCTTAGCAGTCTATATATCTCTCATACTTTCTAAGAAATGATGAAACGGGCCTTTTAAATACCCTAAAATGAGAGAACTCTGGCAGCAGAGGCACAAGAGTCCTGTCTAGAACATCAGTGTCTTGGCAGGATGGACCTTTCAGGACTCAGACACCATCAGTAAAGGAAATTATGAAATCCCTCCCCTCTGCCCACCAAAGTCTCATCTTCTTGAGTTGTAGCCAGAGATATTAAAAGGCATGGTTAAATGTGCTGTGTCTTATAGTCCTGTGAAGTCCATTGTTTATCAATGGACTTTAAGGGTTTTGCTCTTGCACTGGGAATCCAGTGACAGTGTAGTCAGATGGCCCTCAGAAGGGACCTAAGCGTTGACCCATTGGATCCCTAATGCCAGTCTTTAGTACAGGAAGATATTTTTTGCTCATCTACAGCAAAATAGGAAAAGCAAAGACAATAATAGTTTCCTGAAGCCAGATGTATGCAGTAGCTCCATTATACTGAGATTTTTTTAAAATCTCTTTTGTTCCTCGTCGTTAAAATAGTCTTTATAAATATTTTACTTTGCATTTACTTGTTTTATTGAGGGGAGGGAAAGGCAGTTTGTCAAGTGCATGAAATACAGAAGTCTAGGATTTGCTCATTTGGTCTAAGTCAGATTTGACTCAGGAATTCCTTGAACTTTTTTTAGAAAGAGTTCAAGTGTAAAATTTGATCATAATCCTAGGTTCTTTATACATTTCGTGGCCCTCTATCAGTTTATGTGTGTTTGGCTTTTATGTTTGTTTTGTTGATGTATTAGCTATCTCAGATCCTTTATTCTGGATAAAAACTAGGGAAATGACCAAATTATATTGTTCTATTGTGTGCATATATGAGTATGTAACAATGAATTTCACTATTACACATAAAACACCAATAAAAATATGCAACAACAACAAAATGCTAGGGAAATGAAATAATTTGTCCTCATTATATGGTTCCTGTCCTATTGCTTGCTCTTCCCACCTCCAACCCCTCTGCCTCTTTCCATTCCCAGGTAGTTAACCATCTAACCCTGAATTTATCTTTGCCAACAATTTCTTTATTGTTGATTGTCATTCAGGCTCAATAAATATTGTTTAAAATGAATAGCTGAACTAATGTCAACAACCATTCTTAGTTTTTCTTCTGTTAAGCTCATTTCTGTCTTTTAATTTTTTTTCTCAGTGGTTCCAACTCTTGGTTGCCATTTCATTTAACTGCTGTGAGGTGTGGAAACTGCTGTCCTGTAAGCTCCACAAGGGCAAAGGTGGCATCTTGTTGATACTGGAACTCTCCACAGGACCTAGCATAAAGCAGAACCTCATTGAATGTTGGCCGAATTAGATTAAATTCTTCACTTACTTAATCATCTCTTTTACAGGTTGAAAATCCCTGTTTCTTTTGACCATTCTTTGAGGTATTTTCAGAACCTTTACCATTTGATGGTCCCCTCTGAACTCAATCTTGTTTAGTGCATTACTGAGACAGGCCTATGAAAACTGGAATACTTTAGGCATGGTTTGGTCAGGGCAAGTACCGTAGAACGGTTCCTCCCATGGCCTCGACTCACCAGCTAATGAGGCCTAAGGAGAGCAGGCAGCCTGTTACTGTCACAACATGCATTTCTGAAAATAATGGATCAAGCAGAACTATAGACTTCTATGTTCTAGGGAAGATTTCATTCACCAACAAGCCAAATTGGAAAAAAAAAAATTGTCTCTAATTATATCTTGATGTTTAAATTGTTTTTAAACTGACATTTATTCCTGGTTTTTCCTATGTGTTCTTTAAAAGTTCTTTTTTTTTTTTTTTTTTCAATTGGACTTACACTATCAGACAGAGGCCAGTGAGCATATTAATAGAGGGGGAAAAACACAACTCAGTATATCAAATACTTTTCATATTTGCCTCATATAAACATGTGAGTCCTGAGGTTGTAATTAATTTTAGCACTTTCATTATTCCATTTTCCACTCATTTGATAAAATTAGAACAAAAGGCACTGAAACACTGGTTCTAAAATTCTTATTTGGCAGCTGATCCCTTTTTCTTTAAGCAGTAGGGTTGTACCACATAGGAAGCCTAGAGTGTTCCCTTCACTTGGGTTTCCCAGAACTCAGGTGCTCCACACAGTTCTGAGATGGTTCTAACAAAAAAGTGAAATGGTTTCGCAAGCATTGCTAAGTTAGGGTGCCACTGCTGACCCAGCTACATCATTGTCTGGGAGCACTGTCATCAGATACTGCAGAAGTCCACTGGTGTGGTCAGGAAGGTGAGGGTAGGGAAGCAGGGTTGCTCTAGAGCATCATTTATGATAGCCTTGGAAACAGCTCCATCAGACTTATTTTTTGCAGTGCTGAGGGTTGAACCCAAGGCCTTGCTCATGCTGCATAAGTGCTCTACCTATGAGCTACATCCCTAGTTCTCCATCAACTTCTGATCAGTGATAAAACCTCCCCCAACTTGTTCTTCCTGACATGAACTATTGCCAAATCAGGTTTCTAGCTCAGGGTTTAATTTTTTAAGCCAGATCTGAAGATTTGAAAAATATTTATCTATATTAAATGTCTTCTCATAATTTGAAGCCCCATGCTTTGCCTATCAATATCTCCTTGCCACCGACCTTGTTGATATTCCGTCTTGATTTTTAGTTGAGAGTCTTAAATGTAATTACTGCAAATTAGCATCTGGTGACTTGGAGGGCGGTGGCATCCTTTCAATAAGTGGCGTCATTTTCCTAGAGCTGAAGAGACATAGTTGATTTGTAAAGGGCAGAATAGAGGAGAGAAACAATAATTTTGTCAATCAGTCTGAATAATGCCTGCATTTCATTTCTTCTTTAGTTATGACTGGTGGAGTATAGGGTCGTAACAACTGCCCTTGTTTTATTTTTAAAGAGTGTCATTATGGTGTCCTTCATGGAGAATATGCCTCCATAAATATAGTAAGATATGTCAGTAGGCACCAGGTAGGCCAGAGTGCCAGTAGCAAGTGGCAGGAGAGGTGAGTAGCATTTTAATGAAAGAATTTGATTTTTACTAAAAAGATATTATGTAAAATAACAAGTCAAATAAAGATTAGGATGAAAGCAGATGCAACCCTGTACCTCCTTATTCTAGTACTTAGCAGCACCTCGAGGCAATTGTTTATTGACTTTATGTGAAGGAACATGAGGAATTTTTAGTTTTCCAGTCCTGCCAGCTTATTTTAAGTACTTAGTAGGCTGTGTTTATGATTTTAAGTAATATACTTTTTTTTTGGAGGGGGTACTGGTATTGAACCCATGGGCATTAACCACTGAGCCACATCCTCAGCCTTTTTTTGTATTTTATTTAAAGGCAGGGTTTCACATAGCCTCTCTAAGTTGCTGAGGCTGACTTTGAATTCAGACTCCCTCAGTCTAAGCTTCCCAAGCTGCTGGGATTACAGATTTTCACCACGGTGCCTGGCCAGTAATATACTTTATTTCTAGCTAAATCTGCTTTCATGTGTGCCTCAGCTCATTTCAATTTCTCTACCCTCAGCTCCTGCCTGGTGTGAGTCCTGCCTTTGCCACTACAACTTCAGGGATATTGATGTTCACATTCTTTCTAGTAATCACCTGTGACATTCCACTGAGTTTCTATCATTTGGATCTGTAAGTTTAAAAAGACTGAATACCATTACTGTTGGTGCACGTGATACAGTAGAAGAATGTTCTCATCTCTACAGACATGATTTCAGGGCTTGTGGACCACTCAGGTCAAAGATCACTATTCCTAGATCTTTCTTGATTAGTGCAAATGTGTGCTCCAACAGTGGCTTAAAACCACTACCATATATTTAGTTTCATAATTGAATTCTGATTTCTGTGCACTATGTTTTGCTTTTCCTGAACTTCATGATAACCTTTTTTTTTTTGGTTTGAAAAAAATAATAATCTTTCATCATAGACCCAGATGTTTCTTTTTCTTTTTCCTGGTTGTACCATGTTTGCATCACTCGCCCCCTTGCCCTCTGGAGTCCCTATACCCTCTCCCATTTTATTTATTTATTTTGATTGGGGTCTTGCTATGTTGTAGGCTGGCCTCCAACTCTGGGCTTAAGCACCCTCCTTCCTCGGCCTCTGGAGTAGCTGGGACTGCAGATATAGGTCACTGTGTCCAGCTTCTCCCATTTTAGGTAGTTGTTTCCCTGCTGTGACTCAGTGCTCATCCTGGGGCTTTTTTTCATTGCCCACCTTGGTTGGACCTACTATTTCTGGATTCTATGTATTCTTTCTTGGATTCGATGTGTTCTTTCTAGTTTTGCTAGAGTACATTCCTCAAAGGAAGCATTTAATGGGTTCTTGTCTGGGTTGAAGATCAGTTAACCTGAGAGTGTAGAGGGCGAATAGACTTCCAAATTCCCAGCACCTTGAATGTATAGCCTGGTGCTGGATTGATTCCTGTTCCTTTGTAAAGGGCTGTTCTTTTCTTCCAAGGAAATTTTGAGGACCTTTTTTTTTTTTTTAATATTCTGAAATTATATAAAAATATTCCAAAGGAGAGACTTTTAAAATTGTTACTAATTAGTTATGCTGGACACTTAATGAGATCTTTTACCAACTCTTAATCTGACAGATTTTCTTTAGTAGTTTTTTGAAATTTTCTTCTTCCGTTTTCATAGATACCCCTTATCATAACATCTATTACACTGACCACTTGGATTTTCCTCTGTCATTCATGTTCTCCATATTCTGGGAGATCTCTCCAAATTGATTTTCTGGCCCTTGAGTTAAATTTTGTATTTTAGCTCTCAATTTTCATGTCTTTTTCCTCTTGACTTCCCTTTTTCATAGCATCTTGTTCCTTTTTTTGGAGTTGTATTTTCTCAGATATATGAATAGACATCTTTTCTAAGGCCTGGATATTGGTCCCTTACTTGTCTGTGTTCTCTGAAGCTGCATTTGGGTCTTTCTTGCTGCTGACTTTCCTCATATGCTGATAGTTTAGCTTAGTGATGAAGAGCTCGGTCACTCGCTCAGACTGGGATTGAACCCTAACTTTGTTGTCTTCTTATGCAATACTTTATAATATATCTACATGCTGGGGTGTTTAGGGTTAAATGAATAAATATAAAGCTCTTACAATTGTGCCAGATAAATGATAAGTGCTCAGTGAAAACTAACTAGCTATTGTCATCACTGCTGACCTCTCAGTCTTTATGAATGGCATCTCCAGCATTTCCTTGAAACCAGGTACATGACTGCTGGTGAACTTCCTGTTGGATGACACCCTCTAATTTTGTTCACAATGACAGTCAGTTGGGGTCTAATAGTGAAGGAACGGACTAGATCATGTTGTTAGGGGCACTGCTTGCTTTTCTTGTGGACCTACCACAGTCCATGGGGATTATACTAGGTGTGGCATCGGGAATACCAAAATGCTGCCTTATCAGAATTCCAAAGTTAGTCAGACACTGCCATGCACACTAATGGACTCTCAAGAGGTTTTAATATTTACAACATGAAATATTTAGGTTAAGCAGATACCTGCATTATTGTAAACAGGTTTCTGTACAGGTGAAATTCAGTGAAAGCCAAGTTACCAAAAAATTTCCTGGGACAAATGGAATCGGAACACTTGACAGCCTACAGTGGCACTGATCCCCACGACTGAGGTAACCTGGGTATTTGCTATCACATGGTAATGTGCCTTGAGAATTCATGTTTAAAGTTTATTTATTTGTAGTACTGGGGATTGGACCCCAGAGTCTTGCACATGCTAGATAAGCACTTTACCACTGAGCTATAACTCCAACCTAGAGTTAATTTTAAATGATTTTCAAAATAAAATGTTAGAAAGCATTCTATGTGCTAAATTCTAACTGTATCTAAAAGGCAACAGAGAAACTGTTTATCCTGTGGCTTTTCTCTTTATTATTTGTGGTATTGGGTATTGAACCCAGGGGTGCTCTACCACTGAGCTACATCCCCAGCCCTTTTTATTTTTTATTTGGAGACAGAGTGTCACCAAGTTGCCTAGGCTGGCCTAGAACTTGTAATCCTCCTGTCTTAGTCTCCCAAGCTTCATGGTAGCTTTGAAGACCCAGAAAAGGAACAGGAAGGGATAGGGATATAAAGAGAGGCAGCATTTGTAGAGCACTTACTATGAGCCAGGGATGTTGAGAGGCACTGTATTTCCTTTCAATCAGTCTCCAAAACAACAACTCTTTGAAATAGGTCCTGGGAGCTCCCTTATATACAGGGGAAAAGAGGCCAAATGGCTCCATCATCCCTAGCACAGGGATCTTCTCCGTCCCCCTGGCTAGTAGGTCTTAACTTTCTCCTTTAAGGTGGCAGATGTTTGAAAAAGATGCTTTTGGAGAAGGCAGGTGTAAGAGCCAGAAATGGGTTTGTTTTCCAGTTTGAACCTTGGGAACTGTGGTGAGCTGGGTCCCAGCACTGTGTTCTCTACCATGGGCTCCAGGAACAGAAGTGCCTTGTCCTGGCTGATGAGAGAAGCCAGCAGCAGGCAGGAAACATGGCCGATGAACTTGATTCAGATGGAGTTTTTATTTTTTATTTTTAGTTGTCAATGGACTTTATTTTACTTATTTTTATGTAGTACTGAGAATTGAGCCCAGTGCCTCACACATGCCAGGCAAGCACTCTACTACTGAACTACAACGCCAGCTCTGATTCGAATGGAGTTTTAAAGGCAGGGGATGTATTGGGCCAAATTATATTATTATATTGTGTGCAAGTGTGAATATGTAACAACAAACTGCACCATTATGTATAACTATAATGCACCAATTAAAAAAAATATATGGGGAAGAAAGACAGAGGAGGGCAGTAAAACCTGCACCTGCAGGCCTCAGAGTCTCCAAGTTGGCTGTTGCCAGCACAGTCACAGGATGGAGTTTCCCCAGCCACATGGACATTTTGAGTAAATTTGACTTTTTTACTGAGCCAAGTGATAATATTTGCAGGAGGTTCAAGTTTAATCCCTGGGATTCTTGGGGGTTCCATTTACTTGGAAGGCATTTGAAGTACTGTGCTGAGGGTCAGACACTCAAAAATGAGAGATGTGTCCATGTGAATTCCAGAGTAGTACTGTATATGTCCTTTTAAGACCAAAGTTTACAACAGTTTGTGATAGAATAGGTCTAAAATATCTTATGTACTTCCTAAGCAGAAAATAAGCTGTTTAAATCATCTATTAATGATGACTCTGGTCATCATTATGGAAATTGAGTGTTGTACTATTCAATTTGTGATTGATGACTGATTTCTGTCTTGTCTAGGATGAGGTATAACTTAATTCTTTAAGTTACAACAAAGAAAACATAAAATCAAGACCGAAAATGAAGCGTAGCCACATGGGAGGTTTAAAGATGCCTCTCATTGTGACCCACTGCCTTCTTTAACATATATTGCGTAGCTTTGCCACGCTCTGGGGGCCTGAGGGTCTGGGAGATAGTGGATGCCCCCACCCCAATACCCTGGAAAATTTTCTTCTTCACCTCCTCTCTCCCTACTGCTCCTCTTCTTTTTCCTAGTGTTATCAAAGTTGAAGCTTTTTGCTCCCGGGCCCTTCTTGGAATCTTGATTTGTGGTGAGTTTCAGTGTGGTGGTGGTGGTTGTGGGGTAGAGTAACATTCCTGTGCTTTGCCAATCTCTAATACCATTTCTATCATTGACCTTTTAAATCCTGCACAAAGTCATTATCTTAGTTATATAACGACTGTGGTTGTGTTCTCACATTCTGTCAAACCATCAAAGAATTGTGGGGTGGGAGGGAGGGGAGGAACATAGGGGGCCTACGGGATAGTTTCATTCAGAGATTCAAGTGTCTGTGAGTTTCAGATTTCTAGTCTGTTAGAGGGACAAAAATGAATGAAACCAAACACACTGAAACTTGCCCAAAACTACCCATAAATACAGCTCATTACGTCTGCAATTTCTAAGAGGTAACAGCCCCTGGGAATAGAGATTCTCTAAAAGTCTCTTCTTTTCTGGCATCCTCTAAGGATGCTGTTTGTCTGCTCCACACACTTTCCAGGTGTGGATATCTGTATATCTGTTACCTGTGAATTTCCTGTTCTAGTTTAGTGTTGATTGCTTTGGTTATTTTGGTGGTCAGGTGATGGTTATTATATTATATTGCCTCTCAATACCTGGAGTTCTCTCTCTCTCTCTCTCTCTCTCTCTCTCTCTCTCTCTCTCTCTCTCTCTCTCTCTCTCTTTCTCTCTCTCTCTCTCTCTCTCTCTCTCTCGTGGTGCAGGACATGATTTCCAGGGCCTCACACGCCTCACACGCACCAGGGAAGCTCTCACACCCAGCCACACCGGAGTCCCACATCATTAGTTTTATTAGTTTTTCCATAGGCTATTATTACCATTTTGATTTCTCCATTCAAGATTTGTTTAGAAAAGTAGTTGTTTGGTGTTTTTTCTTTTTTGTTTTTGTTTTGTTCTTCTGAGGATTGAACCCAAAAGTGTTTTAGCTGCACTAGCAGTGCTTTTTATTTTTTGAGACAGGATCTCACCAAGTTGCTGAGGCTGGCTACCAACCAACATGATTCTCTTGCTTCAGCCTCCCAAGTAGCCTGGAAGATTTTTCTTGTATTTATTGTCCTAAAATGTCAAGGATTTCCTCTTCTTAGTTAATTGGTTCTTTTTATTTTGTTATTATTTGCATCATGGTCAAAAAACTATCATCACTTTCATTTACTTTGATTTTTTCCCCTAGTACTGGGAATTAAACCCAGGATCTCCCACATGCTAGACAAACACTCCACCACTGACCTACACCCCCATCCCTACTTTGATTCTTAAGATTGGTTCCTTTTTAAAACTTTGTAGAATCTTTTCACATGTCTAGAACTTTCCTACTATTCTCTGTTCTTTGAGTGTATCTGTAGTTGCCTATTATTAGGAATTGAAACAGGTCAGTCAGATGTCATGTGTAGCCCTGTTCCAATCTTGTAGAGGAGGGAAGAAAGAAATGTTTAACTAAGTGCAGAAATGAAAAATGTGACTAACTTGTTTCAAAACAATTTCTAATGGGTGTGCTGAATTCTGAAGGAGACCTGGCCTTGATGCCTTTTCCAAGTCCTTGAAAACTATAAACTTTAAACTTTTTAGGTCTTTTCCCACATGGTAAGAGATCTGAGTCACTTAGTGTGGCTCAGCAGTTCAGGGCGCTTAGGAAAAGTTGTGGGGCAACTAGCCAGTGGAGAGTGTGTTACAGGATCTGGTTACTTGAGAAATTTAAGGTGAGAAATTTAAACTATCTGGTTGTTTGGCAGGTGGCACCTCATAGCTCTGTGCACTTTTGATAAAGGACATTCTGTCTGCCATAGTCAGGCTTTCCGTCCTTCAGGGCATGAATGCTCCAGATTCCTTTGAGCCACTGTTGATCCTCTGACTAGCAATCAATGTCATAGCATAGCATTCTTTTTAAATTAGAGTATAACCAGTCTCCAAAAATAAGAATAGTTTCCTTGAGATAACTGGGAAAGTATTAGGCTAGAGAAAGGAGGAAGGGAACTGAAGAGTGTGAGAATGCTTTTCCAAAGTGTGTGCTGTTCTCAGGGCCGCACACAGAGTGTCTGTGCTTGTTCCACGTGCCAGTGACCAGTCTGGTAATAGGTATTCTGTTCATTGGCTCTCATTGCTGTTGCACTATGAATTCTGGGTCTTCCTAGCAAGATTCAGGTGCTTCAATGTTGAAAAAATTGGAGTGTGGTGTTACAGGCCCAGGTGGCATCCTTAGGTCCATCTCTGAAGAGATTGCCCAGCTTCCTGAGTTCCTGACCTTCTTCCCACCCTGCCCTGGCTGCCCTTGTTGTTGACTTTGTAGAGAGGGCTTAACTTTGAAGGCAGACATCTGACCTGGTTCAGAGCCAGGATGTGTCACCCACTAGCTTCATGGCCTTGGGCAGAGACCTTAGTTTTCTGATCTGTGTAATGGAGCTTGCAGGTAGTTGTTAGGATTAGAGATGGGGTAGGTAAGGCTTATTCTGATGTGTGCCAGGTACTATCTAATGACAAACCAGAGCAAGACCTGCTGTTAAGGAGCTTCATAATCATTAGCACACACATGTCCACACCCACCTGCAAATCACAGGGTTCTTGGTGTATAGGGAGCCCTCCAAGGGTCAGGGCCATATTCACAAGCAGATGAGGGACTCAGTCTTCACTGAGTAGTACCCATGGTCTGTTTTGCTTCAGCATGCTTTCTAACCTTGTAGGACTGAAACTGTAGAGGGGAACCGTGACAGTGAGTAGCTGAGAAGGGAGAGGGGCTGAAGCAGCAGATCTAGGCCTAATCCGTTCCCCTCGATTTACAGATAAGAACTCTTAAGACAGGTAAATCACCTCTGTGCTAATGTTCCCACAAGGTCAATGCCCAGGCATTTTCATGGGGCATTAGAGTCAGGATTAGAGATTTGTTGGCTCAAGGTCCTTGACCTCTCTGTAGTACATCCAAGTCCGTGAAACCAGTTAAACAATGACATTTTCAGGACCTTAGTGTCTGAACAAAACTGATAAGTGTTTAGAAGAGCAAATGGCACCCTTCCCAGATAACCAAAGGAGTCATCAACAAGCACAGGTCTTCCAAAGATGGTACACATCCAAGAGTTAATGAGGCTTGCAAGTGTCAGCTGAATGAAGCAAATGGGCAAGACTTTAAAGCCAGTGCATTCGTACTCAGATCATGAGACTAGAAGCCCCAGGAAGGCAAAACCTAAATCTCCTTTGCTCGTTATCACATCCTCAGCCTGTGGCATCAAAGGTATACAAAGGGGCTTAGTGACTACTCAAGGAATCAGTTCTTCCTTTCTCTGTCTTTGGTGTTGGGGACGCCTGACAGAGAGACCCCAGGAAGCGTGTATGAAAGTAACCAGGGAGGGAAGAAGCTCAGTAGGGGTGTTTTTTAAGCCATACTTGATTCAAATATGAAATCTTAATAAAATTTTTAATATTTTTATACATACTTTGGCTATATAGTCCCACATTTTCTTCAACCTGAGAAATTCTAATACACTATAGCAATAGGTACAAATGTGACCCTTTCAAGACAAAACTACATACAAATAGATCTCTGTAATGGAAATCATTTGTTTTGTACTTTGTGGAACATTTTATATCCATCTGATTTCTTTCAAGTTCTGGGTAAAAAAACATTTCTTGACTGCCTTTAAAATTACATAGTAAAAATTCTTTCTGATTTGCTTTGCTCTGATGGAAACTTGAATGCCATGATAAATTGTCAATAGGGAGTCAGATGTATTGGAAGAATAATGAGGGCCAGGCATGATGGTACACACCTGTAATACCAGCTACTTGGGAGACTGAGGGAGGAAAATCTCAAATATAAGGCTGGCCTGGACAACCTTAGGGAGAACCTGTCTCAAATAAATAAATAAGGCCTGGGGACATGGCTCAGTAGTAAAGCACCCTGAGTTCAATCCCCAATACCAAAATAAACAAAAAGAAATAATGTGGGACCATTCCAGGAATGAGGAAACGAATTTGTAAGTTTAACATATTAAAATACCCATTGACATTTTGGATAGAATTTTAGAGAAACCAGGAGGGTTTGAGGCCCACTGAGTTTAGAAAGAGGTAGCTAATGGGAAATGGAGTAACTGCTAGAATTGTATTAAAGACTGACACCATTAAAAAAAAAAAAACAAAAAAACAAAAACAAAGTGAGCACCTAGAATGGACATGTGGGGATTATACATAAGCAGGGGAGTGGAATAAATTTCATATACTCAGAACAGAGGAAACTAGATCCGACAACATTGCCTCAACTAGAGGTACCCCTAATCATATCTGACCTCACCACACTACTTCCATCCCTTGCCTGTTTTAGCCTGTTAACCCCAGCATCTGAGGATAGCCCTTGGGTCCTAATGTTCACTCTCCCCAAAGCCCATGATATCTACTGATGATATGGCCTCTTTGAGTTCCTCTGGATGTGGAGGGAAATGCTCTCTATCAGGCTCCATTGTGTGATAAAGGCACCTAGATATTGCTGTGATCTGAAGTTTTTACAAAGACAAGACAGTTTCTCTTCAGAATGGAAAACCAGGTCTGCGCTGTCCCAGTCATCACTGGCATACAACTTATAGGAGGTTTCTGTATGTGTGAAACAACCTGAAATGTTTAGGCACAGAGGTGAGTGTGGGATGAAACATGGACTTGCGGGGTAAAAGCTTGAGCTTTTCTTACTTCTGGGCTTATGTATGATTTTGCACACTTGTGTTGTCTGTGAGAGTAACTAAATCTGCCCTTTATGCTGCCGAGTCTTTGGTCATTGCGTTTTCTCCAAAGACTGCATTATAAGAATGTGGTAACTGGTCACAGTGAAGTGTAGGGAGTGGAATGTGGTTAGCTGAACATTTTGAATTATTAATGTCGTGATGCACAGTGTTCTTAGTGCCCTGTAACAGCTTCCTGTTTACGATAAAGAAGGATGTAGGATTTGCATCGTTGAGTTTATACACTACCTAGTATTTTAATTCAAATTTAACATTGAAGTCACCTTGAAGTCTTATTTTAGGTCAATACAGTAAAAGGAAACGGCATGTTCTATGGGTTAGGCTTCTGAGTCACAAAGTCCCTGTCCACTGTTTGGAGGCCATGGCGATTGGATCTGGCAAGGATAATCCCCAATTCCGTGCTCTTGACAGACGGGTTGGAGATTTGTTAGAATGCAGCCGCTGTCTTTACCAGCTGCCCTTGAGTGTTCAAATATAGAAATGGGAGTCTCATTACTGTTTTATTTAAATGAAAGATACCGCTGAAAGAAATACTTGCAAGAAATACTTGCGTTTGCGTTTCCACTCAGTATGTGTGTGTGTGTGTGTGGGGGGGGGCTGCCTTTTGTGATGGTCCTGCGGGAGCCCTTTCATCTCCAAGAGGGGAGGGTGGAGGAATTGCTGTGCCTTCCCAAGGAGTGGTTTTCCTTTGTTGTGCTTTTAAAAACCCAGGCGAGGAGGATAAGTAATAGAAGGGTCTTCATGGCAGGGAAGTCAATGTTGTGTTTAAATAAAATAGAGTTATTTTAAGATCTCAGCTTGGTTATCATCACTTCCCTGAATCTGCTGACTGCCCTCTGAGATATACCCTGAGTAGAGTATTCTACCAGATTGGTCAGAAGAAAACAGTATTTAGTGACACACATATTTTTATAAGCTTTATAAACATGTTACTGGTAAATTTTAATGTTCTTGGATCGATTGATCTATCTTTCTTTCTTTCTGATTTGATACTGGGGATTGAACCCAGGGGTGCTTAACCACTGAGTTACACTCCCAGCCCTTTTTATTTTTTATTTTGAGGCCAGTCTCACTAAGTTGCTGAGGGCCTTGCTAAATTACTAAGGATGGCCTTGAATTTGTGAACTTCTTGCCTCAGCCTGCAGAGTAGCTGGGATTACAGGGGTACCCTTGAATTTTAGAGATTTTACAGTAAAAGGTAAGATTTTACTGTTTATTCCTGTTTTACCATTTATTGTTTTTACTTAGTATAGTATGGTTGTAATATAATCTCATTTAGCATTCAGGAGAGGTTGGATTTTCTTTTTACCATCTAATCAAGAAATGATTCACGTAAATCAGATTGAAGAGAAATGTCACTTTTTTTCCTTTTTAAAATTGTGGTAAAACATATGGCAAGTTTTTGCCACTATAACCCTTTTTAAATATGCCATCCTGTGGCATGAGGACCTTGGCACCGTTGTGCAGCCATCACTACTGTTTATCCTCTGGACTTTATTTTCTTCCCCAACTCAGATTCCGTGCCCATGAGTGGGATATTCGTTTCTAAAACAGCATTGCAGTGCTGCAGCTGATGCTGGGTACATGTGCGGTCTGGGCTGCTCCTCTGGCCAGAGGGGTGTGTGAGAGAACTCAGTGTTGAGCAGCCACTTGTCATGGAAGAGCCTTTTTCACACACAGGTAACAGAGCCCAAAACGGGGCTGGAGCTTGGCAGCCGCAGCAGGAATTCACACAGGGTTTGCCTGTTGGAAGCCATGAGCTGCTTCAGTCCGGTGATGCCTCTTCAAGCTTGATTTGTAATTCATAGGCTTTATAGTTCTTTGCCAAGTATGTTTAGTCTGTAAGTCTGGCTCTGATATACTTTTCAAAGCTGTCTTGGTAATTAGGCTGTGAGTTAAGTCAATAGCTGTGCTCAAAGCTTGAGTTTCCTTATCTATAAAATAAATTGGTGCATCTGTATGATCTCTAAGGGCCTCTCCCTGCCTGTCCTGTGGTTTGAGATATTTCCATAATGGATGCTGTGAACTTTTAAATTATTTATCTATTTATTTATGTACTTGTTTATTGATACTAGGAATAGGGTGCTTAACCACTGAGCCACATCACCAGCTCTTTTTAGTTTTTATTTTGAGACAGGACCTCTATAAGTTGCTCTATAAGGACTGGCCTTGAACTGATCTTCCTGCCTGATCTTCCTGCCTCGGCTTCCTGAGTCACTGGAATTATAGGCATGTGCCACCACACCCTGTACTTTTAAGAAGGATGAAAAGAGAAATGGAAGGTTCTAGAAGCAGAACGAAGAGTAGGAAACAAGGAGAAAAGGGCCATGGCAAGCACACTGGCAAGATTAGGCCTGGAACAGATCTGAAGATGTCATTGGGCAGGGCAGGGTAGGGTAGGGGGCAGTGAGCTTCTTCATGAAGTCTGCCCATTGGAGCCTGTTGGACATTGGACACACTTCCACTGTGAATTTTGCAGGAGGTGTTTGAAGGACTATCAGGTGAAGCAGGACCACTCCAAGCCTCAGTTGAGGGGAGAGAGCCAGGTGTTGTCTCTGGTGTTGGGGGCCATCTGGAATCCCCCCACAAGCCACATTCTGCAGTGGAAAATAGGTGAGCAGCCCTAGAGAGAGTGAAGAGGGGAAGAAAATCATGAAAGAGAAAGAACTTAGCACACCTCTTATTGTTTTGAAGTTAGTCTAAGCATGGAGACTGTCCTGCCTGTACCTAGCAGTCTTTTAACTCTTTCATATAATTGTCACTGCAGTCGCTGGAGGCCAGAGTTATTAGATCCCTTTATGGCCAAGGCAGTGGTACTGGAGAGCATTCAGATGCAGGGTGTAGCCAGATGCAAATGTTGAAGCCAAAGCTTTCTCTAGCTGTGCCCTATTCCTCAGTTCTCCACCCTCCTTTCCTTGTCTCAGACCTCCATGTGGTTGTGACCTCATACTCCCAGGGCTTACAAATGTCCAGTGTTTGTCCTGCTTCGAGAGAGAGAGACATTCACATTCTACCCATATTGAAGCACAAGACTGGATGCGGGGCCTCCAGTGCATCTGGATGTAGGCTCTCACTCTCCTCAGCTTTGCTCTCTGTTGTTATTCCCAAGGAGGCCCTTTCTGTGTGGACGACAAAGGCATCCTGCCCTATGCTCAATAAAAGTAGTGCAGACATCTTGGGGGTGACTGACTAGTCCTTCTGGCTGGAGATCCAGGTGTCATTGGCCAGTCCAGAGGTGTGTGCACACCTGGAGTTCCAGGGCTGGGAGGTAGGTAGGTGCTCCACAAAGATGGAGTGGTACTCTCTGCTTGCACTGTGTTGCCATCTAAGAGTGTGCCAGTGGATAGCTTGGCAGTGTTGGTGCAAGAGCTACTGTGGTCTGTAGAATTGCAGTCTCAGGTCCACAGTTCTTGTGACTCAGCTTCAAGGTTCCTAGCCATCTCAAGTCATGTCTGCCATACTCCTTTGAGAAGTCATCTTACAGTAAGTTAAAGCAATTAGGCATTGTATGTTCAGGTTTCTAGTTCTAAGGAAGAACTTTCAGCCTTGGCCATGAAGTGGATCATTAAATTGGATTTTTAAAGTTTATTTTCCCATCAAAGAGATTTTTTTGAAATCGGTACCTTACTTTTCAGTTCAGTTTCTTGGAGGTAGAATCATGGGTCTTTCAGAGCTTCACTTTAGCAAGCTTCTATCTTTGTGTTGGTATGGATGGAAGCAACATTTATTGAGGATTTTTTTTTTTTGTCAGACATCTTTGTTGGGATTTGATATAAACCTGCACCTATAATCCTCTGAGTAACCCTATATGGTAGGTGTTATTCTAGTTAGTAATAAGTATTTGTGCAGCAATAATCAGGAGTGAGCATTTTCTGAATTTTCCCACATGTTAGATAATTACAGAATTCCAAGAGTCTCAATTATCATTAGAACAATTTCAGCACAATTATGTTCAGATAAGTTAAAGCAAATTATTTTATTTTAGTTGTTAACAGCTCCAGAGAAAGCTGTTAATTTTATATTCTTTAAAGCTGTAACTTTTCCTCTGAAAGGTTGACTTTTAAAATATTAAGCCATTCCATCAGGTCTTGTTTACTTGTGCTTTGACAAGGAGAGAGTTGTAGGACTAAAAAAGGAAACAGCCTTCAATGTCAGAAAGAATTGAGTTGTTTTGAAGGTGGACTTTGACCTGACACAGAAAGCCCTCCCTGAACCAACAATTAGAAGAAAATTGGGAGCATCTAAGATAGAATGAAGTATCATCATAAACAAGGGTGCTTTACAAATATTAGATGATACATGTAGATATGCTTTGAAATAAATGTGTTTAAGAAGGGCTTCACTGAGCCTTTTTTGTAAGTGACGTTTCCCCATAGTGCTTTTATTCTCTGCATTGTATCACTGCCATCTCACATGGGGATTGTGCCCCTTGATTCCTCCAGAGCCTCTGCCATTAGCTACACAGTGAGTCTTTTATGTCTCAAGGTACCACATATATGGGTTCCACCAACTGCAGATGAGAAATGTTTGGAAACAATAACTCCAACACATTCCTGAAAGCAAAACTTGAATTTCTTCCCTGAGTACTATACAGAATCCATCTGTGGTATACAACACATAGCTCCTGCCTTTAGCATCTCAGCCCCTCTCCAGCAGTCGTCTGAGCCTAGTTTGCCTTGTCTTTCTTGTTTGCCAGCTGTGTAATGCGGCCTACTGTGGTCACATCTTTACTGAACATGTGCAGACTTCTCTTCTCGTACCAGGGATTGAACTCAGGGGCTCTCAACCATTGAGCCACATCTCTGCCCTATTTTGTATTTTATTTAGAGAAAGGGTCTCACTGAGTTACTTAGTGCCTCCCTATTCCTGAGACTGGCACAGGCTGGCACTCACAGTCCTGAGACTGGCATTCACAATCCTGAGGCTGGCATAGGCTGGCACTCACAATCCTCCTGCCTCAGCCTCCCGAGCAGCTAGGATTGTAGGCATGTGCCACCAGGCCTAGCTCAGACTCTTTTCTCTTGCTACTGTTCCCTGAATCATACAGTGTAACAATTACTTACATTAGCACTTCCTGGAGATTATTTAAAGTATATGGAGATTATATGCAAATATTATACCATTTTATATAAGGGACTTGAGCATCCCCACAAGGGTCCTGGAATCAAATACCCCGGATGCTGGGGGACAAAAGACTTGTTTTCAGGCTGTTGCTTCTTCTGGACACTCATCCTCCTCTGTACTCCAGCAGGAGGTGGAATGAGGTGAACTCAAGGGTCCAGCTTTGTAACAAAGATGTCAAACAACTCTAGGAAGATTTTTATTTTTAATTAACCCTGAGAGGTTGACTTTTGTATGCCCTGCTTAGAATATTCCACAATTGCTTGATACTCACTATGTTCCCAAACTGAACTTATTCCCTACTGAAACAGAATTTAATCCCCCCATAATCTCTTTCCCAAGATTTCCAATTTGAGCCTGTTTTCTCAACACTTACCTTAGGGTTGTCTTTGAATTTCTCCCTTAGTCCTTCCTGCCACATACTTTTCTGAAATGAGTAACTCTTTCACAGAACACTTCTTCCCCACCATGGTCTTCTTGCTTTTTTTTTTTTTTATATATATATTTTTAGTTGTAGATGGACACAATAACTTTATTTTATTTATTTATTTTTATGTAGTGCTGAGGATCAAACCCAGTGCCTCACACATGCCAGGCAAGCACTTGCCACTGAATCACAATCCCAGCCTTGTCTTCTTGCCTCTTGCCACAGCTTGCAGCCAGTCTCCATATTCTTGGATCTGGGCACAATCCCCAAGCTCTTCCATATCTGGCTCCACCTTCTTTCTACATTCTGCTGCTTATCAGCATAAATTCCTCACTGATCCCAGCCCAGCCGGACTCCAGGCCCAAGGTGTGGGTGCTCTGCCTCCCCTGCTTCCCTTGCCTTTCTTTTGACATTTTTTAGACTTTCCTCCCTTGACCTTGGCTTCAAGCTCTGCTTTCTGCCTGAAGCTGTTCCCCACTTCCCAGTCCCTGCCCTGATCCTTCTCTTAGCTGAACTCTCTGTAAACTTCCTGGCCATGCTATTCATTTTATCAGTACCTGGTTTTGGTGTTATTTATTGCTTCGAATCTCATTTTCTTCTTTTTGGTACTGGGTATTAAACCCAGTAGTGCTCTAACACTGAACTACACCCCCAGCCCTTTTTATTTCTTATTTTGCATTAGGGTCTCACTAAGTTGCCAAGGCTGACTTGTGATTCTCCCAAGTCACTGGGATTACAGGTGTGCACCATGTGTCCAGCATAACCCTGTTAGAGTCTCACTAAGTTTCCAAGGTTGGAGCCGAGTGTGGTGGTGTGTGCCTATAATCCCAGCAATTTGGGAGGCCTGAGGCAGGAGGCAGGAGAATCATCAAGTTTGAGGCCAGCCTTGGCAATTTAGCAAGATTCTCATTCACTTAGTGAGAACTTATCTGAAAACCCAAAAAGATTTAGGGATGTAACTCAATGGCAAAGAACCCTGGGTTCAATCCCCAGTATCAAAAAAAAAAAAAAAAAAAAAGAAAAGAAAAGAAAAAAAAAAAGTTTCCAAGACTGGCCTCAAACTTGCAGTCCTCCTGCTTCAGACTCCTGAGTTCCTGGGATTACAAGGATGTGCTGCCATGTCCAACTCAAAAGGTGTGTTTTAAGAAAGAAAATAATGCTTTAGGTGATTGATATTTTCCCCCGTCTTCTTCATGTAGGGCACATGTTTATTAAGCATTGTCCCCAGAGAGTACAAGATTGGTTTGCCATTTCTATGTCTGAAAGCAAAGAGATCCCACATGGCCATCTGTGCTTTTGGCAGGTCCTTCATGTATACACCTGCTTCCTTTGCACAGTCGGTCTTTTGCTCTGAGGCTTTGGTCTAAAGTTTATGAGGGTTTCTCCATATCCTCAGACATCATCCTTCAATTAACATTTATGTTATTTGTGTATTTATCTTTGTCCTATGTCTTAAGATATTTCCCCTAGGAATTCTAGCTCTGAAATATTTAAAATGTTGACTTCAAAAGTCAGTGGAACTGTGCCAAATGTGCTGCTTCTGAAGATAAATGGGAAGGCTCTTGACAAAAAGGACAAAGTCAAGGCCTATTATCTTAAACAGGATGCAGTATGTCTCAGGCTGGTTCATGGCTATAGAAAGAAGAAAGCCTTACATTGAAACAAAAACAAACCTATTTTCACCTTATAAATGGCCATTCCCATGGAACACCATCTCAGCCCTCTCAGCCTCTGTTTGTGGGTGTTCCTGCCCCAGCCCTCTCTCTTGCTGCTGAGAGTGTCACAGAGCCCTTGGCTCCAGGGTGAGTCATGTCCTGTGTAGAAATTGAAAACTTCATTCCAGTGATCCACCTGTGCTCCTCATAGCTTGTGATTGCAAAGTCAGTGGGCATTTGGAGACATTGACAGCAAAACTTGTGGCCTTCCAAGGGAATTTACAAGTAACACTGCTAGTTAGGGTAGTTATTCAGTATCTTGTCTTTCCCTCCTTTGATTCCTTGTGCTGTGTGTTTTTTTTTTTTTTTTGTTGTTGTTGTTTTGTTTTGTTTTGTTTTGGTACCGGGGATTGAACTCAGGGGCACTTAATCACTGAGCCATATCCCCAGCCCTATTTTGTATTTTATTTAGAGACAGGGTCTCACTGAGTTGTTTAGTCCCTCGCAGCTGCTGAGGCTGGCTTTGAACTTGTAGTTCTCCTGTCTCAGCCTCCCAATCTGCTGGGATTACAGGCATGCGCCACCATGCCCAGCTCCTTGTGCTGTGTTTTAAGAAAATCTCATATCATGCCTAAAAGCATGCATGTTTACAAGCTCACTAAGAATTAATGTGGTCTTCATTCTTGCTACTTTGCAAACAAGAGATTCTGCTCCTATCCAGATCCCTAAGAGGATGTTAAGCTTTGAACAGCTTTTTATATCTATTGGAATGATAACTCTGCTTGAAATTTAGTTTTAATTTGTTCAGAAATAGCCTTAGGCTAGAATCACTTTCTGTTCAAAGTAAGAGGTGCCTCTAAGCTCACTGATTTCTGGGCTTGGGTGTTAACTTCACCAAAGAGGAAAACAGTTTTACCTAACCTTGTGGAGCTTACAGCCTCATTGGCAGTATAGGGCTCTCACAAAGTGGCTTATTACTTACACTTTCACATATGTAAGCACCTTAGTGAATGGCTCAGGGAAGAAAATACTGTAGATAGGTTGGAGGCATTAGGATTACTATGGAAAAGAGATAGGCCTGGAAGGGACCTTCATGACCCAGGGTTTTCTAATGATGGATAGTAGCAGTGGTTTTTATGAGCCAGTTAAGAGGAGCCCAGCCTTCAGGAGCAGGAGCTTAAGTAACTTGGACAGAAAAGGAAAAAGATGGAGTAATTCGTCAGGGCCAGATGTAGATTAATTGAGCACATGGACTTTTATCCTTAGTGATTTGCTGAAGGGTTTGATTAGAAAAGTAACATAACAAAAGTTGTTTTGTTTCCAAGGAACACATGCAATGAGGATGCACAGGATGGATTGGAGTGGGGAGTGTGGCAGTTCTTATAGATAGAAAGTGGAAGGAAGGTAGGTTTGGAAGAGAAAAGCAGAGGTCAGCCATGGATATTGATTAGGCCTGGGGGATTCCAAGGTTCTGTCCTGGAAAAAGGAGAGAGGCCAGAATGAATGCTGGCAGGCTGTCAGAATGCAACCATTAACATGAGTCACAGCAAGACAGGGATTAAAACCAGGTCAGCAGTCAAGAACTAGGACACCTGCTTCCTCATCGGCCATATGATGACACACAGAAACCAAAAGGACAGAACAGGATAGATTGGTAGCTTGAGCAGCGAAGGACCCACTGGAGCAGTCTAAGCATCAAGGAGATGGACATAGAGGCAGCAGTAGTAAGGATTTCAACAAGACCTCTGGGGGCCAGGCAGTGGGTACCTGTAGCAAAGAAACTTGTCATTGGGCAAACTGTCCATTTATATACTGATCCCACAGGCAGACCCTGATTGGTTGACCACAGGTTGCTGCCATGTGCATCTGCTAGCCACAAAGCAACAAGCTGGTGTCAAAAGGTGACCAGTCTAAAAAACATCTCAAAGATAGACATGGAAGGACTTAGTGACTAAGAGTATGTGAGGGAGAAGGGAGAGAGAAGGGTGAGATTTATCCTAATTCTCCGCCCATGAGGTGAAGTGTATGGTGGACTGGAAGAAATGAAAAGATGGAAAATGAAGAGTCAGTTTTTGAGAAGGGTTGAGTGTGAAGTGATGGGATATTCACAAGGAAATAGCAATAGAAAGCAAAGAGCTGGGAGACTGGAGCCAAGATGAGGCACCTACAGTGAAGAAACAGATTTCAGAAACTGAACCATCCATTTACTCATTAACAAATATTTATTGCAAAACTATCATACATCTGCTAGGTATGATAGATGAAGGCCTAACCAATATCCATGCCTGACCTCTGCTTTTCCTTCCTTCCACTTTCTTATCTATAAGAACTGCCACACTCTATCCTTCCCCCTAAGCTATGTCTTTGAGTTCTTGGAAGAAACACACTGGGTTTTGAGCCCTTCTTGTAGACTCCTATCAGAAACACCATAAGTTCCATTTTCCAGTTAGAATAAAATATGAAAAAATGAAAAATCATTCTGTTTTACCATGGAAGAAAATCATCATTAAAGTCATTTTCACATGTTGCTTTCAAGTTCCTTTTCCCTTATGTAGTTTTTTTTTTTTTTTTTTTAAGGAACATAATTGCAACCCCATTCTTGTAGGTTGCTTTTTTGGGAACATTCTAACATGAGTTTTTCCTTACTAACTAACTATGAAACATAATGTTTAATGGCCTCCTAATTCCTTAGGAAGTTTCTTTTTTTTAGCACAAAATCTGCCATGAGTTCTAACAGTGTTGGGAGAGCTGTGTCCATAGCTAAAGGATAGGGATTTTTTTTTTTTTTTTTTTTTTGAGTGGGGATTAACCAGGGCCTCAGATGCTCTACCACTTTCCCAAAGCTACACCCTCACCTCTTTTCTTTTTATTTTGAGACAGGGCCTCGTTTAGTTGCTGAGGCTGGCCTCAAACTTGGCAATCCTTCTGCCTTAGCCTCCCATGGTTAATGTTGTTCTTGGCACATGCTTTTAAAATTGGATTTGAATTGGTATTGGAATTGGAATTGAATTGGTATTGTTCTAAAAATTATTGCTGTGGTTTCAATATTTGTTACCGTCAAAACTCAAAATATGAAATTTAGTTGAAATATATTGGAAGGTGGGCCTTTAACAGGTGATTAGGACATAAGGATTTTACTCTTGTGAGTTGGTTTAATGCCTTTTCCCAGGCTGGCCTGGGACTTGAGATCTTCCTGCCCTCACCTCCTGGGTTGCTGGGATTACAGGCATGTGCCTATGTGCCCTGCGTGTCTGGTATACTTAAAAAAAATTTTTTTTGTTATTGTTATGACAGTGTAAGTTCATAAAATGCAAATGTCCAGCTTAATGACTTATGATAGGAGTACCTATGACAAGGCAAAGACCATAACCATTCTTCATCCCCCAAGTGACAGGCTCCTTTCCAGATGTAGCCCTGCCCCTTCCTCTGTCTGTAAAGAGTGTCCTGACTCCTGGGGATTCACTTCCTTATTTTTCTCTGTAGTTGAACAACCTGAATTAAATATTCCTAAATGATAAAGTTTAATTGGGGTGAGTTTAGATTTTTTGCAAACAGTATCATATAGCTGCATTCCAGTTGTTTCTGCCCTTCTTCTTAATAGTTGGTCTTCAGGACTTGCTACTGGCCAGGTGTGGTGATGTACATGTTGAATCTCAGTGACTGTGAGGCTGAGGCAGGAAGATTGCTAGTTCAAAGCCAGTGTGGACAACTTAGGGAAACCCTGTCTCAAAATAAAAAAATAAGAAAGACTGGGAATGTAACCCCATGGTAGAGCACCCTGGGTATTTTTTGGTGGATATTTCTGTAGTTAATATGTCTTGGAATAGGTCCCTGAGTTTGTGTTAATTTATCTTCAGCTTTACTTAATATTGAGAAACTGTTTCTGAGTGCTTCTCTCAGACTGCATCCCCATCAGCAGGGAATGAGTGTTCCTGTTGCTGACATCCTTGCCAGCACCTGCCATTGTCAAACTCTTAGGTATTTCTCAATCTGGTGAGTATCCGGAGTATCACATTATGACTTTAGTTTGTATTTCTTTCCCTCCCTCCCTCCCTCCCTTCTTTCCTTCCTTCCTTCCTTCCTTCCTTCCTTCCTTCCTTTCTTTTTTCTTTCTTTTTTTTTTTTAACTAATGAAGTTGAATCTGTCTGTCTGTCTCTCTGGACCCTCTGGATTTCTTTTATGAAATGTTCATTTTGTAAAATTCCATTCCATTTTTGGTTGTTTTCCTTGTTGATTAGTAGTTCTTAAGTCCTCTGTTGGTTATATATGTGGCAAATGCCCTTTCTCACTAGGTGTCTTCCACTTGTACTTTTTTAATGATGTCATACAATGACCAGAAGTTCTTGATTTTAATGTAATACATTTTCTCTCTCTTTTTTCCCGTAATGGCTTGGTGTTCTGTGTTTTGCCTGGTAAAATTAAAGTAAAAACTTTGACTCATGGAGCATTGACTGTCATGAAGGATATGCATCTGATGGAACTCAAAATAGAATTTGTAAAGATGGCGCTTCCTGGGGCCCATAAACAGAAGTTTTAGAGCTGTGAGTCCTTAGGTGATATAGTTCCAACTTCTCCATTAGACACCGGAAAGCGATAAGGGCTAGGTGTGATAGTGCACGCCTATCATCCCAGAGACTCTGGAAGCTGAGGCAGGAGGATTGCAAGTTTGAGGCCAGCCTGGGCAACTTAGTGAGACCTTGTTCAAAATAAAAAGGCTGGGGATGTAGTTCAGTGTTAGTGTACACTGAGTTAAACTCCCAGTGCCACCACCATCACACACACACACAAAAAGGAGATTGAGATCTCTGAGGATGGATGGTTCGTGACACTCAGAAGAGAAAAAGCTGCCTGGCAGGTAACCACAACATTCATCTCTGCCCCACCTGGCAAGCTTGCATCTTTCATCTTTGTTCACTTCTCCCTGAGCTTATTCATTCACTGTAACCCCTGAGCTCATAAAGTCCCATGACATAGAGTGTAGAAGAGCCAGGATTTTGAAAGAACACATTTGACTTAATAAAAAGTGGAATGAACATTTCCTCATAACTGTCATAAAACCATGATTGCCTACAACCCTCATAATTCCTCAGATTTGATCAGTAAAGGTTAATCTGATGCCATCTTGGCAGTCACTTACTTTATTCTTGATTTTTTTAAGTTTTAGGTGAACACAATATCTTTATTTTACATTTATGTGATGCTGAGGATCGAACCCAATGCCTTGTGCATGCTAGGCCAGCACTTTACCACTGAGCCACAGTCCCAGCCCCCTAATTCTTTTTAATATTAACCATCTCTTTTTTAATATTTATTTTTTAGTTTTCGGTGGATACAACATCTTCATTTTATTTTTATGTGGTGCTGAGGATCGAACCCAGGGCCCCGCACATGCCAGGCGAGCATGCTACCGCTTTAGCCACATCCCCAGCCCCCTCTTAATTTTTTGTTTCTTCATTCATTAACTGCCTTCAGTTGTCATTTCCCCCTTTCTTTTCTTTCCCCCTTCATTTTATTTAATTTATGATTTATTTTCTACAGCTGATAGTAAAATATCCTATAATAGGAGTGGCAGTTATGGAATGGGTCCTCACCCCAGATGTGGAAACGGGGGGCTCTTTTTCCTGCAGGCACCTGATTATCCTCCATCAGTATCCAGTGGCCCTTATGCTTTAGGTAGACATAGGCTACTCTGAAAATTTGAAGACTGTGAGGGGAAAGGGAAACCCCAAATATTTATGCTCTCCCCAAGAGGTTCCTAAACTCCAGGTTAAAATTAGAAATTAATGTACAGATTTGGTGGCAGTTGCACTGGGGGAGGCTCCTGGAATAATTTCCATTTAGCCAAAAGCTAAATAATTTCCTGAGCATGGCTGTGCTTTTAAAATCTTGGTCTCTAACATAGATTTTGGGCACAGGATGCTGCTGCTATCAATTCCCCACTCACTCCTCACCATCAAGGCTCCTGTGTCCATTTAATAAACTTGTTCTTCACTGGGAAGGAAGCCCCAAGGGAGAACAGTGGGCGAGACCTGCTTCCAGCACACTTCTGCTTGGGCAGTTGTATTAGAAGGTGTCAAGTTCCAGGGATCTGGGCCACACAGACACTTCACTTTAGAAAATAGAGGGTATAGTCTATTTTTTAAAAAATTCTAAAAATCTTTTGTGTCCTCCTCCCTGTAGGATCCCTCACAGTCCCTTAATTGATCTCCTTGTTTTCTTTTCATACCTCTGTCATCTCTCTTCTTGACTTGGGAAAGAGAATCCTTCCAAAGCACAAGTTTGTTCTTGTCACCTCGCCCTTTGATACTCCAGTGGCCCTCACCTTCAGGACAGGTTCCAGCCTTTAACTTCCCTTTAAGTTCCTCCCAACCATGTACCCCCCTACCTCACCCCCCAGGCCTTTGTATTTCCTTGTGTTTCAGTCCTGCCCTGGCATAGCCCAGATGTTAATTCTCTGTAAAATGCATCCCAAGACTTGCCAAACCAGAAGTAGCTGCTCCCTCCCCAGATTCCTTCTTTAGGCCCCTTATTTTCCTGTGGTGTTTTCCTAGAGCTTGAGGTGGAAAACGTGGGGCTAGAATCCTGTCATCCTCTTCAGCTGTGGATTGATAGTTCTTCTCACTGAAGTCTCTTATCAGAAAGCATTTCATATCACCTTAGAAACTGTAGTTGGTACTTATTCTGAAAAGTGGGATTGTCGGATTCCACTTTGGGCTGCTGGGAATCTACTGTGGATTGCTTCAACTTTACCAAATAATATCAAATTGTTTTCCCAAGTGCTTATACCAATTTACACCCAGCAAGGAGTTCCACTGTTCCGTGAACTTGTCATTCCTTGATGTTTTCATTTTTATCTCTTGGGTGTAAAATAATCACTCCTGCCTTTAATTTGCATCTTCACAGTCTGACACAATGAAACCATCACATCTTTGTGTGTGTGTCAGGCATGTGTTTCCTCCTATGTCCCACATCTTCATTCCTTTTGCCACTTTTGTCTTTTTCATGTGTAGGGCTTTTTTATAAATTGTGGCTATCCTTTGTAGGTTAGTTAGAGGACACACATTTTCCTGGACTTCTTCAGTTTTGTTCCACCACCATACCTAGGGTGTTGCCTTCTTCTCCATCTTTACTATGACATCTGCTTCTCATGCACAGGAAGGGAAAGGAAATGGGAAGCACACTTTTCCCTCTAAGCTATGACCTGGAGGTTGCTCACCTCTCTTCTGCCCACATCCTATTGTCTATTGGTCTCTGGCCAAACCAAGCTGCAAAGGAGGCTGGGAGGTGTAGTCTGTATTCTACACAGGCCTTTACCCAACTGAAAATTGAAGAGAATGAATTCAGGGACCGCTGATGGGTTGAAAGACTTGGAAAGGTTTAGCCATTGAGAAGAGAATAAAGAAATACAGTTGTCTTCAAATTAATTTTGTCTCAGTAAACCTTTTTCTGATACTCATACCCTTCGTATCATTAAAACTTCACCTGCAGAGCTCTTAATGTTATAATTTGCAAGCCTATTTTCATTTTTACTTCAGAAATGCGTTTATTGCCAGGTGTTGTGGAACACGTCTGTAATCCCAGTGGCTCAGAAGGCTGAGACAGGAGAATCCTGAGTTCAAAGCCAGCCTCAGCAAAAGCGAGGTGCTAAGCAACTCAGTGAGACCCTGACTCTCAATAAAATACAAAAATAGGGCTGGGGATGTGGCTCTGAGTTCAATCCCCAGTACCAAACAACAACAACAACAAAAAAAAAGTGTGTTTATAATTATCAAAGGAAATATAAAGAAGGAATGTTAGGAAATAAGCCGGGCATGGTGGTACACACCTGTAATCCCGGAGTCTCAGGAGGCTGAGGCAGGAGGACCTTATGTTTCAGGGCAGCTCAGAGATTTAGTGAGGGCTTAAAAAACTTAGTGAGACCCTGTCTCAAGAAAAAAAATAAAAAGAGCTGGGAATGTGACTCAGTGGTTAAGTGCCCCTGAGTTCAATCCCTGATATCAAAAAAAAAAAAAAAAAAAAAAGGAAATAGGATGACTGTGTAGAAGCTGAAATTTCTGATGCTTTAATTTAGTTAATTTGCCAGAGGATAAAAGTTACATTAAAAAAAAAAAAAACCACAAATCCGTTTTATTTATTTTCCATTAGTTCAAATGTTTAAGGGGTACAGCATCACATGGGTTCTGTGTCCAATGGCCTTAGCAGGAAGGTTACTTCAGAATTTGGCCTGAACCATGCCACTGTTTCCATGGGCACAAGTTACCTTTCCCCAGATTACTCTGGTTTTGTTTGGTTTGCCACCAGAAGTCACTGTGTTGTTTTTTGCTTTGTACGCATAAGCACATCTTTTGCCCAAGCAGAACTTGGCTTCATCTCTGGTATAAACAAGTTCAATTTTTAGAAGAGCTTTGTGCTCACTTTGGTTCTGGAAACCCTGCTTATAGCCAGCAAAAATTGCTTTGCACCATAGCCTTTTAGAAGTGCTGTTCCCTGCAGGCCTTCACAGGCTCCAAGATGGCGGAAAGAGCTATGTTTGTTATTTTTGCAAACTATTACAGAAGACAGAATCTTAGTCGCTCAGTACTGGAAAAAAAAAAAAAAGCCTCCAACTTTTCTTTTTTAATCAAGTTCATGTTTTTTTTTTTTTTTTAAGTTGGACAGCATGCCTTTATTTTGTTGGTTTATTTTTATGTGGTACTGAGGATCAAACCCTGTGCCTCACACATGCAAGGCAAGTGCTCTGCCACTGAGTTGTAGCCTCAGCTCAAAGTTCATGTTCATTTTAATCTAAAGCATATAAGTTAGATGATATGGTTTTAAGCTGGTAGCTGTGGAAGTTTTATGGGTTTAGGATTCTGTCTCACTATCTCCTCTCTCTCTCCCTGCATTAGCTAATGGCACGCACCTCTGATTTCCCCAGGTATGGCGTAAGTCCAGAGAACATTATCCTCTACGGTCAGAGCATTGGGACTGTCCCCACTGTAGACTTGGCCTCACGGTATGAGTGTGCTGCTGTCATTCTCCACTCCCCTCTGATGTCTGGTCTGCGTGTGGCTTTTCCGGATACCAGAAAAACCTACTGCTTTGATGCGTTCCCCAGGTGAGCTCACATTAGTACAAGCGTGAACTTGGCCAACAACCCAAGCTCACATTGATATTGCCATTAACAGTGAAACTTCCAGGTATTTACTAAATATATCCACACATTGGGCCCTGTGCTGGAGATATGAGGCAACTATGACACATATACCATAGAGACTTTATCCTCTAGGGCCTATCTAACTTATAAAAATCTCCCAGAGGATGTATAAGGACCTTGAATATGCTGATACCTAGGATTAATAGATAAAGCTGTACCACATAAAATAAAAATAGCACCCACATATCCCCAAAGGAACTTATAGTTCAGCATTTGTTCATCTGGAGGAAGCCACATGCAGAAAGAATGAAGAAGCAATTAGCAATTGTTTGGATGGGTACTCAAATAAAATGACAAGTAAACTCAAGTTTGAAATTTCTCTTGCTTTTCCAGTTATACAGTACAGGTAAAGGAAAGGTGACATGCTTGGTTAATCTTTGTAAATAGAATTAAAAGTTTGGGCTAGGAGCAGTGGTACATGCCTATAATCCCAGGAAGTTAAGGCAGGAGGATCACAAGTTCAAAGCCAGCCTCAGCAATTTAGCAAGACCCTTTCTCAAAATAAAATTAAAAGTGTTGGGGATGTAGCTCGGTGGTAGAACCCTTGCCTAATATGCATGAGAACCTGAGTTCAATCCTTAATACCAAAAAAAAAAAAAGATAAAATAGATTACTTGCAAGCCATGTTTTGATTTGTGGTAACTGTCCTCAGGGACGGTAAAAGTGAACAAACCACCACCACTTTTTCCTCTGCTCTCTCATTTTTAGTAGGAGGCATTGTCCTGCAGAGGTGCACCCACCACGGGAAGTATAAGAACAAAAGCTGTGGGCTCCCCTGCCAGTCTTTTAGAGGTGGCAGAACACTGCTAACCTAATTCCTGCTATTTTCTAGTTCCTACTGATAGAAGGAGGAAAAATATACTGCAAACACAAAAGCAATGGGCACATTGGTTCTTGAATACCTCTGTTTGAAAATTCCTATTTCTGTTTTTTTTGTTGTTGTTGTTGTTTGTTTGTTTTTGGTGGTGCTGGGGATTGAACCCAGGACTTTGCTGGGATTGAACTCAGGATTGAACCCAGTAGGCAAGCACTCTACCAACTGAGCTATATCCCCAGACCTCTGTTTTTTAATAGAACATATTTGCCCCCTAAACTTGTTTCACAGTATGTTGTTAAAGCACCCTGAGATTGTTACAGCAAGCTGGCTAACACATACTACCATTTTATAGGAACAGTCTCCGAAGAAGTAATACAGTTTTAGAACTTTGATTGACCTATTAATTGCTGTCATTCTGCTATTACTGGGTGTTGGTGGGCATTATTTGGCTGCATGAACATGTGCTGCACAGACTGTCTGGTCTCACAGGAGCAACCCACTGTTCACACCTTGTGTGAACTTCAGTTCTATGCAGTTTACCCCAGGACTCAGTGAAACTCAGCCTCATGGGAAAGTGGATTTCTAATAGTGTGGCCAGGAATGCTAAGTAGGGCTAATATATGTCTCAAATGTGTCCTTATTTGTGCTGAATCAGTAATGAGAGACCAGTTTGTTAAAAGACACATATTTCCTCATGTTTATAGAAAGCAGTGCCAGGAGTTACCCTGGCAACATAATGAATAGTTTTTTTCCTGGCTTCTAAATTAGCCTATACCTTAAAGTGCAGCCAGGACTAATTGCAACTTATTGATTAATAACAAATCAACAAATTAGACTGAGTTTTTCTGTTTTACCAGTCATTGGGCTGTGAGTTTTAAGTTCATTTTTCCCTTCAATCATCATGGCAGCCTTAAGAAGTTGATCCAGTTACTGTACTCATTTTGCAGATCAAGAAATTGAAGTTTAGAGTTTAAGTAATTTGCTTACTTAAGGTTGGTGATTGGAGACAACAAAATGAATCAATTTTTTTATACTCAGTGCCATAAATTATTAATATGATAAATTTCAAACCACTAATGGTTGCATGAACTTTAATCATTAATTGAATTTGGTAAACATTTTCTACCGGTGTCCACTGCTACCCAGTGGCAGAATTATTTCTGTTTATGTTCCACTCATGTTCCACTCCTCAAAAGATGATACTTTCATATTTCCTTTTTGGTATTAAAAAAAAATACTAGGGCTGGGAAATACTGGTGCTGGGAAAACTGGAAATCCATATGCATCAAAATGAAACTGAATCCCTTTCTCTCGCCATGTACAAATGTTAACTCAAAATGGATCAAGGAGCTTGATATCAAATCAGAGACACAGCGTCTGATAGAAGAAAAAGTTGGCTACGATCTACATACTGTGGGGTTGGGCTCCAAATTCCTCAATAGGACACCCATAGCACAAGAGTTAATAACTAGAATCAACAAATGGGACTTACTCAAACTAAAAAGTTTTTTCTCAGCAAAAGAAACAATAAGAGAGGTAAACAGAGAGCCTTCATCCTGGGAGGTAGATAGGGAGCCTACATCCTGGGAACAAATCTTTACTCCTCACACTTCAGATAGAGCCCTAATATCCAGAGTATACAAAGAACTCAAAAAATTAGACAATAAGATAACAAATAACCCAATCAACAAATGGGCCAAGGACCTGAACAGACACTTCTCAGAGGAGGACATACAGTCAATCAACAAGTACATGAAAAAATGCTCAACATCGCTAGGAGTCAGAGAAATGCAAATCAAAACCACCCTAAGATACCATCTCACTCCAGTAAGATTGGCAGCCATTAGGAAGTCAAACAACAACAAGTGCTGGTGAGGATGTGGGGAAAAAGGTACACTTGTTCATTGTTGGTGGGACTGCAAATTGGTGCAACCAATTTGGAAAGCAGTATGGAGATTTCTTGGAAAGCTGGGAATGGAACCACCATTTGACCCAGCTATTCCCCTTCTTGGTCTATTCCCTAAAGACCTAAAAAGAGATGGTACAGGGACACTGCTACATTGATGTTCATAGCAGCACAATTCACAATAGCAAGACTGTGGAACCAACCTAGATGCCCTTCAATAGATGAATGGATAAAAAAAATATGGCATTTATACACAATGGAGTATTACTCTGCTTTAAAAAATGACAAAATCATAGAATTTGGAGGGAAATGGATGGCATTAGAGCAGATTATGCTAAGTGAAGCTAGCCAATCCTTAAAAAACAAATGCCAAATGACTGCTTTGATATAAGGGGAGTAACCAAGGACAGGGTAGGGACGAAGAGCTTGAGAAAAAGATTAACATTAAACAGGGATGAGAGGTGGGAGGGAAAGGGAGTGAGAAGGGAAATCGCATGGAAATGGAAGGTGATCCTCAGGGTTATACAAAATTACATATAAGAGGAAAGGAGGGGTAAGAGAAAAATAATACAAGTGGAAGAAATGATTTACAGTAGAGGGGGTAGAGAGAGAAAAGGGGAGGGGAGGGGAGGGGAGGGGAGGGGAAGGGGGATAGTAGAGAATAGGATAGATAGCAGAATACATCAGTCACTAGAATGGCAATATGTAAATCAATGGAAGTGTAACTGATGTGATACAGCAATCTGTATACGGGGTAAAAATGGGAGTTCATAACCCACTTGAATCAAACTGTGAAATATGATATATTAAGAACTATGTAATGTTTTGAACGACCAACAATAAAAAAAAAGAATTTCATTAATGCTGCAGCAAGAAAAAAAAAAGTGGCATTTATACACAATGGAGTATTACTCTGCATTAAAAAATGACAAAATCATAGAATTTGGAGGGAAATGGATGGCATTAGAGCAGATTATGCTAAGTGAAGCCAGCCAATCCCTAAAAAACAAATGCCAAATGTCTTCTTTGATATAAGGAGAGTAACGAAGAACAGAGTAGGGACTAAGAGCATGAGAAGAAGATTAACATTAAACAGGGATGAGAAGTGGGAGGGAAAGCGAGAGAGAAGGGAAATTGCATGGAAATGGAAGGAGACCCTCAGGGTTATACAAAATTACATACAAGAGGAAGTGAGGGGAAAAGGAAAAATAATACAAGGGTGAGAAATTAATTATAGTAGAGGGGGTAGAGAGAGGGGAGGGGGGGGGGGTAGTAGAGGATAGGAAAGGCAGCAGAATACAACAGACACTAGTATGGCAATATGTAAATCAATGGAAGTGTAACTGATGTGATTCTGCAATCTGTATACGGGGTAAAAATGGGAGTTCATAACTCACTTGAATCAAAGTGTGAAATATGATATTTCAAGAATTATGTAATGTTTTGAACAACCAACAATAAAAAAATAAATAAAAAAAAATACTAGGGCTGGGGTTGTGGCTCAACGGTTACAGCGCTCGCCTCTCATGTGCGAGGCACTGGGTTTGATCCTCAGCACCACATATGAATGAATAAATAAATAAATAGATAAATAAATAAATAAATAAAGGTATTGTGTCCAACTGTGTGTGTGTGTGTGTGTGTGTGTGTGTGTTTATTAACTAAAAAAACAAAATACCCAGATATGGTGTCACACATTTGTAATCCAGCTACTCAAGAGGCTGAGGCAAGAGAATCCTTGCAATCACAAGTTTCTTTCTTTCTTTCTCTCTCTCTCTCTCTCTCTCTCTCTCTCTCTCTCTCTCTCTCGTACTGGGACTTGAACTCAGGGGCACTCAATCACTGAGTCACATCTCCAGCCCTATTTTGTATTTTATTTTGAGACAGGGTCTCACTGGGTTGGTTGCTTAGCACCTCATTTTTTCTGAGGCTGGCTTTGAATTTGCCATCCTCCTGCCTTAGCCCCCTAAACTGCTGGGATTACAGGCGTGCACCACCACACCCGGCTTTGCATTTTTTTTTTCCTTTCATCTCTTTTACATTTAGGCTAAGAGCATGGCATTAAACTTCAGTACATTCATCAGACAGAAGAGATTCCCCTAAGGAGTGCAGCATGGGGCATAGTCCTAGGCCCATCATAACCACTGAAACCATTGAGTAAATGTCTTTTTAATTGAATATAGTTGAACTCTCTTAAAGGAGGTCACTTTTAAATTTCATAAAGGGGGAAAGTAGGTTTCCAAATAAGATTCCTAATATACAATTAAATACTGCCACTAAGGTTTTGATCTTTGCAAATTACATAGCTGATGAGCTTTTGCAATATTTCTGGGATACCTTGAAGTGGTTGGCAGCTTCATGAGTTGTTAATAATAAAGACTGTGACAATTCTTCATAGACCTTTGTAATGTGTACTTGATGTTCGAACTTTTAATTATCTCCACAGCTTCATGCCTGTTATTTAATAAGCTCTCTGAGCCTCAGTTCCCTCCTTGATAAACTGGAGCTGATCACTCCTCTCTCATCATGTTTCATTGAGGATTAAATGAGATTGTGTGTAAAGTACAAAACACTCTGTTATAGTAAATGTTTAATAAGTGTTAGCTGTTACTTTTAACAAGACTTCCACGGGATCTCGTGAAAATAGAAAGGAGATGAGTAGAGAAGAGGTAGGGGATCAAAAAGAAGGAAACAGAAGAAATTGAGAAATGAAATTGATCCAATTATGCAATATGCATGTATGAATATATCACAATCCCATCTTTATGTATAATGATGCTACAGCCATTATCATAAATATAATTTAATATAGATAGCCAGGCACTGCGGCACATGCCTGAAATACCAGTGACTAAAGAGGCTGAGGCAGGATGATCACAAGTTTAAGGCCAGACTGGGCAACTAAGGGAGACTCTTTTTCAAAAAATAAAAAGGGCTGGGGATGTAGCTAGTGGTAATGCACCCTTTAGGTTCAATCTCCAGTGCAAAAAATATATATGTACATTTATATTTACATAAATAGAAGAAAAACTAGTAGAGGAAGGGCATCAGTGGAAGGGATGGGAGAGAAGGGGAGGTACTGGGGAATGGATTGGGGCAACTTATATGCATATATAAATATGTCACAGGGAACTATACTATTATATATAATTATAATGCACAAATAAAAATATTTTAAAAAAAGATTCCCACAAATAGTACCGATTCTTTTTTTCTTAATATATATATTTTTTATGAATACAATATCTTTATTTATTTTTTATGTGGTGCTGAGGATCAAACCCAGTGCCTCACGCGTGCTAGGCAGGTGTTCTACCACTGAGCCACAACCCCAGCCCCAAATAATACCAATTCTTATCCTTATATAACTTTGATTAGGCTCAGACATGGAAAGAGAGTAAAAATAAGAGGGTCTTTAGTGGGAGAACAAACTGGAGAAAGATTCATTGCTCTTGATTCATTTGTAGGTTAAATGAATGTTACCCGCATCAGAGAAGCCCCCCAGACTCCTAGCCAAACAAACACTGTTAGTCCTTCATGTCCCTCCTTGAGATATGCTTTAGAGCCCGAAGCACATTCCTTTGAAGATCCTTAAATATTCATTCTTTGAGAATACATTTGATTTGTATAAACATTCAGAAGTTATTTGAAATCAAATCTAAATCATGTTAAGCTTTCAATCTGAATAGTATAATTTTTATCGAAAACTGATACCTTAGCTTTTATGAAATGTAGTTCTACATCTTGTTAATCAGTTTTCTTAAAAAATGGTTTCTGAGAACTTGAGAGGCAGTGGATCAAGATATGTCAAGGGCTGGCCTGTTTATTTTTATTTTTTAAAATTCTTTCTGAAAACATGAATATATCAAAAATATTAGTTACTGATTTGTTGGTCTGATGCTTTTAGGAGTTCTGTTTTTAATAAAATACTTTAACAAAAACACAATAGCTAAATGCAATGTGGTATTCTTGATTGGATCCTGGAACAGAAAAGAGACATTAGTAGAAAAACTAGTGAAATTCACATGAATTCTGAAGTTTTTAGTTAATGCTAATGTATCCAAATTAGTTTCTTAGTTTTGACAAATGTACCATGGCAATGTATGTCTTTAACCTTATAGGAAGTGGATTAAGAACATGTAGAAACCCTGTATTACCTTTACACCTTTCCTGTATATCCAAAATGAAGTTATATTAAAAAAAGAAAAAAATAAATACTAGAAAAATGGCAGAGGAAGCCAAATCATCATAGTGTATCCATGTAGGTTCATTAACTGTAAGAGTTGGATTACTCTGGTAGGGTTGTTGATAATGGAGAAGGCCATGCATGTCTTGGGCCAGAGGATACACGGGAATATTTATAACTTCCTCTCATTTTTGCTGTGAATCTAAGACTGCGCTTAAAAAAACCAAGTCTTTAATTGAGAAAAAAAAAAAAAACCCATTGTTAACTTCCTCATCTTTGGTGACGTGAGCATAACTAAAAGGAGCCCATTTCTCCCTTCCCCTCTGTTTTGCAGCATTGACAAGATATCTAAAGTCACATCTCCTGTGTTGGTCATTCATGGTACAGAAGATGAGGTCATCGACTTCTCCCACGGCCTGGCGATGTATGAGCGCTGCCCCCGAGCCGTGGAGCCTCTCTGGGTAGAGGGAGCTGGGCATAATGACATAGAGCTTTATGCACAATACCTGGAAAGACTAAAACAGTTTATATCTCACGAACTTCCTAATTCCTGAAGAAAACAACGCGATCTTACCTCATTTACTGTGAACAGAAGAGTCCTCTGTTTTGCACATGCTTTAACTGGATAGCTAACTGGCCCATAACCACAAAGAAGTGCCCACCTTTAGGGTGCTCTGATCAAAGAGGTGAACAGACCTCAGTCTTTTGTATTAAGAGGTTGTTTTACTCAATTCCCACAATACATTAAACTGAGCAGCCGTGATTCCCAGCTTTGTTACCTACAGGAATGGGAATGAGAGCTGAGTGTGGGGAACATTTTCTAGTGCTGTATAAAGTGTGCTCTCATCTGTTTCATGCCCTTGCCCATCATTTCTCATTCATTGATGCAGGACTTGTCCCTCTCTTCCCCAATGTGCTCAACATTTGATATGTGGATCTTTCTCAGCCACTGGATTTACCCATTTGTGAAGCTGTGATGGTGTAACTGGAAAACCACTGTGGTGGCAATCCTTTTATTAATTTTTGTTAATGTGCTGATCTTTCCCCAAACACATAAGTTGAAGGGTGATTTACTGGAACTATCACGAGCAGCTTCATCAACTGTAACAATATAAATATAACTGGAAAATTCTTAAGCAAAAGGAAACTGGGGGTTTTTTTAAGTGTAAATTTATTACTAGCCAACAGAGTTTTAATATTTTGATTGTCTGGTTGGTCTATCAAAGAGCCTAGCTGACTTTCCTTCTGTAAAGTCCTCCTAATAGGCTTTTTTAAAGTACTGTACATATTTGCAATTACATTGTGCATAGATTCTTAATGGGTAGTTTTCTTTTGTCAGGCTACAACAAAAAACTGCAAATTCCTTGTTTGTAATGTAAATGATTGAATACATTTTGTTAGTATGTTTTTATTCCTATGTTTTGCTATTAAAAATTTTTATAACATTTCCAAGACAAAAATTCCAAGTTTATGCTTTGAAGAATTTATGTAATTAAAATTTCACTAAACTAATAATCTTTTTAGTTTAGGAGTTATTTGGGTTTTGACACTGGATTTGCGCCAAATGAGCATCAGAAATAGAAGATGCTTAAAATTGCTACACTACTTGTATTGGTTGGGGGTTTGGGTTTGGGGGTCCTTTGTTTTACTTTTATTTTCTTTTCAAATTTAAAAGCCTTAAATGTACTGTAAGCCTCAGATTGTTGTACAACTGGATTGCGGTTGATTGCCAGTTTGTGTACTGTTGCTTGGATGCAGCACAGTGGTTGGTAATGGAATAAAGGATGCATGGATCAGAATGTGTAGGCTTGTGCAGTTTTTTCCTTTCTCTCTTCATCAAAGAAAATAGTAAGAAAGCATTTTGTCTTCGTTTGAGAAGAAATTGGTGGGCTACATCACTGTCTTTCTCAAGCTATATGCTTTTCCTCTATAAAACACCTTACATGCCCAGGCATAGTGGCACTTGCTGGTAATTCCAGCAACTCAGGGAGCTGAGACAAGAGGATCTTGAGTTCAAGGGCCAGCTGCAGCAACTTAACAAGTCCCCATCTCAAAAAACAGTGGGAAGAAGATGGTGCTGGGGATGTGGCTCAGTGGCAGAATGCCTCTGGGTTCAATCCCTACTACTGCAAATAATAATTATAAATAAAGAAATAAAAAGACCTTATAAAGCCAAGCCCTTGTCCTGTAGCTTTGGAATGGCAGCCCATGCAGGCAGCAAGCACAGGCCGCAGCCTTTTCCAAAATTAGCATAAATTCGGACCAACAGTGTTCACCTAAGTGCTATATAAACCCCTAGACTAGCACACTCCAGCAGCAATTCCTCTTGGGTTCTCTCTTGCCCTATCCAAGTTCTGTTTCTATTTACATTTGAATAAATTATGTTCTTACACCTACTCATCCTGGTCTGTGGATTTGATTCTTTGAATTTGGGAGACAAAAACCCAGCAAGAAGAAATTTGCAGTGGGCTTCTGGGGTCTGCTGCAATACTAGAGGGGATAGGTCACCATTAAGTGCTGCAGCATGTTTCTCGATTTAGAAGCCTGCAGCTTATGCAGAGCCCACCCTCCAGTGGAAGCAAGAAACTCCAGCTTCACTTTTTGGAAGCAACCAAGATTATAAAACAGGTAAAGTGCAGACAAGTAGAATATACAGTGGATTTGATCTACAAAACAGGAAAAGAGTCTCACTATGACCCAGCTAGGTAGGGAGCAAAGTGCTGGTTTCTTTGGAAAGTCTGAGACAGGGCTATTCCACAGGTTCTTTTCAGCCCTGTGACCACGTGACCAGGAAAAGAACCACTGAGGGATGCTAGTTTCAACTCAGAACACCCTTCCCTGAGTGTGAATTAAGAAGAAATGACTGTAATCCCAGCTACTGTGGAGGAGGCAGGAGGACCAAAAGTTCAAGGTCAACCTGAGCAACTTAGTGAGACCCTGTCTCAAAAAAGTAATAGGGGCCAAAGATGTAACTCAGTGGTAAAGCATACCTAGGTTCAATCCCCAATACCAAAAAGGAAATAGTGTATAGAAGAAGGTGCGAGAATAGGAGGGTGCACATCTGAATATGTGTACACATGTGGAGGCTGCTTCCTGGTCCAAAATTGGTACCTGTGATGTGGAGCCTTAGAAGGATGGGAACAGCTTTCCTTCCCGTAGAGGGAATCAGCAAAGCTCCAGAGGTGATGCCTGTTTCAGAAGTCTGAGACTTCTAGTCAGGAAAGAAGCCTCTTTGGGGCTAGAGAGCAACTAACCCAGGATTTCAAAGCCCTGATTCTGATCCTATTTGTGAGTTAGTGCTTTGATTCTTCTGTAACCATTTTTTTTTTTCATTTCAAAAATGATAATGAGAAACCATACAGTTGACAATGAAAGAAAGGGTGGCAGAGACTTTTCACTTCATTGCATGGTTTACATCCATTTGAACCAGCTCATGCTTTCCCAGAACTCAGGGTTGTGACACAGGAATGGCTTTCCTCCGAGGAGGCCTGTGTGGTAACTAGGAACCTAGGAAAAGAGCCTTAGGGGACTCCAAAGAAGCAGCCTCTCGGAACAGCAGGCTCCTTCCAGAGCTGTGTTCTATCTAGACCTAGAATAAATTCATACTTGGTTTTTAGGAAGTGAGGAAGTTTCTTCCTCTTAGAATTTCTTTCTGTTTAGTCAAAAAGGAGAAAACAATGGCAGCATGAAATCCTTTTTGAGTATAGAGAAGGTATATTATTTCTAATATGAAAGCATGTTCTATACTTGTAAAAAATCCTTTCATAAATACTTTTTTTTTTTTGATACTGGGGATTGAATTCAGGAGCACTTAACACGGAGCCACATCCCCAGCCCTTTTTTTTTTTTTTTTTTTTTGCATTTTATTTAGAGAGAGAGTCTCACTGAGTAGCTTAGTGCCTTGCTAAGTTGCTGAGGCTGGCTTTGAACTCAATCCTCCTGCCTCAGCCTCCCTAGCCGCTGGGATTACAGGTGTGAGCTACCATACCAAAAATACTTTTAGAAGGCCTAGAAATAATGTTTAGAGCAGGATATTGTGACCATGTTATCTTCATTCTCCCGATCATTACTTTATGAGCCCTGAAATTAAGCAAAGTAATACAAATATGGATCAGTCATTATCACAGAACATTTCAAATCCAGGCTAGTAGTGTGTAGCTCAGTGGGAGAGCAGTGCCTTGCATGTACAAGGCTTTGGGTTCAATCCCTAGCACCACCAACCAAAAAAAAAAAAAAAAAAAAAAAAAAAAATTTAAATAACTATAATAAAGAGAATGTACCATTTACAATAGCCTTTAATTTTTTTTCCCAGTACATGTCTTGTACATGATGTGTTAGATCATTCTTGGATACTTAGTGTATTTATTTTCCACATCTTGCCCAGAGCTCACCTAACTAAATAGGTACTGTGGCAGAGAGCCAGGCAAGCAGCTATGGGAAAGGAGGCCTGGCCTGGACTTGGCCGTGTTTCCTTTTCAGCCAAGGCCCTGTGATCCTGGTTGGGCCTCAGAATCGAGTGTGAAGTAAGGGGTCCATTTCATCTGCAATTCTTTTTCTGTGTGGTGTTTTATATATATTATAAGTAAAAATTGCCTTTACAACTTCTTTTAGGTTTGCAGTCCCGTGACATTAAGTACATTCCTGTTGTTGAGCAACCATCTCCAACCATCCATCTCCAGAATCTTTTCATCATCCCAAACTGAAACTCTGTATCCATTAAACAATAACTCTCCCTGCTCCCCTCACCCTAGCCCTTGGCAATTACCTTTCTCCTTTCTACATCTGTGTATTTATCACTCTAGGGACCTCATGTAAGTGCAGTCATACAGTATTTGTCCTTTTATGAGTGGTTTCTTTCACTTAGCATATTGTCCTCAAGGTTCATTCTTGTAGCATGTGACAGGATTCTGTTCTGCTTTAAGGCTGAATGATTTTCCATTGTATACATAGACCACATTTTCTTTACCCATTAATCCACTGAAGCATATTAGAGTTGTTTCCACCTTTTGGTTATTGTGAATAAGGCTGCTGTGCACTTGTGAGTACAAATATTTGTTGTAGTCCTTGCTTTCAGTTCTTTTGTGTGTATAACTAGAATTGCAAAGGCTGGGTATTTGAGGAGTTTCATACTCCATCAGCAGTTCTTGTTTGTTTGTTTGTTTGTTTTTGGTACCGGGGATTGAATTCAATCACTGAGCTTCATCCCCAGTCCTTTTTATTTTTGGTTTTGAGACAGGATCATCCTAAGTTCCTCCAGACTGTCCTTGAACTTGTGATCCTCCTGTCTCAGCCTGCCAAGTAGCTAGAATTTCAGGGGTGCACCACTGTGCGGCCCTTTTTCTGTGATTCTTTTTTTTTTTTTTTTTTGGTATCAGGGATTGAACCCAGGGGTGCTTAACCACTGAGCCACATCCTCAGCCCTATTTTGAATTTTATTTAGAGACAGGGTCTCACTAAGTTGCTTAGCACCTTGCTTTTGCTGAGGCTGACTTTGAACTCGTGATCCTCCTGCCTCAGCCTCCCAAACTGCTGGGATTATAGGCACGAGCCATTGCACCTGGACTTGATCTGCAATTCTTAATAGGAGTCCTGGTATCTATGATCACTTTGAAATTGCATGTCATATTTTGGACATCTATGGGCATTTTCTGGGAATAAGATCCACTGTTTCAGCAGAAGTTATCATTATTCTGAAAAATTAAGAACAGAGTTAGAGAGTATTTGAGACTCTTTTAAAACCAATATTTTCAGATTCTGAGAACTGAGTACAGGCTACAGAGAGGTTAAGGAGCCTGAGTTTACCTTGCAACGAGCCCAGGAAGAGATAGACTTTTGCCAGGACTCTGTATTAGGAGGAGACTCTGTGAATGAGAAGGAGGTGCCTGGATATACCAGGGTTGAATGCAGAAACATTTACAAGTCCAGAGAGGACAAGACAGAGGGAGGGGTCCAGGATTCTGAGGCAGTATGTTTGGCTGGTAGTTCTGTGCCACAGTAACCATGTGACCTTAGGCAAATCTTTTAACTGCTCTTGGCCGGTTCCTTATCTCTAAAATGGTACAATACCTACCACACAATCAAGAGAGGATCAGATGCAATTCTATAGATAGAAATGTCTTGCAAGAGATGGGGTTTTGGATCCACTAATTAAATTGATGGTCAAAATCTAGGTTTAGGACAAAACAGAAAACACTTTGGAAACTCCAGAGTAAGACAGTTTACCCTGTCAGCGCCCTTGTTACGTTGTTACTTAATCATCACTCTGCTGTTAAATGGTTTACCATTGATGGGTCTTGGCTTGTTCATAGCCGTCGGTGTCTGGCTCCATCTGTGTGTGGGTGGAGATGGGCCCAAGGCTTCCAAACAGGCAAAGATGTTGTCTGCTGCCCAGAATCCCTCAGGCTTTCTTTCTCTAGTCTTCCATGTAGCTCCTGAGCCCACCCAGCACTTCCCAAGATGGGTGGGACCTGGCATGGAGCCGGGGGATTTTGGAATAAGAGGCCCAGGTGAGTAAAAAGAATCCACCTCTGATCTCAGCAATAGCTGAAAGAGCCAGCTCATAAAAGAGCAAAGGATTCTAGTGAAATGTAAGTTACATTTGAGGATGCAGAAGAACTAATATGAAAGATTTTCTTCAATTTTTTAAAAATTTTAACTTTGAATATTTTATCCAAACCAGTGGATTAAAAAAAAAAAACATACTTGTTTAACTGGGGAAAATGAACACCTCTAGTTCCACTATTGTACTTAAGAAACAGAATATTACCAAGAGCTTAGAAACTGCTTTCTGCTCCATTTTTCCCCCAATTACATTCTTTCCTCCCTAGTACCAGAGAAAACACTATCCTGAACTTCCTTTTAGTAATTCTCTTAATTTTCTTCATAGTAAGAATGGGTGGGGTGGATATACATATATCCATATCACATATGTGTATGGTATATGCGCATATAATCTGCTCTTTAATATTTTCTATAATTGTACTGATATATTCTGTATTTGATTAATCTTTTTACTCAACAGTACAGCATTTAGGTTTGTCCATGTGTGTTAAGTGTTCCATTAGTGTAACAAAATACCTGAGGTACTGTTTGTCAGCTTTCTGTTACTGTGACAAATACATGAGAAAATCGACTTAAAAGGAGGAAAAGTTTATTTTGGTTTATGGTTTCAAGGGTTTTGATTCTTGGTCACTTGGCCTCATTAACTTTGGGCCTGGGGCAAGGCAATACATTATGGTGGCAGTGTGTGGCAGAGGAGGCTGTTCACCTCATGGTGTTCAGGAATCAAGAGAGAAAGGGGAAAAAGATTATGTGGGGTCTCAGTACCCTCTCCAAGGGCGGTCCTCCAAGGAGCTGACTTCCAACTACTAGTTCCCACCTCTTTTAAGATCTACCTCTTTCCAATAGCATCATGCTATTGATAACACATGGCCTTTGGGGAACATTCTCAATCCAAACTAAAACATAATCAATTTTAAAAAAGAAAAGTTTATCTGACTCACAGTTTGGGAGGTTTCCGTTTACAATCAGTTGTCCCATTGCTTCTGGGCCTGTGGCCAGGCAGCACATCAGGCAGGAACATGTGGTAGGGCAACCTGCTCCTCTCATGGTGACCAGGAAGCAAAGACAGAGGAAGAGGAAGAAACTTGAGTCCCACAACCCACTTCGAGGTCACACCACAGATGAACTAACCTCTTATTAGGCCCCATCTAAAAGTTTCCACCAATAGCACCAAGTTGAGGAACCAGGTTTTAACACATGGCCCTTTGGGGGACATTCCAGATGTAAACTGTAGAAACATCTTAATCCATATGGCTGTCGTTTATTACATTTGTTGCTTTGCAGTATTGTATGACTATACACCAGTTCATTTAGTTTACTGTTGGTGGGCATTTAGATTCTTTTCTAGGTTTTTGCTATTAAAGATTTTTTTAATATTTATTTTTTAGTTTTAGGTGGACACAATATTTATTTTATTTTTATGTGGTGTTGAGGATCGAACCCAGTGCCTCACGCATGCTAGGTGAGCACTCTACCACTGAGCCACAACCCCAGCGCCTAAAGATGGTTTTGTATGTCTCACATTGTGAGGGATTTCTGGTTGATGGTTCTTAATCTTGGTTACCTGTTAAAATTCCCTGAGGAGTATTTAAAAATAAGGATGTCTGGGTCCCACTCCCAGAAATTTTAATTTAACTGATCTGGGGTTTAGCCTGGGCATCTGACTTTTAAAACTCCTCAGAGGTTTCTAATGGGCATCTAAAAGTCTGCCGAGGACCACTGCTCTAGAAGGTCTTTTGTTGTTGTTGCTGTTATCATTGTTCTGGGAATTGACCAGGGATACTCTACCACTGAGCTCCATCCCCAACACTTTTTATTTTGAGATAGGTTCTTGCTGAGGCTGGCCTCAAACTCACTATCTTCCTGCCTCAGCCTCCTGAGCTGCTGGGATTATAGGCATGTAGCACCATGCCTGGCAAGAATCTGCATTTCTAAAAAACTCCTAGGTGATGCTGATCCATAGCCCCATTTGGAGTAGTGCTGAGTAGTGAGGGATCTTCCTTCAACTTCACTAGGTGGTATCAAGTCAATTTCCAAATAGCAGCACCCACTTCCTCTCTCACAACAGTGGACAGGAGACCTAGTTTTTCACACTTGATATCCTCATGCTTTGTATATTTTTGCCAAAATAGAGGATATAAAAATGTTATGTTCTGATCATTTGTGAGGATAAGCAACAATTAAAAAGCATAGGGGCTATTTGTAAGCTCTATATTGTGAGCTGTCTGCACATGACTTCTCTGCTTATCTGATAGGAATACTAATCCTTTACTTAGTTTATTTGTATTTAATTTACATGTTGTAACTATATTCATTCAATTTCTCTCTTGAATAAAATTTTCTTAAGTCCTATACCTCAGCAGTATCCTAGGTGACAGCCTGTTCCCTGATTAAGAAGGAACCTTGATGGGTGGAGATATGACTCCAAGGTAGAGTGCTTTTCCTAGCATGCACAAAATCTTCTTTGTTTTTTTCAGTGCTAGGAACTGAACTCGAGGATCCTGAATGCCAGGTAAGCACTCTATCACTGAACCACATTCCCAGCCCTATCTATTTTCTATTAGAATATAAATTCCAAGAGGTTAGGAGCTTTGTTCAGAGGTTCATCCCCAGAACCAAACAGAATACTTAAGAGTCATAAATATGTGTGGGATGAATGAGTAGATAAATGAATGGATTTTGTATGTCACTCACCTTGATAAGGTGATAATGGAACCTGATTAAAAGAATGTTGATTGATTAATTAATATATCCCCAGTCCTTTTTATCTTAGATTTTGAGACAAGATCACTCTAAGTTTCTCCATGTTGGCTTTAAACCCATGATCCTCCTGCCTCAGCCTCCCAAGTAGCTGGAATTACAGGGGTGCCCCACCATGCTGGCTTAGATCTGCAGTTCTTAATAGGAATCTTGGGATCAATGACCACATTGAAATTGCATGCCATATTCTGAATGTCTGCACCTGTGGGCATTTTTCTGGGAAGAAGACCCACTGTTTCACCAAAAGTTATCATTATTCTGAAAGATTAAGAACACAAAGCATAATATGTGCTGTCAAGGAAACAGGAAATACATTGAGAAAGTGGTTAGTTAAGAGCTTCAAATCTTTAGGTCATTGAGAGGATGGGGCATTGTGCTTTGGCATGCATCTGTGGAGTCTTTCACTGGAGCTGGAATTTCAGCTCTACCAGCTCACAGCTGTGTGTCACAGGGATGCTGGTTAACTTGTCTGTGCTTCATTTTCTTTTTTTCAACTGTCAAATAAGGATGATTTGGTACTTACCTCAAAAAATTAATGTGAAGATTATATGAGCCTATAACACACTAAACTCTGAACACTAGCTATTATCACGTGGAGAAATAGAACATTTTATTCTTTACTGGAAGGATTTTACACAGTAACACATGAGTAAGAAGCATCTTAGAAATGTATGGGGAAATGGCATCATTTATTTGATATGTAATGAGTCTGTATATTTCAGGCCCTAAATCATGAACAGAGGTGGCTTTTGTGTTCATAAGAGTTTCCTCTCGGCTTTGATTTTTATTTTTCATGAAGAATTTTCTTTGTAAAACATCATTTTATCTTCAGAATCACAGAAAGCATTTCATTTCTCTTCTACACGTTGACAATGAGCGGCCCCACCTCTGAAGGCAGCCACGTGAGTTTACTAACAGGTTTGTCTTCTGAAAACGGCGTATACCACCCTCGTCCACTCCCAGAATCGTGGTGTATCTTAGAAAAACCAGAGTGACTGATATCACCCAGGACCTATAGCCTTTTCCTTTACTGTGTGAAAGGAAGCCTCTGAAGTCAGTACACACTGTCTCCCTCCACACGTACACTGTCCACCAGTTGTTTTGTAAATTTGGACACCTCCTATATTTTCAAACTACATAGGCTTATTGCTGTGGCTTATAACTTGACCAGAAAACTTCATGTGCTGAATTGGGACCTGCCACAAGCATAGAATCTCCAACCTGGGCGAAATCCCTAGGGTGCAAGTCCCCAATGTGAGATGAGCCACAAATTCTGGGAAGGTGGGAAAAGAGAGAGAAGGGGAAGCAGGAAATTATGACAATATGTTCTGAAATTCATGTATTCTAACCACAGTGTGTAGATGGAGTAAACATTATGCTTTGCCTATATATTTATCATTATTTTGAAATGTATATCGGTGTAGGTATGATTAATAAGCCATTCTGCATATTGATTTAAAGCATTCTTGGACTCACTGGTATTTCATTGTGTAAAATATTTTCTTAATCAACAAGTAATTAAGTAAAAATTCTATCACTATCCTAGACTAGTGTTTGTCAGAGAGTGGTTTCCAGCCCACAGTATCAATACTTCCTAGGAATGCTTTAGAAACAAAGATTCTTGGTATCATTCCAGTGATTCCATATGATTCATGTTAAGAGCTAAGACTCACTGAGTTAGAGTTTTAAAAATATATATTTAAAGAAAAAGAAGGATCCAGCACAGTGGTACACACCTGTAATCCCAATAACTCAGGAGGCTGAGGCAGGAGGATCACAAGTCCCAGGCCAGCATGGTCAGTTTAGCAAGGGCCTGCCTCAAATTAAAATAAAAATGGCTGGTATTTTGCATTCAATCCCCAGTACTCCCCCACATACACAAAATCAGGGTCGGGGGAATCCTACTGAGCATTAATAATTCTAAAAATTGTCTCTAACAATAGTTCCTAGGAAGGAAAAAAAACATATTGCCTTTGGTCATTGTAACATGTAACCAAAAGAGCCAGGTTTTAAAGTTGCCCAGTCTTTCAAGTGACATTTTCCATGTACACAGGCTCCAGAAGGCCAGCCAGTTAGTAACAGCCTCTTTGCAGAGACCAAGCTTCTGAAAGGTCTTTTTATCTCTAAAAACCAACCACTGAGCCCCACACTTCCCAAATGTTCAATTTGCTGTGTTCAACCCTTTCATATTGCTCAGCTCTAGACAGGTAGTAGTGGCCACTTCTTTCAAGTTCCCATGCAAAAAGTTGGGCTGAGTGATGAGGGCACACCTCTAATACCTACAGGGTAGACAGGTGTGGTACAAGTATGAGGTGAGATGATGCTGACCTGTAAAGGCTCTGACATACACTCGCCATGTGCAGGCCTGCCTTCTGCCCGGTGAGGTCCATAGGACCTCAATGACCTGCAGTGACTTAGTCCAGCCCTTCCTCTGCACACAACCTGTTCAGTTTAGGCCATCCAAGGGAAGGGCAAATACCCAGGAGCAGAGATTGATCTACAGACAATTCAAGTACAGCTCACTCCCTTGGTAGCATACTTTTAGTGCTTTGAAAAGAAGGCACAGGGGGTTGAGGCACAGATCAGTGAATGAAATATGTGCCTAGCATGCTCAAGGCCCCTGGGTTCCATCCCCAGCACAGGGGAAAAAAAATCATGGCATCATAAAATGAAACAAAGATGCTTCCAGGTGAAGTCATGAGGTACATGTGTTCTAGAGAAGGGTATTAGTGGATCTGCTTCTTGATTGTCTAGGAAAGATATGAAATATCTCAACATCATTTACCTATATCTTATTTTCCATGCTAGGAGTTTCTCTTGTATGAATCATAGTGGAGAAATGTTGTATATTTATGTGTCTATCTAGCATCTACTAAGGCTATCAGTATGTCACTCTGCAGGCAGAAATATGTAAGCTGGGTTGCAAAGCTCACAGCTGTAGGTGGGGGAGGCGCAGGCATGTGTAGGTGTGTGTGTATGCGTGCGCGCGTGCGCGCGCACACACACACACACACACACACACACACTGCTGTGATTCTATAATGAAACTCTGTACAAATTTCCAGGAGAACTCAGGGTGGTGGTGGGGATCAGAAAGGTCTCCCGGGGACATGACATTGAGTTGGGTCTCTAAGGCTGGATCCATGTTTACCAGGCAAAAAGAGATGAGGAACTCTTCCTGAAATGCATACATGGTCTGCCAACCAAACACACTCTGGCTCCCAACAGCATTATGGAAATAAAAATGAATTAGTTGATATTTGGAAGGAGACCCAAAACATCCAAATGTTCAGAATACATCCTGTTATACTTTCTATAAATGGACATTGGTACAACTGATGCTGTAGTCCAGAAATCAAAATTTGTTGTCAACCAAAAAATACTTTTGGAGGGCCTAGTGTTCTAGGCACTGGGAATATAGCTGTTAACAAATTCCTGTATTTTGACTGGGCATGGTGGTGCACATCTGTAATCCCAGCAACTTGGGAGGCTGAGGCAGGGGGGTTGTAAGATCAAGGTCAGCCTGGGCAACTTAGTGAGATCTTGTCTTAAAAAAAAGAGCTGAAATTCACTGAGCTGGATTTTAAGCCTTTAAAAAAGGGTTGTGTGTGTAGCTTAGTTGTATACCAGCTCTGGGTTCAATCCCCAGTACCACAGAAAGGGAAAAAAAAAGGACTATATTTGGATCCATTGGCACATTCTGGTGGTATCTGGACCATACACAATAAACAAAGAAATAAGGGGAAAATAAATCAGGTTAAGAGGATGGAAGAGGGAGTGATAGGATAAGACTATATAAGGAGGACAGGAAAGAACTTTTCTAGTGAGTGACCTCTGAGAAGAGGCCTGAATGAATTAAGAGGTGGTTATGTAGGTGTCCTGGGGGTTGAAAGGGATTCCCAGGCAGAAAAGCAGTGAGTTCAAAGGACCTTGGGCTGGAATGCACCTGTGCTAAAGAAACAGCAAGAGGCAAGTGAGTGAGCGAGCAGAATGGCTAGTGATGGAGGTGGGAGTTGCAGAGGGTGGCCCCATTCACAGGTCATGTAATGCCTCTGCATTTTATCTGCGTGAAAAGTAATTTGTCAGATTTTGAGTAGAGGAGAATCTGACATATGTTTTGGAAGGAAAACTCTAACTGTACTTTTTTTTTTTTAATGCTTCTTTTTTTTTTTAAGAGAGAGTGAGAGAGGAGAGAGAGAGAGAGAGAGAGAGAGAGAGAGAGAGAGAGAGAGAGAGAATTTTTAATATTTATTTTTTAGTTCTCGGAGGACACAACATCTTTGTTGGTATGTGGTGCTGAGGATCGAACCCGGGCCGCACGCATGCCAGGCGAGGGCGCTACCGCTTGAGCCACATCCCCAGCCCTTAATGCTTCTTTGACATGCCAAGAGACTGTCTAAGATTAGGACCATCCAGACCCCTCCTACAACAATTCTTTGGTTGCATCTAATAAGTTCACAAATATTTGTGGTGATCTACACATGACATATTCTCTTCCATGTAGGAAGTTTCCAAAGGAAGAACTATAAATGTTGAATGAAAGCATTTTAACTGTGCTGGCAATAAAAATCCAAGAAACTAAAATTCCAATGACATATAGTATGTTTTCTATCAAATTGACAGAGAGTTTAAAAATAAACAACAACAAAAAGAATACGAAGTATTAGAGGAGGTCCAGTAATTGGGTCTTCTCACATGTTGATTGTTGGAGTAGAGATTGGTCCAAGTTTTCTGGAGGGTACTTTGGCCTAAGGTTGGTGTACACTGAAATTATGCCAGAGAAATGACAAGAGAAGCATTAAAAATGTAAGTCTTATCTAGAATGCTGAAACCAGGAATGGGGGTTGATTACATAAGTTATGTCCATATTAGGAAATAGTATACCACTTTAAAATCACGTTGAAAGAGACAGAGTTGGGGAAGTGTTTATGATGTATAACTAAGTGAAAAAAATAGTATTAATACATATGATAATTTTTTAAAAATTATTTAAATTTTTAACTATGTAATAAATTCACTTGGTTTAAAAAGAAAAAAGTGTGAATGAAAAAAATCAGCCTCCCATTCTTGTCTTCCTAATCCCTTACCAGAGACATCAAGCACCAGATGGGCCTTAGGAACTATATTTTCAGCTTCTTTCGCATCATTCTAGATAATTTCTTATGTATCCACATATAAATGCAAATATATAATACTTTTCCTTTCCCCCATTGCATAAATGGGAGTATTTAATTTTTTATTTTAGTAAAAGTCATTTACCAAAATAATTATGAACTGAAGATGTAGCTCAGTGGTAGAGCTTCTGCCTAGCATGCGCAAGGCCCTGAGTTCAATCCCCAGTACTGAAAAACAAAACAAACAAACAAAAAACCCCTAAACTTTATTCCTTCTTTTCCCCTTTGAGTTGGGGATCTCATTTAATTATTAAGGCTGGTCCCACCTTTGCCATCTTCCCTTCTCAGTCTTATGAGTTGCTGCTTTAGGCATGTGCCGCTGCACCCAGCTATTATTCCTTTAAAAAACAAAAACAAAAACAAAAACAAAAACTGCAATGTACTGCATAGTTTGGATATAACTGAATTTATTTAATTAGCCCTCCTACTTGGCATTTTGGCTATTTCCTTTAAAAAAAGAACTTACAAATAGAACTGCTGCCAGGCATGGTGGCACACACCTGTAATCCCAGCAGCTCAGGAGGCTGGGGTAGGAGGATAGCAGAGTTCAAAGTCAGCCTGAGCAATTTAGGAAGACTCTAAGAAATTTTGGGAGACTGTGTCTCTAAATAAAATATAAAAAGAGCTGAGGATGTGGCTCAGTGGTTGAGTGTCCCTGGAAAAATCCCTGTACAAACAAACAAAACACACAAAAGAACTGCTATGTATTACCTGATATTAATCATTTTACACCATAAAATTTGTAGGATAAATTCCCAAAAGTGGAGTTTTTGAGTCAAACATTATGTATTATTTTCATAATTATGGTCTTATTGTCCTTACATCTTTTAAAAAAATATTTATACTTAACTTTTAGGTGGACACAATATCTTTATTTTACCCTTATGTGGTGCTGAGGATCGAACCCAGTGCCTAGAGTATGCTAGGCAGCACTCTACCACTGAGCCCAACCCTAGGTCCTCCCCTTACATCTTGTACCAATTCAAGCTTCAGTTGGTGATATATGTTAGAAACTGCTCTTAGCCTCATTGCCCCCCCCCCCGCCCCCAAGCAAGCAAAGGTGATTTCAAACTTTTGGATTTTTGCCAATGTGAATGGTATTGCAGTGTAGTATTGGTTTTCATTTCTTTGTTTATGTCCAAAATTGAATGTCTTTTCAAATGTTTAGATATCTTTGGGTCTCTTTTTCTACTGTTTGTATGTTAGCTTTGAGAAATGCTCATTCATGTATTCATCCATTCATAATGTAAATGCCAAAGGAGTTCTGACTCTTCAGTATCCAGGGCAGTTCTTGGAGAGGGGGGCCTCAACTTGGGACAAGTGGGGTCCTTGGCATATGTGGCAGAAAGAATTTCAGCATGCACCAATTAGAGACGGATTTATTTAGGAATCCAGGTATGCCAGATGTGGTGGCGTACACCTGTAATCCCAGCGACTCACAAGGGTGGATGCAGGAGGATGGCAAGTTTGGATCAGCCTGGGCAATTTATAAAGACCTATCTATCGCAAAGACCTATCAGTTGTAGAATGTCCTGGCTTCAATCCCTGTTTAAAAAACAAAACAACAAAAAAACAAAGGAAAGCTGATACACATTCAAGGGAGAATGTGGGCTACCTTCTATGTTGAAAGTGAGAAGCTTCTGGGGTGAAACAAACAAAAAATATTCAAGAGAAAATGTGGGCCATCTCTAAAGGGAAATAGAGCAACTCCTCGCTCTTGCCCGAACTAGAGGAGGAGACAGGGCGGAGTCACGCAATTTCGCGCCTGTTTTTCTTGCGCTTGCCCATTACGCTTACATCCTGTTAACTTTTTGCCTTGAGGACTCTGGCCCAGGACGTGAGCCTCGCTGCCCAAGAGTTGCTTGTTTTGCATTTCAGAGGTTCATGGGTGGTTCACGGGTGGTTCCTGCATTCCGACAGTTCTGGGTGCTTCTCTTTTGAAACTCAGTAATCTGATTTTTCAAATCCCTGTCTCAACAGACTTAGTACAGGTAGATTTGAGGGACTCAGGCCCTGCCCTCCCTGAACACGCTCCCTGGTGAGGACAAAGATTTTGAACTTTTAAACCATTTATGGAAGGCTTACATACATTTATGTATTTCTGCACCTATATATGTAATATACATGGAAAAAGGCTTAGCTATATACTGAAATTAACAGAAATAATCTTTAAAGCGAAGTGATTATTTGTTCTTCTCTCTATAGTTAAACTTTTTGTAATGTACATATATTGTAGTGGAAGTTGGGTGATTTCTCCTTTGTTCATTTTCTGAATTTTTAAAGATTTTGTAAAAACAGGGAACATTTTTGATTTTTACAATTAGGAAAAAGAAATAATACGAAAACACCATGCGTACATACATAAACACGTTTACCTATATTTTAAATATAAAAAAGAAGCAGAAGACTTCTTTCTCTTTGACGACTAGCAGTTTGAAGAGGCAGTGGTAGAAATGTTTCAGAGCTCTTGCGTGGCTGGCTGGTCAGTGTTTCTAGTTCCAGTGCAGACTTCGCTCACCAGAAAAACCTAATACTTGTCTCTCTTTAGCTAGACAGCCTCAATTGCATCTGACAAAACAAGAACCCAGGAGTATTTTGTGCAAATCATATCCCAGTGTCCAAGCTGCAATTTCCCTTTTCCGAGGCCAACATCAGGCTTAGTATCCAAGAGCGACCCCTGTTGGTGCAATTTGAGTATGGTTCAGTATTCATGAGCTTGGTCAGGGTGAGGAGGATTGAGGTTTTAGGTTTTGCTTGTCTGCCTGAAACCCTGAGGGCCACAGTCCACCCACATGGCTGCATCCTGCTTCCCAGCTCTCCTTGCTTCCTCACTCCCTAGATTTTCCTGGGAAAGCCAGGACTGGGGGCTTGGCATATAGAGTCACAGTTGTGGACAGCCTTTAGACTCTGTAGGGGAAGCTTCTGTAGGGGCTGGAGGGCTCACTGTGCTAGTCAGCAGGTAGAGTGTGGTGACCCTTGCTTTGAGGGGCAAACGTGAAATCCAGCCAGCCAAATAGAAAATTCCAGACATGGGCAGCAGTGAATGGATGTATTACATGGGATGTGGAGAGGGGCTGTATCCTTGCTGAAGAAGGTGGCTGGAGAAAAATGTGGAGAAGGGAGGAAGGGCAGGGCTCTGGATGAAAGATCATAGCACTTCTGAGTATTTTTCTTCTTTCTGGAGACTCAGCTGAGGGGTTCTGGCAAAACCCAGAAAGCTAACAGCTCCCTTCTTTTGACTAGCTCTTATCTCTGCATTTAGAAGACCCTGGATTTAGGAAAGTGTGGATAGTAAATCCACCAGGTTAATGTTGCCAATGTTATTCTTTAAAAATTTAACCAGCACACCCCGTCCATCACTGTGCACTGAATGCAAGTGCTGAGTGGAGTTCTGGCTGGAGAATCTGGTTTTAAATGTGAAGAGCCTGTTTGTAATTCATCACCATTTCTCTTTTCCCCTGGGTATTGGTCTATGATAAAGAAAACTGGATACCAGAGGAATGTGCTGGGCACTTCTGTGCTTGGAGAAAGCATGACTAAGCACTTCCCAGGGCCCATCCCTGGGAAGGCAAGAATCTTTCTTTAATGCTTCAGTTCTCAGATGCCTGCTGAGCTGGCCTCTCATCAGAATGCTGCCTGGTTGCATTCATATTTTGAGCCTCAAATGTACTCTGTGTCTACGGGAGAGGGTAAAAATCTTACTTGTCACTTCAAGCTGGGCTGATCCAAGGCTGTCCATCTGGGTCAAATGCTCAGTATCTTCCCTCTTGCTTCTCACAAATGTTTGTGGGTTGGGTGTCAGGGTGCTTCATAAGAAAGGAAAGGAAACAGGAATCATGGTATGAGGACTCAGTGGGGACACTGAGATAGGTTCCATTTTATTTTCCAGGAAAGGACAGTGTGGGAAGTGAGGCTTGCTATAGATTCAGCTCATTACTTCCTAAGAAGTTAAGGAAGGGTTGAGAATCTTGATCATTGTCTCCAGTAAGGATCAAGTCCAGCTTTCTAGAAAGGCCTGGAGATGGAATGATGGGCTTCTCTGGCTTAGTCAAATGACCGAAAGTTGTCCTAGCCCAGCGGATATGATCAAAGACATCCAAAGCTTCTGTTTGGCCATAGTCTGGACCAAAAGCCCACACTTAGATTCCATGTAATGCAGAGTTGATTCTCACACCACACTGGATGGAAAAAAGAAGGAAATGTGTATTCTAGGAGGCTCCAGCGAAACTAGGGGAAGGGTCTGAGTGGCAAACTAGAAAAGGGAAAGGACGGAGAATAGACATCAAAGTCCTATTTTTTTTTTACAGATTAAAACAAACAAACAGAAAACAAACAAATAAACCTCCAAACCATCCTGAGATCCAGAGAGAGGAAGTAGCTGGCCCAAGGTCACATAGCAAGTTAATGGCAGAATTAAGAGGGGATTCCAGATTTCCTGGGGAATTGTTGTCATGGGCTCTTTCCATTAGTACTATTTTCGTGGGCAGGAGAATATCTCACTGATCCTTCTTGCTTTGATCCTTGAGAAATTTGGCCTGTCCAGTCCAAGAAGTGCAGAGCCCTCCTGCCCAAATGGGAAGCACTCTAATTTACTGAGCACCTGTTAAGTGCCTGGAACTCATAATTCCTTGATGTCATTTAAATTCTCTCACTAGTCTTGTGAGAACCCATTTTTCTGGTGTAGAAACTGAGGCTCAGAGGGGTTAAGACCCTTGCCCTGTGGTTACATAACTGGCATGTCTAAATCCAGTTTCAAACCAAGGTCTCTAGTTGAAAGCCCACACATTTTTCTCTTGGAGGAATTGCTAAGACAAAGACCAGAATCTTTATGTCCACTTTTTTTCTCATGAGTTACTGGGGGGGTGGGGTGTCGATTCTGAGACTTCGCAGCCCGGAATCCCGGCGATTCTGTGGCATACATACAATGGCTTTTCTCCTTTCTCCGAGCCTGTTCTTTGGGAAAATCGCCGGTGAAAACCGGGGTTCATGCCTGAGCAGGCTACCCCAGCCCTCCAGGCCGGGCGTGCTCCCGGCGCTCCACCTTGTCCCGGGCTCCAGCGCCCTCGCCCGGCGGCCGCTGCGGGTCTCGCGCACCTGGCTCTGGGGCTCGGGTCTGCGTCTCCGGGAGCCGCCGCCAGAGCCGGCCCGGCCCCGGCCAGGGCGCAGGGCCCCCGCCCCACTTCTGCAGGGGGGAGGACGCCTCTTCCGAGGCAGGGGGGAGCTTCGGTGCCGCGCGAGCGCAGGGGCTGGGGTGGGGGGGAGGAGTCAGCCTATAAAAGCGGCTATAAAAGCGGCCGCTGGGTCTGGAGACTGCGAGTGAGCGCGAGCAGATCCTGGCTCAGTGCAAGCGGGCGAAGCTGTGTGCGCAAAGCGGCGCGCGGGTGCAGTGGCCGGGCACCGGGAGCTAGCCAGGTTGAGTGGGCTTAGGTCTGAACCGCGACTTCCCAGACTTCCCTGCTTGCCAACGCTCCAGGAGCTCTCGGCGCCCAGTGGTCAGCGAACGAACGTCTAGGCTGTTGCGCTCCTGGCCGGCGAGGCGTGGCAGTCCCAGTCACCGACCCGGAGGTAAGAGGGCCCGGCCGGGGTCTCCATGGCTTCTCGGCCGACCCCAGCCTCGGAGGGGAGGGAAGAACCCGGGTCCCACGCCTCTGCCCGGTTTAGGGGAAGTGTTTACCGCCCTCGGCTTCTGTTTGTCCCTGTGCTGTGTAGTCTGCCTCTGTCTGTCCATGCGTCTGTTGATGGGCACACGCCCCTGTCTCTGTCCCCTGTGGGATATCTCTACGATCTGTGATTCTTTACAAGCGGCAGGTGTCAGGGGGCGCTGGTGTCCCCAGAGCACATTCAGCGGGAAACAGATATCTGCTTTCGGTAGATTTCCCCCTTTCTGAATGTCAAGGGAGACTAGAGCCCCGGACAGTATCTCGCCAAAGAGGGACTGTCTTGAGGGACCAGGACTCGGACAGAGCCCAGCCATTAGGGAGCCAGCTCAGACTGTGCACTAGTGGGCGTGCGCCTAGCAACAGGTCTTCTCCCTGCTGCTTCTGGCTCAGCACGGTCTTCACTCCGGTTTCCCATCGTCTCCTCCAGCCTCTCAAGACAACGTTAGGCACCCAGAGACAAGCTAGAGCGGGGCGGGCAGAGGCAATTGGGTGTTAGATGACCGAGGGCCCCTGCTGATATTTAGACTGAGATGCTAAACTGGCTGCGCTGGAAGATTTGCTGGTCCTTGGCAAGGGACACCGGTCTGCTGCGAGATGGGTTGCATTAGGTTGAGAGGAAAGACAGGATCCTGGAAGGGTCGTGGTCAGGTCTCCAGCTCTCCGCTTTGGAACCGAGGGCCAGTGACATTCTGGAATGGACCCCATGGGATGCATAAGCTCATGAGAATGGAGCGCACTGCGCCCGGGTCCCTCAGCCGCAGACTCGCTCTCAGCAACCGCCGCCGTTCCCCGAGGGTCGGATACCACGGCCATCCCAGGCGTGCAGCCAGCAGCCGGGTTTGAGGTTCTGAGTCCTGCTCCGAGCAGCCAACCCTGTCCCCAGGTAAGAACTCCCTTTCAAAACTAACCTTTTGATGTGTGAGCCAGTGCCTGGCTGCAGCCCCATCCCGGAGACGGTGAGCCCGGGAGCGGGTCCCTCAGTCTCCGCGGTCTGGATAGGGATTCCAGGCGCGCCCGAGGGCGGGGAGCCGGCGGCGCTGCGTGTCCAGGCGCGGCGCCACCATGGACAGCTCCCAGCCACTTCCTCCACTCGGGGTCTGTGGCCCTGGGTCTCCCGGGAAGTCACCCGCTTTCCTGTCAGATCCAAGGTATTGGGGCTCTGCAAAGAAGAGAGGAACTGACAGTAAGCGGGGACCCTTGGTGTTCTATCCCCAGGCGGCACAAACTGCTCAGGAGGTCGCTTACCCTACCGCAGTATGTGGTTTGTGACCAGTTCCTAGCAGAGCCTGCAGCTGCCTCTGTAGGACGTCTCCGTGTCGCCTGGGGCTTCCTTGGCTTCTTTGGGACAACACTGGGACCCTTCAGAGGTGTTATGAATGTGTGACCCTTGAGTATCTGACAAAGGCAGTGAGATAATGCCAGAATGAACTCAAACGGCTTTCTATGTAGGACATAAGGTCGTGTGTTCTATCTTTAAATTATTTAATAAACATAATTTTGGGAGAATATATGAGTTTCACAATTAATGCCAGGATAGAGAAGAATTCAAATAGAACAAATGTACAAAAAATGCATTTGAATGCATTTGCCAAGGCAACTATGCTATTTTGTGATCCTAATAGTTTCCTCCAAAGGGATAATGAAGCAGCTTTCAAAGGCTCCTCGGTAGCCCAGTAGATGAATGTTCAAGTTGGTTACTTGGAAACAGGAAGAGAAAACCTGTGGGAGTTAATCTGTACACCAAATTAAACATCTCTCTCCTCCAGTAAGAAATGACACTCTATGGGGTTTTTCTTTTTGTCATCACTATCTACACAGAGGTGTGTATTTCCCTTTATTTTACAATTATAAGAAACTCGGGAGGTCTTTTCTGTTTGTGATGAATGAAGACTGACAGGGGTAAAAATAATAAGACAAGTCTTTTTGTTTTGAGACAATGTCTGTGACTTTTGGAAAGTCAGTTACAGTTTTTGTTGCTGTTTCCTCATCTGTAAACTGGGAATAATACACTCTACCTTTCAGGATTGTTATGAGACTTAAATGACACAGTTAAGTTTTTAGTCTAGTCTTGGGCACAGAGAATACTTCTAAAATGCTATTGATTATAGATATATTTTAAAGATATTTGTGCATTTTTTTGAACTATGTTCTCTGTACTCTCTCCTAACCTAATAACTATTTGATAGGGACCCTATCTTCACTCTATTTTCACATTCAAGATCTCGTTGATGGAATTGATGAAAGAGCTGACATTGATAGCAGTGCCAAAAACATTCATATTTAAAGATAGATGGAAGACTTTTTTTATGTGACACAAATCAGTTAACTATCTTTCCCACTTATTCCACTTTAGAGGAAAGATAAAAGTCATTTTCAAAAGATGTTCACAGTTCTCTGTTTCAGATAATTAATTCTTCCTAATTTTTCTCTCATAAGAATTCAAGATCTTATAAGAGTTCTTATTGTCTTTCTTGATATTGGAGGAGAGGTCCCCAAACCCAGTTCCTGGGTTGCTCCAGGCTGAGTGTAGGCTAGCTGTGTTGTCAGGCCTGGTCAAGGAGGCCATGAGTGGTAATTGTTATGCAAGAGGCATATTTCTTCATGTCAGAGACTGGCTTGAGTGTGAGATCCTGGCCAAGACACTTGTTCACACTTTTTTTTAGTCCCCGCTGAATTTAAAAGGCCCCATTTCTGACACATTACAGAAATTTGGATAATGAAGTTGTAAAGTACTCAATTTTCCACTCATATTTCTTTACCCCCAAAGTGTGTGTGTGTGTGTGTGTGTGTGTGTGTGTATGCACACATGCCAGTTTCACATTTTGGTGCCCTTAGATTTTCCTTCTTTTTTCTCCCTTAATAGATCAAAAGGAATCCTAGCTTCCTCCATCTGAAAGGAGTAAAGCTCAGGAATAGTCTATGGACACTGGGAGTCTTTCTGAGACTTTCATCCACTGGTGATATGACTAGAGCAGAAGGACATTTTCCCCTGGCTGACCTTGAAGTCCAGGCTCTCTTCTGTGGACTCCCATGCAGATTCCAGTTCGCAGCATACTCATGACTTTATGGTAAGAAAACTATTGAACTATGGATTAGTCTTGATCAGCAGGACCCCTGAGGGATGGGGGAAGTGGCATGAGTGGAGGTAAGGAGCTTTTCGTTGGTTCTGTGGCAGCTTGTCTGTTGCAACAGTGTCTGAGTCCCCAGAGACAGATAGATCAAATGGCAACAGTGACATTTAGTGATAAAGGCCAGTGGGATGGGAAAGGTGAGTTTAGTGACTCTCATTAGCCTCCTTTGAAGCCTGCCACTTCAATGACCTCCATTAGTAACTCTGTGGTGTGGGCAGAGCAGTATCATTTGATGGATTAAATGCATTTGTAGTTATAGCTTAAAAGAGAAACTCAAGTATATAAGGTGGGTTCCTAAAAGGGAAAAAAGTTATATTTGTGGGCTGCATCCACAAGATTCAATATCCATAAAAAGTCCAGGCTGCACATATTACATATATCTTTGTTCATGGTGGCAAATACCCAGATGTTTGATCTTACTTGGGTAATGCATTTGCTGTCCCCCTTCCCCCATGGTTATGTGAAAATAGAATGAAGATAGGGTCCCTATCAAATAGTTTTTAGGTTAGGAGAGAGGAAGAGACCATAGTTCAAAAAATGCACAAATATCTTTAAAATATATCTAGAATCAATGGCATTTTAGAAGTATTCTGTGTGCCCAGCACTAGGCTATATTTCAGTTTCCTTTGGACACTGAATGTGAAAGGACCTAATTTTTACTCTCTTGTATCTGCTTGGGTCAGAAGGAGGATAACAGTGGCCATGGGTACTGGAGGAGACTTCTCAGTGCTACTTTTCCTTCTGTTATTTTGCTAGCAGCTCCGCGGGGTCTGAGCCTCCTTCTTGCTCACTTTGCAAATTTGGGTAGGATGATGGTTATCATGGTGACTTTTATTAATCTCTGTACCTTCTTGTTCAGCCACTTCCTTCAGCACCATTCTAGCCTCTCTGGTAGGGTCCCTGGTCCTTTTTTTCCCCCTATTTGCTCTGATGCCAGGCTTTGTTCAAGCTTGCTTCTTTGGATGGCAGGCTGCTTGCAGAGAAATGTCATCAAATATACATTCACCGCCTGCTTAGTTCCCTCACTGCCAAGAAATACACATACCCACCCAGCAGGAGAGGAGCTCCTGCTCCTCCCCATCCCTGTTATTTTTCCAGGACCCATTTCTAGGCTCAGCTTGGCTCCTCTAGACTCTGCTTGGCTCCAGGAATCTGAATACATTCTTCTCTTTCCACCCCTGCAGGTGAGTGAGCCTTGGAAAGCAAAGGCATAGAGGCACCTGTGCAGAGCAAGGTTCCCTCTCCCCAGCTCTGGACAGCCTGGCTCCTTGCATTGAGGAATTGCTGAGGCATTATCTTTGAATCTTTTGCAAGGGCAGCTGTATCATGAGTTTAGATACAACTTGAGTTTAAAGTGCTTGGACCAGATAACTGTTTTTGAAAACCCTCTGTATTTCTTTCTCTTGGCTGTCTGTTAAAGAGCTTAGCTATTAAGCATTTTGTGTTACAGGGAAGCAAGGTCCACAGGCTGGTGGTTCTGGCACAGAGAGTCTCCATCTTGTTTCTAGGCATTATGTTGGGGCAGGAGGGCTGCAGGCTTCCTCAACAAACTGCTTCACTGATAGTCCTCTCTGGGCTGGGAAGTCCCTGCTATTGGTCTGACTCTTCGTGGCTGCAAGGTATGGACACAGCCCCAGGAACTGAGGACAGTGCAGTGGCTTCCTTTTCTGTGGCTTTGCCAGTTAGGAAAGATGAGACCCATTGGAGTGTTCCTTGGGGACTGGATTAAAGGTGATGCATTGTGACTCTGCTCTCTACCTGGACCAACTGACAAAGCTTGGGCAGGTTCCTCGGCTCCTCTAGTCTTCTATTTCTTTACTGAAAAATGAAGGGATTAAGTTAGATGGTCCTTCTTGGACTTGAATATGCAAATGAGCCAGAGAGACACTTGTTAACGTGTGAGTTCTGATTAGGCACATCTGGGGTGAAGGCTGAAGGTCTGCCTACTTGGTGTTCTTCCTTCTTTCCTTCCTTTCTTCCTCCCTCCCTTTTGTCTTTCTTTGTTCAGTACTGGGGATTGAATCCAGGGATTCTACGACTGAGCTGTTCTCTCAGCACTTTTCATTTTTTATTTTGAGACAGGGTCTTGCTAAGTTGCCCCGACTGGCCTGGAACTTGTGATCCTCCTGTCCCAGCCTCCTGAGTGGCTGGGAGAGGATCTGCATTTTTAACAAGCTCCCAGGTGATTGCTTCTGGCCCTGAGTTCCCTTCAAGTGGTGAGTGCCTACATCACCATTGACTTTCTAACTCATTTTGGTGTCATTTAAGTCAATTTCTGATGTCCAAGTCATCGACTCCATCTGTCCTTTCCTCTCCTCGTGACCTTTTATTGACCCTTCAAATTCTTGGAAATAATCATTGTCACTCCTAAGCTGCCTTATCGGCAGACTAAATATCTTGAACTTCTTTAAGTTTCCTCCTTTCCTTGTCATAATAAATTTGCAAAGCTTTCTGGATGAAGTTACTTTTAAGTGAAAGACCATTGTGCAAATGGCAATTTATCTTTGCCTGGCAGAGGCATTTGAATGTAATTTTGGTGGTATTAAGAGATCACTTGGGAATTTCATCAAACTCTGGTCCCAGACACTGAGAATGCATGTTTACATTTAAACAAGTTTTCTTGAGTCAAAAAAGATCACTTTTTTTTTAACCTGAAAATGAAATTTAAAGCCCAGTTTTGTTCTTCAGCTTCCTTCCCTGCAGCATTCTTGGGTGGATAAACTGGCCATTGCAAATACATTCTGTGAGCCCAAGATGCAGGTTTGCAATTGCATTGTTATTTACCACCATATATGGAAACCAAAACCAAATAGAGTACACATTTTTGATTATCTTCTTTATGGCAGGCCCTGAATTAGCCACTTGGAAGGCAAAGTTGAAAACATGGTCCTCAATCTCAAGGAGCTAACAGTCTAGTGGGGGAGATAGATATGGAAGATAGGAGTTTCCCTGCAGTGTGATGGGGACCAGGACAGATGGGTCACAAGGGCAGAAGTCAGATTACCTACTAGGAGATGAAGGACGTTAAATCAGAGGAAAGTTCACTGAGAAGCGGGAAGAGGTGAATCTCAGAGGGTCAACAGGAGTTCTCGGCAGTTTTTAGCTTAGGCAAAGGTGGAATTTGGAAAATGGAGTTTGGAGACATTCCACAAAGCAGAGGGCACAGGGAAAAATCTAGAAGCTCAGACAGGCCTAGCTGCTGCATCTCTCACAACTTCTTAGGTACATGAAGCTCCTTAACTGGCTCAGGTCCCTTCCCCGTACTGTCCTTAGGCTACATGGTGTTGAACAATGAGTCCTTCTGAGCAGCCGTCAATCTTTGGGGCTTTTAGTCTCCGACACCAGTGGTTTAAAATGACTTTAACTGTGAAATGCTTTATTTCAACAAAACTGACTAAATCCAGTTTATAAACCAAATAAAAAATGTCGGTGGTTGGTGTTGGGGCTGGATTTTTGTCTTGAGGCCCCCCCAAGGGGTTCCATGGAGCTCTGAGGGCTCCTAGGCAAGCAGTTGGAAAAACTTTGTTGCAGATCATTTTGTTTTGCCTTTGCATTCATATTAATAGTGTTATCTTAGTTTTATTATAGTCTATCTTGCTATGTCTTTTCAATATTCCAATATCTTGTGGGGTTTTTGTATCAACAATTTTCAAAGAAATGGAAGTGGAGTGGAGTTACCATGTATGTGACAATATAACAAATACAGGGTACAAGGACTACCAGTGAGAAAGACTAAATAACAGGTGCTAGTCCAGAAAACTCAAGTTATAGCTGACCATGGGCAGATGGAGCTATGAGTATCTTGTAAAAATAGGCTTTTTACTTTCAACCTTGCCAATCAACCTTAAACCTTCTAGACTTTTCATATTCTATAAAAACTGGCAAGGGAAAAATATTATATCTGGGATGTGAAAGTCAAGTAATCACAATCAGGATTATGCATCTATTTTCTACAATGTAAAGAAGGCAATTTGAATGCAAAATGGTTTTGAAAGTGGGATTTGAAAGGTCAGATGGGCCTGAGGATGTTCAGTAGTACAGTGGTTGACAAGCATGCATGAGGCCCTGGGCTCTACCTGCATTAAAAACAAAACAAAACAAAACAAAAAAGAGCTCCAGGAGTCCCTGAATGAGCAGAATGCTCCAATCCACAGCTGTACCTTCTGTGTGCCTCCTATAGGGCTGGCAGTGTGGTTCAGTGGTAGCGTGCTTATATAGCATTGAGGTTCTGGCTTTGATCCCCAGCACCACAAAAAAAGAAAAAGAAGAACTGTGTGCCTCTCATAAGGAGGAAATTAATATCCTTAGTGGGACAACACCAAGATAACTCACTCCTCACTGATAGGTGGTCGTAAGTCCTTCAAAAGTGATCCAAGGAACCACTACAAAATAATCATATAAATTATTGAAAATGATAAAATCTTGTTCAGTTCAGACAGTCTTCTGGAGAACCAGTATTATACTGGTTATATGAGGAAACTTGATAGAGGGAAGGGCACCTGGAAGATGGCTTTCCTTCCATCAACCTGCTGTGCTGTGTGGTGTCAGGGAAGCCTGGAGTGTGGAAATCAGCAGCTTTACTCTTCAGGGGCATCTGACCCCCTGTCCAGAAGCCTTTCCATTGCTCCACATCATACGCCCTACTGAAGACAGACTCTCAACCACAGGGATTCAGCCTCTCCCTTCTTCCTAAGTCTTTGCTCAGGGCCAGGCTTAGGTTGGCTCCTGTATTGCCTGAACCTCTTGACATAGGTGACCACAGTCCCTATGAACCTGGGTGCTAGCTGGCAGCAGGCCTGAGCTGTAGACCTGGATGCAGTGGTTACTGCCTGTGCTGTCACCATTTCTACTTCCTTTGGATTCACCTTCCCTTGAGGGGGCCAGTGGTGTCTTTAGGTGGGGCATGAGGAAACTGATTCCTGGGGCTACAGAGGGGTGCAGGGTGGTACCTTTGCTTCTGTCTGCTTCTAGTCCAAAGCATCTTCAGTCTTACTTGTTCATTCTGTGTGGTAGGGACACCTATTTCCAGTTTGGTCTTGAACTTACCTAAGCCTCCATCCCTGTGGGTGTACAAAACTGTTCTCCTTCTTGTAAAGAACAGTAGAAATGAACCCCAAAAGGAGTGCAGAGGGGAGAAAGTTTGGGTGAGCCATTAAAAATGTTTATTTAAACAAACTGGTGGTTTATGACAAGCCTTTTACAGGCACTGAGTAATTTACTCTTATGCTCATTTTCCAAAGGTTTAGGTTCAGGAAAACCTCAAACATAGTGGCTAAGTACTTTTCCTTTCCTTCCCTTCGAAAATCATGTTTATTTTCAGAGGAATTTAATCCATATGCTTCAGATCCATTTCCATGTTACTCAGCAAAAGGTTGTTTTTCAGCAACATTGCTAAGCCATGAGTGAGTGCCCTTATTTCTCTGCCCCTCCAACTCATGTGCATAGCTGAACCCTGGACTCATGGCTGAGTGACTCTGCAGCCTTTTATTAGACATAAGGAAACTGGGGGCAAAAAGAAAAATCAATAACACTGACCTCCATATAAATATGTATATATAAATAATTTTGTGTATATTAACTTTATATATGTGTATATATGTATATGAATAATTAATTTTGTTTTTGTACTGGGAATTAAACTCAAGGATGCTTTACCACTGAGCCATATTCTCAGTCTTTTTTTATTTTTTACTTTGAGACAGGGTCTTCCTAAGTTGCTGAGGCTGACCTTTAATTTGCTATCCTCCTGCTTCAGCCTCTGGGATGGCTGGGATTACAGGCCCATACCACTGAAACTGACTTGAGTCTGTGACTTCTTAAGAAGCCAGAGTCCATCAGATTTCTCAGTTCAGTTCTTGTGGTAAAAGAGAAAGCAGTTGTGGAATTTGGGCTTTGGGACTTCCATAGACAGGAATCTCTTTTTGCTTAAACAACTGTAAAAATACAAAGGCTGGGTGATCTCAGAGGGGTCTCCTTGGTTCACAGCTTTGAAGCATCTTTGAGTTCCCTTTGACCACATAATTGTGGGTTATATATATTCAGAAGCTTTCCAGGTGGCTGAGAAAGAGCTTAAGTCTGTTTTAAATCTTAAAATCACTGGGTAATGTTCTTACAGATAGTAACACATAAACACTCTGGGAGTTTCTGAAAATGACCATGTAGTCAAGTTCATTTTTCTTCTAAACATCCACATATACTGTTACTTTAAATAAGGTTTTTGTTTGTGTACGACAATGAACCTAGGGCCACTCTACCACTGAGCTGCATCCCCATTCCTTTTTAATTTTTAGTTTGAGACAGGATCTCACTAACTTCCTGAGGCTGGCCTCAAACTTGTGATCCTCCTGCCTCAACCTCCCCGGTTGTTGGGATTACAGGCATGCACTACTGTGCCAAGCCTAAAAAGCTATTTTTGACATACAGAACAGGATGATGTTTCTACTGAATCTTGCTTCATAAGCATGAACTTGAGCTTCTACTCTGTTGAGGTTGTTTGAGGACATCACCTCTCTAAGATCAAAAAGAACAGGAAGGAATAGTCACAATTTGAATGGTGTGTCTGGCTCCTGCAGGGCCTTTTGATGGCCATCTGGGAAACTGTGGTGTAGGAGGCTGTGGTTTCCCTCAGTGGGGATGGCTTCTATCCCAGCCCTGTACCAACACAACCAACAACCAACATCCCTTTCTTAATTCGGGGGGTGAGACTCTTACTTGGCTTAAAGCAGAGGCTGTTCTGTGTTCTCTTTATTCCCAAGGGCTGGCACATAGTAGGTACTCAAATATTTATTAAACATGCAAATTGAATCCTGCATATGCGTCCCAGGACCCCAATCATGAAAATCTCTCAGTGGAAATAAATTTGATGCTGACTCTTGTGTATTCTGCTCTGGGAATCAAATGAGCCTCATGGCTGCTTCTGAGTGATCCATACTCCTGTGCTCCTATGGTCACTCCCATTTTTATTATTAGTGTCTACTTTTTATTGAGCACTTAACAAAATTCAGACCCACATTACCTTGCATGCGTCCTCAGTTAATCCTCCTGACAATCATTGAGCAAACTTCCCTTTTGTAGGTGGAGAGGATCTAGTAATTTTGTATCTCTTACCTGAGGTCACTTATTTGAGATGAAACTGGGATCCAGATCTGTGTGAATCCTAAAGTCTGCACTCATAATAATGACTGATACTGCTGGATTTTTTAAATTATTGTTCTGAGAATTGAATCCAGGGGCTCCCTACCATTGAACCCCATCTATTCCTTTTTACTTTTTACTTTGGAACAAGGTCTTACTAAGTTGCTGAGACTGGCCTCCAACTTGCAATCTCCTGATCATCCTACTGAATCTTTGGGATTACAGGTGTGCACCACAGTGCCTGGCTATTGCTTGATTCTTAAATTGAAAAAGCACGTTTAAGAGAATATGATAATTTGTAGTAAATTCATAGTAATTTAACCCCAGTGCATTCATCATTGATCCACTAATTCTTTCTAGACCTGGAACTGAAGATGGTTCCATTGCGTCTCCCTGCAATGGAGAAGCTCACGGTTTAGTTGGAAGATGACAGACAGTTCACCTACAGTCTGTGCTGTAGTTGTGGTATGAGCCAAGCAATGTGGAAGCACTGTAAAGAGATGGCAAACAGCTCTGCTGGTCCTCATGGAGGAAGTGATCTTTGCAGGCCAGAGAAGGGAGGGTTAGGAAGAAAGTAACAGCCTGAATTAAATGTAGAAAATCTCAAAGATAGGTATCTGGAGAAAGTCTAGGAGTTTCCCTAGGCTGGAAATGAGATCATGAAACTGAATCAAGTGAAGATGGTCCTTAAAGTAGAGTTAGGGAGTTTAACCTTTAACTTAAGTGGCTTTGACAGAGGAGGTGTGATTCTGAGATAGAGATGGGTATTAAGCCATTGTTCCTATTGGCAAGTGGCTTGGGTTGGGCTTGTGTCCTTCCTCCCCAAGGGTGGTATTCTTGGCAGGAAGTGCATTTCAGAATTCCAGTTCTCACTCTGGCTTAGTGGAGAATGTAGCTGCTCAGCTTGGCTAAGATCACGGGCATTGAGAAAAATTGCTTTGCCAGGGATGAATTGCTGATTTCTTCAGGGCCATAGAGTGCAGAAGGCAAGAGGGAGAACATTAAATTGGAAACATTGGATTTTGAGACCTGAGTCACTGCCAACCTGAGCTCTGTGTTCCCTCTGCAGGTAGAGCTCCAAGCTTTTGAGGAACAATTTCTGGGGTTCAGTGTCCCAAGTCCTTTTTTCACAATATCTCTTTGGACAGTGCATCCATGTTTTCTGTGTCCAGTGTCTTAGCTGAGGTCAGGTATATTTATCTTCTGACCTCTGCTGTTTTTTTTCTGTAAACTGTACTGATATTTTAATTTTTTCATAATTCTGTATGAATTTTTGCACAAATTTCTAACTGACTTTGTTTGGCTGAACTACAGCAGAGATGGAGTTGGAACGTGGGATAAAGGGAGAGAATTTTCATGTGAGATTCACCTTTGGATAGGAGGGAATAGTCACAGTAAAAGTTCAGGGTGGGCATCGTGGCACACACCTGTAATGACAGCAACTCCAGAGGCTGAGGAAGGAGGATCACAAGACCAACCTCAGCAACTTAGCAAGAGCTTGTCTCAAAATAAAAAGGGTTGGGATGTAGTTCAGTGGTAGAGCAGTCCTGGATTCAATCCCCAGTCCAAAAAAAAATTGTTTTATATGTATTCATTCTTGATGAGTACCATTTCTTTTATTTCACTTTCACAGATGAGGAACCTAAGAGCTTGTATCACTTCCTGAGGTCACACAGCTAGCAAAAGGCAGCACTGGGCTTCCAGAACAAGTCCTCACAGTCCAGATCCTTGAGCCACGATGTTGTACCTCAGGGGCATCGATAGGAAATAGAATAGAGAAAAAAGTTTGCAATTTTTTGACCTCTGATGAAAATGATGTTTAAAAAGTATAAACAACAGATCTGCTAAGATCTCTGTGCCCTGGTACTAAGTGTCCTACAGAGAGTATGGATGCATGGAGTTCATTTTAAGAGCTGCGTGCATAGCAGCAGGTGAACATGAAAAGTTTTTGTTTCTTTTTGTTTTGTTTTGCATCTTTTTGTTTTGTCATTATGGATATCACATATGTCCACGGCCTCTTACATGGCTTCTGCTGTTAGCTGTTCATATCTTACTCAAAGTGAAAGGCAGCTCTTACCACTGACCCATGGAACTCTGCTTATCACTGCTGGGTTTCCCACAGGTAGGATTACTTGTGAGATTTGAACAATTTATTGCTAATTATGGTTTTGAAAAACCAAGCTTAGATAAGCATTTCCTAAAATGCCTTTCTCAGGAGCACCACTGCCTTGGGCTGCCATTGGGTATTCTGAGGTCAAACAAGTTTGTGCAAACTTGGGATAAACCAAGTTGACTAGTCTCCGTCGTCAAAGGTAGTCTGAATGCCTTTATAAACCAGGGTGCATCATGGATCTCCAAGAGGGGTGTTCGGTAGACAGAACTTACCAAATGAGTTTGTCCAGGGAACCATTCTGTTTTGACAGAGGTTCTTGTGAGGCTTGTGGGCTATGAGATCTTTGTTGGGGAAACTTAGGGCTAAATATTTATTAATGGAATAAATGAAAAATAAATATTATGTGTAATTGGGTATCTCTGCCTCAAATCCTTAATGGATGCTAGTTATATTTTTTATTAACAGTATTATTAACTTGAGAGTTTTTGTAGAATGCTTATGTCAAAATAGCTTTAAGATTTTTATCATTTTAATTTTGAGTTACAGTGTCACCAAATGTGTTCCTGGTTTGAGGGACTTGAACAATGGGACAACTTGGAGACAGAGACCCTTTCTTTGTTTGTCTTTCCTCTTTTGCTGTCACTTTTCTCTGCTTAAGCCACAGGTGGCCTAGTAGCTCTGTTTGGCCTCTAGAGAGGGCCCTAGTTTGAGCTTGCTCTTCCAAATTGTGCCTCATCAAAAGTTTCTCCCTCTTACTACCTTACAATCAAATAAAATGAATTTACAAACTCAAAGCACAGATTTAGCATTCTTAATCCCCAAATCCAAAATCTGAGATGTTCCAAAAATCCAAACCTTTTTGAGAACCTACATGATACTCTGAAGATTTTGGATTGGGGAACATTTTGGATTTTGAGTTTTCATATTACAGGATGCTCTTGGTAAAGTCTGCAATTACTCCAAAAATATGACAAATTCCAAAATCCAAAATGCTTAAAATCCCAAGCATTTCAGATAAGGAATACTCAATGTGTACCCACAACCATATGACTATCTTTCCAGCAAGAAATTTTTCCTTTACTTGCCTTATTTATTTTTCTTTCTCTTCTCTCATTTAATTGTTTTGCAATGTGATGTAGTCAGGTTATAATATTCCAGAGGGTGCTGAACTCTAGGAGGTGCAGCAGTGAACAAAACGAGCTGAATCCTTCCTTCACAGAAATGACAGTGTACAACAGATGTACACTGTCCAATGGATATACAAGGGGAGACACTTAGATGATTCTGAGTTTTGTAGCACCCCATTAAAATAATAAGAAGAAGCAAGTAAAATTAATTTTAACAGTATATTTTAACCTAGTATATCAAAAATGTTTTAATTCAACACATGATTAATATAAAAATATTGAGATAGCTTACTCTGTGTTTTTACCATATCTGCAAAATCATGTATTTTCCATTTGTAGAACATTTCAATTTGGACTAGCCATGTTTTCAATTTAATAGCTATAGGTAGCTAGCAGGGGCAGCGTGAGTCTAGAGGGAGAGATAGGAAGAAATAGTAACACACTTGTAAGGATTTCAAACTGTGGTCAGTGATGTGAAGCAAAGTTAAAAGGCATCAGGAGGGAAAATAGGCAGGGAGTTTGCTGCAGGTGGCTGCTGGAGATGGGGAGCTGAGCATGGTGGTGGTGAACCCATATAATCCCAGAGACTTGGGAGGCTGAAGCAGGAGGATTGCAAGTTCTAGGCCAGGCTAGGCAACTCAGGAAGACTGTCTCAAAAAAAAAAAATGTAAAAGGCTGGGGATGTAGTTCAGTAGTAGAGTATCCCTGGGTTCAATCCCCAGCACACAAATATATATTCTTTTAAAATGCTATGAGATGTTTAGTTATTATCTCTTTCTGAATGTAGGTAATGAAATTGCCTATGATCCATTTTGAAATCCTTTATTGTGATGCTACAGTTTGTTCTAAAAAATGTTTTTCACGAAGAGGCGCCTATTTCCATGCAAACTTTTAAAACAACATTACTTAACAAGGGTTGTAAACAGATTTGGATTAGCTTCTTTTTGTTGATTACACTCAGAGTGCTTTGTAAGTGGATAGGGCTGTGGTGAGGCTCAGGGCCATTAATGTACATCCTTGGTGGGTCCATTTTTCATCATAGAGAGCTCTGATTGAGAACTTGAAACCCCAGACCTGTTCAAAAGGAGTCTGCCAGGAAATGAATGAGCTTATTTCAGGTATTCTGGATGAAATGCTCTTCTCACAGCACTCTTAGTGCTCCCTCTGTGTGATAAGCCACCCATGCATTTATCAGTCTGACCTGTTTACCGAAAAAGCTATAGAGGGTTTGAAAGTTCTGAGTCACTGTCAAGGAGATCAATAAAATCATGAGATATTGCATTTCCTTAGAACATTTATTTAGCAGACATTTATTCATCAACCACTCTACCCCAGACATGGAGGATATATAACCTAGTAATTAATGCTTCTACTTTACAACCTGGGAGGGTGGAACGTGCAGTCATGTGAACAAATGAGAACAATAGATTCTATGTCCACGTAAGGCACAGAGGGGGCAGGAAAGTAGGAGAACTCCTTTACTCTTGGGGAAATTGATCCTTGATTTGAACCTTATAAAGTATAGTAAGAATTGTCCATTGATCAGTGAGGGCACTTTGGGCAAAGAGAGATCAGATGAACCGGTATATTAAAGAGCTACAAGCAAAGACCTGAAGCTCGGAGGTTCTTTTCCTTCTTTCTTTTTTGGTACCAGGGATGAACTCAGGGGCACTTAAACACTGAACCACATCCCTAGCCCTTTTCTTTCTTCCTTCCTTCTTTTTTTTTTTTTTTTTAAAAACCAGTGATTGAGCCCAATCATTCAGCAGCATTCCCAGCCCCTTTTTAAAACATCTTTTAAATCATTATTATTTTTTTTTTTTTAATTTTGAGACAGGTTCTCACTAAGTTTCTCAGGACCTTGCTAAGTTGCTGAGACTGGCTTTGAACTTGCGAACCTCCTACCTCAACCTTCCAAGCTGCTGGGATTATAGGCATGCACCACTGCACTTAGCATGGTTCTTTTTTACTGTAGCAGAGTGTAAACCACTACCAACTAGTATGCAATGCTGAACAGTCTCCACTGAGTGAAGACACTGCATAGAAAGAAATGCGTATTCATTCATTCATTCTATAGATGTCCGGAGTTGCCCTTTAGATACTATATTGAACCAACCTGTTCTAAGATTTTTGGAGGGAGGAGTAGTAACTAGGAGGGGAAGCATTTCACTACTTTTGAAAAAATAATATGTATGTTGCATGTGTGTGTGCATATAACATTTGTCTGTTGTGTAAGCCATATTACCATATAACCATATTTCTTTCTTTTTTTTTTTATGTTTGGTACTAAGGATGGAACTCTATCATTGGCCTACATCCCCAACCCTTTTTAGTTTTTATTTTGAGATAGGATCTGGCTAAGTTACTGAGGGTCTCAGTTAGTTGCTGAGGCTGGCCTTGAAGTTGTGATCCTCCTGTGTTGCTGGGATTACAATTATCTACCACTGGCAACTATATTTCTTTATCATTTGGAAAATACGGGAAGGAAAAAATATTATAATTTGACCACTTAAAACAGACACATTTTAAAAATGGTAAAAATTTTAGTGAATATTTTTATAGTATTATTGTATATTTTTATATAATATTGGTATAACTTTACTTTGCACATAAGCACTTTTAAGTTTTACTTAAAATGTTTTTTTAAATGTATTTTTTTAGTTGTTGGTAGATCTTTATTTTGTTCATTTTTATGTGGTGCTGAGAATCGAACGAGGTGCCTCACACATGCTAGGTAAGTGCGCTGCTGCTGAACCACAAGCCCAAGCCCTAGCCTCAGTTTTTAAAGCTATCATTTTGAAAACTTTATATGTATATCAAATTCCTTTTAAAATATTTACTATTAAAAATGACCATTTTGTTTTTAGGTTTTCTCTCAATTTTAGCTGATTTACACAGAAGACTTCTGGGAATGTAATTAAGTGGAAGTACATGAACATTTTTGATTCTTCATTCATATATCTCCAAAGATTTTTTAAAATTAACACTATCACTAACGGTTTATAACAGCATTGTTTTCACCAGCACTCAATATTATTAAAATTTTTATGGCTTTTATTGCTGCATTGTAATCATACATGATAGTGGGATTCATTGTGATATACATGCACATAACATATTATTAAAGTCTGAAAAGTTATTTAGTAGGTGAAAAATCATGGCTGATAATTTAAGTTTGTATTTCTTGATTACTGGTGAGGTTGAAAACTATGCTATGTACTTGTTTACTAGTTATTTTTCTGTCCTTTTGGAATTTTTTCTTCGGATATGCTTATTTAGGAGGAATTCATATTTTTTATGTCAATATACACAATCTCTTTACATATTTGTGCAGTTCTTTCTCCCATTTTTCCCACTAAAAGTGTTTTCTTAAAATATGTGACATACTTTTGTGCAGTTCACACTGTCACTCATTTGTGTATTTGATTTATTTTATTAATGGACAACTCGCAAATCTTCTGGTGGTCTGTGATTTTTAAAGTCCTTGACATGTCTGGAATTTATTTCAGTTCTTGGTGTAAGGAGGAACCTTAAGTTCATTTCCCCTTCATCTTACTAACCTGTTATCAAAGCATAATTTCCTTTATCTGCTGTTTGGTGCTGCCAGGAAAAGTATATTTGATCCAGTTCTCAGTATGCAGGATAACAGGAATGTGATAAGGTTAGCTCAGAAGGAATCTCAGCATACCAGGCCTGGCTACATCTCTGAGGCCCTGCAGAGAGAGATGTGGCCAGTTCTGCAGCCATTCTGCTCTGAACATTTGGTCAAGTGAGGATTAGGCTGGTGGCACGCTGGGCCCCTGGCTGCCTTGAGCGCCAAATCCAGACATCCCTGTGTAGCACTGACTGGGAGCAGAGCTGAGTAGATCTTTCCTAAGGGGTCTCACCTGCTTCTCTCTGGGAGAGACCACACTGGGCTCCTACCTGTGGCCCAGACTAGGCAAGGCCTAGTCTGCAGCCAACGCACAATTCTGAGTGTTATGTGTATTTTTTCCACAAGATAGAAGTTTAGGTAAGTTTTCATTCACAAATACTGTAAGGAAATTGGCTAAGAGCCCCTGTGGGAGAATTGGCTGAAATCATCTGGCCGTCCTTGTATTGCCTCTGCTGTTAAAGACCATGTGAGTGTGTGATGGTGGTGGGGGCCCATTCTCTCTTCTGCCTGCAGTGAGGAGAGAGCATGGTTCCTATCTTATTCATTTATAGAGCTCCAGGGCTTATTTCAGGAGCTGACAGAGCAATGCCTACACCCTTTGTGACATGCATAAATGAATAAATGAATGAATATTAGTGACTGGATGAGGCTGCCTTTCCAGGTCTTTCCACTGACAGACATTACTTGAGGGACTCCTTTTCAACTTCTGGCAGTTCTCTTGAATAAAAACTCTGACTTTCATATTATCTTATTTTGGAACTTTTCCCTCATTTTACCAAATACATGTCATGGTCTTGTTTTGTTTCGTTTTGTACTCGAGATAGAACCAGGGCCTCACCCATGGTGGGCAGTGCTCTATCACTGAGCTATATCCCCATCCTTGTGGTCATACTCTTGAGGGGTTTCTATGAACCATATTTTCAAAAAATTTGTAATAGAGCTACAGAAGAAATTCATTCTAAATTTTTGTGTATATGTGTGTGTGTGTGTGTGTGTGTGTGTGTGTGTGATAATTGTTATTTTCACCATCTATGGTTATATTAGAGCTATTTTAGTACTTGATGTAGGAGAAAGAAAGATTGAATTCACCCCTTCTGATGCCTTTCCAAAAGCTTCTTATAAAGTGAAACTGTTGGTCCAGAGGTTTGGGAACAAATGAGGTAACAGTTCAGCCTGGTGCATGGCTAGGTAGCACCTGCCTCTTCAGTGTCTTGTTCAGCTGCTTCTCTCTTCCAATTTAGTTTCTAGCAACACACCAGGACTTATGGTCCTACTGACATAAAGCTGCTTTTTGTCATCTTGCTGTTATAAATGTTGTTTTCTCTGCCCAATCATCTAGCAAACTACTGTTCATTCTTCCTGACCCTGATCAAGTATCCCCTTTTCTGTGAAGAGTTCCCTAATCCCTCTTCTTCAGTGTATCAGTAAGTTAGTGCTGTGTAACAAAGCACACCAGGCTGATGGCTTAAACAACCAATACATATTATTAGTCTGTGAATCAGCCAGCTGTTTTGCTGATCCAAATAGGCTTGGGAGATCTTGGCTGGCTCCTGGGTCTACATTTAGTTGGCAGGACAGCTGGAAACTGGTTGGTCGAGGTTAGCTTCACCCACATGCTTCACATTGGTTGGCTATCTGTTGAGGAGATGAGGGTGAATAGACCATGTGTTTCTCATCAGCCAACAGACCAGCCTGGGTTTGATCCCAATGTGGCTGCTACAGTCCTGTGAGAAGTTTAGGTAAGTTTTCATTCACAAATACTGTAAGAAAAAAAGGGACAAGGTGCATGACCTCTTGAAGCCTAGATGGCTGAATTCAATGTTGTTGTTTTTTTTTCTTTCTTTCTTTTTTATTTTCTTTTTTTGCTGAAGCAAGACTAGTCCCTTTTAAGAGAAAATTAAGATTTTTCCTTTTTTTTTTTGTATCAGGGATTGAACTTAGGAGCACTCAGACACTGAGCCACATCCCCAGCCCTTTTTTATATTTTATTTAGAGACAGAGTCTCACTGAGTTGTTTAGCACCTCGCTTTTGCTGAGGCTGATTGATCCCCAGCCCCCCGCTCCTTTTTTTGAGACAGGGTCTCAGTAAGTTTGCCCAGGCTGGCTTGGAACTTGTGTCCCCCATCCCAAATTGCTGGGAATATAGGCATGCACCACCATACCTGGCTAGATTATGCCTTTTGATGGAAGAAGCTGCAAAGGCATGTTTCAAAGGACATTGATCTGGGGAAAGAGGGAATGATGAGAGGAATGGGGCCTAATTCCGCCAACATGGCCTGATACTTGTATTAGACTCATCTGGCATCTGAATGGTTAGCTAATCTCCTCAGGAAGTGTTGGCATCCATCCTCTGAGTGCAGCAAGACCTGGGGTGACAATGGGAGTGCCCGAGAGGGAGGGAGCATGTGCACAGAATCTTGGCTGCATGCCCTAAAACCTGGCATAAGTTGTCAATGCCTGCAGGGGAGGGCCAGAGCCCAAAGGAAGCCAGTTGCCGTTTTCTCCCTTACTGATGGCGTGGGCAGCCTTACCAGCTGAGGCTCCAGCCCTTACCCACAATGTCAGCAATGCAGCCCCCAGAGGATCTGCCCACACACCCGGATGTTGACAGGGGCATTGCTCCAGCACTAGCTTTTATGGATGGTCTCATCACTTTAAAAATAATGACTATGGGGTGTGGGTTGACTAGAACAGTGACATCACTTTCCTGCAATTCTGGGTCAGTTCCTGCCGCTTTTCTCTGCATCTTTAAATGACTGAAGTAAATTTACTGCTTGGGTATATGTTCTGGAAGGATCGTCAGATGTCCATTCTGGAATGTGGTCAAGATAACACTGGCATTGGAGTCAGAGGTCTTAGGTTCTAGATCTTGGCACTAGTTTGCAGTGTGAACTTGGACTAGCAGGTTAGCTTTCTCATGCCTAAACTTTTCTGTTAGTACAATGGTGAGAACAACCCTTGGTTTTGTAAAACAATAGTGAGAATGGACTGGGATTTTTTTTTTTTTAATCAGATTCACTTTCAGTCCATTCAGGCTGCTGTAATGGACTAAGATTGGATGGCCTATAAACTACAGAAATTTATTTCTCACAGTTCTGGAGGCTGGAAGCCTGAGATCAGGGTTGGGCTTTGGCAGAGGCCCTCTTCTGGGTTGCAGATTGCCATTTTCTGGCAGATGAAAGAGAGAGGGAGAGAGGGGGAAAGAGGGAAAGAGGGGAGGGGAGATAGAGCAAGCATTGTTCTCTGAGTCCTTTTATTAGGGCACTAATCCCATGTGTGAGGGCTCTAGCCTCATGGCCTAATCACCTTGAGAGTTATTATATTAGCATATGAATTTGGGAGGGACCTGAGCATTCAGTCCAAACTCAGCAACTGCTGGAGTTTGTGAACTTCACTAAGACGCCAGGATGAGGGAACACTAAGGGCTACAATATCCCTCCCTCTTGCTCCTCAGGCCGGGTACCCTGGCAGGGGATTGTTCCTGTCCCAAGGAAGGGGTGCTTTCTCTGTGCACAGAGGCCTTCCATCTTGCTCTTGTGGTTGCATCTGTCCAGAGGAGGTGACTATTCTGACTCCACAGTGGCCTATGAGGCTGTCTGGTTCTACCTCTGTTTCCTCTCTGTACATTTTCTCAGAGTGGACCTCTTCCTACCACCATCTGGAAAAGCTTTCTCTCCCTCTCTTTAGAATAATTTTGGTTTGGGGCGTGTGCTAATATTTTAACAGACTTCAAAGTCTTATATAAATAAATGGTAAGAAAGAGCCCTACCTAGGTAACAGGTTAGGATTATTATGGAGACCTAAAGTGGGTGGGTGTTTCTTTCCCTCCAACCTTGATTTTATCTTGAAGAGCACCCCATGGGTAAGAGTTGTATCTTCTCAATTAGGAAACTTTGCTGAGATTCTCCATCCTTCTGGAGAACCAACATTTCAGTCTACCCCAAGTCCCATGTGGTCCTGGCATGAGGGAGCATTCTCTCAGGGGCAGGAGAATGAAGTCTAAGGAGAATCCTGGCTCTTGCTGGTCATTTTCTGATTCTGGTCTTTTCTGGAAATGCTAAGAGCACCAGCAGCCCTGTTGGGGTGGATTCCCAACCCTTTGCAGTTTGTCTCCTCCCACAGGTAGGGGGGATCGGTACACAAGTAGGCCCAGAGCAGGTGCCATGGAGGGAAGAAGCAGAGGGAGGAGGTTAAGCCTTGGACTCTGGAATCAGATTCGGGTTATATGTTAGCTTGACCCTGACTGGTTTTGTGATTGTTGACAAGCTTATTAGCCTCTTGGAACCTCCACTTCATCACAAGCCAATCCCGGTAACTATCTCTTTGGTCACTGTGAGGGCTGAGCGAGATAATACAATTGAAATCCTATTGCTGGCAAAAGAGAGAGAGAGAGAGAGAGAGAGAGAGAGAGAGAGAGAGAGAGAGAGAGAGAGAGAGAACTTGAAAGATTATAGCTCTTATTATTGTTGAAAAGAAGGAGACATGTTGAGTGTGGAACATGTTCCAACATGGCAGCCATGCACAATGCTGGGCCTGACTAAGAAGAAGAGAGCAGTGGAGGGGCTCCTTCCTGGCTTCCCTCCATAAGGCAGAGGCACTTAAAGCAAAAAAAATGTTGTATGTTTATAGCTCTGCAAAGATACTAATGCAAGAATAGACCACTTTGCCATTGCACTGGAAACAGCCTTCTTGTGCAGAATAGCTTCTCCACACTATGGATCTCTCTTGATGTTTCCCAGAGCCCTAAGAAAGAGGGTGATTGATTCCTCAGCTCAGTTGTGGCTTGCTCCTGTCTAAGGTACTTATTCTGTATTTCCTCACGGAAAGAGGCCAGAAGTTACTGCTTTACCTTCCTTGCCAGTGCAGATGTTGGATAGTCCAAAAAGATGGTGGGTGTAACCACAGCTTTAATTTTTTTTTTAGTTTTATTTTTTTTTGTACTGGGGATTGAACTCAGGGGTACTCGACCCCCAAGCCACATCCTCAGCTCTATTTTGTATTCTATTTAGAGACAGAATCTCCCTGAGTTGCTTAGCACCTTCCTTTTGCTGAGGCTGGCTTTGAACTTGCGATTCTCCTGCCTCAGCCCCACAAGCTGGGATTACAGGCATGTACCACTGCACCCAGCTATAACTGAGACTTTATTATCACTGGTGGCTCCCAAATTGCATAAACCTCCCTTGGGACCATGGAGTGACTGAATTCTGTCCACTCATTCACAGGGACGTCAGTGTTCCTGTCTAGGATAAATGTGTATACCTCAGAGGGTTGTGGATGACTTCACATGGTCATCAAAGGATCAGGCAGGAGATGAGTGTAGAAAGTATTTGGTTTAGTTTTGACCCAAGGTTTTATGCATTGGATTAGGAAATGTCAAACTAGAAGATTTGATTTTAGGGTTTATTTCAATCACAAAACCAAAGAAGAATCTTATATGAAGCAAAATATTGTGATGGGAAGTTCCCTGAATTAGGAGACAAGGCAGTAAAGGTGATGATGATGTTGACGGCATTTGTATTTGTATCACATTTAGACCTGAGTTCTGTGAGGTTGGTTCTATGCCATTCAGATAATCCAGAGAGGTTGAGACCCACAGCTAAACTGTGGGATTGAGGAGATTTTCTGTCTGAGCTCAGTTTTCTCTTAGACCCCAGACCCACAAGTCTCTGTTTTGCCTCTCTCATTTTCCTTTATAGATAAGTGGCACTTTGGGGTCACTTTGATTCCATTGGAAATCAGTTGGACCCTTAGATCTCTTTTCAGATCTGAAATACTCTAATCTTTATGACTTGTATCTTTCTGAAGAAAACAGTGCTTTTTTTTTTTTTTTTAATGCCCTATTTGTTTGTTTGTTTGCCCTGGAGATGGAACCAAGGGCGCTCTACCACTGAGCTACATCCCCACCCTGTTTTATGTTTTATTTTGAGACAGGGTCTTACAAAGTTGCTAAGAGTCTACCTAAGTTGCTCAGACTAGCCTTGAACTTGCAGTCATCCTGCCTCAGCCTCCCCAGGAGCTGGGATTACAGGTGTATACCACTGCTCTTGGCTTCATGCCTTATTGGTGAATGATGTTGCTGCACAGCCAGAGAATGTATGAGACTGTGTCTGCTTTTTTTGAAGAGAGTTGTGCTTTATTGGAAAGTGTTTTTGATTAAGGGATAGGAGCCTTCAGTTTTACTTTTAGCTTCAATGCCAAGTGGTTGTGTGACCCGAGGCAGGTTGACTCTTCAGAGCCTCAGTTTCTCTAGCTATGAAACAAGCAAGTTGCACCAGATTGTCTTAAGGCTCCTTCCAGCCCTGACACCTGTTCAAGGATGCCAGGCCTCTTCAGTCATTGCTTTAGACATCCAAGGGCAGATCCACATGCAGGATCAGACTTGCTCACAGCACATGTGTCTCTCCTAATGGATGACTGGGATTCATTCATATCAGTTCAAAATTTCAAAACCTGTGGGAAAGATTTTGATGTCAGCACAAACATTTTTCTTTTATGATAAAACCAAGTTCTTCTTTCCAGTTGATAACAAGCTGGAACAGAGTTCTTATCATAGTACCTATACCAGTTGACAAGCACTCTTGGGACATGGTGGTTGTTGGAAACACTTTAATTTATCTCTGACATAGGAGGTAGCCAGGCCTGGGTTTCCAGAAGAGCCCAGGCTGGGGGCCAGTCCTGTGGCTCCACAGAGCCATCCAGCTGCCCTGGAATTGCACACTTCCCTACATGTGCTCAGCACAAGGACCCCAATTCCTGTTTCAACACCTCTCCTCCCCCAGCTCCCACAACCACATCAAAGCCAGAGAGGCAGATTTATGTCTAAACAGCCCAAAGAACAAGCTTTGAACACTGATAAAATCACAGATGGCATCAGCCCTGGAGAAAACTGGTCTGTTTCATGGCCTGACAAGGCTGCTGCAGGCTGTTTGCATTTTGGGAGTCAGGTCCAAAGCAGAAGGAATATACAGAAGATGATGATTATGGGTGTTTTTAAAACCTGCCCCTTCCTGCCCAGCCCGGGACAATATTTACAAAGCAGACATGCAAACAAGCAGACTTTCTTTCAGGTTCAAATCGCCTACTGAGCCAGGTTCTTCCCGTGCAGGAGCCCTTGCCCTGCACCAAGTTAGGTGTTTAAAGAGTACATTTTCCAGCAACTGCTGCCTTAGCTCTGGTGGTTATGCTGTGGTTAATGAGCTCAGGAACAGTGTTGCTCTTTAGCCGGAGTAAGATAAAAGACTCCTTTCTCACCCTCAGCAATGGGGATTGAATTCAGGGATGCTCTACCACTGAGCTACCTGCACAATCCTTTTTATTTTTTATGCTGAGACAGGGTCCCCCTAAGTTGTCCAGGATGGCTCCACTCACTATCCTCTTGCCTCAGCCTGCCAAGTTGCTGGCATTACAGGCATTTGTCACCATGCCCAGCAAAAGACTCTTTTTAAGGGAAAACACTCCCAAGGATGTCCAATGTTTATTTAAATTACATTTATTATTATGTTACTTAAATATGTGCAAACATAAAGCCAGGTATGAATTCCTTCAGTTTTTAGTTCTTAAACAATCATAAACCTAAAACAAATTTACAAATAATATGCAAACAAAACTTGAAGAGGATTTAAATTGTCAACTTGAACTCAGTAGGCCAAATTTAAATCTCTGATGTTGAACTTAATAGGAAAAAGCTTTTCCTCCCTGTTTTATATGTCCCTGATGTCTTGATTGGTTTGATTTTTTTATATGTATTTAATTTTGAGTTTTTCCACCTTTTAACATTGAACTGATTTTGAGCCAATGATCCATTGTTTTGACTGTTCCTATAAGAAGAAATCTACCAATATCTAATAGTGAAAAAGATTTAAATGCTGGTTAATAGAATAATCTTCATTAGTATACTTTCTAATGATTAACTGATGCTGGTGTGGGCAAAGGTAGTTCTGTACAATGCATCTACTGACAGATAGAATATCCTATAAAAGCGTTTTTTTGGGTGAGATTGGCATGCTCATACCAACATGGGCCCTGTAGTGACTGTTCTTCTACCACTTACTAATTATTGTACTGTGAACATGTTAGGCATTATTTCCCATTGACTGTTCTGAGGTGTTCACTAATGCAAATATGGGCACTGCCCCTTGTGCAGCTCTCCAAGGTGCTCATCTAGCCAATCTGGAGGATGCTTGTATTATAGAACCCTTGAGACTATGTCTACAGGGGTCTCAGAAACTCCAGTTTTGAAAATTATTCCTCTGGAAGGAAGCCCATATGAGTGCTCAGAAAGAAAAAATGTATTTCTGCAGTGTGGGATGACCCAGGAGAACAATTTTCCTCCAGAAAAGAGGAAATGGGCAAGAACTTGTCCATTTGGTCATTTGTTCACTGAATATTTATAGGATTTTATATTTTTCATATGCCTTGCTCAGAATAAAGAGGAAAGGGCAATAGTCAAATTAGGTATAACTGTTCCCTTGGGAAGCTGCTTGAGAGAGTTTGAAAATCTCTTACTAAACTAGTCCCAAAAGAAAATCAATGCCTGACCTTTAGATTATGCAACACATTTTTATGTAGTTTTGTACTATTTGATCATATACTTCCTTCTCAATTTTCTTTGAAGCAATATCTGGCCATTTCCAGGAACTAATCCAAAAGATAAAAATTTGCTAGCTTTAAGAATAGACTCAAGAATGTGCTCTAGACTTTGAAGGTCACTCCCTAGAGAATGACATTATAGTAGAGTACTAGAATCTCCAGAGGTGTGTTGGTGTGGTATCATGGCTATCTGGAGTGTTTGCTTCAAATACATGTACCCCTCAATTTACCACACAGGCCACACAGGAAATCACACGTGGAAATCTATTGGTGATCAATGCCTATTAAGCATCATAAATGAAAAGTACTCTAAATTTTCATAAGAGACTTAAATTGTGGGTTGGACTTTCTTGGGACAGGTTAAAGAAGAAGTGGGAGTAGGATGCATTAGTGCTGTGGTTTGGATCTCCAAAACTCATGTTGAAATTTAATTGCCACTGTACCAGTGTTGAGAGAGGTGGGGCTTTTAAGAGGGGATTAGATCATGAACAGATTGTCTCAGTATCACAAGAGTAGGTTCGTTATCCCTGCAGTGGGCTCCTGATAAAAGGATGAGATCAGCCAGATTTCCTCCCTGTCTCACTCACGTCTGCCATGGGATGACTTGTCACTAAGGACCTCATCAGATACCAGGGCCACATTCTTGGATTTCCCAGCCTTCAGAACTGTAAGCCATCTGCATTTCTATTGTTTATAAATTACCCAATCCATGGTGTTTTGTTACAGCAGTAGAAAAAGGACTAAGACAATGAGTTACAGATTGCAGAGAGTAGAGGAGACATTCAAAGGTTAGAGGAAGCATGTAGAGGAAGTCCGCAGGGGAGTATTTTTATAGGGAAGGAATGCAAGGGAGGATAAGTCTGGAAAGATAGATTCCAGAAAAGGTATGAGGGGGTAGCCCTCATAACCTAATCACCTCTTATAGACCCCACCTCTCAACAGTATTACAATGAAAGTTAAACTCCAACGTGAATTTGGAGGGGGCATTAGAACCACATCACTCACCCATCTTACATCCACTCCCACCTCTTCTTTAATCTGTTCTGAGCAAACAAAATCCAAATTTGGAAGCCTTGGATTCTAGGACAAGAGTGTACATTGGATTATTATCAGTGGGGACCAAAGGATCAAGTGTTTAGGGACACTAAGATATTGTTGCTGAAGCCTAACTTAAAGACATTGGGCCTGTCAAATGGTTATGAAGTTCCTGTCCCCAGTAGTGGCCTTCAGTGGACACATTCTCTTTCAGTGTTTCTGTCAGTGCCTTGCGGCTGCATTGACATTAATGCAGACCTGTCCATAGTGGAGATGGCCTCACCTCTGGGATGGTGACGTTTGTCAAGATGGTGCCCATGTGTGGACACCATACCTGTGTATGGGCACACCCTGGGCAGGGAGCACCTTGTCCCCAGGGTCCTGCTGTACTTATACATCGCAGCCCCTTCCCAGCTCTACAAGAGAGTGTGTAGTACAGAGTTTGTGGAAGTTTATAAAATTCTTTGACATCCATCTCATAGCATTCTCATTGACATCTTAAAGTCAGTTGGTGGGGGTAGGAATTTTTATCTTTATTTGCTAGATGAAAGAAATTTGTTTTAGAGGTGAGGATAGTAGGCTCCGTAGAGAGTTCTGCATTGTCCTTGATCACCGTGGCCTGCTCAGTATGGGGCATACTAGAGGTGGTAAGTGGCACATAAATGGCATAAGACTGTTGACCCCGGAGGTTGATGGGGTTCCCAGTCCACATCCTCCTACTCTGTGACCCTCCCTGCAGTGAACAGGACATGTCAGTCCAGTGACCTCCCTTTGCTGCCACAAGGGAGATTGCAGCAAACAGTCTCTCCCCCAACTTTGGGTCTGCAGGCAATATTCTAATACCATTCGCCAGCTGGCATTGGGATTCAGAGCATTGTCCTATACCACAGTTGGGTAAAATAACCACCCTGGATAGAGTGGTATCATCCAAGATGAATAAATTAAAACACACAAAACAAAACCCAGGCCTGTGAAAATGTTATGTGGCAAAAAAAGAAAGCAATAGCCATAGCATTGAAGAAGTAGAGAAGGAGCAATCCAAAAAAAAAATTGCGTCAAGGAATTATGTGTGAGTTAGCTTTTTGTTGCCATGACCAAAATACCTGACAAGAACAACTTAGAAGAGGAAAAGTTTATTTTGGGCTTATAGCTTTAGAGGTCCATGGATGGCCCACTCCATTGCTCTGGGTCCAAGAAAAGATTGAACATCATGGCAGAAGGGTGTGGAAGAGGAAAGCTTCTCAACTCATGGCAGCTGGGAAGAAGAGAGTGAGAGCAAGGAGCCAGGGACAAAATATAATCACCAAGTTAGGCCTCCTGTGATTTGCCTTCTCTAGCCAAGCCCCACCAGGTTGCAGTTAGACCTAGTAATCCATTCAGATTATTAGTCCATTCAGATTATTAATTGATCCATTAAAGGATTAATCCACTGCTTAGGTTATAGCTCTCATAATCTGTTCATTTCACCTAAACATTCCTGCATTGCTGCATGAGTTTTTCAGGGATATCTTATAACCAAACCGTGACAAAATGTAAGTAAAATTCCAGAATCATCTGATTTGGACTCTGCAATAAAAGAAAAACAATTCTATGAATTAAGAGGTAGTAGGTTGAAATGAAGTAACATATGGGAAAGCCCCCAAATACTCATAAGAATGTTAGCAATAGGCTAGGATGATTTACAGTATAATTAGAAAAAAAATTAGAGAGTAGAACTGACTTTGCTGAAAATTGTTAGTGATTTAATTGATCAACAATATAACCACTGTGTCCAAATGTAGAGTTAAAAAAAAATCTGTGATTAGAGATTAAGATGATAAATGTGAATGCTAGGGAATAGAGAGGCAAGAGTTAAGTTATTGATGGTCCACAAATTTCTTAGCTGGGGCCAGGTATGGAGAACTGAGCAGTCTCATATAATGCTGGAGAGTCTCAATTGTATGGAACACTTTCTGAAAGAGCACCATATTAAAGTGCAATTTCATTTCTTGGACTTTATTTTAAAGCACAAGAATACATCTACAGGAATTTTTATAGTAGTGATGTTTATAATAGTGGAAAACTAAAAACTCCCAAATGCCCAGCAGTAAGGGAAAGAATGATCCAATTATTGTGTAGCCATAGAATGCAAAGTACATGGCTATTTAAAATCTTACAAAACAATACTTATTTGCATGGGGAAATATTCACGCTGTGAAGTCACCATTTGAATCAATTGAGAAAGAATGTGGCTGTCAAATATTTCCTCGATCAGAAGGAAACAACAATTCAGTTTCTATCAAGAATGAATGTCTTTTATAGAATTGTTGTGGGGGAAATTTATATCTTAGTTTAATGTGACTGCCTAACAAGTTACCACAAACTCAGCAGCTTAAAACAACCACCATTTATTAACTTACTGTTCTGCCGGTCAGAATCCTGGCACAGTGACTGGGTTCTCTGTTCCGTATATCACAAGGCCAACACCCAGGTGATGGCCAAACTCAGTTCCTGTCTGGAGACTCTGGGAGTGAAAATCCAGCCTTTCTTTTGGTTGCTGAATTCACTTCCTTAAGGTTTTCAAACTGAAGCCTGCATTTCCTTTTTCATTTTCGGCTGATGGCTGCTCTGACTTTAAGTAAAAAATGGCACATCAAATTCTGATTGGGCTTTGAATATATAACTTATCTTTCTGTAACTAACCAGAGAAGACTCAGCTTTTAAAAGGCTCATGTGTGGGCCAGATCCACCAGAATAATCTCCATATCTTATAGTCAACTGATTAGAGACCTTAATTACATCTGCAAAATCCCTTCACAGCAACACCTACTTTAGTGTTTGATTAACTGGGCATAGGTGTGTGTACATCAGGTGCTGGGAATCTTGGTGGGTGATCTTAGAATCCTACCTACCAAACAATTGACAAATTGATTACTTTTCTTAATAGTAATATGAGCTAATATACAACATTGTGGCATTGTTGAGACCAATCTTAGTATCATATACAACAAAAAATTTTAACAAATACTTGCTTAAGATGATTTTTCCCCTTGGATTTGAATAAGATTAACTTTGCACTCTCCTGAAGAACAACCTCCTATTTTCTTTTATCTGTGCTCTTTAAACTTGTATATAAAATTGCTCAATGACTTAGCTTCTTGAGAACTTGTCTTATCTTTGATATCCATGTATTCACCCACTAATCTCCTTAGCCAGATCTCCCATAACATGTCCATCTGTCCATCCACTCTCATACCACTCATCCATCTAGGTGTCCATCCAACAATATATTCAGTTAGGCTTCTCCCATATATTTGCCTCCTCAACCTTCTGTCCATTCAAGTATCTATCCATCAACCTCCCCATCACTCAGACATCATCTTTCTTATAGATTCAGCAAACCTGTATTGAACCCTATTGGATACTAGGATAAAGCCCCTTTCCCTAATCTGCTTCTAGTCTAGTGGGAAAATCAGATGGAAACGTAAACATATCTACAATGAAAAATCCTATAAAAGGAGTATATGTCAGAGGGTTTAGGAGCTTCAATGGGTAGAAACTATCTGGGGAAATCATTAAAGAAGACATACAAAAGGGACCTGGAGGATGAGATGAGCAGTATGCCAGCTGTGTCCATCATGGAGCCTGGACTGCCACGAGCTATATTCTCTATGAAGGTGAAATTTGTCCCATATGACTGATGTACTTTAGGAATTACAAGGTTTGGTCCTGGAGGGCTAAGTCAGTGGCACTGTTTATAGTCTTCAGGACGTGATTACATGACGAAGGCCATGGGAGTTTGAAAAGCACCAGAAGCAACCTTGCTGAATTAACAGTGATGACTAATCTCTGTATAGGCTCAAACATGGTCCACAACACCTTGACTTCTTTGGTATAATTTGACTAGTTGCTTTGAGTACCAGAGAATTTTTCTCACACCTGGGAGCTCACAATCAGCATAGTTTTCTCTTCAACTCCACATGTGGCTTTCACCTGAGTTGTTTGTAGCCATCTTTGGGACCCTACCCCTATCCCCATGAGCCTATTGTTCCTCATGTTATGATTACCTGGGTGGCCAGCATCTGGTATCTTTTACTTCACATTTATGTGAGGCTAATTTCAGAGATTTGAAAGTCTTCGGAGTCTTTTTTTTTTTTTTTTTAACCTTTCTCTTTGTGTTATGAGTTACTGTAAAAGACTAGGGATTTTGGAGACAGAGACTTGGAGTCAAATTCTAGCTCTGTCATTAATTGCATGACCTTGCATTTGAATGTAAATGGATGAAGTTGGAGAATATAATGCTAAGTGAAGCAAGCCAATCCCCAAAATCCAAAGGCTGAATTTTTTTTTTTTTTTGATATGGGGATGCTGACTTATAATGGTGGTGATGGAGGGCAGGGAGCATGGGAGGAAGAACTTTAGATAGGGCAAAGGGGAGGTGGGGGAAAGGAGTGGGAAAGGAGGTAGGAATGATGGTGGAATGAGTTAGACATCATTATCCTAAGTACATGTATGAAGACAAGAATGGTGTGACAATACTTTGTGTACAATCAGTGACTTGAAAAATTGTGTTCTATATGTGTAATATGAAATGAATTGCATTCTGCCATTATGTATAACAAATTAGAATAAATAAATAATTTTAAAAATTGCATGACCTTGCATGTATCGCTTACCCTTGCTGAGCTTCAGTTTCTCACCTATCTAATGCACCTAATTGTACCTGCTTGTGGGCTTCTCATGGGGATAGGAGCTAATGCATGCAAATTGCAAAACATGAAGTATGTTAACACATCCAGGAAATGAGAGCTGATTTTGTCACCCATGTTATTACTGTTATTCACAGGGACATTTGATATTTTAAACTGTATTGGGAGAATTCTCATATTTTTCCACAGGCGGAATTAGCTCATTAATCAGACAAACCAGATTTATGGTTAAACATGTTTATAAAAAACATGTAGTCATGTTTTTTTTTTTTAAATGCAGCAGGAAAGCAACTCATCAGGTCTAATTTATTAGGCTGAGAAAATGCTGGAATGAAAGTGCTGTTAACAAACACTCAGCATAGGCCAGACAATGATCACAGGCATTTTATCTTGAAAGGTTAATATGCCTTGTTGGAAGGGGTGGGTCAGATGCCAATAATGGCTCCTTTAAATAGCTGTCCTGAGCAGAGACATCCCTCCACCAGAGTCACAATGAAATATAGGAGAGGCTTCAAAAGTAAAGTTGTGTTTTACATCACTACCCTCTTTTTCTTTCACAATGACTAATTAATTTTAAATTCACTAATGCATTTATCTCTTGAAAATATGATGTGACGTTGAACTGGATGTTAAAGGACGAGTAGGAGTTTGTCTGGGACATCTGGAACTTGAAGAAGATCTTTCAAGGCAAAAGAATAAACAGTGGTGCCATCGTGGATGGAGCCACAAGAAAGAACCGCAGGGGATGTGCTTAGAACAGTGGTTGGCACATAGTGATGTTCAGTGAGGGTTAGCCACCATTTTCATCTTCACCACCCTCGCATCCTCTTCTGTGATGGAAGCATAATACTCTTTAAATAAAGAGTAGGAACCTAAAGCTCTCTAAAGGTGAAATAATTTTCTCAAGGTCACACAGCAAGTGGAACATTCAAATTGAATCAGGCAGGTGATTTCAGAGCCAGCCCTCTGTATTACACATTTTAAAATTATTTTGATGTTGTACAGGTACAAATGAAGATTTATGTCAATTACTAATGTCTTTCCAAAAGGTGAATTTTTTTTTCTTTTAAAACCCACCAGCTTTTGGGCTTCTCAAGGGCGGGAGAGCATGTTTCATTCCCTGGGGACCCACTCCCATCCTAGCAGGAAAAATCCAAACTCTTTCATGACCTTCAGAGCAACCTGTGACTTAAACCTCTGTCTCCAACTCAGCTGGGTCTTCTGCGGTTCTTTCTTGGCGCTGACACACTGGTCATTTATTCCTTTGTCTTTGAAAGAGCTCCTTCAAATTCCAGATGCCTCTAACAATCTCCTACTCATCCTTCAACACCCAGCTCAATGTTGCCACTCCTTAGAATCCTTCTCTACTCCCCAAACCTCAAGGCAGAACATGTGGGTGTCTTAGAAGATGTCAAAGCCCCCAAAGGGTCTCCAATTGGACCGTCAAGGACAGGTGGGATTTGGATCAAAGTGGGGGACGCTTTTGTCAAGGGGAGAGCGCAGCCAAGACCTGGAAAAACTCATGGTTTCCAGAGAGAACTTAATACTTCCTCCAAATCATTGTTTTCTCCAACGCTAATTATTTTCTCAATACCGATTTAAATTCTACTGTTGCCGTTCAGTTCCTTATAACCTCACAGTGTCCCCTTACCTCTGATTTTTAGTGGATACCTTATCTTTGCTGTTGCCTCATGACCTCATCTTTGGTTTCTTATTTCATCAAGGACATGGGCTCTCAAAATTTGCTGAGGTTGTAAACTGCAAATGCTTTGTTCAATTTATTCTTGTTGATGTCCTCTGGTCAGATTATTGCTTTTTCTATGTCAGCTGTGTTCTTTATGGGATTCTCTTCAAATTGTTTTGCTCATTTTTAAATGATTGTTCAGAAGAATAGTTTTAAACACTAGATGAATAAAGGCCTGGACAAAACAGTGAGCTATGTTCCTACATTTTCAGGAGAGTGGGATATATTAGGCAGCCTGCAGGACATGGGAGCACCCAGGGCAGTCTCTGCCAGGGAGCTTTGTCTCCACAGTGGGCCCCTATTCTAATGGGCCAGATTTCTGTAGCCTGCTGTTGGCAATGTCTTTCCTTTCAAGTGCTTGTAGCACAAGAGGACACTACTGCACCTTAGATTCTTTGATCATGAAAATAAGGATAAGAATATTTTACAGGTAACATGACTATGAGGATTAAATGAAAATACTTAAATGAAAATGCACAACAGTGTGTCTGTCATAGTAGATTCTCAATGAATGTTCTTTTCTCCCTCCCTCTCCTTCTTTCCTTCCTTCCTCCCTCCCTGCCTCTAACTCCTTCTCTCCCTCTTTTTCTTCCCTCTCTTCTTCTTTCTCCTTCATTTATTAGTTATAAAAACAAGAAGTTGGAGTAAATATTCTCTAATTAAGGAATCCAAGTCTGTGCCTTAAAAAAAAGAGAGAATCAAAAACCATGTTTTATTAGTGGGATGTGATATATTATTTGGAAACCTAAAGAATATGAATTTTTTTTCCAAGTAGGAGGGAAAAGATCCAGATCTTTCCTGCTCTAGGAGCCCCAAAACTTGCAGGCAAAGTGATGAGCACGACGGAATAGCCTCTTTCTTTCTATTTTTAGTCTTTGCCATACAGCCTGGTGCATGGTGAGGTGCTTTTTCCAGCATAGAAACTGTCCTTGGCTGAGGAAAGGCGAGAATAAATACTTTTCCTGGGATGAGTCCATTACCGGTGCCCTCTTTCCAATATTCCTTCAGATTGGAATTTATGCTTAAAAATCCAAGTGAGCGGAGAGAGACTGAGTTTCTACAGCAAATGCTTTTGCAATGAAAAGTCAGTGGTGTTCCTGTTTTAAAAGGTGAGGTGATGGGGATGTGGCTCAGTGGTAGAGTGCTTATCTGGCATGCATGAGGCCCAGGAGTTCAATCCCCAGGACTGTTAAGATAAAAGAAAATGAAATGTGTGATGACCGCATGTGGATTTGGTAAAGTGTGTTTACAGTAGTATGGAAGACTGTATCTGATAGAGATAACAGGAGAGAGAGAATAACAGGTTTCCCCATGCTTTCCCATCTCACTAGGACCACCTTATTCAAGGGCTTCCCTCCTCCATGTCACACTTTAATGGTGATTGAGGCCAGCTGGGCTGTAAACCACATATAGTTTTCTAGGGAGGGGAAACTAAACAAATAGACCCTTGAGGGAACAGGAAGGGTGTTGAGTAGTTCTTCTGACCCCTTTCTGCTCCTTCTCCAGGGTCTCCTTCAGGCAGATAGCCACATGGCATCTGCCCTAACCCTGTTTCTGCTCCCATTACCCATGAATGAACCATCCTGCATCTCCTCTGGGAAGCCTTCTCAGACACATTCCAGATCTCCGAATTTCCTTTCTTGAGATATTTCAAAAGGTTGCAAATTAGATTCTTTATTTCTGAAACCAACTCTTATGATCTCTTCTAACACTCTAAACTTACCCCTTCAGCTAGACTTAAAATCATCTGGTATATGTTTGTGTGAGAAGATGTGGGATGGGTCTCAGGGCAGATCAATAGGAGAGAAGACAGAGGTCAGACAGGGGTTGGGGTGGGAGGAAATCTTATCCTTGCATCTACACAGTACAGTCCCATGTCAGCTATGGGCATAAACATTACATGTGGCCAATTCACACTTGTGACTAGGAACTTGTCATGCACAGTGAGGCCTAGGCTAAGACAGTCACGATGAAGCCAGGGGTAGTTTTCTCTCCATATTTCACCACTAAGGTATTATTTATATACATGATAAGAGGAAAGAGAAATCTATTATTATATTTTGTGTTTGTAATATATATTCTACCTAATTCTGGAAAAGAATGGAGTTGGCTGAAAGTTAAGAGTTTATAATAAGGCTACTTATGTAGAAATAGAAATTTAAAGCCATGTTAAAGGAGGAAGAAGGAGCTAAAATTACAACATATTGGCTAAAATAATATTATGATTATGTATATAACATATACATTATATATTATATATACGCATTATATATATATGTATGTATATATAATGCGTATATATAATATATCTTAGAGCTGGGGATGTGGAAGGCTGTGAGACAGGCTGCCCTGCACCACATAGTATCTCTCACTTGAGAGAAATGGGGAGAAAGTGATTTAAATAACTGTATATTGCTTACATAAGACTGGATTTTCATAAATAATGTGTGAGTAGAAGCAAAGAGCATAGTGGGGTAGGTGCAACTGAATCTAGGGATTTGGTGACTATTGCAAGGATTGGCAGGATACTTAATTTAAGAGGCTATAATAGTAACTTGTGGCTTTATTCTTAATGATTTTGTTTGGTCATCTTGGGAATAATTGTGGTGTTTTGGGGTCAATTTTCAGATAATATTTTCAAGTGAGATCTATGACTTCTTACGTGCCCCACCTCTTATGAAAATTACATGACTAGAATTTATAAATCTTTCTCTCTTTGAGCTAAATAATTGTCTAGTTGATTGCTTAATTTATCTAGGCATTATTTATATATAATATATATGCCATATTTATATATAAATGTTTTCTTATTTATATAATGTGGATGATAACATTTTCCTTATTCCATTGGAGGATCAGAGGAGTTAGGATAAGCAAAATAATGCTGCAAGAACAAATGATCCCTAGCCATCAGTAGTTTAATAGTAAAAATAAATAAATAAATAAATAAATAAATAAATGTGTGTTTATTTCTCACATTCATGCTTATGTCCAAGAGGAATTGCCAAAGAAGCACTACTAGTCACAGTTACTCAAGGGCTTACAACTGGTGGAAGCTGTGTGTCAGCACACCCTTCTGCTATTACCAGGGTGGAGGTACAGGAGCATGGTGGATCACACACTAACCTCATGTCACTTCTACTCATACATCATTGGCTAAATCAAGTCACAAGTTCCTACCCAACTTCAAAGAAGGTAGAGAAGTACAAACTTATCATGCACCAAAGGAAGACACAATCAGACTATTTGTGGACAGTTTTCATTTTGGCACAGTAATATATTGTAGACTTGAAAGTACTTATGATTTGCTCCAAACAAACATGAACATTTCCACTTTTTCCACTCTAAGACCAGCTGATTTTGTATCACAACAGAAACCCTGAACTTTAGGGAATGTTGACCTGGGATCAGAAAATCTCACCAATTTCAGTATATAAATTTCATGATTTAGCAGGGATCCAAACTGAAGCTAGGTTGCTGCTCGCTAGAGATTGCAGAGAGTGAGATGCCAGATCCCATTGACTTTGGTGGCTTCTAGGAGACTTGAATAAAGGATTGGGTCTTCTTTGTAGTGGAAGAGCTGTGATTGATTAGTAATGTCTAACATGGAATAGGATGCAAGGGGTGGAAGTGGTTGTCAGCCTTTTGTTGTCCTTAATCAATTGTATCCCTCAAGAGGCCTACACAGCAGCTGATGAAAGGATTCGCCTACAGAGATCCATCCTGGGGAATGCTTTGCAAATCTCTCTTCTCCAAATGTGCATTCTAGAGCCAGTCTACAGCTTCCAAAGGATCCAACTATGCCTGCATTGTTGCAGCTTAAAGTGATTTTCTTTGTTGGTTCCACCCTGCCTTAGTCTCTTCATTCTACTTGGGCTGCACCAGGAAACACATCTTTCTAGAGACCCAGAGAAAAAGGCATTTTTCTGAGTTTCCATAGCCTATCCAGAAGGGCTGTTAAATAACTCATTCAGCCAGTTCTTTCCAAAAATACCCAAACCTGTTTTAAAAGTGGAGGATTATATAATTCTTAAACTGGCCTCACCCATTTCCCTTCTTACTTAGATGCCATGACTGTCACTGTGTGGTTAGATTTCAGGAAGCCATGGAGAGGCACAGGATTTTAAATCTGCAGCCACGTGAAGTAGGAAGTTGATTCCATTCGTGGCAGGGTTGGGTCCTATCTAGAGGAATGGCCACTTTTTAAAGTATGATCCAAGATGTCTTGCTGGGTTTGGCTTATGTATGTAAACATGAAGCCGGAGGCCATGGGCTGCAGTTCAGATGTTGCTTTTCATCTCAGATCTTTGTCACACTCATTTATGTCTTGGTTATGACAGGTTGTGACCTACACTGAGACCACTAGTATACTTCCTCAAATTTATATTCATTAAGGCATGTTCTTTAACACCTTCTTACTGGCTACAGCATTTGTGAATAGATATTAGGGCTTGATTTAGAATGATGGGCTGGATTGTTTTCTGCCTATTTTATTATTTTAAGGGGCTCTTCCCTTGGGGTAGGGGAAGGGACTAGAGGGATGTTTATTGAGTACTTCCCGTGGACTAGGCCTGCGTCAGGTGCTTCTTGTAAGTATCTCATGGCTCTTATGGCAACTTTTGTCATATAGGGCTTGGTAACCCGATTTTGTGGGTGGGGAAACTGAGACTCAGTTAATTGAGTGACTTGGTCATGTGGCCAAGTCAGGAGGAAAAAGCTAGTTGGCCTAAAGCCCCTGAGCTTCTGCAGGTAGCCTGAGATCTGAAACAGAGGACATCCCAAACTGCCTGGCTTGATGAGGGTGGACAGTGAAGCTCAGCCTAGCTTCACTCCCACCATTGTTAATCCTTCGTTCTCAGCTCCAGTTCTGGACTTGCCCAGAATTCTGTGCGGCTGTGCAAACATGCCACCTTGTTTCTCTCTCTGTGTATTTCTGTTCCCTGATTGATTTTCCTCTATTTAATCTGGAATTCTTTGTGGCAGTGGTATTCCATGGTAGTGCTGCTACCCAGACTGGTCAGAGGAAAGTGGGCAGCCTGTTCCTTATAAATACCGTGAGTCACATGTCTTCCCAGTTGCCAAAAATATTCAGGCAGAGCAGTATTCCTTTGGCCTCTGTAAATTTCCTGAAGCTGGGAGCACAGTGCATCCTTTATACTCATAGATTCTCATTCTTTTCTGGGGTCTTCTTATCTTAAGAACCTGGTTTTTGGTGGGCTAAGGTTCTTTCCTCAGCCCACCTAAACTGCACTTGGGAACCACCATGCTCAGCAGTGGTGGTGGATCATGGAGTCTTAGTGCTGGCCTGGCCACTTACTAGCTGTGTGATACTGAACAGCTCCCTAACCCTCTTGAGACTTAATTTATTGATCCATAAATTGTGGTGATAATAGTTATTAAGGGCATAGGTGCAGAACTTGATGGATCTGGGTTTGATTTCCTGGGATTTGAGAACTAAATAACTTTAGTCACAACTCTCATCCTTTTCAAACCTCAGTCTTCTCACGTGTACAACGGAGATAATAGTTCTTGACCCATCAAGCTGTTGTGCAGCTGTTGAACACAAATGTGGAAGCTCTTGGGATAATTTCTGGCCTGTAATAAATGCTCATCAAAATTTAGATATTACCATTTTATTACTATTTAGATATTACCATTTTATTACTATTATTCTCGTTTACAAAGTTGTGGGGTGGGTCAAAGAAACCCAAAGCCTGAAAGTGAGTAATGTGGTCCTTGGAACACACTAGATGCTTCAAAATAGCTACTCTTGGACTTCATCATGAGGATGTGAAGGCAGTAAGTAGTTGGGAAGGAACTTCTCAGATAACAGGCTCTGTGCTGGTTGCTCAGAATTCAGAGATAAGCATCACCTTTCCCTAGGCTACTGGGAGCATATAAGCCCTTCAAGAAACAGCCAGAGTGGGGATGGTTCAGAGTGATGAAGGTCCATGGGCATGGAGACCCTATTCTTCCTTAGCTTACTGTGTTGGAAATTTTAATTTCTGTTTTATTTTTATCACCAATAGTTTCCTTTGCATGATCAGAGAGAAAAGCAGAGATAAAGTTATAAAGGGTTATGTTGAGAAGTTATGGGCCATGAATAGCCAAAAGCCACAAGAAGAGTTTGAGCAGGAGAAGGCATGAGGCATGAGTACATTTTTATTTTTTGAAGATACTTCTGGCAGCCAAGAGAGTTGAGTGGGGGCAGATAGAAAAGAGCAGGGACACCAGCTAGGAGGCTTTGCCATCAAGCAGGTGAACATAATAGGGACTCCCTAAATGCAGGGTGGGGGGCAAATTCAAGAGGTCTGTAGGAGATAAGTAGAAAGGTTTTATTCAAGCAAGCTGAGAGGCTGCCACTTAGGGTGTGAGATGGGAAGTGCAAGAGAGTGGGATGAGGTCTTTTGGGAGAAGTAGGCACTTACATCTCTCTAGGTCTTCTTCCTCTCCAGGAAATTCTCCTTGGACTGCTTAGATGTGACTATGGACTATGGCATATTTTGGTACTGAGAGGAATTGGAGGATTACTCAAAGCATAGTTCTGAGTATATATTCCTAAAAGGGTCTCTCAGGACAGTCTCCAGGTGATCTTTCTGCCTCCCATGGGGATTAGAAAGAGATACATATCAGGAGCTCTTGGAAGCTCTTGAACTTTAGTCTAGAGACTGTCATGGTGGAAGGCTACCATGTGTCATTGGGCACCTGAAGAGTAACATAGTAAATTTTCTTTTCTTCCTTCTTGTGGTAACTTGGGACTCTGGTCCAATGATTGGGTTGTTTGGTCCTCAAGTTGAGGATAAATGGAAGAGTGCCATCTTTTTGGAATTTAATAGTCCCTCAAGTCATTCATTGTACATCTAGTTGGCTTTGACGGATGCTCCTAGTCAGGGCAGAAATCTTGATAAATGTTCCTTGAACACAGCTGCTGGCTCCAAGTGGATCCTCAGTAAATACATTTCCCATTGACCCCTGTGCTGAGCCCCACGCCTGGCTCCCTGCAGGCTTTGAGTGTGGCTGTTGGCTGAATGCAAGCGCCACCCTGCTGCCTCCCCTTGGGGCTGCCACCTCAGAGACCTTTCAGGAAGTGAGCATGATTGATGATTGTAATGACCTCACAGTATTTTGACGGTCCTGTCATGTGCAGTCACTGCTCTGTCCCTTTCCAAGCCAAACCAGTCTGTGCCAGGCATCGGGTCCCTGAAATAGGGGCCAAGTTCCCCTTGGCATAGGAATCGCCAAACTCCCTCTAAGCTCCTGCTGTCTGGTTCTTGCGCAGACTCTGTTTTCACAAACCCCTGTCTCCTTCAGTTTTCCACAGGAAGGACAGAAGAGATGGTGGACAAGCCTGGAGCGAAAACTCTGTTCTGACTTCAGCAGGGTCAACACCACTCTTAAAATAGTTGTTTACTGGGTATGGGTGACCATTATGAGGGGACTCAGTTTTTGTAGAACCAAGCACAGCTGTTTGGCTAAAGAGTTTGGTTTTATTTTCCTCCTCATGTTGCTTGTGGCATAAAGTGAGGATATTTCCAGTTTGAGAGTATCCCTGCCCCCTATGTGGTGCCATTTGGTTCATGTGCCTTGTCTGACTTCCATCTGCTGCCACAGAGAGCCCTTCACTTTTCAGTCCCTCAAACAGATGGCCAAGAATGAGAGCCAAGTTTGGGAAATAGTCAAACCATGTGAGAACATGGGGCTGGGAGTCAGGGGCCAGAATCCTGGAATCCAGTCTTGGAATAGCTAATGACTGACTGTGTGGTCCAGAATAAATTGCTTAACCTTTCTGGGCCTCACCTGTCTTGCACAAGAAAACAACAATAACAAACCAGGATCCTTTCTTATATGAAGAACTGATTGAAAATGAACAGGATCCCAGGAAGGGGATTGGAGGAAGGGTTTATCTGACTTCTCTGTTGAAGTGTCTCTGTCTATTCCCCTGAGTGGTTCTTGAAGACATTTGTGTGTGCTAATTCCCCTTAAGCTAAGTACAAGTCATGCCATCAATGGCAGCTTCAGACACTTGTACTCCCATACAATTTCCAGGAGCAGTGACAGCCTGTGTGAGATCTGTGGAGTCAGTGTCATCAGGGAGGGAACTTGCCTTGGCATCCTGGGGCCAGAACTGCACAGGGCAGGGATGGGGACTGTGATGGGGCACATGAATCCCGATGTGTCCCCTGCAGGGATTCGTCAGTTCCAGGCCAGCTCTCCAGGAAGCCCCTTCTTTCCACAGACCCTAGGGATTCGGTCCTCTGAATTCTGAATTCTGGTTGCTCAGAATTTAGAGATAAGCATCACCTTTCCCTGGGGTACGGGGAACATATAAGCTCTGTAATCCACACACCTTTACTAGTGGTTTCCTATTCCTACACTGGATGTGAAAGGAACCTGTTTTCCCATCTCAACCCTGATGATAGGTTCCAGCAAACCCAGGTGTCAGTGAATCTTAACAGGTTTACTGAGTTTTAAAATAGCAGGGAACGATCATGCACACCTGTAATTTCAGGGACTCAAGAGGGTGAGGCAGTAGGATTGCAAATTTGAGGCCAGCCTCAGCAAATTAATGAGACCCTGTCTCAAAAATAAGAATGTTAAAGAAGGACCAGGGATGTAGTTCAGTGGTAGAGTGTCTCTGGGTTCAATTTTCAGTATCAAAAGGAAAAAAAAGTAAAACATGGGGAGGAGATAAGAATGTTCAGTGACCTGTGTATTTGGACAGAAGTTAAGGTGAAGAGGCAATTGGATGGATACAGGGAAAAAGATGATTGGCTTTCTTGAACATTTACCAAGTGAATACCTACTAAGACAGGAGTAAGAATTCTTCATCCCCCTATGAGGTATCTTCATCTCACAGAGGAGAACTGAGGTACAACTGTAAGTGGCAGAACTGAGATTTAGCCGCCAAGGGTGCAGTCTCCAAGACTCCAGAACGGAGTGGCATAGCTAAGGGGGCTGGCTGATGTGCCTGGTGGATGTGGGGCATCTGAAGCCCTGGATGCACTCTCCTGTTGCGGTAATAAGTCCTTCTTCTAGTATCAGACAGGGATTAGATTTTGTCTTCTCAATTCAAGTGAGAACATTGTGAAGGAACACTTGGGGTCCCTGGGAAAAGGGTTGTCTATGATTAAGGATATCTGTCAGGAGCTTGAGAAGGGGATGGCAGGGATGCTTGCTTCACCTTTTGCAGAGCCTGCTCTGGGGTTCCAAGCAGCCCCGCTCAGCCTTAACTCCCCTCTGCCATCTCCCTCTGGTGCTTTCTCTACCCATTACCATTCACCTGCCCTGAACCTCTGGAGGCACATAGTCTTTTCTTGTTCAGGCCTCAGATTCTCATTTTTTGGGCTTTTGGTTGAAACTGTTGCCGGGAGGTCCCTTGGTCAGTCTCAGCTGGCATCCATGCAGACTGCCTTCCAGGGTTCTGCTTAATTACTCCTGTCTTCTCCTGAGACCCAAGTGGATAGTCCCTACCATCTTTTGCTCCAGACCAGTAGTCTCCTGCCCTGAGAGCACTTGGTGCTGTCTCTGTCCCCAGTCACTACACTGTGATGCAATGCATCTGGAAATCTCTTCTTTTGGGGGGAAGGTAGGGGTTCTGCACCCTACTTTGACCTTGGCAGCCTAGTCCAGCTGTCCTAACAGGCAACAAGTTCTTTTGTCTAGTTTCACTAATTCATATTTCACTAATTGTTTGTTCATTTATTTATTTATATTGGTTCTAGGGATTGAACTCAGGGGCACTCAGCCACTGAGCCACATCCCCAGCCCTATTTTGTATTTTATTTAGAGACAGGGTCTCACTGAGTTACTTAGCACCTTCCTATTTCTGAGGCTGGCTTTGAAATCGTGATCCTCCTGCCTCAGCCTCCCGAGCCTTTGAGATTATAGGTATGTGCCACTGCACCAGGCTCATTAGTAGTTTAAAAGACTGTTGCTAAATGAGAAGGACATCTTGGCTTTTATCTTTAATTCTTTTAACCTCTTTGAGCTATGTTATGTAGTTTTTGACTCACTGGGCCCAATTTATTGGGCTCAAAAAGTGACTCCCTGCACCCATGAAGAAGCAGATTGTTCTTACCTGAGGCCTACCTACCATCAGTTTGGGTTAGAATATATGATGTTCTGGAACATTCTCCAATAGCTTTTGCTGGTGAACCCAAGTGAAGTGGACACTTTGATCTCTACTTGGGTTTACATATTTTCTCCATCAATCAGAGAAGCAAGAAGGAATGACCAGCATCCCCAACTACTCACATGCTCTAATGGGTGCCTTAACAAACCTGTGCTGTATAAATCTCCATTTATAGATGAAGACAATTATTGAGTGTTTAGTATGCATCAGGTGTGCACTGTATCTTCATGGGGTGAGTGCATGTGTGTGCATGTGTGCATGTAAAACCTCTCTTAGTAACTCTTCCAACAATCCTATGGTGGCCTTCCCTTCAATTTATAAATTTACAAATGAGAAAACAGGCTCAGGGAGGTTAAATGCTATGTTAAAGGACATACACTGGGATATTCTGAAACAGGATAAGAATTTAAACTTCCCAACTCCTAGGCCCAAGCCTTTAAACTCCACCCTCAATGAAACAGGGATTATTTTCTCCTCCTATTCTTGGAAATGTTAATAAGAATTTCCAGGCTCAGGGCTGGGCTGGGAAGGCCCCTGTCTGACCTGCTGTTTAAACCACTCCAAATGCTAAGCTCTGGCCAAGCCACAGCATACATGGCCATGATTCAAACAAGTAAGCAAGGCCATTGCACCTTCTCATTAGCATCTGGGAAGAGAACAAAAGCGAGAGAACCAAAGTCTCCATCAGCCATTTCACTATGGAGCCAGGCCACTGGCTTCATGACTAGCCAGACACCTCAGGTGTCCTTCAGGTCGAGGAGTGACAGGGCACAGGGATAACTTCTCAGGCTTTAAGAATGCTTCTTTCCCAAACCCTGAGATTTGCAGATAGTCCTCTGTTACTCCCCAAATCTCTGGTTACTTAAGGGTGTTGAAGATTGCCTTTGTTACTGTCTGGGCTGTGGCAACCTGGCCTTCTCCCTGCTTCTGCGACTCGTAGATTCAACTTTTAAACTCCCCCCACTTTGCAATTGCACAAGTCTGTACTTGGATACTTCACGTCTGCATGCCTTTCCTTTTTCCAGCAGCCCCATGCTGATCACTCATTCATTTAATGTTAACCAAGCAACTTTGGTGTGTTTCGACTGCCTTATACTTAGTAAGGAAATTAAAACATATATACAGTCCTGCCTTCAAAAGCTTCATATTTCATCTAACAATTCATTTTCCCCAGATGTTACAAATTTGCAAAATTCATTTGCTTTCATGTTTTCAGTTGGGCATCCTCTCTTTGGGTCTATTTCTGCGTGCTGCTCTGCTTCCCCCTGCAGACTTCCTGATGCATATTAATATTCTGGAGCCCTGAGTTCTCAGATGATTCCAGGTCTTGCTTTAGTATGAGCAGAGGACTCTATTAGTATAGACCAGTGAGTATTGTGAGGGTCACGTGACACTTGGTGCTTCAGCCTTCTGCTTTGATAGGAAGGGTTTTCCTGAGAGACAGCATGCAAATTGGTTTGTGGTTTTATGCAGCAACTCATTATTTGTTCAGGTTGAAGCTGGCAGAGAACTAAGTCCTGAACATAAGTTTCAGGTCATGGAAGTCTCCTGCCTTCTAAATTCTGCAGGCCTCAAGTCAGAGATCTTCCACTTTTAGCTATCTTACTCAGAACATACTGTGTATGTGTCAGGGGGCAGACATTACAATCATAGGCAAAAATTGGCACACAGAAATAATACATTTGGCCTTTGCTATTTTAGTGCAAAGGCCTTTAAGTGTGTCATTCATTCTTTGGAGTGATCTCCAGTGGGCCACAACCCCTGCTGCTTCTTATTAACAATGCCAGCCTCTCCCTTCATTTGTTACTGACTGTTCCCTGATGGATTTGTGTTTCCATTTCCTGTGTAACAGAGCATTCTCACTGACTTCTCATAATAGCTAGGCGAAGAACATTTTATTAACAAGGAAACTGAGGCCCACCTGGAGGTTATGGAATGTGTGTCAAGTCCCATAGTAGGATTAAGAATGGGCTTAGTTTTTCTAATGTTCCATTCCTACTCTTCACTCCACTGTGCTACTTCTGACCTAACCTTTTGTCCATCAGACAAACTTGTTCCATGCAGCAGTAGTCCACGCCTGACCTGGAGTTGCAGGAGCAGAAAGACATGGCCACAATGTTCCATGGCCTGAAACATTAACTTAGTTCTTTATACCTGAGTGTGCGTGTGTGTGTGTGTGTGTGTGTGTGTGTGTGTAACAGAGAGACAGAGATAGAGATGGGGAGTGGGATGGGGAGTCCCTTCCCAAGATGGCAACCATGCCAGTGAGTAGCAGATAAAAGGAAACTGAATTGACACAAAAGACTACGGTATACCCTGACAGTTTTCAGTCCAAAGATAGTGATCTGAACAGAACTTTAAAATCCTCTATTTTTCCTCTAGGAAAAATCCCTCAGAAAGAGCTAACCTATTATAATAGGAAACATAAAACATTGCCACTGAGAATCAGGAAGGATACCTAAGACTTGGAGAAATTTTGACAAGATATTGAGGAGTGGAGAAGAGAATGACGCTTCATCCTCTCAACATTTGTGGATCTCTAAGCTGGAAAATTAATTTACTGTCAGTTTACCAGCTTGGCACTTCTACATTAAATTTGAATTATCCTCAACTCCCATTCCTTGTCTCTGAAAGATTTGAACAGCATCCACACTAACTGTCAGAATCCCAAATAGGTAGGTCTAGTTGAAATGTTTGAATGTGGGCCGAGGAGTTAGAAAAACATTATTATTATTATTATTATTTTTGATACGTGGGATTGAATTCAGGAATGTTATACCACTGAGTCACATCTCCAGCCCTTTCTTGTTTTTATTTTGAGATAGGGTCAGCCCTGACCTTGCAATCCTCCTGCCTCCTGAATCTCTGAGATTACAGTCATATGCCACTGTGTCCTGCTATGAAAAGGATTTCTTTCTTTTTTTTTTTTTAAAGAGAGAGTGAGAGAGGAGAGAGAGAGAGAGAGAGGATTTTTTAATATTTATTTTTTAGTTCTCGGTGGACACAACATCTTTGTTGGTATGTGGTGCTGAGGATCGAACCCGGGCCGCACGCATGCCAGGCGAGCGCGCTACCGCTTGAGCCACATCCCCAGCCCCCTGAAAAGGATTTCTTATAAAGAAAATACTTTGGTTTTCCCTAAGACTTCTTTAGCATACTGAGTACCAGGAAATAGTTCCAGAGTTTGGATGTGAAGGGTTTGACCCAACTATCACATTGTTTAAAATAATAAGGCTATAAACAACTTGAACAATTTGATCATTAAGCTTGATTTGAAAAACATTTTGAATGCACAGGACCTCACTCTTTAAATGAATCTTGTGGCTAATCATTTGTAGAATGATTGTGGGGTTTTTTTTTTTATGTAATGAATACTTTTCTGATGACATAAATGTATACTCCCTCCACTGTGAATTTCACACATGGGGTCTTCTAAAATCAGGGCATAGTGGAATTGGATCTGCTAAGAAAAATAACCTTAACTTTTAGGTGGCAGGTGACTGTTTTCCTCTTCCTGTGTTTCCCAGTCTGTGTTCAGATACCATCATGAGAAAAAGTCTTTGGAATAAGTTACACTGATGAGCAGGTCTCTGTTCATTCCAGTGGTCTTTGGTAGACTTAAAAATGGTTCCTGTGCTTTAAAATAGCCATTGAGTCCATGTGAGCCAGAATGGAGTGAAATCTGGAGACTGGAATTTAAGTCTGAGTTCTGAATTATCCATCTTTGTTGTTCTTATTGACACATAATAGTTGTATGAATTTATAGGGTTCAATATATGTATAAATTGAGATTGGCCAATGGGTACAGTGTCGCAGTAAGATGGGAGGACACACTAGTGTGCTATAGTAGGGAGACTGTAGTTAACATGGTATTATATATTCCAAAATAACGAGAAGAGAGGATTTTGAATGTTCTCATCACAAAGAAATGGATTACTCCATCTTAAACTGAGAATCTTAGCCCCATCCACTTCCCCTTCCATAGAAAGTGGTTTATGAAATAAGGGTAGCCACCAGTAGCCTATGCCGGGGACTCACAGTGGGAGAGCATTTTGTGATCTCAGAGGGATTCTCAAGTATACCCGATAGCTGCTCCAGGCCTTCTCTGCTCTCCTAATACCCTGAGTCACTGTGTGAGTGCCTTCAACTCCCTAACTTGAAGGCCCACATGCCTGGCCTTCTCTTAGGTCTCAGAGGCCAGGAGATTGTCTTCCCTCCCTCCCTCTCCGGGATCCTCCCCTCAACCTCCTACCGCCTGGATTTCTCATAACTGAACATCCTTATGTGTATCCTGGCCTGGCTCCAGCTGCTGCTGATTCTCAGCAAGTGCAATTGGGAAGAGATCTTGCATCCACCTCCCCCAATTCTACCACCCAGTTACTCTCTAGCTCCTGCTGTTCCATTTCTGCTTTTACTGCTCCACTGAGATTCTTTCAAAAAGCCACCCATAGTTTTCATACTTCTGGACCACCCTGCTATAACCAGCATCCTTTAGGGTCCTCAAACTGCATTTCCTCAGGTGTTTTGAAAAAAGGAGGTACAGTCTATCCCCCTTCAATCTGTTAAGCACTGGGATGCCATAAAGAGTTTATTAGAGCAAAGGCTTGTTGGCCTCCAGATTTGTTGGGAAATGGGAAGGATGGTAGACTAGTGGACTTCACTTTATGCAACTTCACCAAATTCTATTGTGCACGAATATCCTCCACAAATCTCTAGGTGCTCTTTTTGACTAACAGCTTCTTGGGAGCTGCATCTTAGACCCCGTACCTGGGAAAGGAGGTAAAGTGTGAGTGCGTGTGGCAGGCAGGCCTATAGCAGAGATTCTGCCAGCCTCTAACTCAGCCTACATGTCCTGAGGAGTCTGAGATAGCTGTGAACAGAAAAACTCTTGTCCCCAACCCTTGCTGGCTAGCTCATGGTTTGGGCTGATGTGATGGCTAATCCCTTGTATACCTGCTCACAACTTTCTCTGTTTAACAGTCTTATTAGTTGATTGCTCAACATTTTGGAATTTAACTTCTTCCTTATCCATCGGTTGTCCCCCAAACACAATTCAACTTCTGCAGTAATCACCATGATCAGCATAAGGTACCAACAGGAAGCTGCTATCACGATTCCTAGTAATCTACACTCACAGTTCTTTGTCTCTTGGTGTCAAACAGAGCCCAGGAGGGAGGAAAAGCCATGACCAGGATATTCCAGGTGTCTTTCTGGTTGCAGAACTCTGATGTCTCTGAAGTGTCTATCCTGCCCACAGCTAAGACTAGCCCTGGGGGACCCAGAATCCTAATAGACCACTCCTCATCTCCTTCCTTCAGCGGCCTAAAGGAGTCCCATGAAATTGCCACAGGCATGAATGTCATTTTTTTTTAAGGAAACTCCCTACATTTTATTTCTTCCATTTTGTGAGCTATTCAGAATTCTGTGTTAACTGAAAGTAAACTAACTGAATTTTGAGCTTCATTGTCTCATTTGGCAGATGCAAGTGACTTGGTTGAAACTGGCTCTGCTACCTGTGGTTGTGTGACTAGGCACCTCTGTTAACTTTTGAGTCTCAGTTTCTTCATCTGAGAAATAGGGGCAATAAAATATGCCTTGTTTTAGTGAAATAATTCAACATTTATTGAAAATCTTCCGTTTTTTGTGTAAACATTTTTGTGTAAACTAAACATGTGCTAGGTCTTGAAATGTTCTTTATGGAGCTCACGTATAGAGGGAAGTAAATCAAGAGGCAGTTACCATGCAGAGGATTATGTACTGTGTTGAGTTGGAGAATGCCTTATCTAGAGGATAATGACCCCACTTTCCAACCCCGAGAATCTGGCAGGTATGGGAAACAGGTGGGTGGCCTGGGGAGGCCAATGTGAACAGTGTGTGCTTAGGAAGGAACTGGGCTGTGGTCTAGGTAGGAGGTGGAGGGAACTGGCTGGGAAGGTGTTGAGGTTTGGGCAAGGCTGTAGATTACAGAACAGGAGCTCTGGGAGGCACCGTGGGGAGAGGTTCAGAGAAAGCATGGGGCAGCTGGGGTGTGGTAGAGAACAGAGAGATGGCAGGATGCCTTTTTGGCAGCCCACAGAGTCGCCTGCCAAGTGAGGCATGGTGGGCTCAGCAGGCCGCAGCATTTCCCAGGCGATCGATCTCACTAGTCTACTAGGGGGCACAGAAGTGTGGGGGCAGGGTGTGCTGGGGTGTTGACTCATGGAAGCTGGGGCCTGGGCTAGTCAGCCTACTTCCAGAATCAGCAGCAGCCAGTGGTAGAGAAAGACCAACCTCTCTGGAAAGGGGTCCCATGTGGAAATAGTGAGTGCGAGCCCCCTGGGAGAATGCCAAGCACATTTGATTCAAAGTCTGGGCTGGCGTACTGGACTCTGCAGCTTCCTGGTTCCCTGGCGTGCTCCTCCTCTGTCTTCTTACAGACACCCAAATTGTGGATGTCAAGAGGTTTTTATACCAGGAAAGCCTATCAGTGAAAGTCAGGTGTCCTCAAGCAGACCACAAGTCACAGCTTGCTTCCCTCCTCTAAGGGGACCTCTGGGTGCATCTGCTGGCCTCAGGGCTCACTCAAGGATAGCAATGCCAAATTCCTTCTCCCTGGCCTTACCCACACTACTGTGCATGCAGCTGCAGGAGGAAGGTAGATTTCGAAGCAGAGTGACAGTGAGGGAGAGAGAGATATGGAAAGAACCTACTGCAAACATTTCTCATCTATTGTCATCGTGTTTGAAGCATCAAGTGCCCTGGCCACAAATAACAAAGTGTTTGTAGGAGGGTTCTAGAATGCCTGGCATACACAGGAAGGGAGCACTCTTCCAGGTCGGCCTGCTTCTGCTTTGCAAAATCTGATTAGAAACTTTTGCCCTTTCCACATTTAGCAACATTGCAATGGGCGTGAGCTTAGACAATTACAGTCACGGTCACAAGTAATTCATTCTTTGATGAGAGAGAGAAGGGGAGGGCTGGAATTTGCTTATACTTTATTTGGCCTGAAAGTTGGTTAAAACTGCATACTTTTAAGTCAGCAGGATTTAGTACCTATCCAGGATTCAGCTATCATTTTGATGTTTCAAATGATTGTATATTCTGCATTGGAGTTAAGACAGAATGGGTGGTTGAGTCTGGTTGAGGTTCTTTGGCATGCCAGGACTCAGTGCTTGCAAAGATCAAGGATCTTTGCTTGGCTGGCTTTGAACTTGTGATCCTCCTGCTTGCTGTATCTATGAACCTGGGTCTGAGTGGCAACCTGTGAATCACACCCAGTCTGCATTTAATTTGTTCAGCTCACCCAGTGTTTTAAAATCTGGAAAATTTACATTGAAATCCAGATATTCCAGGTATCTATTGCTACCGATTAAAATCCTTAGTGAAAAAATCAAAGGGAGGTCAGTAGAGAAAAGGGACTAAGAGGTGGAAGAAAGGGAGGGAAGGGGGGATGCCAGGAAATGATACTGGTCAAATTATATTGTTACATTGTGTGCATGTAAAAATATGTAACAACAAATCCCATCAATATATACAACTATAATACACCAATGAAAAGTATGGGGGAAAAAAAAACAATAAGTTTTCTTCTTCTTCTTCTTCTTCTCCTTCTCCTTCTCCTTCTCCTTCTCCTTCTCCTTCTCCTTCTCCTTCTCCTCCTTCTCCTTCTCCTTCTCCTTCTCCTTCTCCTTCTCCTTCTTCTTCTTCTTCTTCTTCTTCTTCTTCTTCTTCTTTTTTTTTTTTTTTTGATACTGGGGATTGAACCCAGGGAAACTTTACCACTGAGGCACATCCCCAGCCTGTTTTATTTTTTTGTTTTGAGACAGGGTCTCACTAAGTTGCTTGACTGGCCTTGAACTTGTGATCCTCCTGCCTTAGCCTCCCAAGTTGCTGGGATTACAGGCCATGTGCCACCATGCCCAGACAAACCTAGTGATTTTTAAAGAATAGCAATATTTATTTTTCTCACAAGTTTGTAATGTGGACAGGACAGGCAGGTGTAGTTTGTCACTGCTCTATTCTGTTTCATCTGATAGACTGGGGCTAGAACCATCTGAGTTTCTCTTATTTACATGCCTGCTGGAAGCTAGCTTCCCACGGAGACTTCCCCTGGCCTCCAGTGGCCCTTCCACATGACTGGCTTGCTGTCTTCCCAAGCATGGTGGCTGCATTTGGAACATGGTAGTCTTAAGAAAGAGACCCCAGTAAAGCTGCATTTCTAATATACTCCCTAAAGTTATAGAGCATTACTTCTGCTTTGTTTTAGTTATTAAAAGTCACTAAAGCTGGTCCATGGGCAAGATGAGGAGAGGTAGAATCCACCTTTTTGGTGGGAGAACTATCAAAGAATCAGATCCATTTTATTTATTTTTATGTTTTAAAAATTTTGTTGGTGCATAACAATGATATCAAGTGGTGCATTTCATTGTGGCATATTTGTGCATGTATACAACATACACATTGATTGGTTTCATTCCCCAGTCCCTGCCCTAGCCCTCCACTGCTCCCTCCTCCTGATGGACTCTATTGGTCTTCCTTCTATTTTCATGAGATTCGTCTTTTCTCTCTAGCTTCTACATATGAGAGAAAACATTGCCCTTGACTTTCTGAGTCTGATGTATTTTGCTTTACATGATATTCTCCAGTCTCATCCATTTTTCTGCAAATGACAGAATCTCATTCTTCTTTATGGCTGAAAAAAATTCCACTGTGTGTACATACCACATTATCTTTATCCATTCATCTGTTGATGGATACCTAAGCTAGTTCCTCACTAGCATTTATTGTTGCTTGTGTTCTTTGTTTTTTGGTACTGGGGATTGAACCCAGGGACACTTAACCATTGAGCCACATCCTCAGTGCCCCCCCTTTTTCTGTATTTTATTTAGAGACAAGATCCTACTAAGTTGCTTAGGGTCTTGCTAAGTTGCTGAGGCTGGCTTTAAAGTCGCGATCCTTCTGCCTCAGCCTCCTGAGTCATTGGGATTACATGTGTATGCCACCACGCCCGGCTGTTACTTGTATTCTTGATGATTGCCATTCTAACTGGAATAAGATGAAACCTTGGTGTGATTTGGATTTGCATTTCCCTGATGTCTAAAGATGTTGGACATATATCAGACATGTTTCAGACCAATTTCTCACTTTTGTGGGAAATTAGGTAACCTAGCAAGACCGGGTCTGAGTGGTGGCTGCCCCTGTAGACAAGGCTTGAACACTAGGGTCCTCCCTCTAGAAAATCCATATTCAGAGCAATCCATATTCATGAGCAATTTAGAGTCACCTTTCAGCTCCTCCAATTTATTGGGAGGTGAGAACCCATCTCAGAAGGGAGTAAATTATACCTAAATAAGTAATAAGTAATTTTTTTCTAAGATCTAAGCACCTCATTGCCCATCTTTCTTCTGGCATCAGAGGTGCTATTTTATTTGTGGGGTTGTGGAGGGCTGTGGGTGCGAGTTGTGGGCAGAGGCAGCTGAGATGAATCCATAGATTAGTGGAAGATGGCTCTTCCTTTCTCAGCCTCCAAGGACAGAAGAAATGGCCAAATTCACTGAGTATATATATCCAAGAAAAAAAGTAGATACACAGAATGCTTTGTATTCTTGTATTCACCAAGCCCCTGTTATGGCCCTTTCCAATTATGATGTCCTATTCCTCCTTGAAGGTAACCATCATCCTGACACCTAATACTGTACTTGAGGTTTTCTGGTTTTAAAAATGGCATAGGAGTGGTCTAGTGCAGTGTGATGTTGTTGAGTTGGGCTTCCTTGGTCACCATTATGTTGGCAAGAGTCTATCATAATGTTGTTTGTAGCCATAGTTTGTTCATTTCCTTTTGAATACTAATTATATATCATTAGTTATTGGATACACCATTTATTTATCCAGACTGTTAATGAGCATTTAGATTGTTTCCACTTTTTGGCTATCATGCATAACATTACCAAAGTGTTCACACTCGTTTACACTCCCACTAACCAATTATGAGAGTCCCAGTTGTTCTCTATCTTTGTCAACATTTAGTATTGTCAGTCTTTTGAATTTTAGCCATTCAAGATATGTTGTACTAGCTCAATGTGATTTTAATTTGCTTTCTCCTGTTAATTAGTGAGGCTCTTTGCAGGCCATTAGGATTTTCTCTGCTGTGAAATTCCTATTCAAGTATTTCTTCAAATATTTCCACCAGATTGTTTATTTTTTCTTATTAATTTGGAGCAGGGTTTCTTGGCCTCATAATTACAAATCTTTTTAAAAATTTTTTATTCGTTCTAATTAGTTATATATGACATGGGCCAGACAAATGTTTGCCTTGTGCAGTATAGAAGGATTGGAAATATCCCTGGCCTCCATCCACAAGATAATAGTAGCATCCCTTTCGGTGGTCTCCCAAAATATCTCTAGACTTGTCCACATGTCCCCAGGGAGAGGGAAGAAGGGCAAAATTGCCCCAGTTGAAAATTACTCCATATTCGTATCCCATGCATATTGTGAATAGTTCTTTTTTATTCCTGCTTTACACATCCTAGTCTATCCCACTTTTTTTTCTGGGAACCTAATTTTTTTTGTCTCTCACATTTTGAGCTAAAATCCACATAAGGATTGACTCTTTTTTTTTTTTCATGGTAAAGTACAGTCAGGCTTAATTTTTAAATTTGGCTATTCAATTGACATGGCAATTTTTATTGAAATTTTTATTAGAAGTTTTAATGACTTTGCTTAACATTGTATCTCGATACTCAGTCAAGTACTACTTTGTTATTCAGTATCACCTTCGCTATTTTTGGCTCCTAGTGGGTATATAAAATTTCTAGCATTATCTTGTCAGTTTCCATTAAGATTAAAAATACTGGGGTTTTGATTGGGAATCTCCCTATGAATTTAGAAAAAAATGAATATTTGCAATATGAATTATTCCAATTTCTGAAGATAGTGTATCTCCCCACTATTTAGGTCTTTAAAATTTTTCTTTCTTAGAAAGGGGGGTTAAAAAAAGAATGTGATAGCTTCTTATATTAATCAAGTGCTATTATTTTTCAAAATAAAGATGTTTACATTTTTAAATGATTAAGTTTTTTGGACAAAAAAACATTCTGAATCCTCATTGCAGAGAGAGAGAGAGAGAGAGAGAGAGAGAGAGAGAGAGAGAGAGAGAGAAGCATAACCGATGTCTTAGCCCACATTGAGTAGCTTTGCAATCCACCCCAGGCCTGCCTCCTTCCCTCCCTCATCCCACCTTATCCTTCTGGCCTTGTGAAACTACTCCAAATTGTCCTACTTTACCATAGCTTTTCCCTACTGATCCCCCTGCTGTACTCTTCTTTGCCCCTAGTGGATCCCTGGAGAATTCCCACTGGTACTTCAGCATCCCTATCTCTAAACTGGAGGAACTGTTTCTTCCTCTGGATCTCCAGTTTCCTTCTCACATCATCCATCCTTGTGTCTAGGGGCTGGCTCTGTTCTAGTCTGCCCCTGCTATAGAATATGGAATGGGACACTGTTAATAAACATTCGTTCAGTCATTCATCAGCTGTATCTTAAGGTTCTTCTAGATACCAATCCCTGTGCTGGGTTCCTGGGTTCCAGAGAGGACTAGATCATGCATACTCCTCAGGATGCTCACAGACACCCAGATCATCTGGTGACAGGCAGGTAGAAGAGGGGCCCTCAACACTGGACCTAGAGTTAGGGGTTGGGGAGGGAAGGTCAGGAAGGCTGCACAAGAAAAGATAGGAGCTCAATCAGAGTTTATTACCTGGTAACATCTGTCATATCCTGGGCTTGGATAATTCTGGGCAGCTGGGCCCTTGCATATTCACCCTTCACCATCCAAGGGCAACCAATCTAAGCTTTTCTGGCCCACAGAAGAGAGTAGTTTTTCTCAAGTATGTGGAATCTACCAGCTTGTCTTTTAGTAGTCTCAATCTATAGGGGTATCTATAAAATCTGGAAATGGATAATATTGTTTTATTTTTTAACAGATTAGATTGCCCTTGAAGACATTGTGTATATCCACCCGTGATTCAAGAACATATAGGATTTCTTAAGGGTATCCCCTTCCTTAAGGACTTGGGGTGGCTCTCTGATCCTCCATCTTCTTCCTTCCCCAGCCATCTGTTCCTCTCCACCTCCCTCTTGGCCAAGAGAATCTGGATAGATCAGAGCCTTGCCCCAACTTGAACCATGGATTTTTTTTCAAAAAATATAATAAAATTTAGGTGAAAATGGAAATATCTACATGTTTATTTTTAAGTGTCCTTTTTAAAATGTTAAGTGCTTTTGTTGGTTGGGAAACATCAAAATAGGTCATGTGTAACTTGGTTTGCTCATCAAGAGCCTCGTGCTTGGTATGTTTAGAGAGGAGAGGGAAGTGACCTCTCATATTAAGTTTTTCTCTATTTTCCCTCTTAAACCAAAAAAGAGCTTGGAAAATTCCTCATCCTCTTCGTTGCTGGTGGATTTTCCTGGCCTCACAGTTCTGGTAAGGGCTTCTGTTTCCTCATCTGAAGAGTTAAATATGCCAAGCTTTGCCAGACCTTGAGTTCTGCTTCTCTCTTCGGAGAGAAAACACATGGTGTCAGGAATGGTGTTAGTAGTGGGCAGGGACAGGCAGTGTTCTGAAAGGTTAACAATGCCTTCCTCTGTGAGAAATTAAGGCTGTGATTTAAAACAAATTGCTGTTGCAATGTCTGACTACCCTTGTGGCTGTCTCTGGGTTTTGTCCACTTGCACCAAAAGCATTAGAAGCATGGCAGAACTTTTACTGAAGGTTCCTGGGGAAGGAGGGTTTCAATGACCCACACTCCATAAAAAAAGCAGCTTGGAAACCCTCCCTTGAGTGTGTTTGTTTTTTCTAGTTCCTTCTTCCACAATGTCCAACCCTACCGGGTCTTTCTTTCCTCTCTGTCCATTCCTGGGTTATTTGCCAGTCATGTCCCAAACATTTCCCCACTCTTCTATGCAATTCAAACACTCCCCTCTGCTATTTCTGTGCAGAGAAGTTTGATCTGGTGTCAGCTTCCATACCTAGATTTTCTGAGCTCTAGATGCATTGAGTCCTATTCTAGGAAGTCAATCCCAATCTCTCTTTAGCCCCTACTCCCATCCTTCAGAAAGCAGGCTCTTTCCTTGGGACAGACTACGATTCCTTTCTTTCTAGAATCATCGGCTAGAATTTGGTTCAAAGGATGTATCTGCTGTTGTAGCTGTTGGGTCCCTGAGGCTGAGGAATAGGTGGGAGTACTAAAACCCCAGAACGGTACTGGACCCTCTTCAGGAGTCTGTGTGATTGCTCAAAAGGCCTGCTTCATAGAATCATGAAGCGGATACTCCAAGATGCACAGATTTGGGAGAGAGCTGCCATCCCAGAGTCTGTGCTTGGCAGACAGACAGATGAATGTGGCAAATGAAATGGACTGAGAGGTGGGAGGGGTGTAAAGGATCGGGAGAGGGAACCATCTAGAATCAGAGAAGTATACAGTGTTCCAGGCTTCTCTGAAAGAACTGTTCAAAGTGGAAAGACCAAAAAGAGTGCCAGCATTTCTCCATGCACCCTTGTACAGAATACTTCTTTGGGAGCAGCACACGTCTATCCTAGGAACATTCCTGAGAGGTCGCTGGAACTGAGAAAACCAAGGATTGTTCAGTCAAAAGTCAGATTGAATGCCGCTAAGATCACAGTCATAGCCTCTGAGCCATTTTGCCTCCAAGGAGTTGCTGTTGGTTTGCTAAGGACTCTTGTGCTAAATACCATCAGATAATGTGGTCTCTTTGCCATCTGCCTTCCATCAAGAGCAAGTGCCTATATATTCCAGAACATCTGAACTGTGCATCCTTGTATTTATTTAGGGATTTTGTTAGTGCTCATTTCTTTGCATTCAAGATGCCAGCTGGTGGGAGCAAATTTGCCCCCAGCCCAACTCATGGTGTTGTTGGGCATCATTATAGACAGTTGCTAATGTAATCCCACCTCACCTGGATGTCTTACCTGTACCCAGAAAACTTTTCCTATAGAAAGTGGCTTCTCATGGCCCTTCTCTGCATTCCCCACTCCAGCACACTGACTTCTCTGGTCACCTTTCTCATCGAGAGGCTTTCTCCCACTGTGCCACCTCCAACTGTCCTGGAGTGTGCTCTTCGCCACAGCACCTCCAACCTGCTACACTGCTGTTTCCTGTTCCTGCTCTCTGCTTGTCAAAATCCTGTTCTTGATTTTAACCAAGTGCCAGGCCATCTTCTTTCAGTGCCCAGATGCACTTGGTTGAAGTGAATTCCCTGGGAATGACATCTGGAGCTTCTAAAAAAATGTTCTATCCTTTATGATTCTCTAGGGTTTTTATCCACCTCCCTGGGGGAAAAATCCCTATGTACTGTATGTTTGGATTCTTAAGGCCAATCCCAGTGCCCCTCAAGTTGGGTTATACTTATTCAGCTCTTTAAAATCCACATGATCAGCCAGGTGTGGTGGTACATGCCTGTAATCCCAGTGACTCAGGAGGCCAAACCAGGAGGATCACAAGTTCAAAGCCAGCTCAGCAACTTAGAGAGACCCTAAATAATTTTGCAAGACCCTATCTCAAAATAAAAAATAAAAAGAGCTAGGAATGTGGCTCAGTGGTTAAAGTGTCCCTGTGTTCAATCCTGGGCTTGACCCCCATAAATAAATAAAAAATAAATACATAAATACATAAATTCCACATAATTTATAAGGAAGAAATTCCCATTTTACAGAGATGTACACCAAAACCTAGACAGGTTGGGCATCTTGTTTCAATGACTCAACAAGGAAAGGCAGAGTGAGTAAGTGATCCTGGCCCTCCTGGCTTCAAAATGTGAGTACCCTGCCTCTGCTCTGCTTTCTTTGTTGGGGGGTATGGTTAGAGGCTCAGGTCTCTAGTGCCTAGGAGCTGGAGTTGCCCTGAGGCATCTTAGTTTGCAGCTGAGCCCTCTGAGGGGGCAGGAAATGGAGGCAGTGGGACTGGGCTGGGATTGGGTTGTTCTGGGTGGTAGGAGAGGAAGAGAAGCTGCTGCCAGGAGGCAGCCACATGCTGGGAGGTAAAAGATGCCCTGCCCAGAGGCCCCAGTACTGCTTTTCCTCAGTCAGCAGGAACCACATTCCACACTACAGGAACCTCTGTTTGAGTAGGTCAGTTAGGAGCAAAAGCTATGAAGGAGAAGACGTGTGTGTGTGTGTGTGTGTGTGTGTGTGTGTGTGTGTGTGTATGAATATGTGTGTGTTTTTTGGAGGCCTGACTAAAGAATGAATTAAGGAGACAATCAAGGGAAGCTGGCCCCAAGTGGGAGAGGGATAGGGTTGGAGCCACAGGACATGAAGGATAAGATCAGGAAGTCAGGTTTGAAGTTATGGGTTCTCTGAGCCTCTTTGCATTCTCACCCCAAACTAGGTCCTGAGGGACAGATAGCACTTCAGGGACTGTAGAGCAGTCTGTACCTCCTGCCCCCCCCCCCCCAGCAACAGAAGGGCAAGCAATCAATAACCCTTTTGTGGGCTGGTGCATCCTGTTCAGTGGAGAGGAAACACCACTCTATGGCTTCTGCAGTGTCTATGTGGCCTGGAAAAATCAGGACTGGCTCCTGAGGAGCCACAGGCTGTTCCAGATTAATGACCTGGTGCTGATCCAAGAGGACCGAGGATGGGAGGGCTCTGAGGGGAGCCATACCTCAAAAGAGCTTTTGCAGGCAGGGAGGACACATTGTAAAGTCTCACTCCTCCCATCTGCCCACCTCCCTGTGGGCCTCTTGTTGTAGCCAGAACAGAGCTGGACATGTGTGCGACTTTTGGCTTTTAATTTGCCCAATATTTCTGCAGCCCCAGTTATGTCCCATGCATAGTACAGACATGTCACATACATCTTCTTTCAACCTCACAACAACCCTACCCTGTAGGTACTGTCAACCCTGTCATACAGCTGAGGAGGTAAAAGTGCACGAACTAGAAAAGTGACACATGTCCAAGGTCACTTAGTTGGGAAAGAAGGGGTGGGGACTCACAGTGGGGATTGTTTTGAATCCTCTGTCTCTAAAGGTTCCCTCAGACCAGCAGGAAAGAGAAAACCATAAACTCTCAATTTTGGTTGAAGGTGGGCAAAGGAGGGGGTTCCAAGTGCAGAGGGGTTCCAGAGGGGGTCAGAGGGTGGTTCCTCAGAAGGCCAATGTTCCCAAGGATCCTTGAAGGGTGTTGGTGAATGGAAATGTGATACAGAGGTGGGAGCTGTAGGCAGAGTAGAAGCAGAGACGACCCATCCACTGTGCTCAATGGATGGTGAGTGTAGGAATCACTTGTGGGGGCTCCACAGCCACTGGACTGGAGTAAACAGATCCTTCCAGCCAGGACAGCCTGTCTGGACCCTCCTCCTCTCTAGCTGAGCCCTGCTGGGGTCAACTCTGCCCTGCCCCTTGGCACTACCCCTTGAACTGTGGCAAAGCAGCTGTTTTGAAATATTAGTTTGCATTTTCTGGAAGCTCCTTGAAGTTGGAATGAAAAATCTGCCTGGTGGTTCTGAAATGGCTTCCCCGCATGGGCAGCCTGGACGTTGCAGCACTCAACAGGAAAGTAAACAGGTCTGAGCACTGCCCAGATTGTAGGATGTCACCAGCTTGAGGCATGGGCGGTCAGCCTGGGCCTGCCCAAGTGTCCAAGTGTTTGCCCAGGTGCCCTGGACAGGCCAGCCTAGGGTGTGGGGGCCATGGCTGCCTAAGAGGGAGCCCTAGGGGGTCCAGGCCAGGAAGTCCGAGATGTTTGATGTCACATTAAAAATTTCAGCAGGCTTCCTGAAATGGACTGAGCCCAGCGGTCAAGAACTAGGTGGGATTATAGGCTCTCTGGCTCCCCACTGTGTAGCCACTGAGCCTTGACTTCATTAGCTGACAAAGCAAATGTCTGTCCTCACCAGCCACAAATGGAGGAAGACACAGCTTTTGGAAACATCCAGGCTACTATCCCAGAAACTGTGGTCATGGCTAGGGATGGCCCAGGAGTTCCCCCTCCCTTATCATCTCCTCCTATAAGTGGGAAGGCTGTACCCCAGCTGATGTGGGCAGCTGCAACTTACTCCATCTGATTATTGCCATGTGGGAATTTGGACCCAGGATGCCAGATCTTCAGGTTTTTCCAGCAAGGCTGGAAATCTAGATATTGTGTAAAATTTCTCAAATTTTTAAATTCTTAAAAACAGTATGTAGGCCAAACTATGCACATCTGCCGGACAGACTTGGCCCCTGGATCACCAGTAAGTGAGCTCTGCCCTCAGCTTTCAGACACCAAGCGCCACATAAGCAAGGAGTTTCATGCCAGTGATGAGAAAGGGGTTAAGAGAATGTTCAAGGAGGGGCACCAAAGTCCACAGTCAAGAAAGACATGACAGCTCCCTCTCCCACTCTCCAAAAGGGGGAAAAATGTTCCAGTGTGTCTTGGTTGTCATCTGCCGTCTTGACATAGATATAGAGGGGGGCAGGGTGTGGCTCGCAGACCTTGGGCACTCTCTCTCTCTTTCTCTGGCATTTCTTGTTGCTCTTGATCTGACCTCATTCTGCTGAGTCAACCCACAAGCAATGTCCCCTAGTCAGCTCCTTCTCCCTCCTCTTCTTTCCATCTCTGTGGATGATTTACCTCTCACAGGTTCTTGGTAGGCATTAGAGCTCTCCCTCTAGAAGGTATTGGCCAATTAAAAGGGTTGGAGGCTGGTAGCTGACCAATCAGAAAGCAGTTGGCCAGATAGGAACTAATGGCAACATAGCATAGGGGGAGGAAGCATGAGTTTGGGGATGAGACAGACCTAGATTCAATCGAGAGCTCTTTCTTTAACTAGTCACATGATCTTGAGATAGTTACCTGAAACTTCTTGCAACTCTGTCTTGTCTTCTGTAAATAGGGATGAAATTCCTTCCTGGAGCAATTGTATGCAATAGAAAGTGCTCAGAACAGTGCCTGTCACATAGAGCTAAACAATCATTATAATTGATCTCAGGTTCTTCCTGAGTTGAATCTCTAACAGAAGATGTGATGCCAGGCTCTCAACAATGTGTAGAGCTATTCTTGGAATAGAAACAAAAACAATTTGAGTTTCATATGTGCACATTTTGCAGATGTGGTTTCTTTTTTCTATCATTTACCTTAGTCTCTTAAGCAAAATCATGGTGGATTAAAAGGTAATCAATGATGCACACCACCACTTCTCAGCATTCCTGCTGTTCGGTTTATTCTTCTCCTGCTCCTTGGTCTCCCTTTTTCACCTAGGACCTCTATTCTTGGCTTCTGTTTGCTGATGGGGAAACTGGAGGCAGGGCAGAGGGAACCAGACATTGTCAAGGCCGACCAGTGAATTTGTAACCGAGCCAGACGAGAATGCCACCCATTGGGAAACCAGCCTGACATACTTCCACAGAAGATGTGACATGGGGCTTCTGCCCAGCCACCACTCAGGCAGGTCTGCAGGACTGGAGCCAGCCTCCTGGCACCCACGCCCAGCCTCAGGAGCAGCTGTCAGTGGGTGTCAACTTCCTGCTCCTGTGACCCTCACCCTGTCCCGCCCTCTCCCTTCCTGGGATGAGCTGCAGCTGCCTCCCAGCCTCTGGCCTCAGCCCCCCAGCCAGCCTATGCCCTGCCTTAATGTATTTGGGGGGAAATAGCTGGCAAAGCTCAAGCCAGAGGCCATTAAAATAAGCTGGATGCCAGGATAAAGGGGAAGGAGTGGGTGGAAACAGCTGCAGGCCCCTATCCCAAATTTAGGCAGGTGGCCGCTTTGCCCTGCTTCTTCCTCTCTGGGAGTTTTGGTGGCCATTGCCTCCATGATGGCAGGAGTGCCATTCTGAAAACAACCCCAGGGTGATTCATGAGGCTATTCCAGCCCAAAGAGGAATCTCTACTCTTCTCAGTTGAGGCTCTTTAAGCCAGTTGGACCTGACCAGCTGCTCTACCAGGGCCTGGGATTTTTACTTCCTGAGTCCCCACTCCCTAGATCAAAGTCGGCTGTCTCCAGGGAACACTCCCATCGATGGTGCAGAATGACACAGCCATGTGTAGATATCAGAGGTACTCAGAGATGCTGAGGACTTCCTTAGGTTGCTCTGGAAACACTGGAAGGCTGGTTCAAAGAGTGGGAGCAGGGGGCCAACCTTGGTGGGACAAGCAGGGCATGGCCCAGCCCAAGAGTGCCTGGAATCTGCCATGCATCTTGGCCAGTTCTTGTTTATTCTTTCAATGGTAGAAAGACCACCAACCAGCTAGTCCAGAGTGCCCCTAGATATGAATGACTTACGGTATGATTTGGAATTACATATGAGTTAAACTTAAAATTTTTATGCATAACCAGTGGCTTGACAGTGATTTGTTGAGGAATGAAGCTAGAATTTGGAGAGCGATATGTTTAAGAAATAGAGCAAATATTGTGCTCCATACAGCATAGCTGATACAGGTGGTATGTGATCATGGCATTACACACACACACACATACACACACACACACACACAACTATCAGTGGTATCTGAGTAAATGGGAGAAACTCTAAAATGCTAACCTTCCTCGTTATTCTGGTTTCCTTCTTTGCTTTCCTTCCCCCTGGTCTTTGTCCAGGGAACACAGGTGTTTGAGTGTAATATATCCTTGATCTGATTTTGGTATAGTGCCGTCCATGGCAGCATGCATTCTAGCTTTTATCATTCCGTGGTGACTTTGGCCTGGACCTGGGGTGGAGCAAATAGGCCAGAACTGAGGTAGAAAGACCTGATGATGAGCTAGATTGAGTCACCAGGTGAGGCTGGATTGGACTAGAGAAAATAGAAGGCGGAGACCCTGGAGTCTCATGCAAAGATGAGCTGGGCAACCAGACCTTCCAAGACCTGTCCCTCCTACCTCCACCATCCAGATCTGGGTGAGTCCTCTTGACACACCCCATGCCACTCACCCCATCTACATCTCATCCTGACCCTATTCTAGGCGGGTACATCCTCTGCTCTACCCCCACCCTGAAACCTCCCCTCCAGAGGGGACAGACAGATGCTTCCTTTACTCACCCACATCATTTTAGATCTTCATACAAAACCATTTGCTTTTGTCCCGGATCAAGTGGCACAGGGGACAGATATTTGAGAAAGACAGTGATGGGACAGCCCTGTCTAATTCTTTTGTGGTATTAGTCCCAGAGAGCTCCTGGTATGGAGTTGAATGCTTCCCCTAGCCCCCACAAACTCATCCATATAGGCCAGTATGTGACATACATTTACACGTCCACTCACACTCAGCCAACAAGCACCTTTCCCCTCTCTCCCTGAGTAAGTCATACTCACCAGGTTTCCAAATAGCCTGAGATGGGCTTTGCATGCCCACCCCTTCCCAGTAGAAATCTACTTCTATTTTCCCTCTTAGCATCCTGTATCAATTCTTTTTTTTAATAAATCTTTTTTTAGTTGTAGATGAACACAATGCCTTTATTTGTTTGTTTGTTTATTTATTTTTATGTGGTGCTGAAGATCGAACCCAGTGCCTCACACGTGCTAGGTGAGCGCTCTACACTGAGCCACAACCTCAGCCCCTGTATCAATTTTTAATATAACTTATTATATAGTTTGTAATTATGCCTTTGTTTTGGTGGCAATTTGGTTAATGTCACCCACCCCAACAGTAAATTGTGAACTCTAAGAAGATGGGGAACATGGCTGTTTTGCTGATCTTTGATTCCCTACTAGAATTTGGAGAGTGATAGGTTAAGATATAGAGCAAATATTGTGCTCCATACAGCACAGCTGATCCAGTGCTGGCCTGTAGCAGGCACGCCAGAAATACTTGATGAATAAGTGAATGAATGAATGGTAGAGTTTGGAGTGAGAACAATCAAAATTTGAATTTTGATGCATCTATTTCCTGGGTGTGAGACCATGATAATCTTTCCAAGCATCATGTCTTCCTTTGTGAGCAGAAGCAAAATTATTCACCAAGTTGTGCTTTGAGAGGATTATGGTACTGTACATAAATCACATGGATGGAGCCTGGCTTTTTGCAATGATCACGTGTGGATAATCATCATGACGGTTGCTAGTGCGCATCAAATATTCATAGTATATTATGTGATATACACAAATTCTTTTTTTATTTTCTTCATGGTATTGGGGATTGAACCCAAAGAGTCCTCTACCACTGAGCTATATCCAAGTCCTTTTTAGTTTTTATTTTGAGACAGGGTCTTGCTAAGTTGCCCAGACTTAGCAATTTTCTTGCCTCAGCCTCCTGAGTAGCTAGGATTACAGGGATGTACCACGGCACCTGTCACAAACACTCTCTTATTTAGTCTTAGTGGTTTTCTCATCCCCATCTTACAGAAGAGAACACTGAGGCTCAGAGAGGCTAAGTGACTTATTCAATAAGTGATAGTGGTTGGATATTTTTTCCTGATAGCTTTACTGAAATACAATTTGCACCACTCTTTCCTTTAAAATATAGAATTAAGTAGTTTTTATATAGAATTTCGCAACCATCATCAACACCACAATATATTTTTAGAACATTTTTGTCCCCAATTAGCAGTCACCGTACCTGCTAGCAGTTCCTCTCCATTCTTCCCTCTCCCTCTCCCAGCGAACATTAAGTTACCTTCTGTCTCTATGTATTTGCCCATTCTGGACATTTTATATATGGTCTTTTGTGTCTTGTTTCTTCCACTGAGCACAGTGTTTTCAGGATTCATCCATGTTGTAGCACATACCAGTACTTTATTCCTTTTTATGGCTAAATAATATTGTCTTTTATGAATAATGCTGTTATGAGCTTTCACGTAGAAAGATTTGTGGGACAACTATTTGTATTTCTCTTGGGTACACAAGAGTAGAATTGCTGGGTCATTTGGTAATTCTATGACTAACCTAGTGAGAATTTGGGTGACAAGCTCAAATGAAATGATTGACAAGCAATGATTGACAGAGTCTGAACCTAGTGAGAAACTTCCAGACTGTTTCACATTCCTACCAGCAATGACTAGAAGAACAATCATATTTAAACATAGCCAGCACTTTAATTGCATGATGGACTGCTTCTGAGTCATGCCTTCTACACTAACCACAGTTGTGGGTGAGTTCTCTGGACCAGCTACTTATGTACATGAGTAACTGGGGAAATGCAATACGTCTTCTAAGTTCATCTTAGAAGCTGTTGGTCCCATGGGTTCTGGGACCAACAGCTTTGGTCTATGCTATCATAACAACAACCAACAAGCTAACATTTATTGGGCATGTACTGGCACCAGAAGAGCTCAGTACTACAAATGTATCATCCTGTTTAATCTTCACAACCACCCTGGGGCAGCCGTTATTACTATCTGGAATTTTCAAAGGAGGAAAGAGTTTCTGGGAGTCCAAGTGACTTTGTTGGAGCAATGATTGACAGAGTCTGAGCCAAAGGAGGGAAGGGAAGCAAGCTCCAGGGTGGGCACTCTTACCCACTGCCACCTCCTTCAGGACACTGCCCAGGCTGGACTTCATCTGGCCTTGGGCAAAGGCACTGTGTGGTGACTAGTGGCAGCTTAGAGGGTAGTTTGTTTCTTTTCTCACTCAGATGGAAATGAGAATGACCTGCCTTCCCAGGATTCTGGTGCCACCGGTTGGGGAAGAATTTGGGTGACAAGCTCAAGATCAGAAAGACTATAGGAAGCTACCTAAAAATAAGTGTGAAGATCTGTTTTTTAGCTGCATCGTTAAAGCATAGTGATCACTCTCATTCTTGTGTAACATCTTAAGGGCTATGGTCAGTGGTTTCTATTAACTGACTGTTCATCAGAACCCTGAAGGTGCTTGAAAATGGTCAAGTCCTGGGTCTCCTCTCAGAACATATAGAATCAAGATCTCCAGGAAAGGGCTCAAGAATCTGTATATTTTCAAAGTGCTCTAGGTGATGATATAGCTTGGGGGATGAGTGACAAGGGAACATCAGGCCCCATGGGAATAAAAATACCATGGACCAAGCTATGTGAGCCAACAGGAACTTCCAAGGATACTGGAGCCTGGACTCTTTCAGGAGCTCCAGCCACAGCACAGGAGCATTCTGTGAAGAGAAGGAAAATTTAGAATTGCTGAGTAGTGGGCCAGTGGTGATCAGACCCTTTATCACGGTGTGACATGGGATTGAGACTCTCAAAATCAGATACTTCAAGTATTTGCCAGTCTAGCAAGATGCCTTTGAGAATCACCTGTAGTTTGTGCTGTGCAATGATTGTGGTCACCAACAGCATGGCCAGCGAGGCTACTGAGAAGACATGTCCTCCCTCCATGGGCTTAGAAAATCTATAGTAAGGCTGTCATCTCTCCATGTGGCAAAACCAAGGATCTGTCCAGAATGATCAAGAGCAGCAGGGAGCTTCCAGGGTGGGGGATGATTACTAGCCAGGTAGCAGGTGCAAGAAAACCCATCTGTCCAGCCAGAAGGGCCTGAGCAGCAGGTATGGAGCCTTGGGGTGTGGAGATGAGTAACTCTACCTGGCACTCCTTCCATGCTCTTCAAGGAGACAATGCACAGCTCTCCAGTGATATTTTTCTTTTTCCCTTTTTGACAGTACTAGGGATTGAACCCTGGGGTGCTCTACCGCCTTGGTGGAACTACATCCCCAGCCCTTTTTATGTTCTTATTTTGAGAAAGGTTCTCACTAAGTTGCTGATGCTGGCCTCCTCACAAATGGCTGGGATTACAGGTGTGCAACACCATGCCCACCTGTACATCTATTTGAAATACTTCCTGTAGGGACAATGGACTTTAGCCCTGAGAGTGGGCCACAGGGCTTTGCGCTCAGTCATGGCAGGTGGAAGGGGGATGATCTTCCTTTGAGAAGAAGATGACCCAGACAGCATAAAGTGGAGAATTTACCAGAAAGTCTGGTGTGGGGTAGGGGGGACTGAGAAGGAACCTACATGTTCTGCAAGGTCTGGGAGGGCTGAGGTGGAGTCTTTTTATTCTGGCCTCCTCAAGTCATATGTATTTCTCCTACTCTGGCCTTATCACCTGGCTGCTGCAACCTTTTCTGGGGAGCAAAGCCACTCATGCTCAAAGAGACCTATGAGAGGTTTGGACAGATGCCCCTCAGCTGCCTCTGCCTGGTGCTCTGACACCTTGGGTTGGCCTTGGACAACCCACTCAACACCTTGTAATGTATTTATAGGCTTGTTGGCTCAGGAACAGCTGGTAAAGATGGGAAGAGCCTCCACATGCCAAGACTTAAGCCCTGGGGCCTTTCCCCCTGGCCTGGACTCATGAAGTGGCTGGCTTTTTTTTTTTTTTTTTTTTTTTTTTTGGTACTGGGGATTGAAACTCAGGGGCACTTGACCACTGAGCCACATCCCCAGCCATATTTTCTGTTTTATTTAAACACAGGGTCTCACTGAATTGCTTAGTGCCTTGCTTTTGCTGAGGCTGTCTTTGAACTTGCAGTCCTCCTGCCTCAGCCTCCTGTGCTGCTGGGATTATAAGCATGTGCCACTGAGCCTGGCCAGTGGCTGGAATTTCTAGAGAGAGAGAGATAAAATTCAATTCACATCACCCTATTTATGGAGAATTTCTCTTGGAGGCATTCTTCTAATGGGTACCAATAAGAAAGGAAGGGAAGCACCTTTTGGCTTTCCTAGGGAGGGTGAATCCTCAAAGCATCTGAGCAACTCTGAGCTTATGGGAGCAAAGGCCATGCTGGCAGCTGCCAGTGGCAAGGAAAGGTGGGCCCCTCACTGAGCAGGTGGCAGGCCTGGCTGATGGCCAGGTGGTGGCAGCTGGACTGCTTGGCCCCTATGTACCAGGCGGGGACTTCAAATACTCTGACAGCTCCTCTGGCCTAAAGGGCACAGCCTGCCCACAAATGGGAAAGGTCTTCCAGGAGAGGGTGCAGGGAGCCCTGCCCTAAAAGCTGCTTATTCCAGCTTTTTTGAAAGTGTGGGGGCCTGCATTGTGGGGAGGAGCTCTCCAAGATGGTCTCAGGTCAGCTCTTGTGTGCTCTTAGGGCTGAGCCTCAAAGTTTGTGTGCCTTACTCATGGCTTTAAGAACCTCCCTCCTGACCCTGGGATCCACCTATGCAGCCTCATAGCTACAGATACACAGCTATACTTGGTCACTTGATAGCTTTTCAAATTTAGGAGGGACTCCAGCCAGCTGGGATCTCTGCTCACCATTCTCTTGGCAAGGGGCCCTCCCTCCACCCAGCAACAAACCCCGAGTCACCTGGGTTTCCTCCCTCTTGCTCACCCCCTTCACAAAGCAAGACTGGTGACTCACTCTCCTAGTGACCCAGGAGCTCTTGGGCCATTCATTCCCCTGCCCTGGCTTTGGTTTCCTCATGTGCTAGATGAATGGGGCAGATGGGAGGTTTGTGAAGGACACGAGGAGTTTCCCTTTATGTGAAAGGGAGTGAGCAAGAAAGAGGGAGAAGTAAATAAGCTGCCAATGTGTTTATCAAGGAAATTTCATTCTGAGGCCAAATTGAAATATGCCAGAGGAAGCAAAATATCTGAATAGACAGTTGGAGCTTCAAGGCAGGGGGAGCTGAGCGAACAAAGACAGGCACAAAGTCAAGGATTGCTGGAGAGAGAGCTGGTGGCCCACCATGTCTGACACCTGCTAAATAAAGTCTGACTGGCAAGGGGCACCCCTGCTGTCAAAAGTTTGTAGGCAATGATGGTGGGGAGAGGCAGCACTAGAGACTTTAAAGCAAGACTGGAATGTGATGAATGTGTATTTGGGGAAGATTCAGTTGGGAAGATGGGCTGTAGGAGGGCTGTTGTAGTCGTCCTGGCAGGTGGTGGGCAGAGTGTGGACCAGGTAGGTGGGTAAAGAGTGGACGGTACAGGGATATGTTTGGCGGGACCTGGCCAGGGCAGTGTTTCCTCATCAGGGTTTGAGACATGTGTAGAAGAACCTGAGTAGCAGCAACTTGATTGGTGTCTTCTCTTCACTTCGCCAAGGAGACGAGTCCTGTAGGGTGGTGAGGAGCTTTCACGTGTTAAGGAAGTCTGCTGACCTCTAAAGTTGAGGGGAAAGGAAAGGAGGGGGCTTCCCATAGCAGGGCAGTGCCCAGTGATCCAGCTGGGCCATGGAGCAATGCTTAACTATCAGCCAGGCCAGTATTCTTCTAGATCTGTCTGATCTGGCATTGTCCGGGACAGAAACCCAGTGTAGAGTAACTGAAGTCAAAAGGAGAAGGTGAGGACTCAAGGAAACCTGGGAGGGATTGAAAAACCAAATGGGAAGAAAAGCAGTGGGAGAGAGAGGCCTCAGGAACAGGTAAAAGAAGGGCTCCAATGCTCATAGGGAACAGGGAGGCTGAGAGGGTAGCTGTAGCCGTAAAGTCCCTGGGAAGTGACTTGAAGATCTGGCTTTGATCAGGCATTCATCTGTGGACCAGTCTACTGGGGCCAATGCCAGGGCAGAACCTACCCCATAGAAGTCCCTGCAGGGACCATATGACAGAGGGAGAGACAGTCCTAGAAGGGTAGAAGTAGGTGAACAGTCATGAAGTCTACCCCCCAACACACAACCCCGTCCTCAGCAACACCGAAGGGAACAAGGAAGGAGGAGACATTGAGATGAGCCAGTAGTGGGCTGACTACTTTAATCCCTCTCTTGGTGAGTCATTTGTTCATTTATCTGTTGAGCATTGATTCTATTATTTAACAAGTGTTTGCTGAATCCCTATTTTGTGCTAGACCCTGGACTGAAGATATGAAGGTGAAGAGGATAAGACTCTCTGCCTTCCAGTAGCTCACATTCTAGCATGGGAGAGCCATGAATACCATTTCATAATCATAGTAGTAGTAAAAGACAAATGCTAATAGAGATGGGAAATAAGGAGTCTTGAGACTCCATTAAAGGCTCTGGAAAGCAGTGACTATAGGTCCCCTTGAATAAGTGGAAGGGTTCCTTCCAGGTATAGAGACATGTTAAAAAAAAAAAAAAAAGCTCAGATCATCAGTGCACAGAGGACATTAAAAGAGTCATTGACTGGTGGTCTCTGATGGCCAGAAGGTCAAAATATGGAAACTGTCTTGGAGAAAGAATGTTCTGGCAATGGTAGGGATGGAAGAGAAGCAGGCAGAGAATAGAGACTGGTGGATGGGTCAGGAGGCTACTATGAAGGTCTAGGATATAGAGATCCTGTGCTGGAGCCCAGAATTGGAGAGAGGAGGAAGAGGAAGGAGGACACAGGTAGAACTTCAAGATGGATGGAGGGAGTTCAAAAGAGGGATGCTACGTCTGTTAAGCAGGAAGGGGCTTCTGGGAGTTTGCTGCTGTACTCTAATGGAACTCTCAGTTCCTTAGCAGACTGGTGGAGAAAATGCAAAGTCTTGAAAGTCCAATAATGTAGACCATAGAACAGATGCATTACTTATTGAATGTGTAAATTTAGCCAGATCACTAAACCTCTGGATTATAAGTGAATAACTCAAATGTCTGGCACATAGAAGGTCCTTGATATGAGTAATTTGAATCAATCTGAACCTTTCAAGAATTAGAAACTACTTTTTTTTTTTTTAGATTGGAAAGATATGAATGATAGCTATTAAGAGAAATGGTTAGTTTCATATTGAGGATGTCAATTTGATCTCTCCATCTTTGGTACCCAGGGTTGCTCTACCACTGACCTATACCCCCAGTCCTTTTTATTTTTTTATTTTGTGACAGGATCTCGATAATTTGCTAAGGATGGCCTTAAACTAGCAATCCTCCTGCCTTAGCCTCCTGAGTCACTGAGATTATAGACATGCACCACTACACCTGGCTCCAGCAATGTTTTTATGGCATGGGAAACTTTCTTTCTTTTTGGTACCAGGGATTGAACTTAGGGGCACTCAACCACTGAGCTGTATCCCCAGCCCTATTTTCTGCACTTTATTTAGAGACAGGGTCTCAATGAATTGCTTAACGCCTCATGGTTGCTGAGGCTGGCTTTGAACTCACAATCCTCCACTCTCAGTTTCCTGAGATGCTGGAATTACAGGAGTGCGCCACTTCACCTGGTGCATGGGAAACTTTCTGAGCCAGCCTGCCCACATTTTCTCCGGCACTCTTTTTCTATACTGAAATGTAGTTTTTAAAAATCTTTTGTTCTCATTCAAAGAAGGGCTTTACGCCTCAGCTTTCATGTCATAGCATACTCTGAAGGATAGTTCACCCTCTCCCTCTTACCCTTTTATGCCAGACCCTGGAGATCAGCTAAACAGGGTGGTGCTTATCTTATTTTCAATCCTGATGGAGGAGGAAGTCAGAATGTGTGCAGGGGTCTGGAAGGTGTGGGATTTCCGGTTTGTCTTTGTTCCAGCATGGACTGAACAATAAACACAGAGGAGCAGCTCCTCACAGGAGTGTGAATAGCTGCGGGGCAGGATCACCCTCTTGCACCATCTCCATCAGTACCTCCAGGCCGTGCAGGTCAGTCCTGTCCAACCCTGGAATGCCATGTGAGTCAGGGCATCCCTTCCTCCATTTTTACAATACCCCGACCACCAAAGATGGGACTGTAGACACACAAGAATAAAATGTTGAGTAGGGTAGTCTCCATGAAGGAAAAGTCAGATCATTTCCTAATGGGCTAAAGAAGTAAGGCTTTTGGTTGCAGGTAATAGAAACCAAGGTGAGCTACAGTTAGTCAATGTGAGGTTGAAATTATTTTAAAGAAGATACAGGGGGGCTGAGCATGGTAGTTCACGCTTATAATCCCAGCTGCTCAGGAATCTGAGGCAGGAGGTTCACAAGTTCAAAGCCAGCTTCAGGAACTTAGCAAGGTCCTGTCTGAAAATACAAAACGAAAAGGGCTGGGGATGTGTCTCCTGGGTTCAATCCCCCAGTATAAAAAAAGAAAAAAAAAAGATATGGGGGGAGGGGCTAACATGGTTTCCATCCTAAGAAAGGACAGATCACAGAGGCTTCCAGGGTGGAGAACCTCCACTCACAGCAGAGAGAGGCCTGGGAAGCCTCAAAAATGGGATTCTTTGAAGCCCCAAGAACGTAACTGGTCCAATTCCAAAGGTGTGGATCACAAAGTAAGAGGTGGATCTACTGGGGAAAGAGATCAAACAGAGAGATTAAATAACAAAGGTCAATGTAAGCTCTAAGGTCTAACATTTATTCAGCTCTCCTTGTGCGTAAGCCTTTGTCCTTAAGTATAGGAGGCAGGTGGGGCACAGACTCTAATGAGAGTCTTAACTCTCATAGACTCAGCGGATCTCTTACCCTTTTTTAGTTTTATTTTTCTTTATATTGAGAAATAATTATATACATTTATAAGGGTATAAAGTGATATTTCAATACATGTATATATTGTAAAATAATCAAATCAGTAATTAGCATATCCGTCACCTCACATGGGGAGGAGACACCTAGGTCAAAAAGTAGAGATGAGGAGTCAGTTCAGTGATCTATTGCTAGGTGACTATAGTTAATAAAAATGTAGGTTTAAAAATAGCTAACAGAGCTGGGTGCATTGGTGCACACCTGTAGTCCCAGTAACTTGGGAGGCTGAGGCAGGAAGATCGAAAGTTCAAAGCCAGCCTCAGCCATTTAGCGAGGTCCTAAGCAACTCAACGAGACCCTGTCTCAAAATAAAATATAAAAGGGACTGGTGATGTGGTTCAGCATTAAAGTGCCCTTAGGTTCAATCCCCAGGACCAAAAGAAAAGAAAAGAAAAGAAAAGAGAGAAGATTTTACATGTTCTTTGGGTTCTAAGATCCCTCCCAAAGCCACAATTCAGAAAAGCAAACTGACCTGCAAGGAAAAGCTGGGGTCAGATAGGCCCAGATTCAGATTGCAGCTAGGCATGATCCCCTGGGCCTCTGTAGGCCCTCACTGAGCCACCAGAGACTGCCTCTAAGGACAGTCACCTCCTCTTCTCATTTTATGGTGAAAAGCAAGGAATAACATTTTCCAGCGGAAGCCTCTGGAAGATCTTAGGCAACACAGCCGACTTGGGCTGAACCCAGGCCAGTGTCCTGAGCCATAGCTCAGCTCAGCAAAGGCAGCCAGAGCCTGAGGCTAGGCTCTGTCGCTGCCTGGCAGCTGCTCTTGGCTGGGAGCCCTACGTGGGTTGCAGCCCCTGGGGACAGGCTGAGGGCCCAGGAGGTGCTTCAAGCATTTTGAAGTCACTCCCCTTGAATTCCGTTTTTGTTTCATTATTATTTTATTGTTGGTTGTTCAAAACATTACATAGTTCTTAATATACCATATTTCACAGATTGATTCAAGCGGGTTATGAACTCCCATTTTTACCCCGTATACAGATTGCTGTGTCACATCAGTTACATTTCCATTGATTTACAAATTGCCTTTCTAGTGACTGATGTAACATTAAAAGACCAAACTTAAGAGTCATTGAATTCCGTTTTTAATAGCCTCTGTCCGGCAGGGAGCCAGCGGCGGCTGACCTGCATGTCTAGGGTCTTGACTTCTCAGGACAAGACTCTCAAAAGTATTCCTTTGAGCATCCACGTTTGTTTTCAGTAAATGTGAATCAGTCACTGCTCTGCCCTTTCAGAGAGCACAGCTGGCAATGGAAGGTAACATTTATGGAGAGTTCACTGCATACCAGGGACTTCCCTAAGCACTTTGTGTGTATTATCTCTTTGAATTCTCTTGATTCCTCCATCAGGCAGAAGATACTAACATGGCCTTATGTGCTCTGGAGAAGGAGCTCAGCTTTACAAGTTGAAGAGAGGTAGTGGGAAGAAGAGAGGAAAAACAGGAAGAGGAAAAATAAATTTATAAGATAATATCATAAAATATTATGAAGCATTCCTATTTAACAAGGAGCCTATGGAAATTTCCCAGAGTCTCAAGAGTCACTAGGTGGCACAGGCTGGGTCTTTTAAAGGTCAAAACTTCCCTTTATCAACATATGGTGACATTTGTTGAACATTTTCTATATGCCAGGTGACCCGCCAATTGCTTCCAATTTACCTCACTATTGCTCACAATAGTCATTTTGGGACACACTGTTATCACCAGCATCTTTCAGATGAGGAAGCTGGAGAACAGAGAGGTACAGAAGTCCCCTCTTTATCTGTGGTTTCATTGTCTGTGGTTATCCATAGTCAATCACAGTACAAAAATATTAAATAGTACTGCAGTAGTTGCATTCAGGTGACCCTTCATTTACTTAATAATAATGGTCTCAGAGCTCCCTTGAATGTGATTTATGTTAGTGCTGTGCATGGTGTTAGCCATCCACTGGGGCATGTGGAATGTATCCCCCATGGATCACAGAGTCTACTGTATCAGGACTTTTACAATTTCACAGAATTTGTAAGTAACAGAACTAGTATTTGAATCCAGTACATGTGCTTTCATAGCATCTTGTCAGGTTTGTGAAAAAGAGTGGCAACATTGCTTCATGTAGCTATATTTTCATGATAAAGTTATACCTTTTTTATTCAGCAATCCTGTTTTGTGTGGCCTAGAACAGTAATATTAAAGCAATTGTGTAATATAGTATATTTACACAATTGGATACTACTTAGCATTTTTAAGAAATGAACATGCAACAACACAGACGCATCTCAGAAATATGCTAAGTGAAAGAAACCTCATACCAAAGACCACATACATGCATGTTTGGCAAAACTTTCGTTGACAAAAGTATAATTCAGGTTTGTGTGTTTTCTTACATGCAAATTTTACCTTAAAAGATATAAAACTTCAAATGAATGTTGAACTCTAGGTAACAATATATACATGCTGAAACATCCAGGGGGAAATGTATTGGTGTTTTCAATGTGCTTTGAAATGCATCTGTAAAAATAAGATTGATTTCTGGGTAGACAGAGTGATGGAGAGATGGACAGATATGTGAGAAAACAAATACAGCAAAATGTTACTGGTACCAGGGAGGTTGTGGGTATGTTAGTATTCACTGTAGAATTCTTAAAACCTGGCTGTGTGTGTCTGAATGTTTTCATAGTAAAATGTTGAATTGGTGGGAGAAGCAATTATGTGGAGCCTGGGCTCCCCTAGTGGCCAGCCAGGGGCCCCAGAACTTAGGACTGGGAGGGCAACTTCTACAAAGTCACCAGCTTCCATAGTGGTGACAAGGCCATAGCTCTTGTGGCCCTGAGCAAACATTAAAATATACATTTCCATGGGTCTTGCTTCATGAGAGAAAGTAGAGGCCCAGAGGCCCCTTGCTTTGTTTCTAGTGCTCATTCCCTTCAGCTTTGGGAAAGTTCATTTTCTTCCAGACAACATGGCTTTTGTTCCATAGTATCAGGGCTGTGAGTCACACCTGTGTATGGGGATCCAGGTAACACAATGAGCCCATGGCACCCAGGGCAGTAAAACAGGCCTCTGCGTTAGAACTTCACCTGCCATAGCTTCCTGTAGGTATATTTGAAGTGGTAGGAAACCAGAGGGGTTTCTACAAATAAATAACCCAGGAAAGACAAGTCTCTCAGATCAAAGAGGACTCCGGCCCAAACTTGAACCCAAATCAAGCTGCTCTTTTGCCCCTACTCCAGCCGGGCAGAGGGAGGAGTGGAGAAAGCCTATCTGCTGTGCAAACACTCCCTGTCTCTGCCCTTCCTGGGTTTGTGTGAGCCTGAGAACAGGAGCCTGGGAGGAAGGCTGTGCGCTCTGAACTGCTGCCAGGTCCTGCCTCATGACATTCCAGCCCAGCTTCCAGACACAGCAGGTGCCAGAAAACTGGCCTCTTGTTGTGTCCCAACCTGAGGGGCTCCCTCGTGGGCTGCACGCCTGCCTCAGGGCTCTCACGTAAGCCCTCTGGAGCCCCTGGCTCTTTGAGGGACTTTTCATGGCCCATGTCCTTCAACATGTGTCCAGCAGCCCTCTTGGCTAATGCTAATGTTGCTGAGGGAGGGAAACGGGAATGGAAAGAGATGCACACAAGCCAGTAGCTTTGTCTCCTCTTACAGAGGAAAGTTTAGGTCAGAAGGTGCCCTGGAGCAGAGTGATATCCCTGAGAAGTTAAAGTTTGCAAACCTCAGTGAGCACATCAAGCACTGGGGATTGCCTCTCAGTGGCCTGGGCCAAGATCCCTCATTTTGAACAAGGTTACAGGTGTTGTAGATGCTTCTGGTCCCTGGACCTCACAATGAGCAGTGCTACCAGGGCCCACAATCCATCCCCTCATGAAGCATCATAAGCAGACTCACACATTAGTATAAATCTGTAAACTATGTCGAGCGATAGAAAGCAATCCAGATACCAGGAAAGGTATTGAAAGAGAAGGATGGTCTTCAGATGGGTAGAGGAAAAGGCTAAGAAGAGGAATTGAAACTGAGCCCTCAAGGAGGGAGGGATGGTGAGAGCATTCCCCCAGGTTGTAAGAATAGCACAAGAGATGACCCTGGGGCAGGCTGAGTGAGGCCAACATGGTGGGAGTGGAGAATGTGTGGGATGAGGCTGAAGTGGGACAGCCCATGCAGGGTTGCAAAGGGTGCAGTGGAAGACATTGGAGGGTTTTAAGCAAAAATGTATCAGGACACACACTGGTTATTTTGTGAAGGACAGGATGGGGTGAGGATGGGGAGTAGGCCATTGGATGGTGCTTGCAGAATCCTGCAGGAGGATACCTTGAAATAGTAATAATTTTGATTCTTTCTGATGTGGTTCACCTTTCCTAGGGTTGTGCTTGTTTAGGGGATGTGTTATAATCAGGAACAGGAAGTCTTTTTTTTTTCTCAGTAAAGAAATATGAGAATTGGCTGCTGAGGCACAGTAGTCCCAGCTACTTAGGAGGCTGAGGCAGGAGAATTGAAACTTTGAGTCCAATCTCAATAACTTACTGAGAGACTGTCTCAAAGTAAAAAATAAGAAAAGGGCTGGAGGTATAGTAAAGACTCCTGGGTTCACACCCACACATACAGAATAACATGAGGCCTCATTGATCAAATGTGCATTTTATGAGAGCAAAAAGACTTATAAGGAATTAACTTTCATCTCGCTTTCCCCTTTTGGCTCCTTATTAGTCAAAATTATTTCCATAGTAAATGTCAAAAACATAACTCACATTGGCCGAAACAAAAAAGGAATTTTACTGGCTCATGTAATTGAAAACTCCAACGACAGTATTAGCTTCAGGCATAGTTGGATCTGGGTGCCCACATATGGTCTATCTCCATCTATAGGTTCTGCATTCCTCTGAACAAGCTTGATTCTCAGGCTTCATTCTCTCTTAATACAGAGGCATAGATGGCCCCAACAATTCCATGATGAAAACTGCTTTCCCAATAATGCCAGCCCAATGCCCCTCTTAAATTTTGGATCATGTGATAATCTCTGAACCAATACCAGCAGCCCGGGAGGTGGATCTATTCATTGGCCAGATGAGTCACTTGTGTCCCTTGGGAGCCCAGCTGGGGTGGGTGAGCCTATTTGAACTACATGGGAAAAGCAGGGTGTTGAATGTAGGAAGAGGAAATAGAAGCAGGAAAACAGAAGCCACAAACACCCACCGTAGGCTCCAAAGGTCCACAGCCTGGTGTCCTTCCTGGGATTCTCCTTGTTCTGCCCCCACGCAGTTCTCTTTCTGCCTCATTTGTATCAAATATAGTCTACTCTTCCACCAGTCTTTACGGCTGGTTCAAATTCAACAACCTTGCCTTCTCCTGAAGCCCCCTGGCTCTACGGGTAGGAGGCATTTTGCTGTCACATCATGCTCTACCTGCCCTGTCTCTCTTACTGTCCCCACTGAAATAAGACTTCTCTGGGCTGCAAGGCCTTTGGTCCCATGTGGCCCTCATTTCTAGTTCAAAGGGAACTAGGTCACTAGTTCACAGGCACATGCCAGAATGCTACAGTAAACCTATTCTGAGTCTAAAAACAGACCTTCACACTTGTGGGGTTAGGGTTGTAGACAGTCTCAGAGCTGAATCAAATTGTAGGACACCCAGTTGGTGTACATAGGGAACAGGAAAATTGTTTGATATGAAGATCCCCACACATTTGGTGGCCAGAGGTGTTATGTAGTGGAGCGAGGAAACAAGAGTTTTTTTTTTTTTTTTCCTTTAGTTGTTGTGAAGAAGGAAACTTTCACTATGCTTCTGCAGGGTTCTACCTGCTTTAGAAGCATCCAGGTTGTCTGGCAGGTGTCAAATGCACAGTGCTGGGTCCGATCCATACCCAGAGGTTGTGATCTGCATCCTGCCATTCTTCTCTCAACTCTGAAAAATAATCTCTCTCTCTCTCTCTCTCTCTCTCTCTCTCTCTCTCTCTCTCTCTCACACACACACACACACACATACACACACACACACACACTCACTCCTGGGTCTTTCCAGATTATTTGCACCATCTGCCTTCAGAGGCTTTGGGGTGAATCTCTCTCTCTGGTGCCCACCCTCTTCCTTCCTTTAGTTGGGAAAATGGGGGCTTTACAACTATACCATATCACACAAAAATAGTTTAAACATGTAGGACAAAAGCACACACAGAGCCACTGTAACAACAGCTGATGTTTCCCAGGGCCTGTGGTTCCAAGAACATCCTTCACTCCCAGCTGTGTGCCTGTGTCTGGCTCAGCTGGAGATCAGCCTTCTTGGACTCTGTCACCTCACCTGTCTTCCCTCTGGGCACTGGACTATCCACATGGTTGTAAGCGGAGGCCCTGGGGGTCCATGATCCTGTACTTACCATACCTGGAGGCATCACTCCAAAAGGACTAGGTGTCAGTGTGGAATGAGGGAGAACTGGACTTGCACTTGATGGACAGTTCATCCAAGCCACCAGGCATTGCTGCAGACAGTGGCAGCCGGTGAGGTGTGCCAGCCTCCCCTGCTAGTAACCAATGAAGCACGAAGCCAAAGTGGGCCTCCACCACCATAAAAGGCATTATTTCTATAATATGTCCTGCCTTAAATCCTTCCTTTCCTTTCCTGCATCCATCTTGCCCTAACCAGGTATAGCCCCTGGGAGCTCAGTACTCATCACTCCCACCTTCCTTTTCCCCTACTTGACCTCTGTCTTTTTACCTCAACACTTAGTCCAGCCCCATCCCTGCTCCCTTCATACCCTTCTCTCTGCCTGGATGTTCCTATGGCACCCCCTCACTCCACTGAGCCTTCCTTCAGGTCTCTGCTTAGATGTCACCTTATCAGCACTCTCCTGATCACCAGTCTAAGGTAGCAGTTCTCCCTCCATCTACTTGCTTTTTCTCCATGGCTCTAACACCATCACATGCCCACAGGATGCATTTACATATTTGGTTCTTGTTCTTTCTCCCCAGCTAACCTCAACTCCAGCTAGACAAGTAAGCTCTATCTTGACCCAGGGTAGGGTCTTTTCCTGAAGTTTTTTGGATGGATCCCAGGCCTAGAACCACCATGTGGCAAGCACCAAGAACCAGTATTCATTGAAGCCCAGCAGAAGGCTGCAGACTGTACTTCCATCCCTCCTCCCTATCCCTGCCTATGGTATCTTTATAAATCATGAGTCAACTACTTCCCCAGCTCCTCCTGTCTGCCAGTTGCCCCTACACTTGCAGGACAAAGTCCAAACTCCTTAGCTTTGCACTGAGGGTCCTTCTTGAGCTGACCATGTGCCCTAATCATCTGTGCTGATCCTTGGCATGCTGTAGCATTTTCCCAGGGCCCTCGCTCTTGTTTATTTCACCCTCCCTGAAATAAAGCTCTTTGGAGCTATAAGCCCTCTCCCTCAGTGGGGAGAATGAGTTGGAAAGGACCCTCAGAATAACTCCAGTGAGCAGTAGTGCCAGTCTTGAGCCTGGTAGGAAGTGATGGGGACAGAGCTGGGGACACTTGGCAGAAATCTTTCTCTAACCTCAGAAACAAGTGGGCATGCACAGGGGAACTTCAGTCCAGGAGGCATGCCAAGCCAGCTGCTGAGGCTAGTATTTTCAGTTAAAAAATACAATTGATGAAGTGTTTATTGCTACAACCACTTCCCGTGCCAGTAAAGTGCACACAACCAGCTGGGAAGATGTGAAGCACAGTGATTGGACTTGGGCAGCTCCAAGTTCTGACTCAGAGTCTCGGGAGAGGCTTACCTTTCTTTTGAGGTCTCTGAACTCTGTGATCCAGCTGCTCTTGGCATTATCAGATCCGGCCATACCGCATTTGCCCAGGATGCCAGGAAAAGAAAGCCTTGTAACCTTTTGTGGATGACACTTGGGGAAGACAGAGTTGGGATAGAGAGTAACTCATCTTTGAAGTCAGGTGACAGCTGCTATCCTCAAATACCTTCTCCATCCACTGGCTTATAAGGGGTTAAGGAGCGTGGGCTGGGGAATTTCCATTCTCTTGCCATATGAAGTTCACTTGTGTATATGTCCATCTGATGGGGGTGGGAAGGCCAGAAAGATGCCCCCATTCAGGGAGGACATTGTGGTTCCTGAGAGGAGTCTCATAATGGAAGAAGCTCATTTTGGCCATGCAGACACAATGCTGGGACTGAAGGGATGGCATTGAGTGGTTTAGGGCAGAGAGTGGCCCAGTGACCCTAGCAGTGTATAGTACACAGACCTGTGCACATTGAAAACACCTCTGCACTAGCTTCTCTAATACCTTGAGAATCATGTCCCCAGGCAGTGGAATAGGTACCTGAGCGCAGACTCTCCTTGTCAGTGCATGTGGGAGCTTTCAAGTGAGGTAGGAGGCAGCTCCCCTGGTGGAGACCTCCCCCATGCTTCCTATCAAAATAACAACAGTGGTGTGAGAGGCTGGGCTGAGTGGCAGGGGCAGAAGTGGAACTCAGCTAAGCCCCAAGCAGCAGACACGGTGTGATGAGAGGCTGTGATTTGTGGTAAGAGTAGGAACAGGATGTGTGTGTGGCCCCCTGGGGAGGCTCAGTAGGCACACCTGGAGAGGCTCAAAAATCCCTTGAGCAAATGAGGAACCTGCAAGAGATAAGACTACCTATGTGAGCAAATTAATCTTAGAGGTGTCAGGCATCTAGTATTTGGGGACTAACAAGAGGGCGCACTGGTGTGCTCAGGTTTTCCTTAGAGCGTATGGCACCCTCTCTAGAGTGCTGGCGTGTGGAGGTTGGTGGGAGAGGCTGGGGCCTTTCCTTGCTGCAGCCTCCAGTTACCCCAGACGGTAATGGAGGCAGGCTGACCTTGGAATTGGAAAGTCTGGGGAGGAAGCATATGACTTCTCCTCTTGTTTCTTGATGCTTTAGGGACAAAAGAGGGAAATATTCTTTTCTTTAATCAAGGGGAAGGTTTAAATTACTCTTCAAAATTAGTTATGATGTTAAATTTTTTATTTTAAACATATCCAATTTCTACTTCAAAATATGCTGCTGGGCATGGTGGCACACACCTGTAATCCCAATGACTATGGAGGCTGAGACCAGAAGATCATAAGTTCAATGTCAGCCTCAGCAATTTGGAAAGACCCTGTCTCAAAGTTTGAAAGAAGGGCCAAGGATGTAGCTAAGTACCATTAGGTTCTATCTCCAACACATATATATATATCTCCATGTTTTTATAGAGAACACTGAACAAAGAGTTCAAGGTGCAGAGTGGGCAATTAACCAAGTCATTTGTCCCTTCAGCACTGATTTGACAAACTGGTTGGATGTTCAGTGTCAACTAGATGACCTTTGTGTGCCAAGCTGTTGAGCTAAGGTCTGTGGACAAAGATCAATAAGCTGTGGGTGTAGAGGAAGAAGCAACTGGTAGAGATCTTAGGGCCAGGAAGAGCTCCTCAGGAGAGGTAGAAATGGAATCTTAAAGCAGATGATGAGTTTCAAAAGGTTGAAAGTGCTAGCCAGGAGGGTGAAGCTGAAGGGAAAGAACCATGAAGTCAAGGAGGTAAGAGCAGAGGTGAGTAAGTCCTCTGGGAGCCAGGGGCAAGTTAGTGCAACCGATGGGGACCAGGCAGATGTTCCCTTCACTGCCTTCTTAGCAGTCCCCTTACCCTGTAGGTAGGTCTCCATCCATGGAATCCCCCAGAAGTTTGCTTATTTAATGCTGGGGTGACTTGATAAGGTCACATTTCATCTTTTGGGAGCTCTGCTTTGCTTGAATGTGAGGGACAAGCAATGTCCACCAGGAAAAAAGGAATGAGTTTAGCTTAGTTGCAGAACAGGAATGACCTCCTCCCATGCCCCCACCCTCAAGAAACCAAGGAGGAAGGACACTCTCACCTGGGTCATTATCATTAGTTCATTAGTTCATTATCCAGGAAAATGCCCAGAGCCCAGCATGACAGGGGCAGAAGTGGAACTCAGCTAAGCCCCAAACAGTCAAATTTTTTTTTGTGTATTTTTTTTCTAGTCTATAGACATATTGCTCTATGGGTAGTATGGGTTTACTGCGTATAACCATTTTTATTTATTTATTTATATTTTTTTATTGTTGGTTGTTCAAAACATTACATAGTTCTTGACATATCATATTTCACAGTTTGATTCAAGTGGGTTATGAACTCCCATTTTTACCCCGTATACAGATTGCAGAGTCACATCAGTTACACTTCCATTGATTTACATATTGCCATACTAGTGTCTGTTGTATTCTGCTGCCTTTCCTATCCTCTACTATCCCCCTCCCCTCCCCTCCCCTCCCCTCTTCTCTCTCTATCCCCTCTACTGTAATTCATTTCTCCCCCTTGTATTATTTTTCCCTTTCCCCTCACTTCCTCTTGTATGTAATTTTGTATAACCCTGAGGGTCTCCTTCCATTTCCATGCAATTTCCCTTCTCTCTCGCTTTCCCTCCCACCTCTCATCCCTGTTTAATGTTAATCTTCTTCTCATGCTCTTCGTCCCTACTCTGTTCTTAGTTACTCTCCTTATATCAAAGAAGACATTTGGCATTTGTTTTTTAGGGATTAGCTGGCTTCACTTAGCATAATCTGCTCTAATGCCATCCATTTCCCTCCTAATTCTATGATTTTTGTCATTTTTTAATGCAGAGTAATACTCCATTGTGTATAAATGCCACATTTTTTTTATCCATTCATCTATTGAAGGGCATCTAGGTTGGTGCGTATAACCATTTGTGATAAGCTATTGAAAAGCACCTCTTGTTTAGCTGTGATTCTTACTGAGGGTACAGTGTTGCCAACTTCTCAGTGAAAGATCCATCTTGAATTCCATGTAGGAAGTTAGGCTGACATCAGGCAAGCCAGATCTGGGTGATGGTGATATATTAACATTCATGGAGTGTTATTCGAGACAGTCACTTTGTGTCCATCCAACAGCTTTCTAGGCACCTTGTATCAGCCTCCATCTTAAAGGTGAGAAAACTGAGGCTTAAGTTATTATACGATTGGCCAAGTTTGCACACAGCTCTGAAGTGGCAGATCTGAGATTTAAATTGGAATCTATTTTGTGATTCTTGGTGCTTAGTTAACACACTGTTAAATATTCATGAGGTTGATGGTTAACAAGCATCTCTTTTGAACTGAATTAACGCTCTGAACTAGTGGTTTTTAAACTTAAGCCCACCTAGGACTCATTTGGAGGATTTGTTAAAGCAGACTGCTGGGTCCCATCACTAGGATCTCTGATTTAGCAGTTTGGTAGGTCAGGAGTAGGGCTGAAAGTCTGTAATCTGGTGCCGACACTGCTGGTCCAGGATACTTCCACGAGGACCATTGCTCTGAAATGATTTGTAACTCTAGTTTGCATCTTCAAAACCACCAAGCACTGAGGCTCTACACCAGAGTTGACCAATAGCAGTTTCCACAATGATGGAAATGTTCTAGATCTGCTACCCAATATGGCAGCCACTAGCCACCCATAGCTGTGGAGCACTTAAAATGTACCTAGTGCTACGCAGAATTGGATTTTAAATTTTGTTTCATTTTAAATAAGTTTGCATAGTGTGTGACTAGTGGCTACTGTATTGGCCAACACAGCTATAAACAAAAAGAAAGTTAGGCATGTCAAGTGGCTAAGTTATTTATTCCTGGGCTTAACCTTAAGTGAGTATTTAAGAGTCGGCTCTTCGTAGGAAGCATCTGGTTTGCTGGAAGAGTTATGCTCATCATTTAAATTTCAGGGCCTGTTGCCTACCTAGGTAATGGGATTGGGGATCTTTGACAACTGGGGTCTTACCTCCGTTTTCCTCCAGAACCAGCACAATGCCTGCCCATGGGGGTGCCAAGATCAGGGTGTTGAGTGAATGGGAGAGACGAACAGCTTCAGAGCTGTATTTTTCACAGCTGCAGTTGGCAAAGGCTTTGAAGCCATGGCTGATTGGATGGTGTGATAAGGAATTTGAAGTTGATGGCACAGCAGGATCAGACGGGATTCCTTCTCATATGGGTGGGCATGGGGCAAGTACCCGTGGGGAACTGCTGTTATCACATGGAACAGCTGTATTGCTCTTCTTTGGCTCTGCAGGTGGCCCCCCAGTGGGAATTTCCCATATTAAAGGAGGTGTATTTTGAGGGGAAGATAATTGAGGGTACCTGAGATATGAGTTTACTATTCAAACTCTGATTTAGGTGGTACCTCAATTGAAACAGAGGCAGGAATGCATGGACCAAGTTTCTCCTCTCGCTTCCTTCTTCCCAAGCAAGAAAGTTAACAGAGAAGACAACATATGGCCCATAATCTGGGGTCAGAAAGTGAACCACTATCAGACATGGGTTCAGATTCCATTAACTTGCTTCTGATCACCCTGTGGGCCTTGATTTGCCTATAAGGTAAAATAAGGAAAAACAGGACTGGGTTAGTTCTCTGCTGCCTCAGTCTGGCTGGGCACAGAATCACGAGCCACTCAAGCAGGAACAAAACTTTATTTTTGAAAAAGCAGCCAATACTCCGCAGGCGCCGGCAAGCCAAAAACCGGTCCACCCATGCGCGCGTGTCTACCGGAAGGGGGGGGGGCGACCTCCCCCGGAATTCCCTCCTACTATCCTTCCCCAATCAATGGGAACTCTCCAGGAGTCCAGTAACATGAGTCCCGTAGCAGGCCCAGGTGAACAGCAGGAGTCCAATTTCCAGATGAATGTAAATCTTAACATAATCATATCATCTCAATGGCTAGCTGGCGTCACCTTACAACCGAAAGTGCCATGCATCATATTATTTGCTTGTGGCTCCTAGCACTCTGCCAATTGAAATGTGGGAGTGCCTTAGAGATGCAGAAAAAGGTGAGGCAGATCAGGTCCCACCTCAGACCTGCTTCATGAAAAACTGCATTTTCCAACTTCCCCAAGTGATTGTTGTGCTGGCTGTAATAAGTGCCGTATCCCTATCAGCTCTTACATTCTGTGAATCTTGAGTCTAAATTGCAAATTATTTTATCTTTAGGAATTAGAAGCATGATTTCTGGGGAAGAGATCAGGCTTTAGAACATCTCTGGGGCTTTTGTTCTTTGCCGCAGAGAAAGAAGTGTAGGTGTGCTTTCAGAAGAAAGAGTAGCTCATTCAAAGTGAGCTCCAGGAAGCAGTCTGGAAGATACTCCTGTTTGCAGAGGCAGAGGGTCTTCCACTTACATCTTCTGAGGAGCAGGCTGGGGCTCCGTTTCCTTGGGTCCTTGGTACAGAAGCTTCACATGTCCTATCAATGGTGACTCCTTTCAGAAAGGACAGACGGGAAGGATCTCAAGGCTATAAGAGCTTCCCCAAAGAACTGTGTGCCCATCGTCCAGAAGAGTGCTCAGGTTGTCTTGTCCCTGGCACCTACTTCTTCCTGGGGGTGTTACTTTAAGCCCAGCTGACCAGAGATATATATTTCTCTGCTAGAGAAAAGCTGGGCCTTAGAAGGAGCAAATGGCAGGCTAAGGAGATGGCTACTCATTACCTGATTTAGGAGAGGAGCTTGGTGGTCCTCTAGTGCATGTTAGAGAAGGATTTTTGCTTCGCCATCTGTCAGAGGAGTTTTTTTTTTTTTTTTTTTTTTTTTTTTTTTTTTTACTGGAGGAATGAGATCTCTGGACTCTGCTTTTCAGTTTTTCCAGTGGCCACTGGAATAGACTTATTGGGCACCCAGAATGGGACCATAGTTATCCTGTGCAGGTGATCTGGCCCACATCAGCCCCCCTGGGCCTATCAGGAATTATGGCATAGATTTAAAGGGACAGAGAAACCTTTATCTAATGAAAACTGGAGGTCACCAAGGACTCCCTGACCACAAGAGAACTGAAGGGAGATTTCTTCTCACCTTTCCCCCAGCACAACCCCAGCTGATTTCAGGATCACTATCTTATCTTCAAGGGGAAGAGAAATGACTTGTAACCCACATTTACTCTTCTTAGTATGTGAGGGTAAGAAGCAGGTAAGTGTGGGGTTATTGTGCCCATTTACAGAGGCCAGACCACCTGGGTGGGCCAAATCCTGACGGAGCCATTTACTAGCTCTGTAACCCTCAGCAGAGCCTAAGGCCCAGCCCAGACCTGGCACTTAGCCAGCTCTCCAGAAGATGTGTGTGCACATTAGAGTAAGCACGTGGTTGGATGGCCTCTCATAGGCACTCCAACCAACTCCTGTATTCAGGCAGCCCAAGTTTATTTGCAAATAATTTAATCCTTAGGAATTGGAAGCTCAATTTTTAGCCCAAATCAGAGGTGTGTTGCTGTAATCCCATCAGGAGGCTGAGGCAGGGGGATAACAAGTTTGAGACCAGCATGGGCAACTTGGTAAAGCCTCTGTCTCAAGATAAAAATAAAAAAGGCTGGTGAGCACAGTGGTAGAGTGTTCCTGAGTTAAATCCCCAATATGAAGAAGACAAAGAAGAGGAGGAGGAGGAGCCGGAGGAGGAGAAGGAGGAAAGAGGAAGAGGAGGAGGAGGAGAAGAGGAGGAACTCAATTTCTGAAGAGCAAGATTTGGACTTTGCCATTTATTAACTGCATGACCTTGACCAAGTCATATACTTTGTGCCTCAGTTTCCCTATCCCAAACTAGTGATGATAATAACAGCCAGCCCAGAAGATTGCCGTGAGTAGACAGGCTGGGCCCGGTGGTGCACACCAGTAATCCCAGCAGCTTGGGAAGCTGAGTTAGGATGATCGTGAGTTCAAAGCCAGCCTCAGCAAAAGTAAGGGGCTAAGCAACACAGTGAGAACCTGTCTCTAACTAAAATACAAAATAGGGCTGGGGATGTGCCTCTGTGGTAGAGTGCCCCTGAATTAAGTCCCCGGTACCAAAAAAAAAAAAAAAAAAAAAAAGACTGAGTAGACAGCAAGGGTGGTGATGCACACCTACAATCCCAGCTACTTGGGAAGACAAGGCAGGAGGATTGCAGGTTTGAGGCCAGCTTCAGCAACTTGGCAAGACTCTGTCTCAAAATAAAAAAATAAGAAGGACTGGGAATGTAGCTCAGTGGTAAAGTGCTCATTTATTCAATTCCTGGTACCACTCCCCCGCCCCCCAAAGTGAGTACAGCAGTGTTGACACTGCTTCAATTATTTTGTTTCAATTCTTATCATTATCATTGCAGGTGACAAACATGTGAACTTCAGAAAGATCAACTAATTTACTCAAGGATGCTATCTTTGTTTGTGAGGTGTGTTAGTTTTCATCATTGTGACAATTACCTGAGATAAATTAACTTAAAGAGGAAAGGTTTATTGTCTCACAGTTTTGGACGTTTCAGCCCATGTTGGTTGAAACTTTGGGGCCTGTGGGGAGGCAGCATGTCACCTGTGAGGAGGCAGCATGTCACCCCCATGTGGAAGAGCAGACACCACTCACCTATGGCCAGGAAGCAAAAGGGAGCAGAAGAAACAAAGAGCCCATAATCCCTTTCGAGGGCACACTCCTAGTGATCTAAGTCCTCCTACCAGGCCGCACATCTTAAAGTCTCCGTCATCTTCCAATAGTGCCAAGCTGCCAGTTGAATGCAACAGTGCCAGACCTTGAACAAATAGCCTTTGGGGGACATTGACACAGATTGGGTGAATTAAACAACAGAAATTTATTTTCTCACAATTCGGGAGATTGGAAATCTGGAATTGATTGAGTTGTGGGCAGGGTGGGTTTCTCTTGAGGCCTCCTTGGCTGGTATGTGGCCACCTTCCCTGTCTTACACCATCTTCTTCCATGTGTGTCTGTGCCCTGGTCTCCTGGTCATCAGCTACAGGAGCACATTCTTAATTACTTCTTTAAAGGACGTATTTCCAAATATAGACACATTTGAGGTACTGGGGGTTAGACTTCAACATGTGAATTCTATGGGTTCATGATTTAGCCCAGATTAGACACATACAAGAGTCAATCACAATATGCCAAATAGAATTCACAAGGGGGTGGGAGATTCCAAAGCCTGCTGCCTCTTCTCAGGAGAAAAGTGACCTATATACCCATGTATTACCTGAAGGAGAATATCCAGATTCTTTAGGCTTCTTTCTATGAATTTAAGTGAGGCAAAAAGTGAGTATCCAGATTGTTTTATCTGGTCAGAGTACATCTCTTTATTTTCCTTTGCATAAGAACACAGATGTTCACCATCTTGGAGTACAGTTGTCAAGTATTTGCCACTCTGCCTTCTTCACAGAAAGATATTAGAAAGGCAGAATTCACATCTGATCCCCCTGATACCTCCCACAGCATGTAATCCAAAGACCAGGCATATATGAATGACATTTTTTTGAGCTAGCACATTTCAGTTGACCCTCACAACAAAAACTCTTGATTGTGAGCATAATCGTCTTCATTTTAGCAATGAGAAGATGAGACACAGAGAATTTGAGGGAACTGCATAAAGCCACATAGCAGATGAGTTTGAAATCAATCTTGGGTTTTCAGATACAAATCTCTCAGACTCTTCTCCTGTGCCCCTGAGTGTCCTGGATACCAGGAGCTTGTACTGCTTGAGCACTGACCATAGCTTTGACCCAGTGCTACATGATCTTCATATGGAGCATTTAAAAAAAGTTCTCCCGACAACCATGGAATTTAATTCCAGTTTTACAGATGTAAGAAAGTGAAGCCCTACTTAAACTAAAAAGTTTTTTCTCAGCAAGAGAAACAATAAGAGAGGTAAATAGGGAGCCTACATCATGGGAACAAATTTTTACTCCTCACACTTCAGATAGAGCCCTAATATCCAGAGTATACAAAGAACTCAAAAAATTAGACAATAAGACAACAAATAACCCAATCAACAAATGGGCCAAGCACCTGAACGGACACTTCTCAGAGGAGGATATACAATCAATCAACAAGTACATGAAAAAATGCTCACCATCTCTAGCAGTCAGAGAAATGCAAATCAAAACCACCCTAAGATACCATCTCACTCCAGTAAGATTGGCAGCCACTATGAAGTCAAACAACAACAAGTGCTGGAGAGGATGTGGGGAAAAGGGTACACTTGTACATTGCTGGTGGGACTGCAAATTGGTGCGGCCAATTTGGAAAGCAGTATGGAGATTCCTGGGAAAGCTGGGAATGGAACCACCATTTGACCCAGCTATTGCCCTTCTCGGACTATTCCCTGAAGACCTTAAAAGAGCATACTACAGGGATACTGCCACATCGATGTTCATAGCAGCACAATTCACAATTGCTAGACTGTGGAACCAACCCAGATGCCCTTCAATAGATGAATGGATAAAAAAAATGTGGCATTTATACACCATGGAGTACTACGCAGCATTAAAAAATGACAAAATCATGGAATTTGCAGGGAAATGGATGACACTAGAGCAGATTATGCTTAGTGAAGCTAGCCAATCCCTAAAAAACAAATACAAAATGTCTTCTTTGATATAATGAGAGCAAGTATGAACAGAGCAGGGAGGAAGAGCAGGAAGAAAAGATTAACATTAAACAGAGTCATGAGATGGGAGGAAAAGGGAGAGAAAGGGAAATTGCATGGAAATGAAGGGAGACCCTCATTGCTATATAAAATTACATATAAGAGGTTGTGAGAGGAATGGGAAAATAAACAAGGAGAGAAATGAATTACAGTAGATGGGGTAGAGAGAGAAGATGTGAGGGAAGGGGAGGGGGGATAGTAGGGGATAGGAAAGGTAGCAGAATACAACAGTTACTAATATGGCATTATGTAAAATTGTGGATGTGTAACCGACGTGTTTCTGCAATCTGCATTTGGGGTAAAAATTGGGAGTTCATAACCCACTTCAATCTAATGTATGAAATATGATATGTCAAGAGCTTTGTAATGTTGTGAACAACCAATAAGAAAAAAAAGAAATAAATAAAATAAAGCAAATGAAAAAAAAAAAAAAAGAAAGTGAAGCCCAAGTGGTCGTGTGGATTTCCCAAGGAAAGCCTCATGGTTGGGATTTAAGACTCTGGCCCCCCCCACCAGTCTCTAAGCTGAGCTGTGCCTACGTTTGCCTAAAGTGAGAGTCACCTTCATGCATGTTTTTCAGGGAGAAGCACGGCTGTTACTGTGCTCTCTCATCCCAGGAAACAAAGCTGAGCCTCCAGATGACTCTGCAGGCCTCTGCTCACCTCTTGCCTCACAGTTTCATCTGACCCTTTCCCTTGCCCTTCCTCCCTTTCTTTCATGCAAATCCTGCAGAAAGCACTGGCTGCTGCAGCCTCCTTCACAGCAGACATTCTCATCCCTCAAGACTCAGTGCCACAGGGTGTGCTTTTCATTTTTTTATTGGTGCATTATAATTATATGTAATACTGGGATTCATTATGCTGTATTCACACAAGCATGTAACATAATTTGATCATTCTCATTCCCCAGCATCTTTTCTTTCCTCTCCCTCTCCCTTTCCTGATACCCTTGCTCTACTCTACTGGTCTCCTTTCTACTACTATTATTATTATTAATTATTGCATTATAATTATATGTATAAGCAGGATTGGGATGTGCTGATATGAATGCTGTTGCACAAGTTTTTCTGGAGGTTCTTCTAAATCTCTGCTTCTCTTCCCCATCTCCTCTGGCTCTGCAGGTCACAAACCCTGAACTGCAAGGCAGCTGTGGCTGAGGCTACTGGAAGAAAGTGCAGAGACTCAGGCACCTGGGACTCCTGGCAGCAGGAAGAGGAGGGACATGCACCAAGCGTTTTATGCTCCCACGGCTCCGCAGCCCTGGAAGGCCTGCCAAGCACAAGACTTGGGGATATTGAGCTTTTGAAAAACTTGGGCTTGTAATAGTGAAGATTTGTGGGGTTGGCCTACAGTTGGCTTTCAGAAAGTGGTGTCTATTTTCTTTCACACCAGCTTTGCTAAAGGAGTTCACTAGAGCCTTCAAGGGACAGACCAGCTCAGGCCAGTGTGACCTGATCTCTGAGCAGCTGTCTAACCTTGCCAGGGCAGTGGCCAGCCAGTCTGCAGCCCACGGCTTCCTGGAGAGACTTCTAGTGTTATTACACCGTGTGCTTTTCCAAGGCCTTCAACAACTGGGACCTGTTTCAAGGCCATCTTACCAGTGAGAAGACAAATCCCAACTCCTGCTGCCAGAAAGCTTGTAGAAGCCATTTGAGAAAGCTGCCCTCCCTTGGAGGACAATTCCCAAGAGAAATCTGGAAGCCTTTGAGGATTCACAGAGCATTTCTCAAATTGTATGTGCTAGGTGCCAGAAGCCACCCATGGCAGAAAAGAGCAGATGACCACTCACTCAACAATATCTGGGTGGCTCTTTGGACAAGAGGGTTCCCCTGCCTCCTGTGGCTCAGAAGCTGGCCCAGAGATGGGGCAAAAGGGCTCTCTCACTAGTGTTAGAAAAAGGGGCTTTGAGCCCTTTTTTTTCTCCAAGTAGAATTATTCATCCAGAAAGTGAATTTGATTTCATCTTTGAAATGACCTATGACACAATCAGAAGATGTTAGACCTTTAACATCATCAGATTTCCCAGTCTGTGCCTGGGAGTCTGCAGCCCCAAGAAAGTGTGTTGATGAGGGTTGCTGGCAAGTCCAGGCTGGAGGCATGCCCCCATTCAAGCTGCCCCCACCCAGATTCCTCCACCAAGTGAAGATGAGGGCCTGTGGCCCAGAAGTCTGGGCTCCCTTGGGGGAGGACTGTGTGGTGTGAAGCTCTTTGACAGCCAACCACAAACTACCCTTGGTTTTTCTAGACTGAGATCTGACAGTAGAGCTCTGGCTTTCGCCTGAGGACCATGAAACACTCCTGTCCTGGGTGTCCTTTCTATTGCTAACAGCATAAAAGCAAGCACTCTCCTTTGGGGGCCATGGGAAAGGCGCCATTCCCAGAGGCCGCGATGCGAGACCTCTGTGATCTGGCTGAAACACAGAATGGGCCCTGTTGTTCTCTATAGATGGGGCCTGAGTCAGGCAGGGTGCCCATTAAGGGGATACCGCGGCATTGATTCTGAGAGTATTGCTTCTCCCTCTCCTGACCTCCCCAGGCACACCTGTGTGGGAGGGACCAGGCAGAGGGCCCAGTGTGCTCATTTCAGAGTCTTGCCTGTCCCAACTCACTGAGCTCACACAAAGGCCTTCACTCTGAACTGGAAGGTCAGGGGCAAGCAGATTTGTGGCTCAATGGGTTTAAAGGGAGGAGACTGTGTTGAGTGAGATAGATTTCTCAGTTGGGAGAATGAATATTTGTTTCTGGGCCCAACTGTAGTCATACTCAGTAAAGGAATTGAGGAGGTGGCATAGAAGCCAGAGCTGGCCATTCCCAAAGCAAAAAATATGTAAATTTTTCTGAGGGACATCACACTCTGAAAGGGAAGTTGTATATCTTTTTATTTTTTTAAATCCTGTTTTGAGATTTACCTAGATTCACTTAGTGTATATGAGTAGAAGGAAAAAATAACAATGTCTTTTATACAACGAAATCTTAATCAAATACAAGTTTAATTCTCTCTCAGCATAAAAGTAAATCCATCACTGAGGGCTATTTTTGTTTGACACAGGGACAGGGCCTAGGTTTTTTTCTATTTACTTGGTGTTTTCATATATGACTTCTATTATGTGGCCCAGTAGAGCTGCAAAAGATACAGCCATCATATCTATATTCTAGCTAACAAGAAAGAGGAAGGAAGCGAAACAGTCTTCTTGATCTTATGTTAAGTACATTTGCTAAAATCCACAGTACTTCTGCTGTATTGGCAGAACTTAATTCCAAGACCACAACTAATGCAGGAAAGACTAAGGGAATGCAATCTTTATTCTAGGTGGACATGTACCTAGACAAAAATCAGGGGTTTTGTTACTGAGGAAGGTAACCTGCAGGTATCTGTACCTGGATTTCCAAAATTATCTTGCACAACTAGTTTTAGAAGCATAGACTGATAATGGAAAGGTTAGAAATCAGCTAGTCTACATCTTCATTTTTGCAGATGAGAAATCCAAGACCCAGAGAAGTTAAATAAATCACCAAGATCACACAAAAAGTTGGTGGCATGAAATTTTCCACTCATGTTCACTGGGAGTGTTTCTGTTCTCTGTTTCTTAAGAAAAAAGCTTCATTTTACAAGGGAGGGAGCTTGAGTGCCAAGGATAAAATTTCATCCATCACTCAGCCCCTGAGCTACAGGACACAGGTAGGACCATGGCAGGGTTTGCATGCCCCAATCTGCTCAGCCCTGAGTCCTGGCATCCGAAAAAGCTGCTGGTGAGGACTCTGGGACTGCTAGAGTGTGCCCATCCTAGCACTACCCTGTCCCAGTCTTTATGTGTGCATGTGGCTTTATCTGTCTCTGTGTCTGTTCTGCCTATTGTTTCCAAATTGCCTAAGTCGAACAACAGACTTCTGTGTGTTTCCATTTCAGGGAACACCCTGCTGGGATGGGAGCTGCCAGAAGACTGGATTCCTTCAAGGCCTTGAATTTCAGGGCCGTGCTGACGGTCAGCTGGCTCATCCTGGTTTGCTTCTCTGGGGTCACATCCACAGGTAAGCCACTGAAGCACCTGGGCCTTCACATTTTAGCATAGACATGGAAGTCAGTTCTCCTCCTTTTAGGGGAGGAGTGGGAGAAGGGATTGTAGGGGTGGGGTCAGGGTGGCTGGGCTCTGGCCCATCCTTATTAAACTCCTTGATCCCAGGCAAGTCTCATCTTGGGCTTTCATCATCCACAAAATGATGGGGTTGGTCAAGAATCAGGGGTTGCAAACTCAGTGTCTGCAGGAGCCAGACATCTGACATAAAGGAATGAAGCTGGCTGGGTTGGGACTGTGGTCACCTGAGTGGGTGGAGACTCCTCTAAGACACCCTCTCTTCAGTTCTGCCAATTGCTACCACAGGGGAAGGCGGATTACTTGTTGCAGGATATTCTGAATTTCCATGAGAAATCAGAATCATTAATTCAAATTTTAAAAATCACTGTATGGGCCAAGAAAAAAATCTCACATCTGAGACACAGTTTTCCACCTCTGTCTGGGCCACCTGAACTCAGTGTCCCCTTCCTGTTTGTGTCATAGGATGTGGTATATTAGAGTGCTTTTCAGCTCTGATGCTCTGAGCAAGGACCACATTTATTTTTATGGCTCAATATCTTCAACTTCTTCTCTAAGTGGTTTTGAGTTAAAATCCAGAAATGTAGGTTAAGTTCACTTGGACTGTAGGAAATAGAAATTGAATAAAGCAAATGTAAGGCTGAATATGTGAGAGATAGAGGACAATTTTAAAGTTTCAAATAAGAGTTTAGAGCACAGATGGTGCATATCTGTAATCCCAGCATCTCAGGAGGCTGAGGCAGGAGGATCTCAAGTTCCAGGACAGCCTGGGCAACTTAGTAAAGCCCTGTCTCAAAATTTAAAAAAAGGACTGGGGATGTAGTTTAGTGTTACGGCATTCTGAGTTTAATATGCAGTGCTACCAAAAAAAAAAAATACATTTGGACAGTAAAAGAAGAAGCAGGATTGTGGAATATGTGGACTGCACTGCGTGCACACAAATAAACAGGTGTTTCTCTTCCATGGTAGTCTTGTCAATAGTCCACCTGGCCTTCCATAAACTGTCTTCTTTGGTTCCTAAAGTGATATCTCTGATGGGAAGAAATAAGACTGATACTGGACAGTGTGAGAACCACCCTGATTTTGTAACATCAGGTTCCAAAGCCAGCATCTTTTATAGCAAATTTCATAGACATCAATCTCAGAGGTCCTGTAAGGGATGTTTCAATTACAAGACATGACAGGGAAACCTAAAGCTTAACATCTCCACCAGGCATCAAAATAAAATATTTACAGTTTCTTCTAGTTTAAAGGCCATTTACCAAACAGGGGCCACTTTTGTTGAAGAAGTGTTGCTTGGTAACATGGTTTATGGAGTACCATCTTTCTCACGTTTCCAGGGGAACAGAGCTAGAAAATTAACAAAAGGTCAAATTCTCATGCAATAAATAAATAAATAAAAGGCGGGGGTGGGGAGGGAAAGAGTTTTGTTAACTCTTTAAACACTGCTTTCCAGAGGACAGAATGTCTGGAATTTAAGAAATCTAAATAAATTATTGTGCAACTTTAGATCTTAGAATGTCCTGGGTAGAGCCATCTGGTCTACCCTTCATCATGAAGTGGGAACCTAAACCCAGAAAAACTAAGTGACTTGATTACACAAAGATGATGAACTAATGAAAGACATGGGACCAGACTTCAGGGTTTCTTTCTCCTAGATCAGGGCATCTCTCTGATCTCTGAGATCTTGCTTTTAGCTCTAATGAAGAGGAGACAAGACCATGAAAATGCACGAGCCACTTATGGCCTGTGTTAATCCTTGCTTGGTGATGCTGGTGCACGGGAGCAGTGACATCTTTTTCTCTTTAGCAGTGCCAGCAGAGTGCCCTGACAAGAACCCTGAGCTGCAGCCCTGGAACCCTGGCCATGACCAGGACCACCACGTACACATTGGCCAGGGCAGGATGCTGCTGCTCACTTCTTCTGCCACATTCCACTCCATTGACATTTCAGAGGGAGGTAAGTCAGTCTCTCCCCTCCACAACCCCTGAGCCTTTGCAGGTTGTGAAGACTGCAGACGGACAGAACAGTGTTACATGCTTTGGGTTTATGTTGGAGCATCTGGGTTTATTTTGTTGTTTGTTTTTTCCAATCACCATTAACTCTAAATACTTAAGAAGGGCTTGTTAAAGGACCAATCTTAGTAAAAGGGGCATATGAGGAAGGACTTCCTTATTGGTGCTCTGAATAATACTCATTTTAACTGTCATTGAATGCAGGGCATGCAGTGATGCAGTAAATAATGGGAAGGCATTATTTACACACTGCAAAGCAGTGTAAAATTACTTGCAAGGCAGCTAACACAGGAGTGTTTGGAAAATGTACCTTTTGACTGCCTGAATTAGATGGGGGACTTAGGGATTCTGCCCTTGGCTCTACTGTGACCTTACTCTTTAACACTGGTGTCCTTACCCTGTTCCTACCTCTTTAGGCAAGCTAGTCATTAAAGACCATGATGAACCCATTGTTTTGCGCACCCGACACATCCTGATTGACAATGGAGGAGAACTGCATGTTGGGAGTGCCCTCTGCCCTTTTCAGGGCAATTTCAGCATCGTGTTATATGGAAGGTGGGAAGATCCATCTCAGGGGTCAAATGCTATTCTTGTATCTGATGGGAGGGAGACTTTCTAAAGGAGAGAGGGAGGCAAGAGAATGAGACAAGAAATGTTCTGTCTTGCCAGATCCTAACTGTGAGCAAGATAGACATGGCAAAGTATGTAAACTGGAAAAGCCCATGTGGCATTTTACTTATCATGGCCTGAAGGCTGTCCTTGTGTCACAGAAGTCCCACCAGCCTTTTAACTGACTTCCAAACTTGTCACGGTTTAGGGAAGCTCTTACAACTTATTTAATAAGTTATGATGGACAAGATAGAGGGAAATATCATGTGATGTTTGCCCCTGATTGTGCCCCCTCTTTAAGCAATTGAGAGTTCTTAGTGATAACTGGGAATATGCTAGGGTAGGCAGTCTAGGCCCAGGTGGTCTATATGATTAAAATATGAAACACTTAGAATTTAAAAAGAAGTTACAAAATGTAAACGTATAGGCACTTCTGTTGGCCTTTTGAGCTTCCTATTTGTCTGGCTTTGAAGGTCAGGTTGCATCCAGGCATGGTGGTACACTCCTGTAATCCCAGTGACCAGGGAGGCTGAAAAAGAAGAATTGAAAGTTCAAGGCCAGCCTGGGCAACTTAGTGAGATTGCCTCAAATTAAATAAATAAATAGAACTGGGGATGTAGCTCAATGGTAGAGCACCCCCAGGTTCATTCCCCAGTTCAAAAGAAATTAAAGGATGAGAAGGTCAGGTTGCTACAGCTATATTACTAACCCCATGAGATCATTAAAAGCATGGCTTGCTCTTTGGTGCTATGTTGTGATCCTGGAAGCAGTGGTGGTCCTCTGTGGGTTCAGCATCTAGTAAAGATATGAGTCTGCAACTCTGGAAAGCTTTTCTCCTGTAGGGCTGATGAAGGTGTTCAGCCAGACCCTTACTATGGCCTGAAGTACCTTGGAGTCGGTAAAGGAGGCACCCTTGAGTTGCATGGACAGAAAAAACTCTCCTGGACATTTCTGAACAAGACGCTTCACCCAGGTGGCATGGAAGAGGGAGGCTATTTTTTTGAAAGGAGCTGGGGCCACCGTGGAGTTATTGTTCATGTCATCGACCCCAAATCAGGCACTGTTGTCCATTCTGACAGGTAAGATTGGCCTTCACTTAACACTTAACACTAAACACTTAACACATGTATTCAGCACACATGTGTTGAGCATGTGCCCTGGCCATTTGCTGCTCTGGCAGTGGATGTATAGCAGTCTAAGAACAGAGTCAAAGAACTCTGCTCTCAAGAGTTATGTCAGCCAGGCACGGTGGCATACACCTATAATCCCAGTGGCTCGGGAGGCTGAGGTAGGAGAACCACAAGTTCAAAGCCAGCCTTAGCAACTTATCGAGATCTTGTCTCTAAATAAAAAATAAAAAGGGCTGGGGATGTGGTTCAGTGGTTAAGTGCCCCTGGGTTAAATTACTGGTACAAAAAAAAAAAAGAATATGTCCTTCCCAGGCATTTGCTTAATGTAGCTGAGTTTAATAGGAACAAGTTTAATAGGAACACACACACACACACACACACTAGTGCCTGAAATTCTAGTTTCAGATTGTGTTAATTGACAATGGGAGAAAAAAGTCATAGGGAAATAGTAGAGAGTTACTGGGGAAGGATACTTGGGTAGGGTGGTTAGAGAGAGCCAGGGTAAGGAAGCAGCAGTTGAGTTGGGAGCTGCAGGAGGAGGATGCATGGGGAAAGTGGTGAAGACAGAGAGCACCAAGTACAAAGGGCCAGAGGTGCAAAAGGCATGATGACTTCAGAAGCCAGAAAGCCAACCAGAGGGGTGATGTGCAGTAAGAGAAGGAAGAATTTCAAGCAGTACCAGAGGTTTGGATGGGAAGGGGCAGGTATAGGACCTTGAAGGCCACAGTGACAGGGTGGGTTTTATTCTCAGTGGGATACAAAACCACTGAAGCCTTTAAGAAGGAAAGGATCATGTTTAAAAGAATGTTCTGGTGACTATGTAGAAAATGGATTGATGGTGGAGGACAAAAATAACACAGAGATGCTTAGGAAGCTTCTATAGTGGTCTAGGCCAGACATGAAGGACTCTGGTAGAAGCAACAGAGATGGGGTGGATGAACTGGAGAGGGATTTGGAAGGCAGAATGGCAGTCTCTGGCCCCCTCCCCTCACTCTCTTTCCCAGCTCTAGGGTAAGCTAGCCTGCCCTCAGCTCCCTGGGACTCTCATGATGGCCCTGCAGAGGCTTCGCCTGGCACTCAGAGGGAAGGACACAGCTGAGGTGGACAAGCAGAGTTATCCTTGGTGCTGCTAGGGGAGACTTAGGGCTCATCAGGAACAGGACTGTGAGTGGCAGTGAAGGCAGCAGGGACCAGCTGTGGAACAGCAGCAGGTCTGGCAGGAACCATAATGCTCACTGGTACACATGGAATAACTGGAACTCATCCCCTGGTGAATATTAGTGACCATGTAATCATTGGACTTGCTCTGTGAAAAATGCTGTGTTCAGCACTTCACTGCTCTGTATACTTTAATCTTTATAGAAATTCTGTGATGAGCTGTGCATGGTGGTGCACATCTGTATTCCCAGCAACTCAGGAGGCTGTGGCAGGAAGATTGCAGGTTCAAAGCCAACCTCAGCAACTTAGCAAGGCTGTGACTCAAAATAATAATAATAAAAAAAAAAAAGACTGGGGATGTGGCTTAACCAGGCATAGTGGTTAAGCCATTCCCTCCCCCCAAAAAGAATTCTGAGATGGGTTCTGTTATTACCCACATTATGCAGATGAGATGATGAGACTCTGGTGAGGCTCAGTTTGCTCAGAGTCACAGGTTGGCGAAGATTGGAGCTGGGATTCAAACTCTTAACCACTCACTGAGTTATCTCCATGGCTCCCTGGGGACAGTCGTCTGCCTTTGCCCTGGCTGAGCAGCCTGCAGGTGAACCTGGGATACTCACAATTGACACAAAGTACTTCTGAGGGCTTCTGCCTTCATCAGGAGAAGATAATCTCTTTAAGTGGAGTATCATTACAGGTAGCAATCTAACTTTCAATTAAATTCATTATTGAACTGTATAATGAGAACTTACCTGGAGAGCTGCTTTGGAGGTTACAAAGAGAAGAATGCCTGCCTGCCCCAAATCTCCTGTGCTTGAAATATGTTGGAGACCTCACGGATCTGATAGCTGAATGTTTGAGTACACACACACACACACACACACACACACACACACACACACAAATGGAGGCCAAAGTCACCTGAAAAGGCTACTTCAAGGAGCAGGAACCTACGGTGGTTCCTGAAAGGTAGTAAGAATTTGATTAGGTATAAAACAGACAGAACTAAGTGAGTGAAGACAGGAGAGGGTGTATGGTCCTGGTCTCTGCAAAGGGCTCTCCTTGCAGCAGATGACCCCGAGGGAAGGGCAGTGGGGACTAGAGGATGAGGCAGAGTTGAGCCAGGTTATGCAAAATGAAGGTAAGTTTGGTGACTCAGGACCACCTCTTTCGCTACCCTTTGCACCACCACTGCCTTACTTTTTCGAAGTCTCCTTGGCTATTCACACTGGCTTATTTTTCTAGATTCATTTTAGAGCTATTTTGTTTTTAAGTTCCAAGACAAATTCCTTCCATTGTAATTGCACAAAATCTTCATACTTATGTAAGTTGAGATTGTTACTAAATTGTATTTCCTTTGTAAATTCTTTTCACCAATGGTGTACATTTTTAAAAAAAATCTGTATTTCATGGATATTTCATGTGTATGGCAACAGATTGTCTTCATTAACTTTGAGATGACTGACTCTTAGCGGGGGTTGGTGGTATGAGCCTATTGTCCTAGATACTCAGGTGGCTGAAGTGAGGATTGCTTGAGTCCATGAGTTCAAGACCAACCAGGGAAACATAGCAAGTTCATCATACCATCTCAACAAAACAAAACAATGTAGTTAGTGATGATCAGTTGTATAATACTGTACCTATAGTCAATGATATTGTATTGTACACTTAAAACCTTGTTAAAAGGAGAATTTCATGGCAAGGGTTTTACCACAATGAAGTAAAATAATTTTTTTAGAAAGGATACAGGAAAAAGGAGAATGAAACAATATCTGAAACAGTTAAAGGTTATATCATTGTTATTCTCTATTGTCAAAACCAAAGATGACCCCTTTATGATTCTAGCATGTGTTAAGCTTCTGTAGGTGCAGGATTTGGGGTAGTCTCCAGGTCATTTGCAAGAATTTTGGAGGAGTTGTTTCAGTCTGGATCAGAGAGAGAAATCCATGATGCTTGTGGAGTCTGAGCTATCTCCTAACACTAGGCTCTGCAAGAGGCATGAACTGCTACCTCTGTCATGAAAGGGGAACATTAAAGATCTGGACCCTAAGTGTATGACCTTCTGAAGGTCCCAGGGCTCGAGGTCTGCACTACTATAGACATTTCTTTGATATTTTATCCAATGAATGATCATATGATTAGAATCATATGATTCTTAGATATCATGTTATGGTATGCGAAAGAACTAAATTTACCTGAACTTTATTTTTTCAGTACTGAAGATTGGACCCAGGGATGCTCTACCACTGATATACATCCCCAGTCCTTTTTAAAATTTTTTGTACTCTGGAACAGGGTCTTGCTAAGTGGCTTAGGGCCTCACTAAATTGCTGAGGCTGGCTTTGAACATGTGATCCTCCTGCCTCAGCCTCCAGAGTTACTGGGGTTACAGGAATGCACCACCATGCCCAGCTTTATTTGCTCTTTAAAGAAAAAGGCTTCATTGTTTACAAATCCCAACCTGTGGGATCTTTGGATGGCATATGAAATGCTGTATAGGTCTCTCTTCTTTTGATTGCTGTGACGACTATTCAAATTCTTTCTCTCTGCCTTTTATAGATTTGATACCTACAGATCCAAGAAAGAGAGTGAACGTCTGGTCCAGTATTTGAATGCAGTGCCCGATGGCAGGATCCTTTCTGTTGCAGTGAATGATGAAGGGTCTCGAAACCTGGATGACATGGCCCGGAAGGCAATGACCAAACTGGGCAGCAAACATTTCCTACACCTGGGATTCAGGTACTTACCATCACTTCCACCTCCTCCAAACACCAGAACACTGAAGCACCCCCATCCCACCAAGAATTAACCTTTCCTTTCTTGTACTCTCAGGGATACACCACCCAAATAATGACCTTGGAGGATTCAGGAACATTGTCCATCTGCACTGGACATATTCAGGGATTGTTCTTAAGGGGAACCTGGTTTTTCTTACAAGCATAGTCCACTGTAAAAATACAAAAGTCTTTGATTTTCATGAACTCATTCATTCAGTTACAAAATATTAGAATGTCTACTGAGCATAAGAGCCATGCCTTGGTGGTGCAGTTGACTTTCATTTTCCCTTTCTTTAGCAAAAGATTCATATTTTACCTTGGGGATTGGCAGACAGTTTTTAGAGATTATGCAAAGTATCTCTGCCCAGCCAAACACCCAAGGAAAAGGGGTTATCTATCCCAGGGTTATTTGGAGACCGCAGTGCTCCACCCTCTAGCTCCTCAGAACTAGGGTGAAATCAGGGGTGGGCCAGAATCTTTTCTTCTCAGAGCTCAGCAATTTTTCTAGCTGGACAGAGATTCCCTGGGCAAGGGAGGGGTGCTCCAGGTTCCAGGGTGCATTGTCTAACAGCCCTGGGGCTGCTCCTTCTGGAAGGGAAACTCAAGCAGGAAACTCATGTAGCCAAAGATGACAGTGATTCTTGGCGCTGTGAGATCCCTTTATTAGCAAACACTACACGCATTTCCATTCCAATGTTTTATAAACCAAGAGGAAAATTTATTAATTTATATTAGGAAATAGAACCAAAAATGACTGGTTACTCAGCATAAGATTCTAATGGCTCAGGGCCCAAGGTCTGGCATTGGGTGGCCTGGATTGAAGTCTGGGTTGCACCTCCTATGAGGTGTGACTACAGGCAAGTGACTCATTCATCTTCTCTTTGCATGGTTCCTTTGTAAAATGGGATACCTCAGGAATTCTCAGAAGACTTGCTGGGAGAAGTATATGTGATAATATTAACAAAATATTTGCCTGGTATAGAATAAGCACTTGATAAATGTAAGCTACTATTCTGACCTTAGAAACAGGAACCACTGGAAGGATGAGCCCTGCCATGTTTTATCATGTCCAGTCACATGGGCAAAGGAGACAGGAAAGCAGGAATTACATATATACCCCTCGTTTGTATGAACACATGCTTTTAGTGATAAGATCAAAGCATTTAAAATCAGTAGAAGCACTGAGACTTGGACCCTTCCTTTGTTCGCTAATTTAGGAAATGGTTATCGAACAGAAACTGGTGGGAGGCAGTAGGTTAGGCCAGGTGTGCTAAGCTCTGAAGAGAAGGCAGAGGTGAATGGGAAATGGTGATAGGGCTTGAGAGAATAAGAGGATGGAGAAGTTAGTTCAGTGCAGATTTACAGGTAAGAGGAGGCCAAGCAGGTGCCCCACAGGCAAACTAGCAGCTAGAGAGGCTCTTCCAAAGAAGTGGAGGGGTCCAGGCCGCTGCACTGTATGTGAGCTAGTGAGGGCTGAGGAAAAAAGGTAGGGGAAGGCACAGAAGGATCTTTGGCTCTGTGATAAGGAGCTTGGTTTTTGTCCCAAATGCAGTGGGAACCATTGAAAGATTGAAGCAAAAGGGTGGATGTAGTTGAACCCTCAACCTCAATTAAATAACATTGAATAATGACTTACTTTCCAAGATAAGCAATTCAAACACAAATAACAAAAGCTACTTAATGCCTAAATCTATTGCTATGTCATAGTAAGGGAGAGGCTACTGTAGGAGGAGAAATTTCTTTCCTCTTACCTTTCTAAAATCTTGGTGGAGCCCCTGAAAAAAACTGGTTAACAAAAGAACAGCCTACAAATGTCTTTCATATAATAAATTTTACATTTCCTTCTAAAGGAAATGAAGACCAGAAGAAACAGTTCAACTAGAGTGTTTTTATACTAGGTTTGATGAAGAGTCCAGGAAACTGAGATAAGACAAAGGTTATCAGCTCAGAGTAGAGAACCCAGGGGAAGCTGAGCAAGGTCTTTCTATTAGGATTCTTCTTGGCGTTCCTCTGCTTTATAGATGAGGATGTTCCTTTCTTCAGGCATAGGGAGGGCACCTCTCACACAGGGGCTGGTCACCTGCTATAGGGGGGAAGGGCAGGAAAAGTCAGGGAGTCATTCCTGCCATTTCTCAATTTCTTCACCTTAATGTCGAACATGCCAACATGTTTAGGACAAGTTGCCATATTTTGGGGGCAACTTGTCCTAAAAAGTCTTCCAAACCCCATCACTACACTAGGCATGATGGTGAACACAAAAATGGGTAAGAAAACCTCCCTGCTTCTACAGTGCTTGTTTTTGTGGAGGAGAGAAAGCGTACAATTTCCCAAAATCATAAACCTTCTTTTTCTCCTTTCCCTTCCCATTACGAGTAAGAGACATTTGGTCCCTCTCCAAGTCCCAAAATGTGTGGCCAGGGGGGTCAGTCACATTAGCCTGTGGCATTTTCCTCGAGATCAATTCTTAGGGGAGATGAACATGAGAGAAATAGCCTTCCTCTCTTGGATCACGCTTCCTAAGCGAACCACAGCACTTGCTTCAGGATGTAATTGAGCTTGGCGGGTGGGACGGTTGGTCTGTTGGCCTGTTTGTTGATTTGTGATTCATACCCATCCACTGCCAACAGGGAGTTGAAGAGACTCACAACAAGCAGACACTGGCCTAGCCAGGCATCGAGGAAGTTCAGGCAATTGCTTATAAAGAAAAACTCCTGTTTTCCTGGAGGAGGGAAGCCCTCAGCAACAGGGAGGGAGGCTCTGCCACTTGAGGCTGTTTCTGTTCTGCTCCCAATTCTGGAGAAGTTTATTTTTTGTGTGTTTTTGTTTCAGACACCCTTGGAGTTTTCTCACTGTGAAAGGAAATCCCTCTTCTTCAGTTGAAGACCATATTGAATATCATGGTAATAAATGGTTGGCGAGAGGACTAGTACCCTCTAGTGTCTCTCTGACCAAGAGGCTTTGGTTCTTTCTGAAGGACTCACTTCCCTCAGAGCATGGCTGACTATCTGCCAACACCTTGTTGAGTGTCCAGCCACTTGACTGTGTTACATGGAAGTGACAAAGGCCTGTGTTGATTGAAGTTTAACCATAATGTTTTTATTTTCTAAGATGTCATCATTGGCTTATGATAGAACATAGACATGGCATAGAAAACAAAAGAACTGGGATGGAACCAGCAGGGGTAATATTTTGAGCTAAAAAGACCTATGGGTGGTCTCCATCACAAATGCCTGTCTCTCTGCCTGGTGAAGGTTGTGGGAGATGCTGTGGTTCTAACTCCTGGGGCAGTGCAGGGAGCTCAGATCAGGAAAAATAATGGAGCTTCAAAATCTGAATTTGTGGAAATGCTACAACTGAATTTTCAAAACTGAAACAAAAGAATGAATAATGACCTGCTTTCCAAGTGAAAGAAATGGCCTGATTAAGGAAAAAAATTTTTTTTTCTTAAATTGTTCAAGATTTATGGAATAGAGGTTTTCTCTGCCATAGAGCTCCAACCTTCTGAATCCAGGCATCTGTCTGGTTGCTAAAGCATCTGATCTCTCTCACAGGACACCGTGGCTCTGCTGCTGCTCGGGTTTTCAAACTGTTCAAGACGGAACATGGGGAATATTTCAATGTTTCTTCATCCAGTGAGTGGGTTCAAGGTGAGGAGTTTGAGACAGCCTGGTAAAGCTTAACACTGGATCAATGGCCAGGAGTCGTTGTGTGTAGAACAAGGTATTTTCTCTTAGGAAGTCCATAGGAACACATGGTAGAGTAACTTAATGGTCAATCACCCAAAAGAATGTTTTCCCACTGGTTAAGATTTGCATTCCATCTCAATAGGGGTCCATTTTGTTTAGTTTGTTTCGTGGAATATTTTTCATATGTCAGGGGATGGTGTTGACTAGGAATTATGAACCTAAAAATGAACTTGGCTTTCAAGTAGTTCATACAGCTGGGTATGGTGGTTCATACTTATAATACCAGCAGTAGCTCAAGAGGCTGTCAGGAGGATTATAGGCTCAAAGCCAGCCTCAGCAACTTGGTGAGGCTTAGTTAGACCCTGTCTCAAAATAAAAAAATAAAAAGGGGTGGGGATATGGTTAAGCACCCTTGGGTTCAACCCCTTATACCAAACAAAAACAAACAAACAAAAACCCTAAGTGGCCCATACACAGGGGTTACAGAAAGTAGCAATCCTGGTGGATGCTTGGATGATGGGTTTACAGATGGATTTTATTTCTCCCTTTATGTTTATTTGCTTTTGCAGTAACAAGAAATATGTATTACCTTTATAAAAAAGAAAGTCAGTAAGCGGTGTTTTTAATTAAAAGATGAGAGAGTCAGGAGAGTTGGCAGATGGTTTAGGAGCCTCCTTCCCCCAGTCTAGCTCAACCATGGACAGATGGCCCTCAATTCCTATTGTGCCAGGAGTGCTTAGGACCACACTGAATGTGACTGGCCTCATGAACAACTTTCTGACTGATCCTGTCTTCACTTTCTGCCTAGATGTGGAGTGGACTGAGTGGTTTGACCATGATAAAGTATCTCAGACTAAAGGTGGAGAGAAAATTTCAGACCTCCGTGTTGCTTACCCTGGAAAAATCTGCAACCGTCCCATTGATATACAGGTACAAAATTCCTAATAATCAAGGAAGGCTTTATTTTGAAGAAGTCTCTATAGATCATAAACTTGGGGCAGTGTGACTGTCATGGTCCTATGAGGTAGGTAAGCCAGAGAGTATTATTTCTACCTTAAATATTGAAAACAAGGCTCATTACCTGTCCAAAAGCTAGTACTACCAGTCTCCCAAATCCTGCTTCTGAGTCTCTTCCCCTCCTTAACTCTTTTTTAACTGTGTGAAATGCCTTTCAAGGCATGGACTTCGGTACCCAGTTCACTTCTTTACTGGTTTCCTTTGGGCTCTTGACTGCATGGAATGCTGCTAGGATTTGGGGTGCAAGCTGAGCCCAGCCCAGAGAATAAATATACCCACAGCCACAGCCATATCCTCTATTGAGTTAAATAAAAGCCAACATCCAAAGAATGAGCAGGGTTTGCTTAGGATCTTCCCTTGGAGTTTATTCTATCTAAAGGAGATCTTGACCTTTCCTGATGGCTCCATCAATATATTGTTAAGTCAATTCACAGGGCTTTCAGTTCACTAGCTAGACAAGTGGGACATTGGGCTCTATGGACATCAGGAGAGGCAGGAAACACAGGCAAAGTAAATGGGGTTCATCAGAGGCCACTTAAAGGTTCAATATAAATTAATTAGAAGTCATTTGAGAAAGGCTACCACCCATTTTATCCTCTTTCAAGTCAATAAAAATACAGTAGGCCTTTTAAATCTATGGGTTCCACATATGTTAATTCAACCCACTACAGATACAAAAAAATTAGGAAAAAAAATTGTGTCTGTATTAAACATGTAGAGGGCTTTCTTGTCATTATTTATTAAATGATGGAGTATAACAACTATTTACATAGCATTTACCTGGCATTAGGCATTAAAAGTAATCTTGAGATGATTTAAAGTCTATGGGAAGATATACATAGGTTAAGTTCAAACACTATATCATTTATATAAGGTAGCCAAGTACGGACAAGTTTTTGTATCCACTAAGATTTGGCACCAGTTCCCTCTAGATACCTGGGACGGCTGAAAGTGACCAATATTTGTACAACACTTTCTCCCAGATCATTCAACCAGGTCTTCTCACCGTGCTTCCCCACTCCCCATGTGCGTCTGGGCATAACTTTGGCTTTCTGCCTTGCACTGGAGGAGGGACCACTTATCCAGGGGAGACACTCTGTTCTGACTTAGCAAAGGCCAGGGAAACCTTTCTAATTATTTGGCTGAGGTGCCTCCCTTCCCGTGGCTCCAATGTTATTGAGAAGGATTTACTCAGATTAGGTTGAAAGTTACAGACTCTTCTTGAGTCCAACAGAATCAAAAAGCTCCCAATTCCCCTAAAGCACATACCTCCCAGATTTAATTGTAATTTTCTCTTGCATCCTTGAACATTCCAGCTTTAATTCTGAAATAGCCATAATCTTATCTCTTGGGTTCACTTGACCACAGGAAGTCTATTCCTTTACCAGCCTCCCCTCTCCAAATAGTTCTGGAAATCCTCAAAGAATGCTTCTCGGTCTACAAATCCCTCCTGATGTTGGCTCTGCCAGCCGTCTGGCTACAGACCTTGTTGATTGAAAAACTATTTCTCTGTGCCAGGAAAATAGCTTTCCCAAAACATTTCCCATTTTGCCATCTACTCTGTTCACAGCATGATATAGGCCCTTCCCTCAGTGTCCCAAAGCACAGTTAAATCTAGGCTAAAACCTCACTGGGCAATCCCTTCCACAGGGTCCCACCTTACAGTATATCAACACCTTGTGCAGCCATAGCACAGAGCCCAGCCTCCTTCAACAAAAGGGGATACACTTGACAATGAATCCAAGTTTATGTTATCAACAACTTGAGGTCCAGAGAAGAACAAAAAACCCAATGACAGTTGTCTCCCTCACCAAGAGGCTTGGTCACCCTTCCTACAATGGGCATTCTTTAAAACATTTTGTTAAGTGTTGTAGCACTCATTATTCCAAAACTCCCAATTTCAGAATAGGATCTTGTTTTTTCCTTGGCAAAACCAAGGCCGGTTGAGTTGTTCAATTAAAAACCTAAGAGTCACATATCTCCAAAGGTGAACTTCTTGAGTGCTTACTCTGCAATTGCATGACCCTAAGAGTGAGTGTCACCTTAAAATTTGTGCCAGGTGACTTGCTCACAGTCCTAGCCATACATATCAGTGTAGTTATTTAATTTAGTGCCTCAGTTTCCTCACATGCAGTAGTGAGGATAATCATTCCCTCATGGGATTGCTTTGTGAATTTAATGCAATAATAAATGAAGTACCTGAATCATTGTAAGTGTCCTGTGCATACATTTAATATTATTTTAATTGTTAATTATAATAATTATTACTCAAGAGCATAAATAACAATGAAATTATATCTGCTAAACCCAGCCATGGTGGCACACACTTATAATCCCATTGACTCAGGAGGCTAAGGCAGGAGAATCACAAGTTCAAGGCCCTTTGAAAGTTGGGCAATTTTGCAAGACCCTGTCTCAAAATAAAAAGTAAAAGGAAATGGGGATACAATTCAGCGGTTGAGCACCCCTGGGTTCAATTGCCAGTAGCCCCACCCCCAAAACAAATTTATCCAGAGCAAAGATTCTTTTCACTGAATGGTGATAGATTCCTTCTTATTCTTATCTGACACTAAGGCCATTTCTTAGGTTAAAAAAAGGAACAACAAAAACAAAACCCTAGCAGAATTGAGTAAATGTTCTCTTGAAATTATTGTTGGACTTTGTGCCTTGAAAAAAATGACCAGCTGTGTTGCATGATGTTCTCAAGCCCAGTCCTTAATATTATGGGGTCATCTGAAGGAGGCTCAGAAAACTGATCAGGTCAGAGGAGTTGGGCTTGACAGATGACCTTGAGCTCTGAATCTGCTGAGTTTAGCCATTTCCTCTAGAAGAACCAGTTTATACCCCTGTCTCTCTGGCTGCCACAGAGACCACCCAGATGATGGGGATGTTGGGGATGATTACAATGAGAGTGTGACTTATAGGCAAGGGCTGAATTTTAGCTGTGAATTTTAAATGTGCACATCTATGTAACTCTACATTCCAAGCCAAGGACAACAGATCTCTTAGGTTCAAAACGTTTCCTGAAAAGTTTTTTAGTTTTTGAGGTTGACTTTATTTTCGCTCCCTATTTCCCCATCCCTGGTCCTTTTGGTTTCTGGGCCAGAGACTCTGACAGCTGCAGCCCTTGCCTTAAATTGCATATCTCTGAATGACAGTCACAGTCTTAATGCAGACACACCCTAGCTTTGGGATGAGCCCCAGCTGACAGAGATTGTGCCCTACTCTGAACCCACTCTTTAAATTCTCCACCAGGCCTGTAGCTTCTCGTGTTTCAGTCTCACCCACTGCAACTCCACTCTTGCTGGGCCCTGGGCTGGATGCTGGGGGCAGGGAGATGGGCAAAAATCAGCTCCTTGCTTCCCAGACCCTGAGGCAGTGGGAGGAAGAGGTATGTAGGTGAGGGTAGGAGTAGGAGGAACTTAGAAGCCCCATTTGTTTGGCTCTGTCACTTGCTGGCTTTGTAATCCTGGACAGGTTACTCAGTCTCTCTGCGTGTCATCTTCCTTATCTGTAAAATGAACAACAACCTTATGGTTTTGCTGTGAGGTAAAATGAGTTATACGTGAATACTTAGCTCCTTATCTGCTAGAGTGGTTCTCAAACTTCATTGCCTATTGATCTGGGAAGCTTTTAAAAGCCCATATGCCTGATGATTGTGTCTGCTGCATTGAGGATAGAGCCTGCATGTAAGGATTTTTAAGACTTCCCACTCTCATATGCCAGGTACAGTGGCGTACACCTTTAATCTCAGTGATTCAGGAGGCTAAGGCAGGAGTATCATAAGTTTGAGGCCAACCTGGGCAACTTAAAAAAACCCTGTCTCAAAATAAAAAGGACTTGGGATGTAGCTCAGTGGTATAGTCCCCCCTGGGTTCAATTCCCCATGTGATAGGGAATACCGTGTGGGCACCAGTGGATTGAACCCAGTGAGTACTCAGGAAATAAAAATCCACGCCTTGCATGGTGCTGCTGCTGATTGTACGTGTTGTAAGAAGAAGCTGACCCAGGTCCTGAGAGCCTGCTTATTGTAGCTGCTCTATAAAATGTTCACTAATAATGAGCAATTAACTAAGTCACTACTTTGGGTTTCTAGTACTGTAGGACCCTAGGCATTTATCCATTCAGAGACATCATGGTGTCTTAAAACTCATGTGGATAATTGTCAGGATAATAATCTCAGGCCACTGTAAATTGTTTTGCAGTAGGGACAATTTTAGACTTGCAAGTATATGCTGAGAACATTAATCATCACCCTTCTTTACAAAAAAAAAATGATTTTGCTCTGTAATTTCCCTGCCATTCCCAGGCCACTACAATGGATGGAGTTAACCTCAGCATTGAGGTTGTCTACAAAAAAGGCCAGGATTATAGGTTTGCTTGCTACGATCAGGGCCAAGCCTGCCAGAGCTACCGTGTGCGGTTCCTCTGTGGGAAGCCTGGTAAGTAGTCCCTATTTCCTTTTTTGAGGACAGAAATGCAACCCAGCCTTGTTCCTTGAGCCAGCAGTTCTGCATGAATTTAGTGCCTAGATCAGCTGCCTCTGGGTATCACAGTGACACAGTGCTCTTGTTATACACCTGAAGCAGAGTGCTTTTATGACCCAGGAGAAATGGGAGGGTCCTCAGAGTTGGCAGCAGACAGCAGAGCCTCACCCTACCCATAACCCTTTCTGCATGGACCTGGTCCACAAACGTACAGGGTGCAAATGGACAAAGCAAGTTCCCTGCAGCCCTCCCCTGAAGAGATGTGTAGCTCTTTGCCTCTTTGGGTGCCATTATTTCAAGCCCAGTTCCCAAGGTGCTTGTTAGAAGTGATTGGCAATGGCCAGTTTGTCCTGGGAGGTGCTTGGTCTTCTGCAGAAGGTAGTCATTAAGGGTATGACTTCTGTAGGGGAGAGACAGCTACTGTAAACAATAGTTGAGAGGAGCTATATTTGTTTTACATCTTGAGCAAAGTGGGTGTGGTGAGGTGGCCACATTTAACTCCAGCTAAGAAGTTAGTGGAAAATTCCCCTGCCCAGAGCTAATGAATGGTTCTTTTCTGGTCGAGGTTTTATTGACTTCAAAAACCTGTACCAAAACTGGGATGGAGTCAGCCTGGTGATTTGGGTTTTGGATAGGCAAACCTGGCATTTACTTATATAGGGAGAGGAAGGGAACAGATGGACAGCCAAAAGTTTGCGGAGAACAAAGGGTTGTAGCTCGTCTTTCCTGTTTTGGGTTACAGTGAGGCCCAAACTCACAGTCACCATCGACACCAATGTGAACAGCACCATCCTGAACTTGGAGGACGATGTGCGGTCATGGAAACCTGGAGACACCCTGGTTGTTGCCAGTACTGATTACTCCATGTACCAGGCAGAAGAGTTCCAGGTGCTTCCCTGCAAAACCTGTACCGCCAACCAGGTCAAAGTGGCAGGTAGGCTTTCGTGTACTCTACCTAGGCTTAAGCCTAAACATTGTCAGGCTTAAAGTCAATAGATGTCACAACAAATCTGTATTGGTCAGTTAAAACCATAATAATGCTTCACAACAACAACAACAACAACAACAACAACAACAAAATCTTAGAATCTCATTATAAGCATTTATTTCTTATTCATGCATCTGTAAGTAGTCCAGGTATTTTAGTCAGGTTTCTGTTACCATAAAAAACCTGAAATATGGACTGAGGATATAGCTCAATTGGTAGAGTGCTTCCTCACATGCACAAAGCACTGAGTTCAATCCCTAGCACCACAAAAGAAAAAGAAAAAAAAATACCTGAAATAAACCAACTTATAAACAGGGTAATTCTATTTGGCTCATAGGGTTTTTTAATTATTTTTTCTTTGTAGACATACATGGCAGTAGAGTATATTTTGACATATTATACATACATGGAATATAACTTATTCTAATTAGGATCCCATTCTTGTGGTTGTACATGATGCAGAGTTACACTGGTCGAGTATTCATATATGAACGTAGGAAAGTTATGTCCAATTCATTCTACTGTCTTTCGTATTCCCATCCTCTTCCTTTCCTTTATTCCCCTTTGTTTAATCCAGTGAAATTCTTCTTCTCTCCTCCACCCTTATTTTGTGTTAGCATCCACATATCAGAAAGAACATTCAGCCTTTGGTTTTTCAGGATTAGCTTATTACACTAAGTACAATAGTCACCAGTTCCATCCAGTTACCAGCAAATGCCACAATTTCATTCTTCTTTGTGGCCAAGTAATATTCCATTGTGTATATATGCCACATTTTCTTTATCCATTCATCTGTTGGTTCCATAGCTTAGCTATTGCTAAGTTTTGGTGCTTTCAGTCCATGGTTGGTTGGCCCCATTACTTTTAGGCCTGTGGGGAGGGAGCACATCTTGGCAGGAGCACATGGTTCAGGAAGTGCCTTACCTCATTGCAGCCAGGAAGCAGAGAGAGAGGAAGGCTGAGACCCCTTAGAGAGGTGATCAGAAACACAGGACTAGGCTCAGAATTGAAGCATTCTCCCAGCACAGTCCCCTGGTCAAAGCAAATCACATGGTCAAATTCATCACACATGAGCTGGAGAAAGCTTTCTCCCATTGAGGTTGAAGGGGGAAGGGGTGAATATCTGTTAGAAAATAATTGAAACTACCACGAAATTACAAATCTCTTCTTTCTACAACTTTTGGGTTTTCCTTTTTCTTTTCCCAAATCCTGAGTCAGAATCCCTATAATTTATGTTATGTGAGGTTACTGGAATCACAGATTATTAGAGATAAAAAGAGACTTCAAATGTAATCTTGGTCAGTTATTCTTAGTTGGGGGAGTTTTTATCTATTAGGGTTCTTTGGCTGTAGGCAACAGAATTCAACTTGATTATGTGAAACAAAATGGAAGTTGACTGAAGTCCTATTTGGCTCAGAGAACTAAACTAGAAGCTAAACAGCTGTGCTAAAAAAAAAAAAAAAAGAAAAAAAAAAGGACAAAGAATCAGGAGCTTGGGTAGAAGGAGCCGGAGAGAAGCATCCCCAGAGCACCACTGTCTTGAGGAACTTGCTTAGTCCCTGGGATGCTGTGCTCAACAGTCACCTTCCAGGAAGAGAATGTCTGACCAGTTGGTGGCTGGTGTGCTCATCCTGTGACTAAGAGAGGCAGGAATCTTTACTGACAGTCCTTTTCAGATGGCACCAAGTTGAGGTGGGTCATTCCCTAAAGGAAAAGTAGGATGTACTACCAGAAGAAAGGAAAATTGATACTGGGCATTAAAAATATCACATGATACAGAATCATAGCATGGGGACGGAGAAAGTATTTGAATTTGAAATAGGAGGAAGACTATGGATCAAGAAGGCATATCTACTATATTTAAAATATATGTTATTTTGGAAATAAGCCTACAGAAACTAAATTCAACAGTCTTTTTGACTGGTTGAGATGTGCTTGAGACAGAATTTGAGGGAACATATTTTTTAAAAGGTGAGAAAGAGTGATGGATTTTTTATTTTATTTTATTCTTGGCTGAAATGGACCTGAGTATCATGTGACTGAGGCCCTCCACAAACACCATGGCTGTGATCCCAGGGCACAAATCCTGGAATCTGCCGAAGTGAGGTTGTAATCATTTTGGGGGAGATAGCAACTTGGAAAGTATGGCCAGAGAGGGGAAGAAGGCAGCCACTAGTGGGTGGAGGCTGAGCTAACTACACATTTGTTCTTGGACAAGATGAGAATCTGCTTTCTAAATATTTGAATCCTATATTCTTTGAGAAAAGCTTTGGAATATCTTATCATGAGCACAAGTCTAAATGAACCTGACAACCAGGAAGAAAAAAAAGAGTGAAAGACACATATCTAAGTAATAAAAGACTGGTGGAAGGAGAACAAATTCAGCAAAAGTGGGGAAAACTGAAGTTAGCAGAAGACACTGTTTTAAGCTATAAAACTGACCTCTGACTTTCCTAGTATCCAAAGTAGAGAAACTTTATAAATTACTAAACTATCATTATCTAATAAAAGGAAAAGGACCTGAAGCCGAGCACAGTGGTATAGGCCTATAATCCCAGTGGCTCAGGATACTGAGGCAGGAGGATTGTGAGTTCAAAGTCAGCCTCCGCAAAAAATGAGGTACTAAGCAACTCAGTGAGACCCTGTCTCTAAATAAAAATACAAAATAGGGCTGGGGATGTAGCTCAGAGGTCGAGTGCTCCTGAATTCAATCCCCAGTACCTCCCAGCCAAAAGAAAGAAGGAAGGAAGGGAGCGAGGGAGGGAGGGATGGAGGGAAGGAGGAAGGAGGAAGGAAGGAGAAAACTAAGAAGCCACCTTTCTCTTAGCTCTGAGCTTCTGAGGAATTTGCCCCAGGGGTTGTCCCATGATTGATACTGCACAGTGAACAACAGTTCCAGAAGCAGTTTATGCAGAGATGCTCTCTGTGTGGCTATTTATTGATGGGGACATGATGTTGGTCACATTCTGTGAAAACATTTTTGTTTGTTTTTGCTTTAACTGCAGACTATCATAATGAGCACAGACTCTGGAACTAGGTATCCATGATTAGAATTTCAGGAATGCCAATTATTAGCCATGGGACATCAGTTTGCTCATCTGTAAAATGGAGATAATGATCATAATTACTTCATGAGATTATTGTGAAGATTTAAGTTTATATACCTGAGGCACTTAAATGAGTCTGGCACACAGTAGTGGCCAATAAGCGCTAGCTGCAGTTATTATTAATATTAGGTGCAATCTTTTGACAACTAAGCTTAGAGATGGGAAGAAAAGAAGGGGCATTGCTGGCAGGCTACTGGTTGAACTTGTGTATTTTGCATTTTATTATTTGGGGAGATGCAGGTAGAGAATGTGTAGAGAGAGGAAAGTATGCTTAGGCAGCTTTGTGTCACCTGACAAGAAACAATGTAGAGGAGGAAATGTTTATCTTGGCTTATGATTTCAGAGATTCATTCTATGGTCAACCAGGTCCAAGGCAGAAACATCATGGTGCACAAGGGCATGGTGGAGGAAAGCTGCTAAGCTTAAGGCAACTGAGAAGCAGAGAGTAGGGGGCTAAACCCTTCCAGGGTACACCCTCAGTGACCTACTTCCTCTAACTAGGTCCCACTACCTAGTGATCCATTCAAACGGGTTAATGACCACTGATGAGGTCAGAGTCCTTGTGATCCAATCGTTACCTAAAAGTCCCACCTCTGAACTTTGCTGCATTGGGGACCATGCCTTCAACACATGAGCTTTTGTGGGGATGACATTCCAGACACAAGCCATAACAGGAATCAAACTATTTCTATCATTATTATTAACCAACATTTAAGGGCTATCACAGGCCTGCAGTCATTTTCCTGCTTGTTGTGATGCCAATTGGTATGGATGCCAATTTTGTGATTGTGTCTGCCATACTCTTCCTCTGCCCCCAGGTTGAGCAGGTGTCCTAGCTCTTCCTCCATAGGGACACACAAGAAGGGGAAAGAGCACTTCATCTTTTACTCAACAAGCAGTTGAAGAGCTTCTATTATGTATCACACTCTCAAATGCCATTGTGAGCAAGATGAGCATGTTCCTGGCCCTGGGGAAGTGGCAGAACAGCAGGGAGAATAGACATCCATCAAAGAAGCATTCCAATAAAAAGAAACTACCTGCTACAAAAGTAGAAGATGGGAGATACTGTGAGTATAGGAGAGAGGAATTTGGCAAAGTGAGAGCATGCATAGAAGCTTTCCCATAGGAATTCGATTGAACTAGGGCTGGAGGAAGAGTAGAAGGTATCTAGGAAAGAGTCCAGACAAAAGGAACACAGTGTGAGACTTTTGCTGGGGAGTGGAGAGCATTCCACTATAAGGAGGACCAAGAGCAGCCAGAGTAAAGAACATGAGAGCTCACAGGGCTACAGAGCAAGGAGAGACCACAGGAAGTCATGGAAGGCCAGAAGCCCATTAGATGTCCACTAGCAAGGAAGGCCTTCCCATGTCCACATCTATAGGAAGGCACTCAGAGAAGCAAGTTTTTAGTGACTGTTAGACCCTAGGGTCTTCACCAATGACTTTGTGTCACCTGGGGACAATGCTTTGTGGGCAGGCTTCTGGGATGTCAGATGTCCCCCTGACTCAACAGGAGAGGTATTCAGACCTTTGAGCTGATATCATTGCTCATGACTCTGGACAGCATCTGTGGCTATCCAGGAGGGTGGAAAGCCTGACTTTGAGCCCTAGCCAGCATGGAGGTGGATGGAAGAGTGGTCCTGGGAGAAGTTCTCTAGGTATGTTCAGACACCCCCTGATTTGTAGCTGTGTTGGGCACCCTGACAGCTGGAGGGGAGATCTCACTCTTAGCAGCTGTGGGTGCCAAAGCTAACCCTGATATTGAGGGACCTATGAGACGATGGAGCACGTCTAGCTCACCCTATAGAGGTCTGGGTATTGATGCTGAGTGGTGCTCCTCTTGACAATGTTTGACCAGCAGGACTAGCTGCCCTTTGAGGCCCCTTAAGGTTGGATTGAAAGTGATGGGGGCTACTCCAGGCCCTGACTATCAAGGAAGAAAGGACAAGTGGAAAAATGTTGGACTCCCTTCAGGACCCTCTAGACCCCTCTTATAGCAGTACCTGTATCAGCCCCACACCCAGCCTACCTCTTGCTCCCTCAAAAGGGCAGACCATCCACTTTTCTCAGAAGCTTTGGGATGTCCATGGAAGAACTGGTGAGCAGTGTCACAGAAGCCCCAGGTAGCAGTGTGTCTGCATCTGATGTCCTGGGCAGGCTCATGTTCCTCCTTTTCAGCTCTAAGCCTATTCTCTGGCTCTCCATCCCTCCTTTGCTGGAGCAAGGACTCCACCTGCTTCTGTGTTTTCCAGACCTGTGCCCCCACCACAAGACTTAGATTCCACCTTTCCAGGCCACAGAGAGGGATACATCCTTCCTGGATCCTCCTTTCTCAATCTCCAAATTCCAGTAAACAGCCCTTTAATTCATTTTAAGGGTTTTCTGATGGGAAACAGATGGGGGTAACAAAGTCATAAAAATGTGTGAATCTTCTAAAAATATATTTCAAAGCTTTGCTAACCACAGTGTGATTCCCAGCACCTCGATGTGGCTGTGGCAGTTGAAAACCTTCTCAATTTTCTGTCCTGTTTTCATTGCCACTTCCCACTCTGCCTGTAAACACTCCCCACACCTTTCCATAATACTATTAATAATTAGAATGAGTGTTTATTGACTATGGTATTCCAAACACTTTATGTGAACCATCTTGTTCTCTATTTCTGAAAACCTGATACTGTGAGGGCTACTGTTTTTGTCATGGCACAGATGGGGAAACAGAGTTCCATGGAAATAAAATGTCGAGACTGGTTTTCCAGTGTGGTGGCCACCAGCCACAAGTGGCTATTTAAATTCAATCAAAGTTAAATTAAATTTGAAATTCTGTTCCTTAGTCATAGTAGCCAGGTTTCAAGTGCTCAGTAGCCATGTAGGTTTATTGGCTACACCATCGTGGGAAAAAGTGCTTGTGGGTCATGCTAGTGTAGAACAACTAAGTCAACATCAGAGTCAGGATTTAAACTCAGGTTCCAAGCCTATGTGTGCGACTTTGTGCTTCCTCCATAAAGGCCACTATGCTCATTGTCTCCCTCTAAGAACGATGGAAGAGGGTATCCAGGCACTCTGTGGTTTAACTTTTCCTCTCTGAGACCCTCCTGAGTCCCTCTGGAATCATCCTTGCATCCAGTTGTCTGGGAGGAGCAGACCTCATCTGATTCCCCTGACTCACTGGGTCCCACCAGGTCTATGCAATAAGTACATGCATCTGCTTCTCCCATTGGAAGGTGCTTAGTGTCTGTTTACCTCTCAACCTCAGGGTGCCTACTTCTGTGCCTGACATGTAGACAAGGCTTGGTGATTGTAGAATGGGGCACCTGTCGCACCTGTCAGTTAATACAGAAAAGGCCAGTGTTTTTTAAAGTTCTTTCCCCAGGTCTCCTTCCTACTTGTCCAGGGTACTCATGAACCTTCTGGATTATCTGGGACAATTCTGACTTGACCATATCTGCTTGTTCCTGGTCAGCCTTCAGGTATCAGTGCTTTCAGAAGAAAAGTATGGGTAGAGACCAGACAAGATGGGATGATGGGGAACCAGGCACATGACTTCTCTGGGATAGCAGACTGGGAGTGGTCTGTGAATGTAACATGGGACTCTGCAGTGGGGAAAAAAAGCTGTGTGTCTGAAGTATTCATGCAACTCTTGGTCCTCTCAGGAGTCAGATAAACCCAGTCCCTCCATCTACCTGTCACTCCTGTATCATGACCAGCTTCCCCTATGGAAAAAAAAAGCTACCGAATCTATTGCCCATCAACTCCTGTCATTAAGGCTGACACTAGTGGTGGGAGGCCTGGTTTTCAGCCTTAACGTGGGGACAATGCCAGAGACAGCTGCATGTGTCATTTTTGTCATACTGGCTTCCTACCATGTGCTGTTTTAAGCACATACCATGGATTAACTCACTTAACAATCATAGCTACCTTTTGAGATATGTGCTATTATTATCTCCATTTTACAGATGAAGAGCCCGAGGTTCAGGGAGCTTAAATCATATGCTCAGGGACTCACAGCTAGGAGCTGTCTCCCAGCCTGGCTCCAGAGCCACAAACCTCCCTTTCACTTTCCCATAAGGTGGAGAAAGGTTGGCCCAGTTAGAAGGAGCCAGGTGGATGAGATGTGAAATAGCAAAGACACTCACAAGGAAGGATGCCATCTGGTCAGGCTGAAGGAGAAGTTGTATGGGAGACAAATCCACAAGCAGCAGGAAGTTTTACTCTAACAATCTCTTAGCCTGGTAGGCAGGGAGCTGATCTTAAAGCTGTCTGATCTTTCCCATGTCCCTGGCTATCAGAATCGAGCCTGTAGCTCTCTGTGCAACCCCTTCCCTCAACACACTCAACCCTTTGTGGGGTTGACCCTATAGCAAGTATGCTTTATGCTGTGCCTCTCAGGACCCAGTCCCTGGAGCTCATTCTTTGCTATGGTCAGTTGTTATGCTGCTTCTAGGGCATTGGCAGCCTGTTCTTTCTTTGTACCCCCAAGAACAGCCCAAGGTCACCTTGCTTGGGTGAGAAAGTCTTTGGGAGTTTCTCTGAGCATTGCCAGTCAAGCTGTTCTTGGAGTGTCCACTAATAAAGAAAATAAACTCTGGATCCTGCATGAGTGAAGCCATCGTATTTAGAATGCCAGGATCCCAGAAACCCAAGGAAAAGATTCCCCCGTTCTGTAATAGAAGGGCCAATTTTTACTACCCTATTTATCTGAAAAGGCTGCTTTGAACTGGGGTAATTTGGGAGACTAGAACAGCAGAGAAGAAGGTGCTTAAAATTCTAGGGTCCTTCAAATGGTCCTCAAGATCTTCCACTGACAAGGAGAGAGAGAGAGAGAGAGAGAGAGAGAGAGAGAGAGAGAGAGAGAGAGAACGAACTTGATGTGTAAGAGGTTTATTGGAGGATGCATGTTAAGTTCAAGGGAAGAGGGAGCAGAAGCGGGTACAGGGAGACTTCAGAACACAATGCAGTTCTGACACCGGGGAAAGGAGAGAGGGAAAGAAGGGGGGTTAAATATGAAGTATTTAATACACTGTGAGACAGCTCTGAGAAAGCCAGGGTAGTTCAACAGGGAGCTCTGGAGCAAAGACTGCCTGGGGGAGGTATCTCTAGTGCTGTAGGAGTGAACGATTCCAGTAGTCTGCCGAGTACAGTAATTGGGCAGAACTCAAGGAGGTCATGGCCCTGGGAAAACATTAGCTATTCCTGAAGGTGTGGCATCCAGAGGCTGTCTGCTCACCACACTCTTTGCAGGAGGAGTTCTTGAAGAGAAATCACAACAATGCTCTTTTATGACCACTACAAGAGAGGACCTGTACTTGGAGATAAAGTCAGAATCAAGGATTCATGGAGTAAAGATGTTCTAGAAAGAGAGGTCTAACCCTTGAGAGCCCTAGTCTTTAAGTCACAGAATGGAAACTAACCTGTTTCAAATTTTCTTCTTTCTTGAAGTCAAAACCCTGGTGGAACAGAAGGCCTGCCAGTACCCATGTATGGTGTCCTCTCCTGACCTCTTTGGCAGGGCACAGACCTTTGACCTGGACCCTGGGAAGGGTCCAGGCTCATAGCACTCACTTAGCTCCAGAGCCAGAGTTTGGTGGTTAAAGGAAACAGTCCTCTGGTGTCAGTCACATCCCATACATTCTCCTCTGGGCTCTCCAGCAGATCCTGTTATTCTAAACACCATGGCTCCCCTCATGTAGGATCTTTATTAGCGGATACTCCAAGGAACAGCTTGACTGGCGATGCTCAGAGAAACTCCCGGAAACTTTCTCAACCAAGCCCTGAGCACCATCTGATCCTCCATTTCCTCAAATTGGAAACTAGGAAGTTGTCTTAAAAATGGTGGAAAGCTCTCTGATTTTGATTCTCCATGATTAAATATAATTATAACCGATTTTCAGTACATCCTCTGCTGGACTTGTGTCTCTCTCCTCATCAGCCATCCGCCAGGCTCCAGGCACACTCCAGGCACAGCCTTCTGTCGGGCTCTACCAAGCTGGTGGTCATTCAGAAACCAGTGCAGAGCTCATTCTGGAAGAGACTCTGTCCCCATGCCTGGGAAGGTCCTGTAACTGATGTGCTTGTGAAGCCACAGAGCCCACAGGCAAGGGTAAACCAGGATAGAAAGAAGGACTGGCTTCCACAGGGGTGCCCAGAGGGAACTTGCTTTTGGACCTTAAAACTAAAGACACCTGATTGCATGACCCAGACCCAGTAGTAGCAGTGGGATGTACTGAAGGAACGGGGGCCAGCAATCTGCAGAGCTAACCTGTTTCAAACTCTCTTCTTTCTTGAAGTCAAAACCCTGGTAGAACAGAACACTTGCCAGTCCCCATGCATGGTGTCCTCTCCTGACCTCTTTGGCGGGGCACGGACCTTTGACCTCTGATTTCTCAGGGGATAGAGTAAATAGATTTTTTGTGATGCTAATTTTTATAATGCCTACTATAGTTTGGATCTTTAATGTCCCTCAAAAGCTCAGGTGTTGAAGGCTTGGTCTTCCACTTGGTGTTGTTCCAACCCTTAGGAGGTGGGGCCTAATGGGAGGTTTTAGGAAACTGGGGGTAATGACCTCAAGGGGATTGTGGTGTCATCCTTTCTCTGTTTCATTCCTGGCCAGTTTTCCTTGCTACACAGTGCCACCATGATGTACAGTGCTACCATAGGCCCAAATCAACAGGGCTAATCGGTCATGGACTGAAACCTCTAACTTTTAATCAAAACAAACCTTTCCTCTTTCTAAGATGATTATCTTAGGTATTTGTTACAGTAAAGAAAATTTGATTTAATATCTGAGGTTGATTGATTGATTGGTACTGGGGATTGAACCCAGCCAGGGTCACTTAACCACTGAGTTGCATCCTGAGACATTTTAGTTTTTGTTTGTTTTTGTTTTTTGAAATAGGGTCTCACTAAGTTACTTAGGACCTCATTAAGTTGCTGAGGCTAGCCTTGAACTTGTGATCCTCCTGCTTCAACCTCAGGAGTTGCTGGGATTATAGACATGTGCCACTGCATTTGGCCCGAGACTCTTTTTTAATAACGACTCTGTGGTAGTCCAAATAATAGTCCCCAGAATGTCCTCATCATAATCCTCAGTACCTATGAATGTCACCTCATACAGCACAAGGAACTTTGCCAGTGGATCACATGAAGGCTTTCTGGAAGAGATTATCCTGGATTATCTGGGTAGCCCAATGTAATTATAAGTGTCGTTATGTAAGAGTGACAAAGGAGGGCCAGAGGGAAGAAAATGATGTGATGACAAGAGCAAATACAGGAGTGATGTGTGTGTGAAGAAGGAATACAGACAGCTACCAAAATATGAAAAAGGCAGAGAACAGATTTCCCCCTGAAGCCTCCACAAACAACCAGCCCTGCCAACACCTTGATTTTGACCCCATCAGACTCATTTTAGACTTCTGACCTTGAGAACTGTAAGAAATCTGTGTTGTTTTAAGCTACTAAATCTATGATAATTTATTACAGCAGTGATAGGAAACTAATACCAACTGTCATGGAGATATTTTCTGAGTTTCATCATGCATCTATTTCACATCTTGAACTAAAATGGTTCAAAGAAACCACCATCTCACTGAGTCTGCAGAATTCTAAAACCATCCACATCCTTAGCAATACTGCAGGCGCATAGGATGTGTGCCAGGTGAAGGGGTGGGTAGGGCTCAGCTCTTCCTGTGGTTGAGGGAGCACAGGAAGGTCATCATGGTGGGTGCTGCTCATAGCTAATTATAAGCATGGCTTTCACATGTGGGCACTGGCTGTATCTTGGGCTGAGGCAAGTGCTACTTTGCTCCAGTCAAGGTCATAGTGAAAGCCAAGTGGTGTAGGTGGTATGGTTCAGGCTGAGACTTCACATGAGAGCTTGATGCTTTTTGTAATTACACCCTCAGATGGAAGATGAAGTGTCTACAAGCCAGGTCAGCAATCTTAGTGAAGGGCCAAATTTAGAGCCAGACTAAATATCTCTTTATTCCAGAAAAGAATTTGGGATTGTTGTGGAGGAAGAATTTGGGGCTGCAAATTAAAGACACTTCCAAAGCTTGAACTGTTGCCACTCTACAAGACCTATAAAATGTTACAGGACAGCTATAAAATTGCTCAATTTAAGTTTTTGTAGATGTCCTCTATATAGGATGGTGGGGCATAATGAGTAAAGATATATTTTCAACACATATGAAAGAAGAGGAGATGGAGGGAAACAGTATATTTGGCAAGAGAATGAGTGGTGTGGTAGGAGGGAGAAAGTAGAGAGAAAACTGTGGGGGAGATACAGACCATCAGTTCAAGGACTCTGGCCATAGCAGAACAGAGACTGACAATTGCTGGAAGGATATTAGTGAAGGTCTTTTGTCTCTTAGTTGTTTTTGTTGTTGTTGTTATTGGTGGTGTAGTGGTGGTGGTTGCAGTACTAGGGATTGAACCCAGGGTCTTGTGCATGTGAAACAAGTGCTCTGCCACTGAGCTACATCCCCATTCCTGTCTGTTAGAGAATTTGGAGAATAGAGCATATGAAGCCCAAATGGAGAAAGAAATGAAGCTACTTAAAGAGGTGAACTGGGGGAGATAAGGATCTTCAGACTATGGGAGGAGGTAGGGCTAGGATCAGCAGTACAGGGAAAAAGTGTCCTCTCCAAGACTGGAGGGGAGAAGACTAGGTCAGTACAGAGTGAAGTAGAAGATCTCCACTATTTCATGTAGTGCCACTGTGGCACCCCAATGTGGTAGGCACAGAAGCTGGGAGGTGGCTCTTTCTACAACATCAAGGTATAGATCCACACCCATGTGAGGTTGAGGAAGGCAGGATACAGATTTGCACTGCCCTACAGCAGGGGAATTAAGTAGAGTTTTTCTGTCTTCTTAAGAATCCCAGCCCGTAGGCACTTTCTAGGGTGTGAGCTTTGTAGGATCACCCAGAGACTAGATTTCTTCTCTCTTTTGTTCTGCTATCTCTAGGGCATGGTTCTCATCAGTTGGGTGGCAATAGCCCATTAGGGCCCATGTACCTTCTAGCAAGTTGGGGGACAACCTGGAAGTTGTACTCAGTACTTCTCCTCACATCCTGTGGCCACACTTAACTTCAGGGAGTCTGGGAAATATAGTTCCTATGGGTAGCCATGTGCCGGCTAAAATGCAGGACAGTCTAATACTGAAAAACAGAAAAGGGGATAAATATTAGGGAACAATTAGCCATGGATAGAACTAAGCATATATAATTGTCGATCTTTGCTCTATATTTGGGTACATGACTTCACCTCTCCGGGCTTCATTCTTCTTTAAAACAGGACTGGGGGTCTTGGGGGACCACCATGGCCTGGTATGAATAAGCTGCAGTCATGGAGCACCTGGAAGGGGCCCAGAAACCAGTAAGCACACACTCAGTACCTGCTGGTCCCCTTTCTCCCCTTCTGCCCTAGGAAAGCCGTTGTACCTACATATTGGGGAGGAGATGGACGGTGTGGACATGCGAGCAGAGGTCGGGCTCCTGAGCCGGAACATTGTGGTGATGGGAGAGATGGAGGACAAATGCTACCCCTACAGCAAGCACATCTGCAACTTCTTTGACTTTGATACCTTTGGGGGCCACATTAAGGTATGGCTTTGCCTGGCTGAGGCTGTCAACCCCACCAGGAGAATTTCCAAGGTGTTGGCCTATAGGTAGGAACTTTTTGGAAGGGGATGGAGAAACAGGAATTAGAATCAAAGGAAGTGCAGCTCCTGGGAGTTGGAGAAATTTCATGTCTTTTCCACTGCTGTGATGTTGCACCTTTCAGTACTGGAGAACAGACAGGTTTTGGAGCCACCTTGGGAATGGTTCTCTCCTAGAGACCACAGGGAACACGGCTTTCCCTGCTCATCATTGCTGCCTTCCTAGCTTTGTTATTTAACCTGACCATGTCCTGAAAAAAAGTCATGGTTACAATAGATCCATTACAGCACAGGCAAAACAACAAGCAGGGGAGTGGAACTAGAAGTGGCAGCAATTATAGCTGAGATTTTCTGGTAAAGAGCCAAGGTCAGACAGACCTACTGAGCTGCAGGGCTCTCACTGTGCAATAAACAAAAGTGATGCTTGTTCCTTGGAGCTCAGGATCTAGTATCAAGAGAAATTTCTTTTGCATCTCTATACAAAATGCCTTTACTGGGCCTATTAAATAGTGCAAAATATGGAAATTTCTTCTTGTGGTCATCAATGCCAATGTTGATAGCATGTATTATCTTGGAGTTTTGTGAAGATGGTTCTCTTGAAGGTGCTTTAAGGATAAGATTTTTGGTATCTAATTGAAGAGGCTAATGAAGTGAAACTTAGAGTTGGTAATAGGGAGGGACCCTGTATTTTACATGAGACAATTCAGTGTCACGCAGGCCTATGTTACAGCATTTCTAGAATCACTGGCTCCTATTCATTAAATGCTAATAGTGCTTTTTAGCATTACTTCTATGCATTTCCAGTCCTTTTCTGGGGACAGGGTGGGAAACTCTTTAGTGAGACCACAGCAGAAATAGCAGGTCTATTATTCAAGCTGCTGCAACTCTTTTTCCAATACTGAGAGTGATTCTGAGTGATCAGGGCACTCTTGCCCACTGAGCCCAAACTAGTCCTCAGGATCATTCTCAACACAGCTTCCCCAGGGATCCACCACTGGAGTTGGGATTCCTGTAGACACCTATTTTGTGGACAAATGGTAGGCATGTCAGAATTATCTTCCTTTCCTGGAAGTTGGCTGAGCCCAACTTCTGAGAGAAATCACTTTCAGACTGTGCTTTCTCTATGAGCTTCTGGAACTCTGGGTATCTGTGTGGTCAAGGGATTCCCCTTGAGTGGCTCTGAGCATACTGTGAAGAGAGCATGTGAGCTCCCACTACTCCTCACATGCCAATAAGGGGGAGATCCATGAAGTTTCCATAATCAACATCCCCAACCCTCTGTTGGGAGAGGATCTCAAATGGTGGGCATGGGGAGGCTCTTACCACCCCGCCTGATGGTCCTCCATATTCATTCCCCAAACTGGTAGGGCATATTATCTGCCAGCTCCACCAGGTTATCCCAGGATTATCCCTTTTTCATAATATTTGGTGGCTCAGGAGGCAGGGAAGGAAAGGCAGAGCAGAGCAGTCCCAGGTATTGCGCAACTCCTTAGGGCTTCTCAAATCCAAGCAGTGCATTGTTTTGCAACATTCTCAATCATTAGTAATGCCTTTCTTGTCTCCCTTTCTGTAAGAAGAGGCAGGCATCCTAACCAATATGCACAGAACATCTTTGACTTACCCAGGCGGGAATTGACAAAGCACTCTAGGGACACATTTGCATTGTCTGGAAGCTCCTCAGGGCTTCTTCTGACTCACCCTTTCCTCTCCCTCTCCACTTCCAGCTTGCACTGGGGTTTAAAGCAGCACACATGGAGGGCGTGGAGCTAAAGCACATGGGGCAGCAACTGGTGGGTCAGTATCCGATTCACTTCCACCTGGCTGGAGATGTGGATGAAAAAGGAGGCTATGACCCACCCACGTACATCAGGGATCTTTCCATTCACCACACCTTCTCCCGCTGTGTCACCGTCCATGGCTCCAATGGCCTGTTGGTGAGTACCTCATGCAAGAATGTTTGGATCTAGACATTTAGTCCTGGTCCACTAGAGGTTGAACCATCCTTAGCTCAGATTTTATCAGTTACTAGCAGGTCACTCACCAGACAGGAAGGAGAGTGAAATCCAGGGATGGTTTAGTGGCCATGTGGCACGACAGATCTATGAATGCAGACCAGGGTGTTATGCCAAGATCTTGGCTGTGGCATCTGCTGGGCTGACTGGAGGTGGTAGCAGCCATGGGCTCCTTTCTTTCTGTTTCACCAAGAATCTTTCAGATCTAGTGCTGTGAGAAAGACCTTCACCAGGAAACTGGCATATATGCCAGAAGCTTGTCTTGATTTTTCACAGATAATTTGTGCACTAAACTGGCCCTACTCTAAATGAAATAGTTTTACAAGCCTATCACAGGCTAAATCCAGATGCCAGATTTTTTTTTCTAATAGGATGTTGAAAAAAACATTTGCTAATTATTTTTACACTAAATTGATAATTTTATACTCATATAAACTATCCTAAATAATTTTACTTATATCCTCTATAAACTTTACAACTGGAAGTCACAAAAAGGAATGCTGCAAGCTGAATCAAGTGACCAGATGTGTTTTATTTGACTTAAAAAGTGTGTAAAATGAGTGTGGTGGTACACACCTGTAATCCCAGAAACTCAGGAGGCCAAGGAGGAGGATTGCAAAGTTCAAGCTCAGCCTGGGCAATTTACCAAGACCCTATCTCAAAACAGGGGATTGAACCCAGGGGCATTTAACCATTGAGCCACATCCCCAGCCCTTTTTATTTTTGAGCAAGGTCTGGCTAAGTTGCTTAAGGCCTAGTAAAGTTGCTGAGGCTAGCTTTGAACTTGTGATCCTTCTGCCCCAACCTCCCAAACCTCTGTGATTATAGGTGTGCACCACCTCACCTGGCTCAAAAAAAAAAAAAAAAAAAAAAAAAAAAAGAAAGAAAGAAAGAAAGAAAGAATTAAAAGGGAGCTGGGTTGTAGCTCAGGGGTAAAGCACCCCTGTGTTTAATTTTCAATACTATAAAAATCAAACGGTGTCTAAAGAGCACTTGAATTTGTTTCCATCCTTTAAATGCTGAGACTCTGCATGAACAGCTGGATTTCTGGCTCCTCTTGAAAAACAGGACTGTTAGCAGCAACAGTCCCTCTTTACTGTAGAACAACATGGGTTGGAGCAGTCGCAGCTGCCCGGCTAGCCCATGCACACTCTCCAGTGTCAACTGGGCCTGCTACTGCCTATTCCCTGGGTTGTTGTCACTCATCTCACTGCCTGCTGGCCCCTGTAGACAATTGAGATTGTGACCCCTACTTTAAACCAAGCAAAATAACTCTCACCATGAGGCGTGTGGTGAGGGGAAGATGAGGAGAGCTGTCAGCATGTCACTGAAGAGCTACTTTCGGTTCTATTCAGTGTGCTCTTCTGTTATAAAAGAATGTCTGTTGTCTCTGTGGTCTCAATGCTCTGATTTAAACCCCCCACTGAGTGTAGAGGAGACCACAAGATTTGCTGAGCCCTGTCTACAAGGGCCCAGGTTCCAGGGCTTGATTCACAGTTTTCCAGCTGTGAAACCTTGGGCAATTTACTTAACCTCCCTGAACTTCAGTTTCTTCCTCAGTCAAGTGGTAAAATGACATCAAACATTTAGGACTGTGGTGAGGATCTATGAAATGCAAGTGCGACAGGAAAGACCCAAGACCCCTGCCTGCCAAGTTCACTGGAAGTGCTTGTCCCAAACCAGGCCAGATGCTCTCAGTAGGTGGTAGCAGGGCTGTGCTGCCACAGCTGTTACAAAATGTGGGACTTTTTTTCTGGCTCAAGGAAGAAGGAGAAAAAAAAAGTTTTTGGCTGATGCTGAGAGACAACAACGTGATTTACAATAAATTCAGAATGTCAGGAATTTGGTAGTAACAATAAGCTTGGGTTCTGTAACCAGATGCCCTGAGTTCCAATCTATGTTCTGTCATGGATGAGCTGATTGTGCACCAGTTGTCTTACCTCTCCATGCCTGTTTCTTCTTCTGTAAAATGGGGAGGATCTTGTTTCCAGGACTGATGGAACAGAAGACACAGGCAGAGTGGAGACCAGTGCTAGACTCCCATCTAGCTCTGGGAGAGTCACAGGATCTTCCCTGTTCCCCCTGTAATTTGCAGGAAAAACAAACAAAACAAAAAAACCACACTCAAGCATTCTCACTCAGGTTGCCAATCAAGGTCAGAATATGGTGGTGAAAAGAACAACATAGAATATGGTAAGAAAGGTAACAGCCATGCATGGTAGTACACGCCTGTAATCCCCCTGACTTGGGAGACTGAGGCAGGAGGATCCAGGTTGGAGCACAGCCTAAGCCACGTAGAGAGATCCTGTCTCAAAAACAAAAAGGGCTGGGGAAATAGCTTAGTTGTAAAGTGCCCCTTGGTTCAAAAGCCCCACCTGAGCCTCCAGAACTTTACTTGTGCTAAGAACTTATGTTAAAAGTTTTCTCCTTAATTTCAGGCCAAATTGCCTACATTTAACTTCACTACAGAGAAAAATAGTAAGAGTGCCAGAAGCCTATAATTACAATTCAGAGTCTGTTGGAGTGGGAGCTATTCTGATTTTCAAAGCAATCACACACATACACGAGCACGCGCGCACACACACACACACACACACACACAGGCATAGGCATACACTCACACCTGGGTGTGGACTTCTGCTATGCTCACCCACCTGGCTGGCCTTGGATGACCTATTGAATCAACCTGGTCTTTAGTTCCTCAGATGTGCTATGAAGAATGTCATGGCTCTTCCTCAGGGATGTTTGGTTAGAAAATGCAGGTGAAATGTTTTTGGCTGTTATAACAGTAAACTTTCCCCAGAGCAGTGAGCCCGGGTCTTAGCTGCAAACCAGGGGGAACAGGGCAAGGAGTGCTGAGTGGAGCTGAAGGCATTGTGCCCTTGGGGCACCCATCAGGGCAGCATTGAGGGTGCACATCTCAGAGGGGATACATGCAAGGGAGAGCAAGCCCAGGCCTTTCTCCAGGAGTCTGAGTTAATGCATCTAGGCCAGGATACCAAGAGATGCCTGAGGCAAGACAGAGACAGCAGGTGAAGGTGGCCAGCCAGATACATAAGCCTCACATACAGTAGAGGTAGATTCCTGGAGTAGAGCCTTGGACAGCTTCTTGAGCTTCTTGGATTCTTGCCACCTTAAATACCAAGGCCTTCCTCGTGCCTGACTCCCAGAGGTGCTGGCTGTCAGACCAGAGGGAGCATCTGTCAACTCTCAGTGTCACCCAGATGCCAGATGGCCAATATACCAGCTGCAGCATTGGCCTTGTGGCCACACAGGGATCTAGCCTCACTCAGCTCAGCCATGCTCGACAGTCAAGCTGATGAGGTAGGATTTAGAGTCATAGCCCTGTTGTAGCCTTTCCAAACTGAAGCCAAATTATCATGGCTTAGAATCTAGATGAAGTACAGGCCTCTAACTCTCTGAGCCAGACAAGCAACACAGCCATACCCCTGGATGAAAGCTGAGGTTTTACAGATTGGCACCTCAGTCTGTAAATGCTTCCCTATGGGGGCAGGAAGTTCCACGCTCAGAATACTGCCACAGCAGCTGGATACTGTCCATTGCTATTTTGCATTTCTTTCCTTTGTTTTGGCTTTAAGGATTTACCAGTGACTTGCTATGTCTGGGAAAATGTTTTCAACTGGCAGGATGGAAGGAACCCAAAGACACACAAGGACACAGTTCAGATCTGGAATGCAGAGGCCACTCAGTAGCGTCTCAGAAGCATTTTTCCTAACATCTCCCCTGCTCTGGAGGCTGGCTGGATCCCAAAATGGATAGGCACAGGCTCACAGAAAGAGGGTTTCCATGCCAAGCACGGTAGTGCATACCTATAACCCCAGAACCTGGGAATGCTGAAGCAGAAGGATTACAAGTTTGAGGCAACTTAGGGAGAACTTGACTCAAAATAAAAAATAAAAAGGGCTGAGAATATAAGTGTCCCTGGGTTCAATCCTTGGCATCACACACACACACACACACACACAGAGAAAAGGGGTTCCAAGTTATGCAGATCTGAGAGGTGCTTAACACTCATGCCCAAGGGGATCTTGGGAGCCCCTCACTTGTGGGTTCCTCCTCTCTGCCTGTTAAACATGCTCTGTTCATCCAGTACCCACGTTGGGCAGCCCACCTTTGTTTTTTCTTTTCCTTAACCACCAACTTTTGCAAAGAGTGGTCAGAAATTGACATTTCTGCCAATTCTGTTTCTCACTCTTCTGCTAATTAACAAAAATGTGGGCTTCTCAACTTTTGCTTTCCCTGAGCCTTGGTGATGGCGCTTAACAGTATCTCTCCAGGGGGTTACCATTGAGCCAGGTATGGTGGCTTATTCCTCTAATCCCAGCAACTTGGAAGGTTGAGGCAGAAGGATCACAAATTTAAGGGTAGCCTCAGCAACTTAGCAAGACTTTGTCTCAAAATAAAAATAAAGGGCTAGAGATGTAACTCAGTGGTAGAGCACTTGCCTAGCATGTGCAAGGCCTTGAGTTCAATCCCCAGTTTTTTTTGGAGCACCCCCCCCCAAAAAAAAAGTGTCACCACTGAGCTTAACAAATCCACTGCCCCTTCTCTCACCTCATGAATATCTGTACTCGTTTTCAATGCTATTGCAAGTGTCAGTAGAACCTTGAGTTTGAAGAGCATAGGGTCACAGAGACTGATGGTTTCCTCTTCTGTAAACTGAAAATAACAATAGAATCAACTTCAAAAGGTTTTTAGATTTTTGACATACTGAGCAATGATATTAAACAATATCTTCACTATGTGGCTCTGTATCTAACTGCTCTGTGTGACCATCACTGGTTCCCAGAGATGGTAGTTAGTATCCCTACCAAAAAAGAGTGTCCTTTGAGTGAAATGCTCTTGCCAAACACCACATGCATGTGCTCCTCCCCCATTTTGGAAATTCCTGTTCCATGCTACCATAGTAAGTGTTTTCAGTAAACACACATGCCTAACTGATTATTCTAGGGATGCCTGAGCTCACCTAGTCACAGAACCCTTTTTTTCACGCCACTTTTGCATCTCACGAAATTGGCACTTTGTAGAACAGAGTTTGGGAAGTACTTATCATGGTACGGCATGGTTGGTGGTGTCCTTTTTGACAGGCAGCAATGAGTGCCAAAGCTCCTAGATGCTGCCGATACGGGTACAACCTGCTGAATGCACATTAGCTGCAGGCTGGATGACTGGGGGGTGGAAGTGTGTCTTACTATAATTCTGAGTTCTTAAGCAGGGTGCAGGGAAATCACCTTCCTAATACCTTCCTGGAAGACTATGAACCCATCCCAAGACTTCTGTAGAAGCCAGCAAAGACTCTGGTGTGGGTTCTGCTTATTTTCACCTCCTTTTCTCTTTAAGGCAGAAGAAGGGGTGTATGGGAGAAGAAAACAAATTCTTTCCTTCTTTGCCACCTGGTATACTACCCAAAACATATCTTTGACATATATGCTTCCAATAGCAGCCAGCTGTTTGAAACCAAGATGTCCCCAAGAGGCTGCACATGTGGCCTTGCGGGTTGTTACCTAAACAGTTCCAAGTGATACTGTGCACATGGACAGCAGTCAGTCCCTACATCTTCGGGTACACACCCTTCCTTTGCCATTCTACTAAAGACTGCTGGAGCCCCACGTGCCTATGACCTCAAAACTCTGAGGATTGTGGGAGAGGCTTTCATTTTTCCTGGATTTCTCCCTTTTCTAGTTTCTTGATTTCATCATCTCACTCATGTCATGTATTTGTTCTTTTCTCTCCTTCCCACCTGAGTTCAAATGTGGAACTTAGATGTTTGCCCTTGATTTTCCCCAAACAAAGGTCCTTGGTGGATTGGGATAATAGAGTGGGGGGAGGAGGGACCTACTACAAATTGGTGTAGGAACCAACAGTCAGAAATAGAATAATAGGAACCTCTTTTCTTTCTTTTTTGTTCTCTCTCTCTCTCTCTCTCTCTCTCTCTCTCTCTCTCTCAGTACTGGGGATTGAACCCAAGTGTGCTCACTGAGCTACATCCCCAGCCCTTTTTATTTATTTGTTTTTTGAAGACAAGTTCTTGCTAAGTTGCCCAGCCTGGTCTTAAACTTGTGACCATAGCACATCTCTCCTGCCTCAGCCTCCTGAGTCTCTGGGTCCCCTTTTTTGTTTTGCAGCCTCTCTTCAGGCCAATGTTTTCCTTCAGGCTGCCACCTTCCCTTCTCCCCCTTGTAGAGCTCTTGCTGCCTCCTCCTGGTCCTGCCCTCTCCCTACCTCTCCTAGACACTCATTCTTTACCTTATTAGGCAGAGTGTTTTGCTTATCCATTCCCTTTCTCAAATTCTATCTATTTGCATATTCTAAAACTCATTAAGATACTGCAAAACAAATGACCCACCACCCTACTCCAAAGCAATCTTCTCTTCAGCAATTCAGAACTAAATGTTTTTGATAATGGCAGAAGCTTGTAAATTACAGTTTTTATCATGACTGTAGTTATTCTTAAGTTACTCATTAATATAAATTATATCATAAGCACCCTAGAAGGCAGAATCAAACATACTCCTTCATCAGCATCCAGGACCCCGCCATGGGTACCAAACCGTCCGAGATCAAGGGCCTTAGATAAGTGGCAGAGTATTTGCATGTAATCTACATGCAATCTCCCATTTACCTTAAATCATCTCTAGATTACTCATAATACCTCATACCATGCAAATACCATGTAAATAGCCATTTTTCTGTATTGTTTAGGGACTAATGACAAGGAGGAAAAATTTGTACATGTTCAGTACAAGACACCGTTGTTTTTTAAAAAGTGTTTTGATCTGAAGTTGATTGTATCCATGGATTTGGATTCTGCAGAGAGCCAACTGTAGAATTAATTTCTGGTTTTGTATTTGTTTTAATCAGCAGTTTCTTTTTCTTACAGTATACAAGTTGATGGCAGTCATTCCCACTGGGGTGACTCTATGTCCTGACTTGTGCAGAACAGCCCAGCTCACCTGCCCATAGCACATCCCTGTCTCTCAACAGTGTCCTTATTCAGATGATAAAATCAAGTGCCCCACTACAGAGATGGAAGCCATCCCTCATGGTGGTTTCAGTTGTCAGGCAGAGCTTGGGAATTTCCTCCTTCACAATCTCCTGCCTAGAGAGCACCTAACAACAGCTGAAGGCTTAAAACAGCTTTTAGGAATTGCTTTTATGACTTCTGGCCTTCAGCATTCAGAAGAACAAAGGGAAAATACAAGATAATGGCAGGGAGTTATATATTACTTCTGGTTAGTGCACACAGGGACTGTGTTTGTTCAACTACGATTTCTGTAGTCTCTTCTTTCTTTCATCACCAGTCATCTCAAACTATGTCACAGTTTAAATATTTGATTCTGGGAAATGTTCTAAGAAGGAATGATTCTAGAATGTTAGAACCAAAAAGAACTTTAGAAGTCCCCCTAGCACGTAAGGAACACTCAGGCAAGTCACACAGCAAGTTAGAGGCTGAGTAGACTTGCATCTTCAGCTCCCAGCTGAGAAGAAGGAAATGGAGCCCATGTTGAGAAGCTTTCCTTGCTGGCGCTGTTGATTATCACTTAGCACACAAGTCATGCCATCACAGATGGGGAATCAAGTCCCAATTCTGTCCTTATGAAAGAAGTGTCTTAGGCCCCCTTGTTAAAATGTGTCATTTGTAAAATAGTAGTTGTGAGAAGGTTTACATGAGACAGCATGTGCAAAACATTTGACACCCAATAAATAATAGTGATTTTTCCCCCTCTAGTCAGTGAGGGTTTTTCTTCTCCATAGCACATCTCAAGGGTCTTGGAGGGAATTCCTTCACAGGGTATTTGTTAGAAGTCTGTACCTAGTTTATTATTCACTTGCATTCAGAGAAGCACTGCCCAACATGGGACAGAGATAGTAAGGGCACAAGGATAGGTAGGATTTAAAAAGAGCAGGGGGTAGGAGGTGGAAGGTCTGGGTCTGAGCATTGCTCTACTGTGAGGACTTTGAGTTCCCTGAGATACCCCATGTCCCTTCTCTGAGCATTAGTGTCTTCCTCCAAGAAGTGAAGGCATTGAACTTGACCTCAGATGTCCCTGCCAACAGGAACAACCCGTGTTTCCTTGCTTTTTCTCCCAAGCTTCTTTCTCCATGCTATTTATAACACTTTTATTGCTTACTAGGAGAAAAGGAAGCAATCCCAATGGATGACACTGAAATTGACTGAAATGCTTATTGAAGGAATGAATAGGATTCAAGATCACACCCTTGCCTATCAACAAAGATTAAGGGAGGGATGCTTATTTAAAAGAATGGGGAATTTGCCTGGAACAAGGTGGCTTGTGTGTTTGGATCCTTTCTTATGGAGTGAATGGACATAATTCAAAACCAAGCTTTCAGCTGTGGCTTTGCACCCATGGGTGATGTGACCCTGCATAAATCACTTAACTTCTCTGGGCCTCATTTTCTTCATGTCTTTTAAAAAAAAATCTATTTGCAGGTTTGTATAAAATTACAGCAAGATAAAAAGGTATAGCAGGCCAGTGCAGTGCTCAGACATGAAGAGGTTTGGCTTGGCAGCCTTCAAAGAATGGCTGCTGGGAGTTAGAAAAGAGGCAACTGACTTGTGAAAGACTTCAGGAGGAATTAGGGTGTTTACCCTAGATCCATGCTTCTTAGTAAGGGACAATGTTGTCACCCTCCTCCTCCCATCCAATGGAATATTTGGCAGTCAGTTTTGGTTTTTCCAGACACTGTTGATTGACACAACTGAGGGGACTCTATTGGCATCTGGTGGGTAGAGGTCAGAGATGCTACTCATACTGCAATATGCAGAACAGCCCCTTGGGATGTGCTGAGTGAAGTGGTCTCTGGACTGTGTTTGACTTTTCCAGTGCCTGGCATAGTCGTAGAGTTCACAGGTGTGGGTTGAATCAAGGTCATAGGAAAGTAGGGATTTCCTCATTGGATGAATCCCTAGCGCACTCAGCACCCAGGGCTGGGGATAAGGTTGGAAGATTTCAATCAAGATAAGTGAGATGTTATCTACCTTTGTCCCTCTACCATGTGAGGCAGCAAGCATCCCATCTCTGGAGTGTTTGAGCAGAAGCAGATACCCATTCCTTAGGAGTGCTGAGACCAGAGTCCTGCACTAGACAGGGAACTAGGGATCAGGCCAGGCGCCCTCTAAGAACTTTTCAGTTCTGAGAAACCCTTCTGGGTCCAGGGATTCTGATCCCAAAGGAGACTCATAGATCATGAAGTTCAAGCCCTAAATTTTGTGGAGGGATAAGTAATTGAACACGGGACAGGAGACTTGTCTAAGATCCCTGTGCTGTTGGATATACTGTGAAGATCACATGCCTGGTCTCTCACATCTATTCAAATGCTCCTTCTGCTTGGCCCTCAGCTGTGATTCCAAGAAGGCAACTGAAGTGCTGGAGTTAGCAATGCTTTCTGGTTCTCACCCCAGGAGTTGCAGACGTAGCTTAAGGTGTATCATGGGCTAAAAACTTGGCTTGGGTTCATGGGTGCAGGCACAGTGGAAAGCATCAACTTTGATCTTCATAAATAGTCAGCCTGGTACAGCTCCATTGCTGCCTCCCTGAGGAAGCCCCCTCCCCACCCCCTACTCAGTGAGGTCTCCTCTGTGCATCCCTCCATACTAAGCTGTGTCCTCAGCATATCCCCATCTGACTAGGCTCCAAGGACTGATCTCCTTTTGACCCACCTTCTCACTTCTGACATTTTTTTCCCCTTTTGTATTTCATGGAGCCTCACCTCTAACACCTGAGCTGGAGGAAACTATTCATTCCTCTGCCCCTCCCTCTCCTGACTTTGGACTTGCATCAGATTCACCTCCAAACACCCAATAGGGGTCTGTATATGGCTGATAATATTTACTCTTTGTTGAATAAATCCATGAGCAGATGAGAATTGGATGCTGAGTGACCCTTCCACACACCTCAACCCCTACAGATCAAGGATGTTGTGGGCTATAATTCGTTGGGCCACTGCTTCTTCACGGAAGATGGGCCAGAGGAACGCAACACTTTTGACCACTGCCTTGGCCTCCTCGTCAAGTCTGGAACCCTCCTTCCCTCTGACCGTGACAGCAAGATGTGCAAGACAATCACGGAGGACTCCTACCCAGGGTACATCCCCAAACCCAGGCAGGACTGCAAGTGAGTGCCTCCCTTGCTCCTGCCACACTGGGGCCTGTGCCACCCTGCTCCCTCCACTTTCTGCTCAGCACTTGATTTCCCCACCTCAGTGCTTCTGAGCAGACCTTAATTGACTTCTACTGAGAATCTGGAGGGGAGGGAGGAATGTGTCTTCTCCCTTCTTTCTTTCTGCTCAGCTTGCCTCATGCAGTTTTGTCCAAAGAGAACCACTGTTCTCACCCATGCACTTTACTTGATGCCATACAGCTTTCTTTGTGGAAAGGAAGGGTTTCCATCTTGACTCCCACAGTGGTACACATTGATCCCAGCCTCACTGATCCTTTTCCAGTCATGGTAGACAAGAGTTAGAGATAGACCTTCCTGTGCAGCCACCCTTCCAAGCCCAGGGCCTGTCCTGTAAAAATGGCTTCTTTCCTGGGTTCTTCTCACAGATCTAATGTTAGACTTCACCACAAACTACTTTTACCTTAAAGAGGCTTTTTTTTTTTTCTTTTCAGTACTGGGGATTGAACCCAGGGGCACTCTACTACTTGAGTTGCATCCCCAGCCTTTTTTATTTTTTATTTTGATACAGAGACTTGATAAGTTTTCCACACTGGGGCTCAAACTTACCATCCTCTTGCCTCTGCTTCCTGAGTCAATGGAATTATAGTTATGTACCACCACACCTTGCTGCACCATGCCCCTTTTCAATTTCTGAACATTTTATATTCTTAAACAGGCGGCCCTTTAATTAAAAGAAAAAAAAATGTTTCAAATGGACAAATAAATGATTTATTAAATCTCTTCAAACTAATATTCGAGTTTCCTGTATGGGTCCATGGTGCAGCAGAATTAATGTTAGCAGGCCTTTATGTGATGCCATTCAATTTCTGTCCCCTCTCTGCAGTGCTGTGTCCACCTTCTGGATGGCCAACCCCAACAACAACCTCATAAACTGTGCTGCTGCAGGATCAGAGGTGAGCTGAAATCCCTTTCATTTGGCAGAAAGTAAGATGGAGATGGCAGAGGCTGCCCCTGAAATATGGAGCTCTTGAGTTCCAACTCCAATTGTTAGTGCAGACAGGCTTAGCTAGAGTGAAGAAGAAAATTAGCCAGTGGGTGGCAGAGAATCCTTTGACTTGGTTTTAAATGACAGCTCTGTCACTTCATAATCCTGGTAACCATAGATAATGAGTACTAAGCACTTTATATATAATAACTTGTTCTTAGAATTTAATTATTTTTTCTTAGAAGGGTGCCTGGCATGTTACTGTTGTAAATTAATGAAATCTGATTCTTGCATCCACACTGTGGCCTAGATATGATTATTATTCCCATCTGATTGAGGAGGAAACTAAGGCAGAGAGAACTAGGTGTCCAGGGGCACACACAACTGGGCATAGTGTGCTAGATGTGAGCACAGTGTTCTGTCTATACAGACTTACTATACCTGTGACCCTGGCCCAACTGGTGCTCTCTGGAGTTTGCATATTTGCAGAATGAAGGGAAAAGCTGAGAATACTTCCTGGTGCATCAGGAAGAGGAGTTTAACCTGCGTAGTATCTCTGAAACCCAGCAATTCAGAGATAGAGTAAATGTTAGAGTTTTAATTCAGGGTGGACCCCACAAGCTACTCTTACCTCAATATTTTGCTGTTTCCCTTCAAACACTGGACCACATGGAGTTGCTTGGTTGGCAAGTGGAGAAGGGGTCGTAGTATTACACCCACCCCAGTGGGGGCCACTTGGTCATCCTGAGCAGCTGCCTATTGGCGCTGAACTATGTGACTTTCTTGTGCTCTGTCTCAACAGGAAACTGGATTTTGGTTCATTTTTCACCATGTACCGACAGGCCCCTCTGTGGGAATGTACTCCCCAGGTTATTCAGAACACATTCCACTGGGAAAATTCCATAACAATCGAGCACATTCCAACTACCGGGTAAGTCTTTCCAGACAGCACCTCCCTGGCCTGCGTATCTGTCCTCTTCCTGGGTCTGCAGATGATTAGAGCTGAAACAACTGCACTCTTAGCACCAATCTGGAAGAAAACAGCAGTTTCCCAAGCCTGCTAGCCACTGACCATTCTTTATAAGAGTTTCCTATGGTGGGAGCCTTAAAAAAATTTTTTATTTTTTGGCCTAAGGCATAGCCGTTCCCTTCTAGGAGCTTCAGTTTCCTCATCTGTACCATTAAAATTAGATCAGATCATCGGCTTATCAATATGCTTATCAGCATCCTTGAGACCACCTCTGTCCCCAGAGCAGACCTCTGGTCTCAGCTTCACACCAAGTTCTCTTGCTACATCCCACAGTCTATGGTGGATCCTCCATTGACATCAACAACCTCTGGGCCTAGCCGAAAGGAGCAAGATGCAGCTTCACTCTGGCTGAGGGGAGGGCAGCTTCTCCGGGCAGCCCCTAGGCTGAGCACCTGAATTTGATTTTGTGATTCATTTGCAGGGATTGCTGGTATTTACTATGAAAAGTTAGTCTTGACCCATAAGCTAAGGAAAATCAACATGATTCCAAAAGTGGCATCAGCATCCTCACCTATTCCCTTCTTGTTCTGTTGCTCGGGGAATGCGTTGTTTGATCTACACAGAGTTAAGTAGGCATATAGGAAACGAGATATTCCTCCATATCTTCATTCACTTCTCAATATTTCTTAAGCATCAAGCAAAGGTTGGGGGGCTAGATGACTAGGATATTGCATCTGCTGACCTCCAAGTAGGATAGCAGTTCAGACCTGAGAATGGAACACAGCAATGGAGCTTGGGGGAGGCTGAGATCAGAGGTACTGCTCTTTGGGCAGAGGTGGTCTCAAGGATGCTGGGGCAGCACATTCTTAAACTGGTGTCCTGGTCTAATTCCTAATGGTACAGAGGAGGAAACCGAAGCTCCTAGGGAGGAATGAATACATCCTGGGTCCAAAAAAAAAAGTATATATAAATTAAAGGTTTAATCAGGAGAAGAACAAAAAGGCAATATACTCTCAGAGCAGCCTTGTGCTTACACCTGGGGGAGACCCCTGGCAGTGGCATGTCTCAGAGACTAAGGTGAAAGATAGTTCTGTGGGGCCACAGGTAGAGATATGGAGGAGAACAGCACTACCTTGACAGAGGTGAATTTGCCCAGGGTCTCCAGTGGGGCATTTCTGAGGCTATCATGGGCATCAGCGTTGTACCCATACAGAGGCATGTGCTGAGGCCATAATGGTGGAGCAGGGGAACAAAGTGGAGAATGAGTTGGCTTCTTGTGGGGAACTGTCAATCTCTGGTCCCTTGAGAAGCTTCACTGTGAGCAGGGGAGATGGGCCACATAGTACCTGGGAGGTGTAGGGAAGCTGAGAAGGAGAGGAGATGGAAGAAGAAGGGAGGATAGGCAAGGGCTCACTGGTGCAAATAGAGGGTGGGACTTCAGGTGATAGCCAGTCTCATCCTCTGAGGCAGGTGGGAAATAAGTGGAAAGGACCTCCATCTGGATTAACTTGATTGGTGCTCATGACTTGTGAGCCTTGCCTCTATACCACAGTGTGTGGGTCTTCTTCCAAGTATCTTTTCCTATATATCTTAATCGTCCTCATAGCCTTGCTGTGAAATAGTTGTTATTAACTCATTTTGCAGATGACAAAGACTAAAGAGGTGAGTAAGCCAAGCACAGTGGCTCATGCCTGTAATCAGGAGGATTGTAAGTTGGAGGCCAGCCTGGGAAACTAAGAAAGATGCTATCTCAAAATAAAAAATAAAAAGGACTGGGAATATAACTCAGTGGTAGAGCACCCCTGAATCCAATTCCTAGTACAGAAATAAATAAATAAATATACTCTCAGAGCAGTATATTTAGCAGTAGATGGGTGGGTTGATTTTTCTATAAATCTTTTCTACTATATTTAGCAGTAGATGGGTGGGTTGATTTTTCTAAAGTCCTAATTCCTGAGAATAGATCTAGGAGTCTAATTCTATATCATCTGACTCACATCACAAGAATGCATACCTTAAGTCCTTGATTTGGGGCCCAGGATAATAACTATAGAAAGAAGTGTGGATTCTGTGTAAGGATTTGACTATGGAGCCTTGGAAAAGATACTTTTTAGAACTCAGTTTCTTCATCTACACCTTAAACAGGACACTTCCCCCCCCCCCCCGCCCATATTTGGTCTGAGTCACACAGAACAAGGCAGGTTCTTTTTGCTGTACACTGAAGACCCTCTATTCCATAAATGATGGTTTTACTGGCACATGCAGGAGGGTGTAATAGGCTGGATGTGACAAGATGCCTGTGGTCTGCAATAGCAGCTGATGTGTCCTCTCTCCCCAGGCTGGCATGATCATAGACAACGGAGTCAAAACCACAGAGGCCTCTGCCAAGGACAAGCGGCCCTTCCTATCTATCATCTCAGCCAGGTAACAGACCCTTGGGAAGACACATCCTCCATAGTGACCCCTCAGTCCAAGTCCCTTCTCTTTTTCATCTCTTCCTCATCAGTCCTGTTGAGAACTTTCTATGGGCTCGGCATTGAACTAACTGCTGAAGGCACCATGGTGAAAACTCTGAGCAGGGTGAAGTCTGAATTAGGAGTCAGTCTCTAGTAGCCAAAAGGAGATTGAAAATTCTTAGAAGTTTCTAGATCCCTCAGCAAAGCCAATACCTGGAAAGTCAATAGGAATGGCCAGAGCATGGCAGTTGGGGCTGGAATAAAAAAAAAAAAGTAAAAAGAAAAGGGAAGAATATCACTGTAAATTTAAAACAAACAAACATGTAGATTATGCCTATAAGTCAACCTGGAGCTCAGCTGAAAGCCAGAGACAACTTTTAAAAGGTGCTGCCAAAACCTGAGGGTCATTATCAAAACCAGGACCCTATAAAAGGTCTAAGTTGTTTGGTCTCCATCAAAAGTGGGCAACACTAGTAACATGACAATGCCCACAGGACACGAGGCACCAATATGCACCGGGCTCAGCACTACATTTGGTAGCTAAGAAATGCCAAAATAAGGCACTAGTTCAAAGTTGCCCACTAGTTAATGGGAGAGCTGAGTGTTACAGACTGTCCTTCCAGGCCACAGGGGCTGCACTGCATGCCTGGATGGCACTGGATGTCTGAACTTTCCTCTGTGATTTGATCTCACTTAAGGGACAACTATTAGTGGTGCTGATGGATGAAAAAAGTGATGTTTGTGTCTGCTTGGAGTTGGGCCCTGGAGAAAAGCCTGCTTGCCTCTGTGATGGGCTCAGAAAGTTCACCCTGATCAGGGCAATGCTGATCAGTGTTTATTCAGTGCTGTCTGGCTCCATGAGTACAGAGGAGCTCACAGAGCCCAGGAGGGAGTCAGTACAGCAGATCCTCTCAACACCCCGTGTCTGTCCCATGGTATTTCCAGATACAGCCCTCACCAGGATGCTGACCCGCTGAAGCCCCGGGAGCCAGCCATCATCAAGCACTTCACAGCCTACAAGAACCAGGACCATGGGGCCTGGCTACGTGGTGGGGATGTGTGGCTGGACAGTTGCCGGTGAGTCGTGAGTGATGTGTAGCATTAGCACAAAGGAGGCATGAACCATCCTCCCCCCATCTGGAGTATGAACAAGTCAGAGAAAGGAAACAAGACACATCAGCCTCTGGCCTCTCCCAGAGAGGTAGGAGCATTAGAACAGCAGCAGGCAATGGCCAGAAGAAATCAAAAAACAAAACCCCAAAACAGCATATTGCCTTCAACCCACAGTGCCAGGTTCTGGGAGTCATGATTTTTCTCTAAATAGTCACTGGCTTCATTCTCTCAAGGTCACACAGCCAGCCAACTAAGAGATGGAAGAAGAAAAAAGTCAGAATATTCAAGGCACCTACTACATGCCAATGCCTTTGTTGCATTTCTTTCTTACCACGGTTTTCAAGAATATAAATTACTATCTCCATTTTAAAGATGGTAATCTAGGCTCAGTTTAATGAGTTTCCCAACATCACACAAATAAGTAAATAATCAATCCAGAACTCAACACTCCAAGGTGTTGGTTTCCAAGACACAGTGAAAAAAGCCAAGAATACTGAGTTCTGAGATAAGGCCCCATATAAAGCCACTGGTCACACTGGACAAATACCAAAGGGACAGTAGCTGAGCAGGAATTTATTTTGTGGGAGTATCATGAAGTGTTCTCTTCATTTGACTTCTTTTTTTAATTTTTTCATTATTGTTGATGGACTTTTATTGTATTTATTTCTATGTGGTGCTGAGAATCGAACCCAGTACCTCACACATGCTAAGCAAGTGCTCTACCATTGAGCTACAACTCCAGCCCCTTTGTCTGACTTTTGTGATAAAAATGGGAGATCAGAGCCACTTGAGAGGCTGAAGCAGGAGAATTGTGAGTTCGAGGCTAGCCTTAGCTAAGCTGCAAGGCCCTAAGCAACTTAGAGACCCTGTCTCAAAATAAATAATAAAAACTGAGCAACTTAGAGAGAATCTGTCTCAAAATAAAGAATAAAAAGAGCTGAAGATGTGGCCCAGTGGTTGAGCACCTGTGAGTTCAATCCCCAGTAACAAAAAAGGTGTATGTGTGTGTATGGGGGGAGGGTGTCAGAAACTTTGTATAGGAGATAAAAGCAAAGGGAATGAAAGGAAATAAAAAGCATGCAAAGAGGGAAACAGAGACACTAAATTGACAGAAGAAGGGAAAGAGGCTGCTTAGAAAAGCAGAAATCTGGGGAGAGGCTGACTGTAGGCTGGGAGACGCATGAGTACCAAGCACACCCTGAAAGATGTTCTGGGAGATAGGATTGCTGCCAAGAGATGGAGGGAACTTTGCTCCTCATAAGGAAAGAGGAGTCATTTATTTTTAAAAGAGGGGATGGGAAAGAAGAGAGACAATCTGAATTTTTGAAGGAATTTAGGAGAAGAGGAGGAAGGCTTATTCTAACTGGCATTAGAGGGCATATTTCAGTTCAGAAGAAGTGAGAACTTTCTTATAATATGGAATACTATTCAATGAAATCAGTTGCTTAGCTGTAAGCAGAAGCCAATGGCACTTGAGAAGGATACTATTTAGGAGGCAGATGGAGGCCCTGGTAGAAAAGAAACTAGATGGCATCAATGCTGAAATTCTCTGCAAATGTCCAGAGAATTTGTTGGTTCTGATTTCTTGGGCATTTCAGAGTTTAGGTTCCCTATAGAGACAGTAAATGCCAGACTTGGGGCAGCAAGAAAAATGGTCATGATCTTCTCCCTGTGGGGCTGTCTCTTCTAATGCTCCATCAGACTCATTCTAAGGAAGCTCAGGCTGGACTGGCACGATGGCTGCAATCCCACAGTGTATGTGGTCAGGGACTGACAGAAGATGGGGATCCCTTTTGAGAACTTTGGGCATTTGGTCAATGTGGCCTTTTCAGGAAGGTCACTGTGGTGATCACTGGATGGAGGCACAGATGGGAGGGGGCTCTCCTGGAGGTAGGAAAGCCAGCAGAGGTATTACCACGATAATGCCAATGAGAAAGGATTATAAATAATGAGAACTTTGCTGAAACTGAGTCTTTGGAATGGTGAGCATGTCTGCTAGAAGATCATTGCATTGTTTTAAACCTATTGAGTTTGAGATGTATGTGAAATAGTAAAAATGCTGCAAATTTTGGAAGCATAGGTAGGAAGAGTGACTGATTATAGAATCACCAGCATTTTGGTGGAAAGGCAAGCTGTTAGTCTTTCCTGGGGACACAATAAAGAATGAGGGAACTACAGGAATGCAGGGGGGTGGGTGGTGACGGTGTGGAAAAGCTCGGGGGCTGGTTCACATCTGGGAGACAAGAATCAAGAAGCTTTAGAAATGAACTGGAAAATATGATGCTCTGGAAGATGGACCTTGAATAATTGATTTGAACTGGATGGATCTCCAAAGAGGGGGAATGCATGTGTCCTAAAATAAAGTACTCAGAGGATGAAAAAGTGCATTTAGTCAAGGGTCGCATGTTTTCTCTTATATGTGGAAGCCAGAGAATAAAAAACAAAAGAAAGGTGAGGGGGGAGTGTTCTCTCATGAAAATCAAAAGGAGTAGAGGAAAAGGACCAGAGGGAGGGAGGAGGGGAAAGAAAGGAGAAATACTGAAGAGTGATATTGGCCAAATTATATTGTTATATTATGTGCATGAACAAATAATGTAACAGCAAATCCCACCATCATGTACAACTATAATGCACCAATAAAAAAGCATGGAAAAAATTAAAAATGCACAACTCAGTAATACACAAACAAACAAACAAATAAAGTGCTCTTGGGAACTAGAGAGCATTCAAGCCACCAGAATCAGCTCAATATGCTAAAGCAGAAGGAAACATGGACTCACTAGGCTCTTAAATGCAAGGGTAAGACTTGGGCTTGGTTGTATAGGTGATATGAAGCCACTGGAGGTGTAGGAAACAGAGAATGATTGGTGACAATGGCACTTTGAGAAAATGAGCCTGGCAGGATGTCCAGGACAGATGGAAGGAACAGAGAAGTGGAACTATCTGCCTCAGGATGGAGGACTTGAAGACAGCATAGACCCAAGACTCAGCTCAGGTCCTGTATGATCATCTGTCAGGTGAGACCAGACTCCCTCCAGAAGCATGCTCACCTGGACACTTAAAAAGGGCAGAGTGAAAAAGCAGCAGAGTAGGTGACCACAGTGCAATTGCAAAATTTCTTCATGCTTTTCTCAGAACCAGCATCTTTCTGAATTCCAGGAACTAGGAATTTAGTTTTGGAATTTAGTTTTTGTGCTGCTGTGGCTGAAACAGTAGTAAGGATGGCAAGTCACATAACTCACCTGTCCTCAGTGCTGGCCCTGAGAGTGGTGAGGTCCTCCAGGTTCTCTTGGCTAAATCTCCTATTAGACCTGCAATTGCAGATGGTGGGCTGGGGAGGGAGACTTATGAAACTGAGCCTGCCCATGGCTTACTGAAGGTAAGACTATTGGGGTCACTGTTTTCTCTCTGGAGTCAGACACAGAATGGGAGTGGATTCAGAATGTCCCCTTACTTTACAGAGTACAGAATCGCAATTCCCTCTCCAAAGTCAAACTGTGTACATGACTTTGCTAAGCATGGAACACATCTTGACTGTCTGCTCTTGTCCTCAGGTTTGCTGACAATGGCATTGGCCTGACCCTGGCCAGGTAAGAACAACTGTCCTTGTGCTTGGTCCTTTATGGGAATTTGTCTCTGGACTTTTCACCCCAAACATGTTCTCTCTACAGTGGTGGAACATTCCCATATGATGATGGCTCCAAGCAGGAGATAAAGAACAGCTTGTTTGTGGGTGAGAGTGGCAACGTGGGAACGGAAATGATGGACAACAGGATCTGGGGCCCTGGAGGCTTGGACCACAGTGGAAGAACCCTCCCTATTGGCCAGTACGTTTGCAACTGTGATAGTCACTTAGTTTTGTATGGCTTAACCTAAGTGATAGCAATGGAAGGAAAAAAATTGTGGGTGATTTCTCTCTGTTGACTATGAATTTTTCTGTCCAGAGACATAACTGAGATGATTGAGACTAGCAATGAAGAGGTGGAGTCTGGATCAGGGAGACAGAAGCCAACAACATTGAATTTGAATCAACAGGATGGCAAGGCCATCAGAATGCATAATATGGCCCTGGTCTATGATAATGAGAATATCATTTCCACAATGTGGGACTGTGGGTCCTGGTCTTCTCCAATAGGAGGCTCACTTGGAGACTTTTATTCATTTCTGAGGATTGAAAAGTGACAGAGCACTCTTACAGGAGAATAAATTGGAGGGTGGCAAAACCCACAGCCATGCCTCATGTAGACTGGGATCTTCAACCAGGAGATGGGATTATCCTTGGGTAGACACATTCTTAGTGCTGCCATGCCCACAAGAGATAAGGCAAGTTTTCCCAGGGGCTTGAGGGTTAGAACTGATTTAGTTCAGGAAATACTTTGCTAGCAGTCAGATTTGTTCAAAATTAGAATAGCAGGACTGTCCTGAAAAGTCAGGAGCTCTGTTGCTCCTAACTGGAGGAGATCAAATGAAGGTTGGATGATGACTAGGTGGCTGGGCAACAGAGCAATGTACTCAGTCAGTTCCTTGGAAAGCACAGCCTGGGTGAGCAGGGAGGATTCCCTCCCCTTCTGTTGCTATTTCTGCCCAGATATGAATTCAAGCCAGAGAGGAAGACTCTAGCTCACCAGCAATGTTGTTGTCCCAGGGTTCCCTGTGATAAGATCAGCCCTGCTTTTCTCCCTGTGGTTTCTTCCCTAAGGAAATATAATCCCCTTGTGCTAGAGTCAGGACACAAAATATATACAGACATATGATGTCCCAGCTGAGTGGAGGTGCATATTGTAAGGGACTTTGCAAAGGCTGATTCTGGTCTCCTGGGATGTGAGCTAGTGAGAAGTCCTTGTTTCTGTCTCACATAAGAGATATAGCAGTCCCTTCCATCACTTTGATAAGTGATTCTGGGTCTGCATATTAAGGATTTCATGGCAGAGAGTTCCCAGCCTCCTAGGGCTGGAATGTTCTGCTGAGTCCAGAGATGGTCTTGTTTATGGACATCTGAAGGTTCTGTCAGATTCAGGAAGGTTCCTCACACTGCATTTCAAAGCAGGAACCTGGGACTGTACAGTCCCAATCACAGTAGATTCATGCTGAATAGAACTGGGTTAGAGTCTAAAGGTAAAGGTAATATATAATTTAAGTTTAGAGCTTACAAGAATGGGCTGTCCCTAAAATACCTTCAATGGTAAAATGCATGGAACTACTCCATGAGAATCAGGATTCAAGGTGATAGCATTAATAAGTTATAAATGTAAACACATAAAAATGCAAGGAGCTTGTGGTGTCCACTGAAGTTGGGTTGAAAAGATTGGTGTGAGCAGGGACTTTTTTCCAGAGTCATGTTGGAATGGAGGGGGCCCAAGTTGGGAAATGGGATAGTGGTCTTTTAAGCGACAGATCCATATCTGTTTTCTATTCCTTCTTCCCACCCTTTTTTTATGCTCCCTGTAGAAAGTTATCAACACAAAGGAAGAGACACCAGTATAAGCACAATGCTAGACTTGAAGGTCCAAGGGCCAATAAAGGCCACAGGAAGCCCATTTGGTACCTCATGGGCCCTGGCTCCCTATAATCTGCTCAGGAGTCTGAGGCAAATGGGAGCAGCACCTCTGAGCAACCTCCTCCTGCCAGGCCAAGGCAGTTTCTAAGTCTGATTCTTCTCCAGCCCTTCCCATATTCTTTCTCCTGCCTTCTGGGTGTCAGGATTTCTTGGGACCCTCTGTCATTCTATAGTCTTGCTTCTCAGCAAGGGCTGTCTTTCTTTTAGAGATGCTTGGAAAATTGCATTGCAAATATTTTTTTATCACCTTCCATTCTGTGTCTTTTTTTTTCCCCTCAATTTCCCAGGCCACATTGCCAATTGAAAGGCTTATTCACAAGGAGAAACTTCTGAGTCTTAATCTGATTACATTGTTATAGCAACTAAAATTAAGGCGTTAATGAGTAACAGTACTCCCTTCCCAGTGGATATAATATTGGCACCCTCCAGTAGCATTTATAGTATTTACCCAATGATTCTTCATATGATGGAAAAGTTGGGGGAAATATTTGAATAGAGGGCCTTCCCCTAAGCCTCACGCCAGCAATTAGATGAATATTTATTTGTCCACCCACCATCCACCCATTTACCTATCCACCCATCCATCCATCCATTCATCTACCACCAATCTGTCCATCCATCCACTCATCCCACCCATCCATCTACCTATCTATCCTCTTATCCATCCATCTATCCATCCATCCATCCATCCATCCATCCATCTGTTCACCTGGTCATTCATCCAACAATCATTCATTAACACTTGCTGTGTCAATACATGCTTTCTCAGTAGATTAATTAATAAATCAATAATGATTTGAGGTTGGGGAAATTGCTGGAGGTGGGGACCAGGACTGGTTTTACCCAGAAAGTTTCTCCTGCCACCCTCCTCAGAAGAGACAAACATGACATTCAAACTGATGGCTGACTTCCTAACTCCACAGGAATTTTCCAATTAGAGGAATCCAGTTCTACGATGGCCCCATCAACATCCAGAACTGCACCTTCCGAAAGTTTGCTGCCCTGGAGGGACGGCACACCAGCGCCCTGGCCTTCCGCCTGAACAACGCCTGGCAGAGCTGCCCTCACAACAACGTGACCAACATTGCCTTTGAGGACGTCCCGGTAAGTGAGGCGCCAGGACAGCTTTCTGGCCAACTCAGACTTTAGATGGTGATTCACAAGTCCCCCAGGGCTTGGAGATTGAGCTGTTGCCACCACCACAGGGGTTGAATAGCCTCCTCCAAGTAGGCTGGGCCATGTCTCAGTTAGTTCTGTTTCCAAACTGGAAAAGTACAGGCATAGGTCACCCCATGGGTCAAGTCTTGGTAAGTACCCGCTCGCCCTCCCTGATTGGAACCCACTTATGCCTCAGCAGGAACTGTAGGCTGGACTTAGGGTTCTGAGGCTGTTCCTCCAAGGCTTTGACATACTGGGTCTGGTGACCAGACCACCTGAGTTGGCAAAAATAATCTAAACCCCAGCAGTTTCCAAGGGAAGTCTTTGCCAAAGATGTCCTGTTTAATCTCACCCTGAGAGAAAAGTGTAAACAGGGGCCTCCTGGCCATAGCAGAGCCAGCAAACTAGGAGCAAAAGGTGAGGAGATCAGAACAGGGCTGCTAGTGACACCAGGCAGGTCCAGATCTCATGGCACATTTTCTTTGGGTTATGGATTCCCAGGCCTTTCCCTCCTCCCCTTCCCTTCTTCTTCCTTCCTGTCCCCTTTCTCCTCTTCCCTGCTCCTGCCTCTTCCTGTTTGCCAGTGACAACTGGCAGGATGTGAAACTTAAGTGACTTAATTTCTTCACTCAGGCCACTGAGAGCCTGAAAGAGGTGAATTGCTGAAATCTTGAAGGGCTTATGCTGCAAAACTGTGACCCAGAAACATACCACACAGCACACTCAACCTCTACATACACGTACACCCCATATGTGTGTGTACACATCCTTATACAAACATTCACCATCCCGTCCCCACCCTTCACACACACACACACACACACACACACACACACACACACACACACAAACATATTCTCTCTCTCTCATTGCTAGTCCCCCTCCTCCCATCTGTGCAGGAACTATAGGCTGGACTTAGGGTTCAGACCCATCTCCGAGGTCACCATGGCAACCAGCCCTCCAGTGAGCAGAAGCCAAAGTTACATGCTGGGTCTGAGAGTGAGGCTTGGTGAACTTTGGCTGTTCTTCCGGCTCCATAGCAGAGGTCAGCCATGCGGTTTCCTACAGTGCCCAAGAGCATCTTTGGTTTGGCTGGTTTGTAATGTCAGCGGAAATCGGAAACTTCGCCCTGGCCTGATGACGGCTATAGCTTCCCTTCACCTTCTGGCCCAGCCTAATTTTCCTGGGATCTGTTCAGATTACTTCCAGAGTGTTCTTTGGAGAGCCTGGGCCCTGGTTCAACCAGCTGGACATGGATGGGGATAAGACGTCCGTATTCCATGACGTCGATGGCTCTGTGTCTGAGTACCCTGGTTCCTACCTCACCAAGGATGACAACTGGCTGGTCCGGCATCCAGACTGCATCAATGTTCCTGACTGGAGAGGGGCCATCTGCAGTGGGCGCTATGCACAGGTGGGAATGCCCCCTGGGGTGGGTCACTCCCTCACACACTCATGCAATACATACTCAGTGAGTGCCTGCAGTGTGTCCAGCTTTGCGTTGGGCCAAAAAGAGATACAGAATTATTTTTTTTCTTTGGTTTTATTTTTCCCCACACCTAGAAGGATTTTCAAAAAATCAAAATTGAAACACTTTGTGGCAGAATGCTTAGATTTAGGGTTAAATGTTTGGATTCAAGTAAGGCTCTAGCACTTACTGTGTGACAGTGAGCAAATTGCTTCTACTCTTGATGCTTCAACTTCTGCATCTGTAAAATTGGGATAATAGTTGAACCTTCTTAATGAGATTTTAGAGGTGACTTTGGATGGTGAAAATAAAATCAATGCTTCATCTGCCCTATGCAGTAGAAATATAATGCAAGCTGGGTGCAGCCGCACATGTGGGTAATCCCAGTGACTTGGGAGGCTGAGGCAGGAGGATTGCAAGTTCAATGTCAGCCTGTACAAGTTAGCAGGACCCTGTGTTGAAAAAAAAGGCTCTAGAGATGTAGGTCTGTGGTAAAGCACACTTAGGTTCAATTCCCAGTATTGAAAAAAAAATAAAGAAATAAAATAAATTTAATTTAATAATAGTTTGTATAAGTATACTCAAAATACTCTCTCAACATGTAATCCACATAAAATTACTGATGAAATACTTTACTTTTTTTCTGTTCTAAGACTTCAAAGCCCTACATTTATTTTATATTTATAGCTCACTCATTTAGAATGTCAATTGGCAACAAAATAAAAAGCAGGCACACCAAAACTATCAACTTGTGTTTAATAGGAAAAAATATATTTTACATTGCTTTGGTTTTGAAACTTAAATTAATTAAAATAAAATTTAAAAATCCAGTCCTGAGCCACATTGGCCTTATTTCCAAAGCCAGTGGCTACTATAGGGGACAATGCAGGTCTGGATAGCACCAGGAATGGGGCAGGACCATAAGTATGAGTTAGCCATTATTGTGGTATTATTACTGCCATTATTTAGATGAATGACTGATGAGTGCAAAAAGAGGGAACCCTGAGAAAATGAAGATTTCTCAGATGAAGAAGGGAAGCACAGTGAGTGGTCCAGGGGGGAAGTAGATGTGTATGAATGAAGGAGCTGTTTCATGGCTCCTCCTTATAAGGCCAGCATTTTTATTGCCAGGTGTCAAGAATTGGGGCATTAGAGTACAGCTAAATGCAGTTTTGCGGGTAAAGAGAGAGAGCAGAGGGAGTTAGTACCAGACTGAGGGGAAAGCATCACAGAGGCAAAGTAGGCACAGGGTGCAGCTGAGGAAGAGGGTACCAAAGGTGGGAGGGGCTAGCATTAGCAAGAGGAGGGACCAGAGGAAAGCAAGGGCAGGGGGCAGGGGCAGGAAGAAGAGTGTCTCTTTCTGCAGGAGACAGTGATATCATGTGTTGAGAATTTAGGGAGTGGGCCTAAGGAGGATGGCCTGCAGAGAGTGATAAAGATGCAAAGAGGGATGTGGAAGAGCTGCTGAAGAGCGTGGAAAATGTTGGCAAGAGTCATGGGGCAGGAGCGCCTGGTAGTGTTAAAAACCCGGTGGAGATCAGAGCTGGTGCATTTGAGAGGCACCTCTCTCCCAGGCCAAGGGGTTTTCTCAGCTGTGCTCAAGAGCCCTGGGAGAAGAGGTGGAATGATCCAGGGCAAGGATTCTGCTGTATGCGTGGATAAGGCAAGGGCCAAGATGCTAATGAGAATGAGTGGTTGATGGGCTGATCTAAGGAGGATAAGAAGGAAGGTAGAGTCAGAGAGGAGCTGATCAATGGAAATCATGGCTTGGAAAATTGAAGGATGACCAAATCCTCCAACCATGTATCCATACTCTTGGCAATATACAGCATCACTGTGCTAAGACTTGGTATTGTGCTAGGCACTGTAGCACACAACTGTAATCCTAGCCACTTGAAAGGCTGAGGCAGGAGAATCACAAGTTCAAAACTAGCCTCAGCAACTTAGCAAGACTGTCTCAAAATAAAATGTGAAAAGGGCAAAAGATATAGCTCAGTGGTAGAGCACCCCTGGGTTAAATTCCCAGGACTGGGGGGAAAAAAAAGACTTGGTATACTATGTGAGGCCTTCCTTTTTCTTCCCTCCCTCTCTTTCTGATACATTGCTTATCTTCTGTAGAAAAGGGCTGATTATCAGAGGTTGCTGGGTTATCATAACTGGCTACTGGATGATTATTACTAATAATCTCCCCCCCCCCTTTGTATTATAACTTAGAACGTGCTTTAACAGCTAAGCATGGTGGTACATGCCTGTAATCCTAGCTACTTGGTAGGCTGAGGCAGGAGGACCACAAATTTGAGGCCAGCCCAGGCAATTTAGCAAGGGCTTGTCTCAAAATAAGAAAACAAAAAGGGCTGGGGATGCAGCTCAATGGTAGAGCACTAACCTAACATGCATAAGGCCCTGAGTTTAATCCTCAGAACCAAAAATAAACAAAAATATTTAATAGACCTTTTACCTTTTGATGTCCATGGCAAGTCTATAAGGTGGGCAGGGTTGGAATTTCTCTCTTTGTCTGTGATAAAAACTAGAGGGGAAAATAACCCTTTCTTTCCAAAGGCATAACTTTATTATACATTGTCTGATGGTCTTTTTTAGCCACAGCTTTACAGGTTGTTAGTCAACTTTTTGTCACTGTGACAAAATACCTGAGAAAAAACTTAAAAAGTGGAAAGATTTATTTTGGCTCATTTTTCAGTCCATGGTTGTCCGGCTTCATTGCTCTGGGCCTGAGGCGAAGTAGAACATAATAGCAGAAGAGTGTAGCAGAGGAAAGTTACTCACAGGAAGTGAGGAAAGTGACACACAGGAAGCAGGGGGAAAGGGCCTGGGGACAAGAAATACCTTTCCAAAGCATGCCTCCAGTGATCTACTTCCTCCAGTGAGGCCCCATTCCTACATTTTCCACCACCTCCCAATAGTCCCTTTAATTATGAACCCATCAATACAATGATGAGATCAAATCCCTCATGATCCAATCACTTCCCCAAAGTTCCAATTCTGAACACATCTGCATTGGAGACCAAGACTTCAACACACGAGCTTTTGTGGGACATTCCAGATTTAAACCAAAATGGATGCCACACTATAAAAATGGGACTTAACATAAAACAGGACAATGTTTTAAACAAAGGCTGGTCCCTGGGATTCAGTGGCTGATAGTATTGCTTTCAATGTTTTTCTCTGAATGAGACACCATGCACTCATCCCGTGCACATGGGCTGACCACAAGGGACAGACACTAGAGTCAAAGGTAGAAGTAGAGCAACATGCCCAGGTACACACTCATATGCAGTCAGAGCAATGGTCAATTAAGCATCAGCTGCATTTTCAATAGAATTAGAAAAGTCTTTTTGCCCTTATTTCTCCTTCCACATGTCCTTCCTTTTACCAGAATACGTCATCTGAATACTAAGCAAACTCTCCCCAAGTGCTACTTAACAGAGCACTTTTTTTAAAGATGCACAGAAAGCATTAGCTGGATTATACAGTCCTGCTTGGGCTGCATCCACCAGCAGAAAGAGATGTCCCCTTATTTGGCCTTCCTTTCATTCAAGCCTTCTAAAAAGGGCTCTGTGAAGAGAACGTGCTTTTGAAATTGCTGTCTTTAGTCAGATGTTAACCAGACGCTGCTCTTGGAATAATCCCTTGTAATCGCCTCCTTGTGCATTTCCTTTTTGGGTTTTAAAAGATGTATATTCAGGCCTACAAGACCAGCAACCTGAGAATGAAGATCATCAAGAATGACTTCCCTACCCATCCTCTTTACCTGGAGGGGGCCCTCACCAGGAGCACCCATTACCAGCAGTATCAGCCAGTCATTACCTTGCAGAAGGGCTACACCATCCACTGGGACCAGACGGCCCCTGCTGAGCTGGCCATCTGGCTCATCAATTTCAACAAGTGAGTGGGTGACCTGGGGATGGCTGCGCCAGCTGAGCACAAGACAGTGGTGACAAGGCTAAGCCAATGTGATCCCTGCAGGAGGGTTCAGATCCTTCAGGAGTTAAAAACAGGTTGAGCCCCCACTCAGCATGGGTGACCTTGGAAAGACATCTAACCTTAGTTCCTTTACCTTTGTGGGGTGGGGATTGTATGACCTCACCAGAATTCAGAGAAGAAGTAAGATAATAAATGTGTAACAGGTATGTCACCCAGCATCTGCAGTTACCAACCACTCAAGAAATGGCAAAAATGAATAGATATTACTGTTGCTGATTCACAGAGAGGGAAATGAAGATCTGTGAGGGAAACTGACTAGGCCAAGGGCATCTGGATCCTCTTTTTTGTGTTTAAGTTCAAGTGTTTTCTTTGTGCATTATTTGCTTGTCACACTACCCTTGTAAGACAGCTATTTATCTGATGCAGAAAATGAGACCTAGAGATAAAATGGGCCCTACGGTCCTGACCAGGAAGGGGATGAACCTAGATCCCTCAGGTCCTGTGCTTTGAACCGTAGTCCAGTTGAAAGAATGCCTTTCCCAACCAAAGTTCCATAGGGAGCACCCCCAGCACAGGCCTTGGAGCCCACAGCCAGCCTACTCCAGTGGGCCTCCATGCTCACTGGAAGCTGCCACCTCTCCCTCTCCTCTTGAGCACTCAGGGACTCAGTCATTACCCATTACCAACAGCAAGATCTTCTCAATATTTCCCAGACAAAAATTCTTTGGTATCTCTTGGAGGGCACCCCAGGTCCCTAGGGCCTGGACATCCTTGCTTGGAACTGATTCTACTTCTGGTCCTAGGGGCGACTGGATTCGAGTGGGGCTCTGCTACCCACGAGGCACCACATTTTCCATTCTCTCGGATGTTCATAATCGCCTGCTGAAGCAAACATCTAAGACGGGCACCTTTGTGAGGACCTTGCAGATGGACAAAGTGGAGCAGAGCTATCCTGGCAGGAGCCACTACTACTGGGATGAGGACTCAGGGTAAGGAGGCTCCCACTGCCTGTGGGGAAGTGACTTGTTCTCCTTTTGTCCCCCTGGCCTTTCCATAATCCTAAAAACAACCAGATAGTAAATGCCAGCTAATGCAGAACACTTTCCTATATGCTTTTTTTTTTTTTTTTTTTTGGTGCTGGGGGTTGAACCCAGGGCCTTGTGCATGTGAGGCAAGCACTCTACCAACTGAGCTATATCCCCAGCCCTTCCTATATGCTTTGATCCTAAGGCTGACTGTATCATGCACATATTTCTAAAGCTGTCAAGTCTAGGAAAGAACTAAATACTCTATTAAATATACCTGTGGATTGTAGGGAATTTATCCACCCCCCCCATAAAAAGTGAAGGCATCAAATCTGAATTAAAAATAAAAACAAAAATGTGCATTATTCTAAAAAAAAAAAAACCACCCACGACAAATGACATTACACCTAATTTATAGATGGGCAAAGAAAGAAGACACAAAGAAAATAGGAGTAACTTACTCCAAGACCTCAGCACAAACATGGCTGGATTTGAACCTACAACCATCTGTATCCAAAGTCCCTCAGCCTTTTGTTAAACTACCCTAGATTCTATTTAGCAGAGGTATGATGGAAACAGAGTATCTGTTCATGGCAACAAGGGAGCTATTTGGTCCCTTTCCTTAAATGGAAATTTAGTTTAGTGACATAAGAATGTCAATACTCCTCAAAGTGATGAAGCTGATGATCGGAAACCCTCAAGTCAGGGTAAAAAGGTCATTTATGGGCATTTTTCTATTCTCTTTTGTGGGAGGAGGGTATTAGGGATTGAACCCAGGGGTGATCCAACACTTAGCTACATCCCCAACCCCCAGCCCTTTTAATTTCAGTCTTGCTAAATTGTCGAGACTGGCCTTGAATTTGCAATCTTCCTACCTCAGCCTCTTGTGTTGCTGGAATTACAGGTGCCAACCACTGCACCTGGCCCATTTTTCTATTCTTATTTTAAAGTCCATGAGAAGTAAATAGAAACCAGATGTTGTGTTTTTTTTTTTTTAAGAGAGCTATCCATTCAATGAAGGGAAAATTAAATTAAATTTTAAAGGTCAGAAATACAGGACAATGTTGGGGTTGAGAAACAATAAATAATACCCCCTTTTCCTGCATAAGTTCCAAAGCAACTGTGGGGCAGACCGGATAGCAGGTGAAGAGGACACTTCAGTTGTTCAGTTGTTCTACTGATGATGAAGCTACTGGAGGACAGAGCTTCCCAACACTGTCCCCAGTTTTACCCACCTGGCTGGGCCAGTACCACACAATCACAGGCCCAGCCCCCAAAATTTAGGGTATAGAAGGGTAGATGGGGCAAACCATATGCCCCAAACCCATCAATCAGATGAGAAGTGGACAAAGAATGGGTCCAGGAGTATCTAAAAAAAATCCTGTATATAAAAGCTAGAGGAGGAGGAATTAGATATCCCACACACACCAGCGGAAAGTATTATCATTAAAACAACAAATGTCAGTGAGTCCCTGTGACATCATCCATGCATATTTTCTTCTTCTTTTAAGATTGTGGGAAATGAGATGCCCCAAAGATGTGAATTTTTTTTCCAGTGGAAACTGCCACTAAATGAATCAAACGTCTTTGATCAAAACTTTTGGAGTTATTTGGGTTTTTTGGTGTTGGAGATGGAACCCAAGGCCTCATGAAATTTAGGCAAGCACTCTTATTGTGGGATGACTAGCACCCTGCCAGGGTAGGTTCCTGCTCAGGAGATGTGAGTTGCCTGGGAAGAAAAAAGTCTGAAATAATTAGTAAGAAATAGAGATAGAGCTAGAAATTAGATGAAGCAGAGCATCTGTTAGGTCTTCTAGTCCTGATAGGAGGAGTATATCAAAGGCAGGGATAAGATTTCAGCCGGAGGAGTCTTGCTTCTCTGGTGTGGCAGGGGTCTTGCAGTAAACAGGTTGACTGGCATTTTGGCAGGCCACACCCATCTCCAAGAGGCGGTGTGGCTCTAGTGGGTCACACCATCTCCGATGCTATGCTGACTTGTGATGGAGCTGGGTAGGAAGCTGCATAAACTAGGCTTCTCAAACCAGCAGGGTTGCTGCTGGGAGTTCTTGATACCAGGCTTTCCTACCTAATGACTTCAACATCATTTGAGTTCATGCACAGTTCACATATGGGTCATGGATGGCTTCTGGCACACTCTACCACTGAGCCACATCCGTAGCTCCTGATCAAAAACCATAGGTTTTTAAAACTTATGCTTTGTCCCCTTGTCACCTTTAGGCAGGTTTTACTGCATAATTTAACCTTGTTTGGGGTAGCTAAGAGTATCATTTTGCCTACTGTTTATTAAATGATGCTTTAAATCAGTGATGTCCCTGGGGACTATAAGCTGGGTAAAATGAGACGTATTTCCTATGAGGAAGGGTTCAAATTCTTGGACTTTTTTTCATGCCTGGGACTGTGTTTAATCTTTCTGCCTTCTAACTTCTTTATTTCTTACTAGATTCAGAGCACCTACTCTCAGTAGCTATCTTCTAATCTATCATGGGTTGGGATACTTGATTACTAGCTTGTTATAATTAGGGATGAAATGAAAATAAGTAGGCTAAAAATGAGGAGATTCCAAAGTATGAAGTATATGTGCTGTGGATTGTCTGTTTTTAAAAGATTAAGAAAATACTCAAGTGGTTTTAGCTTTGTTCTGAACAACTGAGTTTGCTAGATGCCACCTAAGTGGGCTATTACCAAATTATAAGCAAGCCTAGTACTGAAAGTACCATGGATAGTGCTGCTCTCAAATATCACCTGATCATGGCCAGGGGCTTACTGTCATCAGGGTTCATGCTCCTTCTATGCCCCCCAGGGCCTTGCAGCTCAGGTCTGCCAACTAGAATACATCCAAGTTGCAATCCAGGATGAGGGAAGGCAAATGCAGTCTTTAAAATAAGGAGCATGGGCTAGATGGTCTTGTAGGTCCCTCCCAGTTCAGATAATCTGCTGTATTCTGGCAACAATGTAGCCGTTTAACCAGTTATATTTTGGCAACAGATAATCTGCTGTATTCTGGCAATCTACTGTATTCTGAATGCTGCTAAATCTTGTGCAAAAGCTGGGAGCCAATCCCACTTCTGCCCCTTGGTTCCCTGGTATGGTTTCCAGAGGTGTGTGAGAGCCCCAGCAGGATGTGACCATGGGAGGGCTGGGGATATAGCTCAGTTGGTAGAGTGCTTGCTTTATAGGCCCTGGGATTAATCCCTAGCACCACAAAAAAAAAAAAAAAAAAAAAAATGATGTGACCATGAGAAGCCTGAGCTGCCCTCCTCCTAAATTCCTTAAAGGAAACTTGCCCCACCTCCTCAGCTTCCCTTCTGACAGAGCAGGGAATGCATACTGTCCAGGCTCTACTCTCAGCCCACCACCTTGAGACCTCTGTAGCCACTGGTTCTGTTTTATTCAGGGATCGCTTAATGCAAGAAACAAAGTTTATTGATGTTAATGTCCAGAATCTTGAAGCCACTCAGTGAGCTCAAGTCAAATGAAGAACACCAGCGAGTAGGAGGGTGGATGTGCTGGGGAATGATATTGGCCAAATTATATTCTTATATTGTATGTTCGAATGAATGTATAACAACAAATCCCATCGTCATATACAACTATAATGCACCAATTAAAAAATGTGTTAGAAGATGGAGGTCCCACTGAGAGGAAATCAAGGCTCCTTCTCACATTCTCATACATGCACTTCCCCCCCCCACACACACACACATGCCTAGCCTCTGTATCTGCTTCTTGCCTCAAGCCTTCCTCTCCAGATTACTCAGGAGGCACATGGCACAAGATGGCTACCTCAGCCACAGTCCATGTGGACTTTCAGTTCAGACCAACCAGTAGTTAAAAGACCCACTGGGTCTTTTAATTCTAATTCATAAGAAGAAACTCTTCTTGGTTATCAGGTAGCTAATAAGCAGCTGCTCTGCAAGTCCATTGTGTGCCCTGGTCTGACCAGCTATGGTGTGATGAGGGATGGGAGCACATCATGGCACAACCCAATGCTTAGGGCTTAGTGTCTCAGAGAGAGTGAAATCAGCAGAGAGTTGTGTGCTGGGTGTCCATACCACATCTTTTGATGTGGGACTCAGCCTGGAAGCATTTTTCTGAGCTAAAAGCACAATGATAATGAATCCCAAGTTAGTATGTGGCTTAGCCATAATCTGACTCCCTGTAATATTGGGCCAGCTTCCTTTACAATAATTATTATTTTAAATAAATTCTAAAATAATTTTTGGAATAAGTTATGGTTTGGAAAAAAAAGAGTGTTAGAAAGGGAGATAGCATTTCCTCATAACACACAATGATAAAATGGAAAATTCCAGTTCTGTCACTCCCCAGCTGTGTGGTCCTAGGCAAGTCACTTCACTTCTCAGGGCCAGTTTCCTCCTCTGGGAAGTCCGGATGATAACAGAACCCATTGGACAGGGTTGAGGATTAAATAAGATCATTTATCAACTTATAATATGTGCATGGCATAGAGCATGCTATAATAGCCATCATTATTAGTTTCTTTTTCTTTTTTTTTTTTGTTTCAGTATAAGCACCCAGGGGTGTTCTATCACTGAGGTACATTCCCAGACCTTTTTATTTCTTATTTTGAGACTGGGTCTCTCTAAGTTTTTGAGGCTGACTTTGAACTTGAGATCATCTTATTTCCTGCTCATCCCAGCTTCCTGAGTAGCTGGGATTACAGGCATGAGCCTTTGTGCCTCGCTCATTATCAAGTTTTTCTTCAATGTACCTGCTTTTTATTTCTCCAACTGCGTATGATCATTTGGCAGTCATGGGTCTGTTTTGTAAGGCCAACCAGGTCTCACCTCAGGGACAAGGACATGGTAAATGTTGTGGGTAGGGAGGAGGTACTGAAGGTCTCACATGAACATCTGTGATACCTCCCATATGCAGGCTGCTGTTTCTGAAGCTCAAAGCCCAGAACGAGAGGGACAAATTTGCCTTCTGCTCCATGAAAGGCTGTGAGAGAATAAAGATCAAAGCTCTGATCCCCAAGAATGCAGGTGTGAGTGACTGCACAGCCACTGCCTACCCCAGGTTTGCAGAGAGGGCTGTAGTGGATGTGCCCCTGCCCAGGAAGCTTCTTGGTGCTCAACTGGTGAGTGGCGGAAGACAGCCTGGACCCTCTGTCTCTGTGGGCCCAAACTCAGTCAGGCTCCACACTAGACATCTGTCCTGCTCCAGGAACTGTTTCCTGTTGTGGGGTCAGCGGTCACAGAGGGAACAACTACTCAGATCTGATAACACCTTGGGTTGTATTTGTATTCCAGAAGACAAAAGACCACTTTTTGGAGGTGAAGATGGAAAGTTCCAAGCAGCACTTCTTCCACCTTCGGAACGACTTTGCTTATATTGAAGTAAGCAGTGCTGATCCCTGTGGGGTCCTCATTAGCTCCATGAAAGGCAGTATGTCATTTCCTAGGGCTGTTGAAATAAGTTATCATGACCCATGCAGCTTAAGGCAAAGCAAATTACTCTCTCGCAGTCCTGGAGGTCAGAAGTATGAAATCTTAGAAAGGGCTGGCTTCTTCTGGAGGTGCTGAAGGAAATGCTGTCCGGTGCTGCTGCTGATCCTTGGCAAACCTTGGTTCACAGGCACATCATTCCAACTTCTGCCCTGTCTTCACAAGACTTTCTGTCCTGGGTGTCTGAGTCTCACATCCTGCTCTGCCTTTATAAAAGCACTTTATCACTGGGTACAGTGGTGCTCACCTATAATCCTAGCAATTTGGGAGGCTGAGGCAGGAGGATGGCAAGCTCAAGGCCAGTCTGTGCAATTTAGTGAAATCCTGTCTCAAAATAAAACATAAAAAATGACTGGGGATGTAGCCAGTGGTAAAGTGCCTTTGGATTCAATCCCTAGTACCAAAATAATAATAACACAATATAAAATAAAATAAGGACACCTATCATTGGATTAAGGACCCACACTAGAAATCCTAGATATTAATTTCATCCTGAGATCTTTAATACTAAGTTGTGTGTGTATGTAATTAATATATCTACAAAGACACTATTTCTTTTTTTCTCCTCTTGATACTGGGGATTAAACTCAGGAGCACTTCACCCTATCCCTAGCCCTTTTTATTTTTCATTTGGGGACCGGTCTTGCTAAATTGCTAAGGCTAGCCTCAAACTTGCAATCCTCATGCCCCAGCCTCACAAGTGGCTAGAATTACAGCATGAACCACTGTACCTGTCTTGAAAGACACTATTTTCTATATAAGGTCACTTTCACAAACTCCAGGTGGACCTATCACTTGGGGATCACTGTTGTACCCACTACAGAGGGCTCTAGGGAATTAAGGAGGTTTAAGGCTTGAATAACCACATAGGCAACATCTGTCTTCAGGGTTTGCAATGGGAAGCCCCCAGGCAGGAGCACTCCAGGTATTGGCTGCTTTCAGGGTCCCACCTCAAACCCATATTGCTCTGGCTCTGCAGGTGGATGGGAAGAAGTACCCTAGCTCGGAAGATGGCATCCAGGTGGTGGTAATTGATGGGAGCCAAGGACACGTGGTGAGCCACATGAGCTTCAGGAACTCCATCCTGCAGGGCATTCCATGGCAGCTTTTCAACTACGTTGCAACATTTCCTGACAAGTAAGTCCATGTCTCTGTTTCTGAAACTGTTCTAGTGGCACAACATACCCATGGACTGGGGACCCATCCCTCTTACTGAGCCTTTCATTATGGTTCCCAGTCTGGAAAAGCTCAGGGAGTCCTGACAGTCGGCCCACAGATCAGTGGTGCTGGATTGGGAAAGCATCATGCCTGTGAATGCTCATGTTGAAGCCAGAGTTGTTGGAATGTAGGTCAGGCTGAGGAGGACAGGCCTGCCCCCTTACAAATGGGAAGGCTCCCTGTCCTTCTTCCCCATTACTACACACTCTCCCATGATGATCTCATCCCCTCCCACACCTTCAATAAGATCCAAATGCTGGTGGCTTCTGAGTACCTCCAGCCTAGATCTCTCTTTCCTGAGCACCAGATGTTCTATCCAACTACTGCTTTGAGATTGCCACCTGGACATTCCTATGAAACTAAAATCTCTCTCTCTCTCTTTCTCTCCCTCCCTCCCTCCCTCCCTTTTTTGTGGTGCTGTAGATTAAACTTGGAGCCTCACGCATGCATGCTTGGCAAGAGCTCTACCGCTGAGCTACATCCCCAGCCCTCATCCTTTTAAATTATTTTTTATTTTTTGTATTAAAGATTGAACCCAGGGATGCTCTACCACTACATCCCCAGTAAGCTACATCCCCAGTGCTTTTTATGTTTTATTTTGAGTGTCAGATTTGCTGAATTGCACCAGCTGGCCTGGAACTTGTATTCCTCCTGCCTTGGCCTCCTGAGTCCTGGGGGTTACAGGCATCTGCCCACTGGCTCTTTCTATTTTTTTTTTTTTTATCTCCAAACCAGCCATTCTTTCTGTTTTCCCTGTTTTGATTACGTTGTCATCATCAATCTGGAATCTGAGCTTGGCACTTGACTCTTTTATTCCTCCAGTTTCTCTCTTCATTCCTAACATAGTACCCTGTCAGTGCCACCTGGATTATCAATCCCCTGACAGTTCCCTCCACAGTGCTCTCTACCACTGGTCTATCCAGCCCTTCCTTGTTGGTCACCAACACCATGGGCACAGTCTCCTAATGGGCCTTCCTCTTCCTATCTCCCCATTTTCTGTATTGGCTGCTGCTCTGAGCATCTTAAATGTGGATCACCTGTGTCCTCTACTGAGCAATTGTTCAGTACTTCCTTGCCACCTTCTGCATCTAACACACCTATCACCTCCTCAGTCTCCTCCAATCCAACTAAAAGTTCCCTACATGACTCACGGATGGGCGTGGTGGCACCTGTCTATAATTCTAGCAACTTGGAAGACTGCAGCAGGAGGATTGCAAGTTTGAGTGAGACTTTGTCTCAAGAAATAAAAAGGGCTAGGAATGTAGCTCAATAGGTAACCCCTGGTTTCACTCACCATAGGAATGGGAGAATCATCTGTTGTCTATCAAGAGTATGGGCTTTGAGCTGTTGGTGCCATATCTCATAGGCCCTGGTTAGTTAGGTAGGTGTGGAAGTAACTCAGGAGTCCCAACCTAGAGGAAAGTCTAAGTTATTAGTGTGGTACATACCACACAATAGCATATGAATGAAACCAAATACACTTCCCAGATGCTCTATGATGGGCACTGGGTAGAATGGACACTGAGATAATGCAGAATAACATTTTTGCTTAAACACATATAATGCCTTCTCCATTCTCCCATCTAATATTTCTTTAGTATTTCATCTTCTTCATGTGCAGATTTATACAGAAGGATAAGATTAACCAACTTGGGAAAAAATACATTTATCATCTAGAGATCAGACATATTTATGCCTTTTTTTGGGGGGGGTCAGAGAACTTTTTCTTAAGATGAAATAGGAGTCAGAAGCTGGTAATAAGATATGAAAATGCAAAACTGCTTTGTTTGAAATGGCATAATAGGATCTTTTCAGCCTGTGCAGCAGCCCAAGTCCCTCCCTGGGGGACACTGTGGCTAGTATGAGCCAGGCCCTGGGCTGGGGCTGGGTACCTAGGCAGGAATTAGGTACCATTGACCCCTCTCTGACCTCCTGGGAAGCAGCAGGAGCAAGATAGGTCCTTCCCTCCTATGGCTGCAGGCCCAATGTAGACCTGCCCCACCCTTTCTCCCCTATCCACAGGGCCACCACTGGCCCCAGGGGCCCAGGGAAAGAAAAGGGCAGCTGCTTACAACAAAAATACCAAGAATGGCTCTGCGAGCTGCCTCTGCCTTTCCACCTTATTGGAGACTCTGTTGGCTGGTGCAGGGGCTGAGAGGCCATGAAGATTACATAGAGGCAGAGATTCCTGACCTGGGCAGGCAGGATGGATTCTGAGTGATATTAAGTAGTAAGAAAACCTGTCTCCCTGTCCCACTTCTGTGAGCTAACCCAGGTCACCTCCATAACCTTCCTTCACGCCCACCCCAGCAGGAAATCTTAGCCCAGCCATGGGATCTTAGCTTTTTTTTTTTTTTTTTTTTTTTTTAAGAGAGAGAGAGAGAGAAAGAGAGAGAGAGAGAGAGAGAAATAAAAAGGGCTAGGAATGTAGCTCAATAGGTAACCCCTGGTTTCACTCACCATAGGAATGGGAGAATCATCTGTTGAGAGAGAGAGAGAGAGAGAGAATTTTTAATATTTATTTTTTAGTTCTCGGCGGACACAACATCTTTGTTGGTATGTGGTGCTGAGGATCGAACCCGGGCCGCATGCATGCCAGGCGAGCGCGCTACCACTTGAGCCACATCCCCAGTCCCAGGATCTTAGCTTTTGTACTGAAATTAAACAACAGGGAAATGTTCTCCTGGGAACAGAGCCTGCATCCATTGCCAAGGATGTGTTTGAGATGAGCTCTCTCTCTTTAACGGGCCTCACTGCACCAATTCCCGTGGGCTTCCCTCACCAGCCATCTTAAAAAGCCCAAGGCATCCTCAGCTCCCTTTTCATCTGATCTTATCACACACAAATCCTTTGCCTTTCAACAGCTTTTTTCTGCTCCCACTGGGACACAAATGGGGGTAACAACGGGTTCCAAAATCCCATACAGTTTTTCCATGTCTGGACTGTGGTCTGTGGTTACAGAACTCCTTTGAGATGAGAGCTGGAAGCCCCAAAGATCTCTTGCCCTGTTTTCTATTCTGGAAGGAGGTGCTCACTTCCTTGTCTGAGCCTGCCCACTATAGAGGCTGTTTTTCTAGCACTTGAGGCTAAGTACAACCCAAAACAGAAAGAAGTGACGCCTTGCTCCCAAGTTGGACTTTTACAAGTTGGGATCTTCAGGCTGGGCATACCCATTGCTCCGGTCCTCTGCCCTTCCCAGGCACAGTTCCCCTTTGGCAGGTCCTCTCAGATACTTTGTAATTATTTATTCCAGGTCACCATTTGCAAAACAGAAGCAAATCTTTTCTGAAAAGAAAGGGAAGTTGGGCTGGGGTTGTGGCTCAGCAGAAGAGTGTGAGGCTCTAGCATGTGTGAGGCTCTGGGTTCCATCCTCAGCACCACATAAAAATAAATAAAATAAAGGTATTATATCCAACGACAACTAGAAAATAAATATAAAAAAAGAGAGGGAAGTGACATGAGCATAAGAGGTCAATCTGAGTATGTGGCAACTACACAGTGATCTTTCCAGAAAGATCTCAGACTAGGTCACACTCTTCCTGCAGCTCAGAAGAGGGTAGCTCTGGGCCACATAAAGCCTACAACCATGCAAAGAAGGCACCAAAAGAGAGGGCTGGGGTTGTGGCTCAGTGGTAGAGTGCTCACCTAGCATGCACGAGGCACTGGGTTCAATCCTCAGCACCACATAAATGTAAAATAAAGATATTGTGTTCACCTAAAACTTAATAATAATTTTTTTTAAAGGCACCAAAAGAAACATGGGTTCCAGGATAAATCTCTTAGCACAGGGATTCTTGACCTAAGTGCACACAGTCTTCTGGAGATCTTGTTCAAATGAAGATTTGGGGCCTAATGGTCAGCTGGGAGTGGACTGTGGCATTCTAGTGAGCTCCCAGGTAATGCTGATGCAGCTGGTCCCCAAGACGCCAGTATTTTGGAACTCTGGATGGTTTTATACTTGACAGATGCTCCCCTCCTCTTCCCATGCTTCCCTCTTTCTCATTCCCTTTTTGCTTCTTCTACCTGTTCTGACTTTCTCCATCACCATATTTCTATCTGGTTCTCTCCAAACAGGGTGGAGAACATTCAAATGAAAAAAAATGCATATTCAGTCCCACCATGAGCCCAGCTCTGGCATAGGTGCTGGTGGAGCAGCCGCAGATGCTGAGCTCCACATGCATACTCTGTCCTGTTTGGGGACAGACATGTAAAAGCCATAGCTGCATTTAGGCTTGAGAAGACCAGGAGCACTGGCTGTGGCCAGATGTGTGGGAGGGCTACTCAGGATGTTCGTCACCCTTTGGAAAGAGCCTGTCATCTCGGCATGCAGGAGAAGCTGCCCTTCTCAGATCCCTGGCTGGGCCCCTGGGCAGTGCTCCCAGTGCCACCATTTGTGAGCCAGCATCCCTCCCAGGTACCTCTGACTCCAATTTTCTCTCTTGTTTAAGTCACCTAATCAGTCTCTTCTTGCTCAGTTCCATAGTTCTCATGGTGTCAAAGGGCAGATACATCACCAGAGGTCCATGGACCAGAGTGCTGGAAAAGCTTGGGGCAGACAAAGGTCTCAAACTGAAAGGTAAGGGTCCAGACTGGGGTTTAAACAGAACCAAAAAAGATTAGTGCCAAGCATGGAGGCTGATCTTATCCCTTATTGAGTCCAAAACATTCTTTCCCTCTAAACTTGTGTATAGCCTCTGAATCCTCACTATTCCCAGGGGTCTACTGGAGTGGATGGGCAAGATACCACTTATTTACATCCTTATGAGACAGAAAATTTATTGTAACTTGTGACTAGGCACTAAAAGATAATTGCTATAATTCTTCACCCATGTGCTCAGCAAGTGGCCCTTTTTAAAAAATTTATTCATTTATTTTTGTGGTATTGGGGATTGATATCAAGGGTTTGCTACTTCTGAACTATATTCTCTAACTCTTTTTGATTTCTAGACAAGGTTTTACTAAATTTCTCAGTCAGACCTTGAACTTGCAATCCTCCTGCCTCAGCCTCCCAGTAGCTGGGATTATAGGTGTGCATTCCTGCACCCAAGCCTGTGAGTGGTCCTTTATTCAATGAAAGTGCCACCAAGAAAGTGGCTTTGCCTAACTTTCCTACAATTCCCATTATCCAGATTGAAAAAGTCTCCATCTCCCTCAACATTCTAGCTATTGCCAATATTTTCACAGATTTTTTGTAGTTGGCAAAACTCTCCTTTGTCTTCTAAGAGAAGGAAGAACTTTAAAGTCCAGAGAATCTATGTGGTTTGTCCAAGGCCTCATAGCTCTTCTGTGATGAAGCGTAGCATAGGCTTCCTGGCTGTGCTGCATGATGGAGCTGGACAGGACAGAGGTGGCATGCTCCTGCCACAGATTATCCAGAGCAAGTCCTTGGGAAATTGTGAGGAAAGGGACATGATGACAGTGATCACTGTAGTTACTATTTAAGCTCAGTTTTGCACCTTGCTAAATAAAGCTTCATAATTATCTCACTCATTCAGTAGTGAGGTACTATTATTTCCATTTAAGATGAGTAAATCAAGAATTACAGAGTAGAGGAAAGAGACGAGAAGGAGGAAGAAGAGGGAAAGGGGAAGTACTAGGGACTGAAATTGACCAAATTATATTGTTATATTGTGTGCATATATAAATATGTAACAACAAATTCCACTATTATGTCAAATTATAATGCACCAATAAAAATGGGGGAAAATGGGATTAGGATACATATTCTAACCTTTCTAAATCAGAGCTAGGTTCTGAGCTACTACACAATCCTGACTACAAAAGACAGCAAAACCAATAACTCATCACATGGATATTCATCCTAGGAAACAACCAAAGAAAAATTAGAAAAATGAAAGCCCTTCACGGCAGTCAGAAGACAACACAGAGGAAGAAAAGCATCCTTTTTATAGCCCAGTCTAGAATTATTTTTCAGCTTCTCTCTTTTAAATTAAGACCCCTGTTGCAAAAACCTCATGTATGTAAGATGATTCAAGTCAAGTGGTTCTTGCTCATTGGTGATAAATGTGTGCTACCTGCCAGACCAGACCAGGCCATTCTTGAGCATAGACATGGATCCCTGACTCCTAGTAGAGTCAAGCTTGGAAATGCAAGACAGAGAATGTTAGATGGGGTACAGGAGTCTGGAGTTCTAGTCTGGGCTGCACGATTTATTTTGTGACCTTGGATACATAGTCCACTTCTAAAGCTACACAAGTGATAATAACTGAGGAAGAGCTCTTATAGAAAAATGCCATCACTTGGCAGATTGGAACACTGGGATTCAGGACTTGCTGATGCTCACAGATCAGCTTGAAGGAAGGCAGGGTTCCTGGAGATTCCTCACTCCCAGTGTATCCTATTTCCTGCTGTGCATGGCTGTCCTATATCTAACAGAGCCTCCACCCTACTAAGGTGGCAGTGAGGTACAGGTGAGACCTGTGTGCCCCAGATGATCAAAAAACAGGTGCTACCAGTAGCTGGGCCCAGAGCTCTTCTCAGCAGGAGATAGTCAAGTGTGGCAAGGAAGGGAGTGCCCGGTGGTAACAGGACAGGGGAGTAGTGAAGGGGAGCCCTAGGAAGGGGTGGGGTGTGACCCTTCTCTCCTAGTATTTTGTTCATGTGACTCATCTTTGCTTTCCAGAAAAGATGGCATTTGTTGGCTTCAAAGGCACCTTCCGGCCCATCTGGGTGACTCTGGAGACAGAGGACCACATAGCCAAGATCTTCCAAGTTGTGCCCATCCCTGTGTTGAGGAAGAAGAAACTGTGAGAACAGCTATCATGCTGGTGCCTCCCATGGTAGACTATAATGGCGGGGCAGCAGAGGCAGGATGGGTGGCTTTCCAGCCCCTGTCCAGCAGCTGCCTGGGAGGCTGTGAATCAGCCCTGATGGGCAAGGGAAGGATACTGGATAATCCTGGTGCTGCCACCTGCCCCCACTCAAGCATCTACCTGCAGCCCTTGGGCAGTGTTGGCCAAGGATGGAAGTCTTCTCTTTCCTGCAGCCTCTTGGGTGCTTCTCTCTTATCTGTGCCTCTTTAGTGGGGATGTGGGGACCATATGAGAAGCCCTGGGCTGTGCTGGCAGCTATACTGCACTTTGGCAGAGCCCTGCCCACACAGTAGATATCTGGAAGGTTGCATCACTCATGGATCCCATGGTCACCAGCAGATGCATTAGGGGACAGAAGTAGGGGAAAGAGCCCCGATCTTAAGCAAATCTTTATTCCTATAAACGAGGACCAGTCTTCATGGGAATAGGAGCTAGTGTATCAACAGAGCTCCCCAAGATGGGGCTGGCTACCCCTGGGAAGAAGCGATCCCTGCTTCTGGAGGTGTCCCACTTTCAGGAGATTTGGCACATTGGTACTTGGACAAGGTGACTCTTAAAGGCCAGTTCAGTTCTAAGATTCAAGAAGACTGTGGCTTTTCACTTTGTACCCAAAACCCAGCAGTAGATGATTCTTTTCAGCCAGTTCCATGATATGGGGTGGCCTGGGGCACCCAGGATGGAGAGGTGAGAACACACCTTGTGGAGAGGGGCTCAGGGAAGTGAGTTAAGCAGCCACAGGTCTAAGTGCACTCTAATTCCAAACAAAGAAGCCCAAGAGAGGTGAAATGGAGGTGATGAAAGTTGAAAGAAGGGAATATTTGCATCTGCTTGGGTTGGTCCAGAAGGCCTCTCACTCCTGGAGGCAGCAGCACTTGCAGAAATGAAGGGCAAAGACTTTTGCTGGAAAGAGGCAGGCTGGCCTCTCTAGTGTTTCAGAGGTGGAGTCTTCCTGCCGTCACCTGCTGAAGCTGGTTGATGAAGGGTTACTCTTTTCTTTCTGCTAGCTGACCCACTTGTGACAGAGAACCATGGTCAGAAGGGAGGAATGGTCTGTGCTTGTGATGCCAAGAGCCATGTGGAATTTGGTTCCTAGCCAGCCTCCTGATGACTCCAAGGAAGTCATTGGCACTTCCTCCAGGGAACTGAGATGACTCAGGAGACTCTAGAGAAGTCATGTGTCAATAAGCCTGCAACTTCAGAGCTGGAGGACATTGGGAGCCATCTAGTCCAACCCTTTATCTCCCAGCTGGGGAAAATGAAGCTATAAGATGGGAAAGAACTGCAGACAGGGCAGGACCCCAGGAGCCCACTCCTAGCACTTGTGCCATACCACATTGCCTCCACAACCAGCCAGGACGCCAGTGCTCCTGAAGTAGCTTCTGGAAAGGGGACAAATCCCTTAAAGGAAAGAAAAGAATCAGAATAGAATGATCTTTAGCTCATAGCTATTTCTTTCCTGCTCCTCTGCACACACAATCCTACCCTACTTCTGGTGTTGTGGTCCCTGCAGCCTGCACCTTGCCACCCCTGCCTGCCAGACCACACTTGGGCACATAGTGGCTGCAGGAACCTCCTTGGTGCTACCTGTTTCTGCAGTTCTGCAGGTGGAGCCCAGTGGATGGTTTCAGGATGTGACAGCATGTTTCTGGTGAGGCAGGTGGGGAGGGGGGTCCGAAGAACTGTTGGCTCCAGCCCAGGGTCTCTCAGCCACTGCTCAATACCCTGCTCTCCCCCTTTTCTACCTGGGAGAGAACTCAGAGAGCCCCTAGATGAGGGAAACCTTTATCTGTGGTCTATACGTGCTCATGAGACACCAAGGTCTCCCTGGGTCTCACAAACTACCTTTGTCCCATTTCCTGCCCCAATCATAAACTCTTTCCCTCAAAGAGGGCAGGCTTGCTTGACTCTTTCTGCCCAGTTGCATCCATGAGACTTGGTCCCAGAGCCCACTCCAAAGGTTGAGCCAACTGCCAGAGGGATCATTCCTATTAAACTGATCTTCCAGCTGCTGGGAGGTGACAATGGGACCCTGCCTCTTAAGACATGGCTACTCCAAAGGCCAAAATCAAAGGAAGGGCCTCTTCTGGGTAGATGAGTGACAGTAGAGTTAAAATGACCTCATGCTCTTTCTGTCTACAGTTTGGTTGAAATTTCAAACTCTTTCAAGCAAGGGTCTCACACTGTGAACCACTTAGGATAAGATCACTTTCAGGTGGCCAGGAATGTTGAATGTCTTTGGCTCAGTTCATTTAAAAAAATAATCTTTTGGAAAGTTCTCAGAGTTGTATATATGTTCAATAGCACAGGACCTGTACATAAAACTTTCTCTCCTAAACCATTCAGCAAGAGTCAATGTCCAGGAGTTTCCCTGATAGTGCAGATTTCCTTATTGTATAGAAAATTGTTTTTGTTGTTCTGTTTCTAAGTGTTACAATTGATTAAGGCCTTTAAACAAAACAGCAGTCCTCTGAAATACTTGTCTTTTTCCTGTTGCCGAAATAGCTGGTCCTTTTTCGGGAGATGGATGTATAGTGTGTTCTGTATGTAAACATTTCTTGTAGGTGTCACCATGAACAAAGATATATTTTCTATTTATTTATTACACAAGCGTTTCAAGAAGTCACTGTCAGAGTAATGAAGAATTGTCTTAAGTGTCATGTTTGGGGATGTCCTTTGGACTGCTTGGAAGAAGTTCCCAGAGCCAAGAGATTAGTTCTGGTTCACAAAACCTTGTTGTACCATGGTAAACACACAAAGGATGTCACCATGTTGTCTGATTATTTTGTTTTCCATTAAAATGGGCCTCATTTAATTCAATTCTCTAAGAAAAATAAGATTGATGAAATCATCCTGAGTCTGTGTCTCAATTCTATGGCCTTCTTCTCAAGAACTACCTATATATCGGGCTGGGGATGTGGCTCAAGCAGTAGCGCGCTCGCCTGGCATGCGTGCGGCCCGGGTTCGATCCTCAGCACCACATACCAACAAAGATGTTGTGTCCGCCGAGAACTAAAAAATAAATATTAAAAATTCTCTCTCTCCTCTCTCTCTCTCTCTCTCTCTCTCTCTCCCCCCTCTCTCACTCTCTTTAAAAAAAAAAAAGTTAAAAAAAAAAGAACTACCTATATATCAAACCCTTACCTTGCTCTCATACCAAGAGGGCACCTCTAAGAGCAGGTGAAGATGATCCACTGAGATACGTTATTTGTGTGAACAGTCAAGTCCAGAATGTTCTATATCTTCCGTGCTCCTAAGCCATTAGTAGGCTGTTGGTTCTACCCCTCTCCCACTGGGGAAGCCAGGCTGGAGGGGACATTAGAGTGTGGACCAGAAGCAGGACGTCTCTTCCTCCCAGGCACTATTTGGCCAGAGGTCAAACACAATGTCTGAGAACATGGAAGTTGAGGTGGAAAAATAGGTCCAAATCAAGCAGGGCAGGAGCAGATGGAGGGCACCCCTGGGAAGAGGTGGGTCTGGAGAGGGTCTGGAGAGGGTCTGGAGAGGGTCAAGTGTTGGGCAGAGGCTGAAACAGGGTGAGTTAATCTAGAGCTGTACCATCCACAGCAGCTGCCTACATTTAATTAATTTAAATTAAATACAATTAAGCATCCAGTTCTTCACTTATATCAGCCCCACTGTGGGTGTTCCATAGCCACACATGGCTGGTGCTGCCATATTGTGTGCCAATAGAAAACTTTCCCATCATCATTGAATGTTCTCCTGATCATTTCCAGAGAGTTACTGGGACATACATATATACTGGGATCTTTAAAAGATCTATGCTCCCAATGTGTGCAAGTGTGTGTGTGCTTGTGTGCATTCAATCCACCTAGAGGGGCTGGTACCAGGTTGGTTGTATCAAGCTGTCAGTAAACAAATACATCTGGAACACCAGTTTTGGGGTGTATAAAGTGGAGAATACATGACTGCTGCCTTCAAGAAGCTTTACCACCCAGGTGCAGTGGAGCACACCTGCAATCCCAGCTACTCAGGAGGCTAAGTTAGGAGGATCCAAATTTCAGGCCTCTGCCTCCACCACTTAGCAAGGCTCTGTCTCAAAATAAAAAAAGAAAAGGACTAGGGATGCCACTCAGTGGTAAAGAACCCTGGGTTCAATCCCCAGTATAAAAAAAAAAAAAAAAAAAAAAAACCAAACAAAACAAAACTTTACCGGGAGATAGAGATCACACCAGTACACATTCAACAAATGTTTTTTCTTTTTTTTAACTTTTATCATTATTTCAGGTTTAATAGAGTTTATGCAAACTTTTATTTTAGAACATTTTGCAAAATAAAATGAAACCCTCATAACCAAATCAGAAGCAAAAACATTTTCACAATTCCTAGAATAGCAAGTTTTAGAAAGAGTGGAGAGTGACAGTCTCATCTTCAAGGATTTAATTTCTATGTAGATTCCTTAATTAAGATAGAAGTATCAGTTTAACCAATTCCCTTCATCTCTCATGGGCTCAGTTTCCTCCTAAACCTATATAAAAAGGTCCATTTGATTAAATATTTTCTTTTTCACATCCATCTTACTAAAATTCAGACAAGAGTTCTATTATCTAAAATAATTCTCCCCATTAATGTGAATTTTTTAACTCATTTTGCTCCAATCTCAACAAATGTTTTTGATTTGAGCATCAATTCAGGCATTCTGCACAAAGGGGAATGTGAAATGACCCTCCATGGAGAATATACAGTGACATGGCCAGTGGGAGAGATGCCAAGTTCTTTTGTTTTTGACTTTGGTACTGGGGATTGAACCTGGGGCTCTCTACCCATTAATTACATTCCTAGACTTAATTGAGAAAGGGTCTTGCTAAATTGCTGAGGCTGACCTCTAACTTGTGATCCTCTTGCTTGAGCCTCCTGAGTCACTGGGATTACAGGCGTGTGCAGATGTACCTGGCATGGCCAAATCCTCTATACAGAGAGGAATCACCATCACCTGGAGTGGTCAGGGAAGGTTCATGCTCTGAGGTGGGATAGGAGTCAACCTAAGACTCAGGGATGACCAGGGAAGAAGAATAGACCACTGGGGACACATGGGTATAAATTCGGGAGCAATACTAGGGAAGGTATGTCAGTGGGTTGGGCTAGAAAAAGGGCTTGTTTTAGGGACTACTAGATTTGATGATGGGGAATGGTCAGCCATAAACATGACTGTGTATGAAGACATAGTCCACAAATACCTACTGATGCAATGGCAAAGGCGTCTGGGAGGATGGGCAATGGGACCCTGTGACAAGCTAGACACAGAGCAAAAGAAGCAATACGTAGACAACAGAGGGAGAGAGGTAGGAGCGTTGGGGAACTTCACTGTTTGCTCCTGTGGTAGTTACCAGATGCCCACCAGAGTCACCATAGAAGGCATTAGGTGAGCATCCAGCCCCGTCCACATTGAGACAGACTAGAGGAGGAGCTCTATCCAGCCAGCCTGCAAGGACAGGAACGGAGGCCAAAAGGCAACAGAGGAGCTTTTGCAGAATGAGTAGGAATGAACTAAGTGCAAAAGGGCCAGAGGGACATTCCTAGCTGAGGCAGCAGCGGGGCCTTCGGAGGCAAAGGCACTGGACAAGCCACAGGAAGCCGGTGGGGCCCTTCCCTGCAGCCTGGAGGGAAGCACGGTGAGGGTTCACTCAGAGAGAACTTGAGTTGACATTGAGAGGCCAGGAAGGTTAGGGTTAAGAACATCTGCTTCAATTCATTGATATGAAGTCAGAAGCAGGAGCTTAGGGGAATTAAGTTCCCACATCCAACCAGTCTCAGTTGAGCATACAGGTGCCCCTAAGTGATGAATGTCTGCATCTTCATCCTGTCACCCCCCTATCCTCCTGTCCCCAGCTGGGCCCCAGGCACACAGAATTCTCACCACCTCCCACAGCTCAAGGACCTTGGTGTCCCCTCCCAATAGCACACCCTTTCCTTTCTCTCCCCGACATTAGGCTTATGCCTGTCACTCTGCAAGGCTTAGTTCCACACATGGCCTTCTATGACCCACCCCTGTTCCCATGGCACCTTCCTCTTTTCTCCCCCAGGACCCAAGGCTCAGTGTGGTTATATCATGTACCCTGATAATGACTGTCACTCACCCCATCTGCCAGACCACAGTTCTTACAAAGTAGTGGCTAGCAGATCACCCCACATCTGGCAGAACCATGTTCTACAAATGTGTTCAGTCTGTTTAAAGCAGATTGTCTCCTCCCTCCTGCTGCCACAAGTGAAGCCAGGACCCTGATGGCTGCCCTGTGACCCACCCCAGTCCTTACCATGGGGGTGCTTAGGGAAGTTGGGCAGGTTTTCCCCCAATGGCAGGGAAAGGAGGAAGATATGGGAGGAGAGGCACCTGGAAGAGAACCCACATCCTTCAGGGCTGCACTGGGATAAGGAAGGGATGGAAAGAAAGTGGAGTGATAGACTGAGGGAGGAAAGGCTCACTGTTCCTCACAGAAAACACTGAGCATCAAACACAATAGAGAAAATTCATGAAGTAGGTATGTTAGTGCATGCCTGTAATCCTCAGCTTGGAAGGCTGAGGCAGGAGGATTGTAAATTCAAGCAATTTAATGAGACTCTGTCTCAAAATAAAAACAAGAAAGGGCTGGGGATGTGGCTCAGTGGTTAAGCATCCCTGGGTTCAATCCCGAGTATCAAAACAAACAAACAGCTTTTTTCTTCTTTTTTAAAATATTTTTTTATTTCATGATAGACCTTTATTACTTTCTATTTGTTCATATGCAGTGCTGAGAATCAAACCCAGTGCCTCACACATGCTAGGCAAGCATTCTACCACTGAGCTACAACCCCAGCCCCCAACAAACAACTTTTAAACCAGAATACAATAAGACTGGTGCAAAGAATGAGTAGGCAGAGGAAGAGGTTGTGTTAAATTCTCCATCTTCATGGGGGATGTGTTATGTTGTTCTAGACATTGACAGGTTTGTAATTATAGGTTTAAGAATGAAAACAAAAACTAATGATGATAATTAATTCCATTTAAAATAAGATATCTCCTTTCCAAGCCACTGCAGAAGATAAAAGCAAACAAAATATAGTCTTTTTTTAGAGAGTAGAAAGGTTACCACAAGAAAACATAAAAATGAGTTGGTGGCATGTGGGTAGTGAGTTAGCAGAAGGGAGTTCAACCACTGCAGTCACAATAATACAAAAACAGTTTCTTCACCAAAAAATCAAGCCTCTATGATTCAGTTGAGAACATAAAATTACATTATTTGTAGCCTAAAGGCTTATTACTATGAACACTGATGACTTGAGTGTCATCAGGTTTTAGAGACCAATTTTTCTCTTTTAAGGATTAAATACTGGGTGCATGATATGTGCTGGGTGCACGGTATGTGCCTTCCTAGCAACTCAGGAGGCTGAGGCATAAGGATCTCAAGTGAGGCCAGCCCCACTAATTTAACAAGACCCTGTCTCAAAATAAAAAATTAAAAAGGCTGGGCATGTAGCTCAGTGGTAAAGCACCCTAGGTTCAATTGTTCAATCCCTAGGACCCCCACCCCCTAAAAAAAAGGAGATGAGGGGCTAGGGTCCTAATATCCCAATATTCCCTTCAAGGTCACACTCTTGATGACCTAACTTCCTCCCACTAGGCCCCACATCTTACAGGTTCCACCACCTCCCAATAGAGCCACAGGCTGGTGACCAAACCTTTAGCACATGGGCCCTTGGAGGAGATTCAAGATCCAGACTGTAGCACAGACACACCCAGAAACATATTTGACCAAATGCCTGGGCACTCTGTGGCCCAGTCAAGTTCACACATAAAATTAACCATTACAGACAGCCTCTTTTCTTTTCGGTTTCCCCAAATTACATGAACATCAGGAAGTTATTTGTAGCAGTATTTTGCTGAGAATTTTGGAATATGGCACAACAGGACATTAGTCATCATTGCCATTGCCAAAAGTTCCTCCACCCTCCTATGCCCCCATACAAACACCTTAAGTAAATTCCTGGGGCAGGCTGCTTTTGAAACATCCCAATTCTCCTCTTCTTAGCAATCGTTGCATTGCTGCTCTCTCCCACAAATAAAAATTTTTGCCTCAGTCATTTCTTTATGTATCCAAACACTCATCCATCTAAACAAATAATTATCTTCACTGGTCACTTACCCTTTAGCAGTCCAAAGAATCTACAGAGGCCTTGTAATTGTCACCTCCCAATGTGATGAAGTTGTCAGCAATACTGTCCTTGCCAAGGACCTCAGAATGTCAGTACATGGAATGTTAAGGACACCAGATGACAACTGCTCCCTCATTCTGAATAAGAGCTGCTAGCCACATCCTAGAAGGACAGAAGGACTTGATTTAGAAGGGAATATCCTGGGCTCTATCACCTAATTCCAACAAAGGAAGGAGAAGCCTCGAATCACAGGAGGGGAGAGGCCCTGAAGGAAATGCAGAAGAGTAAAATGAATGTGCTATGGCTTTCCTCTCTTCCCAGGGCTATATCTCAATAACCAACTGAGAGGCTCCAAGGGACCTCCCCTAGGGGTTTTGCAGAAAGAAGGAATTGACATGTAACATTGAGCTGGATTATTACTGAGCTCCCCAAACTCACAGGCCACCCCACACTATCAGCTGGGTAAGAGAGTTCTATGGATAGCCTGTCATGGCTGCTTGCTATTTGTGAGGGCAGAGGCAGAAAGTTCTTCTCATCTAGGGGTGACCAAAGTAAACAGAGGTTGAAGTTATCCACAGAGCTTGGGAGGATGAAGGGCATCCTCTGGGTAAATGCACTTCCATTTTTTTTTTTAAATACTGGGGATTAAAGCCAGGGGTACTTTACCCCTGAGTCATTTCCCTATCCCTTTTTATTTTGCCAAGTTTCCCAGGCTGATCTCGACTTTGTGATCCTCCTGCCTCAGCCTCCTAAGCACCCAGCTCACTTCCACCTTTTGGCTGGGCAGGATGCACGAGGCTTCCCATGAACCGAGCGCAGCTCCTGTGTGAGCACAATTGAAGGGGCCCTGTCTCAGATGGCTGCAAGCCCAGGTAAAGGGATTCCTGATAGAAAAAGACTTATAATAGGTCCTTACAAAAACAGACAGTAAAGGAGGAAGGGGTTTCATCAGTATTCAACTAGAAAATGTATGAGATGACTAAGTAAAATATGGTCTCATTTGAAGAGCTATTATACTTCACTGAAATAATACTTACAAAGGATTTGAAAAAACAAACTGCTCTTTTTCAGAGCACTTGCAGGGGCTCAGATCTGGAAGTCACAGAATATTACAGACTAAAAAAGACCTTAAAGCCCAATGGCCTAACATTCCCCACATCAGTGTTTGCACTGTGCATGCAAGCATCTCAGCTATAGCCAAGGACAAACTCCTGTCCTTGTGGTGCCACTGCCTGGCTCTCCAGGCCACCCACCCTGTATTCACTCATGCCTGCTGTAATCTCAGCTTTATAGCCACCTGCTCTGGGAAGTTTTTCTCTAGCCTCCCTAGGAAAATGCCTCTGTTAGAAGCTTAGCACTTCTCATAGCTGTCGTTGTATGCACATTTGTGTGTTTAGCTAATTCAGTCCTGTTCTCCATAGCCCACTGCCTCTCTGCCCAGAGGCTTTGTACCTCTTGCCCCTTTGGTTTTGTTTGGTTTTGGTATTGGGGATTGAACCCAGTGGTGCTCTACCTTTTTATTTTTTATTTGGAGAAAAGGTCTCCAAAGTTATCTGGTCTCGTCTGGGACTTGCTATCTTCCTGCTTTAGCCTCCCAAGTGGCTAGGATTATAGGTATGGATCACCATAGGCAACCTTGCTTTTGTATCTCAAAAGCACAAAGAACTGGCTTAAAGTACCAGAATCCTCCCTGGTGGGTTGTTCCCTGAGTAAATTCCTTTGGGCAATGCTGGCCTATTCTAGATGAGGCCCGGAGGGATGACATATTCTGGTTCAGAGGGGTAATAAATTGAAATATGTAAGAGGTTGGAACCAAAGACCCAAAACTCAATCCTTACCATGCAGGAGTTCTAACAGAACAAAGATCTCAGGAGATTTGCAAGGAAGTTTCTGTCTCAGGGAAATCAGGGCCTTCCTTTGTATTGGAGTATGGGTCCCTCTTGCCCTGTTTCTTCCAAGATGTGAATTCCAGGTCTGGTAGCACTTGTCACCCTTGTTTATGGAAAGGGAAGGCTCCAGAACATGAAGTATAGCACTCAAAGTCATCCTACTTCAGGCAGAGGTGGGAGACAAGGATCAAAGAGGTCTCCTGTTTCCAGGCCTATCACTGGAGCCCTCACTCCCCACAGGAAGAATGCAGACTGGTTGAAGCAGCAGATGCAAAACAGACCAGATGTCCTGGGATTCCTCACATTCCACCAGCTATAGACCTCCTTGCTCAGTACTACCCCACTTAGGGTCCAGTCATTGGTTCTGAAACTCCACCTTGGAAATCTCAGCACAATTCTTCAGAAAAACATCTTGCTTTAAATTTGCCAGGAATTATGTGCTAAGACTTCAAACTCCTCTTGGGCTATTGACTCCGAGTTTCAACTTTAAGTGGACTCAACAAGGCCTATGGAGAATTTGCCAAGAGGCCCTGGCAACAAACTCAGATTTCCCCACACTGGATCAAGTGGAAAGGGCTATCCAGTTTCTTGCTTGTGACACTTGGGTGGGACCTCTTGAAATTTGCCCACCGGAAATTTCATTGTCTCAGCAAACAACACAGTCAGCCTGCAGACTCCTGCAACCCATTGTGGATGCTGGCAACCCTGCTCCATGGTCTGCCTGTCAGGATAAGGCTGTCTCCCCTGACAGGAATGTCCTCAGTCATGCAAGCACTTGAGGGTAGAGCACATCAGTGGTAGAAATGGGAATGGCAGGTATTTATGTCCAAAAGGAAGTGGCCAGGTCTGTTTTTATATGCACTATGCTGGGCAGGTGGCTGTTGTTCTAGAAAATCTCTGGCCCATGTAGACTTCCATCCCAGCCCCGACCTTGGGGGTGTTGTGCTACAATAAAAAGAATACTGCCCCTCCAGAGAATAGCCCAGGGGGGACACCAACCTACCTCTGCCTAGCTGTGACCTTGACAAGGCTTAACCTGAGTCAGTTTACTCATCTGCAACATAAAACACAAAAAAAAATGAGAAGTAATACATGACAATAATAAGTGCTTCACATCATACACCTCTATGAGGTGGAAAATTCTTTTAGTGCCTACAGTCCTAGGCACTTAAGTAACTTTCCCAGGATGATACAGTGAATAAAGCCCCAAAACTGCTCTCATGGGCTTCATATTATATGTTAACTGACACCGACCTTGTGGGGTTTATAGCAAGGAAAGGAAGGATGTGGAGACTATGTACAGTAGTAACGTGCACAGTTAGGTAAGAGTGTCTAGTGCCTGACAAAGTAGGTGCATTACACAGTGAATGACACTGAGGGTCTTCTAATGCATAGTCAGTAAATGTAAGGAGGGTAGGAACTTGCCTCCCCTGCTCGTCTTTATCCCTATGACCCAAACAATTCCTGGAATTTATTGGCATTCAGACCTTAACTGGGGAGTTCTCAAGCTACCGGACAGGTGGTTCTTGCAAAGAGATCCATAAGATGCAAGCTGCTCTCTTCCAAGGCACTCAGGAGATGGGCAGGGGTGTGGGAGGTATAAACTTTGGAGCTGGACTACCTGGTTTAAACTCTGGTTCTGTCACTTCCTTACAGTGGGACTTTGGGAAAAATACTTAACTTCTCTGAATCTTGGTTTCCCTGTGTATAAACCAGAGATGATAATACAGTATCGACTACAGGGTTGCTGTGTGGATGGAATATGTTCGATAGCACACAGGATTAGATAAGACTTTAGGCTTCAAAGAAATTCAGTGATAGAGGTGTAGACAGATATTCATATATTTTGCAAATGCGTTTGAGCAACATGTTAATTAAAATAATAGCTGAAGAATTCTCACCCAAGGAGCAGTGGAGAAATCAGCAGTGATGGGAAAGCCAAGCAGCACTGTGGGTCTCTGCTGCCCTCTAGTGGGAGCATCTCTTAACTTTCAAATTGACTTCCCTTTATGGGAAGAAAATGAGCACTTTGGCTTTGGAGGATTGTAGCCAAGTCACCTTCCCAAGCTGTGCCTTGTTTTTTTTTGGACTGTAGAGAGAACTCAAAACTCCACTTCACTTGACAGCGATCTTACAAGAGACAGAACATTCTCTGGCTGTGGGATCACAATCAAGTCCCCTCCCCTTTCAGATCTGAGAACTAGAGGTACCAACACTTCCACTGCAGGGCAGGTGTGAGGCTCACTTGCAGTGGATGAAGGCAAGCATGTGTAAACTGAAGTCTAAAACATGTGCACTGTTGTGATTACCATCAACTGCTCTCCTCCCCAGCTCCAACTTCTTGTATAGCCAACTCAGCTGTTCTTTGGAACTTTTTCTTTCAGAGACTTTGTCAAAGAAAACCAGAGTCTGACAGTAGTTATAGTCACAAAAATGGGTTTCTAATCAGTAATGAGTGCAATAAGGGAAAAGATACCTCAGTGCAGAACTGGGCTCAATTCCAAATACTGCAGGGACAGTAGGAATTGATAGCCAAGGGTGGGGTCAGTGGATGAAAAGTGACTGAGAGGAAACATCAGGGATGAGAGGGATTCTGGATAAACAAATTTTACAGAATTCTTGCAGAAGGCAGGCCAGGATGATCAGACATCACCAGGGGGGTAGAATACTTAATCAGAGATCAAGTTCTTGATAAATTGACTTGACAGCATTCTTGCTAAAGCTAACCTAGCCAAAGACAGACTGAAAGTGGGGGGCTGGTGGGCTTAAAGGAGCCTGAACAGAATCTGGTCAAGGAGGGGATTTCTCTCAGCTTCAATCCTACAGGGTTCTGTGACAAGTTTAGGTGAGCTGGACCTTTATGCTGGAAAGGACACTGGCTCTGAGCTCTGGCCTCCCCCAACACGTCTCAAGACACCTCACAGCTTTGCCATAGGAAAGCATTTGCCATCAGATTTCACAGCCAAGTTAATCTTTATATCTGATTTTTTTTTTTTTTTAAAAAGCACACACATTGTGAAGCACTGGAAAGGCTATGACCCCTCCTTAAAACCTTTAGCCAGAGCCCTCTCACTGCCAGTCTTTCAACAATCCTTAAGCTATTTCTACTAGGACGTGAATGCTGCACTCAGTCAATGATCTGAAAGGAAATCTGGTGAAATAAAAACTGTATGAGTAGCTAGGACGGTGCATTAGTAGAGGGAATTTGTTCTTTTTTCAAGAAAACTTCTAACATTACTGTGATGGTACTAATTTAATAAAAATCAAGATTTCAGCTTTTATCCTAAAAGTAAGAACCTGGGAATTCAGGGAACTTCAACTTTTATTTTTATTTTTGTAGTACTGGGGATTTAACCCATTAATGCTGTACAACTAAGTCACATCTCCAGCCCTATTTTGTATTTTATTTAGAGATAGGGTCTCACTGAGTTGCTTAGTGCCTTGCTTTTGCTGAGGCTGGCTTTGACTTTACCATTCTCCTATCTCAGCCTCCTGAGCTGCTGGGATTATGGTGTGCCCCATTGCACCTGGCATGTATGTATGTATGTGTGTGTGTGTGTATATATATATATATATATATATATATATATATATATATATATATATATAAAGCTTTTTTGTGTGTGTGTGTGATCCTCCTGTCTCAGTGTCCCCAGAGTTGCTGGCAATACTGGAGTAGAATTAAAACACTGTGGTTTTGAGGCTGGCCTCAAAACTTGCCATCTGGTGGGCACAGGGGTCCACTCCTGTAATCTCAGCAGTTGGGAGGCTGAGGCAGGAAGATTGCAAGTTCAAAGCTAGCCTCAGCAAAAGCAAGGTGCTAAGCAACTCAGTGACACCCTGTCTCTAAATAAAATACAAAAATAGGGCAGGGGCTGTGGCTTAATAGATGAGTTCAATACCTGGTACCCCCCCCCCCAAACAAAACAAAACAAAAAAAACTTGTCATCCTCCAGCCTCAGCCTCCCAAATTATTGGCATGTGCCACTGCATCTGGATGGAATTCAAAGTTTTAAACATAAAAACCTAAGAATCAACCAAAGATTACTGGTTTAGGATAGATCAACCCTGTCCCTCCTTGCCTCATCTCACAGCCTCACCCTAAATCCAGTTTGTTGGATTTGGTCTTTATTTAAAATGCTCATCTTCTGTTCATTATGTTTTTTGATTTTTAAAATATTGCATTAAAATATTATTTGTCTTGATTACTGAGTTTTGTGACCCTTAAGTTGTGTGCCTAAGGTGCCAGGTGTGGTGCATGCTTTTAATCCCAGCTGATACAACGGGATCCCAAGTTCAAGGCCAAACTGGGCAACTTAGTGAGACCCTGTATCAAAATAAAATAAGATAAAATAAAAACGGCTAAGGATGTGGCTTAGTAGTTGAGCACTTGCCCAGCATGCTTGAGGTCCTGGGTTCAATCCCTAGTACCACTGGAAAAAAAAAAAAATTGTGTGACTGTGGCAAGTGCTGTGCTTCCCACACCCAAGTCTGCCCTGGTGCAAGCCACATTCTGCATGGCAGAAGTAGAGATGCTTACTACAGAGAGATGAGTGAAGCAAAAAACACCCCAGCCTTCCCCTCTGTGAGGGGAGTGAAGGATTTGAGAAGGATCCAAGGTAGAAGTTGGGTTGGCACTTTCTAAAATCTTGGCAATCAACGTTCTTGGGATCAGTTACTGCTCCCTCCCCATCATGGAGGAGAACCTGAATGCATTCTAAAAGTATAGGAGGCAAGAGGCTACAACTTCTCAAGGTATAGGAGGCTAAAGACTATACTACCTCTCACAGCATCTGGTCTGAACTCCTCTCTTTCTCGTTCAGTTATGAGAAAGCAACATTCAGCTCCCAAATTTCAGCTTCCAGGAAAGGAAACAATGCTCAGAGAAGGAGGGAGGAGAGTCACAGAGCACTCACCAAAAACACCTATGTGGATCAAGCTCTGAGAAAAGTCATGCCTACTAAGCAGTAACAGAGGAAAAAAAAAAGATGTGGCATCTAGCCAAGCATTTTGGAACTAGAAAGCAACAACAAAAGAATATAGGATACATATATAAATAAATAGTATCTTGTGGCAAAAATACATAAATCAAAGTCATTTTTTAATTATAGAACAAAAACTTGAATTACAAAAAAAAAACTAGCTCAAAGATGAGACAAAAATTAAATGGGATTTGGAAAAAAAATCATTTCAGAGTTAAGTAAACAAATTGGTACCCAAAATACCAACACAAAACTAAAACTAACAATAGAAAATACATCTTTTCAAACTAATGAGAAAGAAAAAAAATAGTTGAATCAATTAGAACTGATCTATCATGTTCTGGGAGGATTAAAAGAAAAATAATTCAGAAAAATTGACATAAAGGCAATTCCTAACAAAATTACTGAATTTTAAGAAAGCAGAGAAATTTCCAGAATCTGATAGAAAGAGGAAAGACAAGGGTGGCCTCAGACCTCTCCAATGGAACAGTGTCTGAAGTGCTGGCGAAAAAAGCAAAACCCAGAAATGTGAAACTCTCCACATTGTTCTTCAAAGAATAAAGATGGACATAATGGTTACAGAAGGAGACAAGATATAGACCTCATCAGTGTACAAGTAACACTGTTAAACAAAAACCAGGGAGACAGGAGGAAGTTCATGAGTTCCTTCACCTTGACTAGTAGTTAATATATATATTAACAATATTTAACATAGTTAATATATATAAGTAATATATATTTAATATATATATTAAAGAAAAAGACATCTGACATTATAAAGGAAACTATCAAATATATTAAACACTACAGTATAAATATCAAAAACCAGACGGCCTGAGGATGAAGAAAGGTGGAAGGATATGTACACTGTAACAAATTGTCATGTTCCTGGTTGTTATTCTAAAGATATCATCCAAATGTATTCTATCAATAGATACTACAACATGAAGAGGAAGACAACTTGTTAAAAACATGACGGTTTTGCTATGTGCAGTGGTGCACGCCTGCATCCCAGCAACTCTGGCAGCTAAGGCAGGAGGACTGCAAGTTTGAGATCAGCTTTGGCAACTTAGCAAGACCTTATCTCAAAATAAAAAAGGGCAGAGATGTAGCTCAGTGGCAGAGCACTCCTGGGTTCAATCCCCAGTACCCCACTTCCATAAAAAGCAACTTTCTTTGTTCTTCAGTCTGCAGACTGGTTAAAGCTTTGCAGGACAGTTCATCTTGCTCCCCTGGGTGTTAACTGGGGAAGACTGGGGCTTAAAATATTGAAATCTCACTCATGTCTGGTGCTTACACTGGAAAGACTCACACAGCTGGGGCTGAAACAGGTGGCTCCAGGGTATAGACCTGTGAACTCGGAATGGCGCCTCTCCAGTATGGTGGCTAGAGAATAGACAAAACATGGTTTTTAAATTTATAAAATTGTTTAGATGTGATGTCCAGAGCTGGCAAGGGCAGATCTATTGCTGGTGAGACTATATTGACAAAACCACTTGGGAAAGCAATTTGGCAACATATACCCAAAATGCTAAAATTTTGTTTGGTTTGATTATTCCACTGTTAGGAATTTACTTTTCAGATATAAACAAAAGTTCACAAAAATGTTCATCACATATCAGGAGCAGTGGCACACATCTGTAATTCCAGATACTCAGGAGGCTGAGACAGGACAATCTCGTTCAAAAATAGGGCTGGGGATGTGGCTTGGTGGTTGAATGCCCAAGTCCAATTCCCTGTACTTAAAAAAAAAAAAAAAGTTCACCACAGTATTAACTATACTAGCCAGACACTGAAAATCTGAGTGTCCCTCAGCAGGAACTATGCAGGTGAGTGGTGATCACACCTCACTAACACCCTGCTTACTTGAGCCACTACAGACTATGCCTTGAACTACTAAAATGCCTTATTCCCATTGGTGCCTCTTCTAATCAGTTCTGTGCACTCAGTACAAACTGCATAAAATCCTTCAGGGCATTTCAAATTCCTATAGGACACTGTATGCCCTACTCCTCAAGCCCAATCCTGCACTGTGCCCCAGCCTCTGATGTTTCTGAAGTCCCCTTTTCTGCTACTTCTGGACACAAGGCAGATTCTTCTGCCTATTTTCCTCTTTTCTTCCTCCTGCCCTCAGCAGGGCCTCTCTGACCATCCCAACAAAGTAAAATGTGCCCATCTTGCTCTTAGCACTCTTTTACTTCATACTTCCAGCAGTTACCATTTTACTTTGTCTATTATTAATATTTGTTTTAATCTAGCAAATCACTGAGTTCCATGATAGCAGGGGCTATGCCTACCCTGTCTTTGGCACCTAGTATTGCCTAGCGTATGACATGCTTAATAAACCCTGGCAGAAGTGGCTTTTGTACACAGCATGGGAAGCAGTGGAATACAGCTGTACATTCTGATTGAAAGGCTTCCATGTGGAGGGCAGTGTGAAGCCTCTGTTCACCCTTGTTCAATTAAAATAATTGTCTTATCAACATATGGACCATTATGGCTACATATTATAAAAATCTAACAAACTGTCCTAAGTAAAAACAGAAAAAAACAAAACAAAACAAAACAAAAAAACTAGGGAAAGGGATTGTTTCAGACCTGGCTGGAGTTAGAAACTTAGATAATAGGGTATGTGTCCACCTCTGCAGGATGACTATGCTGACTCCATACTCAAATATCAAGAGGGCTGCAGCTGCTCCAGTCTCACATCTTAACTTCAAATGAGTGAAAAACAAATTTTCCTGAGGGTACTCAAGCAAACTCGATTGGGATTAACTCTGACTGGGACTAATGCCAAGGCCTAGATCACACAGGTTTGGGGAAAGCGGCAGGGGGAATGACCTGGAGGTTAAGTGACTGCAGGACAACTGTGTCTCCACCACTGAGAACTAAGAAGGCAGAAGGTGTGGTTCATTAGAGGGAAATGTGAGCAGTTACCAAAACAAGTGTAAACAGATGTTATAAGGCCAAAACACACACACATACACATACAAGCTGGGAAACATACTTTTTCTTTTTGGAAACAAATTAACAGTAGCTCCACTAGGGACAAGTTACTGGCAGCAGGGTTAGAGATATACTTTGCACTTTGTACCAATCTTTAACAGTGACATTTCTAAGGATGTATATGTACTAGTTTAAATTCCTTAAAATCACAATTGAGGCTTTTCCCCCCAAAGAATTTTAGTTCTTAAAAATGATATCTGTATATAAATATTCTAACTCTTCTTTCAAGTAGGCTTCAACATATGAATGGCAAAATAGCTAGACATGAACAGTAGCACATCAACTACAAATTTAGGCACTTTATCAAAGAAAAATGTTTAGAAATACTGTCAATGAGGTCGAGTCTTCTGCCACACCCTGTAAAGGACTTGGCTGGTCCTAACTCATACACACATAACTGTCAGCAGAACACGAGCCCTCTACACCAGCCTCATTCTTCTGTAGCTAAGAAAACAGAACAGATTCCCCTTACTTTACAACCACAAAAAAACCTGACAGATTGCAAGAGTTCTTTTCAACTGCTGAGAGCAACCCAGTCAAAGAAAGATAACTACTTAGGATTTCCAAGTGGCATTGTTTCTGTTCTCTGCATTTCCTGCGTGGATTGGGTTCCTAGTTGTATGTCTAGAACTGGCTATCTGGCTCCCACAGCACGTTCTGCCTTTGCTGCAATGAAAATAATGACTGCAGCATGAACAGTTTGATTCAACTAAGTATTTTCATGACTTGTCTGATTTGAACCTGCCATCTTCTGGCTGATAGAAAATCAGAAGCATGGACACATCAGGTCACCGGATCAGAGCAGATGCAATGAAAGGGTATGGCACCTTTGGAGTCAATGATGCCCCAGCTTTATGTGAGAAAAAGCAACAAGGTCAAGTTTCCACAGAAAGTGATTTTACAGTAAACATAAATCTGTCAGTGTCCACAATCATTAGAAAAACTTTGTCCTTATACTGGAAGCCTTTAGAATAGTAATTCTTATACTGACCACACACTGATCAAGTGGCAGACCCTTTTTAGAAGAAATAAGGATGTCATTCAATATGCAGTTCCCCGCACCCAGTCTTGCCCATGACATGGCAAGGTCTCCGTGTCTTATCAGCTCCTTAGAATGCAGGTGCTCCATTAAAGGTCTTCTCGTTTGTTTCCAGCTCGATTGCCTTCCTTGGAAGCCCGAGGTTTTGGATCTCCTTCCTTTTTCTTTTTACCCTTTTCTTGTTTTGTCTTATTTTTCTCTTTGCTTCCTCCTCCTTTGCCAGGGTATACCTGTCCCTCCAGAGTGACATCAGCACATCTGTCTTGACTGACCAAAAAGTCCTTGATCTCCCAGGCATAGCTCCCATCACGAAGCATGAAGATAGCACGGTCTGATCCCACGATGAACCTGACAGAGATGTGATCAGACAATTAGCATGTACTAGCAAAGTATTAATGGGTTAGAGTGATTAAGTGGCACTTGACAAAGAGAAAAGCTCTCTTCATGTACCACATGAATACAGAACCTGAAACATTTAATGTCTGAAGATAGCAGTTTGCTGAACTATTAAATATTCTGCTTAGATACAAACAGCAGACACTGGGCACTCCTTTGAGGCGTGAGTAGATGCTCCTGTTATGAAAGCATTAAGGAAAGCTCCCTAGTGGCACAGGGTGCTGCAGGAGTAGGGGTGGGGCAAGGAGGAAGCATCCATTGGCATTTGTTTTATATTCTGAAGTGTCACTTTCATTTCTGTTTAATGTTCTGAAGTGTCCAGTTGTAGTTTGTTTGGAAAAAGCTTCTGTTGATAAAGAATAAAAACCATTGGCTTAGAGCATGTCATAAGAAGCCCTGAAGGGCCCGAGAAGACACTCAGAAAGTAGACAGAGATCCTAACCCATAGTTTAATAGTAAGCAGCCCAGCTCATCCACACTGGATAGGATCCGAGGAGCAAAGAGGAACAGAATGAAGTCTGGGAGGCCTACTAGCATGGCTGGTGGGCACAGTCTCTCTTTTTTAGAGGGACTACCCCACAGCTACTTTTACCACTCTACAGAGACCCTTGCTCTAGGTGTCTATTCAAGCTAACAAAAGCATTCTGCTGGCCTTCATACTCTCTAAGTACTCCTTCAATTCTTTCTCATCACTTTCATGGCCCCAAATTTCAAAACTGTTATTGAAGGAGAAAAATGCAGATTCTTTTTTTTTTTTAGAGAATTTATTTATTTATTTTTACATCTTTATTTGTATGTGGTGCTGAGGATCGAACCCAGGCCACACGCATACCAGGCAAGTGCGCTACCCCTTGAGCCACACATCCCCAGCCCAGATTCTTTATATTTTAGAACCATACCAGGTAATAAAAATAAATAGGTTCCTTCACATTAAATTAGCTATCTATTAGCAACCTGGTGCAAGGTCTATGAACATATCTACACACAAATCTCTCTCCATTGAGGAGAGATTTCCAGAAGAAGTAAACTGTGAAGCTTGCTTGACTGTCTCCTCAAGAGGCTAAACCATACAACTTTTTAAATCAGATGACATAAAAGCTAAAGATTCAATGATAAACAAAACTTAAAGATTAAGTGTGATAGCAAACAAAGAAACTTACTGACTAACTAATAATGAATTTTTTTAATTCAAAATAAATCCTGGAGAGGAAAGGTGTAAGTCCCTTGGGAAGAATGCCAAGAGTGATACCCTGCTAAAGCCCCAGAAAATGCCCTAGCACAGCCTGAGATTTTTTTCCACAGGTTGTTGGTGCTTTACCTCTGGACGTCGTAGTTGGCATTGAACAGACTGCCCTGCCACAGGCTGGTGATCTCCTCTGTCTCCTTTTCAGTGGGGTTCCCTGATACAGTGACAAACATCATCAGAGTCTTCCCTTTTTTCGTCATCTTTAATATACTTTCTGGCTTGCCAGGGTCTATCTGTGAGAAGTCGACAGGTGCTGAGGGTCGCTTGTGCTCTGGGAGATCTCCTTCTTCTATGTCATCATCTTTCTAGCAGGATGGGGAGAAGCATCAAATCTGTTATCAGAAACTTGCTTTTCAACTGGCACGGCACACATATCTACATATGATGTCAAGAGCAGCCATACAACCTGAAATCTCATTATTTTCCTTTTTACTTGGCTTATGAGCAAAGTTGAAGTTTCAGGTGGTACTTATTACCCATCACTCTAAGTTACCACTCACAGAGAGCCCCCATGTGATGAGTTTCCATAGCTTGTTTACCCTCAAAGAATCTACATAATACAGTAGGTCATAAAAATGGCCAATTCCTGGAAGGTTGTACAATGCAATACTACCCAGCAATGAAGAACAAATACTGATATACACAACAAATCTCAAATATACTAAGTGACAGAAGGCAAATACAAAATAAGATATACTATACGATACCATTTATTTAAAATTCAGGAACAGGCAAAACTAACCTAATGCAGGGTGAAAGAAATTGGAACAGTGAATGCCTCTGGAAGGGGGACAGGAGGTGACTTTGATTGAGAGGACCAGGAGGAAACTTTCTGGAGTAAGGGAAATGTTCTATATTTTGACAGGGTATGGATTATCTAGATGTATCCTTTATTCAAACTCATACTGTATACTTAAAATCTGCATTTCACTGTACACATTCAATTCTAGCTAGATCGGTTATTTGCAGTGAATTTGCAATTCTAGGTTGTTTGCAATTCTAGGCTTGAACAAAGTTATAAACATACTGATGGTAATGAAGCTAGATTCCTCACTTTGGAAAGAAAGTAAAATATAGAAGGAGGAAGAATGTACCTTGTGGTATTAGGCTGGAAAGAGAGGAAGAGAAGAAATTCGTGGCTTTTAATAGATTGACAGGTAGATGGATAAGTACGTGGATAAAAATATTTAAAAGAAGTAGGATTCCTTAGAGAAAAGGCTAATTACAGGAAGGAAAATAGAAGAGAAGCCTAGAATATCTTCCTGCATCAGAAAGCAAGAAAGTGTTCCACTAATTATAGAATGTCAAAATGACAGACACCAACCTAAAGCAGCCCTCATGGGCCAAATATAGAAGAATGTGAACATCAAAAATAAATAGTAACAATTTGTAACTTCCCAAATAAGATCCATTAAATACATACTAATATAAAGAAAAGTATGTACCAACAGTACATATGCCAACTACTAAACAGAATATAAATGTATGTACCAACAGTACAATGCCAACTACTAAACAGAATATAGATCAAAAGAAAAATAAAAAAATACTTAAAAGAAGCAGGAAGCAGGTTCCTTGAACCAAGGATGCAGCTTCCTTGAAGAAAAGGCTAATACCAGTAACAAGAGAAATGAAGTACTGATTGGTATACTGGTGGTATAATATGGATGAACCCTGAAAATATGCTGAGTGAAAAAAGCTAGACACAAAGACTATACATCCTATGATTCCATTTGCAGGAAATGTCTAGAACAGAACAAACCTTTTAGAACAGAAAGATTAGTTAGTGATCGCCTAGGGGTAGCTGAGAACCTGGGGGACTGGGAGAAAACCACAGAGGAGTGACTGAGGCTTTCCTTTTTGAGGGAAGGAAAATGTTCTAAAATTGACTGTGGGGATGATTGCACATCTCTGAATATAATAAAACCAATGAAATGGTGAGGTGTGTATGCCTGTGAAGTGCATCTCAATAATTTTTAGTGGTTACCTAAAAATCCAACCTAACATGAAACAAAAGCCCTTATCACTCTTACTTGGTCCTCTGAACAACTCTCTGAGGGATCAAGGCTGAAGACGATGGTTCACAACATATTACTGTAACATTTTAGTAATAAGTGAGAATGAAAGAATTCCAGTACTTAAAAGTGAGCTACATCAGATCTGGGATCTTGGTTCAGCTCCACACAGTCAGTTGTGTGACCCGGGGTGAGGTTACTTATCCTTCTAGGCCTATTTCCTTATCAATAAAAGGAAAAGCAGAACCAGACAACTTATGATCCTCAGCAGTGTGAGCACACACAGTATCCCAACCTTCTCAACTATGCCACCCTCTGAACTAATCCTTTCTTCCTTATTTTGCTTTGATGGTGTCACTGACGGTGATCTGAAGACAGAGCATAGGCCAAGCTGTCAGAGGGGTCTGGGTTCAGCTTCCTGTTCCAGCACTTAAGCTGTGTGGCCTTGGGCATACTGCTTAGCCCATAAGAAAATAACTTTCCTCACCTGTAAGGGAAAGTGGGTGGTAATAACATCCTAAGGTTTGTTTGGGGGATTTAATGACAAATGCAACCAGTACAGGCTGCTATTACACTGCTCATTAGTGCCCTGGTAATGTGCCCTCCAAGCAGTCACCCTGTGGAAATCACACTTTCAAAATCAGAGAGTTCCTTGTTGCCAAAACCCCAGGCTGTTTCAGTCTTCATTCTGTCCTCTTTTCATAACATCTTTTACAGCCTCCTTAAAACTCCCCTAGACTTCAAGTTGATTCAAGATCCTACAATATTTGTATTTTTAACTAACTCAGCTGGTCACAAGCAGCATTTCACTTTTAATGAAAATATAATTAATTAATCATAAATCTAGAGGATACGGAATGGGTAAGGATTGCTTCAAGAAATTTTAATTTAAAAAAATTAATTTTGTGTTTTGGTTATAGAAAAAAAAATTGAAAAACAGCATCTTAGATATAGGCAACTGTCCAGTTCCTTTCTGGTTGATGCACTCCCAGTTTATCTTGGGGTCATCTGTTCTCATTGCTTTCTCTATGCTAATAGCAATCCAACCCTTACCCACAGGCAGGGCTGAGACCTGCAGACCAAGTTAGGCACTCCCCTGACCACAGTCCCCATCTTGCCTCCAGGCCATCTCCAATTTTCAACTGGCCTCACCAATGTTCCATTGCTGTTTGTCAAAGTCAATAGCTACAAAGCTGAACTCTGCAAATCCTTTTCTTCCTCTCATGTTCCTGAAAACAAAAACTACCATGTCCAGAATAGCTACTATGTTTCAGGTACTTTAACATATATTATCTCCAACCTTGGGGACAATCTACAAGTTTTCTGCTGAATGTAGTAGAAGGAAGAGGATAAACACACTAGAGGAGACAACCTGAAGTGCAAATCCACAATTCTGGCTCAAATCTCACCATACACCTCCATTTATCTGAGTATAAGATGAAATAACCATAATTATTTTTTCTATATCAATTGGGACTCATCATTAATTCTAACACAACGGAAAGGGTTCTCACCTTTTCCCCAAATACCTGAGACACAAGCCTCACTGAAACAGATTCTCACATGAGTGGGAAAGAAGTGGGGGTATAGATTTACAGCCTCCTTAAAACTCATCCATCACCACTTGGGGATGGATGAATCACTTTCTACAAAAAAGCACCCAGAGACGGATATGCTCTTCCACAGAAAAATAACTGCCACTGGGAAAGGGCACTCACATTTGTAGGGTCTACATACATTAGCTCATTTAATCATCATTACACTCTGCAAAGTAGGACATTGTCTGGCTTTACAGAGATGGCAAATGACGGTTACAAAGCTACCACCAGTAAAGCTGGGTTCAAAACCTGTCATTTTACTAACACTGAACTGTTACCTTCCAGAGATCACAGTCAATAGACTCCTATTACAAGCATAAAATATCCCACATCCTGCCTCCTTCTATGCCATTCCTGCAGTTTCTAGTTTAATTCAGGTCTTCTTCATTATCTTCCATTTACACTTCTGTTCACCAATGTGTATGGCAGTACAGTAAAATGGTTCATTGAACCAGCTTTCAAGTCCAGTGACAAGTTTAAAAATTGGACAGCTTGCTGTGTGGACTTGGGCAAACTAATTAACTTCTACGTGCTTCAATGTTATTACCCAGAAAATAAAAATACTTTCTCATAAATGTGGTAAGAGAATTAAATGAGATGAAGTGTTTGTATCAGCCTTCATATTTTCTCCCTGTTCTTGCTTCTTGAACTTCCATGACCTAATACTATTCCTAAAGTTTAGCCCTGATGATGACACTTCAAAAACCTTCAACAGCTAGAACATTCACTCCAGGGTATATTCCAAAAGTGCCTAAGAGTACAACTAAGGCAATGCAGTAACTTGGGCAAATACTTATTAGGTATCACAGCAAAAAATGAAAAGCAATGGGCTGGGGTTGTGGCTCAGTGGTAGGGCAATACCCTCGCATGCCTGAACTGGGTTCAATCCTAGCACCACATTAAAAAAATTTTTGATAAAAATGAAGAGCAAAAAATATACCTTATGATTCAGTTAAAAATTATATGTGTGTATTGTAGGGACACTCAAGAATTAACATGTTATGGATGATTAAGTATAAACATCCCAATATTTTATTTATTTTTTTTTTGGGGGGTGGGGTACCAGGGATTGAACTCAGGGACACTCAATCACTAAGCCAAATCCCCAGCCCTATTTTGCATTTTATTTAGAGACAGGGTCTCACTGAGTTACTTAGTGCCTCACTTTTGCTGAGGCTGGCTTTGAACTCTCGAACCTCCTGCCTCAGCCTCCAGAGCTGCTGGGATTATAGGCATGTACCATAAACATTCCAATATTTTAACATTTGAGTAATACAACTTTTCATACTCAGTAGATCCACATATTTTCTTCTAAATAAAGTACAAGCCCTGTAGCATTTGAGACCTTTTATGACCTGCTTCCTACCAATTCCTACTTACCTTTCTGCCCTTACCACTTAATACTTTGCTTTAGATATGGTCTGCTCTAACTAACACAAGTTAACTAGTATAGCTAATATTGAGAGGGTCTGTACAATTCCAAATTCACAAGTGGAATAAACCCAAGCAAGCAGTCGAACTCCAGAGCTTAGGCTGTTTTTCTTTACATGATTTTGCCTAATTCTTACATCTCATCTTCAGCTCCTGTTGCTGTTGGAAATGACCTTCCCCCACACTTTCCTTAGCCTGCCTAAAATGGGATCACCCCCACAATTTCCTAGGCCTATCTAAAATACCATTTCCTCCATGAGGACCTCTAAATTAGTGCAGCACTTTCTTTTTATAGCATTCAGTCATATTTACATTGTGGTTATTTTTGTTATCTACTGTTCCTGATGGGTCCTTTGCTCATCTCTGCAGCACCTCCACAACTAGCTCAGAATCTGCATACTTCCACAGCAGGATTTCTCATGAGATGATGTTCTCACTTTGGCAGTTCAAAAGGCTTTATCTGTTAGAATCCAAAAGAGACAAGAAGATTGCAAGGGAAAGGAGAAGAGAAAATTTCCTTTTCATCAGGGTATGACACACTGAAGTCTACCCCAATCTTTCCATCAGCTGCAAATATAAAAACAAAAGGCTGCTTTCTTCCAGTCAAATGCATCAGGTGGTGTTTTAAACTCATGTCTGAAAGTATTTACCCTCTCCCCACAACACATTACCTTTACAAAGAATCTTAGGAGCCTTCAGTAAAACCTCCTAATTTTGCAATGAAGGAAACTGCGGTCCAAAAAGGAGACTTGACCTGCCCAAGATTACACGTAGAACATAACCCAAGTTTTCGACTCCACTCTCTCAGCTCTGAAAATCGAGTAGGGCAATACAACCACTTTTGGAAAGGAAAAAAGCGATTTTTTTTTTTGTCACCGTGCGCGCTTATTCACACTCCGTGTAACTGCACAGTCCAGTGCATCCAAGTAACAAATAAACTCACTCTCAAGAAACCAGTCTTTGCTCCTTTAAACAAAGATGAGTTCCACATTTGCGAGCCATTGGTTTTTGCTACTTCCCCCCCACACACCAATAAAATAAATCCCACAAAATTACAAAATTCCCCAAATGGGCAGTCAGAAATTCTACTGACTTAGAAGACAGAATAACTATCAGAGCTGAAATAGCCTGATTGAAAATATCCATCTCCACAAGCCCCTTAATCCCACCCGCTCACCCAGTGGAGGATGGAGGAAATATTCTTCAGGGGTACAGTGAAAAAGAGTCTCCCCATTAGCGGAGTTCACTGACCACAGCACCAACGCAGAGGCCACTATAGTGGGCAGAGAAGGGGAAAGTACGGCTAAGTACTGAGTGACTTGTGACTGTGGCCAAGTGGTCAGGTCTTCGGGACAAGAGGCCTGGGGCGGGGGTCGCAAGCTGCGAGGAAGAGAGGCTAAGGGAGTCAGGGTGGCATGAATGGGTCAGCAAAGACTCGTGGCGCAGGAGAAGTAGGGGTCAGAGGAAGCCGAGACGGGGCAGGCGGGGAAGACAGGGTAGGTGGATGGGAGCAGACCCGGGACCGAAAAGAACCGGGCTGTGCACGCCGCGGACCTCCCACTGCTCCAGAAGACGCGCCATGTCCGCATCGTTGTAATCTCGAATGTCCTTCTTCTTCCGCGGAGGAGGAGTAGCATCGCCAGGCGTCCCGGCCCGGCTCTCGGCAGCGCAGGATCCCGGAGGAGGAAGCAGCAACAACAGTAGCAGATCAGAGACGCAGAACAGGAACAAGGCCGCACGCCACCAACCGGAGGACGCCATCTTGGCCGCGCAGCGCAGCGCCGCGAAGCACAGCCGGCCCGCGCCCTATCTCGTCACCCACATGACCACGCCCCCGCACCGGCTCCGCCCGCAGACCCTCCCAGGCGCCCAGGTCCCGACCTCTTTAGGGTCCTGGTGTCCTGGCCCCGCCCCTGGCGTACCCTGAGCTGGGGCCGTCCCGCACTCGCCTCAGGCCCAGGCCCCGCCCCCGAGAACCTACGCCTCCGTTGCTCCGCCTCAAGGCCCTCACTAGCCTACCGCGCCCCGCCCCGTCCCAATTCCTGCAGCCCCACCTCCGGAAGCCCCGCCCAGAAACGGCGGCCCCGCCCTCAGCTCCTCCTCCCCTTGATCGGCCTGAGGGTCGCACCCTGGCTGGGATTTTTTATTTTCGGTCAGAGAGCCAAAAAGTTTCCTCAGGGCCTCTAGGAACTGCCATAAAGCTTCCCGCTTCCAGAAGGCCTCAGTTTTCGCCTGTGAAGTGAGTTGGAGCTGGAAGTTCTGGGAGCTGCCCCAGGCTCTAGTAAAGCCCATCTTGGGGTGTCAGAAGGTTACCCTCAGTCTCCTGAGATTTCCTCTGACAGCCAGTTAAGTTAGTGAAGTTAGGCCAACTTTTTTCAGCGGGTCATAAATAGGGTCATTGCTCTGTTGCTCATTTCAGATGATTCAGTACAACCAGCTTTCAATATTACTATCATCTCCCAAGCTCGAAAAAGGCTTTTTAATCATTCATTTTCATTTGTTTAAAATAGTCCAGTTTGTCTTCTGATTCAGCTTAATACTGTGACTGTAATAAATTTTAAGGCTGAATTGTGCTAATTTTTATTTCTTTCTTTAAGAGATTTTGGTCAGAGATACTTTAAAATTCCGCAAGTTTTAAATTGCTTATTATGGATTTCTTTTAAAATTTTAATTACACAAGAGTATATGAAAGTAGTGTAGTTGTTTAATGTTGAGAAATTAGACTGGAAATATAGCTCAGTGATAAAGGTTTACCTGTCCATTCCATCTTCACCACCACCAAAAAAAAAAAAAAACGAACTTTATACAAAGTTTAAATACTGACCCCACGATTCTACTGCACACCAACCAATTATCTTTTGCCACATAATACATTTTTCTAATACAAATATCAAAGTATCTCCAGCATTTTGTTGCATTTATGTGTGTTTATGGCAGCATAGTGTATGAATTTTTAAGCATATTGGGCTCAAGTGTTTTCCACCTAAAATTATGGCATGAAGAAATTTTGATTCTTTAGATGCCTGCATAGTATTCTTCAGCATTGTTATAGCAATAGTTTATTTCCTAATCATGGGCATTTATTGTCTTCTTTTTTTTTTTTCCTTTTTTGCTATTACAACACCATTTTTTAAAAAAAGTGGCAATAGTCTTTTCTTCATGCTTTGTATGGCTAAAAATAAAGGATACATATAACTAATTTTGAAAAACATTTAGATAAGATAAAAGGCTTTGTTGTAATTCTTTCTGTACTGGGGGGGACTGGTAAATTCAAGAGTATTCTACAACTGAGCTATATCCCCAGTCCATTTTATTTATTATTATTTTTAGTTGTAGATGGGCACAATACCTTTATTTTTTATTTATTTATGTTTATGTGGTGCTGAGGATCGAACCCAGTGTCTCACATGTGCCAGACAAGTGCTCTACCACTGAACTATAACCATAGACCCAGTCTCTGGGAGGCCATCCTCTCACATGATTTGAGTTACCTCCCTGGCTGGGGGAGAGGCCTTAGACACATCCTTGTGTCCAGAGCTTTCCCCACCCTTCTCAGGTCCGAGGGCTTGTCTGTGTGGAGGCGTGTCTGGCCACTACCCCAGGTCGTCGCACCTGACCTTGGGACACTGCCCTCCTTAATCTTCATTGGATGGGATTTTCCCCAGAATTTTTTGTTCCCCAATAAAAGTCCACTCCCTGGTGTGTTCTCATTCGTTCTCCCTCCCTCTCCCTCTCTCTCACCTCTTCAGTAAACCTTGCTACTCTAATAGGTAGCTTGAGGCTGGAGGTAGGAGTAGCCGTCCTAGAGCTGGTTTAAAGGTAATTAGAGCCTGTCTCTTTAATTCAAACTCCCTTAGGATTTCTCATGTAGCTGAACCTTCATTTATGAAGCCTGTGCTGGCTATGGGCTAAACTAGTCCTAAAATTTTTTTATTCTGAGACAGTTTCTTTCATAAAGCTGCTGAGGCTGGCCTCAAACTTAAGATTCTCTTGCCTCGGCCTTCCAAGTGGGATCACAGGTGTGCTTCTCTTTCTCTGAAAGAGAAGCAGGTAGAAACCAAGCATCTCAGGCTGGTATGGTGGTAACTTAAGTCATGTGGCACCCAGCCTTCTTTCTCAATCTGCTCCATTACACTGGCCCTGTGGCTTCCATCCTCAAGGTCACCACAAGTTCCAAGATGGTTACTGGAGCTCTAGCCATCAAGATTACATTCATCCAAAGGAAGAAGGACGGCAAGTCAAACAGAGCATACCTTTCAATAGGGTCAATTTTTTTTGAGGCATCCTATTTGGATCTTGCTCCCAATACTTCTGATCTCACTGGCTAAAACCTATCTCTCCCAGAGAGGGCAGGAAATTGTCTTCTAGCTATGTACATTTTCAGTGTAATAAAATTAAGATTCTGGGGGCTAGGGTTGTGGCTCAGTGGTAGAGCACTTGCCTCACATGCGTGGAGCACTGGGTGGATATTCTATACATTCATGCATGTACATATGTAAATATGATAATATTCCCTATTGACATTAAGCAGAAACAACTCATAAGTAAAAGAGGCTTTTCTCTTTTCTTTTCTGAAATCATCGGGGAAAAGTCAAAGCTTTCTCCCTGGGGCACATTGCTCCACCCAGTGGCTTGGAGCTGTGTCCTGGTGCAGTCATGCTAGAAAACATGCACAGCTGTGGTGGATCATGTGCTCTGTTGGGAGGGGTCACCCTGGTCATTCATTTTGTCTACTGTCAAGGTGCAAAAGTGCTGGGATTCTTGGCCCACAGTATCTGGTTATAGAGAACAAAAGCCATTGAGTGTTTGACAGAAATTGTTGGGATTGGGTAAACTTTAGGGCTACTTTCATCCAAGCAGGAAATCCATTTGGCTTATAATCCACTGATGTGAAAATATCTGGATCAACCGCATTTTCAATGCTTTGATATTTTAAATATATTTTGGTGTTTTGAAACTTGATTTGATTCAAGCCTGGAGGAATTTATTTACTAACAACCTACTGTTAACCAAGAATCAGGTGAGGCACTGAGGCAAAAATGAATACAATAAGGCCCTTGCTTTTGAAGGATTGTTTTAAACATTAAATTTAATTAATCATTTTGTTTGTTTTTCTTGGAGGTTTTGGAGTGGTAGAGGAGATGAACAACCCGTAGTAAATCCAATGTAGATTACAGGCGGTCAGGGCCTGAAGGAATGATGTGATGACAATAATAACATCCCTATTTTAAATAAGAGGAAATTCTGATTTTTTTGAATTACATAATTTATCTGAGGTCACATAGATAATACAGCTGCAGGGCAAAAATTAGAGCCAGGTATATGGGACAATGAGGTTTTTTTTTTTTTTTTTTTTGCTGTCTTTCTTCCAGTAGCACCATCTGGGTTAATCAGTGAGGCAATCGGCACAGTCACTGGGAGCCATATGGAAAATGGATTGAAAAGAGTCTGGAGCCAGAGCACTCAAATGGGGTTGGAGTCTGAACCTGCTCTGAGGCTCTGCAGTACAGGACTGGAGAGAGAGTTCTGAAGTGTAAGAGATCATGTGGTCGTGGCCTAAATAAAGCACAGGTGTCTCCTACTCTGGGGTTAATACTAACCCTACCTCTAAAAGGTGCAGAAACTGTGGATGGAAAAACTGAATCTTGGATCTAATTAGTGTCCTAATCTGGGCTCATCCTGGCTTGTGTCCATCACAACAGAGGAGAGGAAATAAGAATTTCTAGTACTATCTGAAATCAGGCAAGGATGACTTTCAAAATATTGAAAAACTAGAGGCACAATTACCAATTAACAGAAGCCTATGACCTGCAGGTAGGGCTCTTGTACCAATTATTAATTCTTTAGTGGACTGAATCATGGGAAGGTATAGGAGGGGCCTGGGAGTGGGGCTTAGGTAAGGATGATGACAGTGGCATTGAGGTCATCACCACGCAAGAGCTGTTGCCCTGCTGTTGTTTCATAAATGTCCGTCACTTTCTGACCATTACTGAAATAAAAGTTGAGGGCAGCCAGATATTGGTTCAAAGAAAAGAACACTTTTCTTGCCAGGAGGTTTAGTAAATGAATGAATTCTATAAAAGTTTATTGATGACCATGTAATGCATTAGGTGTGGGAGAGATAAGTATATCAGGTCCTTCTCTTAACTCGATGAAAGAGTTTTGGAGAAAGAGGTGCGCCAACAGTTACAAATACAGCCTGCCAATAGTCCCACTGAAGCTGTGCAGACAGCACAATGGCCCAAAGGGGCAGAAATGCTGAGTGTGTCTGAGGAACCAGAGAGGCTCCACAGAATCTAGTCAATCTGTAGTTACTGACCACAAAGTACCCTGAGAGATTCTGTGCCCGACACCATGAGACATTGAAACATGGTCAGTCATGATTAGTGTTGGGAGTTGAGGGTGCCTGAATCTTAGTACTTTTCTTCTCCAAGACTATGAAGGATGAAAAATATATCTGAAGATCACTGGCAACCTTCACCTCCAGGTAGGATGCTGTGCTTTATTTAGGCCATGACCGCTTACATTTCAGAACTCTCTTTCCTAGCCGTGTATTGCAGTGCCTGAGACCTGGTTCAGACTCTGGCCCCATCTGAGTGTGATCCAGATGCATCTGCCAGAATCTTGGGATCTGAATGCTAAGGTGTTTCTGCCAAAGCAAACTGGTCCTACATACAAGCCTCCCTCACACATCCATCTTCTGATGAACTAAGATGTGGCAGGAAAGAAGGGAGGGAAGAACATGAGACTGATGGGTGAGGTCCTGCCCAGGTGTTCTTATTGGATAGGAACAAAATAGGCCACAGAGCAAGAGGCTGTGCCAGGTAAGGACAGTGACCTGTTAACATAATGATTCTGCTCCTTAGGGACCCAGGAGCTCACATCCATCATCCCTGAGGATGTCTGAAATAGGAAAAAGAGGGATAGGAATACATCCTTCAGATAGAAATTCCTATCCTTTAAAAGAAATATTGAAAGGAAGATAATGAGCGATGCTTGGATAAGTATAGAAAGATTACTTGAAACTAAACTGGCCTATCTATGAGCACAAACAAAACAGGGGCACTGTTCCAAAGGAAAGGTACATTAAGGCAGAGATTGCTCCCTACTGACCACCAGATGGCATTGTACATCATATGCAGCTGTGTTGGTACATAGAGTCTTAGATGAAGTGGGAATATTGGGTATCAAAATCCAGAATGCATACCATGGAATATTATTCAGCTGTGAAAAGAAAGGAAATTCTGATATATGCTACCACATTGACGAATCTTGAAGACATGCTAAAATAAATAAAGTCAGACATAAAAGGTATCTTACCTTACTTACAAAAGGTATCTAAAATAGTCATATTCCTGGAGACAGGAAGTTGAATGGGGATTGCTAGGGACTGCAGGAGAGAAGGATGGGAAAATATTGTTTAATGGATACAGAGTGTGACTCTGGGAAGATGAAAAACTTCTGAAGGTGGATGATGGTGATCGTTACAATAAGGTACTTGCATGCAATGGCACATACTTGCAATCCCAATGACTAGAGAGACTGAGGTAGGAGGATTGCGAGTACAAACCCAGCCTTAGAAAGAAACTTAGCAACTTAGTGAGAACCTGTCTCAAAAAAAGAGCTGGGGATGAAGCTCAGTGGTTCAGTACCCTTGGATTCAATCCCCTATACCACAAAACAAAACAAAACTCCAGAATGCCTGCCCATACTGTTCTCTTATACCTGCGTGAACTCCAGATAGCCAATGCTCCCTCTAAAACAGGTAAGAGGAGGAGGTAAAGGATGTTGCTCCAATCCTGCCTGTTCCAATCTCTGTCATTTCTACTTTCATGCCCAAATCTTCAACTAGTTCTTTCTTTGCATCTTTTTCATTCACTAATGTCTACTAAGCATGGGTCTTGATCCAGTACTGAGAATACATTCTAGAAACCAAGCCACTCTCTGCACAGTCCCAGCTCCCTCCTGTCTGCTCCATTTACTTTACCCCAGTGAACACTCATTTCACACATTTTCAGCTTTCTTCTCTCAATTGACATCCATTTTAGTGAAAAATATATCTTGTTTGTTCATGCTGCTATAAAAAACACATTAGGTGGTATAATTTATAAACAACAGAACTGTTTCTCACAGGGCAGGACGCTAGGAAATCTAAGATCAAGGTACTACCTGATTTAGTAACTGGTGATAACCCATTCTTCATAGATGGTGCTTTGTTGCTGTATCCTCACAAGGAAGAAGGGCAAAAGGAAGGGTGCCCCTCAATCCTCTTTTATAAGGGCACAAATCCCATTCAGGATAATTCTACCTTTTTAAATTACTCACCTCATAAAGGCCCCATCTCTTACACTATCACTTAGTGATTAAATTTCAACATATTTATTTGGGGGGGGGTTCATATCATATAATATCATATACTTTGCAGAGCACCTTTGGTTCATATTTAATTTAAAAAGAGAGTTAGGCTGGGTGCTGTGGCACACACCTATAATCCCAGTCACTTAGGAAACTGAGGCAGGAGGATCGCCAGTTCAAGACCAGTGTCAGCAATTTAGCAAGGCCCTGAGCAACTTGGTGAGACTCTGTCTCAAAATGAAAAATAGGGGGTTGGGGCTAGGGATGTGGCTCAGTGGTGAAGAACCCCTGGTTCAATCCCTGGTACCAAAAACAAATAGAGAGTTAGAAGGAGTAACAGGTGAAATAGATACAAACAGCCCTCTAATTCATTCAATTAGACTCAAATATGCTACAGCAACAAACCTCAAATCACAGTGGCTTCAAACAACAGAAGTTTACTTTGTACTCATATTACATGTCCAGTACAGCTCTGGACAGGGTCTACTCTGTGTAGTCACCTAGGTTTGTGGAGGTCCCACCAACCAGAACAGACTCCTCAATAGTTACTTCAGACTGGCTTTCTATTACCTCAGCCTGGAAGCAGAGCACACATTTCCACTTCCACCGCATTTATAAGAACAGTGTGACCTGCCTAGCAGCAACTGAAATGTTTAGTAAGCCCTACCATCTCTGCTATAGTTTCTTTACTGTGTTTTCACCATCCAAAAAGTAAAATTGGGATTACTTGCTCCCTTTTCTGGACTCTCACTCTTAACAGGTAGAAGCTTCATATTACTTACTTTGTAACTTTGATGCCTAGTACAGAGCCCAGCATGTAGCAGGTGTTCATTGTTTGTGGAGTGAATGAATGATGGCAGAAAATAAAGAACCTAAAAGAAAGTGAAAGCAGTACCTATAAGGATCAGCTTAGGAGCTAGCTGCCTTATCTGAGAAACTAAGCAAGGAGGGCCAAGAAAACAATCCTATCAATTTTAAAAGCTAAATCAAACCTTGTGGAATAGTGGTACAGTCCTCATGTAGCACAGCTCATTGTTGAGTATGAAGCATCCAGTGATGATAAGAAAAACAGATTGCACTGTAGAAGAAAAGGGAAATGGGACTCCAGGAATGCCAATTGGTTTTGGAAAAAAATTTGATTTCAGAGCAGTTTCATGAATAAACTAGGCCTAGGGAAAATGGTTTGACTTCTCTGGCATAGGTTTTTAGAGCTATTTTTGCTGTTCCTGGGTTACCATGTTAAGAATTTGTCCAAACATTTTTCCTTGTACAAAAGTAGAAGGATTGACTCTATAAAACTGCTCTTTGTTTAGGAAGTTATCAGTTTTATCAAGTTCAGTTCTCCAAGATTCTCCAAGGCCACTTTCAGCTGAAAGTAGGGCACTGTCCAACCAAGTCTGAACCTGTTGCTTCTGTTAACTTATTAATAATATGTCTCACAGTTACTCTTCAAACTGTTTGGGCTTGGACGATAAATTTAAGTCCATTCTAGTTACAAGTACAAGCTGGGTGGGGGGGGGGGGGGGCGGCGGATGCAGTGACCTGGAGTCCTAGAAAAAAATAGAGCAACAAACATTTCCATTGGTTTTCATACCCAGTGTGTGCTGGGAGAGTACCCAGAAGGCCGGATTCAGGACTACTGAACTGATGGGCCATTCTCTGGAAGTAAGGCCAGGTGTTCCAACCACTTCCTGCAGAATAAGGTGCAATAAGTCAGGAGAGGGGCGGGGAGGGTTCCTCACCCAGTCAATTGCTGTCTTCCTCACCTAAGAAGACATTTACTTAAGGCACCTGACCATCGGTTTCCCTAACTGTAAAATAATGTTTACCTCCAAAGGCTGTCTTTCTTATTTAACAATGGCCATTATTACTCCAGTATATCGACAAAGCTATGAAGGGCCAAAGTATGCTGATCAAGGCCCATAATAATTCTAACAGCTACTATTCATGAGGTGAGTGCTCAAGCAGTCAGTGGCCAGTATCTGACATAGAGAAAATAGATACTTGGAAAGAGAACTTAGGTCACAGAACTCATAAATGGCTGGGAAAAGACTGAGCCTGGAAGTTGAGTTCAAAGCCTGCTGACTACTTGCAGTATGCTTAGCTGGAGATTTTAAGTGCGAGCATCTGCACAATCCCCCGCCCTCCTGTTGGGACTCTATATCCAGTGCTCTTTTCTTTTCATCACTCTCACAGCCCATCAGAAACCCACTGTGGAAGAGATCAAACACAACAAAGGGCAGAAGGAAAGCTTGGAAAATCCAATCAAAGTCCCACAAACCGAGATGTCTGGGCTCCAGTAAATCACCAGGGAATCATACCGATTGGCCTTCCCTCTAACCCAAGTCACCTTTTTAAGACTCGCTTCCTTGGCGGAGAGAAGCCTCGGGCCCGGGTCTGGCTAAGAGCTTACGTAAGGCCAACCGGCTGCTACACCGCGATCTCCAGAGGGTGTGTGCAGAGCCCCTGGCCGGGCTGCCTTTCCCCAGCCCGTCTGCTACCCAATCTTTCCGCCGGAACGCAGGGGCGGCCCAGGACCACCAGCTTCAGGCAGGCAGCTGAGTGCTGGGCGGCGGCGTCCCCCGCAGCCACCCAGCTTCCCGGGGGAGGAGCAGCGCACCGCGCAAGCATCCGGGAGCGGCGGAGGGGGCGGGAGAAAAGGCGAGAGGAGGAAGCGGGATTTAAACGAAAGGCGGTGACGCCACACAAAAGATTTCTATAGGCTCCGGGGAGGTTACGGCGAGGTGCGGCGGCGGCGAGCCGGGGGCGAGGCGCGGCCGGGCAGAGGGGAAGCCTCCGGCGGCCCCGGCGGGCGAGCACCCACGGCCGTGCTCCAAGGCTAAGCTGCGCGCAGAGAGGAAGCGGGTGTTTTCCCCTCGCCTTTCGGCCCCCGCCCTTCCTTTCAGTTTCTCCCTGCTCGCTCGGAAGTTGGTGGTTGACGGAAATGGCAGGAGCCGGGGCCCGGGCTGGTGGTCACGGCGCTAAGGGGACCTTCTGAGTCGGCTCATCAGCCGTGTAGACGCGTGCAGCTGCATCCGATGCGCGGGGCCCGGGGCCTCGGGAGAGCTCAGCCGCTGCGGGCCCAGGACGAGGGCGCGCCGGAGATGGATTCGCGCCGACAGCCAGCAGCGGGCCGCCGGGCGCGCGGTCCGGGAGGGCGTGCCGCCGCGGCTTCGGGCCGCGCGCTGTGAGCTGCCGGGCGGGAACGGCAGCCGCGGAGCCCCGCGCACCCGGGCGTGGCAGGCGAGAGCACGAGTGGAACGGCCGCTGTGCGCAATCAGTGCAGGCTCCCACCCGGCTCTGACTCGGCGCGGCCGCGACAGCGCGGCCACACCCTCGGCCCTGCAGCCGCTGCCGGCGCCGCTTCCTGAGAGCGCGAGGTAGGAGATGTGCCTGGGGCGGCTGTGCGTTCCAGAGTGCCAGCCCTGGCAGCCGTCGCAGAGAAGTGCCGCCTGGCGGGGTCACGGCGCCTGAAGCCCACGTGCGCCGCCGAACCCAAAGTGGCCTGTGGTTGACAGCCCGCCGGAGCCGCTGCCCGTGCTCCTCCCCGAGGAAAGGATTTTGATTTCAAAGAAAGGAAGGAAGGAAGGACAACTCCCAGCTTCCCTGTCCCGCCCTCTCCGCTCCGAGGCGGCCAGGCCAGGCCATGCCCAGGAAGGCTGCGACGGCTCAGCAGAAGGGACTTTCCTGGCAGCACCGCGGCGAGGAGCGCGGACTGTGAGTTTATTCTGCCGCGGTTCATGCTTCCTGCAAGCCTTCTAGGAGGCCGAACGTTGCAGCCTCTCCTCACGCCCCAAAGAGCCTCCGGTGTTCTCTGGCCCTCGGGCTCACCCTACGCTGCCCGGGCTCCGGCCGCCGCAGCCCAGTGCCCTCTACCCGCGGCGGTGGATGGCATGATGGTGCGGGGAAGGCACCGCGGCCTTGGCCAGCTGAGTCGCGGGGGCGGCGGCAGCGGCGGTGGTAGCGGGCTCCCCAGCGGCATGCCAGTGCCCCCTGGGCGCGATGGCTAGCGGCAGCGCTGGGAAGCCCACTGGCGAGGCGGCTTCTCCGGCTCCTGTGAGCGCCGTCGGTGCGGCCAGCTCGCAGCCACGGAAGAGGCTGGTGTCGGTCTGCGACCACTGCAAAGGCAAGATGCAGCTGGTGGCCGACCTGCTACTACTGTCCAGCGAGGCCCGGCCAGTGCTCTTCGAGGGCCCCGCCTCCTCTTGTGCTGGTGCGGAGTCCTTTGAGCAGTGCCGGGACACCATCATTGCGCGCACCAAGGGGCTCTCCATTCTCACCCATGATGTGCAAAGCCAGCTTAACATGGGCCGATTTGGAGAGGCTGGGGACAGTCTAGTGGAGCTGGGCGACCTGGTGGTGTCGCTGACCGAGTGCTCAGCCCACGCCGCCTATCTGGCTGCAGTGGCCACCCCAGGCGCACAGCCTGCTCAGCCGGGCCTAGTGGATCGCTACCGCGTGACACGCTGTCGCCACGAGGTGGAGCAGGGCTGCGCGGTGCTAAGAGCCACCCCACTGGCTGATATGACCCCGCAGCTGCTGCTGGAGGTGTCGCAGGGCCTGTCGCGCAACCTCAAATTCCTGACGGACGCATGCGCCCTAGCCAGTGACAAGTCACGGGACCGCTTTTCACGCGAGCAGTTCAAGCTGGGCGTCAAGTGCATGAGTACCAGTGCATCGGCGCTGCTAGCCTGCGTAAGGGAGGTGAAGGTGGCACCCAGTGAACTGGCACGCAGCCGCTGCGCGCTCTTCAGTGGGCCCCTGGTGCAGGCTGTGAGCGCACTGGTGGGCTTTGCCACCGAGCCGCAGTTCTTGGGTCGCGCGGCCGCTGTGAGCGCAGAGGGCAAGGCGGTGCAGACCGCCATCCTGGGTGGTGCCATGAGCGTGGTATCAGCCTGCGTGCTTCTGACCCAGTGCCTCAGGGATCTGGCGCAGCACCCTGATGGGAGCGCCAAGATGTCGGACCACAGGGAGAGGCTGAGGAACTCGGCCTGCGCAGTGTCTGAAGGCTGCACCCTGCTATCTCAGGCTTTAAGAGAGAGGTCTTCACCCAGGACTTTACCGCCAGTAAATTCCAATTCTGTGAATTAGCAACACCCCCCTCCACCCCATGCCCTTTCTTCTACCCCAGCCTAAAGGAAGACACTTATTCTCTGCCCCTCTCCATTTATACCAAAGAAATCATAGGTGAAACCCCTGCCCCCCCACCATGTTAATTGCCCAAGAGGAATCTTCCAGAAGTCAGGGCCACGCACACAACTCACATGCACCGAAGAGCCCAGGTGTCAAGCAGCCCATACAGGAGTGGGGAGCAGAAAATGGGTAATCTGCTGGTTGTGGTTTTACCCCTACACCCACCCCTGTCTGTCAACTGAATTTTATTAATTGGGCAGGAAGGAGGTCATGGGTTCATTTCTTCTTTTTTATTTTAATTAAAAGAAAGGTTACCTCAGTTTCACTCCTTAGACATGGATGTAGCTACCTTTTTTTTTTTTGTATGTTATTTTTTTAAGCAATTGTGTTGAATTAGGAGTATACTTGGTGTGGAAAGAGTATGACTT